>NC_133539.1:30054166-31453333 GCF_048773025.1 Camelus bactrianus
TGTTGGTATATAATTGCTCATAGTAATCTCTTCTGGTTATTTGTATTTTTGGATGTCCATTGCAACCTCTCCATTTTCATTTCTGATTTCATTATTTGAGCCCTCTTTTTTTCTTGATGAATCTGGCCAAAGGTTTATCAATTTTATCCATTCAAAGAACCAGCTGTTATTGTCATTGATCTTTTCTATTTTCTTTAATCTCTTTCATTTATTTCTGCTCTGAGCTTTATGATTTCTTCTGTTAACTTTGGGTTGTATTTGTCCTTTTTCCATTCCCTTTAAGCACAAGATTAGTTTGTTTTGTTTTGTTTTATTTTAGATTCTTCTTGTTTCCTAGGGTAGGTTTGTATCTTGTATCACAGTAAACTTCCCTCTTAGAAATGCATTTTTTTGCATTTCATAGATTTTGGGTTGTTGTGTTTTCCTTTTTACTTGTCTCCAGGTAGTCTTAAAAATTTCTTCTTTAATTTCTTCAGCAATCCGTTGGTTGCTTAGTAGCGTATTGTTCAGCATCCGTATGTTTGTATATTTTCAGTTTTCTTCTTGTAGTTGATTTCTAGCCTCATAGCATTGTGCTTGAAAAAGATCTTTATGATTTCAGTTTTCTTAAACTTACTAAGACTTGTTTTGTGGCTAGCATATGATTTATCCTGGAGAATGTTACATATGTTCTTAAAAACTATATTTATTCCTCTGCTTTTGGATAGAATGGTCTATATGTATCTGTTAAGTCCACTTTTTCTAATGTGTCATTTAAGGCCAGTGTTTCCTTAATGATTTTTTGTCTCATTGATCTGTCCATTGATGTAAGTGGGATATTAATATCCTCTACTATTACTGTGTTGCTGTCAATTTCTTTCTTTATGTCTGTTAGTATTTGCTTTACTTATTTAGGTACTCCTATATTGAGTCTATATACATTTACAATTTTTATATTTACTTCTTGGATTGATCCCGTAATCACTGTGTAATGTCCTTTTTTATCTCTTGGTACAGTCTTTGTTTTAAAGTCTGTTTTGTCTGATATAAATATTGCTACTCCAAATTTCTTTTCATTTCCATTTGCCCAGAACACTTTTTCCCATTCCCTCACTTTTAGTCTATATGTGTATTTAGATCTGATTTCAGTCTCTTGTAAGCAGCATATATATGGGTCTTGTTTTTGTATTTATTCAGCCACTCCATGTCTTTTGATTGAAGCATTTAATCCACTTACATTTAAAGTAATTATTGATAGGTATGAATTTATTGGCATTTTGTTAATTGTTTTCTAGTTATTTTTGTAGTTACTTTGTTTCTTTCTTCTGCTGCTCTCTTCCCTTGTGATTTGCTGGCTCTCTTTAGTGTTATATTTGGATTCCTTTATTTTTCTTGTATGTACATCAGTTACAGAGTTTTGGTTTGTGGCTACCATGAGGTTTATATATAGCCATCTATCTGTGAGTATTTTAAGTTGCTGATTGCTTAAGTTCAAATGCATTTTAACAACCCTGTATTTTTACCCTACTCCCCTCATGTTTATTGTTTTCAATATCATATTTTACATATTTTTGTTTTGTATAACCCTTTACTCATTGTAGATATTGATGATTTTACTAGTTTTGTCTTTTAATCTTCCTATTAGCTTTATATATTATAAGGTTGATTTAGTACCTTTACTGTATATTTGCCTTTATTAATGAGTCTTTTCCTCTCATAATTTTTATGTTTCTAGTTGTGGCCTTTTCTTTTTCAGTTGAGAAGTCTGTTCAACATTTCTCATAAAGCTAGTTTGATGGTAGTGAATTTTTTAGCTTTTGCTTGTCTATAAAACTTTTGACCACTCTATCAAATCTGAATGAGAGATTTGCTGGGTAGAGTAGTCTTAATTTAGATTTTTCTCTTCATCGCTTTAAATATCACGCTACTCCCTTCTGGCCTGCAGAATTTCTGCTGAAAAAAACAGCTGATTACTTGTGGGAGTTCTCTTGTATATAACCTGTTACTTTTCTCTTGCTGATTTTGATATTTTCTTTATCTTTAATCTTTGCCATTTTAATTACAGTGTGTCTTGGTGTGGTTCTTTTAGGGTTAATTCTTTTGGGAACTTTTTTGTGCTTCCTGGGCCTGGATGTCTGTTTCCTTTCCCAGGTTAGGAAAGTTTTCAGCTACTATGTTTTCAAATTTGTTCTGTCCCTTTCTCTCTCTCTTCTTCTTGGACCACTGTGATGTGAATGTTAATACTCTTGTTACTGTCTCAGAGATCTCTTAAACTGTCCTCATTTCTTTTTCTTCTTTTTTTCTGTTCAGCTTAAGCAATTTCTACTACTCTATCTTCCAGCTCACTGATTTATTCCTCTGTATTATCTAATCTAGTGTCGATTCCTTCTAGTGTATTATTTCAGTTATTTTATTCTTCATTTCTGTTTGGTTCTTCTTTACCTCTTCTAACTCTTTGTTAAAAACTTCTAACTCCTCAGTCTGTTCATCCTATCTTCTCTTGAGTTCTTGTAACATTTTTGCAAACATTACCTTGAACTCTTTATCCAATAGATTGCTTATCTCTACTCAATTATTCTTCTGGGGCTTTATCTTGTTTCTTCCTTTGGAACATATTCCTTTGTTGCCTCATTTTGCCTAATTTGCTGTTTTTATTTCTAGGTATATGGTAGGTTGGCTACATTTCCTCACCTTGAAGAAGTGGTATTTTATAGGACACCTTCTGTGAATCCCAGCTGTGCACTCCCCTCTGGTTACCAGTGCTATGTGTTCTACAAGTACTCCTTATGTGGGCTGCATGAGTCCTTCTGTTGTGATAGGCTGACTACAGTGGGTTTTATCACAGATGTGGCTGACCCTGAGTCCAGTTGGTTGCCAGGCCCTGCCTTGTGTGGAGCCTGCTGGCCACAGGTGTGATGGTCCAGGTTGTGAGGCAGCTGTCTGAAGAGCTCCAGCTTATCCCAGGGCTAGTGCTGTCCCACTTTCAGGTGGAGCCTGATCCTGGGGTGGATATTGTGGCACCAGGGGTCTGGGATCTAGTGTTGGCCTGCTGTTTGGCAGGGCTGCTTCCTGCAGTGTCTGGGGTATCACAGAGCTTGTGGCTTTTGCTTGCTAGTGGGCAGAGCCAGGGTCCCAGGGCTGGTGTCAGTTTGCTAGTTGGTGGAGCCAAATCCTGGAATCTCTGTCTGCAGGGCTCTGGGAGTCCTAGAGTTGGTGTCAGCCCACTGGTGGGTGGAACCAGTTCCTGACACCACTGGCTGCAGTGTCTGAGGTGTCCTGAAGGTAGTGTCAGCCTGCTGGTAGGTGGGGCTGGGTCACAGGGTAGCTAGACGAGGGACCCAAGGTGTCTTAGAGCTGGAGTTGTCCTGCTGGCGGGAAGGGCTGGGGCCTAGGTGGTCCCATGGCTACTGCAATCCTACTGGTGTGTGGACTGGTTCCTGACATGGGTGGCTGCAGGGCTGGAGGTCTGGGTCTGATGTCTGCCTGTTGATTGGTGAGCTGGGGACCACCAACCCAGGGCTATTGCCTGGGATAAAGCTGTGCCCTGGGGTCTCAGGCTACAGGGCCTGGGGCTCTCAGAGCTGGTATTGACCCACTAGTGGGTAGAGCTGAGAACCAAGGGTCCTGGGGCTGAAATTAACTCTTTATTGTCATAGTTGAAATATAGTTTATTGGTTGTATAACTTAAATAAATGATAATAACTAAGTTAATGAAAAGTCTAAATTTTTGGAACCTTTCATGGAGGTATTTTAACAATAAATAGCTTTATGATGTATACACAACAATTTAACCTCTTAGATTTTATTATTATTAAAAGTATTTAATACATAGACAAGAAATGCAGCAATTATTTAATAATATCTTATATTTTCTAAGATTAACATATTGCCAGACATTGACTAGACACTTCTCCTGGATTCTTTCTTTAATGTTTATACCCTCATCTTTGTGTCTGCTCTTTTCTGGATTCAGCATGTAAGGAGCTAGGAAGTTATTTTATTCTAACAATAAGTAAAACACTGAACAAACAGAAAATTAATATCTTCGTACACCCATCCCAGGATTGAGATCACAGAGCCCCAGGATTGGAGTAGCAGATAGGCAGATACAGAGACTCACAATTTAGAGAAGAAACTTCGATGAGAACCAGTGCCAGGGTAGGAAAACCTGAACTGTGATTGACCAACTTCTTGAGGCTCAATATGAACAAACATGAGATTTAAGAACTATAGGAGGACCCAGTCTTAAAAGTAACCCTCACACTTTTGTGAGCTCTATCTCTAGGAACCCTGTCAGTTTTTTACAGTGAAGATTGGAGAAAAATCTCTGTGCTTCTGTTAAGAGGAGAGGGAAAAAAAACCATTTTGAAATATATGCAAAACATTCTGTTTTTCTTAACAGGACCTATCCTCAAGAGAACTACATTACTAAAGCCTAACCTATGGGGATTTTATCAGAGCCTAACTAACTTTGGAGAGAGGAAATCACCAACTCCTGCCTCCTCTAGCCATTCTGTTCCATCTAAGGGAGGACAAGCAGAGATGCATTTGGGAAGGTCACAGCCCTGGGAGGAGCACAGGCTCACTAGAAGGCTGAGGCTAGTCTTAGAGCTGCAGGATACTTCCTGTCCCCTGCCCCCTGCATTTCACCACCACATCACCATAGGTCTATTTACCGCAGTGTCTTTTACCCAGTACATCACATCCAGCTTTCAACAAAACTTACAAAGCACACTAAAAGGCAAAAAACACAGTCTGAAGAGAAAAGCAAGCATCCAGAGGCAGGATTAGATGTGGCACACATGTTGGAAATATGAAACTGGGAATTTAAAATAACTGTGATCAGTACACTAGGGCTCCAATGAAAAGAGTAGCCAGCATTCAAGAACAGAAGGTTTATGTAAGCAGAGAGACGGAAATTCTAAAAATCAAAAACACTATAACAGAAATGAAATATGCTTTTGGTGGGCTTGTTAGTAGACTGGAAATGGCTGAAAAAAATATCAGTCAGCTTGAAGAGATATCCCAACCTCTGGTCTGAAGCTGAGACTCAGAGGATTGACGATCACACAGCTCTAAAGTAGCAGACACCAGATTCTCATCTCGATCTGTCTGACTCCAAAATTAAATGCTCAGTCACTCTACTCTCTTTAGTCTCATCTTTCTCTCTTTTTAATATAATATAATGGAACAGCAATGAATAATTAGATAATAGAGAAACATGATGACAAGGGAAATATTTACTATTTGTTTCAAGGGAAAAATAAAGCTTTTAATGTTTAGTTTGATCTGATCCAAGTTTGTCACATATGTGCTTTCTATATATATTTATAAAAAGGATTATACCTATATGTCTAATGATGTTTATTTCTAAACAGTGAAATTATAGTTGACTTTTCTCTTATTTTGTTAGGGCTTTTCTGCATTTGTGACTACTTCAACAATGTATACATATATGATTTATGGTACTAACAATTAAAAACTATGAAAATAACAATAATTAAAACAAAGAGGAACAGAATCTTAAAAAATTAGAACATAAATAATATATGAGCAAGCAAACCCAGAGGAAAATGTTGAGAGATTTGTATTAAAACTTTTATCAGTCTGTGAGTGATCAATGATAACATATTTTCCTATTTTGACTAGTTACATTATTTTTTAGAATTTCAGATTTTAGTATTAATTGATGAGTCATAAGAACATTTGTCCTTATTCCCTATATTTATCTCCTTATTACCCACCATCATCATATAATAATAATGATGATGACTAATAGTGTTGGAGGAGAGTTCTGTTTATGCAGAAGAAGTTGCTGTAACATGCTTAGCCACTACAATATCTCCTTTTGTTCAGAGTTTCTATGGTTCACATGTCTCAAAAGTTGATGTCACCCAGGTAGAAAATGTAATAGATATGGAGAGATAGAGGTTTTCATTTTTATTTTTTCACACTTGTCATCTTGGAAGAGAAAATGACTCTTTATTTTGTAACTCAGACAGGAGGCAAACAGCACATGGCATTGCTGACTGAGTTGCAAAATCAAAATTGACAAATCCTGGAGGAGAAGAAACTTACCATTGCAAAGTCAGGCATCTCTGTGCTTGCTACCTGGGCTTTCCTAGTGTCTTCCCGCTGCTGCTCAGCAGTCCCCAAGGTCCAGCTGACATTAGTCTGGCTTCTCAGACAAGTCAAAAAGGGGGAAATAATTTGATCATAAGGAAATAAAAGAGTTGGCACAGAAGACCAGTTCATTCTTGCTGCTTCTATTATGATGAAGGGTCAGAGAGCAAGGCTGATGCCAAAACTCAGCATAGGATATGAGAAAAAGAGGAAGAATTAGATTTCTATTTACTACCTGTTTTCTTAAAACCAAACATGATTTAAGAGTTTACAGCAAAGACTCGCTGATGATGTGAGTGCCATTAAAATGTTACGCTCATACGTCACTGGTGGCAGTGAAATCTAGCACAACTCTTGGGAAGTGTTTTGAAAAGCTATCAAGAACCATCTATATGTTCATTCATTTTGGTACCTATGCAAAGCTGTCTACACGGATCCGAATACTTATGTTGGTGTTATCTGCTGGGAAAATTGAAGCTAAGTACACATACATTGATTTAGAAATATTTGTTCAGTGATTAATAAAACCATGGTATATCAACTTATGTATTATTGTGGAGTCATTAAAAGGGCCAGTTAAGCAAAACAGATGCCTAGAAACAAAATTTTTAGGAAGCAGTGTTGCTTTGGCAAAAGCAATATACAGATTTGTATGTATACAGTGGTTGAAATTTTAGGAAAATATGTATATTCAAATAAAAAGTGTATTACCAGTAGGTGAAATAAAAATGTGGTAAAGAAATGAATTGATGGATATTTTTACTCCACTTGTCTGTTTCTAAAACTTCTACAATGCTATACTCTCCTTAGTAAGAAAATCATGAAAATAATCAAATAGTTAATATTTAATCTTTGCATGCCAGAAAAATCTTTGCCCCAGGCCCTGCCTCTGTCCTCAGTGCTGAAGAGATTAACAGTTCAGCACACTTGAAGTCTGTTGAGAAGCTCTGCTTTGAAACATGTCAGGAAGTAAGTTGAATAAAATCATGAAGGTAAATTTGGTGGGAAAGAGTGTGTGTGTGTGTGAGAGACAGAAAGAGAGACAGAGAAAAAGAGAAAAAAAAAAGCACCCTTGCAATTGACTGGATAAATGGGGGCTCATAGAAATTCACCTGTCTGCTGTGACCTCCATTACTGTCTAAATTTTGTTTCAGTAGATAATTGTGTTAAGAATGCCCTCCCTCCCACACACTCATACCCTCTGGGCAAACCTCTAAAAAGTGCACTGATCTTGCCCTGTGAAGTTGAAAGCAAAGAAACAGACAGCCCCTAGTTACTTAGGTAACACATATTTACATGCTTATAATCTCTTTATTTTATTTCTCTATTCATTCCTTAATAAAGTGTGCAGTTAAGAAATAGCTGTTGATATTCATATCCTGTATAGTCAAAGATGAGTTTATGACCCTTTGTTTATTAGTGAATAGGGATTTATTGAAAGAAAACGTATGCTAGGAATTCTCCAAATGTAGAAAATGATAATTAAAAAGAAAAACAACTGATCTTCCTTGAAACAATATAAGGAGAAGAAAGCACTACAGCAGTGTTCTTTAAATCTATAGAAATATCAGAGAAAAAAATGTATCTTATTTTTTTTGCTATTTTTTGTATAAAATGGAAAGAGAATAATTATAGATGTCTAAGAATATCAGATTTAAATTTTAGGTGGTTTAAGTATAAACATAATGTCCATCCCCCCCACTCTCTCTGTCTTTGCTTTCTTGGTTGCTGAATTAAAAACAATACTTAAATGATCTAGTGCAGCCTAACAGAAGCTGGGAAATTTATTGACCACTCATTTTATCAATTTCCTCCAGAATGTAAATTGCTATTCAGGAGTATTCAAGCATTTATAGCACCTGCATGTTAGAAAACTATTGCAATGGAACTCCTATTATAATTGAAAATAATAATTTTCAAACTGTTTTCTCTGGAGCTGTGTGCTTCAGGGATTCTGCATATTTTTAATCTGGTTTTCATATATATATGAAATATATATATATATATATATACTTCTGTTATTAAAATTATAATATAATTAACATGAACTCTCAAATATTTACGATTTAGAAACCACTGATACATTGTTTTTATCTGCACTGAAAATTGTCTCTTGCCAACCTTACCTTAGTGAACACTGTTGTTCAATTATTAAAAAAGTAGTAAGAACAATTAGCAGTTCCACCTGATTATCACATTTCCTAGATTCTGTGCAATGGAAGCAAAATTCAACCTTGCATTCAAAGTCATTTCAAGGTTTTATTACTATCACTGTCATCCATAGGCTCCAATTCCAAATATTTATGTTCACTAAAATAGCCTTATGGTTCTCATTGATTAAATTACACTAAATATACATATAAATATTTAAATTTGAATTTATGGGATAAATTTATACTAATCAAGTCATTTTTAAAAATCATTTTTAATAGTAGGGTTTCATAAGATTTTGTTTATGTAAATAATTTCTGTGACTAAATACACTTGCCGAGTGATGTAGATGTTTTGGAGAATTCATTGGTATTCCAGATCTTCTAATTGTAGGTAAGTTCCTTTCTGAAAGTTTGGACTATGTAGGTAAGATAAAGTCTCCAAAACAAACTTTACTAATACAGGAATGTTTTATTTGGTGTAACAAGAAAGCACTTGCCTGTTACCAGAGATCAGCTAGCTGAAGTTTTCTAGCCGCAGCATCTTTGGGCTCCCTTTCGGCTTTTGTGCCAAGGCCACGCTTTTCTCAGGAGGACCCCAGCCAGTGGCTGAGCCCCAGTGACCCAAGGCAAACTCAGAGGTTCCCAGCTGGATTGGCTGAGATTTTGTCTGACCTGCCCAGTTCTCTTCCTTCTCTTTTGTCTTCCACAGTCTCCTTCCCCTCAACCTCAGAACCACTATATTTGTCTCTACATCTGCTTCCCTCAGAACCTGAACTGTCTCATTTAGATAAATGTTTATGCATACATTTTTATTATTTGAATATATAATATTTATTGGCTAAATTAATATTTAAGATTATTGGGGGGTGCATAAATGCTTCCTTCAAGTTCCTGTACTTGAGACAGCTATTTTAAGATCTTTCAACACTTTAGTTATAGCTTTTCACATTTTGTCCACTGGAATAAGATGAAACCTATCAAGAATATAAATTTATCTTAATCAATTCTGTAAGCTAGTTGTTGTAGTCAGTGTGCTGGGAAGTATAAAAATGTTAGAATGTAACTTTTAATTTTTTCACATATTATAATGAAATATACCATAATTCAGAATACTTACACATATTTCTCTTAACCAAGAACAAATATGTGAAATTAGAAAGAAATAAACAAGAAATTTATTACAACCAATTATGTAACAGGGAATTCAGCAAAAATGGGATAAAATCAATGGCAAGCTTTTAGTTTTCTTATTTTTTAACTTTAATTGATTTATATCTTTTGGACTTTGTATGGCTTCACATATATCATAGATAGTTCCTATACCATATTCTTCAGTCCAAGTATTATACTGCTTAGAAAGTACCTTTTTATATGATTTATATGTCATAGTTTTAGACAACTAATTAGAAATTCAATTAGACTGATCTATTTAGACTAGATCCAATTGGTCTGATCTGGACTCTTACCCTTGTTATAATTATGTGCCTCTTGGTTATATGGTTTAGAGAATAAATTCAACATCATCTCAGTGCTAATGGGGTCAGTGTAGGTGGGTGGGGTTCATCTTCTCCAGTTCTCTACGCTTCAACTTGGATGCATTTTATGCATAGGTCACCTTCTTGGCTCCTGTCATTTTATGGCTCCTACTTTAAGGTGATCTGGATGAGGTGAATGAGGATGCATTCCCTTTCTTTACTGTGAGGATGCAAGCAAAATGATTACTTACATAGTGATTTCCTTTCCATAGTATCCAAATTTCTAAGTTCAAATCCATGTCTGTGGTTATAAGCCTAAGTATTCCTTCCTTACATGGGTTTTATTAATCTTTACTTTTCTATTTGATGAAATTCAGATACAACCCTTCCCCACCCCAAACTTATTATGAGTATGCTATGAAGAAAATGCAGTAATCAAGTGGGTTACATTTATGATCTTGAGCTGTTTTACCTGTTTTCATGTAAATTAGCATTCAGTGTCTTACGTACAATTTGAAAACCGAATGTTTTAAAGGCATAAGAAACATGACTATAAGAAAAAACTGTGATGTATAGATTATCAAAAATATACTCGCTTTTTTTTTCTTATTCTTCATTCACTGAGGGAAAATTCCTATAAAGTTTGCAATCTCACTCTTGCTAAATGGAGTACTGAAACACCACGTATCCACCTTCTTTTTATGATATAAAAATATCTTACTTTGTTCTGTCTGCATGATGTAGTTCTTTAGGTAGCTGGCAAACCCACTGCCCATTCAGCAATTATGCAATTCACTCCTGGTGCAACAAATGCATTCTTTGTGTCTTTATTCTTAGGCTTATTATACTGAGGTAAGAGGATTAATCTACTGGTGGAACTCTATTATTCTCTATATTAGGTCAGAAAAAAAGATTAATTTTGTAGAGAAAAATTACAAGTCAGTAGTCACACTTGATACTTCTTTCCTGTTGTTTTAATTAAGCTATAACCTGGATTCTAAGGGATAAATATATTAATAATGAAATTATTTTGGAACTTGAAGTAAGTCCTGATGTCTGGCACTAACTAGGAATGTGACTTTATTCAAAACATTTAATCTTCATGGGTTTTATTTTCCTTATTCATGTCTCTTGTGCCATAAATTTTCCCACAACATTGACTTCCTCTACTAAACATATATGGCTACTCAAATCTCTTTTATAAGAAAAATCATTATGTTTTTCAGCATGAGATTCTTTCTGTGATTACTCAAAGTAGATTTAATAAGTAAATAAATACATGGATATTTACGTTTTGCAAGTTCTACTCATTTACTTGGTCATTTAATAAGTCTTGATCATCTGCAGTGCTGGGGACTGCTCCAAAAATTTTAATTTGCACATGTGACTTGACAGCCATACATTAATCATTATATATTTTCTCAAATACTTGATATATGTCCACACTTTTTTTTCGGGGGGTGGGTGGAGGTAATTAGGTTTCTTTCTTTATTTTTTATGTTATTTTTTTGATAGAGGTATTGGGGATTGAACCCAGGACCTCCTGCATGCTAAGCACACACTCTACAACTGAACTGTACCCTCCCCACTCCACATTTCTTCCAGACACTTTTCCTTATTTATATAATTTTTCTTCATGGTTTTCACTATCATGTACATGCCAATAACGCTCGAATTTACATCTGTGATTCAGATCCTCCTATGAGATCTGGATATATATGGCCAACTTCTTATGAGACATTTTATACCTTGCTTTACTATAAACACTTTATATTAAATAAATATGCTAATGAATTTCCCACAAAGCATTGTTTTCACCTAATATATTCAATTCTAATGTCATGCCAACAACCCTGTTTTCCAACCTAATTCTGGCAATAACTATATATTCTTCTTTTTCCAATACTTTCATATCAAATCAATTTTTGATTTTAGCAATGCTACCATCTTTACACACCTTAAATCCTCCTTAATTCTCTATGTTACATACTATTTAAGTAGTCTACTATGTGACCTCCCAACCCCCATGCTCTTTTACTCCACTCTGTTCTTCACACAGGCACTAAAACACATATTTGCTCATGTTTGCCTCCAGAGTAAAAGTATCATTGGCATTTCATTGCCAACAGCATCATCTGCACCTCTATCTGCTTCTTCGCCACCTCCTGCTTCCCTACATGCACTTTATACTGTAGTCACATTCAACTGCTTACTGTTTTCTGAATCTTGTCATTTCTGGACTCCACAATATTTTATAGACTGGTCCATCTGATTTAAATAACCTTTTATGTCTTCAGTCCTGAGAAACTTTTAATTTTGTATCCCATAGCTCCCTGATGAATAATTCCTTAAGAGACATTCCCTGCATTACACAAATTCTTTTTTCCCTTCTTTATGCCCCTTTTATTTTTCGTAATGGTCATTTGGTCACATCTCTTGTAATCTAAGACACTGTGAGCAACACACATGTCTTAGTGGACAATCTTTGTAACAATAGAAAGCACCCTGACTAGGATATGGAAAGGCTTGTATTCCTACTTCTTTGATCTTAGAAGATGGCTTACTTAGCCATCTTAAAAATGCAGTAATAATTCCTTAGTTCAAAAAAAATATATGAGTCAAAACCATGTTTTTATGTTATTAGCTAGGCATGTACCAGGTTCAAGGAGGCATTTATATAGACTTTTTAGTTTCCATAGTTTTTCATTTACATCATGTCCTTGCGAGAGATTTGCATTGAAGGCTTTTTTTTTTTTTCTGTGATGCAAAAATGTACAGCGCTTTTTATTAGTTAAGGTCTCAGTTTTATTCTATGTGCCTTTTATGTTCTGAATTCTTTCCACTGGACTGGTGTTTATCCCAAAATAACTGATGGTAGAGGAAAAAAAGTTAAATTTATAAAGGCTCCTTTTATCAGCAGTTTACCCCTTATTATGAATGACTTAGAAATGGAAATGGCATTGCATAAAACCTTTCTCAGGTGTGAAAGGATAAATACACCTTTCTAATGTTACATGACATAATTGTACCAATTCTTACTTTCTATCATTTCTAGAACCAAATGTAATTAATATATTTAAAAAATCTCCTTCCTACTGGTTATCTTATTAAATCAAATAAATTGAAAAAAAAGTGTATGTGTATTTCCCTCAGAATAATAACTGGCATATCATATGCATCTAATAAATGATAGCTAAAGTGACAAGGATACTGCTAATTTTGATTTTAGTATGCTCAGTACTTAGCTCAGACTCTGACAAATTGCAGGTGTTCCAATAAATAACCAAAAGATTAAGCGAATGAATGACTGAGTTACATGAAGGAATTAAATGAAATTAGTGGCTGTAAATTGTGGTTGTCCATCAGAGTCACCTGTAGGACGTTTCTGAGACGGCAGATGCCTACTTCTAAACAAAGACCTACTGTTAGAAACTCTGAATACAGGTCCAAAACATCTTTATTTCCAAAAGTTCATGACATCTGTTTTCTGCAGTGAAAATGTACTTAATGCCACTGAACTGTACACTTAAAAATGGTTAAAATGATAAAGTTTGTGTTATAGATATTTTACTACAAAAGATAAAGGGGAAAAAAAAACCCTTCATAATTTCTATTCATTATGGCAACGATTCTTAGTGGTAGAATACCATGGAGGGGAAACATGAAAGGTCTCAAGAGTTGGGAGATACAGATTGAAAAATCATGTGATCTGAATGTTTCCACAGTGTATTATTTTCCTTTGGCCATCAGGTAATAACATAGAATACACTGGATTTTTTACTGACTTGATCAACTTCTATGTAAAATTATTCTCTCTCTTTGAGGTTTATCGTTTCTTATCTGGATCTATATACTTTAATCTTAAGAGCTAACTCTAGATTAAGGAATGTTTCAGAGGACCAATGACATTGCCAATGTCAGAGGGGCAACCTCAGTAGTGAAGATGGATGATGTCCACAGTTAACAATCCATCTGGACCAAATGGTGCCGGTAGTCACTTCCAATATCTTAATTTGACTATCTCATAAGTAGGGACCATAGTCTCCAGAGGAATGTATTTTCTGAAGTTTGTTGTCACAGAAAAATATATAAAATGTTTGAAACATGCCTTAATTGATTTTAGACAGTTTTAAATTGGCAGTATTAGTTTTGGTAAGTTATGACTTCTGAATATGTTTATTCTGAATTTCTTCTTCTCTTCCCAAATCCGTCCACCAGTGATATACCTAATTGCTTTAGTAGCAGTATTCTGAATCTAGTTATATTTGAATCAAGCCATGCAAAGCTTTCATTAAAAGAGAATAACATAGAGATGAATTGTTCTCCGATTCTGGTACACGCAAGAACTACATATGTTGCTTGTTACAAGTGCAAATTTCTAAGCCCAACTCCAAGAGATGATTTTGTAATTCTGGAATGGAGATGAGGGTAAGCATTTTTAATAATACAAGTGAGGTAAGTGGTTCCAACAATCACTAAAACCTTAAGGTACCCCCTCACCAACCCCCCACCTCAGATCGATCGATCGATTTATCTATCTATGTACATATATATTATACATACATAGATATTATAATGTACATATTAGATTTTGGCAGGTCCATAGATGTAGAGATAATTACTTTTTTTTTACCTTACAATTAGATACTTTTTTCTTGCTGTAATGTAAGCAACAGCTGAGCAGATGATGGCTTAGTGAGTAACATGCTACACATTCTTCTATTCTTCCTCATGATTCTCTTATTTACACTAATAACAAGTATTTATATAGCAAGTAGTGTTTTTCCTTCCAAATTAGTACTTTTACTTTATTTTTTAATTTTCTTGAAGTATTTTTCTTTAAAGTTATATTTGAGAGACCACATTCAGAATAACAATGACCATAAAATGTGCTGTTTGTGATGAAAGAATGAGAAAAAATTCTACATGTTACACTAATATTCTTGTGTGTGTATGCATTTACGAGTGTCTATTCATATACATGTAAAAGTTCCATTTAAATTACTGATTACAATGAAAATAATATTGTTGAGTTTCTCTGATGTTGCTAATGATTTTTAAAATTTTTATTTATAGCCTATAAAATGTTACTTTTGAAGTGTGGTGTTTCTGTGCTTTCATACACTAACATGAAAGCTGTTATAACCAAACCATGGCAGTTATAAAGATTTATGAAGCAAAATCATATCACAATTTAAAAACCACATGTCACTTTTTTCACTACTCTGTGGTAGTGTTTAATATGAACTAAGTGCAAGCTGCCGTTTTACTGATTCTTTGATTTAATTATTTATGATGGGAAGTGAGCCAAGATGGAGATGTTCTCTTAAAAGTAATTTCTCTCAGAAGGTATACTTAGGTCTTTGGCTAAGATTATGTTTAATTCACCTCAACTATACCAACTGCATTCTTCACTTTTCTTCTGCAGATTAGGAAGTTGTTTCTAAAGTAGTTCTTCAAGAGAACTATGAACAATCAAGAGTATTCACTGTTAGCCATTCAAAACGTTAGCATCAATGCGATAACAAAGGCAAATTTAGGATACCTATTTGTAAATCCACAGGCAAAGTTCCTTACACTTGGAAATCAGAGGGGACGTTAGGTGGAAGGAGGTGGTGTTGAATTAGATTGCAAGATTGGCAGTAAGAGATGCAGCCTACTCTACTTGCCTTCTCTTTAATCCTTTCATAAATGCCCTTGCCTTTGAAAAGCAAGAAACTGAATTAAACCCTCAGGCTGTTTCTTATAATGGAGAAATTTTCCTCTCCTATCTCTCCCACCATTTTGAACTTTGCTTAGAGGCCGGCACTGAGGTACACCCTGATTCAGTGGAACTAAACTACAAATTAAAAAGGCATATTTATTTAAGTTCTCCTTTTGGCATGAAAATTAATTAGCAAGTGCCCTGGCGAAGTAGAGACAGAGATTTTGTTTGAGCAGTATTTGGGAAAAATGTGATCATTTTCCATGATTGGCCTTTGCTTAGTGTTTCAACTAGCTGTTTCCTGCTCTTCCTTATTGATTATTCCTCAGTTTTTTCTTTTCTTCACTTTTCTCATTAGTTAATAATGAGTTTTCTCTAATGACGTATCTCTTTATCAAAGAGTTTTTCCCAAGTGCTGACAATACCTCTTAAGAGATACTATTTGATTGTGTTCTGAAGAAAGACTTGAATTTTACTCGAAGTTGGGGCTGGATAAACTCTGTGAACTCTGTGTTAACCTCTTATCAGAGTTCCTCCTTCCCCACTTGAAGGCTTTGTCACTAATTAAGATACTAGAATTATGGAGCAATCCAGGGCAGAGTGAAGGGAAGTTTTCAAGCATGAGTAAGACTGTATTTTTCCATTGGGCACACAGAATAGATACACAGAGTCAGAAATTAATTTCCATGATAGAAAAATTTTTTAAATGTTATGTTTTAACACCTGTTTGTGGGCTGAACTCTGCACCTGCAACAAGTGTTATAAATTGATATAGACCTTTTATAGTTCATCTACAGTTCAACAATATTCATTACTAAGCTAAGCCAATGTAACTTCTGAGAAGATCATGCAAAACAAAACAACTAATTAAAAAGATGTGAAGACGAAAGAATAGGATAAATGAGGTTGTATGGTAAATACCTCTCATCTTAACTGTATTTAAAGAGATTTTGCTATTGAGTGACTGGTCATTATCTTTGCTTCATCTCCAGGTTCCAGTGATTAGGGAATTTATTTTAAGCTAGGATTGGAAAGTAACCAAATCAAGTATTATGAAGACTTGTTGACTCTCCTTTGTGATAATACTTATATGTTGGTTTATGAGGACTAGGACAAGGATCAGGAAAGTGAGGGGTCTAAGGTACAACTTTAAGTATGTACTTAATTTCAGGGTCATGTAAGTCCTGAGCCAGCACTTGTGTGGCCCTGAGAGTGAGTGTCCCCTGACAATTTGACATCCTAGGCTCTTCATTTCCCTTCTCCTAGTCTCAGCCTTTTGTATTTGTATTATTGTTAGACTACCAGGTAATGTAGAAGTACATTTGCTTTTGAAATGAAGCCAATACATTAATGTTTAGTGTTAGAACACCTTGCTCATATGAACAAATTGCTGTGGTGCTGTTCATCTTCCATTAATACTGTTTCTGTTTCTCATGAGTTGGGGTATTTGAATGCTATATTATCTTGACTTATGATGCAATTAGTCCAGTGTAGATTTTTCAGAAAATTAGTATTTGAAGAGCTGCTTTTTCTTTGACTATTTTTTTAACTGATACCTAGAAGAACACTTGATAACATATTTTTAAAGAAAGCTGAGAGTTCACTTACTTGATGTGTGTTTTGGAAATGATGCAGTCTCCCCTAAAGTCAGAAGTAACTCTGATGCTTAATATATAGGTTTGTGTCATACAGGAGAGTTCTGTACAAGTAAACTTGATTTAGGATGCATAAGTTTGGAAGGCTTAACTCTCCTTTTAAAAAGCAAGAAAGAAGACTAAGGTCACAATGTTCTGACTTGAAAAGTCAATTTAAAATATTCTGTTAAGGCTAAAAATAAGAACTCTGATAAAGGTTAAGGCAAGGAAATTTCCTAGATCACTTTAGCATAATGAGTGAAGTCCTTCCACCTCTAGACTTCTAGATTTCTTGTTAAGGCTAACTAACCTACCAGGCACAAAGCTATTAGGTGCCCACAGAAATGTTTTTGTTCATTTTAAACCAGAAGAAAAAAATGAGTATAATCTAACCAACATGATATTTATCTTTATGCTAACATAGTTGTAAAATATAATTATTAATTTTTTTTAATTAAAGAAGAGGATCACAAAGTCAAAAGTTCCTAGGGCCAGTGAAAGTCATAATACTTTTGCATCTATTGTCACTGTAATGGATGTATTTCTTGGTAAGAAGCATCTCATGGCCTAGTTTACATCACATGCCCATCTGGCTACCAGAATTTGAAATTAAGGCACAGCTTAAGAAGTAAGGTGGATGCCAGACGGCAAAAAACCCAAATAGATAAGCAAAAAATATGTGTCTATTTCATGTGGTGGCTAGGCATTGTGAATACTAAAAATAGATCTGCATTTATATGAAAGTTTAAGGAATTTTTGGATGAAAACTGCCAGTTCCTCTCAACGGTAGGCCTATGTTCCTGGTGAGAGGGTAGTGCAGATAGATATATCTGATACATATGCCTGCACTGCACTTGGAAAGATATTGACAAACTATTTTTCCATTCATATTTGTCCCTCCATATTTAACACTAGAATTTTTTTGTATTGATTTTCTATGATATGGAATCACCAATTCTCCCTAAACGTCTTGCTCTCCATCTAAGATCAGGTTTTGCAAGGTGTATTAGTTTGCTAGGGCTGCTATGACAAAGTAAATCAGACTGAATATTTTAAACAATAAAAATGTATTTCCTTATAGTCCTAGAGGTTGGAAGTCCAGGGTCAGAGTGTTGGTAGGGTTACTTTCTTCTGAAGTCTTTCTCTTGGCTCATAGATGGTCCTCTTTTCCCAGTGTCTTCACATGGTACATGTCTGTGTCCAAATTTCCTCTTCTTATAAGGAAGGGCACTAGTCATATTGGTTTAGGGCCTACCCTAATGACTTCGTTTGGACTTAATTATCTCCATTTCCAAATACAGCCATGTTCTGCAGGTTAGGACTTCAACCTATGAATTTTTGGGCAGGGGGCACAATTCATCCTATAACATGAAATAATCAAAATAAATTAAATATACTGTTCTAGGTATATATTTTTAATTATTATTACAATAGATTTTAGTATTTAATATATGATATGCCTTAACATGAGCTATGTAGCTGGAACAATGGTAGGTCTTGAGGACCTAGGCTTGTGTCATTTAAGGAGAGAGGGAATTTAGGCTGCTGTGACAGTAACATCATACAGAACATTGATTTTTTATTCTGATAGATCCAGTGATAACATTTCCTACAAAGCATTGTTTCTAATGTGATCTATGCATCAGCTACATCAGAATTACTGGGATGCTAATTTTTGGCTCTATCCCTGATCCACTGAAGCAGAATCTCTGGAGGTGGGGGCCAAATTATCTCAATTTCTGTAAAGCATTCCAGGTGATAATAGCACATACTAACTTGATGACTGCTCTAGAATCAGGTAGTATTTTTTCTCTTTAATTTTTTAATTTAATGGCTGCTGTAAACTGAAAGTTTGTGTCCCTCTGATATTCATATGGTAAAACCTAATCTCCATTGTGTTGGTGTTAGAAAGTGGAGCCTTTGGGAGGTGATTAGGTTATGAGAACTCATGAATAGGATCAATGCCCTTATGATAGAAACTCCAGAAGGCTCCCTTGCGCTTTCTACCATGAGAGGACACAGTGAGAAGATTGCTGCCTATGAACTAGGAAGCAGGCTCTCACCAAACACTAAATCTGTGCCTTGATCTTGGACTTCCCAGCCTGTGATGATAGCTTTGTGGATAAGATGCAGAAACACACTGGTTGCTAGTCAAGGACTATGGATTGAAGAACAGTTGATCACTGATTGATGGATCCTTGTCTACTGTGATGAGGTCTACTTGTGTATAAGTCACCCAGTCTATGGTGTTCTGTTATAGCAGCACAAACTGACAAAGACAAAGGCTTTCAGATACACAGAATTGGAGTGATGATAATCAGTCATCACACCTGTTTATTATTGCTGTGGGCTCAACTGTCTGTCTATCTTTCATCATCTGTCTAGATCTCTCATTTAAGTATACTGAATGTTCTTGAACTCACTAACCAAACCAAGAACTAACACATTGACAGTAACAAATCTGTTTGGATAATCTCCCATCCCATCCTCTGATCCCCTATGGTGACCATTGTCTAGAATTAGTACATATCATTCACTTGCTAAAAAAATACATATATGCATGTAAAAGTATACATATGTATACGTATATAAATGTTTGCATACGTAGCCTTATACAAACATTTATATATGCATACATATACAAGCATATATACATAACACACACACATACACACACACACACATAGTTTTAAATATTTAGAACTTTTTTTAAGAGTATCAGACTGTTCATAGCCTTCTAGGACTTGTCCAGCTCCTCCTCTCCAATACCAGTATTGCATTGAATTTTATTATTCTAACCTTATTATTTGTTCATTTTCACTATTATAGGTATATTTGTTTATTTTCACCGTTGTAGAATTATATTGACTAAATATACCACAATGTAATTATTCATTCTCTTCATTCTTTTCTTCAGTTGGATTCATTTCTAGTACTTCCCTCTTATTAACATCCTTGCTAGAAATATCCATGTATAAGCATCCAGTGTATATATGTGAGGGATATTCTTGGGTATATGCCCAGAAGTAAAAGTGTTGAATAGTAGGATATGAAAATAACTTTAAATAATATTGCCAAATTATTTTCTAGTCAATTTAGCTATTTATATTCTGAGGGATAGTGTTGAAGCTAGCTACTCTAGCACATAGCATTATCAGAATTCTTAATTTTTGTCGATCAAATGAATAAGAAATAATATTTCATTGTGGCCTCAATTTGCATTTCTCTAAAAACAAAGAGATTAAGCATCTCAACATATCCTAATGGGTCATATATGTTTCATCTTCTCTGAAATGCCCATTCAAGTCTTTTGTCCGTTTTTCTGTTATGATGCTTGTCTTCTCTGTATTGATTTTTGGAAAGGTTTCTTTCCTTTCAACATATTCTTGATCCTATTCCCTTGTCAGTTACATTATTCCAGATAACTTCTACCAGTTTTTACTTTGTATTTCTCCTAATTTGAGATAACTTTTAAATAAACTGAAATTCTTAATTTACATAGAATCCATTTTATCAATCATCTTATATAGCTAGCACTTTTTCTGTCTTGTTCGAGAAAACCTTTTTTACCTCAAGGTCAGAAGATTTTAGTCTATATCTTATGTGAAAAGTTTAAAGCTTTGTTTTTAATATTTATGTTCTTAATCTATTTGGACTTGTTTATGTGTAAAGTATGAGGCAGGGCTCTACTTTCCTACAATATTTTACATATAGTTGATCATTTTTCTTCAGTTTCACTAATGGTATTTTGCTATTGTCATATATCAAGTTTCCATATATGAATGTGTCTCTATAAACTATTTAATCTGTTAGTTTGTGAATCCCCAACACACAATTTTACTGTCATATTTATTATAGCTTCATAATACATCATGATATCCGTAGAACAAGTCCTCACTGTTCTTTTTCTGAAAAAATTTCTTGGCCATTCTTGACCCTTTAATCTTTCATGTGTATTTTAAAATCAGCCTGTCAATTTTCATAAATAACCCTGTTGGTATTGAGTGTCAAAAAAAAAAATCTATTTATCCTGTGGACCTACCAGGGTCACAATGAGAAGAAGACAGAAGTATTAACTACTCTAGCCTCTAAAGCTACTCTGTTGGAATCACTTAATATTTACACATATTTCATTTAGTAAATACATCCTTCAATAGTCTTTACTTTTGGTTTTAAAATGTATTTGCTTAGGGCATTCAAGGAAAGAATTGTGATTTAAAGCTTGTATTTTTCTCCTATCCTTGTGGTTTACATATAGTAAGGATTTAGAATGATATTATTTCAGCTTCATTTTTATAACTGTTATGACCTATCTTATTGCATGTTTCTTCATGCCTTTTTATTTTATAGATATTCAAGTAGCAAAAACTATAGTTTTGGTTATAAGATGTTTATTTATTATTAATTGAAAATAAATGAACCTTTCTTTCACAAATCTTCAAACTTTGCTATTTGGACCAATCTCAATTGATTTAACATTTACAGTAGCAGGGAAATGGTGCCAATCATCTTTTCCTTATCTTTGTAAAAAAAATAGTTTCAAACACAATGCACAACTTGGATTGGCACCCAGAATAGGGCAATCACAATATGGCTCCATTCTCTCATTGCTTTAGAGATTCACTGGTTGTAGGTTAAGTAGCATGTAAATCTGTAGCAGCAATTTACAGAATAGGAATCTACTGATCAAGGAGTTTGTGTAGTTTCTGTAAGTGCGTCATTTATTCACACTACATAGCTGAGATAGTGGTAGAGTTTAGCTTAGTGCCTATATCTGCTACTTTACTGTATTTCTTTTGGCAAAGAATTTCTTTTCCTTTTTCCCCCAGTTCAAATTTGCTCAAGGACACAGAACGTGAGGACATTTCGTTTTCTGGTACAGTGCACTCTGTTCTGTTAATCCTTTTTATGCTGAGAAGCTGGGATGTGAAAAGGTTGTAAAACAAGGAAACAAACTCACAGGTTATTTCTTGTTTTACTCTAATTGCATTGTAATACAGCACCAATAAGCATGTGGCAAAGATAATAAAAGAGTGACCACTCTACTTGTGTCTGAAATTCACTAAGGCATCAATTCTAATTTACATTGAGTGAAAAGGTATTTACAAAGTACAAAACAAAAGAAGATAGCATTAAAAAAAGTACAACTTCCATTCTTCTGTTCTGACCATGTTCTTTGCAGTAAGCTTTGTTTGGGTTTAAGCTTTTACTTTGGACTGAAATCAGTTAGAAATTGGATTCTGAGGCTGGAGATCTCCTCCTTGAAAAATCAGTAAACAGAAGGGAAGGATAAAAACAAACTCCATAATTGAGAAAAATTAAAATCCTCTCTGTAAATGAGGTTATACACAAGATCAGAGCACAGACGAACAACTGAAATGAAAGCGTGAATCAGAAGTGTACAGGGCATCTTGCAGGACAAATTATGTCTCCAGTATAGATGAAATCAATTTCATGCACAATTTATTAGTACTGTCACGGATGGTCTGTCCTGAGACAGAATCTGGGTGAATTGAGTTATTTACCTACTGCAGAACCAAGTGGTCTTTTAGAGTAATGTTTCTTAAACTTCTTTGCTCCCTAGGGTACTTGTTAAAAATACAGATTACTTTGCCCTACCTGAGATCTACTGATTCAGAATTTATGGTGTGGGAACTTGGAAATCTGTATTCATTATTAGTTAAATTTGGCAAACACTGCTTTAGAGGAAGGTAATACAGAACCAGCATAACACTAGTCCTCTGTGTGTGTGTGTGTGTGTGTGTGTGTGTGTGTGTGTGTGTAGAACTATTTTACTGAAAGGAACATTTTAGATTTTAAATATTTTCCTAAAAATGCACAAAACTGCAAGAATCAACTAGTTAATATTCAACTGATTTCAGTTATTTTCCTTATAAGTGTAGCAATGGCTTCTCGCTTTTTCTTTTTTATTTTTTTGACAGAAGAGCATCCATGTTGGAATGAGACTAGGGCCTTCTCATTAGCAAAACAGAAAGTGTTAGTCTCTTATAGACTAAGCAAACTTTAAAGTTTTATCTTTCTCTAGTAAGTGGAAAAGGATTATTTAAAATGTACTTTTTCCATAAAAAAGAACAAAATAATGCCATTTGTAGCAACATGGATGGAACTGGATATCATCATACTAAGTGAAGTAATCCAGAAAGAGAAAGAAAAATACCCTATGATATCACTCATATGTGGAGTCTGAAAGAAAATGACAAATACGAACTTATTTACAAAACAGAAACTCACACAGATAGAAAACAAACTTGTGATTACCAGAGGGTGGATGGATAAACTGGAAGTTCGAGATTTGCAGATACCAACTACTATATATAAAATAGATAAATAACAAGGTCCCACTGTATAGCACAGGAAACTATATATGGCCTATAATGAAAAAGAAATAGGAAATAGGAAAAGGAATATATATATATATATATTCAATCACTGTGCTGTACACCAGAAATTAACACAACATTGTAAACCGACAATACTTCCAATAAAAAAATTAAAAAATAAAATGTGCTTTTTACTTATCTCCATGAAATAGCCAACATGAAGGGAATTTCACATGTCTGATTTTATTACTAAATATACAGAAATTGTTTAAAGCAATAACAACAACAAAAAAACACAGGCAGTTCCATTCAGTAACTTCAGAATGTGTTCTTAGAGATAAAAAAAAATTAAGCGGATTTCAATTTAATTGTATCTGTAGCAATTACACAAATACATTTTCCTTTGAAAATTGGAGTATTTTGCATATGTAGCTTTTCTGTTAGGGAAATTTTACTCTGGAAGGTAGTGTATGTTTTACAGCAAGATACCCACTTTTTCCAGCAGGAAGATAGGTTCAAAGAGATTTAGCAATTTGCTTGGAGTCACACATCAGTCAATAGAAAAGTCAGAAGTAAGGGGGCGATTCCTCACTGAGAGCCTGGCCTCTCATGGAAATGTGTTTGTGGCCATTGCTCTTTCTGAGACAACTTAGCCCTGGAGAAATCTACGTTTCTTGCTTTCTTGTCTGCAGTAGCCCTTCCTTTCTGCGTTGGAGATGTCAGAATTGCTTTGGAGGATTATTAGTCAAAATAAATGCTTTCCCCTCCATTTGAATCTTTGCAGTGCCTTTTCCACAAGAGCCAACCTAAGGGGCAGATGCTCTCCAGCCCCAGCCTCATCTTTTCCTCCTCCTGTGACCACCTGCCTCCTGCCTCAGCACTTGGATCCACCTCACAGCCCAGCTGCTTTCTCTGTTCCAGGCCCCACGGCTCCCTCAGTCACGGCACAAGTGCTGTGTGAGCAGTGGCCCTTGTGGCTTCCCTGTCATCGTCCAGCTGCCTTCAACCGGAGCCTGACTTTAACAGATTCCCCTCACATTTCTGCTGTCAGCCTGATGCCAGACCTCACAAGTTCCCGCATCCATTTTGCTGGCCTCCTGCTTCTGTTAGGAGCATCATAGATCCTCGAACCCATCCCATCTGCCCAGTGACACCTCCCCGTTTAACAGCCGCCCACCTCCTTGGCTGGTGCCCACTTTTCTCTCGGAGGAGGGATAGATACTGTTCTCCCCCGAACAGGAGGAAATGAAATGTCGAGAGCTTCTCTAGCATATAGTTGACAATGCTGTTCAACTGAGCTTCAAATTAATTTACATTTTGTGAAAATAAGCATTAAAAATATGCCTACATCATATGTAAGCCTGATGCAAAGGTTATCTTGGAGCGGGCTTAGAAGGCAGGCATGATAAGAAGTAGCATAATTACAGTAGAAAAAGTGCTACAGTAAGAACTGAAGTATGCAGGGTACTGGATCTCTAATTTCTGCCTAACTTGAGCAACATTTCTGGCCTCAGGAAGTCACTTTGATGATCTGGGTCTCAAATGCCTCATTAATAAAAATGTAAATTGTAAAGTTGTGTCTGCCTAAGGACCGTGGCCTTGGCCAGGTAAAAGTTTAAATTAAATTCACTTCATTATAAGAGTAAGATAAAAATATTTAACATTCAACAAAATTTGACAACATTTAATTCTGTTAATAAGAGAACAGAATTTTATGTTGTGGTAGTAATGTGGAAACAATATTTTAAAATATATAAAACAACAAGCAAAGCCAACCTCTTTTAAGGAGAATGTTGGCCTTTTAAAGTATTTCTTCTTACAGGTACACAATGGTATATTTTCTTTCTCTTCTTTTTCCCTTTCCCTCTCAAATACACTAAACTGTGTACTTCTAATTACCCCCTAATTTTTCACTTAAATTATAATTTATATAATAATTTAAATTAAATTTTATTATAAGTATAGTTTCATTTTATTTCAGTATTTATCTTAGTTTTTACAGGTTATACTATATTCTATTAATAATTCTCTTATCTTTGAAATTATTTTAATTTTATTTTAAGAAATAACTGACATATGACATGTTAGTTTCAGGTATACAATATGATGATTATATATATATATATATATATACACACACACATTACAAAATGATCACTAGAAGTCTACTTAACATTCATCATCACACATAGTTATAAACTTCTTTTTCTTATGATGAGAATTTTTAAGGTCTACTCTCTTAGGAACTTTCAAATATACAATAAAGTAGTAATAATATTAACTAACTACAGTTAGTTACCATACTGTATGTTGCATTCCCAGTATTTATTTTTTATAGTTGTAAGTTTGTACCTTTTGACTACGTTCACTAATTTTGCCCCCTTCCCAATTCTGTCAGTCTGTTCTCTGAGTTTTCTTTCTCTCTCTTTTTTTTTTTTAGATTCCACATACAAGTGAAATGAGATAATCTCTCTTCTTTTAATTCAAAGTTTTGGCTTTCATAAATAAAGTTGCAATTGTAAACATTTATTAAGTATTTATTATGTTCCAGTTACTGCTAAAACTATTTTCCATATAGCATCTTATTTGATAAACAATTATTTATATCTTGTTTTATTACCAAAAGTGTTTAAGTGAAATAGCTTGCAAAAAATATAAAATAGCATGAAAAGAGCGGCTGGGAAAATCAGTGAGTTGAGAAAATAAGCATAGAAAAAATAAACGGGAGCAAGAAGTATGAATCACATGCTGTCAAATTTTACACATTCATTAGAAATGTACAACAAATTGGAGTGTTGGGTTAGCATGGAAGTTGAATTACTCAATTACCAGTATTATAAAGTGAAATCAAACCAGTTCCCTGGAAACACACAGCTTCTTGCTATAGTGATAAATCTCAGGCAATAAAAATGTTAAGTCATATACTTTTGCTACGATTTTTAAAGTTAAAGAATATGAACACATTTACAATTCTTGATACATATTACCAAATTTCTTTCCCAAAGCAGCATGGGATATTGCCATATAAATTTTCCAGTGCAATAGATGGAAGCAGCTCCTCCTTTCTGTTTCTTTGATTGTAAGATGATTTAATATTTTTCTCATTGTGTTTGCCTCTAGTTGTCTTTGCAGTTTATGAATTGCCCAATCCCTTCTGTCTGTAAGAATTTTGATGAGGAATCTGATGAGGGAAGTTTTGGCCCCTGGAGCTCTGGCAAAGTCTGTATGGTTAAACATCCCATAGTTTGTTAAGATCTAGTTCATTAGATTGGGTTTTCTACAACCGAGACATTTATATCTAACTCCAATATTATTGATTATGGCAGGATCTAGTCTTCCTTTGTATGTAAATTTTTAATGAAAATGTCACCTCAAATTCCAGTATGTTTCTTTTTTAATGTATCATTTAAAGTTGAAGAAAAAGAGAGTGGATAACAGGGTGACAATACATTCTGTCATTTTGTTTATATACATCTTGCATTTTGGACTAGATTTTTACTTTTTATTGGTTTTCAATCAAAGATACATGTTTTCACTCATCCTGCGGCAATTTGTGCTGTAGTCTACTAGCAAAAAAAGCTATTGTCTAATTTTCTTGAGATTTTTTTCCTCTTGCCAAACTTCTCAGGAACAATACTAGAACTGTGATTTAAGGACTCATTATGTTAACACACCTACTTTTTCTGTGTTATGCTGATTCCAAAAGAGTTTAAATCATCTGCAAAAAAAGGTGGACCATTTTTGTTTTAAGTTTTTAGGTTTTATGAATTATGCTAACATTTACTTTAAAAACAAAGACACCTGTTTTCAAGTGCTGCTTTTAAGCAGCTCTCTTAGCATGTGGCCTATTTAACCTAGAGCCTTCTGTAAGGATGCATTTTTAACTGTTTCTAAGAAATGCTGGACACAGTTCTTTTAGAGAGACAACCTGCTCCTATTCCATCACATCATCTACATCTGCTACATGATGCTACGTGCTACATGAACTTGGACTGCTGGCGTCAGGAGAAAGTTGCCACCGCCACGTGCTAATGATGCTTTTCCTGGAAACCCATATTTGTAAATAGTCTGCAAGAGCAAAACAAAAGGGGAGAGCAGTACAGAAAAACAAGCACATGCCTCTAAATCCAGTCGAGGCTTTTAGAAGATCCCCTGATTTTTTGCTACAGAGTTTGATGCAGATAAAGAATATTGATAAGCTTGGGGGATAGAGCACAACAACAGAGAATGGAATTTGAATTCTTTAGTCTAAGGAGAAGGTTGAAAGGTTAAAGACTGTCTTATTAATGGAATTCAAGTTCTATAGAAGTTTTGTAATTGAGTCAAAATGAATTAACCTTTTTCAAAGGCAATTTTGGTTTCTGGTCCAGTGTCTTTAAATAAGAGAAAATGGGGGAGGGTGGGGAGGGAGGAGGGGATGATAGAATGTCTCTGAGCATGGGCAGCTTTCCCAGAATTTCCTTTATCTCACCTTCTGATAGTGTACTCAGGCCTCCTCAATCTATTTTTTTTCCCTCTATTCTTTCCTTTCTATCTATCCTTTCACCATTTCGATCCAGAATGAAACATTGTCCTGCCAAAACGGTCCCATGTGTAATACCGCAAAGAGATCTTCAGAGATTGGTACCATGGCCTTCCGATGTTAGAATCAGAGAAAAATCAGCTTGCTTGTCAGAAGGTACCAAGCAGGATTTTAATTTGGTGCAAAACAGACATTTCTGATAGTGATGATTATTAAACACAAGGGACCTGATGGAGAAGGGAGCTGGACATCTCTTTGCTTGTATCAGAATAGCTTGCTTTACCAGTGGAGAGAAAATTGACCTGCGAATCAAGAAATGCCCCTAACGGCTTGTCAAACTTTTCACTCCAATTTAGAGTATCCAAACAGTATAAACATCCTCTCTCTAATCTAGACTATTTACAGTGCTCTATTAATTCTGGAAAATATTGTGCTGTATGGTTTTCACCAGTTTGGATCTTCGGCTTGTCATTTCTTTTTTTAATATCAAATGGAGGGTGTTCATCACTGTCACTGGTCAAGATTAAATTCTGAATGATCAAAATATGCTTAAAAATTAATAGAATTTTTATTTTTGGTAAACAAGTGCAAGGCCTCCTTTCTCAATTTTCTTAGCTGTCAAATTAGATCAAAATTCTTCACCTTAAAATTTTTATTAGTCGTTAGTACTAGGTGATTACTAAGTGAAACAATCTGGATTTAAGGTAAATGAAATCTGTGATTAATACATGTGACATTAGATGTTTCTGATATTTTTGATCCCTGCTCATAAATCTATGCAGTTTAGTACTGTCACTCCAGAGACCATCAAAAAAGTCTGTTAATCAGGCAGAACTAAGTTTAGTAGATTTATGGCAGTGAGCGAGAACAGCATATTGACAGTCTTATTAGTGTCTCAAAATAGGATATAAAAGGAAAATGTTTACAGAGTTTGAGGGCCTGGGCTGGGTGATTCTAAAACAGGTTTGCCAGACTGGGAATTTATAGGGATTGCTCAAAATTTAGGATATGAAAGTTTTAGATTGGTGGATACCATGAGGTGAGGTTTTTCAAGAGAAACGAATGAGCTGTTAGTCTTGGTATATAAACTCTTTAGTTAGTACAGTCTTAACTTGTAGTAGCAGATATTTTATCTGCAAGAAGCAGGAAGCTAAGTTATTGTACTCGGTCCCAGCATTGTTTAACACAGGGACAGGCAAATATACCCGGCCCCAGCATTAACATAGGGCAGGGAATTATGTTGCTTTTAATTTCTTGCTTTCACATTTTAGCTCTCAAATCAGTAGTAATAAAATAGAGGGCTAAAATTCTTAATTATCATTTATTAAAAACAGTTGAAAACTCAATGTTATGATTCCTAATTTTCCCTTTATAATGAAAGGATAGATTAGCTCTTATTTCCATATTTCCTTTATCTAGTATTTAGTGATTCTACTGAGGTTTCCAACTAACACAAGATTTTAAAACATAGTGTAAACTTTTTAATACATGAATTCTATATTTAATTGTGCTGAAACAAAACACCAACCCTTTTTTGAAGTTTGCACATCCCAAGTTGATTTTAAAGAGTATTCATTAAGACCATGATTTAAAATAATGTAAACGCTAAGGATAAAGCTTGGCAAGGAAACATGCTTACAGAAATTTTACTGGAAAAATGATTTTTTAATTAAAATAAGGTATTTTTATGTTACTGGAAAGAAAACAGAATGTAAAATACACCAGAAGTCTAAAATACCAACTCATTAATTGACATAACCCTTGTATCAAACATCATGGACCAGAAGTATCTTGAATTAATATCAATAGAAAAAACCATAACATCCTTTCAAAAATAATGGAATGAATAAATGAGTAATTAAACAGACATATAGCCATTAAAGCAGTGTTTATGAAACTTTTTGAAATATAGGAAATTGCATTTGGGATAATTTAAGTGTGATCAAACCAGCAAAAAAAAACAAAAAACAAAAAAACCCCACATTTGCAGTGTATATAATCTTGTGGCAGACATTATTAGTTGCCCACCTAATCCAGTTTATTCTATTTTCTTTACACTGATTTGTTTGAGGGGAGAATGCCCAGCTAAATACTATCCTGCCCCAAATCTCTCCAAGGTAGAGGTGGCCAAATGCTATGCTGGTGAGATTTCTACTTGCTCTTCTGACAAGCATTGTCCCATCCTCTTTGATGCTTCCTCCTTCTTTCTGTGTGGAGTATAGGAAACAGTCAGCTGGCTGTTATGAGATTGCTATGAAGATAGAGCTGCCAGTTCGGGATGAAGGAGTGAGTAGAAAGCGAGGCACTGTAGCAGCCCAGAACCACCTAGATCTGTTCTGTTTGTTATACCAACAAAGCAACAGTACAACATTTGGAAAAATTAGAGGGAAAAAATCTCCCCCTTTAAATCACTGTAATCAGTTTCCACTGCATGCCACTTAACATAAGCTGTAACAACAGATCCCAATTGTGTAAATTAATTAATTATTAAGAGAAAATACATCAAATATTAATTTTAGTAATTTCTGTGTGTTGTGATTATAGACAGTTTGAAAAATGTCATTCTCTCTGTGTGACGCATTTTTAGGCGTGTACAAGGATAGTATTTATTTTATGATCAGAAATAAATGTCTTTATGTATATTGAAAGCAAATATATTCTAAGGAGTAGTTTCATAGGGTGACAGAGTTAACATGCCTATATATTTTCTTGATGCACAGACCAGATATGCATGAAAAGAGAGTTAGAGAGTATGATGTCTCCTATAGAGAAGAAAACTCTACTAGAATACTAATATTTTTGCTTTTTGTCTAACAGTGTATGAATAAAGACGATTCAACTAATTTAAGCAGGGAGGCCATGAAGTTGCTCTCTTTCTTTCATAGGTTGTTTACAAATTTGTTTAATTTGATAGAGAGGCTCATAGCACATTCTGTTAGCAACTCTCAAGGACAATTAATAAACGCTCCTGAGCGTGTGTGAGCGTGGTGGCAAGGTGAATGGAAAGGGGGTTATTATTTTGATCAGCCCTTCACAGAAGTGATTCACAAAATAGTTTAAAGCATTACTAGTGGTTCTTAGAAAAGCGTTCTTTATTTGGCTCATGATCGGTCTCTTGTAGTGTTGATATTTATGAAATGAAGCGTGCTTTTGTTTCTGCTGTGAAGTTATCATCTTAATGAGAACCTCTGCTATTATCCCAGCCACTCTGGTGAGGATCTCTTTATTTTTATTCCCATCTCTCTTGTGCCCCCACCTCTCCCCCCTGATCATTTGAGAGCAAGACAAATAAATAGATTTTATTGTTCTACTGAAATGAACAAATTTTGTTCATTTATGTCAAAAATGTTTGAGGACCATACATAGTTCTAAAGTGTATGATATTCAAAATTGAGATAAGAGAAGGTCATCTGATAAACGTTGCTTATGGAAATTTATTTTCTTTTGTTCCCTAAATCATTCCACAGCACTAGGTTTACCTCTGTGGATCTGACATCACTCCTTAGCATTTGTAGCAGGTTAACACAATCAAATTCAAGATTTCCTTTTCTAAGTGTTCAGTGTAATTCTGGAGGCTAGACCAACAGGCTACTGATGCTTTATATAAATGTTAACACTAGAGATGTGCTTACTGCTCACTTACTCTGCTCCCTTTATTTTATGAATGAGGAAACTAAATGACTCTAAGTCCCAAACAAACTGAAGTGCTCTCCTTTCCCTCAGTGTTTGAATCTCTTTCTCACTTCAGGACCTGAACCCATGGTGTTGCACTTTAATAGACACATTCCAATCTGCTTAAATAACTCTAAACTTACTGCTTCTTCCAGGAAGCTTTCGCTGAACCCTGTCCTCCCACAGATGTGGATTAGCCCTCTTTGTTTGTTCTTCCAGAGAAAACTGGACATCATCTCTTTTTTCAATTAACATGTTAGGTCATAATTGCTATTTTGCTTTTGTTTGTACCCTTTTAGATGAGTTCATTTGGGGAAGGGTGGGGACTAGGTTTTCTTTGGTTCATCGTGACTTTAATACATAGCAAAATCACTTGCATACAGTAGGTGCTTAAACTTAGTTATATATTGAGTGAATGGCTTGCTAAAAGTTAACAAATGAAATGTATAATTTGATGAATTATGTTTGTAAAAGACAAATACTTACATATACAAATTAAAAAAAACATTTTTATTTGGGAAATATTAATTGTAGGTGAAGAAAAGCCGTAATAGTTGCAATTCAGCAAGAAGTGGTGGCTTCTTTCGATTACATCTAGCTAGAAAAACAATAACAGACTAATTTTGTCCTAAGTTTAAAATTCAAATTTCCTATGAAACACTGCAGTTTTGTGTGATAACAGTTTACATTTGTCCAGAAAAAATTGGTAAGTGACTGGACTCACACAATGGAATTCTAAGCTGCAATGAGGATGAATGGACAGTGCCTGCATGCAGCAATATGGGTGAATCCCACAAAAATCATACTGAGTGAAAGAAGCAAGAAAAGAGTATACACTTAGGATCCCACTTACATGGTGTTCAAAATTAGGTAAAACTAATCTATGATATTGAAAGTCAGAATGGTCTTTACCCTTTTCCAGTATAACTAAAGGGAGGAATGAGGAGATTCCTGTGCACTGATCCTGTTAAGTTTCTTGTTATGGGTGTAGGTTTTGTAGGCATTCATCTTGTGTAAATGTAGTATGAAATTACAGTTGTACATATATTTCAATAAAAATATACACCTGCCCCTGCCTCCCACATACCAACACTTCTCAAAGTTAAGAACACATGTAGTAAAATTCTACAATAAAGTAATGAATTGTAATTCACACTTTCACATATGTACACCTATTTATTCTCATTGCCATTATTGGATCATCCAGCTAACCTTTTTCTCTTTTCCATACAGTTTGTACCAGGCTATATAAATTAAAGCTTTGTAAATAATAAGCTAAGATGACTAGACCTAGTGGATATCAAATTAGATGTGAAAGTTTTCATGGACCTTGTGTCACTCAAGCAACTTTACCCAATTTTACGTGTCTTACTCTACTGACTTTGTTGTTTCCATATAAAATATAGTCAACTGTAGGTTCTTTGAAAGAGACTATATTCATTGTGGGTAGCACTTTAATGATAATTGCAGCCTATGTAGTTGTTCATGTTTTAGCTAATTTATAAAATTGGAGTACTTCCAATTTATCAGATGCCTTTGATACCCTGCCCCAAGTCCCTGAATCCACTTGAGTTTGCATGTAGTTATGATAGTTCACTGTAAACTGATGGCTTCCCACTTCAAAAGCATGCTTTTCACTCTTCTCTGATGAAGGATTTGGTCAGCACTGTAGGAATTTTAAAGGAGTTAACATATCTGGGGGCAATCTTTAAAACCTGGGGGATAGAAAAAGCTCCAGTCTCCCAGCTACCCCTGGGACTACTGGGGTTCCAGTTGATGCATACTTTATTGGCTTTTCTACCTGTTGTGCCCCCATTTCTCCTGTGTGTGCTCCCCAAAACATTTCCTAAGTAGACTGCCTTCCCCAAAGTTCTTTCCTCAGCACCTGCTTGGGGAGCCACAGGGATACTCTCCTTCTACTATGACCATGTACTTATAATTTGAGAGTCTTTTAAATTATGAACTTTTCTCTTTCATTATCCTCTGAATTTCATGGGTATTAGGGCTTCAACATGAGTTTGGGCCGGGGCATAATTCAGTACAATAACAGTCATATTGATTCTAGAAAACACAATGGAAGAACCCAAACAAGGAGGAAAGCTGGCCACCGATGTGGCTGGGCAGGCAGAAATGAACTAGAAGGCTCTTCCCAGGCTAGAAGCATGTAGAGATGAGGAAAGGAATACAAAACAGAAGCCCTCATCAGCAATGCAGACAGTGACTTTCCTGGAGTCAGATGCCAACTTTGCTATCTTTCTCTTTTTTCCTTTTGTGTGACAGAAAATGTACCAGTCTAATCAGAAAGGACATTGTCCTTCACATTACAAAATTACTCATTGGTTTCTCGGATTGGTATTGAAGAAAAAATAGAGACGTTTTGGAGACATGTTCTCCAGGAATTTTGAGTTTCATATCTGTTGTCAACCAGCTTTGATATTGTGCCTGCTCCTTTATCTCACGAGTCTTTTGATTCTTAATCTGTGAACTATGAGGATAATATCTCTCTTAAAGGATTTGTGTAAGGTTTAAAAGGGACAATGCATATAAATTGCCACACATAGACTTGTCCTTAATAGATGCTCAACTAATTTTTTTTCCTGTATGTTCACATTATCTTACAAGTACTGAGAAAAGATTTCAGAAGCCATGTAAGTTTTGGAATGGTAAAGAAAGCTGAAGCCATGGAAACCTTGGGAGACCAGGGGCATGGGCAAACTTAGGAGCCTGGCAATAGAAACCAAATTCTGAATATTCAGAAACCAAAGGATAAATAGGCAGAGATGAAATAGAAATTTGGATTTTTTCCCCTCTATTCTTGGCTAATGTGTTGGGTATGCAGAAGGGCATTGGCACAAATGACATTGCTTATAGAACCCAGTAATTGTGGCTAATCACGCTCTAAAAGATTAACCAAAGGAATTCTTGCTCATCCTCAGAGAACATTAGTTTGTCCATTGCTCTGTGCACCAGCCTGATATTATATAGTAAACTGGAAGGTCAAAATAAGCATCTTTTAATGGAGTTTTGTCCTTGTTTGTTGATGCTTCTACTTGCTTACTTTCCATACTTTTCCAGGCATTTGCCTAATGGATTTGGGATATTGACAGTAGTAGAGCCATGGATTTGAGCTGTGCAGAGTAAATACCTAAATGTTTATTTGTTCTGTGCACACACTAAGAAAGTAAACATGGGCATCTTTTAAAATCATGAACAACTACAATAGAGCAACTCTGGTTCAAGTAGAGACTAAATCATCCTTTAAAATAGCAGAACAAGTAGGCACAGAGCTTACAGGTACTTGGCCATTTTCGCATTGACTACGGCCATATAGTTCCCCAGACATTGCTCCTTCAGTTTGGTGTGCCTTCTAAGCATGTTACCCTTTCCTATCCTAGAAATACTTCAAACAATATAATCTAACTCAGAAGATAAACTTCTGCAAATTTCTATTTTTCTCAAGTTTTATTGTTAATCGCCCAATACCTGCCAGTTGAGGGTGTGCTGAATGATGCTCAAAAGCTGAATTATTTCCTTTCCATTTCTTTTTGCCTGTGCCTCATTAAATTATAGTGTAGGAGAAACAGCAACATAACGAAGGCACACAAAGATGTATTGGAAAATCATAAGGAAGAAAGATGAGATGACAACTACAAAAGGAGGATAACAAGGGCAATGTAGTTAGAAAAACAAGTGAAGAGAGAGATGATCACACTTTTAGAGCCCCTTTTCTTTGTGATCACTGCCAGCTTCTCTCTCGAAGTAGCTGGCTTCCGAATAGCATATTTACCTTTGGGGATATATTCACGCATGACTTCTGCCCTGAATTTCTGCTCGTTCATTTAACCAGGAACATTTTGGTTGGATCATATTCAGCCTTTGCTCATTAAAAAAATAAATGACGTTCACATGTACCCAGAAAGTCATGGCATATAACGCTAATGACTTTATAAACAAGCTCCATCCACCTCACCAGGATAATCAATGTTATAGTGACAGTGGGGAAAGAAGGAAGAACCCTTCCAATTAATAATGAGACCTCCCGTTTTGGAAAAAAAAAAGCCTCTTAAACTTTGTGTTTTACATTAACAATTTGTGGCCAAGGGAATTAATTATTTAATAAACCAATATACTTATTAATATCACTAAGAGTAAGAGCTCATCCTTCACAAGAACACAAATAGCAGATTCTGGAATTGTAAATTTCTGTGTTCAGAGTATGTACATTTGACCTTGTAAAGTCCAAAAATATGCTTGTGATCCACCCCTTGAGACTGAATAAGTTGTATGAATTCAACACATAGTATCCTAACTTAAAAGCATACTTTTCAATTCCACAAAATAACGTTACATCTCAGGTATAACATCACATTATCTATTCTATCTATCTGTCTATCTATCTGTCTACCTTTTATATATTAATACAATGCAATGCTCTACTTTCATAAAAGTATATTGACAAACCTGTCTGATTTTTCTTTCTGATGGTGACATATTCAAAAACCTGCATGAAGGGGATTAATCTATGTTGTTCTGTTTTAAAGTTTTCCTTACCCATTAATGGCAGTGTTTTTAACTATATAAGATGCTGCAAAGATTGATGATAAAATGCTTGACAGCTGTTAGGAGTCAAGCGAATATATTTTTTCTTTCAGAAAGAAACCTGAACACCAGGGATCCTTCTCCTACTGCTACTGTCTTTTGGTGATTTAAGTGCCCTGCCATCACAAGAGAAGGCTGACATTGTTGGGCTGGTGGCTCTTTCATTTAATTTTTTTTTATTTTTTGACAAGTAATGTTCAGAGTTCCCTTTTTTGTTACTGTTCAGGTGAGGCTCTCTAAACAGCAGAATAAAAACTGGAAATACAAGGAGAGTTTTGATTATTTTTTTCTGACTGTTGGCTTCTTCTCAACAAAGGGTGTTTGGTGGAGGAAGATTATAATTTAAATTTTAAAAATCCTCTGTGAAGTTTTCTTTTAGAATAAAATTATTTACAGTTTATTTGGATGATCTTATTTTATACCTTCGATCAACATGATAATTTAATCATGAATATATTCCGTCAGTTTATTGGTTTATAAACTTTAAAAAAAACTATTAAGATTGACAAATTATCTTGATCATCATAAGCAAATTGGGAACAAAGATGAGTATAAATTTATTTTACTCATTCATTTTTGTTCTCCTTTCCTGACATAAATACTAAGATGAGAAGTATGATTACTTTGTATTTGTGTTTGTTTTCAGACATAGAACATAGTCACTTCAGAGTCAACCAGTTCTACTGCAAGCTAAATGTTACCTTAGGCCGTGAGATAGTCTATTTAAATGTATACAACTTATGAACATAACTTCTCTTTCTAGCGCTTCAAATGTATGAATTGCCTAGGTGTCTTCCATTAAGCCCCATCTTTTCCCTCTGCACCCTCTCTCTTTGCAGTCTAGCCTACTCTCATATTTTCATCAATACTGTCAACTGTCATGATTCCTAGGACCTTCTGATTCTCCTCACTGGTTGCCCAGGAGGCAAGCAGGCAATGTCTGAAACAGCTATCAGGAAATTACTATTTGTGACTGGACCTCTGATCCCAGAGTTCCTTTGTCTAGAACTCACCAGAAATTTGTCATTGCCAATGCTACAAAACATTCCGTTATCTATCTACCTATCTTGTGTATTATAGATGAATGTGAAAATCCAAAACATTTCCATGATGCTTATATCCAAAAGAAGGGGCTTTCTAAACATAAACATCAAACATATGAGAACTTCTACAAAGAGAAAAGGCAATAAGGATTTACAGATTATCTCAGGGCAGATCAGAAAATCATGGACCTCATAATTTTGCAAAAAAAACCCAAAAAGCCCAAGGCTACTTGCATTCTGAGTTCCTCTCACAAATGATGTTGATGCTAACATATTGGTGGCCTAAAGTTTTCAATCTAAATAAAATAACTGAAATCTCAAAAATTGGATGTCTTTACAAAGTACGTGATTTGACCGTAGCCCCACCACTGTCACATAACACTTTTGACTCATATATTCATAAATATTACATAGTATAAAGTCTAAAAGTAGAACTCATTCTTCTTTTAGTGGGTTAGAATTATACTTCTTCAAGCAGAAAGAAGTCAACCAAGTAATGTCATAATTAAAGATACGTGAATTAATCATTTTGCTATTTGAAGAATGTAGTGAACAGAAAGAGAAAGATGTTAGACTGAGTTGGGAGAAAGTCACTGAAAGAAGGAAAAGTTCCAGTTTTAAACTTTTTATTATGCTTCTTAACTGTTGTGGCAGATTACATTTAAAAAAAAAATAGCTGTAACACCATCTCCTACCCAACCTGTTCTTACAATGTGATCTGCCACTATTCCCACTGAGAAGTAAGGTCTTTCTTTTTTTCACCTTGCTTCAAAATGGAGGGTTATGATTGCTCTGGCCAATAGAGTATAGCAGGAATGATACCATGTGACCCATGAAGCTAGATAATAAAGAGAATAAAAGATCCACATGATTTTCCTCTGGGAAACTTGCCTTTGGAGCTAAGCCACTACATTGTGAGGAAGCCCAAGCTTGGCCACAAGGGAAGATCACAGAGAGGAACTGGGGTCCCCAGCCAATAGACACCATCATCTGTCAAACATATGTTTAAACAAATTTTCAGATAATACAGGCCCCAGCTTTTGAGTCTTCTAGTCAAGGCCCCAGGAAATACAGAGCAAAGACAAGACATCCATCTGATGTTCTGTCTGAATTCTTTGCCCTAAGAATTCTTGAGCTCAATAAGTCATGGTTCTGTGCCATTAAGTTTTTAGATAATTTGTAATATCGCCATAGCAATTAGAACACCTGCCTCCTCTTAAATGAATAAAGCATTAGAAGCAGTGATGAGAGTCAAGTTATTGGTTGATTTTACATTTAGAGTGACTAAGTGTACATTTAGAATTATGTGCCAGATGTTTTATTTGATGATATGTACATGTATTATTAATAATCTTTCAAACTGTGTGAAACATAGCAAAAATTAGTAAACAATCTATTTGTATTTACACGTCTGTGATTGTGTGTGAGTGAGTGAGTGGTCACATTGCCATCCACAAGGAACTACATTACAGTGTGGGTACCTTGACCCACACTGTGTCTAGTCTTGGGTTTCTGTGTCCAGACCACAGGGTCCCTGTATAGGCTGTTGCTCTTATTGTCACAATCTGCCACTCTTGGTCATGTGGAAAAACACTGGGCTGCTCTCTACACTCATTCACAGAATGTGGGTACTGTCTGAGGAGCTTTTCCCAGGGAGTACCTGTTTTAAAACTCCCTTAAACTCTTTGTACAATTCTACTTTGTACTGATCTCGGTGGCAATGGTGAAGAATACATAGCACTGGCCACATTTCCAGTTCTTAATAAGCTATCTGATTTAATTTCTGTCTGTAAGAAATTTTGGAGGAAAAGCATTTGAAATGTTTGATTTACTCAAAATGAATATTGAAAGAGAAGAGAAAATACTGTTAGGATAATTAAGGAGGAAATGTACAAAAATCAGACTTGTAGTAGAACACAGTTTTAGAACAGAGTTATAGAAGAAAATACTGTAAGTGTTGATGTATGTTTTAAATAAATTGAAGTCAATTTGAAATGTGAAATTCTTTAGCTGCTTATAGCACAATCCAAAATGATTTTATAAAGATATTTTTTCTTTTTTTTTCTTCCACAAATGAATTTCCCTTTAGGACTATGTTAATTGGAATCTCTCTTTTAATGAGTCAAGTAGCAATAATAACAAATATTTTTTGAGAAATAAGAGCCTGTATGCTAACATTTCTCCCTAAATATCTTAATATTTTTCTCTCATAATTGCTGAAATATCATGTCATCAAAAGGACAAGTAGCTCAAATGTTAACACTGAGTTTTAAGACACATTTTACATATGGTTGGAACCTAGGTCTGAAGGCACATGCTCTAAAGTTAACTTATTGAAAGAATGGTGTCACAATTAGGAATGGGAAGAAATTAGCCTTAATGACAACTTTTCTAAGAACACAAATCTTTGAACATGATGTATTTTAAATTTCTTTTACTCTGGAAGATAATAGAACTTTTAGTGAATTTTCAGAACTTTAAGTTAAAATTAAATCATACTGAATTTTCAGATGTCTGTTATAACCCACACTTATATATGTATTGTATATATGTAAATATGTATATATGCATATGTATTTTTATACATATATGTGTACATACACACATGTAATATTTTGAAGGGAATCTTCAATGTTTTTGACCAGTTTTTAACAATATACCAAAGAATGGAACTCATTATAGCTTCTCAAAAATTTGAGTATTTCTAGGATTTGCAATAAACACAGATGTATTTATTTTGATGATTAGATATTTAAGTAAATGCAGTTAAGTTATTTGAATTTCTGATTACACATTCAAACCGTATGAAAACACAAACTGTATGAAAAGCATATCCCATCTTCTATTATACATTTTTCATTCAACAAACACCATCAGAACAGAGATTCTCATCCTGAGACTATGAGTTGTCATTTAGAGAGATTTACGCAATTTTTCTCCATGTGAAACTAATTCCTCATAGAAATGAGAAAGTATTTTCTTTGTCTAACCATTTGATCTTATACTTTACTTTAAAAAGCTTCCCCAGAAATGTCAGTTTTTTTAATTATTGTTTTATTATTGTTGGTTTATAATAACAGTTGGGTCATCTTGAAAATCATGAATGATTTGAAGAAACAGTTAAATACTGGGATAAATAACTGTTTAATTCAACTCTATGTCCCAAGAATCTAAGGAAGAAAAACAAATCAGAAAAGAATTTGCATTACTATTCAATGAGAAGTAATGCAAATTGAGATCCATTTAATTTAAAATACTTTTATGTGAAAGATAAACTGAGAGATGAAAGAGTAATTTCACAAACACAGATGACAAGTGGTGTTGTAATTAGAAAGAACATGTGTATCAAAGAATGTTTCTTCTCTGTATCATTTTGAATGTGCTAATGACATTGGAACCATGCATTAAATACTGAAAAAAAAATAGGAAATAATGTCATGAAGAACAAAATGAGGCCATGTGTATACAGGGATTTTCTTCTCTTTTTTCCCCCTCTTTATTTATTTTGGTGACAATTTAATAAGAACTTAGGAGAGGTAATGAAAGAAAGCAGAACCAAGAATTTTATTTATATTTGTGCTAATGTGTTTAAGTTGATAAATTATAAAATCAACACCTATTTTTGAGTATGGTTCTATCATGCAAACAGAACTACTGTAACATGTTGTAAGATATTCATTATAGGTATTTGTCTTCCCCAGTTGTGCGGGGTGGTTAAACAGTCCAATTCAAGCTCTTGCTCCTGCTTGTTTTATTGAGCCTGAAGTCAACAAGGTCAGCAGTAGGAAAGAAAAGTTGGATGTGACTTGGAGGAGAGCAATGACAAACTGGAATTTGGGAGAGTCAAATCCAAAAGGATGAACTGGAATCTATGTGCCCCTCTCTCACCTCCTGCAACCTTGATGATAGGGGTGATATGCAGAGTCTGCTGTTGACCTTTATGAACAGAGCTGTACACATACCTGGCTCAGAACCTGTAGAAACAGGAAGGAAGGAGGAAAGGAAGAGGCAAAGCTGCAGGCCCAGCTGCGGCCCTAGGGCAACAGAATGAGCTAACATTAATGACAACCTTCCTAAGTAGCAACACTACTTGACTCCCTATCAATGAGGATAATAACCTTTTCTCTCCAAGAAGGAAAAAATGGTTTGGGGATGCAGTGGGGAACAAAACAAAACAAAACAAAACAAACAAAAAAACCCTTATTACAATAGTTGAAACTGTACCCTGTAACTTACAAGGCTCATAAGGTAGAAACAAAATCATGCACCAAAAACAGCATGCTTGCTATTTACAATAGCCAAGACATGGAAACCACTGAAATGTCCATGGATAGATGATTGGATAAAGAATTTGTGATATATTTATACAATGGAATACTACTCAGCCATAAAAAGAGTAAAATAATGCCATTTGCAGCAACATGGATGGACCTGAAGATTGTCATTCTAAGTGAAGTAAGCCAGAAAGAGAAAGAAAAATAACATCTGATATCACTCATATGTGGAATCTAAAAAAAATGAACGTATTTCCAAAACAAAAACAAGCTCACAGATACAAAAAACAATCTTAGGGTTACCAGGGGAAAAAGGAGATGGGAAGGGATAAATTGGGAGTTCGAGATTTGCAGATACTAACTACTATATATAAAATAGATAAGCAACAAGTTTCTTCTGTATAGCACAGGGAAATGGTTACTTCAAGATATTGAATCTTATAATGAAAAAGAATATGAAAATGAACATATGTATGTATATGTGTGACTGAAATATTAAACCATATGCCAGAAATTAATACAATATTGTAAACTGACTATACTGCAATAAGAAAGAAAGAAAGGAAGGAAGGAAGGAGGAAGGAAGGAGGAAGGAAGGAAGGAAGGGAGGAAGGAAGAAAGGGAAGAAGAAAGGGACTAAGCTTGTTTTGCAGAGTACCAGGGAAACCACAAATACAGAAACAACTTGCTAATAGCCCTTTTGAGCATCATTCAGGTGGACTGAGGGATTAGGATGACTAATAATGAACTTTAGACATCACTGTATGTTACATAAGGAAACTCCACCTTGGCAGATTTGCATGTGTAACCCACGAAAAGGCATAAAGAGAGTTTACTCCTGAACAGAGTACTCTTGAAATATACAAATTGCTTTCCACCAATCGTTTCTGAGCCCCCTCCCCCTTCTACTCTGTGCTTCCATGATAAATATACCACTCAACAGCTAATTGGAGAGATAGATGTGAGCTTTGCCGTCTATCTCCTTGCTTGGCCACCCTGCAATAAAAACTTATTCTCTCTGCAGAAGACCACTGCCTTGGTATTTGGTCTTGCTGTTGCACAGCAGGGGAGGGGCCCACTACTTGATTACAGTCTTTGGTCATCCAAAGCTTAACCCAGCTAGACAAAGTATTTAAGGGTCAATTAGGAAAAAAGAAGTTAAAAAAGACTCCTATGGAAGGCAACAATGAAAAAAAGTATTGAGAAACAGCGCCTACACTAGCCCTTAAACATAAACATAGAGATTGCTTCACTTCTGCCTTCCAAATTCCATGCAGATTTCTACAATGGCCAATCCAAAATTGACACAGGAGTGAGGCACCCTGCTTATGTAATGTGAAGTTCAATACTTCTAATATATCTGTACTACAGTGGAAATATCTTAAATTTGGGGACTTAATTTCAAATCCACATCTATACTCTGAGCTAGTTGTCTGAAACTGGGTTTGGTTATGTGGTATTCCTAACCACAAAATAAGAATTATATTGTTGCTTCTGTTGTGAAATTTAAATGAGGTTCCACCGTGAAAGCACTTGCTGTAGAGTGACATTAAGGTGAGTTGATACTTAGAGCTAAAACATTTACTGTATGCGATATCATGCTAAACATAGCCCTTTAATAACATCTAAATGTTAGAAAGGATTTGAACATTTCTAATTCTCCATTATTTAGGATAACTCTTTCACTTTACAGTGGTGGAAACTTGTTTACAGATAGGGTAGGTAATTCAGCCTCGCTGGGCAGTGGTAGAATTCTAGGTATCTCTTAGATGTCTAAAATCTCGATCCAATTGTTTACAATTAGATAATCTGTTTCTCATAAGATTTTGAATCACTTTTTAAATTATACTAAATTATGTAGTTTTCCTTCTTTAGTATTTAAAAAGAATATTTTCTTTGGATGTCAGGCATATGATCAGAAAACAAGGGTGGCAGATGGTCTGATATTAAGAGTACAAACTTTGCAGTCAGAACTAGATTCCTCTGATCAAAGTTTCACAGTTTACTGCTCCATGATCTCTTCCAAATTACTTCTCCTTTTTAAGCTTCAGTTCACTTATGTAAAATGTGTGCAAAATAGGGAGATGAGGAAGGTCAACATTTAAGACAATGGCAAACAGTAAGCTCTTAATAAACATAGCTATTAATTAGTTTTGACTTTTGTAGAGTTTTAGCATCAATGTGCTAATGGCAGCAAAACATGTTTGCTTGATGAGAACCTAGGGAGCAAAATTTTGTGTGAGTTGGTTTAAAGAACTAATATTATGCAAAAAGTCATGTCCTCTGTGAATTTCCTTAACTCTAGAGATACAACAGCTAAATTCAGAAAGCCAGTAGTGCAAGACATTTGAAAGCTAGTAGAGCATGAGGCCAGACAAAAGATGCATTGTTATGTGAAAAGCTGGCTGCGGAGGGTATCAGTTGAAAAATTATTATTCAAGCTGAATGATCCATATGATATTGCATTGCATTGTCCTGACAAAGACTTCCTAAAGTAGATTTTGTTACAGGACCCTGAAGAATTATTACTACACACTGAAAGATGCAGGATCTTTACAAGGATAGAATTATTAGAATTCCTTCACAGTGATCAGGTGATCTCAAACTTGCACTGAAAAGGATTTCCTGAATGAAAGACACTTGGCTATTAGTTTTGTTTTAGATTTCTCAGGGGGCAATTACATTATATTTGATTTTATCATACCAGACTTTAACACCTTCCTTTGCCTATGTTAGCACTTTTATCAGAGAAAGGAAAAGAGCAGTATTTTAATCTAAACATGTCTTAAATTCCTTCTATGCCAACCTTTCCAATTCTTTTCAAAAACTTTCACGACTACAGATGTATAAGATTGTACTAATATATACTAGTATTTTCTAGAGCTACACGTTAGTGTCAGGAGAGTTATATACTCATATTATTTAATATTCACAACAGACTTACTGTTATCATTATCATCTCCTTTTACATTTAAAGACACATGAGGAGGCAAATTCATTTACCCCAATGTCATATGAAGAGGAGAAAGAATTTAAATCCAGGAACTGTTGGTACAAACCCCAACACATATCTGCCATGTCTCAACACACCAGTCACTTTTTTTTTAAATTGAAGTATAGTTGATTTACAATGTTGTATTAGTTTCAGATGTACAACATAGTGATTCAATATTTTTATAGATCATTTTCCATTTACAGTTATTGCAAAATAATAGCTATATTCCCCTGTGCTGTATAATACCTCCTTGTTGCTTATATTTTTATATAAGTGGTTTGTATCTCTTAATTCTGTATCCCTATCTTGTCTCTCTTGCCATCCCTCTCCCCACTGGTAACCACTAGTTTGTTCTCCATATCTGTGAAAGTGTCTCTGTTTTGCTACATATATTTGTTTGTTTTATCTTTTGGATTCCAAATATGTGATTACATAGAGCATTTGTCTTTCTCTGTCTGACTTACTAAGCATAATATTCTCTAGATCCATCTACAAATAGCAGAATTTCATTTTTATGACTAATATTCTATTATAATAGAATCCATTTATAATTTATAATCCATTTAAAGATAATGGAATATTACTCAGCTATGAAAAAGAATGAAATAAAATATATATGAAAGAATAATACGTGTATTATACACCACATCTTTTTTATCTGTTCATTTGTTGACAGACACTCAGGTTGGCTATTATACCTTGCCTCTTACAAATGCTGCTGCTGTGAACATTGGGGTGCATGTATCTTTTTAAATCAGTGTTTTTATTTTCTTTGGATATATACACAGGAGTGGAATTGCTGGATCTTATGGTAGTTCTGGTTTTGTTTATTGAGGAACCTCCATACTATTTTGCATAGTTGCTGAACCAATTTACATTCCCATCAATACTGTGCAAAGGTTCCCATTTTTCCCACATCCTTGCCAACATTTGTTATTTGTGGTCTTCTTGATGACAGCCATTGTGATAAGTGTAAAGTGACATCCCATTTTCAAAAAATTTCCATTTCTCTGAAGATTAGAGGTGTTGAACATCTTTTCATGTGCCTATTAGTTATTAGTATGTCTTCTTTGGAAAAATGTCTGTTCAGGTCTTCTGCCATTTTTAAATTGAGTTATTTGTTTTTTGATATGGAATTGTATGAGTTGTTTACATATTTTGGATATTAAACCCTTATCAATCATGTCATTTGAAAATACTTTCTCCCTTTCAGTAGATTGTCTTTTCATTTTGTTGATGGTTTTCTTTGCTGTGCAAATGCTTTAATTTGGTCCCATTTGTTTATTTTGCCTTTTATTTCTTTTGTCATAGGAGACAGATAAAAAATATTGCAACAATTTATGTCCAGTTAGTCTCCTGCCTATGTTCTCTTCTAGGAGTTTTATAATTTCAGATCTTACATTTAGGTCTTTCATCCCTTTTGAATTTTTTAGTTTATTTTTATGTTTGGTGTGAGGAAATGTTCTACTCTCATTCCTTTACATGTGGCTGTCCAGTTTTCCTAGCACCACTTATTGAAGAAACTTTGTTTTCTCCATTATACATTTTTGCCCCCGTTGTTGTAGATTAGTTGACCATAAGTGTGTGAATTTATTTCTGGGCTCCATATTCTAATCCACTGATCTATATATCTGTTTGTGTGTATGTGTGTGCGTGCGCGCGCCTGCATGTGTACGTGCCAGTACCATGCCGTTTTGATTACCATAGCTTTGTTGTACTGTTTAAACTCTGGGAGCATGGTACTTCAAGCTTTGATCTTTTTTTCTCAATATTGCTTTGAGAATTTGCAGTGCTTTGTGGTTCCATATAAATTTGAGAATTATTTGTTGTAGTCCAGTGAAAAATGTAATGGGTGTTTTGATAGGGACTGCATTAAATCTGTACATTGCTTTGGTTATCTTTTCATTTCTTTGCATAATTTTCAGATTTCTTCAACAGTCTGTTACAGTTTTCAGAGTATAGGTCTTTGACCTCCTTGGCTAATTTTATTCCTAAGTAATTTATTCTTTTTAATGCAATTTTAATTGAATTGTTTTGTTTGTTTGTTTGTATACTTACTCTTTGTGATAGTTCATTATTGGTTTATAACAAAGGAACTGATTTCTATATATTAATCATGTATCTTGCAGCTTTGCTGAATTCACTTATTAATTCTCATAGTGTTTGGTTGGAGACTTTAGGGATTTATCTATATAGTATAAATACCTGCAAATTCTGACAATTCTTCTTCTTTCCTTTGGATTTGGATTTGGATGCCTTTTATTTATTTTTTCTTTTCTGATTGGTGTGGCTAGGATTTAGAAAACTGTATTAGATAGAAGTGGTAAGAGTGGACATTCTTTTCTTAGTCCTGATTTTATAGGAAAGATTTTCAACTTCTCATCTTTGAGTATGAAGTTAGCTGTGGATTTGTCATCAATGACCTTTATTGTGTTGAGAAATGTTCCCTCCACAACAACTCTGATGAATGTTCTTATCACGAATGGACATTGAATTCTGTCAAATGCCTTTGTGGCACATATCGAGGTAACAATGTGATTTTTATTCTTCCTTTTGTTAATGTGATTTATTATATTGATTAATTTGTGAATATTGAAGCATCCTTGAATCCCTGGAATAAAACCTACTTGATCATGGCATATGATACTTTCTATGTACTGTTGAATTTGATTTACGAATATTTTGATGACGATTTTTGAATCTATATTATTCAAACCTATTTGCCTGTAATTTTTTTTCTTGCGTCTTTGGTTTTGGTGTTATGGTAATGGTGACTTCATAGAATGGATTTAGGAATGTTTCATCCTCTTCAGTTTTTTGGAATATTTTGAAAAGGATAGTTATTATCTCTTCTTTATATGTTTGGTAGAATTCCCCTGTGAATCTGTCTGGTCCAGGACTTTTGTTTACTGGAAAATTTTTAATTACAAATTTAATTTTACTACTAGTTATCTGTGTCTTTGGATGTTTATTTCTTCCTGATTCAGTCTTGGCAGGTTGTATGTTTCTAGAAATCTGTTTATTTCTTTTAGGTTGTCCAATTTGTTGGCATATAACTATTCATAATATTCCCTTATGATTTTTTGTGTCTCTGTGGTATCAGTTATTATTTCTCCTCTTTCACTTCTCATTTTGCTTATTTGGGTTCTCTCTTTTTTTCTTGATGAGCCTGGCTAAAGGTTTATCAATTTTGATTATCTTTAAAAAAAAAACTCTTGATTTTATTGATCTTTTCTATTTTTTATCTTTATTTATTTATTTTTTGCTGATCTTTAGTATTTTCTTCTTTCTGCCGACTTTGGGCTTTGCTCTTCTTTTTCCTAATCCTTTTAGGTGATAGGTTAGGTTGTTTATTTGAGATTTTTCTTTCTTTCTTTTTTTTTTTTTGAGGAAGATCTGTATTGCTATGAACTTCCCTCTTAGAACTGTTTTTGCTTTCCATAACTTTTGGTAAGCTATTTCCATTTTTATTTGTGTTACGGTATTTTCTGATTTTCCCTTGGATTCATCATTGACCCATTGTTTTTTTAGTAGCATGTTGTTTAGTCTTCACATGTTTGTTCTCTTTCATTTTTTCTCTCTGTAGTTGATTTCTAGCTTTATACTGTTGTGGTGGAAAAAAATTCTTGATATAATTTCTATACTCTTAAATTTGTTGAGACTTGCTTTGTTGCCAGCATGGGATCTATCCTGGAGAATATTCCATGTGCACTTGAAAAAACTGTGTATTCTGCTGATTAGGAACAGAATGTCCTGAGGATATCTAAGTCCGACTGGTCTATTATGTCACTTATGACCACTAGTTCTTTACTGATTTTCTGTCTAGATGAGATGTCCATTAATATAAGTGGAGTGTTAAAATCCCTGACTATTACTGTGTTGTTGTCAACTATTCCCTTTATGTCCATTAATATTTGCTTTATATATTTAGGCACTCCTATATTGTATGCATATATGTTAACAAGTGTAATATCCTCTTCTATATTGATCCTTTTATCATTATATAGAGCCATCCCTTTTCTTTTGTTATAGATTTTGTTTAAAAAATCTATTGCTGTCCCCATTTTCTTGTCATTTCCATTTGCATGAAATATCTTTTTCCATCCTTTCACCTTCAGTCTGTGTTTGTCTTTAGCTCTAAATTGAGTTTCCTGTAAGCAGCATATATATGTGTGTTGTATTTTTATCCAATCAGCCACCCTATGTCTTTTGATTGAAGTGTTTATCCTATTGATATTTAGGTTGGTTGTTAATAGGTATGTACTTATTGCCATTTTATTACTTGTTTTTCAGTTTTTTTGGTAGTTCTTCTCTGTTTATTTCTCCTTTTTTTTTTCCTCCCTTAAGATTTGATTATTTTCTTTAGTGATGTGCTTGTGTTCCATTCTTTCTAGGTTTTGTGTATCTATTTTAGATTTTTGATTTGTGGTTACCATAAGGTGCATATATGTTGACTTACAGTTCAGTATACTTGCTTTAAACTGGTATTCCTTTAATGTTCAGACACATTATAAAGGATCTACATTTTTTTTCACTCCTCTCCCCTACATTTTGTGTATTTGATGTCATATTTCACATCTTCATGTCTATGCCTTTACTGGTTATTGTAGTCATAGTTGATTTTACATTTTTTGTCTTTTCACCTTTGTGCTAGCTTATTTAAATGGTTGGTACTCAGCCTTTAAATTATTTTTGTTGGTGGGATTTATCCTTTTTTATAAATCCTTCCTTTTGATACAGCCTTTTCTTTTCCTCTTAGAAAAGACCCTTTAATACTTCTTTCAGGGTAGACTTAGTATTGATGAACTTTTGGTTTTTGCTTGTCTGGGAAGTGCTTTATCTCTCCTTCAGTTCTAAATGATAATCTTGCTGGGTAGGGCACCCTAAATTGCATGTTCTTCCCTTTTAGCACTTTGAAAATATCATGCTACTTCCTTCTCAGCTGCAATGTTTCTGTAGAAAAATCAGCTGATTGTCTCATGGAGGTCTCCTTGTATATGACTCTTTGTTTTTCTCTTGCTGGCTTTAGAATTCTCTATCTTTAACTTTTGCCATTTTAATTATGATGTGAATTGGTGTAGGTCTCTTTGGATTCATCATGTTTGGGACCCTCTGGGCTTCCATACCTGGACATCCATTTCCTTCTTGAGATATGGGAAATTTTTAGCCATAATCTCCTCAAGTTCATTTTTTGATCCCCTTCTCTCTATCTTGTCCTTCTGGATGCCTATAATGCAAATGTTGGTATGCTTATATGCTTGATGTTGTCCTGAGATTTCTTAAACTGTTCTCTCTCTCTCTCTTTTTTTTCCCTCATGTTCTGGTTGTGAGATTTTCATTATTCTATCTTCCAGATCATGTATGCATTCTTCTGTATGACCTGTCTGCTATTAATTCCTTCTAGTATGGTTTTTGTTGCAGTTATTTTACTTTTCAGTTCTGACTTATTTTTCCCCTTCATTTTCTAGGTCCCTGTTAAAATTTTTATTGTGTTTATCAATTCTTTTTATTATTAATTATTAGCATTCTTATTATTCATGCTTTGACTATGTTATATGGTAATTTTTTATTTATGTTTCTTTTTGTTTGTTTTTTCAGTGGTTTTCCTCTTGCTTTTTCAATTGAGATACATTCTTTTGTCTTGTAATTTTGCATAACCCTCTCTGTCTCAATGAAATTAGGTGAAACAGTTACCTATTGTGGTATTGAAGAGATATCCTTAGAAGGAAGTGTCACTATGCAGTCTATGTGTGTTCAATGGCTTTTACAGGAGAGTTCAATTTGATAACACAAGTCATGTCTTTCCTCCCTGTGTGCTGGCAGCCATCGACTTAGTAGGAGATGGGGCCAGAGGTGGAGTGGCTAAGGCCAGAGTTGGGTGTGAAGCAGGGCTTCTTCTCTGCTCAGTGGCCGTAACTTCCTTATTGGGGGGGGGGGGTGTCAGGCCCCAGGTTTCTGGAGCAGAAGCCCTAAAGGTTGGATCTGAGCTGGCTCCATTCCCTTAACGTGTGCTCTCCCCACTCCCAGCACTGGCATTCTTGCCCCAGCGTGGAACTGTGCTGGAGTAAGAGAGGCCAGTGTGGGCTCTTGCTGGGGGTCAGGGTGTGGGCTGTGGTAGTCTAGCTGGTAACAAAGACTTAGACTACTTCTGATGCACTATTTAAGCAGTAATGATTGCCCCTGCCCTCCTCAGACACTGTTTCAGGTTTCAGCCTCCTCTGAGTCTCACAGCTGATCCCTCACTTTAGTCATGACACAAGTGGAGCTAGAGCATTCACAAGGGGGCAGTTGCAGGAAACCAGCCAGACACTGAAGCATTTTCAATCTGCCATCTCCACCCTGCTTTGAAAGCAAGCAAGTATGTGTGCAGCCCTTGTGAATGAAGTCAAGTCTTCTCATAGCCCTCTTGTTTGTTCCATTGACCTTCCAACTAGCCAAGGGAACTTGTCTTCCCTGTGTTGAGCTCCAGGGCTGGGGTGCCCAATATATGGCTCAAACTGCTCACTCCTCAGGGAGAATCTCCACTCATGTAATCTCCTTTTTCCTCTGAGTCCCCTCCCAGGGGACTACCTGATCAATTATCTTCCCTTCTGCATGATTCTGTGTAGATTTGCCTTACAAAGAAGTGGTTAAAGGAGTCTTTCTGCCAGTTTCCAGGTAGCTTTCAGTGAAAATTGCCCCACATGTAGATGTATTTTTGATGTGTTCCTGGGGGAAGTGTGTTCCACATCCTTCTACTGTGCCATCTTTCTCTCCTCCTCCACACCATTCACTTTTAAATTTCTTTCAAACTTGTTAGGATTTTCTGATTGACTTTTCTTTTTTTCTTTTCAGATTAAAAATTTCAGTTCAAAGCTTACTGATGTTGTTTTTCCTTCTTAACTCCTCCTTTTCTATGACAGTATTCAAAATTATTATCAATTACTATGGAGTACACGTATTTCCTGTTCAGAAAATATTGGTGCTCCTAAAATGACTATGGTACAGTTTGCCAGAGATGGTCTTGGTTTATGACTGTTGTTTCACTATCTTTATTAGGATTTTTCTTGAATTGTTCATTTTTTAACAATGCATTGTTATTATTAATGGTTGCATGAAAATGAGCTGAGATAGGTTTGCAAGGCCTTCACCATGTACTTCCTGTCTTAGTCATATAATCATTTTGTAATTCGTGTAATTCATATGTGGTGAACAGAATTCTTACTTCTAACATGTGGCTTAATCTGAAAGAATAATTGTCTTCCTTTTTCTGACCATTTTCAAATTCTATTTCGCTAAACTCTTCCTTTCAAGAGAAGATACAGGATGTGCACTAGCTGAAGGAAAGATACTTACGTAAGAGAAGTCCAGACAGCTAACTTTGTCTGGTGTGTGGCAGTGAGGAGGGAAATGGTTGCTACTGCAGTCTTGCTCTCTGCATGCATATTAGCAAGTTTTGATCTGTACAGGGGCCTGCAAGATGCAAAAGTTACAGGGTCAGCAGTTAATGGGATAATTGGAAAATTTGGTAAATGATGGGCTAGATATACATGAAATGTGTATGAGAAATAAAGTCTGAGCAGTTGTGATGTGGTTGTGTAGAATGTAATGTTATTACTCTCACTACAGATGTATAAATCCACAGCTATTAATTTTAATATTTAATAATGCTTTTTTATTTTGTAATGAATCTATTTGCAATCAGTCAATAGCAAGAAAAATGAAAATAAATTTTTGCAATGCAAGAATAAGGCAAAATTAACTTGCACAAAATGCACCTCAACATTTATGATTCAACATAAGGATCATAGTGGCCACATGAGAACCAGAAGACACAAATCTGTTAGAGACATACAAGCTTCTACTACAAAAATCTAGTTTTTAGAAGAATGCACCTGAAGATGATAATTTAACACATGCAGCTGAAGAAGTTGTATTTACTTACCACTTTGTGAAACACATTTCATTTAGTCCAAAGAATGTTCTTCTAAATTAATTTTGTTAATTGTTGATGCTAAGTTTTCTTCCTTCACATACACAGTGAAGTGATAGCAGTGACTTAGCTGACTCCTTGAACAGGAAAAAATCTTTGAAAAGAGTTAAGTAATGAAGGGTTTATGTCAATGTTACCTTTTTTTTTCCATAGAGAAAATCAATTAAGTCCAATCAGAGGCCTTGGCAGCTTTGAGGTATACTGCTCAGCTCTCTCTTCAAGAGAATCTGCCATGAGGCGTATAGTTGAAACTGCCTCCTCAGATGCATTGTGACACTCTTGTCAAAGCTCTGCTTTCCCCCAATTTCTTCCTGTGGGTGTCTGAGCATGACTGTGATACTAGAGCCAGACAATCCCTGGCTAGTGCAGGACAACTCTATTGGGCAGTGTCTGCTCAGGGACTCCCCGTAGGCCTGGATGTGGCTTTCTCAGAACTGTACTAAAAATGCAGACTGAAGCTCTTTCTACCCAATCCTCCTGCCTTCATGCTTTCCTTCCACAGATGTCAGATATGCAATGCTGCCTGAAGCTCTCCCTGCCTTCCCTAGCTCTCTGCCCTTTATCTTCAGTGGTGATTCACAATAATTCTCTTGCATACCTATCCTATCTCAGCTTCTACTTTTTGGATGACCTAAATTGACACAGAGATGATGCTCTACCCATTGAAATAGAAGCTGTGGCTGCCACAGAAATATTTTTATACATACACAGAATAACTGAGCTACTATATGTTTGTGGAAAGCTAATTTTTTAATGAAAACCTCTTTCAAGTGTGGTAGTATGTGCTTTCTCTGTGTGGTGTTCATTAAATTTTAGAATTATTTGAGCCTTTGAAATTCTATGATTTTATTTTAAAATATCTCAGTTTGTAGAAAAATATCTGATAGAATTTCTGTTTTATTAGTATAAACATATATCCTGTACAAAAATAGAATTAAACAGAATCTCTGTGATTTTTTTTTAGCTTCTGAAATTGGTAAAATACATAAAAGTTATTGATAAAGATAATTTATTTGACAAATTTTGCCTTGCAAAATATTTGACAAAGAGCCTTACTTTCAATGCATACAAAAGGATAGTTCCTATGAATACTTCATCTGAAATATTTATACATTTCAACATGAAAATTGGAATCCAGAGCATCCTACATTTAATAGAGCTTGCTCTGTGCATTCTAAGTACTTTGATGATTACCAGCAATTTAATGAAAAATATTGAACATGATACACTGAATAAGACTGAAAAATATGCCTTCAGAAATACATAGTGGCAGAGTACGAGTATGATTAAAATGGGTGATTATGTAGTATCTACCTGATTGTTTTTTTTCTGCTTAAAATTGATTCAGCTAGAAATTTTGGAGTCACATTGACTCCCCTCTTTGTGGAACATACAGTTCAAGAAGGCAGAAACACTGTTTTGTTCACTGCTCTATCATCAGAACTTTGATCAGTATCTGATCCATAAGAGACACTCGATAAATATTAAACTGATGAGTCACTGAATGATACTTCGAGGCTTGTACTCCATACACTTCAGTTTCCTTCTATTGTAATTGTCTTTTATACATGCATCAGAATGTTATGGGTAAAAATAGGCATCAGGAGACAATTCTCAGTTGGTTTCTTGATTTTCTATGTATCTTGTGAGCAGGGCCACTGACTTCTTTTGTTTTTGGATTAACTATTCAAGGGTTAACAGGCATCCTTGGAAGACAGAAACCATGTCTACCTCTGGGGCAGAGGGCATATTTACTTCCTGATAGAGCAGTAAAGATAATATCTTCAGGACAAGATTCAGGCAAGCTTTCTGTCCATTATAAAAGATCAAGGCTCCATAAACTCAGAATTCCTCTCCTCTAACATAACCCACTGCAGCATCATCTGTTTCTCTTTGTGTTGCTCTGTGGATACTGCGGTTTGGAGGACTGGCTTGAATACCGATGGTATGATTACTGCTGTTGATGTAAGTAATAAAATACTTTGATTCAAGAGTGTCAGTTCTCCGTCTACCATCCATGAAACAGAGGTGGGCTAATTTGCTAGGCTGAAAATAAATTAAAATTTCAAACTTCCACAGTTCTTGAAAATAGGCTGGGATCATTATCAGCTGCAACTGTTTTATAATTTATAACTAACAAGATTATATACCTAATTATTTGCACCTAGCTAGAGCAAACATATTTTGAGTATTAATCATTATGGTCCAAGTACTTCTGCCAGGCCCTCTGTGGAGATATAAAGTTGAGAAGTACACATTCTGTGTCTTCACAGAGAAGCGTATATATTGTAAGCAGATGTATGAACACATGTATCTTATGATATAGTTATAAAGAAAAGAAGATTAGGGTTGAAGGATGGGCAAGAAGTTTTCTTGAGGACGTAAAACTGAGCTAGGCCTGCAAGAATGAATTCCATATGACCGGAAGAAGAAAAGGGGAGAAAAATATTTTCCACTATAATGACAAGAAAATTAGAGAACGGTCAGCAGTCTTGTTTTACTAGAATAGAGTGTGCATGTCAAAGAGCTATAATCTATAAGGGATCAGAATCAAAGAATCATCTGACTTTAAGTTAGAAGTCAGAGTTACATTGTGAAAGATCCTAAATGCTGTTCTATAGAGTAAGGAATGAATAATAAAAACTCATGAAATACTGTTTGTATCTGCTTATGTGTCTGTATGTTTTTTTTCTTTCCAGCAAAGTTTTTTTTTTCTTCTTCTTTTTCTTTCTTGTTAATTGAAGGTGACAAAACCAGCTCTTTTTGAGTGAGCACAGGTAGCCCTTTGGGAGAAGGAAGAAAAACTAGATGCAGTTGTGTTTTGCAATAATTATGTGAAGAAATGTGATAATCAGATTCGAGGGAGGTTATACTTGTCAAACAAGGCACATGTGGTTAGTAATTTGGTCTCATGACATAAAGGAGAGAATGAGTTGAAGATGATTTAGAGGCTTTCAACATAAGAAACTGAATGAGTGTTTAGGACATTAACATCATGGTGAATATATAACAGCATATTTTTGAAGAGAAGGCAATGAGTTTATTTATAAACCAACAGAATTACAGATGTTACAAAGTATCCAGGGAGCAACACTGAGAAGACCTTTAAAAATGGGATTCTAGACCTCAGATGAAAATTGATAGTCAGAAATATCAACTATAAAATTGAGTTATCATTGACTGCTGCTTTTTCAAATAAACTCTTTGTAATAATTTTAATTTTTTGTTATTAAGATGAAAGATTAGTTTGTTTTGTAGTCTTTTATTTTATAATAAAATTGTTGATACATATTTTTCTCAGATTATCATTTTGACTGAATGCCAGAGGTTTTTATATATCATATTCTTATTGCCATTTTGTTTGTAGCCTGTGTGGCTTTTTTTAACCACTTTTTTACATCCAGTAGGATGGAATATAAGCAATTTTATCTCATTCAACAATACATTTAGATGATTTATCAAAGTTTCGTTTGTGACCTGTACATGAACAATTGAATATTTGTTTTATGCTATTTGCAAATAGTGTTTGTGTCTCTTTCTTAGTTTTGGTACTTATAAAGTTATATTATATATTCAAATATTTAGATTATATATTCAAATCTACTATTTGAGGAATCTGAATAAATACCATTGACTGAACAAACACATTTACCTTTGCTTCATTCTAACTTACCAACCCCCTCAGTATGAAGAATAAAGAGACTTCTTTTACCTTATTAAGTCAGAAGGAAGGACATGTAGGCTGCAGGAAAAGATGGTAGCAGATGAAGGATTTCAACTGGACAGCAGCAAGTAGGAGTAGAAGTTTGAAACAGCCAATACATAAACTCATTTATGCTATAGTATTGAGAAAATGTTCTAAAATCTAAAGTACCTCCTTGGTTGGTAGATGTTTGGGATGAGGAAAGGGAGTGTTGCTGAAATTAAAGGATTGGTTAAAAATTTGTATACACTCATAGGGCCTTGGACTCAAGCACATGGAACAGCAATCAGATTTTTAGAATTATCTTCTCAAAGATGAAAGGCCATTCAGGGATCAACAGTAACTTTAAGAAAAACCTCTAAATACGGAAGAATAAGATGAAATCTGATGTTTTATATCTTGACTTTGTTTTTTGCTTGGTTTGTCAGTTTCTGAGAGTAAGGTCTCAAAACATCTAGGAAGAAATTCATGGACCTTGAAATATTTTTGTATATATTTGTGAATTTAATTATTTTTGATACTACTCTGGTTATCTGCTTGTTTTATACTCTGATTATTGGATTGAGTACAGTAATACCATAAAACAAAACAAAACAAAACACTTCTGGTTTAAAATGACTGAATTTAACTCATTTAGATGAAACAGATGATCCAACTTTGATTCTTTACTCATAAATTACAAATATAATAAAAGGCATTAAATAAATATAATATACAAAATAAATGTGAAGGAAAAAAGGCAACTTGACATTTATCAACTGACTCATTTATTTGGTCTCACATGAAGTGGGGGCTTAATTTAGAATCAAACCACAGAGTTGGGAATAAAGAGGAGTTTTCATACATATGGTGTTACTGGATATAGGACATTTATTTTAAAGTTGGATTAATTTGAGACACAATTGTTTTACTGCATTTGTTTTACATCTTTTTAAAAAAATAGCTGAAATTTGTTTTCAAAATTTGACCTTATTATGAGAATGAACACATTATGAAAGAGTGGCCTAATCTACACTATCTTAATATAATACATTGTTCTGAGTTAAACCAAAGTAGGTTGTACAATGTACATATTAATCAGTTAAGGGCATTGTAACACAATGATATTGAAAATTAAGGAAAACTATAAGACCTCTTAGAAATCATGACCACTAATAGTTTTAAATTGAACATAGTTGTAAGTGCCAGCTAAATGACAAAAAAAAAAATTTTGTCTTTTTTTTTTTAATGAACTAGTATAGTAGTTTGGCTTCAGTTTGGGAAGAAACAAGAAACATTAGTGATATTTGGTAAATTGTAAGATTTTCATTAGGGACTAAAAGCTAATTAAAATAAAAAATTTAAATTAAGTAAATTTATTTCACATTACATGACAAAGTGGCATTAATCATTCTACTTAAATGAAATATAACAGATACTAAAGATATGTGTGTATTTAAGAATACATACTATGTGTGTATTTAAGAATATGAGGTCACATCAGAGTATTACTGTGTGCTTATTTTTATTGGTATTTTTTATATGCTTTGATAATTTACTTCATGGAATTTGACATTGAAAGGAATTGTCCTATAGAAATAGTGGTTTAATAATACAATACAAATATATTTGAAGAAACGTGACAAACCTGTGAAATCATCATCCACTTAGATTAATTGTTATACAGATTTTAGGGTTAAAAATTTTAGATTGCATGATTTAATCTGCTTTTAAGAAAATAATTAAATATCAACCCTTTCTATCCTAGACACTAGAGAAAATGGGGCTGTTTGCAATCTACAGTTCCATTTGTTAAATGTAACTTACAATTAAAAGTGAATTATTTAGCTTCATGGTATTTTTTATAAGACCATAAAATAAGACTATAAAATAAAAAAAAATACTTTAATTATGTATAACCTATATGCCATATATTTTAAACTGAGGATTCTCTCCCTACTATCAAATGTAACAGTTTTAATGATGCACACTTATAAAAATAAACTTTAGATAATAAATCTTATTATTTGGTATGAATTATAATTTGATTAGTAATATAGATAGGTTAACTTTTTTTCTGGTGGAAACTTGCAAGGAAAAAAGAAGAGAGCAAGGGAAAAGACTGGTTTTTAGTTATTAATAGTTAATGGGAATAAACAGTAGAAACACATCTAAAACCCAACTGGTAAAAGGGCAGTTTGTCCTACTGTCTTGTTTTGTACTAGAGAGGGAAATATATGGTACATTTATTGCAATTGATTAAACAATATTGATACATTATTATTAACTAAAGTCCATAGTTTACATAAGAGTTCGATCTTCATGTAATTCTCCTCACTCTGAAAAATATATAATGATGTGTATCCACCACTGTATCATCCAGAATAGATTCACTGCCTCAAATATCACCTGTGCCCCACCTATTTATTCCTCTTTCTCTTCTTCTAAACCCCCATCAACCTTATTGATCTTATTACTACTCCAAAGTTTTGCCTTTTCCAGAATGTCATACATTTGAAACTAGAAATATACTACAAGAAAAAAACTTAAAAAGCCACAAACATGTGATGTTGTGCATAAACATTATGCTGCTAAACAACCAATGGGTCATTAAAGAAATCAAAGAGGGAATCAAAATTTACCTGTAGACAAATGAAAATGAAAACAGTGATTCAAAATCTGCAGGGCACAACAAAAGCAGTTCTAAGAGGGAAGTTTATAACAATACAAACTTAACTCAGGAAACAAGAAAGATCTCAAATAAACTTAAAAGAGCTAGAAATATAAGAATTAAACCCCCCCCCAAAAAGTAGAAAGAAATCATAAACATTAGAGAAGAAATAGACTAAAAAATGAAAATATCAATGAAACTAAGAGTCAGTTCTTTGAAAATACAAACAAAATTGATAAAACTTTAGCTAAACTCATCAAGAAAAAAAAAAAAGAGGGCCCGAGTCAATAAAGTCAAGAATAAAAAAAGAGAAATTGCAACCAAAACCACAGAAATACAAAAAAAAAGAGATTACTATGAAAAATTATATGCCAATAAATTGGACAAACTAGAAGTAATAGAAAAAAAATCTTAGAAATTTACAATCTCTTAACTCTGAATCAAGAAGAATCAGAAAATATAAACAGATCAATTACCAGTAATAAAATTGAATCAGTAATAAAAAATAAACCTCCCAACAAAATTGCAGGACCACATGATATCACAGGTGAATTCTACCAAACATTTAGAGAAAAATTAACACCTATCCTTCTCAAACTATTCTAAAAATTGACAGAGAAAGGAACATTTCAGAATTCATTCTACAAGGCCAACCTCACTCAGATACCAAAACCAGACAAAGAGATCACACAAAAAAGAAAGTTATAGGCTAATATCATTGATAAACATACATGCAAAAATCCTCAACAAAATACCAGCAAACCAAGTCCAATAATACTTTAAAAAGATCATACACCATGGTCAAGTGTTTATCCCAAGGATGCAGGGATGGTTCAGTATTGACAAGTCAATCAATGTGATACGTTAACAAGTTGAAAAAAAAATCATCTCAATAGATACAAAAACAGCTGTGACAAAATTCAATTTCCACTTATTATAAAAACTCTCCAGAAAATGGGTATTGAGGGAACATATCTCAACATAATAAAGACTCTATATGACAACCCCACAGCTAATAGCATACTCAATGGTGAAAAGCTGAAAGCATTTCCTCTAAGATCAGGAATAAGACAAGGATGCTCACTCTCACCACTTTTGTTGAACATAGTATTGGAAGTCCTAGTCACAACAATCAGACAAGAAAAACAAATAAAAGGAATTCAAATTGGAAAGGAAAAAAAAATTGTCACTGTTGGCAAATGATATGATGTCATATATAGAAAATCCTAAAGACAAAACCAAATAGCTATTAGAACTCATCAGTGAATTCAGTAAAGTTGCAGAATACAAACTAATATACAGAAATCTGTTGTATTACCAATGATATATATACCAATGATAAACTATCAGAAAGGAAAATTAAACAATCACATTTACAATCATATCAAAAAGAATAAGATACCAAGGAATAAATCTAACTTCAGAGATAAAAGATCTATACTCAGAAATCTGTAAGTCACCAATGAAAGAAATTTAATACAACACAAACAAATGGAAAGACTGTGTTTATGGGTTAAAAGAATTAATATTGTTAAAATGACCATCCTACCCCAAACGATTTATACATTCAATGCAATCCCTACCAAAATATCAATGTCATTTTTCACAGAACTAGAAAAATAATTCCAAAATATGTATAGAAAACAAACACCCTGATTAGCCAGAACAATCTTAGGAAGAACAAAGCTGGAATCACTCCCTGAGTTAAACTATAGTACAAAGCTACAGTAGTAAAAACCAATATGGTACTGGCAGAATGTCATAGAGTTGGAATTTGTAGGCTTCTCAGGTTGACTTCTTTCACTTAACACGGTAAATTTATGTTTCCTTCATGTATTTTAGTGGCTTGATAGCTCATTTCTATTTATTTATGAATGATATTATATGAATGTATTATAATTTGTTTATCCATTCTTCTATTGAAGGACATCCATATTGCTTTCAAATTTTGGCCATTATACATAAAGCTGCTATCAATTACTATGTGCAGCCATAAGTTTTTTTTGTGTGGACATAAGTTTTCAACTTATTTGGGTAAATAACAAGGAGTACAAGGAGTTACTGGATCATATATTTGGAATATATTTAGTTTTGTAGGAAACTACCAAACTGTTTTCCCAAATGGCTATACTGTGTTGCATCCCCACCAGCAGTAAATGTCAGTTCCTGTTGCTCTACATTCTCGCCAGCATTTGATGTTGTCAGTGCTTTGGATTTTAGACATTTTAATAAGCATGTGGTAGAATCTTATTGTTGTCTTAATTTATAATTCCCTGATGACATATAATGTTGAATATCTTTTAATGTGCTTATTTGCCACCTGTATGATAAGGTGTCTGCTTAGATCTTTTGCCCACTTTTTAGTTTGGATGTTTATTTTCTAATTGTTGTGTTTTAAGAGTTCTTAGTATGTTTTGGATATCAGTACTTTATCAGTACTTTTGCAAGATTTTTCTTGTCTCAATCCATGTCTTGTCTTTTCATTATCTTAACTATCTTTCACAAAATAGATGTATTTAATTTTAATGAGGCCTAATATCATTTTTATTTCATGAATTACACTTCAGTTTTAACAATATTGAGTCTTCCAATCCATCAATGTGGAATATATATTTGTTTATTTCTATATTCTTGGATTTTTTCATCAGAGTTTTGTAGTTTCCCCATTAAGATTGTGTAATACTTTGTTAGATTTATACCTAGGAATTTTTGGGGGGAGGGGGTGCTAATGTAATGGTATTGTGATTTTAATTTAAAATTCTAATTTTTCTTACTGGTATATAAGAAAGCAATTGACATTTGTACATTAACCATGTGTCCTGTAATAAACTACTATAATCGTTTGTTAGTGCCAGTTTTTTTGGGTTTTTTTGGTCAATTCTTTTGGATTTCCTGCAATGACAATTATAGTATCTGTCAACAAAGACAGTTTTGTTTCTTCCTTCTAAATCTGTATAACCTTTATTTTCTTTTCTTGTATTATTTTTTGCATTACCTAAGACTTAACATGGTATTGAATATGAGTGGCAAGAGCAGACATTCTTTCCTTCTTCGTAATCATAATGAGAAAACACCTAGTTTCTTACATTAAAGTATGATTAACTGTATGCTTTTGTAGATGTGTTTTATCAAGCTGAGGGAGTTCTTCCCTATTTTTAGGTTCCTGAGAATTTTTATCATGAATGAATGTTGGATTTTGTTACTTTTTCTGCATCTATTGATATGATTACATGATTTTATACTATATTTTGAAATCATGTAGAAAAATAATATAAAAACAATAAATATAAATTTAGCAACATGTTCAAAGTTATAAAAACTTCCTAATCTTCTATTTTATTCATTTAAGAAGCTGGGGTATTAAAGAAGACTGTGAATCAAATTATTGATAGTTAATCTAAATATTTTTATCTGTGAACTTATATTAGGATGATAAAAACATAAGATAATGAAGGCTAAAAAAGAAACTCTCTGACGACAAACATTTTAAGTCTTAGAAAGACAAAAAGTATTTCAAATACTGTATTCAATTAATTTCAATATTAATAATTTTGATCCAATGTGATCTACAACATTTTTAGCATTTTATTAATTCCTTCTTTGACATGTTCATTCATTTAACAAATAAAGCAGAAATTGGTAGCTTTTATCACAGTACTCATTCTCCATGGCATGGCAGCCACGTCATTTGGTATTTTTAGGAGCTCTTTTTAAAGGTAGGGGATGTGCACTTCTCATGTTCTACTGAAGGAAATAGAAAAAAATAAGCACAAGAAAATATGTATTAGGTGGTAAAAAGTACTACTAAGGGAAATAAAACAGGATAAAGTGATAATGTGCTGCAATGCTGCATAAGACAACACGGGTGCCATTTTCATTAGCAAATTCTTTTCTAATGAAGTGAGAATCCAGCAAAGACATGAATGAAGCAAGGAAACAAGTCATGCAGATATCTGAAGGAAAAGTGTCCTAGGAAGAGGGCTCTAGTGAATGCAAAGATCTGGAATGAGTGCTGTGTGAACTGTTTGAAGATTAGCTAGAAGGGAGTAGGTACGAAAGGGGTGATATTGTAGATGTAGCTGGGCTTAGACCACACAGGACCTTGAAATCATATAAGACTTCGGGATTCTGTCTTAAACATACTAGAAATCCATTGAAATATTTCAAGAAGAAATATTACATAGGCATATTTCTATTTTAAAGAATCACTTTAGCTACTGAATTGATACAAGACAAAAGTTGCTAAAAGTCACAGCAAGGAGACCAGTTAGTAGACTGTTGCAGTGATTCAGGTGAATACTGATGGTGGCTTGGACTATCATGCCACTATTGTGGCACTAAAAGTGGAGAGAGATGCCTGGATTTGGGATACATTTTGAAGGATTTGCTACTGGGTTAGATATGAAGTGTGTTGGTTATTGTAACACTAGGTATTGTAACAAATACTCCATTTTAACAGTGGCTTAGAACAACTAAATTTCATTTTGTTTTCCAAACAGTCCAATGAGTATGTTTCTGGTGTGTGAGTGGTGTTGTAGATGTGGTGGTGGTGAGAGTACTTTCCACACAGTCATTCAGGGAGGCAGAGTGATGGCGATCCTGCTAACCTCAACATGTAGCTTTCATAGTTGCCCAGATATTGATATCCGGCTGGCTGATGGAGAATGAAAGAATGGAGATGGCATATTCACTTCTTAATCTTGTTGCCCAAGAAAACAAACATCAATTTCCAGTGATGATAGTGAGCCAGTGTGCCCCAACTTATATGCACAGGGACTGTGAATTACAATTGCTCCTTTGGCAGCTAGTTTCCTATAATTACTCTGTTATGCAAAGTGAGAAATGAATCATTAGTGGTAAGTTGGTCATCTCTGCCATATGAAATATGAGGGAAAAATAGGAGACAAGTCTGGTGTCAACATTTGGAGTTTGCCTACTCAGTTGTTAGTGTACTGGGCAGATGAGGAATGCTCAGATAGCAGGCAAGAGTTTGTTTTTGTATAAGTTAATTGGAGATATCTGTTGCGTACTCAAGTTGATAATCAAATATGGAGTTGAGAGAAGAGGTTTTATCTGAATTATTTTGGGGGGTAATCAGAATTAAGAGGTGATGTAAACTCAAACTGTTGACTGAAAAAATTCATAACCTAAAAGTAGAGAGTTGTGCTCTTTTCAGTAGACTTTCTAAGGACTCGAGCCCAGGAGGCAGCCTCTCAGATTGCTCTAAGAGTGCTCTGAAGAGACAAGAGAAGAGCCATGGTATATAGGAGTTTTTGCAACAAAGACCAGGTAGTCAGAACATCAAAAGGTTGCTGTTAATTAAAGAAAACCAGATATCTCAAGTTCAGGAATTTAGCCCTTTACTTTATATGGGAAGTTGCAAAGATCTAGGCTTATTGAAATCATTCCATAGATGTGCACATAGCTATCTAGGGCCAGGATCTGTTGCTTCCCACCCTGAGTTCCCTCAGGAAGCACTGCTGAGGGTGGCTGCAGAGGCCAGGCTGCCTGTTTTTCTCCATCCTGAGTTCCTTTACTCACTGTTGTCCATAGTGGGTGGCAGTAGTGGCTGATCTCTTGATGGCCTTAGCATCCTTTGTTTACTGATATGGCTGGCAATATTTTTCATTTACAGAGCTAACTTAGAAAATCATGTGAATAAGGACCAAGATAAGTCCAAGGATTTTGCCGCTGTGAAAAGTTTACTTGTAGGCACTATTTAACACAAAAATTACTGCAAGAAGTTAAAACAAGAGAAAGAATTAGAATTAGAAAGAAAAGCCATATAAATTGTTATCCAATATCCTTTCTGCATTCCTTCTAGAAATGGTAGGTAACTCAAATCACTATAGGAGAAGACTAGTTTCTTCAAGTAGCCTATTTGTAGTAGAAATTTTAAACTTTTCTTTCTTGTTGGGTTCCCATTTCTTAATTTTAATTTTTGGGCAGGTTTTTCCTTTGTTGATGTACAAGCTCAATAATGGACCTTTCTTAGCTCTAGGGAACAGCTCTGTTTTATTTTTAATTGAATCTGGGACTTTGAAAGTCACTTTTTTTTTCACTGTAATATTAAGAAGAAATTGCAAAATAGCGTTTATAAGACTTTTTAGCCTTGCTTCGGAGGGATGGTGTATAATCCCTACATGAAGCCACAGAGGCTGCCTCTGAGATGCACTTTCTTTGCTTCCCTTGCTAAGTACTTCAAAGCAGAATACACTGCTTTCTAGGACACATTGGAGCTTCCTAAATATGCCATGTACACATTTGTCTCTTGTCAAACTTGATAACCAAACAACAATATAATTTAATATAATAGATATTTTTCTGCATTTTATACTTCAATATTTTGTAAAAGAATCACTCTATATTGAGATGTATGTATATAAATATATAGATATTATATACATGTGGGTAATGTTTATATCTATATAATATATAGAGAGATATATACATACTAATATCTATACTACATATACTATATATTTAGTATGTATATATAAATATATTTAGGTGTATATATTATATATAGAAAGAGTATATGTGTGTGTGTGTGCAGAAAGAAACTTTCTAAGACTGAAAATTTCCTATTTTTTTTTTTAACTTTTCATTACAAAAAGAGCCCCAAAGCAAAAAGCAACCATTCTTATGACTAGGCATTTGACTTTTCAGGAATATGGCAGACAAAGAAAAGTTCATTCATTCTTAGCATAAATAGTAAATCTAACCCATTTTAACCTCCTTTCTCATGCTTGCAAAGCTGAAAAATGTTCTATATTAACTTATAATATGTCAGTTCTGAAAGGAGAAAAGAAAAAGTAGTATGATTAATATAGCTACAGAGGCTACATAACGCTTTCAGCTTTATAATAATTTTTAAAGAGATCAAGCTTTAATGTCACAGAGGGATAGATGTGAAATGGTGTAAGTGGGGAGCAGAGGACCATCACACAGTTTTCATGTATTTATCCGAAAGTTTCACATGTGTATTATGTGTGCGAGAGAGAGAGAGAGACAGACAGAGACATAGGAGACAAAATTTCTGCTTTCCTTCATTTTAACCAAAGAAACTTTGTTTTATACCTTACAGTAATAGCGTGTAGTATTATATATTTAAATTAAATTACAAAGTTGTTTCTAATATTACCTGCTCACAATTAATGTAATCCAAATGGATATACCTTTCTTTTTGTTTCAGCATCAAATTTTAAATATTTTTTCTCTAAAAGTCTGTGACTTATTTCCTATATTTGACTGTTTATGAATCTGTAATGGAAATTCCAGAACTGCTTATTAACACCAAGACTAAATCCTTTTGTTGAGTGCTTTTTAGATAGGAAGGTGCAGCGTAAACACTTGGAAACCTTGTTAAAAGCAAAGATTCTTGGGGGGAGGGTGTAAGTGATAGGGTACATGCTTAGCATGCATGAGGTCCTGTGTTCAGTCCCCAATGCCTCCATTATAAAAATGAAAAATAAATTTTTTAAAAATAAAGATTCACATTCAACTAATCTGAGGTGGTACCTGACATTCTGTGTTTCTAACTAGCTCTCAGGTGATGTTGATACTTATGGTCCATGAAAAAAAAAAATAATAAACCTTTGAGTAGAAAGACTTTATTTCAAAACAAACAATGATTTAGTAATTATAATAATAACAGTAACAATAATAATTTTATATAAATTTTATCTCCAGGGAAAATTAATAATCACTTACAAAAGATAACCAAATTTATTGAATCTTGTCTATGTAAAACATTCTGTTTCAAAGCCATATTAATACTGAACTTCTGCAACTATTCTCTGGGCCACTTGTCCAACATTGATTTGTATTGGTTGATTCTAACATGTTGATTTATGGCAAATTGTTAGAGTCATATTGCATAGAGTCAAATGTTTCTGAAAGCTTTTAAAGGAAAAGTCTATTAAGAAACAGCTGAAATGTTTTCAAATTGTTACAAAGTCTTTTGGAATGTCAATGAATTGAGCTAAAAAGCTTATTTGCATCTTAAAGCCACAACTCATAAACTATGAATGAAAATCCAACCATGAAGGAAAAGGATGGGTATATCCCATTGTAAATTACTATGAAAATCTGTATTTTGTCTAGTGATAAATAACACTCTACAGATACTGTGGCTTTGACCAGATCTGTTCTGAAAGCAAACTAGGCTGTACTCCAATGAGGGATTCTGGGAAGATGATTAGCTATAGGACTTGCATGTATAATAGCTCTCATAAATACTCTGCAGGGAAAATAAAGAGAACTTATATAGCACTGGAATGTCTCTGACAATAACTCCAAAAATATTAGGAGTTAGTGGATGCCATAACTCAGGATATCAAATATCCCAAATGTCTTAATCCTAAAACAAGTTTTTAATAAATGATCTGGCACATGCATATTCTTTTGCTCTATGTTTGACTCTTTGCTTTAGACATTACCAGTAACAAAGTCTTTCTTATAATATCTTTATATTCATTTACCTGTTCCTGAGCTACATTTGCCATAGGAATGAGGGAATTTGTACTTAATTGATACACAAGATTTTGTTTGTTTGTTTGTTTTAAGGAACTCATTTCCCAGGTAACAAGAAGTAGTGGTGGTATAGGATAAGATCAATCAATTAAAAATAATACAACTACTGAGGTCTGTGCAAGACAGTATGATAGTCACTGGGGAGCATTAAAAATGATCATAATGTAAATAAAAGAACAATGCAATACTATTTCAAAGCATGTATAGCTTTGGCTGAAAGAATCATCCAGCCAGTGAGTGCTTTTTAGTGAGTGCCATTTTGGCTTGAGAAGAACTTTATGAACACTATTTTGTGATTTTACTTTGTACTAGTTTGCTAGGGCTGCCATAACACAATACCATATAGTGGATGGTTTAAACAGCAGAAACCTATTCTCACAGGTCTGTAGACTACAAGTATAAGGTCAAAGTGTTGGCAGAGTTGGTATCTTCTGTGGTCTCTCTCCTTGGATCACAGATAGCCACCTTCTCACTGTGTCCTCACATGGTCTTTTCTTTGTGCATCCTACAAACACTGACTTTATAGTTTTACTTGAGGAATAAATAGGCACAATAACTGGGATATTGGAATCCATGGCTAATACTCCTTTCTCTAATCCAGTTCTTCTAGTCGGGTAAGCTTTGTTAGAGCCAGAAAATAGTTTCAGAGAAACACTGAGATAGATTAGTACTATTAAGATCTGAGTCTGGATTCGGTGTAATGGTCATTATTTCTAACTTGCTAGTATAAGAATAAATCCACATTACCAATTTGATGAAGTTTGTTTCTTGCCATGTTGAATGAATCATTCTTAACAGAGTTGACTTTCATGAGGATTTTAAACATGTACTTGTGAAGTTTGTCTTGCTATTTTTGGCAGCAATGTGGTAGATGATATCACGTATAAAGTGTATGAGAAAAATTTACTAAAAAAGCCAAACACTACCATCTTGAAAGACAAAATAGGTAGTAACTGTTTTTTTAAAAGAGAGAAAGGCTAGAAATTTCTAAATGTATAAAGCAACGTAAATTACCAAAATTCTCATTAGCAAATGCTTCCTTTTTCCTAATTACTTAACCTGTAGACTTGTTTCGAATTATTATCTACTTAAACTTTATTGACATTTAGAACTTCAAGTGTACAAAAACAAAGGTCAATAGAATTTAATAAGAATTTGAAAAACTAGCAACCAAGTTGCAAGTTAAAAATAAATGGCAAAATGCTATCAAATGAATCAAGAATAGATATATTTAGGCAAACAATGGCAAAACGATGCTAAAATGAGTTTCATTTGTAGACATGTTTCCATTTGGAAAAAAAAATTGGATTGAATCTTGGTAGTCCTCTTTAAATTATAATAAAGGGTATGTCACCAGCCCCTGAGATTATTTCTTGATTCTGGGTTAGCAAAATTATTCTAAAAGAATGCCTTCAAATACTGGAGAAAAGTTTTAAATGACCACTTTTTCTTATCAGATCCATAAACTGTAGCATGTATGTTTTCCTGTGTTTGGCCTGGGCACCTTGGAGTCTGGCCCTTTTAGAACTAAAGAACCAAGCATAAATCAGCAAGCTACCTCTCCTGATGAAATTCTCTTTCCATCACTTCCTTACAGTATGGATCTGGAAGGTTAAAGTGTTGGGAAAATATTTGTGTAATATAAAAAGGTAAGCACATCCTATAGCCAGGATTAGCCTATGTGTCAGTTCTACCCAGCTTTTCAAAAATGATTGCCAGGGATTATATCTGTGTATATATCTATGTGGATATGTATATAGGCTATATCTTCCCTTTCCAACTCACAGCTTTTTATAGTGACCTTATTAGTTACTTACCTGATTATGAAACACTCTTGATCTACTTCTGGTAGGAGTAGACCCAAAGGAGTCAGATAAAGGCTATTTAAGAACCCAATGTACTGCCAGATGATAAGCCTTTCTTAACCATTCTACCAAACACAATTAGATTCTTTGTAATCCTCCTTACCAAGACCCTGCTTTATTTTCCTCACAGCATTTATCTTTAGCTGAAATCATATAATTTTCCTTCTTTTCCTGTCTTGTCTCATTAGATTATGAAGGCTGAGTAAGTGGGGAGCAATCACTGTTATATCCATCTAAAGTTGTACATGATATAAAAGGGGTATTTAATTAAATTAGTTAATGCATGCTACATTTAGTGTTTAGTGCTGTTTTGATTATCATTGTTCTAATTTTCAAGCTGCTAGTGTTTGATCCAGGTATTCTGATGACTGTAATTTCAAGAGAGTCTTTTTCAGAGCTTCCTAATATTTTCTAAGTGTTATTTTTATAATAACTGGAGGTTGAAGTCTTCTGGAGAGGGAACTGTGTATGGCAATGGGGCATATACTTCAAGGGGTGAAAAAAAAGCCTTATGAAACAACACTATAGAGTATTGCCAGTTCCATGGGAGGATGTAATGAGATGTAGCACAGAGAGTAGGAGGAAAGGTGAAGGTAGGGCGAAGACCACAGAAACAAAATGACATTAGGAGAGAATTTACAAGTATCGTAAGTAGCTAATAACAAAGGAAAGAAAGAGAGAACCCTTTTTTCATTTACTCTAAAAGTGATTATAAAAAGCTTACCCATAAACATGCTGCAATATGTAGCTGACTGCATATGAAGAGATGGTAATGGCTAGCTTTTCATTATTTTCCTTGTGTCTGTTAATGCTCCATATTATAGGACTGAAATATAGATAAAAACCAGACAAAATCCTATTACATAAAAGAACATCTGGAGAAATTTTCTATCATGATAAAAAAATTTAAAGTTTAGATGATCTAAAATAATCAACTATACTAATTCACAAAACCGAAGTAACACAGCTGCAAACACATAATTTTAATAAGTATTTATTTCACTCTTGATGTACAGGAATTTCAGCTTAGTATGCCAGACTTTTTAATTATTGAAATTTTATGCAGAGTTGTGAAAATTCCTGATTAGATTTGATAACAGCAAAAGAGCATGCACTTCTAGTTTATCTTCTACATGTTATTTTCTAGGTTCCTTATATCCAAATAAAAGCATAAATTTACTGTTAATCTAGAAGGGCTATCCTGCCTGAGTAAGTTGAATAGTGAGACATGTCCATGGAACATTCAAGATATAAAAGATATAAAATTGTCCACTGGTATTGAGACTGTTTCTAGGTGTAGGTCTTTTCTTCAAAATAAACTGACTGGGAAATGTAATAAAACCTATAAAGGCTGACTGCTTTAGGTGAAAAAGCTGATGATGATCTGGGATCTCCATTCACTCTACTTTTCCCTCTCCTGCAGCCAACAGAACATTTTAACTGACATTTAACCAGAATCATTTTCGCTACCGAGATCCATCTATTTTCCTAGCTGTGCTCTTTAACTTTTATAAATAAGAATATATGAGAAAGAAATACTTTTTCTGGGAGAATCAGATTTTTTTAGGCCCTTTACTTTCTCTATGCCATGGGCTTTAGTAGAGTCTTAGATCCAGTGTCCAACAGAGGCTTTCACAAACATTTCCTGAACTCATAGATTCTACCAATTTAGCCAAGTCCAATCCTACAGTCTTACCAACCTTCTTTTAAACAAAATACTGCAACTCCCTGCATTCTTATTACTTGATAAGGCATGGAAAGAGAATCTCATTAGGAGGAGCGAGTAAAAGCTTCATGCTTTCTCTTTAGTCAAGAGCGGTTGGGCCAGGCATCTTGGTATCCTGGCTGAATACTGGAAAGTATAAGCCCTAGATTATATGTATTTGAAGAGAGAAAGCAGTTATTAATTTTCTTCCCAGTGAAGACATTCTTAGAGCATAAGTTCACTAACTCAATTAACAGGAAATAAAAAGTCACTGTTCAGAGGTATGGACAATGAAAAGTGTTCTGAACTCAAAGAGGGATTAAGTAGAAGTGCTAGCAGAATTAATATTTTCTGCCTGAGTTAATTTCCAATTCTATTTCAAAATTAGACACCTGTCTTATTTTCAACAAAACTCTGCTTAAATATTTCTAGTTATCAGAGAGCATGCTATTCTGAAATCAGACTCTTTCATTTGTGGAGTTCTAATATCTGGCAATATTTACATAGAACTGAAATCTGTCTGCCTGTAATCATGAGTCATTATTTCTAGTTGCCCAGCACAAAAAGACATCCTTCAGCAAGTACTAACTGGGTGCATTACCTATGCTAGTCATTGTGCTAGGAGATAGGGATGCAGAAATGGATAAGAAAGGTTCCTGTCCAGGGGTGGCTTAGAGTACATTGTGTTGGACAGACATAAACGTGGTCACAGGTTGAAATACAGGATTCTATGTGCCTCTCTTTCTATTTCCATATCATTCATTTAAACCATTATGTATTTAGTTGTTCAAGCTGGAAAACTATAAAAGTCATTTTTTTTTTTTATTGAAGTACAGTCAGTTACAATGTGTCAACTTCTGGGGTACAGCATAATGTCCCAGTCATGTATATACATACATATGTTCATTTTTGTATTCTTTTTCATTAAAGTTTATTACAAGATATTGAATATAGTTCCCTTTGTTATAAAGAAATTTGTTTTTATTTTTATCTATTTTTATATGTAGTATCTAGCATTTGCAAATCTCAAGCTCCCAAATTTATCCCTTCCCACCCTCTTTCCCCCAGTAACCGTAGATTGTTTTTGTGAGTCTGTTTTTGTTTTGTAAATGAGTTCATTAGTGTCCTTTTTTCTTCTGTTTTTCAGATTCCACATATGAGTGATATCATATGGTATTTTTCTTTCTTTTTCTGGCTTACTTAACTTAGAATGATGATCTCTAGGTCCATCCATGTTGCTGCAAATTGCATGATTTTATTCTTTTTTCTGGCTGAGTAGTATTCCATTGTATAAATATACCACAACTTCTTTATCCAGTCATTTGTCGATGGACATTTAGGTTGTTTCCATGTCTTAGCTATTGTAAATAGTGCTGCTGTGAATATTGGAGTGCATATATCTTTTCAAATTAAAGTTTCCTCTGGATATATGACCAGAAGTGGGATTGCTGGATCATATGGTAAGCCTATTTTTAGTTTTTTGAGGAATCTCCATACTGTTTTCCATAAGGGCTGTACCAGACTGCATTTGTACCAGCAGTGTAGAAGGGTTCCCTTTTCTCCAGTCCCTCTCCAGCATTTACTGTTCATGGACTTTTGAACGATGGCCATTCTGACCGGTGTAAAGTGATACTTCACTGTAGTTTTGATTTGCATTTCTCTGCTAATTAGTGATATTGAGCATTTTTTCATGTGCTAATTGGCCATTTGTATGTCTTTATTGGAGAATTGCTTGTTTAGGTCTTCTGCCCATTTTTGGATAGGGTTATTTGTTTTTTTTTGTTATTAAATTGTGTGAGCTATTTGTATATTCTAGAAATTAAGCCTTTGTCAGGCATGTCATTTGCAAATATTTTATCCCATTCTATAGGTTGCCATTTTGTTGTGCTTATGGTTTCCTTTGCTCTGCAAAAGCTTATAAAGTTTAATTAGGTCCCATTCATTAATTTATGCTTTAATTTCTATGCCTGGGTAGGCTGCCCAAGGAGAACATTGCTAAGATTTATGTCAGAGTATGTTTTGCCTATGTTTTCTTCTAGGAGCTTTATAGTATCTTGTCTTATATTTAGGTCTTTAAGCCACTTTGGTTTATTTTTGTTTATGGAGTGAGGGAGTGTTCTAACTTCATTGATTCCATGTTGCTGGCCAGTTTTCCCAACACTACTTGCTAAAGAGACTGAAAGTCATTCCTGATGCTTCCTTTTTCCTCACTCCCTTATCCAGTCTATCATTTAGTTTTATTGTATATACTTCTAAAGTATATCTTGAATATATTCATTTCTCTTGATTCCTCTACCAGCTCTGCATTCTAAACCATCACCATCTCTCAACTAGACTACTTCAACAATTTCCTCCTTTATCTTGCTGCTTCCACTCTTGGTGGTCTACAAGCCAGTCTTTTCAAAAATGTAGAGTACATGTTTGAAAATATGTCAGCTTGTGAGATAAATCTGCTGAGAAAAAAAAAAAAAACAAATTCAGAAATATTTTGGTGTCCTGAGAATTAAATCCAAATTCCTTACCTTGATCTACAGAATTTTGCTTGGCTTAGTCACTACTTTTCTTTTGCAAAGTTGCCTTATGTTACTCTATCAATAAGTTTGCCACCATGTAGTTATTTTCTTTAAGATCTTTGTACTTTTTCTGGGGGTTGATTTCTATACATTACCTACACACACCTAAATGACTCTTAGTACAAGAGACTTGCCTTAACTACTCTAGATAAGCAAGCCAACAAAAGTCCCTTCTCTCGTGCTGCGTACCTTTTTTTTTTCCTTCATTTTATACATTTTGTTTTTAACTTGCTTATTAAAAGTCTCCTCTGCTAGGCTATAAATTTCATAATAGCTTGTAGTTGAATCCCTCATGTTCAGTTTATTGCCTGACATATATTAGTCACTCAGAAAATATTATTAAATGAATAAGCAAGTAGATTAATCAATACATACAAAGGGAACGTACCATAAACTTGGCGTGTTTATTGCCTAGACTTATGTTTGACAAAGTTAGCAGGCGAAAACATACAACAGTATATAAACTAATATTCTTTTATTTTTTTATATGGAGCTTGGGCTTCAGTCCTACCATCATCATAGCTGCCTTTTTCAGAATAAGTAATTTTGCCAGCATTCATCTTAAAGTACAGGGCCCAAATATTGCTGCAATATAAATTACAGTGACCTTTAGAGCATAAATTTGGTAATACATATTAAAAAGTAATATTCACTACTTTGACCCAGTAATCCCAAATATAGGATTTTGTTCTATGAAAAATAATTAAATCTGTAGACAGATGTTTAAGTATTAGCACTTTTCATTATACTGCTATATAGAAAAAGAAAAGTGCTGGATCAAATCAAAATGTCCATTTAGTAATACAATTTAAATACAAATATAATAGAATTCCTCTGAATAGTTTTCAAAAAATACAAGTTAAATAATCACTGAACCCAAAAACACATAAGCCAACATGATCAGGAGTCATCAGAAATAACAATAATAAGTGACTCACAGGGGATAATTAGTCATAGAATATAAAATACATATTTTAATCTGAATGAAAATATAAGTGAAGATAAATGCTAATAAAATTATTAAACTTAACTAAACAGATTTGATAATTAGCTAAATAGAGGATCTAGAAGTAATGATTAAAAATTTAAGGAGGCTTCCAGTAATAACTGACTAGGGAATTTGTACTAAGTTTGTTACTCTGAACAAAATATATATGTTTAAACAAAGCCTTTTTAAAGTCAATATCTGATGTAAGATGGAAATTGAGAGATAAGTCTGATGTTTGGAGCCACTTTTCACCTAGGAAAGGCTGCTGATATCACGATTGATGGTTGAGAGACTAAGAATGCTTTCATAATTTGCATAGTACTTTTGTCAGCCTCCTGGGCTTGAAGGATACAATCTGAATGCTAGTTCTTTCCAAGGACACCAAAGAAGAGTTCAGCAAAAATAACAATGCATCTTAAGTAGTACAATTTCCACAGGGACTATTGCCCAAATTTGAATCATCTCAATCTTTAAATTTGAATTCAGGTAGTAGGACATATCTATATTCCCAGGAGCCTGTGAGAGGCAAATAAAAAAATTCTATCTGAATAATATAACATCATCCTATGTCTTACATCATTTTTGTAATTTTTCAAATACAATGTCTTGCAAACAATAATCGTAAAAATAAAAAATAACTAGGCATCCAGTGAGATAAGACGAATGAGTGAGACCCAGGTGAAACAATAACCAATAGAAACAGACCCATGACAACTGCTGTTATTTGGAATTATCAGATATAGATTTTGAAAGAAAAATTAAGTTTAATATATTCAAGAAAACAAAAGACAAGATTGAGAAATTTCCAAGTAAATTAAAACTATATAAAAGGAAACATGAAAAATTATAGCTATTCTGGGACCAAAATGTAAGGTAAGTAGATTAAGAATTCAACATCAGGTTAAAACTGGACTATAAATCAGAAGAAAATGTCCCGAATAAAACAAAGAGACAGAAAAGAAAGAAAAGTAGTGTAAGTAACATGGAAGATACTGGTAATGATACTGTTAAAGCTGTAACAGTTGATTCTCATTTTTCGCAGTAGTTAAGCTCTAAAAGTTTTTTTGTAAACACTGGATTAGTGCATACTAAACCATTTTTTTCAAAGAGAGATACAGGATTCAGTTCTTGTGAGCCTGTGGTCACATTTTCATCAACTTGTCAATATTTAACCTGTTTTACGTGTGTTTCTCTTTAAAGACACTTTAATATATATTGTTGATACATTAACATTGAACTCATAGCCAACAGCACCATAGCTTGTGCTTGATTGAAGCTTGTCAAGCACATGTATTTTCTCTGTAAGGCACATTCCAGCCTCCTTATTCTTAGGAATACTTAGCAGCCCTTTAGCACTACAGTTGGGGGGCACTTTAAACAGCAACATCACCAATGAGGAGCAAAAACATGTAAAATACGACACTAAAATGAGACACTTAAATAAGCCATGGAAAAGGCACTTTTTACTGTATGAGAACTGAAACAGGAGGGCAGAGTGTCAGTTCATTTGACTCATCTGGGAACATGCATCTCAGAGACTCAAATATTTCATATCTTTGTGCATGCCCACAAGTGACTGAAAATACATGGTAAGTATTGATTTGGGGGTTATGTCTTAGACTGTTCTGACTGCTATCACAGACTACCATAAACTGGTTGATTTATCAATAAGAGAAATTTATTTTTAACAGTTCTGAAGGCCTGGAAATCCAAGATCAAGGTACTGACATATGCATTGTCTGGTGAGTGCCACTTCCTGGTTCATAGATTGGTGTCTTCTTGTTATGCCCTCCTCACATGGTGGAAATACTGAAGGAACTCTCTAGAGTCTCTTGTAGAAGGGCATTAACTGTGAACATACTGTCTGTCTGTTTTTGGACAAATGTCTTTGGGTACATAATTTTGGATTATTGTAAAGCAAATATCCGTCAAATATTCCCAGAAAAAAAAAAAAACACATTCAATGAAGAAAATGATTTCAGAGTCATCTGAATGATTTAAGTTTTTCCAAACTTTTTCACAAAGAGTGTATTACTATAACTGTAAGAAAAAAACTGAATCTTGAGTAAATTTCAGAGCCCATCATGAAACAGAACTATCCAGTTGTGGCCTTGAACAATGCTGATTTCAGTAGGATGATTACCCTCTTTATCTGGACTCTAGACTTATGTTATTTTGCTCAATGTTATATTAGTTGTCATGCTATCATTTTGGCTCATATTGATCTTGCAGCAAAGCAGAACACAAAGATTTTTTCAGCTAGATTGCTGTTAAAGCAGATTGGTACAAGAGATTTTGTTAACTGAAATGCAGAACATTATCCCTAGGTATGTAATTCTCAGCTTCCCGCACATTTCAGTAGAACAATATATAGCTGAATGACCTTCATTCCTACTCAGCCAGTAAGACTGCAGACACTCAAAATGAGTCCTTGCAATTTCCTTTTAGTCCATCTGAAAATTTCTCTGCAACATCAGCTATTCCTTTATTTTTTAAAGTCTCTTTGCCTTTATGGTAGACTGAGGAAGAATTGTGTTCCTCCAATTACGTTAACTCTCTCATACATTTTCAGTAAGTTTCCCTCTGATAATTGCTCTTACTTTATTCATATGGATGCCCAGATGTCTTATATTCTTAAAAAGACAACCAGTCCACACCTAGATACCACCTCTCAAACTCTTGCACCAAAATATTTCTTTAGATGTATTGGAAGATTGATGCCCATTCATATTTTAGGCCTTTGTACTTTTGATTCTGCTCATAACATTCTCTGTTTGACTATGATCTCCATCCTTTAGGAATAAGATTCCAGTCCATGGAGATACAATGTCAGGAACTCAGCCCCTCAGCTGGAACTTTACATAGGTGAGATTTTTCAGGCTAAAACAAGTATATAACTTTAGTAAAAGATGAATCCTAAACCTGGACATACAAAGGCAAGAAGACACGTTATTGTTAAGGAAATAACTAAAAGGTTACCACTGTTGGGTTTCCAGATTCTAAGTGATAAATGCAGAATAACAGTAATTCAGCTAATTTTTTGTTCTTATTAAATAGTACCACATTTCCTCCTCCTTACAAGACATAAAACTTAAAATCACAATATTTTTTTCCTTTACACTCTTTCGTTCACTTCACAATCCCATCCAGGCAAAAATCACCAATGCCTCAATTTTCCTGTGAAGCTTTTACCTTAATACGTGCTTGACTGCCTCATTTCCATTTTCCTGGCTCTTACTGTCACTTATCTTAATTATTGCCAGAACCTTTTAGGGAATCTTCCTGTTGACACTCTGGACCTCTTCCAATCTGTTTTCCATTTACTTACCAGAAGGGTCTTTCAATAATATAGCTCTGATTATATCTTTTCTCACTGCAATTACTTGGTAGGGCTACAATGTTTGCCATAAAAGCTTCAAACTTCTTAGCACAGTATATAGACTTCTTGTTGATATGCACCCTGTCTATATGTCTGACTTTATTTACTCTTTTATTCCCATACTCCACTATTTTCTACATGTGTGCCCTTAATATACCAAAGCTTTAACCATTTCCACATCCCTCTTACCATTGATACTTCTGCTGTAATATTCTTGTTATCCCCACTTTGTAATATTATTTCATTTAATTAACTCTTGCCTTCGAAATATGGCTGAAGCAACAATATTGCAAACTCCCAATATGATTTTGAAGCTCATCCTTGGGCTCCTATGATCCCTTGCAAACTTTTCTGTAGCATTTAATAAACTTGCTTATTTCTAACACTAAGCTATACATTTACTGAGGACAGGCACCACATCTTGTTTGATTTAGTGTCTTTAGTAGACAGCAAAAATGATTAGCTCTCAGCGGACACTCAATAAATATTTTTTGGGAATATTTGTCATCTCCGCTTCTCAGAGAACACCAAGAAAAGGAATCCCACAGTTAATCACCTCTGGAGCTATAAATACCTTTAGACATGCACTCATTACACATTTTTTTTCCTCAGAGGAAGCTTTTACTTATCCCTATAATGTTTTGTTTGTTTTAGGTTTTTTTTTTTTTGCCGTTTACATTTCATTTCACTATATCTGCTAACATTATCCAAAATTTCTCTGTGTGCAACAATTCCATCCTAGCCTCACAGTAACAGGTGGATATATGACTTATTTTCAAGTTAGGCAATCAGAATACTGCACAGTCTTGAACTAAATAATTTATCCATGAACTGTTGACTCAATTGAAGCTACTGAAAGTCAACTGTTTGGTAGGACTTTTGGAAAGGACACATAGACTTTTTCCCACTGATTTTGCATCTTGGAATTTATAGAATGGTAACTCTTAGTAGGTCATCTTAATACTAAATGGAGACTGAGAAGGGAGTCAGCTTGGAAGATTGAAGAGCAAAATAATGGAACAAAACCCTATCCAGAGACATCAGAGACATCATTTTAGTCTCTGGATCAAGCAATGATTTAGCTGATTTTTTTTTTATGTAAGCCATTTTTCAATATGTAAGCCAATTAAGTTTTTCAAACTTATTTGTCTATGACCATTTGAGTTTGATTTTCTGTCATGTACAGCCAAAAGTTTCTAAACTACGGTTAATCTTTCCACGTGTGTTTTGATATATACCCTTATGTTGCTTTCCTGTAAACATCCTGTATGACTTCTTAACACCTATAGACATTCCTAGTACAAAAAGGCTGCTCATGATTGGTTTCATATTTACCTCCTGAGGTTCGTGTTTTTTCTATATTCTCCTCTTCCCCTCCATGTCAGCTATGCCGAGCTACTCACTGTGTCCCTATTGGCCATTTAATTTTAGAAACTAGTTGCATGTGTTCATAGTCTTCAGACTGCTATTGTAATATATTGTGTTTTACACAGTTTAGTGTATGTAGCTTTTTACATTTCTGACTTCTACTAGATTCTAAGTTATATGAGATCAATGATTCTCTATTAGTAAACGTTGAAACAGGAGAATAGAGGACAAAGTTTTTCAGTCAAATTTCTTTTTCAACTTTATGGAGATAAAAAGTGTACAATTTCATGAGTTTTGGCATATGTATACACCAGTGAGACCCTCCAAAAATTTAAGATAATGAGTATACTAACACACCCAAAGGATATCTTATGCCCCTTTGTGATACATTCCTTCATCAACCCCACCATCTACTCCTATCAGTAGACAATGCAGATCTGTGTTCTATCATTACAGGTTTGTTTGCATTTTTCCTGAATTTTATATAAATTGAATCATATATTAGCACTCTTTAGTCTTGCTTCTTTCATTTAGCATAATTTCATTCTGCATTTTTTGATACTGTCCATGCTGTTGCATGTTTTCATAGTTCATTCCTCTTTATCCCTGAGTAGGATTTCATCATATGGATATTCCACAGGTAGTTTATCCATTTACTATTGAGGGATGTTTATTAAAAATAAAATTGTTATAAACATTTAAGTACGCCCCTTGTGAGAACATATGCTTTCATTTACATTGTATAAATATCTAGGATTGGAAAGGCAGAATTCTGAGGTAGGTATAAGTTTATGTTTTTAAGAAACTGCCAAATTATTTTCCAAAGTGATTTTAACATTTTAAATTCCAAACAGCAACGTAAGAAAGTTTAGTTGCTCCCCATCCTCACCAATATTCCAGCTAGCTAGCTATACCACCAATATTATATCTATCTATCTATCTATCTACCCACCCACCTACCTACCTACCTATCTATCTTTGTTGCCTTTTATAGGCTGGGTAAATTTCCTTCTACTCCTATTTACTAAGAATTTGCATCATTAATTGATGTTAGATTTTGTCAAATGATACTTCTGCTTCTATTGAGATTATTCTATATAATTACTTTTATTTGCTGTTTATATCATGAATTTCATTGATTAATTTTTAATGGTAAATCAACTTTGAATTATTGGGGTAAATTCTAGTTGGTCATGATATATTATTTTAGTCATGTGTATTTAATTTGTTAAAATTTTAAGTGTTTTCATTTACATTCATGAGGAATTAATATAAATTAATATAGTTTATGTGGCTCATCTTACAGAAAAAAATGACTTTTATTAGTGTCTTTGGGCTCCTCTTACAGAAAGACTTTTCCCCCTTTTCTCCTAATCAGTCTGAAAATGATTTTATCAAAGTTATTGATCTTCTCAAAGTGCTAGTTTTTTAATTTAGTTTTTAATTTTTTTCTGATTTTTATTTTATACATTGCTGTTTTGTCTCATTATTATTTTCTTCATACTGTTTAATTTGATTTTAATTTGCACTTCTTTTTCCAGTTTCTTAAGATGAAATTTGATGTCATTGATTTGAGACCTTTCTACTTTTCTCATGTAGACATTTATTGCTGTAAATTTTAATCTGAGTATTGTTTTAGATGTATTCCTTTAAACTTCTGTACATTTTGTTATCTTTAGAATTTTGTTCAAAGTATTTTTTGGTACATGTTATTTGGAAGTATGTTAATTAATGTCTTCAAAAAGTTGCATATTTTAAAAATACACCATTCTGTATCAATCTTTAATTTATTTCCAATATAGTCAGATAACATAGTTTGTATGATTTGGATAGTATTACATTTCTTAGAATTAGTTTTGTGGTCAATCTTACTAAGTATTTTATGTGAATTTGAAAAAAATGTATTCCACTATTGTTGCATATTTTATAAATATTAATTAGATCATATCGGTTGATAGTGTTCTTCAAGTTATTTGTGTCGTTACTAATTTTTTGTCAGTTCATTCTATCAATTGTCGAAAGTTTTGAAATCTACTATAATTGTGGATTTTTGTACTTATCCTTTCAGTTTTACTGGTTTTGTTTCATGTTTTTTGAAAGCTCTCCTATTGGTGTTAAGCATTTTACATTGCTGTATCTTCTCAATTAACTGTCCCATTCAAATTTATATATTGTTTTTCTATATCCATGGAGATATTCTTTACTCTTGACATCTAGTTTGTCTGATATTAATATAAGTATTACAGCATTCTTTTGATTAGTATTAATACAGTTAACATTTATCCTTTCATTTTTAACCTATATTGTCTTTAAATTTAGAATTGTTTTGTAGGCAGAATACAGTCTCTGTTATTTAATTGTAGTGTGTGGGCCATATATATTTAATGTGATTATTGTTATGGTTGGAATTAATTCTACCATCTGGCTGTTTTTTGTTTGTCCCATTTATTCTTTCTTTCTTTATTTTTTTACACTCCTTTAAAAAAAAGTTTGAGTGGAATTGGTACTGTTTCTTCTATAAATGTTTGACAGAATTCTCCAGTGAAACCATAAGGAGCTATGTCATTTCTGGGTCAGTATCAGTTAACTGATGTCTCTTCTCATTATGGATCATATTTTTCTGCTTTATTTTAATACCTGATAATTTTTTATTCAACCTCAGACACTGTAAATTATACCTTTTTGGGTTTGGGATTATTTTTCTATTCTTATAAATATTCTTGTGCTTCATTGTGGGACAGTTCTTTGAAAACAGTATGACTCTTTTGAGGACTGCTTTTAAACTTTGTTAGGTAGGATCAGAGAAGTCTTTATTCCAGGCCTTTCTTTTTAAGTTCCTACTACTGTGAAAAGATCATTCTGAGTACTCTCCATAAAGTTTTGTGCATTACAAGATTTTTGCACTCAGGCAGTTGGGAACATAAACTATTTACAGTCCTATATAAGTTCTGGGGATAGCTCTACATGCTCCTCTCAGGTAGCTCTTAGGTAATTTTCTCAAATACATGCACTCATCCTTAGTAAGCTAAAGACTCAGAAAGAATCCTCTGTAGATCTCTGTAGCAGCCTCCAGAGAGATGGTGTAAGTCTCTTCTCTTTAGTATGCTATACTCAAGCCACCATGTTTGTGATAAGTTTGGGAATACATCTCTATATTCTTAACTCAGGGAAACTACCAGTCTCCACCTGTGTTTCCCTTCCCTGGACTATGGCTAGAAAATTCTCTCTAGACATAAATGTGAGGCAGTTATAGGATTTTGTTTGTTTTCTGTCTCTCAAGGATTATTGTTTTGGACTGCCTGAAATGTAATCCTTGAAAAAAAACATATTTTATATTTTCTTTAGTTTTTAAAATGTATTTCAGATGACAGAGTACATTTATTTCATGTTTCTGTGTCTTAGCCTAAAGCAGAAGTAGAAAATTATTTAAATCAGGAATTAGAAATTATACAACCTTTGGGAAGTTTGGAGCATAAGATCAGAAAAGTCTTTTCCAAGATATCTTAAAGTACAAAAAAATGCTGGCAAGCTTCACCTAGTGGTATCAGCCACCTATACCCCCATAGTGAATGATTTTCCAGAGTAACCTGCCTTACCAATTTGGAATCCAAGGGAAATCTACACAAGAGATATTAGCTGGATGCTCACAGTAAGTGATTTCCAGAAGGACCCCTGAAAACCAGGAGAAGGCATTGTAGATGATCTCAGGCAGATGATCTGCCTGAGCACAGCACAACTATAGAAAAAATGGCTTATTTTTCTCCCACAGATCTCATTACAGAACCTCTCACTGGTAGATCTAACCCAGAACAATAGTGTAAAAGAATTCAGACAAATATAGTTCTGGGCTTCTCCCCTACTGGAGAGAATATAGAATAGGCAGAATAATGCCAAACTGACAATGGAAAATTTGGCATAATCCATATTTATGTTAATAAAGCATAACATAATATTTGACATGTAGTTGGTATTTGATAAATATTGAAGAAATGAATGAAAGAATCAATCTGGTAAGAAATTGGCTGTACAAATTGGTTTAAAGATTGAAGAACTTTTGGAACAAGAAAATTAATAGGCTATTACAATATTCAGCAAAAAATTTTTTGAACTACGAGTGAAATATCTTTATCCTACTTGTACAGAGAATATAAAATACACTTAAGTAAAGTGTCACACTGTTTAGGAAAAACAGCTTAATGTTTGACTAAATTACCCTGAAGAGAGAGAAAAAATACTAACTCTAATATGGCTTGTTGTTTTTCAATCTTTATAATTTTTTGAAATTGTTAGCTGTTCTATAACCGTGTAATATTTTTTTTCTGAATATCTCAAAATTGATAACTATGATATTGGACAATTTGCAGAGTGTTTTACCCATGTAATATAGAGTTAATGAGAGTTTGTGATATTTCCAATTCTGATTGTTAATAGAACTAAAATATGAATAGGAGTGACCTGTTTTAAGAAGGATCTATGTTTAGTTTTCTGGGAAGGAGTAAAGCAGTTATATCTTACTGAACAGACTTTTGTACACATACTTAAATTATACTGATATCACTGCATTATGAGTGCTTGTTTTCTTCTCTGTAAACCACAAGTAAGAATTTATAATAGGATCTCTCAAATCAGTGACTCTTATTAACTCTGAAGTAGAAAAATCCCAACAGCCCAGGCAAATGGTTAATGGAGAAAATTTCCTGTTATCAGGCTGTACTTATTAGCCATTATTATTATTTTGGATTACATCAAGTGGCCAAGATGAAATATGTTCACTGAAAGTGCCTAATTTAACTAGATTGTCTTTATTAACAAGGCCCTATTAAGTGGTTTCAGCTGTAATGGCATTCGAGTTCCATTAGGCTTTGAAGTGATTTAGAAATTCAAATTATTTTAAAAAATTAGATGTCAGGGTGGTGGATAATTGGTAAATACCAGGTTGAAGTTGCAAATTTATACTGAGTAGTGAAACTGAACAGAAACATTGGGTGTTGTTGAACTACAAACACGGAGCTGAGAAAACACTATTAAAGCCACTTGTTCTTTGGCATGTTCAATAGAAAATATTTAAGCATTTAAACATATTATATCCTTTTTAGGAAAATATAAGTACAATAATTAAACTAATATTTCTCTTTTTAAAGGCAGAAAAGATGATCGGCATTTTACTTAAATAATAACAAAGAATCTTCTTAAGAAATGGAGTTCTGTTTGGTAAAATAATCTGTTGTGTTTTTTAAGCAACTTTCCCTCTCTAGATTATGTTCCCAGCTATACTTGTGTTTTAAAATATGGAGTCACACCTCGCCTCTCCACACCTGCCACGACTGTGTATGATCACATGCCTATTCAGGGTTCTGTGTGCTGTTACTTGAGTGATCACAAGGAGAGGCTGGCAGAAGACATACAGAGCTATGCTGTCCCCTCACCTAAAGCCTGGAGAACACCAAATAGAAGCAGAGCAAAGCTTTATGCAACGCAATATGGATTATACTGTGAAATCCTGTATGTGGAGTTATTTCATACACCATAACTCAGACCTTTGCAAATGTTTTGAGATTGGACTGGATTTTTTATTTCCTTTTGTAGCCATGCTCTTGAGGCTGGAGGCGGTGTTTACTGTCTCCTGATGATTATCCTGGAGCCAAAGCTAATTTTCTGGCAGGAGATTCATACTTGGAGGGTAGGACTACATTGGTGTGAAGGGTAAAGGGATAACTCTCTCTAAATCTTGGAGAGACGGATTCTTGAACTGCAGCAGGAGGCTGCGATGCTCAGGGTCTCCCTCACTGTGAATGAGAATGCTGACCAAGTGCGATTGTCTTTCCTCTACCACAGAGCAAGCCCGAGGCTGAGTGAAAAATTGCTTGTCTGTGGGAAATGTTAGAGGAGGAATGGGGCCTTTGGATTCTTAAGGAAGTCATATTTAAGGTGACATTTAAAAATATCTGGATTGTAATTCACTTGTGCTTTTTCTAAGCTTTCAGTGAGGTGTGTAGCATTGAAAGTAGCTGAGGCTTGGCTCTGTGTAGGAAACCAAGTGCCACCGGGAAGAGCAGTATCAGATTGAGGGAGTATGTTCTGAGACTGTGAGAGAGAGACTTCCAGAGAAAGATGTGGAGTTTGCAGGCAGACTGATGGCACACAGTGTTTGGGTGTGTAGGACAGTGTCTCTCACTACTGTGCTTTCACTTAAAAGGAAATGTTACTCTGATGTTTGGAAACTTCACTTCTCATCCAGTCTTTTCTCATCCAGTTCACTGTCAAGTTTTCAAAGGCTCTTAATTTTATTCTACAGTATCTTTTTAGGCTTCATCCTAAAGAAGAAATAATACAACCCATAGGAAAAGTTCTGTGTGTAAAAGTATTTGCCAGGTTGAGTATTAACCACCATTATGAATGTTGGAAAACATGAAACTGTCTAATAATGGGAAATTAGGAAAATAATAATAACTTTGATAGAATAATTGTGACCATTAAAACTTGGTTATGAAGCCTTGGTAAATACGTAAGTAAATGCCCATTAGAAGATGTTAGGTAGAAAACACAGGATTCACAATGTCATTCAGTGACAATAAGAATATGCATTGAGAAGAAAATGACAGTAAATAATATACTAAAGTGACAGAAAAAGTTATAGTAGGATGGTTGGATAATAATTACTTTAATCATTTTCTTCTAGAGTCCTAATTATGTTTAATAGTTTTGATAATTAAAAAGAAAAAAAAACAGACTTGTCTATCTAAGTAGACAGAAGGTTGAGGCAAGAGGCAAGTGCAAAAAGCTAATTGAGATTTGGGTGCTTAGATAAAAGTGTGAATGAAATAAGGACTTATTTTTTAACCTGAGGCTGCCTTATTCTGACAGACAATTTAAATTACAGGATTTACTGAGATAGAAAGCCAAACTGCCAGAGTCCAAGATAAAAATATTTTATAAGTTAGGAATTTTTATTTTTGAAAGATAAATTCGAGTTTCTACGTCCAGAGATTGTGATTTCACCTTTCTCGGATCTGTCAGTGTCTGTATGAATGGGCAGCGATCTCTTCCAGGTTCTTGAATTGATGATGAACTGATGATGTCAATTCAGGGTTCTTGAGTTCTCTTGTACTATTGCCTTTCTCCTCCAGTGTCCTCACTTTGTGGGTACAGAAAGGAAAAAAGTATTAATACTTTTATGTATATTTTTCCATTTTATTACATTATTTTATTGACTGTTTTCCAAATCGCCAACAGATAGATAAACATCTTCTGAATAGGTTAAGTGTTACTGTCCTTTATAACAGTAAAATCAGTTTTGATGTCACCTCAAGGAAGGGCATATTTATGCCTAAAATATTTATATTTGTTACTGGGATGTTAACACTGGCCCAGTTTCATACTATAAAGTAGAGGGCATGCATCTTCAGGAGTTTTAAGATTCTTAGTTCTTTTTTCTTCCCCGTATTTCCAGCCCTCCCCTATGGTACCCTTCATTTCTCTCTGCTTTATTCTCTGTCAGTGTCTACTCTCAGGAGAAGATCTGAGAAAAAGTAAAAGTTTCATTCATCTCTTAAATGATATAAAGAACCAGCTCTTCCTGGAATACGAACATTTCAAAAAGGACACTTTAACTTTCAGTAAAATTTTGACACTGTCAATATTTTAGATAGATTTTATCTGGAGGGTAGATAAAGGCTAGAGGGTAATAAGTAACATTATATGACCCAGGCCAGGCTTAAAATCAAAGTATGTCCCTTCTGAATAAGGGAGAAAGAAGAGATTTGTGTTTCAATTCATGTCTGGCCTCTTCCTACTACATGAATGTTGCTGGTTGGTAGTTAAAACAAATGAGGCAAACACATGAGTTAACTAAGAACATATGGTTGCTCATTAAACACACACACACACAGACACACACACACACACACACACACAGGAAAGAGCAAGAATGTGCTAGAAGATAATGATACCATTTGGAATCCTGGATTCAACCATACCTGTATATCCCAGTTTCTCTTCCCCAATCATCATAGTCATCATCACCTTAAATAAAATGAACAGACTATAGACATAATCAGACTAAATTCTTTCTGTGAATTTTCTTCCTGAAATTTCATAACAATCCAGGGAGAAGGGTTCTATTATTCTCTTTTAATAGATGGGAAAACAGAGGTCACAGAGTGTAAGTGACAGATGGCCTTTCCCAGCAAACAGCCCCCTCTATGGAGTTCAGCATTCAGGCTGTTTATTAAGGATGCTCTTGAGACCAGTATCTGTGGAAAGGAAGGGAAGCATGTACACATGGGCAGAGAGAGAAGTCAAGCTGCAGTGCAGACCTGAAGACAGTCTTGGAATTGTCTCTGGGAGCCCTGGGGCTATAACTCTACTTCAGAGAGGTGCTGTTGGAGCAAGAGATTGGTTCCTTATAGCTCACTTCATCATTGGGTTTGGGCCAGCTTGGGAAGAGGGTGGGACTTTAGACAAAGCAGATCTCTTCACTTGAGGCACTAACAATTGAAGGCTGCCGTCAGGGGCAGTCTTCACAGATGGGGCATCAAGTCCTCACTGAGGGGGGATCTGGGTGGTGTATCACTGTGTCTACCACAATAAGTACTGAATTGAGGACTTCACAAGAGGAACGAGGACACTAATCTTGACAGTAGGATTCAACAGCCACATCTCAACTATTAACATCCTGTTGCTTGTTTTTAGCCTAATCAGAATAGTGTTCTCATACTTGCAGCTGAAAGTGTCCTTGGTTATATTACCGTTTCTTTTTAACCTTCCTTACTAGTATTGTGTTGTGAATTCTTTAGAAAGTTATGCTTTTTGTGTAAGGAAATGTAATTGGGGTAACTTTGTTAAAGTAATAACTTCACTCCCCAAATCCAGCACAATTACTGCTTTTTGAGAAAGCTTTCCTGTTCTCCCTCCCAAAGTGAGTCAAGATTTTAAAACAATGTCTTGTGGAATCATCATCATTTCTTCAGAACACTTTTCTCAGGATATGATGATCCATTTATTTGTTCGAGTATCTGGAAATGCTTAACAACAGCTCATTGTATGGGTGAATGAATTAATGAGTTTTTAAGAACTGATGCTATTATTACACATTATTTCCCCTCCCCTCATCTAAGAGAGCAAATTGTTGGGCTTTTTGGTGTGAGGGTCAAATGTGACAGTTACTTTTTAGCTATTATTTCTCAAGTTCTTTTTTTTTTCTGGTAAATTCACAATTTCAATACTGGTATGCAGAAAGATAATGCATTAGTTTGAGAGAAACTGGATATTTTTTTGAATAAATTAATTTATTTATGAACCAAAAGAAAATGCATCTGACAATAAATAGTTTTGGAATGACTTCATGCTTACTGAAGGGAAGATTGCTGAAATAAGAACATTGGAGATGAGACTGAAAACAAGTATTAAATCCTTTTTCTGGTTACATAGATATGGGTTCTTTGTTAGCAAGTTTCAACAGAATTGATGTCTGTTATGCAACCTCAAGTTTAAATCTAGAATCATTTGAAATGTATGATATGCACCAGGCAGGTTTATATACTTTTTAAGAATAACTACAAAATCTTGCTAAAACCATTATACCTCAATGAGGGTAAACAGTTTTCACTGTTGATTTTTGAACATAGTTATCTCAATCATTTGGATTCTGGTTAAGTATTAGGGAAAATCATATGGAAATAAAAGTGAAATAGGAGAGTAATTACTGAACTATAAGTTACTGGTGCTAATAGAAGTTTTAAGAAAGTAGATTCATTGAGAGTTGCAACTATAGTTGACAATCTGATCTCCAAAGGAACAGATAGATACAGAAGCTTTATAAGGTTAATACATTAAGACAGATATAAAACTTGAAAATTTTGAATCCCACTGAGGCAAAACCAAAGGTTTGGAAAGACAAAACTAAGCTAATGTGAAAAAGAAGGACCTCAAAAGCTAACATAAGAGCAAGATTTTTTTTTTTTTAAAAGAAGAAATTGAGAGATGACATTTTCAAAAAAAGGGTCAATAAACCATGAGAATGTATCCATATAACCATTTTGTCAATAAAACATTTAATCACAGAAGTTAACTTTTGTGTGCAAATAACACACAGTGCATAAAATAATATAGTATTTTTTAAATATATACAGTTATTGTAGAACATGTTGAAATTGCTGGTCCAATAGTAGTGAACTTTTCACTTTCTAGTGCCTGGTCCCTTGTTTACCAAGAACAAATATTCTTCAGTCAATTGGTTAGTTCAGTGCTACCTAGTAATCCAGTGAATCTTAAAATTGACTCAGACCAGCTCAGCTAACTAAGCCTGAACACAGAGGGAAAAAATAAGAAAAGTTAGTTTGCTACACTAGGTTCTCAGCTGCAGTCTCTTATGTTTACTTTGATTAGGAGAAAGTATTCCTTATTTCTCCCTCTTCTTACCTGGCCTTATGCTTTGACTCACTCTGGTGAATGAAATTCAGCAAATGTCATTTTGCATTCCTTAACTGTTAGATCCCCCATGAGAGTCGCTCAGCTATATTGATTTTCTAAAAGTCCATCTGATAACCTGAGGGGGTCACTGATTTTGATAAGTCAGAGAAGTGATATTTTCAGATAAGAAATTACTTTGTTGCTTAAATTGAGTATTTCACGTATTAGAATATTATCAATTTCTAGTATTCATTAATCCATATGAAGAAAGAGTAAGAAAAGGGGGACAGACAGAGGTAATTGATGATCTTTGCCAATTATTATTTGATACAGAATGGGATACTGAATTATATTTACTTATGCTTACCTAAAGCAAAAAAAAAAAAAAAAAAGGAGTAATTCCTATGTCTCCATTAATTCTTTCTCAGGAAATATTCACTAACAATTTTGAGTCAGTGAAACAATTGTTCATGTTATTTTCTAAGCAGACTTCTTTAGGAGTAATTTTACATCTTTCATTCTTTGATAGCTAATCTTAATTTTAAAAAAACATAAACAACAAGTAAAAACAAGAAAGCAGACAGACACAAAATCCCCCAAGTACATTCATAGAGTATGGTATTACTATATTTCAATTTTTATTTTAGTCTTACCAGATAGTTTGTATCCTACAATCACTTTTCTCAAAAATAGGCTAAATTGTTAATGTTTGGGGAAAAATGAACAATTTTCTGATACCATTTCTTATATGTTGCAAAGGAAATTTGTTACCCTTAGCACAAGAATAGCCTTGGTATGTATCAAATAGCCCTATACATCATTGAACTTCTTGATCTTTTTGTGGCTTCTGTTATTTCCTAATCTCCCTTATTATGTGACACAGAATTATTCCCTCTTCTTTTCCTCTTGCCATCTGTTAACTGGCTCATTCTCTTTGTCCTCTCCACTTAGGAGTTGTTTCCCAGGATCTTCCTAAAGACTCACCTTTTCACCAACAAAACTCTCACTGTTTGCAACATCACACAGCTTGTGATATAAAGAATACTTCCCTATCCTTACAAGTCCAGGTATTTTTCAACTGTGGCCTCTCTCTGAAGTTTCTACCCAACATTTGAAAGTATTCATTGGAAATACCCATTTTGAATCTTACCATAATTTACATTAATGCCTCTGGCACTGAATGAATCTTCTCTCTGTCAACTTTGTTTGTTTGTTTGTTTTCAGTGCTTTTTATTTATATTAGTAGATCATTTTCTTATTGTATTTTCCATATTGTATTTTCTTTTTTTTACATGGGACAGGAAATATGTATACATATTTATAGTATTGATTGATTTTAAATAAGCAATTACAGTCTCAGTCAGATAAGTTAATAGATCTGAAGATGAGAGAAGAGAGATTGAAATCAGTATGTGCTTGTTTTGGGTAAGTTTTGGAGACTTTATAGAAAAGAAAAAAGACTTGAATATATGATGCAAAAGTTTTTATAACCTATGATAAATTACACAATGAGTTTTATAATAAATTACATTTGCATTTTTTTTAAAGAGCAGTCAATATTTATAATGCTTTTCAAATCCTTGTTAGAGTTTGACCTGGTGGGCATTCCTTTAAGTTTTACATGAAGCTCAGACTAGACTGCAGGTAGCGAGGCTTTACTGGGATTACATTTATTTGGCTCATTTTTCTGTCATTTTTAAAATAAAAACTTCCTTAAAGTTGGAATTTTCTTCATTATATTCTCCTTGGGATATTTAGTCTTTAATATTTGTTGAGCAGAAAATAAATGAGTGAATCCAGACTTACATAACCTCTTCAAAGCCAGAACTTCATATATTTTTGTTGAAGCTTACCTCTATCTTTCATTTTGAAATGTATTTCAGTGTTGACATCTGCTTAGTAGCCTAAATTGAGTTTATCTGAATTTATTATCTTCTATTCTCTCATAAAAACTCCTTTCTGTTTAATTCATATAACATTTCTCATTACTGACTTTGTTCTTTAGTTTTGTGCCTTTATTATAAAGGGCATGTTGAACCAGCTAAGCTATTCTGGAGCCCTTGACTAGAGCTGGGATGACATACCTGCTTCTTCCTCCTTCTTTGGTTCTGGGGATTTTTCTGCTGGCTAGCTTCTGTCTTGAAAGGGGTAAAAATATTTGAAACATGATTACACTTCCAAGAGCTTTATAACTAGTCTGAAGATTACTGGATTGAAGTTGTGAATCATTTAATATCAAACCAACACTGAAAATAGTCTCTTTGACTATCTGAAGTACAGAAATAGACTAAATCATGCTTAAGAATAAGTGGCAATAGCTTTCCTCTCTAAGAACAAGCAACTTGGGAAAGAACATCAACTGGTTTTCATTCAGTGAACTCTTGGCTTTGGCACAAGTTCTACTTCTACAATAGGCAGAATATCCAGTTCAACTTGTTGTCATTCTTTAATACAGTGGCTTTCATGTTTTCTTGACTATTTCTTACTCAAGTATATTCACTTACAGTATACATGAGATCAGCACACACACACACACACACACACACACACACACACACACTGAAGCAGAAGTGTCATGAAGCCACAGTTGCAGTTACTATGATTCACTCTATTACTTATTCTATATTTAACATATTATTATTATGAAACTAAAAATTATTATTATTGTTAGTAGTAGTATAGGTAACATTTGCTACTGAATTTATTTCATAGGCCATGAGAAGTTCATGAGCTACACTTTGAAAAACATTGCCATACACAGAGAACTCTGATGTAATTGGTTTCAGCAGCAGATGAGATGGAGAACAGACAAAAAGGAGGCTAGGGTAGGCATGAGTGGTATCTACATTCTGTTATTCTTTGAGGTACTACATATCTATGTTAAATTACCCTGTGCTTTTTAGCTTTACAAAACATTTGAAAATAAAACTTTTAAGTTGGGAAATTCTACCCTACTGCAATAATCATCATCCCCAGTAGGACATTTATACATCTGAATAATATTTCACACTTTGCAGTGTTAAATATTGGCAAATTATATTTTGTTACACATTTCCTGGTAGTATATGAATTACTTCCATCAGAGTGAACAAAGGAAATATTTTATAGAATAAAACTTGGCTTTAACTTTTTAACATTTTTTAATGTATACTTTAAAAACAAATGTTTACATCAGACTGAAAAAATGTGATGCCTAGTGTTCAAATCTCAGTTGTAGAATTCTAAACTTACGTTAATAAAGATGTAATTTTCAGGAGAAAATAGATTTACTCAACTACGTTCTTTAAAAAAGCATTATAACTCATTATGTATTGTTAATTTCTGTTTCCAACATCTAATAGGAAAGAGGGTGGGGATTGTTAGAGTCACAACTTCATTAACATCCTCAAAATACATAAAGTACATTAAATTTTTTTTCCTTAATAGTCTTATTCTAGAATCTAGGTCAAGGTGGTTAACTAACTTCCACCAGAATGCCAGTTCTGGTGAGTGTGCTATGAGAGCCAGATGGAACATGCAATGCTTCTTTTGACTTCGTATTAGCAATCCCAGAACATCACTTCTGCCAAATTTCATTGGTATACTGAGTCATAAAATGGAGAGAAATTAGATCTCACCTATTGATGGGCTTAAAAAAAAGAATTGTTTCCCATTTCAATTTAACATACATATCAAAAGGGTTCAAGAAGGTCCCATTCTTAGTCTGGTTCTAAATATGGTTCTAAGTCTAGAGTTTATCTTTCTCCTTTCCATATTCTTTTTTCCCTTCTTTTTCTTCCTCTGCTATATGTTTAAGGATCTCTTAGTAATTTATGACTCTCCTGAACCTTTTTGTTTCCTTTCTAAATTTTGTCTAAGTTAATCTGACTAAATTAATTAGTCTAAATTAATTATTCTAAAACCTAACATTACGTCTTCCCCTTCCCTACATTTCATTAAAAATGTCTTTGTTCACTCTGGGGAAGAACCAAACTTGTTCCTCCAACTTGCCCCAAATCCGAAGTCACTTGGCATAGCCCAGTCACTGTTGTTTTCTGCATGAGGATCATCTTCTAGTCTTTTTGTCTTTGTGGTTTATATCATTTTAAAGATTTTCTCTATAATTTAATTTATGTCTTGATTTAATATGACTCTAAATTTGAGATCCCAGGGTAAAATTATAAACGGGGTTCAACATTCCTTGCAAACCTAGAGGAAGCTATGCTAGTATCAGCAATCTTAGCAAAACTAAAAAAACAGGAGAAAATGGGGCAAAGCGAAGCACAGTCAGGCAGGTATCAATAGTCAGCCATATTTCCTCACTCAGATTTTCTTTTTCCTTTGCACTTCTCTATCAAATCATACCAGACAGTTTTTAACAGGAGATGCTATCTGTCTCCTTGTAAATTTCTTATACTTACTCTCTGTTGTCTGAAGCCATAGTCACCTACATGTCTTATATTGTTTCCTTTTAAAGTTTGATGTTAAATTTGGATGACTTAAATTCTGGTTACCCAGTCTATTCCATTGGTGTGGAAAAGAAACATTAGAATTTATCTTTACATCAACATTTTGACTTAAAAATCTATAATTATCCTTTATCAGTAAGTTACATAAATGTCAATGCTGTTGCCTGTGTCACACGAAGTATCAAAGGCATCCCGAGGGATGGTTGAGGTTTTCACAACACAGAGGGATTGACAGTGATGCCTCCACCCTTTTGTTTGCTCTAGGTGTGTTTCTATGTATTATAACTGAACTGTGTCCATTGAAGAGGGTTTTATATGTATATTACATATTTTCAATGAAATTATCATTATAAAGTGTTAATGTTGTCTTCAGTGATTCCTCTGGGTACCAGACTGAGTCAGCATAGTTAAACAAGAAATAAGCAGATCTAACATTACACCCAGCACTATTTATGAATTTAGCCAGTATGTCATTAATATACATTTTATAAACACAGTGCTATCTGACAAGAATTGAGTGCCCAAATAGCAATTCTCAAGAGGGTTATTGGATATTTTTTACAGCTGCAAAAGTTTCCCTAAGTGTAAGTGGAATTTTAGCTAATGATAACATCATGTATAGCTTCATATTTTAAAATATTTCTTTACTCTTTCCTATGCAATAATTTTAATTTCTAAATTTGTATATATTTATAATGCACATGATAGTGTTTTATGAAAAAATTATATCAATTAATATAATTTTATATAAATGATGATATTTATAGAGATATAGTGTGTGTGTAAACATTTTATACTGAAATTATTGGTAATTTTTAAAGTTTTGATAACTGGCCTTTAATTCTTTGAAATATTTTTATAGCCCTTAGCAATCTGGTTCTATGTGACCAATATAAGCCTAGGGGTTTTTACATCACAGTGTAAAATGCTTTTTTCCTCTATCCATTGGTGTTTTATTTCCAGTGGTATTTTTCAATCTTCTGTATATTTGTCTGCATTGCAAGACTTCAATGTTCAGTAAATTCAATCTTAATTTTATCCTTAACTACTTTGCTACATTTTGGTCTTTTCTTAATCCCTATAGCATAAAGTATATTTTTAGACTCCTAAGTCTTTTATTGTTGTTTCCAAATCTTCTCAACTAGATTGTAAACTCCTTGAAGTTAGAAAAAAAAACATTTTGAATGTGAAAAATATTCTGAAAAGAAGCAGAACAGGGAATAAGCTAAGGTAAGAGAAAAAAATGCTCAAAATCTAAGGGGTATTATAAAAGTGCTCTTATAGTTTACTAATACATTTCAAATTTAGGGTTCAAACATGTAACAGCTTGAAAATTAGCCTTGTTGGACCGCTCATACATTTAAATCACATTTCAGAGTCAGTGAAGGAAAACATTCCTCTTGTTCAGACTATGTACCAAAAAACTATTTCCTATGTTTAGCTACATTAAAATGTCCTAGGTAATTTATTCTGATGTGAGTTGTATAATAAATAAAATCTTTTATAGACTGAAATGCTCTTATAGAACTCTTGGTAATATAGACTGTAAGATAATGGGAATACCAGCTTAGAAGGACATTGAATATGCTCTCCAAAGTACTTTAAAGGTGCCAAGAGCGTTTGATAGTGTAGTGGTTAAGGGCTCTCACATTGGAACCAGACTGGCTGGTTTCAAGGCCCATTTTTCCTGCTTCCTAGCTGTATTCCCAATGGCAGTAACTTATCTGTGCCTCACTTTCCTCATTTGCATTTACAGTGATTGCTAGCTCATAGATAGGTTTGTTGTGATAATTAGACAAGCATATTTAGGTTAAGCACTTAGCTCTGAACCTGAGGCACAGGAAAAACTATAAAGTGCTAGGTATGTTTAGTACTGTTACTCTTCTAGTCCTTTTTCTAAGTCTGGTGCCAGTTTCAACTGAGAAATCAGTATTCTCAAAGACTCAAAGCTAGATTGTGAGCTTCTGAGTGCAGGAGATAGTGTGCATTAATCCCTTTTTAATCCCCCCACCTCATTGCCCAGCAGGTGGTTTATGTAATGTGTGACATCTCACACACAGAAATAAGCAAACCGACAGCCCTCTTTAAACAGTACTTTCTGAAGTAGGCTCCTAATAATTGTTGTCAGCATCCAATTGGTATAGGTATCTATAGTTTATCTGGAGGGTTTAGTTGATTCAGAACTTTATGTTGACAATACAGATTTTTTTTTAAAGTCATGCTATACTCTAAAATCAGCTTTATATAATACACAGTATAACTTTACTACTTTATTAATTTCAGCATAACAACAACAAATTACAGATTCTGTGCAGTGGTATGCTAATAAAATTTCTCACACTCTTCTCAGTAGTATGATTTCCCAATTTGTTCTTTGGAAATCCTTAAGCCAGTATGGCTGGAACAGTAATATTCTTGTCCAGTGCACAATGACCTTTTTCTAGAATTCCTCAAATGCTGCCAGTCTTTCTTTAAGTGTATTACACTGAGGTCACATTTGCCTACACCAGTGTCCTTAATGTTATATGGGAGAACAACATCACTGCTAAAGAGGATTTTCCTTCTTACATGGTATACTGCCTACTGCTAAATTCTAGCTTTGCTTCTATATCCCAGGAAGGATAACTGGAGCTGTGGCACTGTCTATCTCTTTTGAGTTGAATATTGTGAATTGAAGCAGTGTATACATCAACATGTCACAGGACAGTGTGGGATGGGGGGATGTTGCTGTTTTTTTTGGGGGGGGGGGGATAGAACATCCTAATTGGAATGTGAAGTGAAAATGACTTCCCATTTGCCAAAGCCATGGACGGCATATACTTTTTGGCAGTCCTGATTATAAAGCTTCATTGGCGGGATGTCTCAGGACAGTTAGCGTTTAACCTCTCCACTCCTCATATAGAGGAGGGGCTGCCTTTGTTTTTAGCAAAGTACTCAATACATATCTTTTGAATTAATTACCGTGGATGTTAAGACATTTACTTCCCTATCCAGTGTGAACTGACAAGTGAAGCAGTATGAAATATAATGAAGAACAGTAGAAGGCAGTATAAAATATTATAAAGAATCACTGCCAAGTGTACAGAGGACTAAGACATTTAAAATTGGTATAGGGAGATATATGAAATTTATTTTCACTTTGTTTGTATTCCCTCACTATAGTACTTTGAATATTGTATTGCATATAGTCTGGCTTAACAGTGTGAATGAAATGAATAAAAAGTTTAATGGTTTCCACCTCAAAATGCACCAGCTTAAAAGATTATTTACTATGTTCATGAGTCTATGGTTCACTTGGCTTGTTGTTCTTGCCTTGGCTGAGCTCATTCAAGTCTGTGGTCAACCTTGTTTTGTGTACAGCTCTGCTAATTCTGGAAGGGCTATATCATATGTTTAAATGTCAAGTTATCTTTAGATTAATCTATGATTTCCTCATCTGTGACAATCAGACTCTTCTCTACATCATCTCTTACATTCCAACAGGCTTTCCTGGGCTTGTTAACTTGGCAATGTTCTGGGTAATAGTATATTAAGAACTTTGAGATCCCTGTTTGGAATTTCTAGGTAAAGGAATGTCAAATATCTTTAGACTAGTCTATGATTTCCTCATCTTTGACAATTAGACTCTTTTCCACATCATCTCTTATATCCCAGCTTTCCTGGGCTTGGCAGTGGCTGGTTCTGGGTAAAAGTATATTAAGAACTTTGAGATCCCTGCTTGGAATTTCACACAAATATTATATTGGTCAAAGCAAGCCACAAGTTTAGCCTATATTCAAGGTTTGGGGAAATGTACTCTTTCTATTGATGATGTGGTTTGAAAGTTACATTGAAAAATGGCTTGGATATGAGAAGTATTGAGGTGGTTTTTTTAATGTTTATTACCATAACTTTAAGAAAATGTACTAAAATATCTATTTCACAATTTATGCTTTATCTTTCTTCTGTTAGGAAAACTAGTAAAATAAAATATTTTTATTGCTATCCTTAGCTATACATCTGATTTTTCGAGAGCCTATTACATAGTCATTTGACATTTTAGAGTTGTTGTTCTGCCATTAAATCATTAAATTAATATGTATTATCTATGAAGAGAATGCTATTGGCTTATTTTTCAAACTGAAGGAAGGGTTCCTTGAGAGTACATAAAATATTGCAAGGGATAAATGGGCAAGATAGTATCAATAAGATAACTTTCTAAATAATCAGACACAGTGGGAATTTCTGAATTCAGGCATGTTTTAGTAGTAAAGTACAGTGTCTTTCCACAAAAAACTTGCATATTGTTTGGAAAAAACCCACATACATAGTATTTTGCAAAGCTACGTAGCCTTATCTGTTGTTGGAGCATCAGGTGCATTCTGGAGGAAGCCTAGTGAGAAATGACATTGGGAATACTGATGTGTCATGGAGAGTTTGTATGCCTTAGTCATCTTAGAGTTTATCATGAAGAAGATGGGAAGACACCAATGAGTGGACTTGTAAAGTTTTATGTTCCAGGAAGGAAAAGGATGAAAACTGGAATTAAGTTAGCATTTGTCATGTTCAACCTCTGGTACATCTTGCCAAATTGTACCTTATTTTATTTTCACAGAAATCCCAGAGCTGATATCATCTCCAATGTACAGACAAGGATACTGAATCAGAGAAGGTAATTGATTTATCTAAGGGCATGCATCTAGCCAAAGTTTCTAAGATTTAATACATTTTTGTTTGATTCACTACTGTGTCTTCCACTATACTAGAGATTTATCTAGAAGTGGTGTTGAAAAGCACTTGAATTGAGTTGAAATTATTGGCAGTAAGGCAAGTTGGGAGATAATTAAAATATCCAGGTTAAATATGATAAAGATTTGAGCCAAGGACATTCCTGTGAAGGGAAGAGAAACCAATGCTTTGGCATAAAATTTGGTGAATGTCTTTTAATCATGTGACCTTGAATGTTGAAACGCCATAAAATGAACTGAAGCAATGCTTGATGAAAAATTATTACCCTATGTACAAAAATAATCCAGTGAAATTTTAAAATTAAGCTAATTAAAACGTTTTTATGTGTTTCCACTGTCATAGAAGCACTTTTATTTTGGCTCATTCAATTATTTTATATATTCTGCAAAATGGCTGTTACTATTTCCATCCTCTATATGAGGCAGAGATATATTCCAGTATAATTTTGGAACTTTTTCATAGAAAATGTGTATAGGTGCAAAGGCATTATTTGACTTTATTTGTCAGTAGGTTATAAAATATTCATGTACAATATTTCATTTATTCTGATAATGTGAGAATGGTTTTCATGCTTATTGCAAATGCTTATTCTGAAATAAAATATTTTCTTCCTCTTACATATGTATTATACAACAAAAAGATTTTAAGTGGTACAACAGTACTAGTTGAAAATGATTCAAATCAGACACATGCCGTGCTACAAGCCAAACACTTTCTTTTTTTTAATTTAAAATTGTTTTCTCATAGAATAAGTAATATTTTACCCTTGAAGGATTTTCTTTCTTTCATTTGTGGAAAGACCAGATGGGTCTCACAGGTCATTCACAGTTATGAAAGAAACAAAAAAAAAATCTCTCTTCAGAGGTGAGATATCCTTTATTTTTCATGAGAAAACAAATTATTTGCTTGGATGGAAACCTTTTGTATAGCAGTGTAGTTGCTGATATCTGTGGGGTGTCTTGGAAAATGAGATGCTCTGTCTCAAGGAATTATAACTTCTCCTTGAGCATAAAATCTGAATAAATAAATGGGAGCAGACCTTGGAGTTTCTTGCAGAGAAGAGATACATGAAACACAGCTGGGAAATCAGGACTAAACCTCAAATGATAGTGAGTGAACATGATAAAATTATTTAGCAGTGGGGTTAGGCTTTTTTTTAATGTTATGTATACTTTAGACAGTTTTCTACACTTTTTTCATAAAGATTTTTATTCTCCCTTGTCTCTAAAGGCAGATTATATGTATATAAAGCTAATAAATGTTTAATAAATAAAAAATATAATCATCTTTAGCTACCTTATTTTTGTTTATTTAATTGGATTAATAATACTGTGCCAAGTGATCTATGCAATAGGAGGTAAGTGACTTATCCAACAACTCACTCAACAAGTATTTACTGAATACTGACTTTGAGTCAAACTCTGTTCTTGATGCTGTGGACAGAGCAATAACTGAAATAACTAAACTGTGTTTTATCTTGGAGTTAGAAACTCGTAGAGGTAAAAAAGTATAAACAAATAAATATACAATAAGTCAGTTTGTGAAGAAATATTTGGTTGTCCAGGAATGCCTCTCTGAAAAGGTAATAAAGTTTGAATAAAAACTTTAGGGAAGGGATAGAGCAAGCCATGCAGGATCAGGAAGAAGGGTGTCCAAGGTAGAGGAAAAGCAAGTGCAAAGGCCCTGAGGGCAAAAGTGTTTGGTGTGCTCTTGGAACATCATGGAAGTGAATGAGGCAATATTAAATTTTGATGCCAAGTTTATACTTCTGTAGAAGATGAGGGAGACTAGTTCTTATGTAATTTAATATAAATGTTATAAAATTTCAAATATCAAATTCTTCTTCTCCATGATACTGATTTAATTCTTAACTGATGGTACTTATTATGTAAATGAATTTTGTTTGTCAGATTTGTGGTAATTTGAGGAACTTAAGGTAACATAAAAACTTAAGATTTTTCTTGTTTATCTCCTCTTCCATATATTACCCAGTATTAGAGCAGGATTTAACACTGAAATGTTCCAAAGGAATGAAAATAAGGGGATAAGAGCATGACCAGTTTTAGAAACTAAGTTCATGTCATGCCTGTGCCTGCAATATCAAGATTTTGATCAAAAATAGTTCACTTGGAGCCAGATTAGAAAATATAGTTGGATGTTGTGATTTTTAATAATTATATGTATGTCTTCATTCACTTCTGGCACAGAGCTTCTAAACCCTTGGAATTTCCTAAGTGATGAGAGCATAAGGGGTCTTTGTTATGTTAATGGAGTAACTTTTGGCTGGCTGCCAGGATAACCAATCACGTGATTGAAGGCTTGGAACTTTTAGTCTTACCCCTCTGACCTCTAGAAAGTGGAGAGGGGCTGGAGATTGAATTGATGGCCAATGGCCGATGATTCAATCAATTGTGCCTATGTTAGGAAGCATCCATAAAACCCCAACAGGATGGGGTTCAAAGAGCTTCCAGATTGGTGAACACATGTGGATTTGGGGAGTGGTGCACTCAGAGAAGGCATGGAAGCTCTGTGCCCCTTCTCCATATCTTGCCCTATGCATCTTTTCCATTTGGCTATTTTGAGTTATATTCTTTTCATAATAAACTGATAATCTAGTAAGCAAAATGTTTCTCTAAATTTTGTGAGCTGCTCTAGGAAATTAATGAAACCCAAGGAGGGGGTCATTGGAACCCCTATTCGTTAGCTAGTGAGCCCAAAGTACAGGTGGTAACCTAGACTTGCAACTGGCATCTAAAGTTGGGGTGGAGTGAGGTGGGGCAGTCTTGTAGGACTGAGGTCTTCACCTATGGAATCTGATGCTATCTCCAGGTAGTGTCAAAATTGAATTGAATTTTAGGGCACACAGCTGATGTCCTAGAATTGCTTGTTCATGTGGGAAAACTCTCTCCTTTGCACTCTGTAACTGGTACAGAATCATAATAGAGAAAGCTTAATAAAATATTGTTTTCCTGAGAAAGGAGTACAGTATCACAGCAAGTGAGTAGAGGAGAACTTAACCATGTAGTTTGAAGGACCAAGGAGAGTATTAGGACTGGCAGTGTGATAGAGAACATTCCTCCTGGATCATCTTGGCCCTTTAAGATAAGCATGTTGACAACAGTAATGGGAGGAAGACCATTAGCGCATGAGGGCAGGGAATTTTCTACAGACACAGACAAACCATGTTCTGCACTGGGAGCGAAGTCAATAAAAGCACACATTCCTGGCATGGAGTCTTGTACAGACAGAGAGGTGCAACATACAAAGAAGACATTTTCCTGCTGACAGTACAGTCCCCCAAGCCCCCAACCATTGCAAAAGTTACTTAAACCGATACCAGTGTGTCTCTAGGAAGATCTGAGAGGAATCTAACCAAATCTGGGATAAATGTAAGGACATCTAAAGAATACCTACTCATTCTAGTTTTAGAAAACACCAGATTTAGATAGAATCACATTGTTCAATGAGTAAAAACGGAACATTTGGGAAAAAAGATTACTACATAGTTTTTAAAAACTTAATTATCCACTACTTGTGTCTTGAAGCACTGTGCCCCACCCCCCCTTCCTGGTTTCCATAGCCCACCATTAGGGGCAGGAACCTTAGGTTATTACATTTCTTCAACCCCTGAAAACAGTGCCGGTCTCTTCAATGTTCAATAAATATACAGAAAATATGTGAATGAATCTATTTGACTTTTCCTTTAAAAATTACCATTGTAATTTCTTCTTAATCTGCCCAGCCCCAAATATGACTTATGTCCTGCGCCTTCTTTATTCACACTCCTCAGTCATCCTACTAACAAATCTGGTAATGATATCACTGATGTTTGGATCCTCTAAGTATCCATATTTTCAACTGTTTGCTTGACATGTCTACCTGAGCATCAAAGCCTCAAATTCAGCATCTCTGAAACCGAGCTCACTGTTTTTCTTGTTAAGTCTGATCATCCTCCTACATCACTTGTCTCAGCCAACAGTGATTTTATTTGCCCAGTTGCCCAAACTCAAAACCGTGTCTTCATTCTTGGTTTATTTCTCTCTCTCTTCTGCATCTCAACAACAACACATTTTTTTCTAAACTGAAAAGTAAGCTCTCCAATCCATGCACTTCTTTCTGTCCCCACTGTCATCAACCTAGCTCAAGTCATCATAGTCTCTTACTTGAATCACTGCTTCAGTTTTCTAACTGGCTGACTGACTCCCAATGCAATCTCTCCCAAATGTGAATCTGCTCACGGTTACTTGCCTATTTAAAAGTCTTTTTGTGGTCCCATTGCCTTTGGGATGAAATTCAAAGTTCTTATTATGACTTTAAAAATCCTGTGTGAACGTTCTCATATTTCTCTAGTCTCATTTGTCTCCACTTCACTTCTAGAAAAATTTGTTACAGAAACTGAGGTGTTTTTTTTTTTTAACTTTCTTGAATACAGTGCTATTCTCTCTCCCCACTGCATCTCTGAACATGAGATTCTCTTTGAGAAACAGTTCTCTTTTTTTCCTGTTTTCTTTCCTAATCCTTCCCCTGAGCTAAGATCTCCAAGTCTTAGTTTTGGTATCACTTGATTTGGGCATCTTTTTATGTTCAGAAAATCTGGGTTAGGGTCTCATCCCAAGCCTTGCTGCGTTTCTGTTCACACACTCATCAGACTGTCTGTTGATGTGCCTGGATTTCCTACCAGAATGTAATATTTGCGAGGTTAGAAGTCTGTTCTTGTTGACTGGTAAAGTGCACATACATTGTAAGTGATCTATGACTAGCTTTAAATACATGCTTGTTCAAAGATCTATACAGCAAAATATTAACTGTTTACCCTTGTGTAGTCTGGGTAAAGATTTTATAATATCCTGCTTTATACTTTTCTATTTGAATTAAGTGTTTTTAATTAACATATTGTGCTGGTTAGTTTTTTTTTTTTTTTAATGTTAACACATTGATTGGGCTAAGGGATACCTAAATAGTTGACAAAATATTATTTCTGGGTTTGTCTGTGAAGGTGTTTCTGGATGAGATTAGCACTTGAATTGGTAGACTAAGTGAAAAAGATCTCCCTCACCAATGTGGATGGACATCATCCAATATGTTGAGGGCTTGAATAGAACAAAAGGGTGGAGGAAGAGTAAATTTGCTCTCTATTTGTGCTGGGACATATGCCTTATCTTGTCCTTGAATACTGGCACCCTTGGTTCTCAGACCTTCAAACTTAGGCTGAATTATGTCATTGATTCTTTGACTTGCAGGGGACAGATCATGGGACTTCTTGATAATAACCCTGCATAATCTTATGGGCCAATTCCTAAAACAAATCTCTCCCCCTCTGTATGTATCTGTGTCTCTGTGTCTCTTGCCTCCGTCTCTCTGTCTATATATATACATATCAGCTAACTGAATATAATTATATATGTATATTAGATTTCTCTGTAAAACAACTTTATATATATCCTAGTGGTTCCATTTCTCTGGAGCGCCTTAACTAATATGTGGGTATTATGTTTCTTAAGTATTGATTAACATAAACATAGCATTTCCACATGCTTCAGATTTTTAATGTACAAATGAGAAGAAGCAGACTACGATTATTTGTTTTTATACCTATGTGAGCTAGTCATATTTTTTAAAACATAATTTACTATTCTTACTTACAGCCTAATTTTAAAATATTTATGACAATTCTTTGAGCTGCAAGGGATATACCTTGCATGAGTACAAAAAATAGCATATTATAGTACTCTTTCCTTAACTAAGTTTTTGAATGCTATATAAAATAAAAGTAAAAATTAAACATATGCATTCTTTGAAGGCTATCATAGAAGTATGCTTCATCAATTTACTAGTCTGAAATATATCTCAATGTCCCATTTTCTCCTTCTCCAAGCCCCATCTAATAATAAAGGTATACTCATTGAAAACTTACCTATCCTGTAACTTTACTCCTCTTGGGTTATTCATTTTTTTAGGATTATATGATTTTAAAATTTACCTTAATTTTGAACCTCCTTGTATTGTCTAACAACAAGTTTAATGCTGCCCAATAAATACTTGATAACTGGATAAACTATCAATAAAATATTGCTAGCTGACAAGTATATTCTTAATCAAATAGCAAAATGAATTTATACAGCATCATTGACCATATGCTCAACATGTTTTATCCTTAAAAGTATTGGCAGTATCTGTAATGTTAGATTAGTTAACCTCTCTGCAAAACAATTATTTAGTTATAAAATAAAGATAATTACTTTCCTACCTTATATTTCTTATAAGGATTAAATGAGGTGATACATTTGAAATATTTATGTTGTACCTAATAAGCACTCAATAAATATCATTTCAAAGTGATTAGAAATATCTTGCCCATTTTTCCCATCAAGAACATTTGTGTGTATTGTTTTCTTTTTCCTGTTTTGTGGAATAATCTTCACTGTGTAATATCATGTCAGTCTCTTCTCCACCGAATCTACATGGGTTTAATATTCCTCTCATATTTTATTTGAGCTTTCTGATGTCTTAGAAGGAGTTAGCACCTATCATTCCTGATTTATGAAGAAGCTGGTATTAACCAAGTTTTTCAGTTTTCAATCATGACTGCTTTAAATCATTTTGTTCAGAAAATATCTGAAAACTTCATGTTAGAAAGAATTCTAGAGGTGATTAGGCACAATATTAACTCTTTCAGTGGAGTAGGGTACCATTTGGGAAAGTATCTCTGTAGTGATTTAACTGGTGCTCTAGACTGAGAACATTGATGTATCTTCACAAATGTCTTACTTTGTCTGGGAGAATTCATGAGAATAAATTTTCCAACTAATAAAGATGTGGGGTTCATATACGTACACACTTGCAGTATCTCACTTCTCAAAATAAGCAGAATAACTGACTCTAGTCAGGTTTGAAAGCCCATCGGTATGATGTATCTCCACATTAGAACGTATGGATGTAGAGCACCAGGCAAGCTAGAGTGACACAGTTCTACAATGATACCAGTAATTATGCAGGTTAAACTAGTTTGTTACATAAATGCCAAAACCCAATTTTTTAGCACATATAACTTCATTTTACTTATTTCAAAGTCAGAGTCATAGAGGACATCATGAACATGTAATAAAAGGCTTTAAAAAGTTCAGTTGTTTGCTAGCTACCTATGACACGCTTCAACAACTTGAAAAGGAAGACTGCTGACAGAGCAGAGAATATGGGTACACTTCTTTTCAAACAATAACCCACAAATGAAAGAAGAAACTAAAAATTCAGCCAGAAATAAACCCCTGATTGTTCTCCTGTCAGCCTGTCACCTACATGAAACAGCTGCTAAGGCAGATCGACACCACAGCTGTTGCTACTGAAAGTACTAATGCTAAAGCTTCTCACAAAGACTTTTATTTTCATTAATGTAAGACTGTGCTGACATGTTCCATCAATCCAGTGGCACTGCCCATCTCAGTTAGGCTCTCCACAAGGCCTCCGTTGGCTTCAGAGTTTTGTCCAGTTTAGCATTCTTACCATTTTGCTAATATATTACAAATCAAGCTACACTCTTCCCCACTTTGTGTACTACGTCAGTGAAGAATATTTTAAAAATCGTTCAGATCGGCTATTCTTAGACACAGGATTCCTCCACATGTTAGTCCATGGATAAAAGTAGGAAAACAGCTAATCCTGCAAGTACTTTCCAAAGAAAGAGACACAGTGAAGAGAAATACCCAAAACAAACAAACTGAACAATCAAATAGGAGGTATAAAAGAGGAAGAATTCAGATCCCAGCTCTTATGACTCTTGGAGGTCCCATATCACAGTTTCTTTGTTGGTACAGCTCCCTGGGCCTGGGATGCCCTCCCATCCCTTTTCCACGTGGTTACTTCTAATCATTCCTTAACATTCTTGCCATATAATATCACATCTTGCAGGTTCCCTTGGGCAGAGTTAAATAGTCCCTTTTCTACTTGTTACTAACTTCGCATATATTCTTCCATGTAACACTTCTCATGTGGTAGTATAAAAGCCACTGTCCTGTGAACTTGTGAGGGCATGAGCTTGCTTTCTTCATTTTAGTACCTGGAATTTAACCTATGCTCAATAAATATTTTGTGAATGAATGAATAAGACCCATCATCCCAATGGAAATTAGCCCAAGATGACATTGTTATTTTCTGGAACTTGAACTGAACTGTATAACCTGATACAGGAAAGATTTTTTTCTACTGAAAGTAGCAGATTTGGAGCAAAGCTATTACAGAAAACATACAAGTCAAATTGGTATCCTATGTTAAAGAATTGGTGCCTCTTTATTTTTCATACGTAAAATGGAATAAGTTTTGCACATAATAGTTTTACCATGGATTTATAAAAACTAAATTATGTTCAGAATATAGACCAGGATAGAGAGAGGACATGAAAATATATCATCACAAGAATATTTGATGTCACTTATTAACTTTAACATTGAGAAAAGATGTTGCAGAGAAGGGAAAGACTGGAAAAAAGACCAAAGGGTGAAAAAGAAAAAAAAAAAAAACAACAAAACACTGAAAGACACTGTTCAACTGAAGACTTCACAATGAATATGTTAGTAATTAATGAAATCCAAAGATAGAATGAGGTATTCTAGAAAATAGCAAATTATTTATCAGTGAAGATATTCAAACCCTTGGTAGGGGGAATTCAGTCATTAAATGGACTGTAAGACCAGCTTAATTTTAGACCTTTTCTTTCTCTAAATTCCATAATGCTAATATTCTGGTTACCAAAATTAGGGTAAGACTTTAATGCTTCAATTTTACAGCATATTTTAGCTTTTCTTTTTTTTTTCTATTGTAGTGTTTTAAGGAGACATTATTAACACTTCCTTTCATAAAATCAGTTCAGCTGTGGGAAATCCCAGGCTTATATACAGTTCCCTGGATTGGAATTTAAGATAAAATTTACTATATACCACAGGGAACTAAGTTCGATATCTTGTAGTGGCTTACAGTGAAAAAGAATATGAAAATGAATATATGTATATCCATGTACCATTGAAGCACTGTGCTGTACACCAGAAATTGACACAACATTGTAAAGTGGCTATACCTCAATAAAAAAAGTTAAAAAAAAATAAAATTGCTATAGATGTTAACTCAGTGTTTTTCATAATGTGGGATTTATCACTTTTGTAGTTAGTGCATAACTCTAACTAATATCTCAAACTCTTTGTCTACAAATGGCAAATTACTATTATTTCTGGCATCTTCCAACCTTGAAATGAATGGTCTCATCACTTTATTGTACAGACAGTCCTTACCATTCAAAATAGCAAGAAAAGAAATAAAATGCATCTGGATTGGAAGAAAGTACTAAAACTGTCTTCATTCTGTCTATTTAGAAGTCCAACGATATATACAAAAAAGCTGTTAGACATAATAAGCGAGATGAACAAATTGGCAAAATATTGTACCATATATGAAAGTATTAAAAATATAAAGTAGCTATATATCTGAAAAATATGTGTAGAGCCTTTATACTGAAAACTGTAAAAGATAACTGAGAGAAAGTGAAAAAGAGCTAAATTACAGAAGAGAAAGCCATGTTCACAGAGAGAACACTCAGCATTGCCAAAATGCCAATTATCAATGCAATTCCAATCAAAATCCTGGTAAATTTTTTTTATAAATTGACAATATACATAAAATATACAGTTACTTTAATACAATAGCTAATTAAATCTCTCTCTATATATATATGTATCTTTTCTAAACAGGCTTTCTTAATTTACCTTGTCTCTACTGAGTTTTGAAAATAAGTTGTTTATATCATATCTGTCAGATTTGATTTTAGTATTTTTCAAGCTTTGTTAAAAAGCTATGTGAGAAAAATGGTTTCTATTTTATTTTTTTATTTCTATGGTTGTTAATGACGATTAACTTTTTATATGTTTGTTTACCACTTGTTTTGTTATTATAAGGGGTATCTTTCTGTCTAAGCTCTGTATTTTTATTCAACCTATTAAAATATTTCTCAAGCATTTATATTAGTGCCATTCATATTACAATTTTAAGCTTCTATAATTTTGTAGCAAATATAAGCTATTTAACTTAGTATTTAAGAAAAGAAAGTTAAAATTTTTCATAGTCATACAATATTTCTTTACAATTTTGCCAATAATATTAGAGCTTAGAAATTCCTTACCTAGAGACTGTCATGTGCCTAACAGTACCACATTCTATTTCTCACTTAATAATATAGACAGCAAGTCATCTTGAAGTGGATGGTGCTGTGAAATAATTATATAAGAACTCAGAAATCTATTTTTTTCTCTTCTTTACTCACGTTTTTATTATGCTGCCTTAGGTATGGAAGGCTTCATTTATGTGATAACAGGGACATATTTTGGCATACTAAAATTATTTAATTTCATTGAGGATATATTGAAGATGAACAAATTCATTCTGTCTTACTAAATGTGTTATCACTTTTCTTCTTCAAGCAACAAAGCATTATCTCACTGAGTAAGATTTTTTTCCTCTGTTCTCACTAAAGTTTTAAAAATGTTTTGGTCTAAACAACAGTTCTTACTTAAAGAGGTATGTAGTATATGGGCTCAATCATTGTTCTTATAAAATGATATGAAAAATCTGTTTGGGTAAGTCCACAATAATAGAAGTTTAATACATGTAGACTGCTACTAAAATAGATAGATTAAATTATCAAAAATGAGGAAAATAAATTAGTGAATTCTTGGAGAGAAAGAAATAAAAAGAAATCAGAACAAAATGAGATGCAATTACACTGGACACAAAGGGAATTGCACAACATTCTTTTCATAGGGCTAGCCAGAAGAGAAACAAACAAACAAACAAAAATGGTAAATCTACCAACAGTTGAAGCTAAAAAGGCAGAGATTTATAATGTTGCTTATTTTAACTGTGTCATTAAAAACTATTAAAGAGGAAACCTGCAGAATAAAAGGGGAAAAAAATCAAGATGGAAGGGAAAGGAAAGGAATAGAGAAAGCATATTACAAATATACAAATCCTGGGTTAAACGTGTTAGGCACTGGTGATTTTAATTATGAAAAGAGCTGGTAGACTTTGTTTCTTATAATCCACTGAGGATCAGTAAGATATCTGAAGAGACTTATAGCTAAAGTAAGAAACAAAAATGTTCTGCTGAAAACTGTGTATTTATTTATCTTTGGTGCCTACAACTTAACAAAATAAAATTTTTCTGGTAATTAGAAGAAGATGGATCACTGGATTTTTCAAGGTTAAAAACTTTTGTTATACCAAATAATGGCTTAGGAATAGCCATGAAAAATAATAAGTGCAATCAGTCTTCATATTAGCAAAACTTTTGACTTCGTTCCACATGACATATTTATCAATATATTGGGAAAATGCAAACTGTTCAACTGAACTGTTAGACTCAAACCTAATTGTAGAGTGAGTGTGTAGGTGGCTTATCTAAAACATCATTATCAATAGTTCAGGATGAGACTTTAAGACATAGTAAGAAACACTCTATAGAGACTTGGCCCAGTTCTGTTTAACATTTTCATTCATGACCTAGATAACAACATGGAAAATGTACTCTTTAAGGATAGGTTTAGCATACTAAACCACTGAAAAATATTAGGGGAAAAAAGATCAGAAAAAAATAAAAAATGTTTGGTATAAGTCAATATTTAACAAATACAAATTTAAAAATAGTTTGTACTAATGATGGCAGTAAAATATTTACTTCCCCAGTGGAACATAAGTTGAAACTATATTAACCCTATAATGCTGTTTATGAAAACCAGGGACTGTGTGTGTTAGAATGCAAACATGTATTAAGCCCTCTAGACTCATATTCAGTTGAAGGTTGAACTTAAAACACATTTTGCAAATGTTAGCCACTATATATAAAAATAGAAAAATAGATAAAAAACGAATTTCTTCTGTATAACACAGGAAACACATCTTGTAATAACCTTTAATGAAAAAGAATATGAAAACAAAACAAAACAAAAACCTCACATTTTGTGAAACTGGAAGCACCAATATAAAAGAATGGAAAATTGTATTTACACACAAAATGTAATCCATTGTTGATACAAGAGTATTTGAAGCTGACAATAAAGAAGGGAGTGTTTTAAGAAAATGCTGATTTTTTACTGCTACCAGTAAAGTCAGAATATAATAAAATAGACTTAATTGAGTGGCTTGATAAGAGTTTTACAATTTAGGTATTAAAGGTAAAGAAGCTTTGTACTCTTTAGTCTAGAAAATTTCAAGAGTAGCATTAGTTCTATTTGTATCTAGGCTAGACTAGGTCTTGAGTTTGCTTCCAGTTTCATAACTCAGGAAAGTCTTAACCCTTGTAGTGCAGCAGTTGGAGATGAAAGTCTTTGTGTTATGCAAATATATTAAGATTCCAAATCAATTGGTTTTAACTTAATCAAAACAGATATTAATCAAGGAAGATACGTTAAACAAAAATTGAGACCTTTAGGAGAGAGAAGTCAGAGACCTAAAGCAGCAGAGATTCTTCTGGCTTTCAAGAAGAAAGTGACTATGAGTTCTGCAGTTGCAAGGAAATGAGCCTGCCAGTAACCTGAGGGAATCTGGAAGCTGATCTTTTCTTGTGCATTGCTTGCTCCCTGTCTTCACCTCCCACTTTCTTCTTGCCCCTGGTCACAAAATTCCCTGCCATGTATTGCTGTCAGCAATTTGTCTTAAAAACAGTGGTTTGTCTACCCCTTTGTACTTTGGGGCAGACATCTTAATCAGGATAAATGCCTCAAATTGGCACTCTTTGCAGATGATCCATTTGGAACATTTTCTTAAATATTTACTATATATCTATGCAGTGAGGGCAGCATGAGTGTCAGAAAGAGTCTTTAAAAATTGTAATAAATTTCCATTTGAAGATAACATACTTTAATGGAAATGGAAGCACTTTACATTCCACCATATATTCATATAAATGGATTATTGACTCCAGTATACTCACTTATTGTAATAATGTTTAAATACATAGTATTTGTGAAACCCTGAAGACAGTGCTCTGTTTTTTCCCTGTCTTTGTGGATAGGTGCCTGCTTGGTAGATTCGTTACAAGGTGAACAGTAGAATTAAATAGTGATGAGAACACAGGCTCTGAATTGAAACATATCTCTACTTCTTACTAGTTATATGAACTAGTAAAAATTGTACATTATTTCTCTGTGCCTTAGACAACTTAGCTGTATATTGGAGATAAGAATAGTATTATCTTTAACTTAATTGTTAACTAGATTAGGTAATGTGTATAACATGTCTTTATAGCAGTTTTTGGACATTGATGCACTCAGTAAATTTTAACTGTTATTAATTATTAACTATTATTATTATTCTATTGCTACTACTACACATCCCTCTGTCTTGCTTCGGATGACAGTTATCCATCACACGGTAATTACAAGGCAGTTCAAATTTACTCTTTGTATCTAGTCACAGAAGTAATGATGTTTACTTTGTTCTTTCTTATTCAGCCTACTGTTTTTGTAATGCCTTCAACTCTAGCACACTCTCCTAGACACCAGCCTTAAGACTCTCTAGCTGTCAAATGCAACCAAGTGATCATGGTACAGATGCCCCTAACATCTTGGCATTTGTTTGTTAAACAAACAAATCAGTAAAACCTTTATACATTTTTGGAGACTGTGTTCACTTGTGTTAACAGGACCAAGAACAAAGTTCCTATGAAATTGTATACATATGTCTTCACAGGGGAAAGATAGTTCATTAGAAAATGTAAGAAAGTTAAGAAGATTGAATGATTTAAGATAGTTAAGCCAACACAGGAAAAATGTTGGAATCAGAGAATTGTTTCCTTCCTTTCTTCAGGATCCCTGTACACTTTTTACCTTTTGTTTTTTGAAGTTTTCAGTGACAGACACAAGTAGTCAATGTGAGTCATTCATTCTTGTGAATGATGAAAAGCTGATAACATTTTACACTGAATATACTATATTTAAAATGTATCTCTGTCATACTTGTACATTTTATTCCTTACATGTAGGAGTGTATCAATCAGGATTATCCAAAAAAATAGAACCAATAAGATACGTGTGTGTGTGTGTGTGTTTGTGTGTGTATACATACAGAGAGAGAGAGAGAAAGAAATCTGCAGTCAGCAAGCTGGAAACCTAAGAGAGCTGCTGGTGTAGTTTTAGTCTAAAGGCTTGCAGGCTTAAAACCTAGGGAGAGCTGACGTTTCAGTTCAAGTCCAATGGCAATTAAAAAAAAAATTAAAAGACAAACAAAAAAAACAAAGATGTCCCAGCTCAAGTCAGTCAGGCAGGAGGAAAATCCTTCTTACTCATGGGAGTACCAGCCTTTTTGTTCTATCTAAGACATCAGCTGATTGAATGGGGCCCACCCATGGTAGGGAGGGCAGTTGCTTTACTCAGTCTACCTACTGAAATGATGGTCTCATCCAGAGACAGTTCCAATAGAGACCCCCAGAATGTTTGACCAAATGTCTGGATACCTTGTGGCCCAATCAAGTTGACACATAAAATTAACTACCACAATGTGCATATCTAATAAAAAAGATACCAAATGTTTATAAGTTGGTAGAATTTGAGGAGAGCTAAGAGCAATCCTGAAATTAGAATTAATGGTAAAACTCCTTTGATCATATTCTCCTTCTCTCCATCCTCCTTTTCCTTCCTTTCTTCAGCATAATTTATTAAGATACCACTAACAACCAAGAATACACAGATGGAGAGCACATAATATACTATTGTAAATTCTCATGAATGTGGTAACAAAAGGCCATCCTCAATGGCTATGGAATCTCAGAAGAGGAAGAACCTAACTTTCTGTAGGTGCCAGAGTGTTTTCATTGAGTAGATGTTCAATAAGTTGCAGTTTGAAGAATGGTTTCATGTTGATGCATATAAAATGCCATCAAAGACGAAAGAAACAGGTAGAAGATATTCTACCATCTATTTAGGAAAACTTAGATTGCTCTGTGTGACTGTGGTAAAGAGCTCATCATTTAATGCAGAAGCACTTGAACTTTATTCTATATGCAAGTAGAGTGTTGAGATTTAAAGTGGAGAAGTATCATAATTATGCATTATAGAAACATCCCTCTGGCTGTGAGGTGGGGGAGTGGAGAATAAATTGGAGAGCATATTAAAATTTGCTCTCCATAATTAAATTGGAGAGCAAAATAAATTGGAGAGCTTATGAAATTTGAAATTTTTTTCTAAAGGACATTGTGATAGTCAAGGTAAGAAGTATAAAGCAAAGATAGTGATAATGGCAAAGAGAGACAGAATTAAATAGACTATTATGGAGCCAAAAGGACTCAGACATATATGCCAAGGAAATTAATGAAACTGTGTCATATGTTTCTGCTTAATAAATCATATTGGTCATGGAGTCTTTTGCCAAAGTGAAGAATATGGGGGCAGGGGAGATTTTTGGTGGTTAGGTAACAGTTCAGTGATGGACATTTGAATTAAATGATCTGGAAGTCAGTAGAGTGAAGGTATCCTGCAGGAAATCACCACAGTATTTCTAAGTGTGACTATGAATAAGACTCCTGCAGGAGAGTATATGAAATGACAAGGGAGAAAGGTCAAGAGCAGAAACCCAGAGAACACCAACTTTTATGGGTTAGATTGCACAACAGAAGTTCACAGACTGCTGACATGGAGAGTTAAAAGCAGTAAGAAACTCATGAAAACAACATTAAACAGTGATAGGTGTGGGAAGTGTTTCAAGGTGAAGACAGTAGACATCTTAGACATTTCAATAGAGGAGTTGACTAAGATACATTTTGAGACTGTTATGGATGGCCATTGTCATCTTAGTAAAATGTTTGCCTAAGGGTGTTAAAGATTATGCCAATATGTAGGGAGTCAAGATGGGGAAATGAGTGAGGAAGATCAGGAAATTCAGTCTTCACTCTGTTGGGAATGAATGAGTTAAAGTTAGGGAATGAATTAAAGTTCAGAAAGTGTTCCTGAAAGGTGGAAGAAAGATCAATGGAATCTATTTTCAGCCTACTTTTTCCTCTCCTCTCTCATCGGTGGGCTCTGTGAATCCTTCCTCTGGGTAATTCTGTCTCTGGACTCTTAGGTTAATTTTTCAGATTTTCTGGTACATTTAAATTATCTCACTCAGTACTTGTTACATTGATAATATTATGTTGATACTATTGGCAATAAAATTGGTAGTATATTTGTACTAATGCCTTGTCTGGCACCAGATAACAAGTTTTGATACAAAGTATGACATGGCAACAGATTCACTTTGTTGGTAGTATTAATACTTATTTGAGTTCACTTGAATACTTTTTTTGGAAATAGGAAAAATGGTAACATCTAAGCACAAATAAAATTTAAGGTTCTTGACTATTTGTGACTGGCTGATTATTGGTAATTGTGTCACCCAACATCATTTCAAACTGCTGTGGCAGATGTATCTTGAGTCTCTAGAGAGTCAGAAAAGGAAAATTAAAACCATGCTAGTTTTGTTTAAATTACTTGAGACATATTGGCAATGGGACTGTTTTCCTTGCTTCTAAACGGCTATGACCACCTTCGGTTTCTTAACTTCATTGTGGAATGGTTTCATTACTTTTATTTCACACACTTACTCATCCATGCCTCCTCCTTTTGGCTGCCCATTTTAAAAAAACTCATTTTCTAAAAGAATGTTTAGTTTGTAAAGTAGATTTACAAAACAAAGTAAAGAAACTACAGGACAAAAATCAATAAAATAAAGCATTTTTTACTCCAATAGCTACTTTTCCCTTTCTTTATCTTTTTTTTTTTATAATATGGATGTTAAATTAATTGAAATTTCTGGCGTTTTCTTTCTCGATATCTATTACGTGCTTTTTCCCATTAGAAAGGTAATTTGTATCTAAAGATTAAAAACATAGTGACTACTCAAACATAAAAATCCTTCCATCTTTAACTAGACTATGCTTGGAGAAACATTCCAGCTCTATACTCTCCACTGTTCTAGAATCTAGGAGTGGGATTTTTTGAAATCCAGGGATTAAAAATTACCTTTTTATGGAGAATCTGGACATGACATGTAAACTGAGCAAGTCTGGTGATTTCTTGCTGTCATACATATTTGCTCTTCTCTATTTGTCCAGATTACATCATTTTGCCATTCTGATTGCTTTAGTTTAAAACTTTGGTTGCTATGATACTGTTGCATAAGCCAATGCATCTTTTAACTATATTTAGTGCCCAGAATTTTCATTAAAAAAACCCAGCTACATATGTGTGTAGAAGCTCAATGTACAGTGCATGAAAGAATAAAGAGTAATTTAGGAAAAAAGAGATGCTATTATTCTGCAAGAAGCAAAAGGTATTTCTGAGAAATCCATTTCACCAGAGAACTTGAGAAACTCAACTTATATCCATTGCTAAATTCAGCAGACAAGCTATTCCCCACTAGAATATTTAGGAGGCAATAGACAAAAGAATGTTCTTACATCTGTTTTATTTTTTAAAGGATAGTTAAACATCTGGCTCAAAGAATAAATCACGGGGAGAGATATTGTCAAGGCATTGAAGCTTATCCTTGTAGTATATTTCAAGAGAAGACAGAGAAAGCTATCACTTAAAAATATTTAAAACAGAAACTACTGGTAAACTGTTATAAAAAATAAATAGGAGACTCACGGTTTATTCAGAATCCTAGGTGTAAAATTATTTCTTATGAATACACTTAGGATTGAAAATATCTTTATACTAATCAAGTTTGAACTAAAGAGCAAACAATAATACTTGTTTGACTCTGTCATCTTATTAATAGGAATAGCTATAGCAAAAGTCTGAAAAGCATCAACTGGCCACATAATCTCTCATTTTCATATAAAAGGTACCATTTTAATGTCATATAGTCAGTTAAGAAATTTAATTATAGAGCAGTTAAGATAATAACCAAAGCAAAAAGTAAATCATGTGATAAAGAATTAGACAGAACTGCTAAAATTGTGCATGAACCACATTTAGATTTGAATTTGACTTACAAATAAAGGCATTTAAATGAAAGAGAAAAAAATCTTTAAGTTTTATTCTAGCCTACACGCTAATGTTTATAATAAGTATGGACCCAAACTAGAGTAAATAAAATAGAAGAGTTATATTGTTGACAGAATTCTTAATGTTTACTTCAGTATAAAATAGTAAGACACAGTTGTTTTTACTTTATTTTGAAATGCCAATTACAAGCTGTGGTGAAAATAATGTGTTTTAACATACTACAGTATTCATATTTTATTTAGAAAAATCATAAGTAATCTTTAATAGAAAAAGTGGAAGGTTCATATTACAATATATGTTTCTGCTTCAGGAATTACTTTATATAAATAAAAGTAACTATATGAAAATACGAGCTGCACTTAAAAAGAAAAATAAGCCACTTAATTGTAGAATAGCTAACAGGATATTTTGAGCATAATACATTATACTTGAAAGAATAATTTACCCAAGTGATTTATGTAGGTGCAACAAAATTTATGATTATGTTTATATTTATCAGAGAAATATGATAGGTTTTCTTTATCTAAATCCAATGACATGTAAGTTTTTTCCATCTTTCTTACAAATATGATTAATGAGTAATTTACAACACAGAGCAACAGCATGCATATATTGTTTGCTTTTGTAAAAAAAAAATAAAGTCCTTTAAACACATTTTCCAAATTTTTTGACTTTATACATGTCTAGACTTCTAGAAAAACAGGAAGAAATATTAAAGCTTTAAGTCTAATATTATAAATCTATATCATAATGTAAATATATTTGCTTTGTTTTAACAATTAATATATTATTAAATATATTATTCATGATTACAAATTCTTTTGAAAGTGAATCTGTCCTGTCTGAAAAGAGTCATTAGTCAATTAGACTACTTTCCTTGTCAAATTAATATTAATGTAATTTTCATTCTTAATTCTCAAGTATACCCCTCCCTCATTCCCCCATAGGAAGTATCTAAGCATATTAATAGCTAGCCATACTCTATAATTATAGAATGTAAAGTTGGAAATCCTCCTGATAATCCTAGGGAAAAAAATATTTTTTATAGACTGCATTCTATTATATGTGAAAGAATTAAGTTGTTTCCCTAAATTAAACATTTAAATAACCTAAATTACATCTATTTTTGAAGAATATTCATACATACAGCATATCAGTACATTGCATTCAGTTTTTTATCTCACTTTTTGGTTTGTATGCAAATAATAACAGTTTTGATTAAATATATCAGTGCATATGTCTGCCTTAGGATCTTGCTTTGTTACTGAAACTATCAGTTCTTGTGCTTGGTAAAAATGTTTCTCATCTCTCTTGCAATCAATAAAGTGCAATCCTGAGATCTAGGTTCATGGTCTTGATTTTGAGAAACAATAGAATGGAACAGAATTTTAAAGATATTTCTAGAGTGATAAGCCTAATCTCTGGGAAGATGTGTTGGCTGCAGGGCTTTAAGATAACCCATGATACTGTATGCACGGCAACCTCTTAATGGGCCATTACTGATCTAAAGTGGAGATGAATCTTACTTACATGATGCCATATTTTCCTTAAGAGATCTTGAGAAATTAAGAAGGAAGCAGCATGGTATTTCAATTCTTCTCCTTTGTGTTTTGTTACTTTATTATTAAAGTTGAACAATTTTTCTAGTCTGTAATTTTAATGTCTAATGAATATGTTATAAATAACTTTATTCCTTCACTCGCCAGGTGTTTAATTATCAAACAGCATAGGAATCTTTTGAACTACGATTTTCCTTTTGTATTTTATAATGACATTAACCTGCCAGGACGATTATTTTAGTTATTGTCCCCAAAATATATGTAACTCATTTTAACTTAAAATTAGTTCTTCCTCACAATTACCTGGCTCCCAAACACAATCTGTCTCTAATAGTTTCGTGTAAGTGAAATCTACCGACATTTAAATTGTAGTTCATGCTACTTGTGTCCCAGGTTTGTGTTTTGTCTGTCTGCCTGTCAAAGTTTGCACTTATAGTTGAATTTGGCTGGGTATCCTTGCCCTGATGCACTTCACCATATAAAATTTTATTATGATGCAGTGTAGGTAGCAGTCCAGATCTCTGAAATAATCCCTGTGTTTCATTTCCACAGTGTGTTGACTTCTCACCATTCTCTGTGCTCCTTCTTCCACTGCAATGGTTTTAAAAGTACAGCGGAAAAGACTGCAGAATTTAGTTTAGCACATTAACACAAGAAACCTTTTAATAACAATAAATATGTTTTTCTTTAGTGACTTTTAAAATGCATACATGTATTGCTTCCATCAATTGTGCAACTTAAAAATTTCATATTATTTGCCAGGAACTGGAATAGTCACTGGAGCTTTCACCAAATCGCTTGGACTTGAAGTCTCTAACCCTCAATATCTAAGTTTGTAGAATTGGGGTGATAAGAAGAATAAAAGGGAAATATAATCAAAACACATGGCTCTACAGTATATGCTATATGTGGCAGTTATTAATGTAGGCTTTTTAGAGTAATACTTGAGGGAGCAGGCATTACAGCCAGGCTGCCTGGCTGTAGTTATATTCACTGACTATAGGAACTTATACAAGATATTCTTTAAAATAAAAATATGGTATTATTTTTTCCATAGGGTTGTTGTAAGTTTTCAAAGCATTATTATGTATAGAATATATAGTATATTTTATGGCTCACGTGTATTAAGTAATCAATAAATGTAGCTAGTAAAGGTGTCCCTAACATTTTGTTTAGTATTAGAAGTGTAACAAAATATGTGGAAAATTTAGGAGTACTAAGTAATCTTGGCCTGTATTAAGTTACTGCTTGTGATTGTGTTAAATGTTAGCACCATAAAATACAATGTACAAAGTATAAAGAAGGACAAAGGACAAATTTCCATATATGCAAAAAATTGGACAGTTGTTGTGAAAATATATAGCCATAATAAGGAATTTCTACCTTCATGTCTTATGTTCGGCTCTTACGTGACCTCATTGTATGATTTAATATTTTTAGTTTATAGATAGTTTCTTTTGTTTGTGATCAGTCATTAGAAGTATAAGGCATATCGGTTTTAGAGACATTATTCTGTATTTGAGAGATATTTGTAAGATAGGGACTTTGCAAATTTCTCACGCCTAACAGACATAATATTTGTATGGCAAATTTAACTACTGTTTATTTCTTTGTTCTTAAGTTGTAGTTAGTTTTAAGAAACTCATGGTGTGATGTACTTTCTAGGGTTTTCTAGGCTTTAGGATTGGTTTATTTCAATTGTTTCCCCAACATCCTTTGTTAAAATCAAATTACTGAGAACTTAAAAAAATAAAACAAAATAAAGGAAGGAAGGAAGGAAGGAAGGAAGAAAAAATAAACAACTCAGTTAAATGTAACTTTAAAAAAAATTCTAATGTTTCTGCTGAATCCCAATTGCTTTCCTATTCTAACATTATGTACTTGATATCGTGGAAGCCTTCTAATATCCTACTTCACCTGTCTCTCTAAGTCTGTACCTGACATGTCTTCATTACAACTTATATCATACCCTAGTCTTGCATCACCCTCCAAAGCAAGGGGTCTACTAAGAAGATTTCACAGTCAGTGCAAACTTCACCACTCCAATCAGTATCACTTGAGAAAGTAGTGCTCAAAGAAAGAAAGTTACTTTGATTACCATGTTCTTTGTGTCAGATGGTTTCTTTATATTGATATTCTCATATTTTGCTCCTAGCCTTGGCCTAGTGTTTGTATTTAGAAAAGGGAGCCAGTAATGTTACACTATTAAGTTTCTGGTACAACCAGAATTCTCTTCCTGTAGTAGATTGACCTACAGAGAAAATAACAAATATGTGTGTAATTCCTTAGAAAATATTGTGATGTTACTATATTTTAAGCTAACATTTACTAAAAGTGGTTTGGGGATAAACTGATTATTACACTATTATATACGGTTTAATCAGAGCTACCGTATAGATAACACTGATTTAGAAATAAATAAAGTGAAAGTAACTCACTGCACAGAAAGATGTTGAATATACTTATATGTGTGTGTGTGTGTGTTTGTGTGTGTGTGTGTGTATATATATATATATATATATACACACACACATATTCTCTTTCATGATTAAGAAAGCACTTTTCATGTATTTTGAATATTAAAAAATATGTGGCAGCATTGAAAAATACCCATTTTTGTTTTAGAGTTGCAATATTGATTTGTTGTTTTCTTGTAGCATGTATCACATACAATACCCTATTATTGGTGAACTATCTTTTATAAAAAGTTAATAGATTGAGTAGATTATGGACATTAAATTCCTGATTAACAATTGTTCCATTGTTTTAGAATCCCTACTCCACCCCAACCCTTAATGAAATGGCCCTTAATGGCTGGCCCAACCCCATGGTCTATTGTGTGTGTGTATGTGTATGTAATCCAACAATGCAAGAAGTGAAGACACTTTGAAAATCTCTATATATGTGCTATTTATTTGATATTTCTTTTCAAACTTCCACAGTGGTCCCATTTAGTCTAGTAAGTTATCTTTGAAAATTAACCTGGGATCAGCTTGTGTGAAACTTTGGTAACTACCACTAACACCGTTGAACTATACCTTGACCTCTTCATAAAGTCAGAGTACCAATATATTGATAAGTATATAAAATAAGGGCTTCAATAATCAGACTCTTTCTGTTTACTTTAGAAAGCATTTTATAATTTACTTTTGTAAATTAGTTCTCGAACGATTAAAATTACTTAAATTCCTTTAATACACACAAAATAAGTAGAGAACAAAGCCTGAGAAAGTGCTGTGTCACCCTGCAAAAGAGAAACTAAGCTCCTACACTGTTGACCTTTTACAGAGCACAGAATCTGCTTGTTGGTTGCAAAGATTTGACTGTATAAACACGTGTGTGTGTGATTCTTTTGATTATATGTCCTTTAATTCTGATCCTGAAATACCATGTGTTACCACTTTTTTCCCCATATGAGTCACAATGTAATGGCATAAAAAGTGATCCCGGGAATACCATACTTTTTTAGCATTCTTTGTATTATGCACTTAAGTTGTATTTCAATACATAATACATGGTTAGATATAGTAGATTTTTCATGAAGGTGACAATTCATTACTCTCTGAATTGATTCTTTCTGTTGAGCCCGTGGTAATACAATTCTTATTCCAGTTTACCCATGAAGGAAAGTCTTTCCTCTGCCTAGCTTTGATTATTTCTCAAGAAATAATTTTAATATTCTTTAATTCCTTCAGAAAGCAATGCAAATGACTAATGTGATGTAATAGAGATAAAGTTCAGTAACATTCAGGATGCACTGCTAAAACTTCAGCCCCTAGTCTCTTGTCTACATTTGTATGTTTCCCAAGTAATCATCTGTTATGTCATGTAAATAATGGAGCATTTATTAAGTTACAAATGAAGTCAGCCTATAACTTTTCTTTACACAGGTTATCAAATGGTTGAAATAAAACATTTTGCTAACGTTCCTTATATCTGGAAGTTCTATAATTTTAAGAAAACAATAAATCTATATAGCTTTGCTTATTAAAATTTTCTAGTTTTTACATGGTCAATTCTCTTGAGTGGATGCTTCATGGCTGACTTTCATTGTTTCACCAAAAATAATTGAAGTTGAGTCAGATTCAGTGCTTTGAGATTAACCTACAAATGGGTAACTTTGATGATAAAATAATCTTAGTATATCTCATTACAATGTACTGTAATATAATGTAATGTGATATAACACAGTAATATAATAATATAATACAGTAAAATCTGTTCTGTTCCGTGAGATTTATATAGTGCCTGCCTGGTGCCAGACACCGCTATGGGCAGCAAGCATAGAAATTAAGAACAAGAGTCTTGAGGCCACGTAGACTGTTTGGTCTGCCATGTTGCTTACTATCTCTGTAGATTTGGATAATTTTCCTAAAGTCTCTGAACCTCAACTTTTTTCTTATATAAGATAGGACTGATAATACTTACATCATAATGTGTGTGTGTGTGTGTGTGTGTGTGTGTGTGTGTGTATGTGTGTGTGAAATTTAAAGGAAAAACTGCAAGCAAAACTCTTACGCACAGTCTGCAGAGCCCTCCATGAAGATCAGCTCGTAACAGTCCCAGGAGTTTGGGAAACTTAGCTGCAGACTCTGCCACATTCAGTTCTCTCCACGGAAGAGGCAGGCATGTAAGCAAATAGTAAGTGTAATGGTGAAATATGCAAAATATTAAAGTAGCGTAAGTAAGGGAGGAGATGGAGGGACCCTTTACTGAGGGGATGCCGCTTAGCCAGAATTTGAGGAAGGAAAGGAGCTTCATAGAAAGATAAAGAACAGCAAAATAGCTTATTTCATACTGATGAAATATGGTTAAAAGACAAGGTAATAGGAGCCATCAAGAAGTTCAGAATGATGGGAAGGTAAAGTCTGAAAAAGTCAGACATATTCCACAGGGTGGGATATAAAGACTTTTATTTTTCTTGAGGAACAGATGATCTCCTTGCCTTACAGCTCTCAGGAAATATCACGTACTCTTTAAAAGCATTATTTATCCATGTATTATTTATTGATGCCAGATACTAAGTGCTGGACATAAAAAAAAAAAAGATAAACTAAACAACGATTCCCAGTTTTAAGTCTAATCAGAGAAGAGGATATATCTATAATTAAAGCACATTTCAAAGCTACACCCAAGATGATATGAGAGAGAATTCCACTTCTGCCTGTGACAGAACCCTTGTTACCAGATAAATCCTCCCAGCATGACCAATTATAGAATCTGGATGCAATATTCAACAACAACAACAACACTATTTAAAGTCATCAGAAAAGAAAAAAAAAAAGCCAAAAATTTAGTAGTCAATATTCCAGAGAGAAAGAATGTGTGTTGTGGTGAGCTGAATATTTCTCTAGGTTTTCCCTGTCAAGGAGTTTTGTTTATTCACCTCAAGAGACAGCCCTGTAGCGGAAGTAACAGCCTCAAGCTCCTGATGTCTCACTGAGCTGAATAGAAAAATATTGGATTTAACGCTATCAAAGCAGTCAAGACTTAAAGGGTCAACAACCTGAGAACAGTACTAGATATTTGGGGCAAGATTCCAAGAAACTAGACCAAAAGCAACCATTAGGAAGCTCAGAAACTAAAAAGAGATTGCAACAGTCCACGGTGTTGGGAGAAAAATGGGAATCCTTGCTGTGTAAGGGAAGTGAGTCCCTGGTAAAGCTCTCACGCTTTCACCTGAGACCTTTTTTTTCTTATTCCTTAAGTGTTGCTACTTAAATTTAGCCCTTTTTAATTGCTGCCAATATGCCAATAATCCCAAAGCTCTAGCTGCAGGAGCAAACACTTTTGTCAAATCCAGATGTATATTTCCAGCTGCAACCGGCTCTCTCCGCCTGGGCACTTGTAGTCTTCTCAAGTGTACCAAGTTCAACGATGTTCTTTTCCTCACTCTTACAGATTCCTTTTCCTGGATTTCCTATTTCAGTCAGTGTAATATATTCTCATGTACCCAGGAACCCAGCAGATACACCTGTGATTTTTTTATTCTTTTTCTGTACTCTCTAGAAGAAATTTTACCCCAGGCCCTGTAAATTAATGTTTAAAATGCCTCCAAGGACCCATTTTCACTCTGATTCTACTTGTCTTTATCCCGGTTGCTCCCATCTCTTGCTCACATCATTTCAGTGCTCTCCTAACACCATCTGTGCTTGGGTAAGCCCCTCCCCTTATCCAATATCCACAGTAATCATCATCACTTGTCATAACTTGTCATGTCTTCCATAGCTAATCGTAGTCCACATGAATATATTGCCATTCACCCTTGGGCCTCCTTTCCTACAGCTCCTCCCCATGGGACCTGTGATCGCAGATGCCTTACGCACCTACATGCCTTCACTTGTGCTGCTCCCTCTGCCTAGAACACCTTCCTACTTCTTCTACCCCTGAAAAAATGCTGGTCATCCTCCTCCTTCCAAGACCCGGTGCAAATAACATCTCTTCTATGAAGTCTTAATAATCTCATTCTTTCTACTCAGAAATTAATTTATTTTTCCCTATGATTCTATAACTACTTTAATCATACTGTTAGATTAATACTTACATTGTATTACAGTTAATTGCTTTTAGAGCCATCTCCTCTTTTCTATGGTGTGCTCCATTACACTGGGTGCATAATTACCTGTCTCCTCACAACTTAGGACAGGATTCCTGAGACGTCGTAAGTGGTTGACTGGATGATATTTTCTGCCCTAAGGACCTTTCTTGGCCTGAGCATACCCCAAATATGCAAGGAATGGTCTTCTAAAATGAACATTTATATCCTTATATCTTGTCACATAGTTAAAAATTTTGGGGGGAAAAAGCAGCATTCAAACAAGCATACCAAACGTTATACTTCTTATAGGAAACATCTTTCAGTGTTGTGTAAACAAGAATAGAAACAGTCTGGCTGAAATGAAATCACGATGATGCCACTTTTAATTGGACTTGTTTGTCTCCTGATCTTGTTGTACAATTTATTATGCCTCTAGACTTATCTAGATTGTTATCACCTTTCTGAAGTCAAGCAAAAGACATTATATAAGAATTAAATAATTAGCACCAATCTCTGTAATTTCAGCAAGAATATACATCAAATAAATTATTTATTCATTAACTTTTTTCTATTTCTAGTTTATAGTTTCCTAGGCCTTGTATAAACACAAGTTAAAAAAAAAAAACAAAACACCAGGTTGCTGCCCCTAATGCTGTAATTAAAACTCCAACATGAAAACCATCTGAAAAATACTATGTTATTTTTATTTTTAAATATAACAAATGATTTTAGCAAACATACTAGTTTCTAGCATTGACCTTTTCCTGAGATTCTCTTTGTCTCCTGCAAAAAATAAATAAAATAAAAAATAAACCTTAATTTTAAAAAATAAGGGAGAAAACCTGAAAGAAAACATAACCACCCTCATTATGGGATGATATCATGTTCCTTTAGCAAATAATTTACATGGGGAGCAATGACAATATACTTTCTCCTTTTTTTTCAAGAATGTCTTACATGAGAACTAAATTTATAGAAAGAACGATTTACACATAACAATAGAGAATATCACTTCCCTTGTTGAAATGTAAGCTAGCCCTTCATCCTTGGCCAGATATTTTGATGTGATAATGCATTATTTTCTAAAACCTACTGCCCAATAATGCCTGTCTCAGGAATTCATGAATCACCATTTCTTCATCTGAAGCACATGAGGGACAATCACCAGTGATAATTTAATATGATATTTAATATAAATGTGTCTTTAGGCCATCTATGGATGCTTACTGGTAGCAAAAAATAAAGACATCATTGCATTTTTGTAATTTTCCTCCAATAATTTGATATTAATTTATGGTACAAGTGAGGATTTAGTTTTCCCACTGGTATTAATGTTCTATTTAATTAAGTCAAACTAAAGGGTAATCAGTTAATTCATAACTATATTTTCCATGTCCAGCTCAAAATCTATTTGTGTAACTTCCCTAGCTGTTCTGTAAGATCTTGGTATAATCAAAGATTTTTCGACCAATTGCAGTATTGAGAGTTAGACAAAATATGTGCAAGGGGAGGCATAACTTAAATTGCTTTCACAACTCTCCCAATCATTTTCCTAAAAATCTATAGAGATATCAGCTTGGTATATTGAACCAAAGAGTAGAACTTTTATTTATGTTGTTTAAAACAGCTCAAAAATGGTGAATTTCCTTGGAAGTCACTCCAAACAGTCAGAGACACTCATCATAAAAAATGGTTGCATGATTGATAAATCAATGCTTTTCAAACAAACTACGGTATTACCATTCATTCTAATAACCAGAAATCTTACAGAATGGAAAGCATAAAAATATTACAACAGAGGTAGGGAAATAACTTACAAGTTAAAACTTGCAACAAACTACCTCTTTCAAAAAGAAGACAGCACATTTCTTACCATAGTACCTGGTTAGATAATGTAAACCTATAGATAGGGAGACAATGACTTTAGACAAAAGCAGTGGGTTGAAATTGGATATTTTTGTGTTGGATAATAACAGAATTGGACTTTTTTGGTAAGAAAATGGCATTGTTCATAAAAGGAAGAAGAAACACTAGAGACACTTGAAACCTGTTGAAGATTTTCTAATTAAGCCCTAAATTTAAATTCGTATTATGCAAATCTATAAGACATTTCAATAACTGTAGTATCTCTTTTGTAAAATTCTAAGACAATTTAAAGACAAAATGTCTTATGGAAATACTAGGATAAAATGTGCTCGAATGTACCTGACAGCCATATTTTTAAATATCTAAATCTTGTAAAAAGACAATTATTATCCAGAATTTTTAGGGAAGATAATGAAAGTTAAGGAAGAATAGGTTCTTTTTTTCCCCTAAAGTATATTTCCTTGTATTTTTTTTAACACTCTTTAATGTAATGAAGGGAGTTTTTTGCTTCTGCTTTACTCAAACTATTTCTGCAGTGCTTAATTTGTTCACATCCTTAGTACAATCATTTAAAATAACAACATGAGCTAAATATGGTACCACTTTGCAAACAGATAATGAAAACCAGAGAGGTTAAGCTATTTGTTTAAGGAAAACTAATTAGAATTAAGTAAGACACAAAATATTGAAACACTTTAATTTGAGGAATTTTGAAACAAGTATGTTGATCCTATTGCACCGTGGATGAAATGAAATTCAGTGAATATTTTTTCTTTTTGGATATGTTTTTTTACATCCAAATAAGAAATTTCTGTTTTCGTTTTTGTATTTTGTATTTTGTTTTTTGTTTTCTGAAAAATAAACCTTTCATACCTACAATTTGTTGTTTGGGATTTAGGAACAAATTATTACTGTTTTCCATGCCTTTGAATGTAAAGTTCCAGAAAATTAAAACAACAAAATGTTAGTAGTTTCTTCCCATAATTCCCTTTTCCGGGAGGTTGAACACTTTTTTAATTATAGATATACAAAATTACATCAATACTTGCTTATTAAATTTTAGCAGTAATTCACAATGATTTAACGCAGCCTACCGTAGTATCTATGAAAGCATTTCTAGGTTGAAATATAAATAAAAATTTATAGAAGAGGAAATTCTTATCACCAATACATTTATGAAACAGTTTTTAACCTTGTAAGAAATCAAAGAATTGCTAGTTAAAACATGAATGGGATACTTATTTCTTTTGTGAGATTAGCAAACAATTAGAATATGATAATATCAAATGTTGGCAGGGAAGTGAGTATTTGGAGGCAGGTTCTTTCGTCTGCTAGAGAAGCACTTAATGGACAATTGGCAACATTTATTAAAATTTTGCATTTGCATTCTCTATGACTCAGCAATTCTACTTCAATTCTTAGAATTGAGATTAGGAGAAATACTCCTATATTAGCATAAGAAGAAATCCTCCTATATTGAGACAAGAAGGAATCATAATAACATTTACCACAGGATTGTTTGTAATACAGAAAAAAAGACAAATAAACATCAATATGATTAGATTAGAAACAATAAGTTGGAATTATGTACATTATTTGCTAAAATAATGCTATATGAAAAAGGAATATATTAGTTCTATAATTTTTCTTCTTCCCTCCTAAATAATGTATGTATTTCTCATGACTGCATGTGTGTGTGTGTGTAAGTAACATAGAAAATTATGGGGGATGCACAGAAATTAGTAGGCAGTAAGAAGACTGAGACTGCGATATTAAAAACAGTATTTGTGACTTCATTCTTATGTACAATAGTTTAATATTTTTTATAAAAAATTATTTGAGATTTGTATAATTAAAATCTTGTATAAAAATCAGCTTACATATAATAGTGTTGATAAAATTCATATAAAATTATATTATATATAATTATATTTATATATATGTATATATATATATATAATCCCAGGCCTAATGTTCTTCATTTAATTTCCATTTAGCTTTGTGTCAACATTGGGATATTTTCACCTCTAGATCATTTTTGACAAAATTATAATTCTTACTTATGTCTTGAGACAGGTTACATCTCACTCTAAACCATATTTTAAAATCTATCCAACAATGGTTTTTGAGAAACACTGCATTAACAATAGGCACTATAAAATGTTCTAAGTCATTTTGGTCCTGCACAATGCTCGGGTTCTTCTTGTTGGATGATGATAACCTCTGGAGAATTCTGAGGTAGGTGAAGATTAGCTCTACCTGTCCAGTTTTACTACAAGCAAAATGAAAAGAAACTTTTATGCCAATTCCAACCACATATACAGAAATTTATTAAGCAGACATTAACAAATAGACATAAAATATTTCATGCTACTTATTTTGTAAGTTCAGCGACACCCAGATGTCTGACCTTTCGATGCTTCAACCATACCTTGAATGCGAGGTCCATATAGGGCAGACGTGTTAATATTCCAGAGATAAAATTCTATTTTCCTTTTAGTTGATAACAAAAATTAGAAATTTTTGAACTCAGTGGCTGGACACAAGACCATTTAATAATAAAGTTCTGTGAGAATTTTCTGCTCTGATTATACAAAGATGAAGAGTGATTCTTAATTATTTTAATCAATTTATATATCTTGAATACTTAATTTTACTGAGAAGCCATTGCTAATATTCATTATGCTGATTAACAAGCCATTAATTATGTTTCACACATAGGAACATATTTCTAAGATTCATTCTGCTATTTGGAAAGGGCTTTTGATTGAGATATGAATAGTAGAAGTGCTTTTAGTAGTTATTCCCAAGTTTAAGTCTCCCAAGCTTTTTTTTTAACATTTTTTATGAGTTATAATCATTTTACAATGTTGTGTCAAATTCCAGTGTAGAGCACAATTTTTCAGTTATATATGAACATATATATATTCATTGTCACAGTTTTTTCTCTGTGAGCTACCATAATATCTTGTATATATTTCCCTGTGCTATATAGTATGATCTTGTTTATCTATTCTACATTTTGAAATGCCAATTTGTCCCTTTCCACCTCCCCACCCCCTTGGCAACCACAAGTTTGTATTCTACGTCTATGAGTCTGTTTCTGATTTGTATTTATGTTTTTGTTTGTTTGTTTTTTAGATTCCACATATGAGCAATCTCATATGGTATTTTTCTTTCTATTTCTGGCTTACTTCACATAGAATGACATTCTCCTGAAACATCCATGTTGCTGCAAATGGTGTTATGTAGTCAGTTTTTATGGCTGAATAGTATTCTATTGTATAAATATACCACCACTTCTTTATCCAGTCATCTGTTGATGGACATTTAGGCTGTTTCCATGTCTTGGCTATAGTAAAAAGTGCTGCTATGAACTCTTTACAGGTGTCATTTTGAAGTAGGGTTCCTTCTGGATATATGCCCAGGAGTGGAATTCCTGGGTCATATGGTAAGTCTATTCCTAGTCTTTTGAGGAATCTCCATACTGTTTTCCACAGTGGCTGCACCAAACTGCATTCCCACCAGCAATGTAGGAGGGTTCCCTTTTCTCCACAGCCTCTCCAGCATTTGTCATTTGTGGACTTTTGAATGATGGCCATTCTGACTGGTGTGAGTTGATACCTCATTGTAGTTTTGATTTGCATTTCTCTGATAATTAGTGATATTGAACATTTTTTCATGTGCCTATTGATCATTTGTATGTCTTCCTTGGAGAATTGCTCGTTTAGGTCTTCTGGCCATTTTTGGATTGGGTTGTTTGTGTTTTTCTTATTAAGTCGTATGAGCTTCTTATATATTCTGGAGATCAAGCCTTTGTTTGTTTCATTTGCAAAAATTTTCTCCCATTCTGTAGGTTGTCTTTTTGTTTTACTTATGGTTTTCTTTGCTGTGCAGTAGTAGGTCTCCTAAGTTCAATTGTAACTGAACACCCTTGGAGTTCAACTTCCTGATTAAGGCAACTGACTAAGCCTAGGTGTAGTATAATAAGTACTAACAGTGAATATACTCAGGTTTATCAAAAATACATACTATATACTGACTAAAATTTATATGGCTATGGAAGGCTTGAGATTAATCACTGTGCTATGGAGCTCTGATTGAGAACCAGTGCATCACAGAATTTGTTAAACCCCCCAATTTTTTGGCTCAAAAGTGTTTTGGTAATTTCACAGGAAACTTTTTTTTACCGTATAAATATAGGTTTTATTACTTATGGATGAAATCCTACACATACAACTGGCATCTCTGTGTGATGGGGAGAATCCGTGGCAGGGTGGAGAAGGTATGTGTATAGGAATAAGAGGGGAAAAGAGCCCTGGAAGGAAGGGGGAATCATAAGTAGAATATCCTTCCATTACTGTAACAGTCAAGACTCTTGGTTACAAGAACATAATCCAATTCAAACTAAATTAAGAGTTCACAAACAAAAGTTCAGAAAAATGATGGGATCTGGGATTGGTTTAATCTTGGCGCCATCTCCATCATTTGGTGAGTTTCCAAGATTCTACCCTCTCCCTATATCAGTTCATCCTCAGCCTGACATCCATTTAATACCAATTTGGCTGTAGTACATCTTTCCAATATATCTTCCTGATTGGAGAGAGTTTATAGGACAGAACTGTGAGCAGAGTTTCTATACTTCACTTTGACTGGACCAACTTCTCACAGTGTCATCGCTGAAGCAAATACTGTGACCAGGGGATGGATTCTGATGATTGGTATAGTCAAGGATTCATGCTTACTTTCCTAGATGGGATTTTGGTTAACCTCCCTAAAAATAGCACTTAGAAACTGGGGACAATAGAGGAAGCAGTGACAATGAGTACTTAGGAGGAAACACACATGTATCCAATGCCATTATTAATCTTCTGCTGTCTCCCTCTGAGAATATTATGGTAAGCCCTCTAATTTTAAATAGTTTGAAGACAAAATGGGATAAATAATAAATTAATGATTAAATAACCATTAAAATATTAAATTGTTCATACTCCTCCACATTGGACTTATGGATGTCATATAATAAAAACAACCACTCTCTAAATATTAGTATAATACACAACTATCATAAAAGCACCATATAGATAAGTCTTCTGAATCTTGTTTTTGGTCATTCTTCTTAGGCTAAACTGCTAATAGCTGTATGATGTTCTTAAGTACATAGGCATTAGTCAAAATATCAAAAACACCACATGGAAAGAGCAGAGGGAAAACACTCATTTTTTTTTTCTCCAGAATACCATTTCCAAATTAAGGTAGAGGCAGTTTAGGAAAGAGAATTCATTTCTACCAGTCTCCGAATTCCTACTATTTCCCATACCAATTTCAGCTTAAAAAAAATACTTGGGTGAGGAAATGGGATTGGGTCATTTTAGTGTTCTTTGACCTGGTCACACAACTTTACTTTTATTATGCAATTAATGCCTCTTTCCTCTCAAAACAAAAATTCTCATTTTTTCCAAGTTATTCAAGTAGAATACATTTGTAATATGTCCATTTATTTGATTTAAATAATTTATGCCCAGCTAGGCATAAACTCTTATGTTGAACTCCCCTTGCCTCTAGTAATGCAGAAAAGAACAGAAGCTAATAATAATAGGTATAGTCACATTTAATTACTAGAATTAATGTAAAGACTTGGTAATTACTTTCTATAAAGCTTTTTTTTTTTTTAATTCAATGAAAACAGGCCAGAAAAGCAGCTAATTTCAGAAATCCTGTGGCTGCTTGCCGAGGGTTTAAGCAACTGATGACAGTCAGGGTCATTGGTTCTCTGAAAATCCAAGGGTGCCTGCTAGTTGTAGGTTTCAGTAACCATTGGGAACTTTCAATTTAACCTCATACTTAAAATGGCCAGTGGGAGTTTTCAATAAAGTCGATCAATGTTGAAAGCAAAGTGCTATTAAAAACATGGGTAAACATTGATTTTAGGCTTCTGGACCATTCAGAAAGTCTTCTTGGGGAGCTATCTACCACCTCATTCTTACAGTAAGAGGTGACGGCTATGGTGACACATAAAGCCACATGCAATAGTTGTCACATTACTTTTTGGCCTGTGCTCTTGAATGATTGCATTTCTTAAATTAGGTAGAATTTTTTTTGTAATTGTCTTAGGCTGAGGAAACTCTTCAGGCTTTGAGGACTCATGCTACATGCATACCTAATTTTCAATATGGCTGTAATTTTTGGCTGTGCGACAGGCAACAAATCTTGTATTTTGAGTGTTTCCATTGGTGTCACTTCTGAATCCATCATCATTCAACTTATGTCTCCTGAAATACATTTTGCTGATCTGGACATAAATGGGCTGTGAATTGTAGCTGTAGATGGCTCAGAAACATACTTTACAGTGAGCAAACTTTGGATGACAGAAAGAAAATTGACAGAAATACTACAAGAAGAAGTTGTATATCATTTCCACCACTGAGGGGATAAACTAAAATCAAAGCAGTAAGAACAGTAAGAACCTGCTCCCCAACAAAAATTTGTCACATCCATCTGATGAATTAAGAGGAGTTTGGCCATTTCAAGCAAAAATATAAGACTTTCCCATTCTCCCTGATGTAGAAGATTTTCTGCTTGGTTATTGGGCTCACAGGAGATGGGAGGCTGTGTGCTCTTAGAAGTGACTCACTGTGGAGAAGGTCAGTGTGTGAAATGGAGCCAGAGTCCTTGAAGGTAACCAGGAACGTACTGAGTAAACTGATGTGAATGCCAAGTCCAGAGGGACAGAGCTAGGAGATAAACAAGAAGCAGCATTCTAGTTGGGAACCATATTGCAGCTGAGGCAGATTGTGAAGTGAAGAGAGATGAGACCAAGTGTTACGGAGACATATTTAGGTGCAGTATATTAATGACAGTAGTTTAGAAAACCATGAACTTCTCTAAATATTACTAAAAGCTATTTACAACAATAAGTTTAGAATGTTTATAAATAATCATTATAAAATTTCTTATCAGTGAACTACAGATACCAATTGGGATCTCTCTCTCTCTCTCTTTTTTTTTTTTTTTCTTGCTGTTGATCTAGATTCTCTTTTGATTTTCTGTTATTTCATGAGGCTGTGTCCAGATTTAAGTCTTTTACTATACTCGCTAGCAACTTGGTGGTCCTGTTCCATTTGGAAGATTCTGTCAATATTTGGGGGGATAATTTTCTCATTTCAGTTTTTTCTTTTCATTCGTTTTGTTAGGTGAATGTTTTCTTCCCTGACTGATGCTCTGTTTCTTTGACTTTTTTTTTTTCACACTCTTTTCCTCTTTGTCATTACTCCATCAGGACTGTATTTACTTATTCAAATTGTAAGTTATAGTTTCAAAATTTGCAAATTTCTTTTGCATTCTCTAGAATTTTTTTTACAGCAAATTTTTCTTGTTTATATTTTAAGGCCTCCATAACTTATCAAACAATTCTGGGGATACAAATTTAAAATATACGAACACCTCTCCAGTTTTCTCCTTGTTATGAAGTGTTATTTTCTCAAGGATCCAGTGACCTTGGCTTTCTGTTAATATTGAAGAACAAATAGTTAGTATGGATCACAGCTGCTTCTATTTGGATTATTTTCTCAGTATATGCCTTGCTCCTCAATCTGTCAGAAATACTTTAATCATGTTTGCATGTTGATCAATACATGTGGGTGTCTTGGGATCCCTCTGTCATTATGTAATAAGGCTTAGTTTCTCAAAAGGCCTGTTTCCTTGATTATTAGTCTGACTGGCAGTTGAAGCTATCAGGGAGAGTTGTGGGGCTTGTAGGCAAGCTTTGGCAACCCACATGGAAACCAGAAATGGACATGCTGTTGCTCCCACCCCTCCCCGGCAAATCCCAAATGAAATGAAATAACTCTGAAGTCCTAACTTCATCTTAGAAAAACTTCATTTTTTTTTCCTTAAGCCATTCCAATTCTATAGACTGAGCTCTAGCATTTTCCTTGAGAAAAATACCAAGTGCTAAAGCCATGTATAAGATGAATTGGGGATGGAGGGTTGAGTCAGGCCAAATGATTGAGCAAATCTTACTGCAGATAGCGTTTCAATGAATTAACCCATTTTCTGTCCAAATACTCACTCTTACTATCGAAACTTCCCTGTCCCAAAGTCATGGGCCTTTAAAAATTGACCTCCCACCTCTCCTCTTGCCATCTTATGGTTTTGTGCAAGATTGCAGCTTCTTCTATTCTGGCTAATATCTCAATAGGTATGTCTTGATTTTCAACCTGTCAGAAATATTTTTAGTTGTGTTTGTGTGTTGATGACCCATCCCTGCTGTGAAAACTATACCCTTCTCTATTACAGATTTTAACACTTTGTACTTTACTGCAATAAGATTTAGGGGGAACTAGATGCAGATAAGGTCACTCCTTCTTCTAACTTGAGCTTGAACTAAAACTTCCTAACATGATTTTTTTAAAACTCAAAGAAAGTGTTAGTTTCCTGTTATTGTTGTAACAGATTACCACTAACTTGGTGGCTTACAACAACACAAATATTATCTCATATTTTAGAGTTCAGAAGTCTGAGAATGGGTCTTATGGGGCTAAAAGCAAAGTCTTAGCACCACTAAGTTCTTTCTGGAATTACTAGGGAAGAATCTATTCCCTGCCTTTTCATGCCCCTAGAGGCTGCTCACATTCCTTGGCTAATGGCCTCATCACTCATAGATCTGCTTACTTGTTACATCTTCTCTCTCCTCCTTCTTTCCCTTATAAGGACCCTTGTGATTACATTGGGCCCACATGAATAATCCACGATTTTCTTCCTATCTCAAGATTCTTAAATCTTAATCACATATGCAGGGTCCCTTTTGCCATATAAGGTGCCATATTCATAAGTTCCAGGGATTAGGATATGGACATCTTTGAGGGGCCATTATTCTGCCTACCATGAATATGTACACGATTTTACATCTTCAGTCAACAATCTGGCAAATCATAACTAATTGCTACAGAGGTATTCCATCAATTACATACCATAATTTATTTAACCAGCATATCTGCTGGCATGTCTTCTACCTAACTGGGGAGACAGATGTAAATGGAAATTATTTCAAATAAAAGCTGAAGCTAGGGGAAAAGTTGAGAAAAGCCAAGGCTGAGCCATAGCTACTTAATTTTGACCATTTCCAGTGGTTTCTGTGAGTTTTATTGATCTTTTTGGCCAACTGAACTTCTACAACTTTAGACATGAATTACTATCCCAACAAGATTATATATATATAAAATCAGTAAAGAATCTGTAAAGTTACCTAGTGTAATCCCTCATTTTAGAGAAGAGGAAAGAGTTCTAAGGGATTCCAGAGCTCCTACAATGTGTCAAAGTAGAGATAAAACCTAAATTCTCTGGCCAATGTGCATTTTATAACAGAATGTGTCAGTTATTTTTAATGTTCATTCTTATGATTAACAACAATTCCACAAGATTATACATACAAAGTCTTCCTTTTTAAACAACTATGGTAATCAAAGTCTCTTATGATTCTTGGATATTTGTATGAGTTTCATTAAATTCTTAGATGAGATTGTGTAGCAGTAACAAAGTGGTTAAAGACAAGTATTTGTGACAAGAAAACTGATAGAATTTAGACATATTCTGCAAACCACTTAACTCTAAAAATTATGAACATAATGTAAATTTAGTTATTAGTACCTTCCTGAAACTGAAATTTTAGGACTTACAGAATTAGGAGGGAAATGTTGATACCTCCAAACTTGTAGTCTTTGCCATCCCTGAAATAATTTTGTCTAGACAAGTGAGAAAGGAGTGAGGGAGTCAGCTAAGAGAACTCTCACAGACTACTTAAGGGCCAGAGTGGAACCTGGTGTTTCCCTTATTTTCTTACATTACTGAGCCCAGTTTTGTGTTTGCTGGAGCTCAGTTGGCACTTGCTGTTAGATTAGTTGAATTCTAAGTTGCAGCCAAAACAACAACAACAAAAAAAAATCATTGAGAAGATGAGCATGGGGATGTCCATCTCAGGGTCCAGGGTTAGTTTCTTACAGGATTCAATGATGTCAGAGCCGTTTATCTCTGTGATGACTCCTGAAAATAGCCTCTCTGCAACATGAAAAGCCTTCAGTTACTGGGACTTTAGTTTGAGCAGTTTTCTACTTGACAATATAGAGAAGGCAGAATGACTATCCTCTGAAGTTCTTGAAGGCAAAATACGCCTTATAGACACTGACTGTTGATGCAGAAAAACATCTCATGTATATATTGATTTATAATGAAAAAAAGATCTTGTCATCACAAATAGATTGTTTATAGAAACCATGTTTAAAAAACAGAACTTCAGATTCTAGTCAAGACAGCCATATTATCAGCAATTTTCAGAGACCCAAAGTTGAGATCATTTTTATTATTGAACAGACATTTTCCATCCTATGCTGATCATTATTTATGAGTGACTTCAATAGATGAATTAAAGAATTGTGATTCAGAACTGCAGAAATGTATCACTAAACCACTCAATTTTAAAGGAGAAGGCTATGAACCCCTGGGGTGCTGCAAGCAGCAGCCCAATGTGCTGTGAAAACATATTAACTTCGGAAGGATCTGCTCTACCATCACCATTTGACCCTGAAAAACAACCCAAAACAAGAAAACAAGCAGAGCCCTACAGAGGTACAAAATATTTTCTCTTTGAGAAGCACAGCAAAAAATGACTAACACCGTTAGGCACTGAAAAGTACAAAATGCCTTCAAAGCTGGAGTAATTGGCCATCCGTAGCCACTATCCCTAAAGTAAAGGGCAGGAGAGAGAGAGTGAAAAGAGATGAAAACGACATATCCACGGCAGTTAGTCATCCTTCATGGCTGGCTTTTGTTTCCTAGAGGAAATATTAATATTATTTTGAATGTGAATTAGAAAATTTCAGAAGTGTTCTCCCAATAGGATAAGAGGTGTTTATTCCAATTTGATTCCTTTTTAAAACTATTCCTTTTAATTACTGAATTTTTTCTTATGTCTCCTTGACTTTTTTATATTTATAGTAAAAAAAAAAAGACATATTTTCTACTATTAGAAATAGAAGTAGAAGACACACCCATAATTTGTTTGTGGTTTTGCAAATATTTATGTCTCAGGAAATGAATGAAGAAAAACAAATATTCTGTTGTTTTATTTTGACACAGTAAGGGTTCCAGTACCCAGGGAAGAGTTCCCTCCAAAACTAACCATGACAGGGAGCTTTATCCCTGCAGCAAACATTTCCTGTTCTATTTATATAGCATCCTGGCACTAGCCAGGGTATTTCCATTTTTCCCTGACTGGCCTTACACTTTGTTTGGAGTCAACCTTGGTAGTGTCCTACCCTCAGGGTAGCATGGCCATCTACACCATAGCAGATGCATCAGTAATGGTCTAAGTCATTAAGTCTAGCCAAGGAAGCTTCCCCTGTGAACTTAAGTGCTTCACCATTTTAATTGTCAGTGACATACAGAGAGGGGAACCCTTGATGGAAGTCACCAATCAACCTTTTGTATCATAAGACCTAAACACCTTGAGATGGAAAGGACAGTGCTATTGGTGTATTTCTTAAAAGGGGACCAATATTCATTCACTTCAGCCCACCATTGCTAAAAGGAATGACAGTGAAACACAGCTGACTGACAGAAAACATCAACTCTGAGGTGGAATTCTCCTGCCAGTTTTCAACCATCATTAGTACAAGTGAAAAGGAGACTAGAGCCTATCAAAGCTGACCTGTCATGTGTATGTGGAGGCCGCATATTCTGGGCAGCTGGGGCTGATTACAGGAGCCTTTGTGTTGTCCTAGGCCTTGTTGACACTTACATGTTTTCAGAGGATTGGTCTTCAAGTGGGGCTCGTGTACTTCTCATACTCAGAGCCACGGGTGGGGGAATGGTAGACTTAGAAGGATGCCTGGGAGGAAATCCAGAAATGGGACTTGATTTGCCACACTTGGTGTACCATGTGGAAATGAAGGCACCCCTGGAGTAGATAAATACTATTGGTGTAGATACAAAGACACTCACTTCAAGTATTTCTAGTAGAGAGAATTTATTCAGGGAATCGGTTATTCACATATTCAGTAGCTGATATCTGAAACACTTGGAGGTTCTCCAGATTTGCATCTTAGGTTATTGTTTAGCAAGCCACTGTTATCCTTAGGCTGGAGATAATCTGAAAGGAGGCAGTGTCACTAGAGCCCTGGGGACACTGGAACAGGCATACAGTGGGCTTATCCAGTTGGGGCTGAAACCACAGAGAAGATGCAGCCTTGGCCAGAAAGCTTTCTAAGGCTGAAACTGTGACAGCAATATCCTGAATTCTGTCATCAGCCCTTCAATTTCCTACCAGTGTCTCCTGCTTTGCTACCAACAAAGGGATAGATATGAGGGCATCCAAGGAGATTTGGGAATAATTTTCAGAGGATCACTGGTTCTTGGGATCTTATAACTGTTTCTTATAACCTGTAACACTGATCCTCTTTCTGGAGGAACACTCTTCCCACTCATTGCCTACTACCAACCCTCGCTTCTAACCCCTTTTGCTGTATAAACAAGCTGGTTAAAAAAACATGATACAAAATCTATGAGCTCTTGTGAAAAGTAGTGATTAAAAATACTAAAAAGTGCTTCCTCTTAAACATACTGTTGATGGTATGATGTACAGCCAAGAGACATATAAGTATGACATGAATTTCTCAGTTTTACTTTGTACTGAAATCTGTAATATTAAGTAGAAATTTCTTCTAGATAATGAATCAAGTCATCAAGATAACTGAAAAGAAAAGAAATTCATTTACATTGAAGTTACTAAATAAACTGGTTATTTTTCTTTTTTCCATGTTTATGATGGCCTTCTGAAAATGGGCTCTGAGAGCATGTAACTTGACACTTTGGTCTCTAATTCAGGAATACTTTGAGAAAGAAAAGTGGCTAGGTAGAAATTATTAATTTCAATGATGTTAAAAATTCTGCATTGAAGAAAACTTAAATGGAGAAGTACTTTAAAACTATAATTTCTGACTTGAAGAACAAATTAAAGTATATTTTTAAAACTTACTCTCAAAAGATGAGTTTTTCATTAGAAGATAGTTGAAACTGTGTTCTAATCTCAAAGCACGTGAAATTTCAAATTCTAAGGAGAATACCTGTACAACAATGTAATTATCTAAGTAGTTTTGAGGAAGAAAAATTTTTTTTCTTTTAATGAAGACTTATTATTTCACTAAATGAATCATAATTTGGCTAAATTCAGATTTAATTCAGTGATAATTCAGCTTTTAAAATCTGGGCTTTATCATAGCCTAGAGGAAAGAGGGTGAGCAAAAACATCTACAATGATTCTTTGTTATCTTATTACTTCATGAGACATTTATATCATGGGACCAAAGTCTGGTTCTCAGTATTTTATAAGCTGGATGTTGATTTTATCAATCTTTCTAGGGATGTTCACATGCTAGTGTATTCATCCAAATGACAATAGGTTAATCTAAAAGTCACAAAGCAATTTTATAACTCTACATAGAGTTATTCAAATGTTTAATCATGATCTCCATTTACATCCTAACTCAGTATTTTAGTGGTTGCCTGCATTCTAAAGAATTAAGTTTAATATATTTATCTTGGCATGTAACATAGTGACCTTGTTCCAAACATGTTTCTACCCTTATCTGCTATTACTCCTCTTCATACCTGCTATATTTCAGAATTTTTTTCAGGGTCACCTCCTTCTTTTTATGAGTCAGATACATTAAACCTCCATTATACCTCCACATGGAATGATTTCTCTCCTTTCAAGAGATGTTTAAATCTTTTCAGATTCAGCTTATGTTATCTCCTTCATGAAAGCTTCCTCATGCTACCCCTTGCTTCTAAATGCCAAATGAAGAATTATCTCTTTTCTATATCCTTTTACTTAATATTGTAGCTATGTTTTTATAGGTTTATTTCCCCTATGATTACACACTTTGAAGGCAGCAAACAATATATTGATATATTCTAAATATCCATGGACAGATGATTGAATAAAAAAGTTACGGTGTATGTACACAGTAGAATACTACTCAATAATAAAAAAGAATGAAATAATGCTACTTGCAGCAATGTGGATGAACCTAGAGATTATCATTAAAAGTAAAGTAAGTCAGACAGAGAAAGACAAATGTCATATGATACCACTTCTATGTGGAATCTTAAAAAAAAGAAAAACGACAAAAATGAACTTACAAAATAGAAAAAAACCTCACAGACCGAAAGCAAACTTATGGTTACCAAAGGGGGTGGGGGATAGCTTGAGAGTTTGGGATTAGCAGGTACAAACTACTATATACCGAATAGATAAACAAGATCCTACTGTGTAACACAGGGAACTATATTCAGTAGCTTATAATAACCTATATGAAAAAGAATATGAAAAAATATATGTATAACTGAATCACTATGCTGTACACCAGAAACTACTACATTATAAATTAACTATACTTCAATAAAAAAGAACAAGATACTGACATATTTATTGCATTCACCATGGTTTTAAACAAAATATCTTCTACTTAGTATTTTCTCAATAAAATAATAATTTAATTAAATATGCTGAAATTAAAAAATAAAAAGGTAAGCAAGATATTTATACTGGTTAATCAGTTTGCAAATTATTAAAATATCTGCCTAGAGAACTGTAGAGGATTTTAATTGATAGTTTAATTCAACCTTTTACACCAAAAAAGACATATTTGCCAAGCAAATACAAACATTTATCTTCAGTGATGTGATTCCTATTCTTGAAGCAAAAGCCAACATATTGCTTAATGCTTGGCACATAAGTAGGAGCTCAAGAAATGTTGCCTGAGTGCATGCCATTGTCAAATTCTGCCCCTTTGTCTCTCCATTTTTTTTTCCTGCAGACTTCAGGCATGCCTTAGCCTTCTGCTGACATTCCACAGAAGAAGTTACAATTAATTAGGTCACGGTTTATCTTACATTGGCTTTATTTTAGTGTCTTTAATGAGATTTGAGAAGCCCCCTTGTGTAATCATTCTCGCATTTAGGAACCATCTGTTAGAATGGGTCACTTCTGCAGATGGCTAATCTCATTAATTTATGTTGAATCTTTCCAGCTTCGATATCAGAGTGCAATTTTCCTACTAGTTCCCAATCTTTGGAGAACACCTCATTTGGAGTCTTTAGCCATCTATGAACTGGAGAAAGAACTAAATGTACCTTAATTTATACACAAATCCCAGTTACGGTGAGAAAGATTCACATCATATGAAATACAAGTTAAATTGACTCCACATTTATACAGCCTATTGTTTTTCCCCACAGAGAGCCAGCAGGCCATTTAGGAAGGTGGTAATTTGAGCCTTAATTAGTATTGACTCAAATGATGACTCATGACAACTGTGTTCCTTCAGAAATGACACACAATGAGTCCTACTGAATTCTTACATCTTCATTTAGTCTTAACATTGGTGATAGCAGAGCTTGAACTATGCACAGAAGTACGTCCACAATTGTCTGTAAAGAACAGTATTTGGTCTGCACCTTTTCACCTTGTCTTTCTACACTGATTGAATAGTAATGTTACTGAAAATAGTCCTAAATTATATATTTTGCATTAACGGCACTGAAGGCTTGTACACAAGGACAAAGTGAACCTGAACACTCAAAAGATTTTAGGGAAAGGCAGAATAATCTCAATATCAAAACATGACATTATAAAAAATATATATATGTATATATTCCACTCATAAAAGCAGAAAATCACTGTCATAAAATGATTTTATTGAAGTGAAGTAGAGAAGGAAGAAAGATGATGAAATGTTAGAACTGAAGGAACCCTAGCGACCTTCTTAATCATTTTACTTTCCAATAAGGAAATAAATACAGAAGTCTGTTGTGACCTATATATAATCAAACAGTTAATTATGGAAAAACAAGGACTAGAATCAAGTGTCCAGATTGTCAGACTCTGTGTGTGTGTTTAATAGACTTTATTTTTTTGAGAAGTTTTATGTTCACAGCAAAGTTGAATGGAAGGTATAGAGATTTCCCATATGCCCCCTGCCCCCTCGTATGTGTAGCCTCCCTTATCCACATTTCCCACCAGAGTGGTATATTTGTTAGAACTGATAAACGGACACTGAAAAATAATCACCTAAAGTCTATAGTTTGCAATGGATTTCACTCTTGGTATTGTACATTCTATGGGTTTGAACAAATTTTTAATGACATGTATCTACCATTATAGTTCCACTGAATAGTTCCACTGTTCTAAAGTCCTCTGTACTTCATCTGATTATTCTTCCCTCTTCTCTAACCTCTGGAAACCACTATTTTTTTTTTTTTTTGCCTCCATAATTTTGCTTTTTCCAGAATAACATATAGTTGGAATCATACAGTACGGAACCTTTTCAGATTGACTTTTTTACTTAGTACTATGCATTTAAGATTCCTTCATGTCTTTTCAGTACTCATTTCTTCCTAGTATTGAATAATATTCCATTGTCTGGAGGTACCACAATGTATTCACCCATTCACTTATTGAAGGACATCTTGGTTCCTTCCAATTTTTGGCAATTACAAGTAAAGCTGTTATGGACATCTATGTGTAGATTTTTGTATGTGCATAAGTTGTCAACTCATTCGAGTAAATACCAAAAAGAGTGATTGCTGGATTGTATGGTAAAAATATGCTTAGTTTTATAAGAAATCACCAAACGGTCTCCAAAGTGGCATTTTGCATTGCCACCAGCAGGAATGAGTGTTTTTGCAGTACATCCTCACTAGCCTCTAGTGTTGTCAGTGTTCTGGATTTTGGCTATTCTAATAGGGGTGTAGTGTATCCTGCTGTTGGTGTTTTAGCTTATATTTCCCTGAAGACATATGATGTGGAACATCTTTTCATATGCTTATTTGCCTTATGTCTATCTTATTTAATGAGGTGTCTACTAAAATCTTTGGCCCATTTTTTAATCAGGTTATTATTTGTTTTCTTACTGTTTTAAGATTTTTTTTTTAATTTGGGAAAATGGACTTTTATCAGATATGTGTTTATAAATATTTTCTCCCAGTTCCCTTTTTCTTTTCATTCACTTTCCAGTGTCTCTCACAAAGCAGGAATTACTACTTTTAGTGAACTACAGTTTATCAATTATGTCTTTCATGGGTTGTTATTTTGGTGTTGTATCTAAAGTCATTGCCATATCCAAGATCATCCACATTTTCCTGTGTTATCTTCTAAAGTTTTACAGTTTTTTTGTATTACATTTAGGTAAATTTTGAGTTAATTTGTTTGAAGCGTGTAAATTCTGTCTAGAATCAGCTTTTTCCATGTGGATGTCCAATTGTTCCAGCACCATTTGTTCAAAGGATTATCTTTGCTCCATTCTTTTTGTTTTTCACTTTTGTCAAAGATTTGTTGACAGTATTTATTTAGGTATATCTCTGTGCTCTTTGTTCTGTTCCATTGATCTATTTGTCTACTCTTTGCTATACTAAATAGACTTCATTACCGTAACTTTATAGTAAGTCTTGAAATGGGGTACTGTCTGTCCAACTTTGTTATTCTCTTTTAATATTGTGTTGACTATTCTGCCTTTTGATCTCCATTTAAACTTTAGAATCAGTTTGTTGATATCATAAAAACTTCTGGGAGTTTGACTGGGATTGCTTGAATCTATAGATCAAGTTCAGAGGAACTTATATCTTGACATACTGAGACTTTTCATTCATGAACATGGAGTATCTCTCCATTTATTTAGTTTTTCTTTGCTTTCTTTTGTCTTGTAATTTTCCCCATATATGCTTTGTACATATTTTGTTAATACATAATTCTATACCTATATATGTATACCTATATATATACTATGTATTTCATTTGGGGGCATGCGAATGTAGATGGTATTTTGTTTTTAATTTCAAATTTCACTTGTTCATTGTTAGTATATAGAAAAGTTATTGACTTTTTTTTATATTAACCTTGTATCCTGTAATCTTGATATAACTGCTTTAGTTCCAGGAGGGCTTTTTTTTTTTTTTTTTTTTTTTTTTTTTTTTTTTTTTTTTTGGTCAATACCTTAGAATTCTCTGCATAAATGATATGTCATCCTTAAAAAATAGTTTTATTTCATCCTCTCAATAGATATTCCTATTAGTTCCTTTCTTCATCTTATTACATTAGATAAGACTTCCAGCACAATGTTGAAATGCAGTGGTGAGAGGGGACATCCTTGCCTTGTTCCTGATCTTAGTGGAAAATTTTGAATTTATCACTATTAAATATATATTAACTGTAGATGTTTTTGCATAGATATTCTTTATCAAGTTGGGAAAGTTCCCTTCTACTTCTAGTTTACCAAGAGCTTTTATCATGGATGGGTGTTGGCTTTTGTCAAATGCTTTTTTTTTTTTTGGTACCTATTTATATGATTACGTGTTTCTTCTTTTTTGGCATGTTGATGTGTGGGACTATATTAATTAATTTTCAAATGTTATTCAGTGTTTCATATCTGGGACAAATCCCACTTGGTTGTGGTATATAATTCTTTTTACACATTATTGCTAATATTCAATTTGCTAATATTTTGTTAAGTATTTTTGCATCTATGTTCATATGAGATATTGGTCTATAGTTTTCTTATAGTATCCTTGTCTGGTTTTGGCATTAGGACAATGCTGTTCTCACAGCATGAATTAAGGAAGTATTGACTCTGCTTCTATCCTCTAAAAGGGATTGTAGAGAATTGGCGTAATTTTTCGTTAAACATTTGGTAGAATTCACCAGTGAACCTATATGGGCCTGGTGCTTTCTGTTTTGGAAGGTTATTAATTGTTGATTTTTTTTTTAATATAAGCCTATTCATACTGTAAATTTATTCTTTTGTGATTTTGAGAAGATTGTTTCTTTCCATGAATTGGTCTGTTTCATCTAGGTTATGAAATTTGTGGTCATAGAGTTATTTATAGTATATTATTCCTTAATTATCCTTTTAATGTCCATGGGAGCTATAGTGGTGTCCCCTCTTTATTTCTGATATTAGCAATTTGTGTCCTCTCTCTTTCTGTGTGTCTTTGTTTCTCCCCACTGTTACAATAGTTTCCTCAAAACTTTATTGCCATAATTTTAGACATCAGTCCTGTCATAATTTTTGCAAAGTAATTTCACGTAAAATTTCACAACTCAATACTAATTATCTCTATTTTCTTAATTTTTATATGGCTTAGAGACTAGGCTTCTTCAAATACATAGAGTAGTCCTGGAAAAATATATGGCTTACAAAATAAAAATCATTTTTTAACTCAGGTACAGTCTTTATTGGCCTTATGTTACTGATCTATGATTACTAACTAATCAGCAATACTTTTAACTGTTCCATGTGGTAAATAATTTTCCCCTTTCAAGCCAAAATGGATAGGGAATGAGAAAGACATTAACAAAAAGTGAAGATGATATCTTTATCATTTTGTGCATTTTTATCAATGTACTGGAGAGACAGATAACCAGTTCAGATATTGGGATTTGCCCTATGTGAGACATTGCCAATCCGGGAGCAAATGGCAAAGGACAATGATGAAATAATTTTCTGGCTTTTGAAAGTTCTCTTTGGAAGGGCTATGTGCTCTTTTACTCACATTTTCTGGACTAAAGTAAACTACAGAGGCAATTCTGATTTCAATACAGTTTGAAGCTTAAACTCCCACAGAAAGAAGCATTCAAATCACATGTCCAGGCCCAATGAATAAGATGGGGATCAAGCTCTCCCGCAAATAGAGGCAGCAAATATTTGAGAATAATTCTAGAATCAATTTTAGAACCTATGAGAAATTATCTATACATAGTAGGTAATAAAGTTTAAAATTATTAAAATGTCAAGAATTGATTTTTATCAGTTTCCCAATAGTTACGGAACCTACTGTTACTGTTCTAAAGGTATGTTTTATTGATGCCCTACATTTGAAATTAGTGTCTTCCTTTGAAAACCGAATTGAATAATTGAATAGGATGAAAAAAAGGAAAAAAAGAAGGAAGGAGAGAGAAGAGAAAGAGGAAGAAGAGGAAGGAGGAAGAGGAAAAGTGGAGGAGGAGATGGAGGAGAATGAAAGAAAGAAAAGAAGAAACATTAAAAAAGAAAGAAAAGAGAAGGAACAGAAAGCAAGTTTAATGTATGTATTGTAGGGTGACCGACTGTCCTAGTTTCTCCAGGACCAAGGGGTTTCCTTAGGTATGAAATTTTCAGTGCTAAACCTGAGAAAATCAAGGCAAACCAGGATGGATGGTCACTTTAGTTGTACACAGCCTTAGTAAAGAAAGACTGTGCATAGAGAAGCAGAATCAAGGAGTAGACAGTGTACGTTGCCTGTGACAGTTTCATGTATGTTGAAAGAGGACATGCCATCCGTGGGTGAGAGAGGGAAGACTCTTACAGCAAAGGCAGAAGTCAGCATATCAGCATTCTCTTGTACTCATTCTCGGAGTCCTAATTGTCACAGGGTGACGTGGAAAGTTTAAGGGTATCCCTGGGCATACAACAAGTTGTGTTGCAAGCAAGGGGCTCTGAGCTTAGGTAACTCAAATCTTTTAAGTATGCAAGAAACTTGACAACATTCTGTTCCTGAGGGAAATATTTTTATTATACTGGATAATAAGCATGCCTCTCTTTGTCCCTTAATGGAGATATTATCTCTACCTTCCAAGGCGTTTCGTTGTACAAATATTCATGAAAAGATAATCTAGAATAAGGGTAGTGAATGTCTCTGGTGGCAAGACATACAAATATGTGACAGACTCCTGGAAATACGGCTCCTAACAACTTTTCTAGATTTCTAAAACTGCTATGGGATGCACTTTAGCATTTTAATGGGATTTGGGGAGATAAAAATTAATATTCTCTCATATAATTTAATTATTTAATGTATAAGTGCTGCCAAACTTTGGCATAAAGAATTTTTGTGCAGGGAATTAAAACAGGGGTCTAAGAAATTAAAATTCCTTTTAGTCACACACACACACATACACACATATGAGCATACATTACAACCATTAGGTCATAGACTATGGTCCTTAAAGACTGGTCTACACAGGAAAGAGTGGTTGTGTTACGGAAACAACAGGCCAGTCAAGAAACAAGCACCACTCGGAGGGTTGGAGTACTCAGATGTATTACGCCGGCGGGCTCAGAGGGGCTTCTGCTCCGAAGCTCTGAGCACCTCCAAGATGTGTACATGAGGTTTTATAGGGTAAAGTACAAGCTTGGGGTATTCGGCCAATAGGCATGGAACAGCTTTAGCAGCATTATCATCACGAAAGTGGAGGCGGGGAGGCAGCAAACCAACATTCCAAAGCCAGATATGTATCTTTGAAAATCCAGCTGGCTAGCAAAAACACATAAACAGCAAACCAACACTAATTAACCTAGATTTACAAGTTAGTCTAACAGAACTCAGATCAGTATTCCAATACTTAGACTTGTTAGCCCCGCCCAGCCTCTCCTTCACATTCCTAGACTTATGAGTTATCTTGTCAGACCAGCCCGGTTTTTCCTTCACAGTTGGAGGACAGCAGTGCTTTAGTTATACATATAAAAATAATGAAGACAGCTTTCTAAGTTGCCTGAGTGTTGTTCATAACATGATCGCAAATCCTTGTGAATGCAGGTAGGTTTCTTATTTTCCTTTTCTGAGAGGTGCTTCTTGGGAGTTGAGTTGCACATTGCTTGGCCCATAGGAGAGTAGATTTAGCATCCTCTCCCATGCCTTCTCTACCCAGCCTTTTTTGACTGTTCCATTTGCCTTAAACTGTACCTTCAGCAGCCCAAAGAGTCTCACACAGTCTTGAAAAAAAACAGCAATATTTCTGAATACTGAGTTCCTGTTTTTTTCTCTTTTGCATCCTCAATAATTAACATAATTTTATATCTATCATCAGACATAACATATTAAAAGGCAGTGGTCCTCAACTGGGGGTTTTGACTCTCAGGACATTTGGCCATCTCTGGAGACATTTTTGACTGTCACAACTTGGGGAGAAGATTGCTAATAGCGTCTGGTAGGCAGAGATCAAAAATGTTGCAAAACACCCTACAATGCACAGTCTAACTTCCTACAATAAAAAATTATCTGCCCCAAAGTATCCAATGAGAAGCTCTGCTGTAAGTTACTGTATATAGTTAGCCACTTTTAATTCCATACTTAGCAGTTTTAGTAACTCTTTCAAGTGCATGTATATAATTATACTCATGTATTTTCTTTTGTTACCTTTTGCATTATTGGATTTATGTGTATTTTGAAAGGAGAGTATCACTGGTTTCTTTAGTGTAGTTGCTGACCAGTAAATCAGACACAGGGTGACCATCTATCTGGAAGTGATTTAAAATATACAAGAGTAAATACTATTGTAAATTTGGCTATTAAAACCTTTTTCAGTACTCATTTGTGGAAAAAAAAAACAGTAAAAAAATGAACATAAATAAAAATAAAAATAAAACCCTTTTTACTACATCCATTTCTGTAAGGCCTAAGAGCTAAGCTTGAGTCAAGAAGAGGTTCATGAAGCAGTAAATCTTAGTGGATTGTTAATTATTTAAAATGGACCTTTTAAAATAGTCCTGATTTCTCAATAACCCAGGGACAATTCCTATTATTTATTTGTCACATCAGATGTTTTATGGTCTGCATTGGAATTGTTGACATTTTAATCATTAAATTTTCTCAGTTTATCATATTTTAACACAAAACATCAAAATCTTTAAAATTTATTCTATTCAGCATATATTTGGGCAATAAGTAACAGAAGAGCTATTAATATTGGCAAATGGATTCAACAGAAAGTATAATTCAAGGAGAAAAAGTTTTATCAATGGCTAGGGATGTTTTGTCTGCTGTTTTAGCTGCCTCGAATCTATAGTTGCAAGTCCTAGTGGTAAGTAGTTAGAGCAGGTAGGGAGGGGTTCAGAGTGTTAATATATTTAGACAACAGTCTAATTGCTACTCCTTCACTGGAAGCAATAAAGCTTCATTTGAATCTGACATTCCATCTGTTAATCTCCTTGAAATTTCAGATAAACAAACCAAAAGAAATCAATCACCATCCCACCGCATGCTCTACTAGTTTCAGGGATTCCTGGGAGGCTACAAAATTGAGTGTGATCACCAATCTAAAACTGGAGTTCAATTATAAGGTAGGAAGAGAGTAGAAAGGCCATGAATTATCACTACTGAAACATGTATGGAGTCACTTGTAAAGGGATTTCAAACTCTGCATTCAGTACCTTTAATTTCTGAAATTATGATACAATTTTGGAAATGATAGTGAGTGCTTCTCCCTTTTACAGTCATTGTCCTGTAACCCTATTTTAGAAAATTGATCAGGAACATGTTTCATGTTGCTTACTCTGTGTTTATCTAAGCCCTTCTGCATAAATTTAGATAGAGTCGGTCAAAGGAGGGAATTTGCAGGTTTTCAGTAGTTTTCTTTAGGAACCAACAGCATGTTACCGTTGAAGTGTGAAGTTGTGGATTGTGTACTTAGAAGCTGCACTACTGCAAAACAGCTGTATTATCCAGGTACTTGTCCACTTTTTTTTTTTTTTTTTTTGTACTTCTGGTCCCGAACCAGAAACATATTTTATTGTTACTTGCTTTTTTAAACTTGATTTAGTCACTTAAAGAAAATGTGCTTATGACACAATTTGCCTCAAATCCATTCCAAGTTGCATATTTGTTTTCCAAATTAAAAAAATTATAGTTTATCCTCCCCCCACAATCTACCCAGATCCCATTAGCAGGGGTGCACCCATCCTTAAGCAGTTGTGACTGTTGACCACTAACAACTCACAAGTGCTCTCTTCTCAAAAGGATCATTTTCAGGCAAAGGTGGGCCTCCCTGCCAGGAAGACTCCACTTTCAACCCCCCATATCCCCTGTGACCATACTTGACTTGTACCTTGTGATGGAAATACAAATATTTGACCCTCTCGTATGTAGGTGGGACTCTGTAATATAATTTGTGGATCGGTGCTCCCTGTGGGATCAAGCTGAACTATTGTAGCAGGTACCACACCTTAGCTTCCCCTCCTGCCGCTTCAGCCTCCTTTTCTCACTGCCTCTCCTGAGAGTGTTCCTCAGATTTGTCTTTCCAACAAGAATCCTCATCTCAGGGTCTGCTTCTTAAGAGCTAAAAGCACCTACTAATAGAAACAGGGCTATCATTATTCATTTTTCTTATTAATATAATTACCTGTCCGTAGGAAAATGACAATTAATATTGATTCTTAACTTTCTTTAGTCTAAGGCTCTGCACCAATTACTTAAATATCCTTTCTAACCTTATATTGCCTAAAACAAAGTTTCTAGAACATTTGTTTTCATTTTTACAGTTGAAGAAACTGAGGCAAGCAGAAACTAAGTAATTTATAGAATAAATGAATAAATAAATGAAATACATGTTGTGTGCATTATTTAAGAATATGTTTTTATTCTACCTGTGAAAGAAAGAAGTTTGAGACTTAAGTCAGTACATAGTTGGCATTTATTAAGGTACCAGTTTATGATGAGAGCAGGGGTGATAGGTGTTACGAAGAAAAATAAAACTGGTTAAGGGAGATTGCAATATGTGTGTTTTTGTGAGTGTGTTGACTGGTGGGGGGCAGAGGATTACTTTCTTTTTTTTTTTTTTTTTTTTTTTTTTTTGCAGTCCTCACTGTTAAGTTGACACTGAGGCATAAAACAGTTTAGAGAGGGAGTGGCCTATACAGATTATGTTGAGGAAAAACATTCTAAAGATGAAACAGCAAATCCAAAGGTCCTGATAGGAGCAGGTTGATGTGGTAGATGGTGCAAAAGGAGGCTACATTGGCATGAGCAAGGATGAAGTGAAAGCAAATGAGAACAGAGGAAACATTTTCTTTTACTCTGGGTGAGATAGGACACCAGTAACACCTTGGACATAGCAGGGACATAATAACCTGTCTTGTTTCATAAGGGTCCCTCAGGGTGCTGGGTGTGGCTTAGAGGCAAGAGAAGAAGCAAGCAAAGCAGTTATGAGATGTGTATAATTGCTCAGAAGAGATGGAAGCATTCTGACACCAATTCTGATGTGTGGGTTTTTCCCCCACACCAAACTACTCTCCAACACCAGCAGGGTATCCTACAATTCAACTCAATTCTGACAATATCTACCTGGGGACAGCTTCAGATCCCATAGGTTAAGGGCTGAGTCCTACAAGACTCCCTCCCACCCCATCTCAAATGCCATTTGAAAGTCCAAATTGTCCCCTGTGCTTCTGATCCACCAGCTATATATAGATTGGAGATTTCAATGATCCCCTCCTTGAGTCTTATTAATCTGCTAGAGCAGCTTAAAGAACTCGCAGATATATTTTACTGAATGGATTTCTATTCTGTTGTTACGAGGATATAACTCAGGAACAACCAGATGGAAGTGATGCATAGGGCAAGGTATAGGGAACGGGCTTGGAGCTTCCATGCTCTCTCCACGTGCTCCACTCTCCCCGAATCTCTGAATGTTCATCAACTTGGAAGCTCTCTGAACCCCATCCTTTTGGGTTTTTATGGAGGCTTCATGACATAGGCATGACTAGTTAAATCAATGACTATTTCAAGTTGAATTCAAACTCTAGCCCCTCTCCCCCAGGAGATCAGTCCCACCCACTAATCACATAGTTGGTTCTGCTGGCAATCAACCCCCATCCTTAGGTGACTTAGAAGCTTCCCAAAGCACCTCATTAACATATAAAAACACACCTTTATCACTTTGCTCACTTAGGTAATTCCAAGGGATTTAGGAGTTCCTTGTCAAGAACAGGGAACTAAGACCAAATATATATGTCTTATTATAAATAATGTCACAAATGCGGTGACATGGAATTTGTGAAGAGATCAGATTTTAAATATACTTTTAATCAAATATTTTCTTATATGAAGAGTTAAGCAAAATTACTTTTCCTAGTGAACCACCCTGTGATTTCTCTTAGGGAGGCACCTGCCAATGCTGAGTCTAAGCCTTAGCGACCTTTCTTGGCCTCTAGGTTGAAATATAGAACTCAGGTGATGGCTGACTGCCAGGATTCCAAGCAAGATACAAGGAAGTCTGCTTAATACAAGAGAAGAATTAGGACCCAGGGCATGGGGCAGGTAGGGGTTTAAGAAAGAGACAGGACATTGGAGGGGGAGCCAGAAGACAGAATGCTGATTGCTACACCAGGGGTTCTTCCCCACTGCTTCTGAAATCTTCAGTGTCCCTAGGAAAGTCTTGAGGTGATTGAATTTCTGTGGAGAGGCAGCTGTTTCAAAACGAGGTTGACACAGGGATACAGCGAGGCAACATCAGGGACAAAGCAGTGGGGAGGCCTCCTGCAGACCTGGGGTTATTAGAAATGTAAGGAGCACTCGGTGAACTGGGTTCATTAGTCACTTTGACAGACCGCTCACCGCCAAATCCCATACAAATTCCATACAGTTATACAAACTTGTGGCTCTACCGTTAATATCATAGAAAATTTACATGTCTTTCTAGTGGGCATTTATAACCGGATGTCATACAGTCTAACCTTTGTGACATCAGTTTCATACTGTGCTCAGTACTCAGTCTCTCTCTCTCTCTCTCCTTCCTGCTCTCTCATCAAAGGAAGGGACTCTGCAAACCAGTGGAAGGGAGTCTCCTAGGGTCTTTCCTCTAAAACTGTACTACATACTTGTAGTTTGAAAAACCTTTGTCATAGAAACAAAACCTAGATTACCAGCTGAAGCATATTTACTGGAGGATGGGAGAGGTAGGCAAGAGGCTTTCATATTAAAAATTCTAGAGAATGCTTGTGGATGTCTAGACAACACATTTGCAAACATAACATTACTTCAGATTGTTTGCTTGATACTTCTCATTAAGATGGAAAGAAGTTCACAATGGAAAAATGTGAATTTTAATCGATTAGACACCCGAGTTTTTTTATAACTTGTACATTTTGTAGTGTTCTATAAGAAATAGGTAAGGTGAGGGAAATTGAAGTTTATAGCATATGCATGTTTAACTGCATAAACTTTTAGTTGAGCAAAATACAATGACATTATCTAGTTAATTTTTAACTGTGATTTGTGTCATGATATATGCATGAATTTAATAACTGCAATATACAGGGCAGTATATCTCATATAATTGTATGTATCTATAGAGTTTATAATTGATCTTGATGATGAGGAAAAAAAAGTTTACTTAAATTGTTTAATAAGTATTTCAAAAGTACCTGATACTGGTTTATTTTTAAATGGAACATCATATTGTAAGCCAATTTTTATTTTTATGACATTTTTAAAACAGCAGGAGTACAGTGTACATAAATTCCAGTCATGTTTATGTTGATTATCTCAGTGAAATCCAATATCACAATCACTTCAGCAAATAATGAGATTCAAGAAAGCATTATTGTTCAACCAGGTAGCTCAGTGGGATGAAAATAAATGAAAAAGAGTACAACCATTGTTTCCAATAATAGCAAGAATGTAACAAATAACTTTTGCTGAGGGACAGAATGATATTCTTTATAAATGCTTTTAATTTAAAGTAATACAAAAGTTTTCCCTATTATCTTTAAAATAATATATCACACTTTGAAAGTTGCAGCAGAAGCTTGAACCAAGTTAAAAAAGAACGGTATCATTTATTAGCTTACACATAGGAGGAGCTTTGTGGGTAGTCTGAGACCATTGGAGCAGTTTAATTGCTGTAACTTTTCTTTTTATAAGAAGATGCCAATTTAATGCTTTACCACTTACAAAAAAAATCATTCAAGTGGATTCTATTTATATACACAATATAGCTCCTGTCAGTGGGTGAACAAAATCTAGTTTTATTACAATGTTATTGAAGAAAAAAGCAAAATAAAAAGTTCATAGTAAAATCTTATCTCCAATTAATACTTTTATATATATATATATAGACTAAATGATAGAAATCTGGACACACAACCTTTGAACTTTCTAAATCTTATGTTTAATTTTACCATTGATTTTTCTTCTTATAATGATTAAAATACAGAATTTAAGAAGTAATTCAATACCCTTTACTTTAATCAATATGGAGAATTAATATCAATATATTGTGAGGTAGACATGCTATTTTTCTTTCCTTTTATCTTATAGCAGATATAGTTTCTAACAATTATACAATTGTTACTGATTTCTTTATATGCTTAGTAGCCTAAAATATATAATTTTATTTTATTAAATGTGAAAGCATAATTAACAAAGCATTACAAAAGATTTTTTAAGTCCATTGAACAAACAAAACAATGGAAGAAGGTGAATAATGTAGAAAATTGTCACATTAGAGTTGATTTCTCTGATATTTTTATTTACATTTCCTAAAACATACCTATATATACATTTACATCAGTACAGTTTTTCAGTACTTATGGATGAGTATTTTATATAAGATAGTCTCTTAAATTTTTGTATTAATTTTTTTACATAATTAACAACACTAATCTAGGAAATATTAACAGAAAGTAATGATAGAAATGTAGAATTTTTAAAGGAAACTTAGAACAAAGAGAAAGGAATAAGGCAAAAGGAAACTGAGGAAAAGAAGGTTAGTTCAGGCAAGATTATGATAACAGGTAATAAAAAGATAAAAAGACACCAGTTTCTTGTTTAATAATTGGGCATAAATATCACATCCACTTTTAAAACCATCTTCTGATTCTTTCCAAAAATCACAATTTTAAAAAGAAATCATTATTTTCACTAACTAAACTTGTGAAACAATTGAATACAGAATTGCATTAATCTGAAGTATAGAATCTGGTGGTTCGTTTCATTGCACACTGCATTTTACTACTAAAAACTTCAGAGGAAAGACAAGCAGATGGCAAGAAGAAATCAAATATGTCAAACTTACTAAATGAATTGTATACTGGGAGATAAGAAAAAGTCATGTATTTTAGACTTATTTTATAAAGGAGTGAAGTTTAAGGTCAAGGATAAGGTAAGATTAATTATTGAGACAGAAAGATAATGAATTTAGTGATGGAGAAAGAGACAATATACTTACACTACCACCTCATTGAGTTATTGGATGCATAAGTTATTCCTGGGCAATATTTTTAAGTGAAGATTGAAAAGACCAAAAATCTAAAAGAAGAAAGATAAACTTGGGAATTATCTGAAAACAGGTAAGCTCCAAAAGATAAGTAGGCTCTAAAAAAAAAAAAAAAAAAAAAGATTGCAAAGAATGTGGTACTTCAAAATATTCTGGGGAAAACTGATGAATAAAAAAAAGTAGAAATGGAATAGAATACTCAGGGGTGAAGATATAAAATTAGGAAGTGAACTGGCCTGGACGGGAGAAAGAGGATAGCAAGCTAGAAGATGGATGTCTGTTTTGTACTGAGGAAGCAATGCTTTAACTGAAGAGCAATAATGGACGAATGAATAGCTACCCTTTGAAATTGTGCTGGTCTGTTCTTTTGGTTATTGACTGTCAGTGTGCATTCACTTCAATATTTAAAAAATGTTCAAAGAAAAAAATATTTTTTATTCAAAATCAGGAAAGGCTCTGAAGTATACAGTCTTTTATTAAATGTTGCAGATATAGTATTTCTTATCCAGTAGTTTATCAGTTCATAAAGCAAATGAGTGTGAAACAAAAAAGTGTCCAAGTTTCAAAATTAAAAGTATTTTTTTAAAAATGACTTGAGTGAGTACTATGTATGCATCAAGAACTATAGCCTTTGCAGTGTTCAGTGCTTCCTGGTCATAACAGCTTCACAGCTGCCTCCAGTGGTGATGGTTCCCAGACACCTAACCACGGGTTCATAATATAAGTTCCTCTTCCTCTCTTTAAATGTGCAATTGTCATGACACTCTTGGCAATGTGCTGTCGTTTCTTTTCTGGTCTTGTAATGCATCATGGTGCTGGGATGACAGAAAAGAAGAAATGTGGCATGAAAGAGGCTTTCTGAATAGTGAATTTATGAAAAGTAGGTAATGGTTTATTTGTTCATTTTATAGCTGGTGACATGTTACCGTTCGTTACCAGGGAGTGTTAAAAGAAAACAATAATGTAACACTTAGTTCTCTTTCGCATCTATTTTGCCAACACTATTTCTCTCTATAATAATTCTTATTACATAGTCTATATGCACTGAATAGTACTTAATTCTGTAATACTGAATGCAATAAAAATCAAAACATTTCAGAAAATTAAAATTCAGGGGAATAAGTTTTGCATCTATTTTTACAATTATCTGCTTTTTACCCAGGTTAACATCAGTAATATTCAGTAATGAACTGTTAAAGTTGGAAGCAATTTCAGAAACCATTTACTCCAAATAACTCATTTTTAAATGAAATTATGTTTCAAAAATTAGTGAGAGCACTTATTCTGCTCTGCCCCTTTACTCTTTGTGTGTGTGCATGTGTTCAAGCGCTCGTAGTGTTCTACTTTGTATTAAAGATATAAAAATCTCTGACCATATGGAACCTAGGAATTAGATTAACTGAACAATTAGATACATGTACATAAATTTATATCACTTCCTATTGTCTGACTTCTAGAAATAGATTTGAACATCTTTACCAGGAAAAATGCTAGTCTGAGTCATCTTATTTGCACTTCATCCCATTTTTAAAAATTGTGGTCTGTCCACCTGCTCTTTATAAAAAAAAAAATGCCTATTTTTTTATTATCTCACTACTAAAATTATTGCTGCTTTCCTGAATGTGTGCATGTATTTGTCTGATTTTATTTTACTCTGTAATTTGTCTATCACTTTTTTATGCCTCTAGCCTGCCAGCAAACATTTAATGAACTATTACTGTATACCAGGCTCTGTGCTTTATGATAAGTGTACTTAATTTTTGTGATAATATTAAAAAGATAACTTTTAGTAGACTTTACTTTTTAGAGCAGTTTTGAATCACAGCAAAGTTGAATGAAAAAAATACAGAGAATTCCTGTATAGCTCTTGCCCCTCTGCACCCAAACATGCAGTTTTTCCCCTTACCAACATTTCCCACCAGAGTGGTACATTTGTTACAATTGATGGATCTACATTGACAGGTCATAACCCAGAGTCTATAGTTTACACAGTTCACTTTTGTTATTGTACATTCAATGGATTTGGACAAATTTATAATGATATGTGTCCACTGAAAGATACTTTTTGTGATAAGTTTTTGAGATACTATTCATTCTTAGTGTCCCTAATCCTCTCACAAAGCTACCACTATGTCAATGATTCTGGGAGCAACCACCAAATTCCATAAACACTACTTTAAGAGAAGACTGATATTCTGGTATTTTTAAGAACCAGATGGCATATAGCCTCTTGCAAATCATAGCAGTCAATAGCCTTGAAAGCCAAAGTGATTTGGATTTGCAAAGACCAGACTCTGAGACAAATCCAAAAGCACTGTTTTAAAGATCAGCAGTTAAGTTTAACTCAAGAACTACAGAGCTGGAAAGAAAGCAGAGGTATGTATGGAGGGTTACCTGACTTGAGTTAGATGAAGATTTCACAAGTGGAAAGCTTTGAAGAACCAGAATGACTGAGGGATCCAAAGGCTTCATTTTTAGTACTGAAGCAACACATCAGTATGCCTTGACTTTTAATCACCACCAGGTAGAAAGTTAGAAGGAAAATGCTGAATTGAATGTATGATTACTCAATCAACACGGCAATTTAAGCAAGAAGTGGTCAAAAATCATGGCTATCATAAATGGAATTTAAGCAGTTAGATTATTATGGAGCAATAAATAAACTTATATTTTTGCACAATAGTTAGCATATAAAATTAATGGCTTACTGTAAAATGGAAGTAATTTTCTGGATGGAAATACACCTAAGAAATAGGAACCAGCAAGTTTGAATCCCTGGTTACCTTTTCTTTTCCTCTGCATAGTCTCATAATAATAGTTTTTGCTTCTATTGTACTTAGTTTTTGACCCTCCTTTTACCGTCACTATTACTTTCAACGTCACCAGATTATTTTTACCTTCTGATTGCTCCCTCATGGGACCTACCACTTGGTAGTAGCAGGATTCTAATTCTGATTTGCTTGGAGAGACATCGAATTGGCTTTTCTTGATTCTGGTCTCTGCACTATCAGTTTTAGTTGGGTGATTGGATGTGAGTGGTAACAGACAAGTGTTTATATATTTTCTTTTCAAATATGGAGACTAGGGCCAGTTTTATCAAGTGAGGGACAATTCTCAAAGAGGATGATAGCTGAATGAGAGCTCTATAATTGTGTAGTAATATTCCCTTCATGGAATTAAAAAAATTAAAAGATGAAACACATATACCAAAGAAAATGCAAATATCATAAGCATTTTAAATCACATTTGTAGAAGTTTGCTTTCTTTCTTTCTCAGCGTGAAGAAATATTTTTGAGCCCTAATCCCCAAAACAAACCATATGAACTTCATGTCTCTTGACAAGAATTTTTTCTCAATTTATTTACAAGTTATTGAACAGTGAGGTTTAGTTTTTACACAGCTGACTTGATTATTTTAACATTCAGTTATTCTAAATCACCGGCTAATTCAGGCAAACAAATAGTTGGTTCAATTATTTTTCATTACGGAGGCTAAAAATATTAGTCTGGGTTGAAAATGCAAATGAATCTGAGATTCCATGAGCTAACATAAATGTTATAATTCTTATATGAATAATCATATAATGTGTGACAAGTAATAAAGATCTAGGTATAGAAATACAGATATTCTAAGTTTTACTTTGAGGCTGTTTTATTATTAAGTAATATGTTTAGATAATAAATATGTAGATACATCTGAAATTACGTTCTATCTAGAGTAAGTACATTTCAAATCTATATGGCAAGTGCTTTACAATAAGAAAAGCTAATAAAATGCTGGAAATTGCATGCTTTATAACACATGAGTAAACTTATTAGGAAATGATGATGATAAGGACAAAGTGAATATTTTCTGTTCTCTTACAACTTGCTGATTTTTTAAAAAATCTAGAACTGCAAATGTTCTGGGTATGCGCTCTTCAAATTTTTGTGAAGATCATATCCATTAGTCTGCATAATTGTATAATATTAAAATTTTAAAAAATAAGTGTCGTATTTACATAAGGATCATTCTGAAGTTACATTGAAAGAGCAGGTGGTTAGGGCTAGGAGTCTCATTTGTGAATCTTTGTCCAACATCTGCAAGATTATCTCGCAAAATCTTCAAGAAAGAGGCAATTACCTACATATCTCCACAATAAAGACAGAGCCTTCAGTAGAATGAGTGATAGTAACCAGGGAGGTAAATGGGTTGTCAAACTCTGTCGCCTTATCACTGAGGATTTCCTACGTAAAAATGACAGGGAGGCTATGTGATGGCCTTAGACTTAAATGATAGTGGAGCAAAAAATAGAAAAGGATAATCACCTCTATACAGCAAATGTGATTCATTCCTCAGTGTGAGAAGGTGAGCTTTCTTACTGGTGTTCAAGGTATTGTTACAGACTCAGAATAGTAACGATGGCACATTGGTGTGTTGTATTGGTGGAGCACAATAATTATTTCTCCAGGAGAATATTAATGCTGTTCTGCACCAAAAGGAAGCTTCAGAGCAGGAAGCAAGATGATGGCACCTACCTATACGCTGTGAGTCGAGGGATGTCAATTCTCTCTGTTTGACAGAGTGAGTGGGTTTGCCTTAACTTTCTATCAGAAGATTAACTCCTCTGGATGAAATCACTGTAAATCAGGAAAATAAGTAGACAAACACCCTGCAACAGCATTAAAATGCTGCCGCTAAAGGATAGCAAATAATCTTTTGTTATAATTTTTCCATTTAGCAGTGGATTAATTTATTACAATGTTTGCCCAAAGGGAAATGGACACAGAATAAACAGATATGAATAGAGGAGAATATTAGACTATGTCCCACATACGGGATCATAATGGTAAGAAGAGGAGTCATGTGTGGACGGCATAGTTTCATGGGTAATTGAAAACACATGGCTTTCCCACCTAAATAATTTGGGTACGTGAACCCTGTTTTCTTTTTTAAAAATCACAAAGTATTATTAATAGGCTAAAAACATTCAAATGCTAGAAAAAGCTGCAGAAAATCCTGCAGAAAAGCTAGGGTTGTGTCAGTTTTTTTTCAAGGGTTAGTAGTAGAGTTGTGATGATCATGCCTTAAATGCAGTGCATCTATATACAGATAAGAAATGTTCATCTTTTCCTAAACCCAGGAATTTACTCATTTTCAGTTATTCCTCCTAATATACTGGCATGTATCATGCATTCTGAAAACAAGGTTAAAGATAGGTAAATATCAAAAGTACTAAGAATAAATGATTTAAATAAAATTGTATTTGTTTTAGACTGGCTATTTTATAAATCATGTTAGACAGTTCCTTATAGCTTAATTGTAAACTAAATATCGATTCAAATAAAAGGCATCAGGAAAGAAGCAAATGTATACAAATTTCATGACTCAGCTCTTTACAACTCCCCACTGAGAAATACAACAAGTATTAGAAAAATACAATAACTTACAACACCCCAAACTAAATTATTATCCTACGAATTCAATGTAGCTGATAAAGAGACACATTTTAACTCTGACGGAGAGCATGAGCTATAGCTGGAAGGGTACCAGGGGACAATCTAATCTTGTCCACAATTTGCTTCTGAAACAGACTCTGTATCAACAGAAAACAGGAAAACTTCTTCTTAAGGTGATTAAGAGCATTTTGACACTCAGTGCCCTCCATTTCAACTTTTAAATATTCATTTTACCACTATAATTAGCATAAATGCCACATGCCCTTTGGCAGACAGGAGCATGAAGCATCCAGAGTTGTGAAGTTTGGAATAGAAAGTGTCTGGGCCAGGAAAAGCCACAGAAGTGTTACGTTGTGTGGCTGGCACATTTCATCCATGATTTTTCAATAAGGAATTGGCTAAAGACTACATTAAAAAAAAAAAAAAGAAAAAAAACCCCCTAATTTCTTCACCATACTTTCTGAAAAAAAGACTAAAGTACCAAGAATATTTTTTTCCATCCAGAAGTAAGAATAAAGTTTTGCCAAATACCAGAAATTTGGCTAAAGCCTACATCCATCTATCTAACTCTACCTAAAAATCAAAAAATATTTTTTATTGTGTTAAAATATGCATAATATAAAATGAACATTTTTAAACCATTTTAAGTGTACAGTTTGGTGGCATTGAGGACATTCATATTTTTGTATGTCTATCACTACCATCCATTGCCAGAACTTTTTCATCCAAAACTGAAACTCTGTATCCATGAAACAGAAATTCTCAACCTCCCTTTCTCTCTAGCCCCTGGGCATCTCCAATCTATTTTCTGTCTCTGTGAATTTAACAACTCTAGGCACTTCATATAAGTGTAATCACTTAGCATAATGTCTCCAAGTTTCACCTATTTTGTAGCATATGTCAGGATCTCTTTCCTTTTTCAGACTGAATAATATTCTACTTTATGTATACACCATATTTTTGCTTATCCATTCATCCATGGATAGGAACTTAGATTGCTTCAACCTTTTGGCTATTGTGAATAATGCTGCTATGAACAGGGCTACACAAGTATCTCTTTTCTTCTTTGCTTTATTTTTTGGCATATATCCAGAAATGGAGTTGCTGGGTCTTATGGTAATTCTGTGTTTAATTTTTTTAGGAACCACAATGTCATTTTCCACAGCAGCTGCAGCATCTTACATTCCCAGCTGCAACACACAAGAGTTCCAATTTCTTTACATCTTCATCAGTATTTGTTATTTTCTGTGTTTTGTTTGTTTGCTTTTTTTTTTTTTTTGAGAATAGCCATCTTAATGGTTGTGAATTAATATATCATTGTGGTTTTGATTTATGTTTTTCTAACAACAAGTTAGGTTAAGCATCTTCCCATGTGCTCATTGGCCATTGAGATCTTGTTTGTAGGAATGCCTATTCAAGTCTTTTGTCCATTTTTATCAAGTTGTTTATTTTTTTGATGTTGAGTTGTATTATTATCATTTACATGTTATGGTAGAAGTTATAACACGTACCTGTGTCTTACTGGAGGCAACATTAAATTTATACTTTTACTACTTCCTAATCAATATAATGGCCTTCTGCTATCAGTAACTGTTATTGATTTATGATGTTAATAAAAATAATCACAAATGAAAACTATTAAAATTAAAAACTAGATTTGCAGAAGCAGGAGAAGTAGGAGAAGGAAGAGGAGAAGGAAGGGAAACGGGAGGGTAAGGAGGAGAAGACAAGAACCAAATGAAAATATGTATGCAATCCATGAGACAACAAGGGAACATAAAACAACAGAATGAAAGCAAAACATCTCAGTAATTTTAGTAAATGCAAAAAAATACAAATTTCTGGTTTCCTGACTGGTATGACAAAACCATTATATCCCACTGTTGTGTATTTATATAGTTTCTAATTTAAAAGTAATATGTTATTTGAGAAATAGTTTGGCCACATAGAACAGAAGCAGATATAACATAAACCAGGGCGTTCTCCTTGGTTTCACAGGCTTGAAGTGAGGCCAAGGACATGCAGTTGTCACACATCTGGAAATCTCAATTGTTATCAGAACTCTTGGTACTTAAATATGATTCTAGAAGGTCTCATACTAAATATCTAAGTGCTTCCCTTTGAAGGATTGTTTATATCATCCTGTCATGTTTCCTGAAAGAAATTCAGGCGTAATAGGCTGTGTTGTCTTCACAGAGGAAGAAGCAGAATCCATGGCTAGTTGATCTTGAAAAAATGCACTGCTTGTGGTTTTCCAGAATCCTGAAAGCCCATTTCTTCACATTCTCTTATTCAGTGACGAATAGAATCAAAACCAAATAGAGAAAAATATGATACATCTAAATCAAAGAGGCACAGAAGATTTTAAAAGTGAGAAGTGAAGCAAATGCATACAAACACAAAGCAATAGATGAAAGAGTAAAACTAGAGGAATTTAAAACAAAAAGTCTTGCATGTTACAAAAATATTTTTATATATTGAAAAATGCATTTCATAAAGAGAATATGAATTATAAAGGCTTCATAATGAATAACATTATCAGGTTAATAAAAATAATTGAAGGAATACAAGAAGAAATTTAGAGGAATAGCACAGTAGAATGTAATTTTAATATAATTTTTGAATCTTGGACACAAAGTAAGCAAAAATAGAGGTATAGCACAATTAATTATACAACAACTAACCAAGAATTTTACATATTCAGGAATCAGTGTAATATTTAGAAACATAATATACACAGTAAAGTGAAGAAATGCCATTATTTTCCCAACTAGAATTGTGTGAATAAATTTCTGACCACAGTAAAACAGCTTGAGAAATGAATAATAAATGGTGAATCAAAATGAATGAACAATTTTAGAAATATAGAAAGATATTTTGGGTAGTAAACTGTAATATAAAGTTAATATGGAGAAATAGAGTATTAAAAATAATCCAATTTAAAGATATCGAGGCATTTACTCTTCTATATTGTAAAAACAAAATATAACTAGAATGATTTTAAAAATAGCATATCTAAAAAAAGGATAAGCTACACAGACAAAAATCTCCATAAATGGACATTAGAAAGAACTTATATACGAGATAAGGTTTAGAATTAAACTACTCACAATGAACGTCTATTTAATAAATGGTGCTGAGGAACATTTTTAAATGATTAGGGTAAAACTAAAGCAAGATCTCTAAAAATGCTATGCACAAAAAGACATATAAATAATTTTTTAAATGGAAGGATGGATTGTAAGAAGAAAGGAAGAATAAAAGGAAGGAAAACTGAAAGTGATCATCTGAATAATCCTGGTTTTAGAGAGAGATTATCTAAGTGGATAGTTCCATGGAAATATTTTTATAAATTATTAAGCACATATTTTTTTTCCAAAAACTGTACATTTCTTTCTATTTATATAAGTAATGAAAGTATCATATATATATTTATCTATTTGTAAATACCTGAAAACCAAGTTCCTTAGTATAAAGAGGTTTCAGTTAATTTTTGCAAAGCAGTGTATTGGCCAGAAGGCCCAAGATACAAGCGAATTGTGCGCTCTACATCAAGTGTCTCCTGGGAAATAAAGATTTTAACTGACCCTGTGCTTACAAAGAGACAGCGGTGCCTTCCAGTTTCCAGTTCCACATGTAAGTGGCTTGGAAGTTGCAACACCATTCAAACAAATAAAAAGATGAACAAACTGAAAAGTCAGCAACTCATTTTGAATCCATAAGAGAGGTGTCAATACAGGACAAATTGCTGTCCTCAAGACTGGAGAGATAAGACAGGTGAACGTAGGGAGTCACAGCTTACCTGGAGCAGACACACACAGTGGAAAGTGGAAATTGCCAAGGGAACTAGTATCCTGGTAGGAAAACCTGAAATGTAATTGACATATTGCTGGAGGCGCAGTGCAGGAAAGCCTGAGAATTAAGAACTCTGGGGGGACCAAGTCATAGGGCAGCCTTCACATTTTTTAGCATTTAAATACAATTTTAGAACTCAAATAAAATTTGAAAGGCAGAGCAAACAGAACCAGACATGGCAGGGATGTTGGAAATATACACTGAGTTTTTAAAATAGCTGTGATTAATAACCCAAGGGCACTAATGCATAAAGTAGACAACATGCAAGAACAGATGGATGGGTAATATAAGCAGGGATTTACAAATCTTAAGGGAAAAAAAATGAAATGCCAGAGATTAAAAATGCTTTACAATACAAATGAAGTATGACTTTGGCTCATCAGTGAGCTAGACATGGCTGAAGAAGGAATTGAGGTGCTTGAAGATATCTCAATGCAAACCTCCAAAACTGAAAAGCAAAGAAAACAAAAAATATTTATTTAAGGAGAAAATTCAAGAATTGTGGTACAGTTACAAAAGGTGTAAGACACGTAATGGAAATAACAGAAGGGAAAGAAAGAGAGAAAGGACAGAAGAAACATTCAAAACAATAGTGACTAAGAATTTCACCAAATTAATGTCAGATGCCAATCTTTAAGGAGCTCAGAGAACACTAAGCAGGATAAATACCAGCAACAACAAAATCAACATCTAGGCATATAACCTTCAAGCTATAGAAGTCAAAGGCAAAGAAAAAATCTTAAAAGAAGCCAGAGTGGGGAAAAACACTTTACCTATAAAGAAACAAAGGTAAGAATTACATTTGACTCCTCAGCAATCATGCAAGTAAGAAGAGAGTGGAGTGAAATATTTAATGTGTTGTGAGAATAAAGCCACCAATTTAGGATTGTGTACTCTGTGCAATTATCCTTCAAAAGTGAAATAGAAATAAAGATTCTCAGACACATAAAAACTGAGAGAATTTGTTGCCAGTAGACCTGCCTTGCAAGTAAAGGAAATGCTCTAGAAAGAAGGAAAACAATATAGAAACTTGGATTACCATAAAGAAAGGAAGAACTTTATCAAAGAAGGATAAAGTGAATATAAAGCCAAAACTTCTATTTTTCTTATTCTTCATTGATCTAACAGAAAACAGTTTGCTCAAAATAATAATTGTAACAATACATTCAATTATGTAACTTAAGTATATATCATATACATAATGTATATTTATGCATGATTATAAATGAATGGCAAGGATGCTATAAGGGATGGGAGTGAGGGATTGAAGGGAGATATCAGGATTATTTTGTTGTATGAGGTACACACACTACCCATGAATCTATATAGTGTTATACGAAAGAGGACTTAGATTAGTTGTAAATATGTATTTCAAAATCGAGGGCAACCAATAAAAACAATTAAAAAGAAGTATAACTGATATGCTAAGAAAGGAGAAAAATATAATCATATAACAGACACCTACCAAAGAAGATACACAGATGATAAAAAAAGCATATGAAAAGATACTCCACATCATATGTTATCAGGGAAATGCAATTTAAAATGACAGTAAGATGCATCTACTAGAATGACCAAAGTCTGGAATGCTGACCGTGCCAAGTGCTGACTAAGATGGGGACAACAGGAACTTTCGTACATTGCTGGTGGGAACGTAGAATGCAACAACCACTTTGGAAGACAATTTGGTAGTTTCTTACAAAACTAAACATATTCTTACCTTACAGTCAAGCAATCATGCTCCTAGGTATTTACCCAAAGGAAATACCCAAGAAAAATTCTTCACTTGGATGTTTACAGCCGGTTTATTCATAATTGCAAAAAACTTGGAAACAACCAAAATGTTCTTCTGTTGATAAATGGATAAATCAATTGGATGGATAAATAAGTAAAAATATGGTACATCCAGACAATGGAATATTATTCAACACTAACATGAAATGAAAAGACATGGAAGAACGTTAAATGCATATTAGCAAATGAAAGAAGCCAATATGAAGAGGCTACATACTGTATGATTTTAACTACATGACATTTTGGAAAAGGCAAAACTATGGAAACAGTAAAAAGATCAGTAGTTGACAGGGATTTATGGTCTGGGGCAGAGAGGAGGACTGAATAGGTGGAGTACAGAGGATTTTTAGGGCAGTGAAAATACTCTGCATGATATCATAATGATGGAAACATGTCATTATACATTTGTCCAAACCCAGAGTGTACAATATGAAAAGTGAACACTAACATAAATGGACTTTTATAATGTGTCAATTTAGGTTTATCAGTTGTAACAAATGTACTACTCTGGTAGGAGCTGTTGATAATGGAGAATTATGCATGTGCTGGGGCTGGGATATACAGGATATCTCTTTCCTTTATACAGGAAATCTCTTTCCTTTCCTCTCAGTTTCACTGAGAAACTAAAACTTTTCTAAAGTAATAAAGTCTTCAAAAAATAGTAACAGTCGTAGGTATCTTTTTAGGACAAGATGTCAGTGAGGACTTATCTCTATATTGCCTAAAGCTGGACTTATTACTTTGACAAAACATTTTTGGTTATCGATTTACAAGGCAAGAAATTTCAAGTTTGATGATATAAAATTAAATTTATATCTCATCTTTGAGTTTTAATATTGCAGATAAGCTCACTAAATGTGTGTTGGCCAAGACAAACTGTTTAATTTGCTACTAGTGATTTGGGGTCTTTGTTTAGCTATAGCTTATGAGTATCAATTAGCGTCAAAGACACAGAAGAAAGATTAGGTGAAAGCTTAAAAAGTAGTTGCCTATGTATATTTTTTCACATGCCTCAATATGAAACATTAAGCATCAAAATTAATTTACAACACTGATGACAAACTAGAAATAAATATGTGAAACATATATGGACAAAGGTATATGATTAATAAAATGATCTTATATATCATTAAGCAGTGAAAATTCTTTGGTGGAAATAAGGACAAAAAAATGAACAAATTACTTAAAATAAAAAAATGCAAAATTTTTTACACCTATTTATTTATGTTCCAGTTGAATTAAATGCAAACATCAGTTGTGGAAGAGGGAGTGGTAAAACCACTTTTCCTAATCTGTGGATGACTTTCTATTGATTTATACATTTTTTACAGGAATGTGATATTATTTGTAAAAATGTTTAGAAATATTCATGGCCTTCAACTTGAAAATTTTTCTTCCATGGCTCTATACTAAGAACATAATCAGAATCTATTTGTAAGAATATTTGTGACAATTTTCTTTGCAATAACCAAAAAACAAAAAAAAAAAAACCCAAAATTATAGAGAGCTTAAGCCTTCTAGACTATATATATATTTATTATATTATAGCAAAAGGATATTTATTAATAAAACTACAGCACAAAATTTAATTATAGCATTTATTCATAATCAATAAGTATGCTTTCAAAATGTTTAATGATATAGGAAGATAAGTTGCCATAAAGTGTTAAATGAACGTTATAGGATAATAATATGATACTTATGGTGTGATTTTGTTTTAAGAAATACTCTTAAAAATGATTAGGTAACAATTTGTGAAGAAAATCTGTGGGTCAGTTCATATTCTCTCTGTCTCTTGCTCTCTCATTCTCATTTCAAAGGAATTCAGTGTCTGTTATTTAATAAGTATTTAATAAATTTCAGATCTGAAAATTTGGACAGGATGGAAAATATGGACACAATGGCCAGACTGAGAGATATATCATAAGGCCAATAATCTTTCTTTCAACAGATTCATTCCTTAAAGTAAATACTGATGAGGAGGGAGAAATAAAATCAAAAACATTTCTTCAAGAGTTGCCATTGTAGGTGAACACAGAAAATGCACTTAGGGTGAAAACTAGGAAACAATGTGAAGAGGCAGAGAAGTGGGAAAGAGGGAGAGATGAAATTTTTTTCTCTCTCTTTTTTTTTTCTTTTTATAACTTAAGTGTTGATTGCCATGTTTTGCATTTTACTTCTGAACTCCTTTTTAATCTTCTTAATCCTTAGTGATGAGGCTCAGAGCAGGGACTGAAGCCCGGGTCTGTGAGAATCCAAAGAGGTGTCTTTATACTATACTGCTTTGTGTAGTAACTGGTACCCTTGGCACAGTCTTAGCAGAAGGCCCTTAAAATAACCCATTCATCTTAAGCATTAATTTATAATAAAAATAATTCAACTTCTGTTATCCAATACAAAAAATATTCTGTATATGTTTTATCTATGCACTTTTTTTTTTTATTTAAGTGTGGTCAGTTACAGTGTGCAACATGTCAATTTCTGGTGTACAGCATAATCTCCCAGTTATGCATATGTGTGTGTGTGTATATATATATTATATATATATAATATATATATACTTGTTTTCATATTCTTTTTAATTAAAGGTTATTATAAGATCTTGAATACAGTTCCCTATGCTATACAAAATAAATTAATTTTTAATCTGTTTTTATATATAGTGGTTATCATTTGCAAAACTCTAACGCCCAAGTTTATCCCTTCCCACTGCCTTTCCTTGGTAACCATAAGATTGTTTACTATGTCTACAAGTCTGTTTCTGTTTTGTAGATGAGTTCATTGGTATCCTATTTTTTCTTTTTTCTTTTTAGATTCCATATATGAGTGATATCATATGGTATTTTTCTTCCTCTTTCTAGCTTACTTCATTTATAATGATCTCCATGTCCATCTATGTTGCTGTAAATGGCATTTTTTATGGCTGAGTAGTATTCCATTGTATAAATACACAACTTCTTTGTCCAGTCATCTGTCAATGGACACTTAGGTTGCTTCTATGTCTTGGCTATTTTAAATAGTGCTGCTGTGAGCACTGGGGTGCATGTATCTTTTCCAATTAGAGTTCCCTCTGGATACATGCCCAGGAGTGGGATTGCTGGCTCATATATTAAGTTTAATTTTAGTTTGTTGAGGAATCTCCATACTGTTTTCCATAATGGATACACCAAACTACATTCCCACTAGCAGTGTAGGAGGGTTCCCTTTTCTCCACACCCTCTCCAGCATTTATCATTTTTGGACTTTTTCATGATGGCTGTGCTAACTGGTATGAGGGGATACCTCATTGTAGTTTTGATTTACATTTCTCTGATAATTAGTTATATTGAGCATTTTTTCCTGTGCCTATTGGCCATTTGTATGTCTTCATTGGAGAATTGCTTGTTTAGGTCTTCTGCCCATTTTTGAACTGGGTTGTTTTGCTTGTTTGTTTTGTTTTGTTTTCAAGTTGTATGAGCTATTTATATATTCTGGAAATTAAACCTGTCTCAGGTACATCATTTGCAAATATTTTCTCCCATTCTGTAGGTTGCCATTTTGTTTTGCTTATAGTTTTCTTCACTGTGCAAAAGCTTGTAAGTTTAATTAATTCCTATTTGTTAATTTTTGCTTTAATTTCTACTGCCCTAGTTGAACATTGCTAAGATTTATGTCAGAGAATGTTTTGCCTATGTTTTCTTTTAGGAGGTTTATAGTGACTTGTTTTATAATTAAGTCTTTAAGCCATTTTGGGTTTATTTTTGTGTATGGTGTGAGGGAGTGTTCTAACTTTGTTGATTTTTAACTTTGTTTGATGTGGATCTCCAGTGTTCCTAACACCGCTTTCTCAAGAGACTTTTCTCCATTGTATATTCTTGCCTCCTTTGTTGAAGATTAATTGACCATAGGTCTGTGAATTTATTTCTGTATATGTTTTAAAATGATGATTCCAATCAAGTCTAATTAAGTAGAGATTTCTATATATCAAAATCTTGAAAGAATTTTAGCATTCAAGCAATACAGTCTAAATTTTACAGATATGGAAACTGAATCACAGAGAAGAGTATTCTTTAGTCCCACCTCAGAGGCTGTCACTTCCCTTGGTCCTTTATTTATTTTACAAATACTTTACTAAAAATCGGAAATGTGATGAAAGATGGTAAAGACAGAACTGTATTCTCATGCCAGAATAATACTTTAAAATCGTGTATTTTTCCGGGACAACATAGGCTACTTTTGAAGCTCTCAGCTTGGTCCTAGATTGAACTCTATGCTGTGATGCAGACCTATTGGGTAGAAGGAACAAGGTATTACATCCTTGGCCTGCCACGTTGAAAGTGTGGAAAACCAGATGTGCAAGAGATGTATCAGACCAATCCTGTTTGCCCATGAACACAAAGAAAGAGTAGGAGTAGAGTATTTCTGGACTATATAAGTAAAAAATTAATGCCTAGAAATTATAGAAGGGTCTTTTTTATTTAAACAAGACATATTAAAAAAAAAAAAAAAGAACAGCTCTATATGCTTAAAATCTATGCCAGCCACAGCCACATATGATATCTTTTTATTCCTTTTTTCTCAAATTCCCTTTTCTTATGGTATGTTTCCTTCCTAGAAAGGTCCTGAGGCAAAAGTATCCTGAGGCTGTTATCTAGGGAGGAATCAGCTTACAGTGCCTTCTGCTTTGCTGCTTCACTAAGCTTTGTCCACTGTAAGCATCTGGAACATCTACATTAATACTTATTGTGGCTTAAGAGATACTAGTGGACACATGAAAATGAAGTCACGTATTTGCTCCTTGTCAAACTGTTTTGTCACTTCTGATCTCCCTAAATGAGAAGTATAGAAAGCAATATTTTGCTCCATAAATAACACAGAACAGGGTTAATCAGTTGGTCATCTTTGCAACTACAGGAAACATGTAGTTCAGAGAATATAGAATACAACAATAACTAAGAATTAAAATTAAAATGCAGACCAAGATGAAGGGGTTCTGTACAATTGCTCCCTGAGAGGATTGTGTTCAGTGCTCCCAGACCTGGTTTTTCTCCTTATGACTGAGCTCCTTTTAATAGAGTAACAGATGAGAATCTCATTTATGCTCTATGACATGGTTTTTTTAAATGATGATATAGAAACATTAGCAGCCAACCAATGCTCCACAGGTCTTACTGAGAAAATTAGCACTAGACTTTCCAGATTGATGAATATAATTCTCAAGAGTGATCTCAGAGTTTAAAAAAATCTGTTAAGTGTGTAATCTTGGTGTTACCGAGTCCAAACTCATTCTGCTTGTTGCATGACAGGCCAATAAATCAGGAGATGAGGTGTTGGGGCGAGGAATAACTTGACTTTATTTGGAAAGCCAGCAGACTGAGAAGATGGGGGTTCCAGTTCTCTAGAACTACTGTCCTAGAGAACCATCTTGCCCAAGTCAGAAATCGGACTCCTTTTATACTAAAGAGGGGAAGGGGTGTGGTTGTTGTTGCAAATTCTTGGTGTTGGAATCCTTTGTTCTTGTAGCTGTCCACCTAGGTCAGGTCATGATGTTCCTGTTCATGTGTAACAGGACAAATATTATTCTCTATTCTGCAACTTTTTATCTTCATATGAATGGAAAAGTGTTCTACCCTTAAAGGTCAAAGCCTTGAGAATGGGCTATCCTCTATATTTCAGGCTATAGACAACATTCTTTTACAAAAGCTGCCAGACTGGCATGACTAAGCACAGGAAACAGAGCACAGGGATAGAGTGAAAGGAATAGATCTAATACGGAGTCCAGTTTGTTCTTCCCTGTTACACTGGAAAGTAGGAACACATGTTTTTCCTCAAAGAAACAGCTAAGAAAAGCTAAAACCCTGGTTGTATTGAGTGAAACTATTGGGCAGCCTAGTCATATCCAGCCCCTTTTTTCTGATAAATGAAGAAACAGAAGGTCAGAGTAGAAGATGCTGATGGAAGTCATCCTGTGAGATGGCAGCAAAGTAGTAAATGACAGATGATAACCTGTGTAATTCACCAGTCCCAGAGATGAAAGTTATTTCAAGGTCAACATGAAGTAATCTAAGAAATAGTAGTATTATTCTACTTTGCTTTAAAAAGGTATTCCTTGTAAAGGATATGTGCTATGAGAATATATAGTATTAGAATTCTGCTAATGGGTGACAAAAGAACAGCTAAAAGTAACTGCTCACTGAAGTGGGCCATTCATGAGCCCTGCGTTTTACTGGTTTTATGAGATACATTACAAAGCAGGAGTCAAAATTGGGGGACATGTGGAAGCAAAGGTAGGACAGGAGTAGGGAAATGGGTTTCATCGTCATATGTTCTAACTTTCACAAATAGGAGCAAAATTTCAGAGGCTCGCCCCTTGGACATTCTCAATCTGACTAAGGCTCACAATAAAGACCATCTAGATTAACCCATGAGTGGATTAGAATTTACATGCACTGAGCCTGTGCACAGTAAGCTGGTGTTCTCTGTTCTATGGAATCCAGACTGCCTTAGGATAACCATCAAGGGGCATCGAAGAGATGGAAGGAAGAGCTAGTATTTACAATCATAATTCAATTGTGATACATGTAGACAACTCTTAAACCCTTTATTTCCTTTAGGACAAAATCTTGTCTACCTCTCCTCTTTTCTCACACAACACTTAAGGCTGTTTGTTGTTTCCTCTCAATGACAGCCATCATTTTCAGCTGCTTTTGTCTTTTTTATGGACAGTAGGTTTGAGAAGTACACACTATATGCTGGGACTCGTACAGCTTGGAGGCCACATGGGTGGAGAGTATAGGAAAGTGAAGAGTAGTTTGAAGATCTGGGGAGTGAATATAACATACTGAGTTGTTTCAGTTTTTATAATAGAATCAAATGAGTACTTAGCTCTAAGTGCTCTAGGTTTGCCTAGAAAACTGACTGAAACAGTTAACTTATAAATATTAGAGGAGTGTTAAGTCCAAAGCTGTGCAGAAGCTCTGAAATGTTATCCTATTTTCAAGCTAACAAGTTAGTCTGAGACTGTTTCTCTCCCGGTCCTCTCCCCACCACACATGCACAGAAACCCTAGACCTCTGGATCAGACAATAGATTTTTTATTTACTCACAGACCAACCTTAGTGGCACCAGATTCCCATACTCCATTTCCCCACAGAGAAGAAAACAAGAGCCAGATGCTACCAGCAGGTGCGGTAGGCATTGCATCACAGGAGACGAGTCATAAAATAAGGAGACTCAGAGCATACATGGGCGCATCTCCTGCTCCTCCCAGAGAAAGGGAGAAAGAGAGAGATGCTCTCAAATGTAAAACAGTTCTCTGAGGAGCACAAGGAAGTTCTCTACCCTAAAAAGTAAGAAAATGACTCCAGAGCAATACCAATCTCTAACCTCCAAATCATGCTTGCCGTTTAATTATTCATCCTTGACCATGCAGAAACATGAAAGTTTTCGTGGAGACTAGAGTTATTTCAAAATAAAGAGAATTTTCTTGACAGCCTGATTTGAAATGAGTTGGTTCATATGTCAGAGGAAACCAAGAAGTGAAACCAGATAGTAAGCTCTTAGAGGCTAGGAATGCTTTCTATGTTTATTATCTCTCTTATAACCCAGCCTAGTTTTAGAAGTTGATAATATTGGAATATAGAATCCAGCATACCAGAGAGGCCATATTCCATCTTATCAACCAACTCTTATGTTACCATATTTTAAACAAATATGGCTCCTATAATTCAATCACAAAGCCATTTTACTTTGTCTTTCAATATTCTTTTGAAGCTTATTTACTTTGGAATATTTACCCACTACCTCTGGGTAAAATCTCATTACTTTCATGTATTTTTCCCTCTAGCATTCTTAAGCAAATATTTTAAGTTTAATAAAAATTAATAAAAATAAACTGTAAGTTACAAAGGACAATTTGAACTGCCTACTTAAAATACTCAGTGTGTCCAAATTCATTCAAAGTTACAGCTATTCCTTCTCCTCTTGTGTAATATGGTTAAACATAGCCATGAGTTGCCCAGGAAAGGGGAATAATTGCCTGCCTTCTTTCTCCCTTATTCACCTTCTCTAAAATTTATCAACTGTTTTATTTTCTCTAAAGTGGAAGCTTGAGGAAAGAAGAAAAATAAATGAAATATCAAATATTTTGCTCTATCAAATGGTTTCACAATTGCTGGGTTGGTCAGAAAAAGGTGAACTGACATTAAGTGGCATTCTTTTTGTGTGTAGGGATGGGGGACTCTTCACAGATATACTATTTCTAAAGATCTCTAAATTACATCCATAGGAAACACCCTCTTAATTCAACTGGCTACTTGTGCCTTCCACAGTGCCTAGAAATGTTGAAACTGACTTTACCACTTTTGCCTGTTGTAAAACTGCTTTGGATGGTCCTATGGAACAGTTTCTAAGATGATGCCATGCCAGAGTGTTCTTGTGTGTGGTACCTCTCTGATTGACGAACACTTACGGAACGTTTGGTACGAGAAGTCTTGGAGTGCAGACAGACCCCAGTGTGCTCCTTCTGACTCATCTCTCACCATCAAACTAGTAACTCCTCATTCTTATCCTCAGACATCTCAGGCCAGTCTGCCTCGGGGACCCTCTGCTTCCTCAAACTGAAGGAGGAAAATACTAAACTCTCTAATTAACTGACTTAAGGTCTTTCTCTCTTAGTATGAGGTGAAGAAAAAAGCATTTACCTTCTCTCCCACAGCGTGATGGAGTGGAGTCCTAGGAACTTTGTGCCAAAATATCCTCCATAAAACTTCTGTTTTCCAACATTCCATCTCATCTATAGCATTAATATGAGTCAGGGGCTGAAGACTGAGTCTGACTACTTCTGTTAGAACATTATGTAAGGCAGTCTCCTTTGGAATGTAGAATGTGCTGTCCCCAAGCTTTCAGTCTAAGCCAAGCCAGGAAGTGTCTTATATAACTTCCTGTTACCCATACCAGCTCCTCAAAGAGAGACAGCTCTCGGATTTGTTTGTTACACCACAATATGCTGGGTTTGCAGATAACAACTAAAACTTACCTATGAACTAACAAGACCAGCACCTCAAATGTACTTGAACAATTTTATATTGAAAAATGCAATTTGTAGACACAAGTCCAGGATTCCCTCTGTATGGAAAAGGACACACAGGCTTTGAAGTGAATATTCTTTGCTTTCTGCATCAACCTGGATACGTTACTTAACATCTCTCTCTGAGTCTTAGCGTTCTAATATATAAAGTTGGAATGGAACTATTTTACAGTGTCTTTGTGAGAATTCCACACCATATTTGTAAGGCTGACAGGGTCTGGCACATAGAAGCATGTAAAATATTGCATATTTTGCTTCTATTGTTTTCCACCAAATTTAAATTCTGATATAGTGTGCAAAGTCTAGATGGAAATTTGTCTCTACTTTTGTCTTGCTAATCATTCAGTGTAAATATTAATAAAGATAAAAATCAAGATAGAAGGAGAGATAGAACATGAAATGAAATGGATACTTCTGTAAGGTTATCGATCCTGCAGGTAATTTATTTATCTATTGCATCACTGTGATTATGATTTTGAAAAACACTGCATAAAAAGATTCATAAGGTGTATAGTCTAGAGTAAGTATAAACTGAATTAGGAAAAAACTTTAAAATACTTGAGGAAGTTAAAATTCTCAAAACTAGCACTTGATAAAGCATAGATTTTAAAATACGATTTAAAATAAATTAAGATATTAACTTTTGAAATATCTAATTGTTATCTTTTGTGTTAAACGAAGGAAAAGAAAAAACAAGGATAATTATTTGTAATCATTATTATTTTTAAGAACAATTTTCATAGCAGTGAATGTCTGGATATCTGGGTAATAATTGTACTCACTCTGAGACTTAATAGATTATTGTTATAATGTCAGAAAAATATATAATTAGCTTTTTAAGGACATAGTATGTCACTTATTAATGTGTGTGCAAGACAATAATCATTTAAGTTCAAATAGTGATAAAAGAATGCATATTGTTATGTATGTATTGAGCCAGAAAACAAATCTGTAGAAGTTAAATAGGGAAAAAGATCTTAGACATTGCATTACTCTCTAATAAAGTGATAAAGCCTTTTTGTTAGGGCTAAAAACGTTCTATTTCAAATGGCTGTTAATCATGTGGAAATAACTGAAAAACATTATTTTTTTCTTATTCAGATCATCATGAAGGCCAACAGCTTTATAACGCAGAGGCCATAATTTAAATAGTGAAAAATAAAGCTTTTGAGACTCTGAGGACTTATTTTTTCCAAAGAAAAAGAGAGGTGCTAATATTTCCAAAGTGTAATTTGATACTGAGTTCTGCTAATGAGTGTAGATATTTTACAGATACATTTATACAGCATAACAAAATAACTTCTGAAAATGCTTTCTTCTTAGTTTTTGAAAATACTTCAGACAGTTCTTCATTCTGAAATAGTACCATTGCCTATATCAAGGATATATTAAATTTTTAACAATTGGAACAGTAATATAAATTAATACATGTTATCATATATAGATAGCAATGTATTAATTTTAAAATTTAAATAATCGCTTCCTAAGAAAACTATTTGCAACGATGGAAATGTTTCTTCACTGTACAATATGGTAGCCACTAACCACATGTGGCTGTTGAACATCTGAAATACAGCTAGCATGTCTCATGAAATAAATATTAATTTTAATAAATTTAAATGGAACTTTTAATCACCATATATGATTGATGCCTTGCCTTCCATATTAGAAAACATACCTTTATAAACTGAACTACATATATCATAAATCTGATTATCAAAGGTATACATTGTAGTGGAAATCAGTCACCAAATCCTTCTAATAATTTCCCAATCATTTCTTGATTGTTTCAAAATTGTATGAAGTGACATCAATAGGTAAAACATGTCCTTATCTGGTCTCCAATCTGACAAAAGGAATTGTCTAATACATTCTTATCCTCTGATTTTCCCAGCTTCTGGACTTTGCTGCAGCCAGAGGGCACCCAGGTGCTCGGCCACCTGTCCTAGATGGTACATAGATGGTGTCAGTGCTTCCCACAATGACTGTTCTCAGAAAGACCTTGGTGACTGTTGATAATGTTTCCAAAAATACTGCCTGTTTTGTCACCTGCTCCACCGCCCCCATGAAGTTGAATTCCTTGGCACTGTGGGTGGATACAGCACATGCATTCACCTGTGCCACCTGTCCCCTTAATGCACTTAGTGACCACTGGGAGCATCTCTGCCGGGTCCTATTGACTGCCACTACGTGGCCTCAGTACGTAAATCAACCAGTAGGGAAATATTTGAATATTCTAATAACTGCTACAACCTTTGTTGATCATAATCACTAATTGTATAGGCTTGGAAAATAAAGGATTTTTTGTTTGTTTTTTCTGGCATTTGTTTATTGCCTTAGGTATTAGCAGGGACTCAGAAGGTAGTTTTGTATCTACCTTCTGTATATATATCACTTAGGATATTCATACATTTTAAGGAGCTGCATATGTTTAAGATAGGAATAAAAAAGAAAGAGGAAGAAAAAGGCATGTTTACCCAGTTGAAACAACACCTTTTTACTTTCTGTCTGGATGACTTCTGTTTGGTTGATTTATTAATACATTTTGATCTTCTCTGATGTAGTTTAACATCTGTTCAATTATCATATTCTTAACACACATTTCCTCGCATGTTTTCTGCTCCATCTTCCCTTTGTTCTCTTGGACAAATTGAGTGATGTTGATGTCATTCGGGATGTGCGATATTAAAGGTTAAGTGGAGATTATGCAAGTGAAGTAAGCCATCAGGCTACAGTTGAAGAAGTTCAAAGGAAAAATAATGGGAGAAAAGGCATTCAACAGAAAGAGAAAGAGAGTTAGAAAAGTAAAAGGAAGACATATATTTTAAAATCCAGAATTTTGGTGATTTTTTTTGACTCATTTGCTGTTCCAATACAAATCGGATGGATATCAGATTTTGCCATTTCAGTACGAATCTGATAATATATCACTATTACCTTAGCTTTCTGAAAAAAATCATCGTACTGAAGTTATGTTATCAGAGAGAGAATATTTCCTACTTTCTTTTTTCTGTGCTTTCTCCTAATTGCTTAATTTTGCAACATCGTCTCTTAAAAGGTTTAACTTGATTTTCTGAATGAAAATTAACTCTTATTTTTAATTTTGAAAGCTTTAAGGTCTCAAGTATCTTTTATTTTATAATCTATACCTTTCAATTCTACCTTCTCTTTTAGTTTTTGCAGAGCTTTTAATATACAATAGTGTAATAAAGAGAAATACAAGGACCCAAGCTGGAATTCAGTTTCTGTATATTCTCATTTCTCCCCTTCCTATTATGAGAAATAAAACTGTCAAGCCAAACATTAATATGAAATGCAGATATTCTTTGCTAATATCAAGACTCTCTTTAAATAATCATTGTTAAATGATGACCTAAGAAACACACACACACAGACACACAGACATACACACACACACAAACACATACATATCTGACCAGTCAACTTAAAATGTAAAAATCTATGGATGACTTTTACCACCAAGTAATTTTATTTACAGCTTTTGTTTTACTGAATCAGTTATTCTAAGTACATATTAGATTTCATAATGTTCTCAATTGTCTGTCATTTTTAAAATACGGATTGCCGTGGACTTCAAAATGCAGAGAGAGAAAATTATAAATTTCTTTTATAGAGATGTTTGGGCGAAGTTAGTTTCAGTATATTGAAATTAAAACTCCTAGCAATAAAAATTTGATTTCAGTTGTTATTATTTTATCAACTGCATAATGAAATACAGTGAAAAGATCTTACATAGAAAATAGTGGATACAAAAAGCGAGGAGCAGAAAGTGGCAGGAGGAACAGCTCATATTTACCTGCAGCCATGTGACTAATTACCATGACTAGAGAATCCTTTTTTGTTTGTTTTATTTTCAGCAATATAATACGTCTCAATTTTTGAGACTAAAGCTTGACTCTGAAACTTCAGAGGGAGTCTTCTCCACTCATTCTCTCCCAAACATTTTTTTTTTTAACAATCAGTACTGTTTTACTCATGTGAGAATATAAAATTAAACTGAGGGAGTAAAAACATCAATTAGAGGTAGTTTTAAAGTACAGTATTGCTTTCTTGCTTCTTCTATAACCTTTATACATGGTAAAGGTAAACATTTAGTTATTTGGATATGGCTATAATTTTATCAGATTATACACACACACACCACCCTGTTTTTATTTATCAGTTAAAAATAATTTCCCCTACACGGTTTTTACATTTAAATTTCTGCTGTGGTTTTAATTGACTTTGTAGCACATCATATTGAACAAGAAACTGGCAGAGAAATATTTCCATATGTAGTTCCAACCTCCAAATACCTCAGGTAATTATCGCAGTAGAGGGAGGGGAGATTACAGTGGATCAAGCTATCCTATTTTAATTGTACTGATCATATTTCACAGTGGTTACAGAAGCCCCTTGTGGACTGTATGAGTTAAATATGCCTTCCAAAAGGAACAGCCTCACCCTTTTGGAACAGTGGAGTTAGTTTCTGTAACGTACAGTGTCACTCCATAACTTAATGAATGAAAATTAATTATCTCCATGATTACCTATAACTTGGGTCAATCCCATGAATACTGTTGAATCTGAAGTATCAGTTGTCAGTCTGTTCCGATTGCAGATTTAGTTTCCTTGCTCTTTCACGACAACCTGAATCTAAAAATGCCACCATGAACTTGTGTGTGTGTCTAAGGAATCTTATTGAAGTAAATGTATTTGTTTTGTTTTGTTTTTCATAGACCTTATTTCTTTCAAACAATGTTATAATTCAACTATATGGAATGAATTAAGTTTCAATAGTGATTCATTATTTAAGTTAACAGTTTTCAGCTAAAGTGTCCTGGCAATACTTAGCAATCTGAAACTGCTAAAAGAGAAACTACGTTCTCAACAAAATAGAATGTTTACAGTAATATTTTTATTAAGTTACACTTTCAAACTCGATGTATAATGTTTCATGGAAAATCTTCAGTGTATTTTTATCTAGAACTTCTAACTAAATTTGGAGAATGGGAGGCAAAGATCTGAATGGCCAAACCTAGAATAAATGCATGAGAGATTTCACCTCAAATGTGAGTTCTTTATTCAAAATATAGTAATAAAAATAAGTTGTAAAGGGTATTACTTATTTAATTTCTTCAAGAGTTAGTCATTTAACTCAATTAGAAAAATTTGAGCTTTTATTGTGACCAAGACGTTACGTAAGTGCTTCTCCCACACTGTGACATCTAGATAGGATAAGAAACTCTAATACATGCAGAAGTAAAGCTTTGGCTCTGAGATTCCAGAATGTCTTGAAAATTGGAGAGAATCAGTGAATCTCGCTAATTTCTAACCTGAATAGTTTTATTTTATATATCTGTTACCACCCACAGGAACTGAAGAAGTATTTAGTCAATATGACATTTTGTTCTTAGAAATTAGAGTTAAGCATTGAGAAATAGTGTGTTTGTAAATGGCTTATCACAACAAATTGACACTAGTAGGCTTGAAAAATTTAGTAAGAGGTGTCAGATTTCTAGGACAAAAGAAAAATGGAGTAAGAGTTTACTGGTTGAATTAACTCACTGATTCATTTCTTCAAACAAAATGTATTATACATCTACTTAACATATGCTACAGACTACCTTAGGGATTGAGCATGCACCGGTGAGTAGGACATTATTCCTCCCCTCAAAGACATTATATAATTTGTGGGTAATATTTATATAAGTAAAAATTATAATAGAACATGATATGTTCTGTATTAATATATGTCTAGGGAGCTATAGAAATACAGAGAGATTCTACCTCAGCTAACAGATATTATAGGTTGGAGAAAATTACCAAGAAATAATGATATTTTTGTTGAGTTTTGGAAGTCAGCAAGGTGGAGGCAATATGACAGATTTTAAAGAGCCAAGAAACAACTTATCATAATATTTCTGGAAAACTTCAAGCATAGGGTGTTTGTAGAATCCTTACAGAAGATGAATTTTGAGAGACTAACAAGGAGCATATTGTATTTCTGTCATGATCATTATTAGTTTTACTCTATTGGCATAAATGAGACAAACACTGTATTTCAGTTGTTTTGTGTGTGTGTGTGTGTGTGGGTTTGTCTGTATTTTCTTGAACCTAGAGTTTTAAATGTTATTTTGAATATGTATAACTAGTATTCACTGTTCTGAAGTGTATTAGGTAAAATAGTAAGTTGATTTTAAGGTGGGCAGTGCTAACCATGACTGCGATATGTGGGATGCACCGGAAGATACAAGGCTGAAGATAAAGAAACACTTTAAAAGCCCTATGTGAGTGCAGAACTTTGTTAATCTCTTTCACGACTGTGCATACAGCACTAGAAGAGCTCCTGGTGTACTGGTAGGTGCACAACAAGCACTTACTAAAGAAAAAAGTTATATCACAGTATTGCAGTCCCTGAGGAGTAAGGCTGTTGCTACTAAAAGAATGCAGAGGAATTTGTATTGAAGACTTTTCGGAAATGGAATCACGGGGGCAAGTTTAACAAATGTATATGCTTGGGTATGGAGAGGGAAATAGGCAAGCAGAGGATGTTTCCCAGGTTGCTGACTTGGGCTTCTGCATGGGATGGTGATGCTATTAACTGAAATAGGAAATATAGGAAGAGCTTTGGCTCTTTAAGTTTCCCTGGAAGTTAATGATCAAACATCACTTAGCTTACCTATGAATTCTGTCGGTTAAGATGAATTTTGACAGAAAAAGTTACCTGCAGAAAAATCTATGTGCACTCATTCCATCTCTCGCATAGATTAGCTTTTACTTCCCTTTTAAAAGAATATTCCCACCAGAATATAATTCTTGACAGAAAAGAAGAAGAGAAAATGAAGGCTTATACAGCTATTCTTTATATCATCTGGTAATTTAACTCTCTGTGATACAAGTCCCGGGTAAATCCTTTTCTCGTTACTTTTCATACTTAAAAATTTGTTTAAATAGCAGATTACACCCTATCTTTTCATATTTGGATAATTTTGTCATTGATTCATTTAAATGCATCTTCTTTTGGGGTTTGTTGGTAATTTGCTCAGAGAAAGGCAGTGGAAACAGAGAGGCGTTTTGGAGATTACATTTGGCAGTGCCTGTAACTGATTGGATGAAGGAAGTAAGTCGGGGAGATTCAGAGAAACACGCTTCTTTAAACAGTAGAACTGAGGTTTGAGTGACCAGTAAAGGAACAAGTTGTTTTGTTTACTTTGATCACATTACTTATACTTGTTTCCTTATATTAAATGAAATATTTTACTTTGAAAAAGAAAAATACAAAAACATCTTTCATATGATACAATGCAATGGTTTCTTCCAAGTGACTTCTGGAAATGACTGTAAAAGGAGAGATGGTTCTGTTGTCAGGTGTTTTGAGACGTCAACAGTATATTTAATCTCTGGTGACAGTGTTGTACACCCTAATTAGAAACTCTCTTGTTGCCATGTATCTAAATGTCCTAAGGATGCTATTTGTGGCTATTTCTCCAAAATTATAAGTCTACCTGCTTTCTCTCTGACTATAGGTATTTTTGACATGTTCTGTTTTACTTGTACCTCAGTTGACATAATATTTTTCAACAAATTCATGTGTTACTTTTAAAGTAACTTAATTCACCTCTTGTAGACAAAAAGAAACATTTCCTTTCTGTGGTCATTCAGGATGAGATGGTGACACCAGAGGTCTCAGTAACACCGCTTCAGGGAAATATTTCTAGGATCTGACACATTCAGCAGAGAAAAGAAAGATGAAAAACTGGCCTTTTTCTGAAAATGTGATAAAAGCAACATCATACCAGAAGAAAACTAACAGTGAATGGAGGTAGATCCACCTGCGGAGACCTGGAGGTCAACGCACATTCAAGTGCAGATCAGAGAATGAGCTTCCCCAGAAGAGGAAACGGGAGATCTGAAAGAGAATTCTTTTCATAGAAAGGAAGTGCTCTGTTTAACAGAGCTTGACTTCAGTATCAGTCAATTCAGGCAGCTCGACACAGAGGAAGCATCTCAGCCCAGTGTCCGAGGAGAGTAGGCACTTCATGGACCTTTGAGCAAACATGCCAGGAGGTCATTTTAAAACAGCTACCCTTGCTTGGATTCACAATGTGAGTCATACCACGAGGGAGAATTTCTTGCTCCAGGTGGAAATTAGAGTCACTATAAATATTTTAAAAAACCAATGAAGGAAGCCCAATTGTAAAATAACACCAAGGGGATGTTCCTTTTAGCTGAAAAGGTCACAATGATTCATGCAGAACACAAGGCATATTCTAATGGTATAAGGTCACTTTGAGCATCCAAATGGTTATTAATGCAAAGAAAATCCAACATTGCTTTTCAAGGAGGTAAAATTTTTGGGAATAGATTCTTAAGGGGGAAAAAAAAGCTGTAAAACTACAGGTGTGAGAAGAGAATGTAAGATCAAGCCAATAATCCTGCTGTGAAGAAGCTGTAGGGAAGCTAAAAACTACTAAAACCTGTCAGACTTTTGTAATTAAATGCTGGTAGTGACACCTAAATATGCTAGGATATATATATTATTATGTACTTAAATATAATCTTCAAACTAAAAGTTTTCTAACCTGAAAGTGATTTAAAAAGCAAAACATGTTTTTTTGTAAAAATACATTAAGTGGAATTTTATCTATAGGCTAATCCAAAAAGTCCTATTTGACCTAAAATATAGCTGGGATTACATTAGTTTATATATTTTTGTTCTAACCAACTTATTTTTCATTGTATTATAAAGATCATGTTCTCCACCTCATTCTTTTGTTTCTTCTTTCAATGTTTTTATTTTCCAGTTAAGGAGGCTTTGTGACATCTTAGATTACTTAGCCAAAAGGCATGGTCATGGAAGTGGGAATATATCTTCTGTCCTAACTATTATCCTATGGAGATGGAAATTTTGGATTCTAGTTAAAAAGAGAAAAAGCAATTGAGAGAGGACTTCCAATTTTAGAACCATGAGAATTCCTCCCCAAAGGGTCATTGATTTAATATTAGGTAATTTTTTATAAAGGTCATTTATAGGTGGATTTTTTACTACAAGTCAAAGAAGAATGTGGGTTTGGGGGGTTTTGTGATTCATAGAAGAATCAAGTCATAACTGAATGTCATAAAACAGAGAAGAACGTGGATTCTTTTGCTTTTTGGTTACAGGTTGTAACAGAATCAGCAATCAAAACGATGTCAAAGATGTGTTAGATAACTGAGTGTAACAAAATAAAGTTCAATAGGAATAAATTTAGTAGCAGACTTGTGTCCAAAAAATCCATCTGTACTGTACTGTATGTGAGAGACCAGTGTATATAGGTATAAATACATTTGGAGGCTTTCTGACTGTGAAGGAAATCTGAGCCAGCAGTGAAATCTGGTTGCCAAATTGATACAATCTTTGGCTTCGTAATTAGTAATAATCAGTGGGAAGTGATAGTCCCACTCCACCTTGCACAATCTGCTGTCGGACCACAAATGGAACTCTGTTCAGTTTTGTTGGATGAGAGTTTAAGAGTCAAAAACATGATGCATACTCAGAGGTGCGTAGCCAGTGATTTGAGTGGACTTGTATCAGTGGCATATGAGGAATGATTAAAAGGGGTAGAATCATTTCCTATGAAGAGTGGAAAATCATGGGGCAGCAAATAGGCCCACACTAATGGACCTCAGAGGCCAAACACCTTATGGGACCACATCATAAGTAACTCAATATATATCGGCTCTGAAACATGGAGGATGTGAATAGAAATCTAAAATAATTGTACTTTCCTAATACTATTAATAAAATTTTTGACACATCAACATTTTGAATTATTTCAGAAAACATTATCACGATTTTGGGCCCTGTTTTGCTGATGCTCTAAGCATATACTCCAGAACGTTCTAGAGATATGATGAACTGCTTGGGGAGATAGAGAGTTTCCAAATACTAGAACTATTCCAACTGTGAAGGTAATATATTCATTATTCAAGTATTCAAAGTGTAGTTGAAGCAGATGACTGCCCAAGTTTCTTTTAAATCAAGCAGTACTATTTTCATTCTTAAATAATAATTTCTTTCCTATTACTTCAATTCATATATAAATTGAATCTATTACATAGAAATTTTCAGATGAAATAAACTGAGATAAATTAGGTTAATATATGTTAGCTTCTATATTTAACTAAGCTTTTTACTGAAGTGAAAGTTATTAAGTCTCCTTTTCAATTCTGTATTAACCTCATCGCAGCTTTCTTGGTATTGATTTGGCACTTTATTCATAGTTTGCTTATGAAGATTATTGGTAGATCATACAAAGTGAGACACAAATTTTCCATTTGACCACAGGGGATACATTTTTTTTCTATCCATTTTCTATTATCATCTGAAAAGTAGTCTCATTTTTAGTGGAAATAGTTGTTTCATGTGCCCACACAAAAATAAAGGGACTTCATTTCATTTAGAATGGCTTAAATAAATATATTTGGTTTCAGAAATACAGAAGTTGTGTTTTTTACTCTTAGGGTGAAATTCTAAACTCTAGAAAAAATATCAATATTTTAGGTCTTATTTCAGACATAATTTGCTTCAGGAATTATAAAGAAATCTCCCATAGGAGTTTAAAATGACTAAAAAGCAATGTATAAGTTAAGATTCCCCCACCCCCATATCTTGAATGATTACATTTGGACTTAAAGTATGTCCTGATTCCTATTTTCATTTAGCCACTTTGTCGCATGCCATAAAGAAAACATGGGGTTTGGCTTTTATAAATTTTTAAATAATTTGCAAACCAATACACTGGAAACCAGGTGTCAGAAATTATATTTTGACAATAAATAATATTTCTCTTGAATTTGTAACTCCTTAGCAGCTTATGAACAATATTCATTTGTTTGTGCAAGCAGTCAAACAAACATGAACCCAGAGCTCACATTTGAGTAGTATTACATATAAATAATTAAATATAGGTAAAAATTTAACTTTCTGTTTTTATCATCATCATCATCATCATCATCATCATCATCACAATATTTGGTGTACCTGTAAGCACCAAAGAGGTAGATATAATAAAATATAAAAAATGACATATATAATTATTTTACATATAATTGAATAAATGTTTATATAATTACAATAAGTTTATAATTAATATTATTTTAAAAGTTTTATTGTTGCTGTTATTATAAATGTGGGGGTCTCTGAAAAGCCTACCCCTCCCTCTGTTGCTCCAGAGCTGGAATTACTGTCTAGCTAAATGCGTGTAGCCTTGTTTTTTCTGGACTCGACTGATTGGGCCAGAGGTGAACATATACTATCCTAGAGTGTTAACTGGTCCAATAAGTTTCCTTTTGCTGAGTATTTGTGCTTGAAGACACTAGGATAGTCAAACGTAAAAACAGAATTTGTTAAATTATATCAACTTAGTACCTGATGGTGCCAATCAATTTGAGGCAACTGTTCTGGTCTATGAAAAAGGAGATTATGAGATCCAGAGTACAGAGGGAAAGTAATAAGTAAAGGCCATAAAGTGAGAGTGGAAAGAGAAAGCGAGAGACAGATTATCTTTTACACCAGTTGATTCTCATTTCCCATGTTAGTTCCTTGTGAATTCCCACACCGTTTCCTTCCTTATACATTCCCTAATTAGCTTCATTCCAGAATCAATCTGAATGTATATATGTTCCTTAAAATAAAATAATCCCTGATCAACATATGCAAATAAACAAAGCTTGTATTTTTGCTATTATTTTCTTTATATTACAATTAAAATAACTTAAGCTCAATGAGGTTATATTTGTTTATATTTATTCTACAGAAATATTCTTTTCTTATCTCATTATTTTGTTTTTACAAGTGGGTATTTTTATGAAAATAAAATGAACATATAATAAAATATACAGACTCTAACTGTCCAGCTAGATGAGATGGGTATATCAGTAGTTCATTTGTTTTATTGCTGACTAGTATTCCACTGCATGAATATGCTACAATTTGTTAATTCAGTTTTCTGTTAATGAACATTTGTTTTTGTTTTTGTTTTTCAGTTTTTATCTATTATGGATAAAGCGCCTATAAACACTTTTGTACAAGTCTTTTTGTTGATATATGCTTGTGTTTCTCTTGACTAATTAGGACTGGAATGATTTTTTTATAAGACACCCCCAAAATAAGTCTTTAAATTGTTTGTGCTGTTTTATATTCTTATCAGCAATATATGAGATTTCTGTGTTGCTTTGTTTCCTGTTCAGTGTTTGGTATTGTCAGGTTTTGTTTTTCCATTATACTGGCTGTGAAATGTGATCTCATTGTAGTTTTAATTAGCATTTCCTTAATGGCTAATGATGATTAGCAGTTTTTCATGTGCTTACTGGCTATTTGTATATTTTATTTCATGTTATGGCTATTCATATCTTACCTTTTTAAAATGAGGTTATCCTTTTATGGATGATTTTTAGAATTTCTTTATATATTCTGAATACTAGTCCTTTGTGAGATATATGTTCTATTAATTATTAATTTTCTTCCAGTCTTTGCCTTCTTTAATAATTGTGTGAAACATGTTTTTTGATGAGGAGAAATATTTAATTTGGAAGACATCCAATTTATCAATTATTTCTGTCTTTTATGGTTTGTGATTTTTTTGTTCTGACAGGGGAATTTTTTTTTAATTTGTCTACTCTATGGCTGTAAAGGTATTCTTTTTAAGAACTATGAAAAGTCTGAGATTTTATCTTACTTGCAAGCAAATAAATTAGATCACTACGGTTTCAGAATATCCAGTACCCAGGGCTCAGATACAAAACACTTTAACAGTCAAGAAACAATAAACAATGTGAACTTTTTGTCATATTCCTTTGACCCCAAATCCCACGAGAGTGATATGGATTGGCCATGATTGGTGTTTATATGTTCAGAGGGTTGAGTTATAAGAGAGAAACTGTGAGTTTAGGAAATCTGAATCTTTTATAATAGGCAGGAAGCTTGCCAACCCTTTGTTCTGGAGGGAAGCGTTATCCTAATTATATTAGACAGTGAGCATACCTTTGTTCCAAAAGGAGATACTGTATTTTTCAAGGCTATAAGCAAACCTGTCCTTTGTTCCAGAGAGAGACACTACTTCTAACTTCCAAGACTGATTACTATACAAACATCCTTTAAAAGGCAATGCAAAAAGATAGTGCCTCTCCTCTGGAGACATGTGAGAACAGGAGAGACCCATGGGGAATTGTGCTGTAATTCTTTTAGGTGTCTTTCTAAAGGCTTTAAGATTTCTGGTTTTACACTGAAGTTTAGAGCTTATTGCATATTAAATTTTGTGTGTGGAGTGAGATAATCATCATGGTTATTTTTTGACAAGCACAGATATTCATTTGTTCCAGGAATATGTATAAAAAAATACTTTTTTACCTCCCTATTGAATTGATTTGGTTCCTTTTGCTAAAATCAATTGACTGTATATATTTGGGCCTATTTCTATACTCTCCATTCTAGATTTGCTTATTCTTATAACAATACCAACATTAATTTAATTAATGTAGAAAAAGATAAGATTTTAGTAAAAGAAAAGATTTTAGTAGTTTTTGCATAATATAGTTGACTTTCATTGTTTAGGATCATTTTCTAAGTCAAAATGATGATTCTACTAGTGATGGCTTGAATAATCTTTCCTTGGATTCTATTTTTCCTTACAGATAACAGAACAATCCTTTTAAGATGAAAGTGAGACTAGATCATTCCTTCTCTAACCCTTCTGTTGATGATTAACTAGATCAGAGTTAAGTCACAAGTCTTCACATTGACTAAGGGTCTTACGTTTTCTGGAGCTTTGCTTTCATTCTGGATTCATTTTCAACCACTCTATCCTCACTCACTAGACCCTAGCTATTCTGGCTTCTGCTGTGTCCTTTGAGTTAGAAGCAGGATCTCATCTCAGAGCTTTGCAAGTTTACTCCTTCAAGGACCACGAGGGCAGAAACAGTCTCGTTTCTTCACTGATGGAATTATATGCCTAAAATATGCACTAGGATATTGTAGGTAATCATTAATATACATTGAATAACTTAAGGAATTATCTCTTGCACTACCTACGTGTAATCTCATCAATATTTTAGTTCTTTGAGTCATTTAATTCTTAAATGTGTTGCAATAAAAGAAGCATCTCTTTTATCTCATCATTTCATTACTGAAATAAGCCTCACAGAGGTTATATGACTTGCCCAACATTGTTTCTCTTGTAAGATTCAAAGTGAAGAATCATCTTGGACTTGCTTTTCAGTATTTACCCTACTAAATGTTTTTAGAAAAAGTGTGTGTGTGCCTCTGTGTGTGTGCCTTTGTGTGTGTGTGTACGCACGTGCACGCACGCGCGCATGCACACACGCGCGCATGCACACACTATGTAAATAAGGATTTTCTAAAAAGAGACACACATGTCTTCCTGGATCACAACATTTTCTTCGTCAACACGATGCCCGCACGGTAGTGTAGCACTTTTATGATATGATCTGTAATGAAAAGAATGTCATCATGTACTTACTGAATTTTGATAAAATTTTACTTGCCAATAATTTTGGGGAGGAAGAGGGTGGAAATGCCCAGCAAGTGTGTAATATAGTTCAGTTTTTTCTTTCTTATAATAAAGAAAAAAAATTCTTCTGTGGAGAATAACAGATCATCATATTCATAATTGAAAAATGTGGACTGTGAAGCAGATATCCTTCACATTCACCATTCACTTCGGAGACAAAGAAAATACTCTAAGTAGATTTCTCTCAGATAAATAGAATATTAATTCTGCCTAGTTGTACAGAAAGAAGACCGTTATTTCTGAAAATTACACAAAATCCATTATTTTAAAAGGCTGCAAAACAATAATGAAATCACAATGCTAAAAACCCATTCATGATTGTAACGTCAGTTTGAAGAATCAAAATTCCCAAGAACTCTAGAACCACTTGGGAGTAAGAGAAAAATAAGTTTACTTCAAATTTGTAAAACATGTTGCTCTAATCTAATATGGTGCTTTTTCTTTTCTTTTCTTTTTTTTTTTTTGAAACTTTAATTTAATTTTATTAACTACTAAAATGAGATTTTATGAAACCACTCTAAGACTGATTTTCTGACTTGCTACTGGATATTTCACTTGCAAAACCAACAGATGATTCAAATTTAACCTGATCAGAATGAAAAAAAAAATCAAATTACTCCCCTGTTCAAATTTTTCAGTCTCCCTAATAATATACAATATCTGAACTCCTGAATATATTTACTATTACCTCTATATGTGAATCCAACTTTGTGTACCTTTTGAGCTGGTAGCTTCTTACTAATCAGCTAATTAAAGTTGATACATCATTCATAGAGGGAAAAACAGCAGCAAAATAAAGTAAAAAAAAAAAAAAAATTGGTCCTAAAATTCCATAGATTTTGTTGGCTAAATAAGAGTTTTCAGAAATTAAAAGACACTAGTCTTTTTTGTAGAGAACTATAGTGATGTCATTTGAATGTCAAACTCAAGCTAAAAAAAAAAAAAAAGTCACGTTTGGATGTAGAGCAAGTCTTTGCTAAGGACAGGATTTAATATGCTGTAAGTAGCCTCATTTAAGCTCTTCTGACTCTTGATTTGAAATTTCTCTTCCTATAATCTCTTGTTATATCTAGGATAAAAAAAATGTTCTGACTCTGTGGGTGGGCTAAGTGCTGATGATATAACTGTGGAGTTTTAATTGCTAACTTCAAAAAAAAAGTTTGTATAAGTAAGTCTCTAATGACCTTATAAAGTCATTAAAAATCTCTGCGGCAAATATATAGATCTTTTAGAATTTAATACATCACTTCTGTTATGTATTTATTTGCCATTCCACTATGAATCTGACAAATATACCACTACATATGTTTCAGAGGATTTGCAGACTATGACATATAGGAGTGTCTATTTGTTTTACAATAAGTGATATAAGTAGCACATTTTTAGATAATTAATACTTTTATAATTCTTTTTATAATAGTTTAAATTTTGGGTAAATTAACAGTGAAATTAGATTCTATATGCTGATTACCAACCAGTGGTTTTCCTCTGAAATTTTATTCTCATTCTAAGAGTCATGCAAGGAAAAAAAGTAGAGACATGCATCCCCCTTTTTTTTTTTTTTTTGTCTACCGAAGGTTCATGTGCAGATAGAAAACACTCAAAATAAAATTTAAGCTAGATATTAGAAAGTTTAGACCTGAAAGTCAGAGGACAGAGAAGGTTTGATTGTCCCTATTGTTTCATAGGAATAAAATTTTGAAGCTACAGAATGCTTTTTAAAAAAATAATCCATTTAATTTTCTTTACTAGTTAAACTGACATATTTTGCTTTTATTGTTAAACTCAATTATGAGAAACTATCAACAAATGATAGTCTTTGAAAATTCATTAGAGTAAATCATTTCATTGAAAATAATCTATCAAATATCATCTCTCTTTTTAAATCATATTTTCCAGATACCCCCAAGAAAGCATCACTCTTCTACCGTATACCCTTTTTGAGTTGTCTATCATATCATACTAGCAGTAATATGAAGTTACTAAGTGAACCAGATATTGAACCTGAAATTTTTGACAAGGTAAATATAGGGCTGTCATCTTAAATATATGGCACTCAGGGTTCAGCAAAGCATTCAGGTTATGGAAACCACATGCAGTCACATACATAGCCAAGGTCCCACAATGCCAGGAGATGAGAAGTCTATTGATTTTCAAGTTCACAACACTGCTGGCATGTCTGCATTTTCTTCCTAGGTAGGATTTAGTACCTTCTCCTAGGATCAATACTTCCTTTGGTCAGTAAATGAAGTTCATTCTCTTTAATAGTTATGAGATAGTGAAAACAAACTAGCATATAATCAAATACTAACCTAAGAGGCGAAAAGATGATTATGATAAATGATAAACAGTGATGTTGGCTATCATTATTGTTTCTGAGATCCTGTGGGGAAAGTTTAAATGTTTATTAGCCTATAACTTTATTCTATCATTTGTCCACCTTGTGGTCCTTTTCTACTTTTCTTACTTTAATAGTATGGAAACTTTGGTTACTTTGAAGCAACTTTGTATAGGCCTGGCTCCGTGCTAGCTTACGTGCTCCCTTCTTGAACCAGTCCTCTCATTTGTCTCAGGAATTCAAATTCCAATTCAAAAGCTACCACATAACTAAATGCTCCATAGGTTTGTTGAATGAATTATCAAAAGAATAGGTATTGTAGATGTTTACTGCATATTTTTTTTAATTTCAGAGTTTTTGTTTATTTGTTTATTTTTTAATTGAGGTGTACTCTGTTTGCAATGTTGTGTCAATTTCTGGTGTACAGTTTCAGTCAGACATGTATATACATATATTGCTTTCATTATTTTTTCATTTCTGTTATAGGTTACTACAAGATATTGAATACAGTTCCCTGTGCCATAGAGTATGAACTTGTTGTTTACTGCAGACTTTTTTCTTTCCTTCAGAAATTGAGATGTCAATTTACCGTCATAAAAGTCAGAACAGGAGTACCTGAAAGGTACAAGTGCTCAAGAAATAGAGAATTCCTTGTAACATTTTATCAAACATTAACTTAAATAATCCTGTATGGATGCTTTTCTTGGTGATTTATTAACAAGGGAGGATCTTAAACCACCTTCTGGCATTTGTCTACTTACTACAGGAGGCCATTTAACCTGTAGACATTGGTGTATCCTTAATGATTATTTATAGACATGATCTTTCCGATTTGTTCATGCCCATGGTGCTGCAGCAGCTACAGATTCATGTTTGCCCATTATCAGATGTTAGATACACAGTGATTACAAACTAACTTAGTGCTAATCAAAATAGAACACAGTTAACAATTTCAATCATTTTTTAGAATAATGCAATCAAATCCAAGGTTCAGGGTAGGATTACATGTAAAATGTGCCACTTCCTTCTTTCATTAGTGTTGATAACAGGAGTTGATTATTATTTATTTATTTATTTTTGCTATGAAATGAAGAAAAAGTAGATCTGGTTAAACAGGACAGGGTCCTGAGTAGAGGGCAATGTGCAGAGCTACACAGAGGTATGTGGATCAGCCTCCTTGAGAAGGTGGAAGGAAGTCAGTCAGGGGATTATATGGAGAGAGGACATCCCAGCAGAAAGACCATTTAGAGTGGAATACCTGGAGTGAAGTATGTGCATCGGTGGTTAGGGACAGGAAGAGGAAGAAGCTCAGAGTGTAATGAGATAGAGTTCAAGAGAAGAAAAAAGTCTAGATCATGTAGGAGTTTGCAGAGCATTGCAAGGACTTAGGTTATTACTGTGAGTTGACTCAAGAGAGGTTTGACAGAAAGAAGTTATAGGGCCTAACCAACTTAGATCTTTTGTGTGCTTTCCTTGTCTTGAGGAAGTCGAGGATAGCTGTGCAGAGTCCCGTTTGGAGCTTATTCCTATTATCAAGCTAGAGATGCTGCTGCTCTGGACCAGGGTGGGAGCAATTGAGGTAGCGTGAATTGTTTGCTTTATGGATGAATTATAAATCTAGAGTCAATGGCATTTCCTGCAAGTCTGGGTATGGAGTGTAAGAGAGGAAAATATTTCAAGGAAAGCTTTAAGTTCTCTGACTTGAGCAACTGAAATGATAAAATTCCATATAAGTCAAGGTATCTGGGAAGACTGTGGATGCAAGAGTGTTTTTGGAGAGGAAGATCGGGAATTCAGTCTAAAGCCTGATATAATATTAGTTATCAAAAAATATTCTGTTTGCAAAAGTAACCAATAATCCTGATAGAAAAATACAAAAAAAAAGTAGAAGGAAATAAAATTCTTTATATTTCTGTCACCCAGGAATTACAATGGAGAATGTACTGTGAGAGAAAGTGTATGTTTTGGCGTATCGCCAATATAATTGCAAGTTGAAAAGTATGTGTGGGAGGAGTGACATCAGAAAGGGGCCGATTGAGAAGTTCCCTATTGTTCCCCAACACTGACTTAAGAACACTCTTAAGTTATATAAATATATCTATATAAATATAAAGATATAAAATATCTTGAGGAGAACTCCAGAAATCAGTTAAGAAGTTGCAATACCACAGGTAGGTGCAGAGCTGAGAATAGCCACATTAAAACGGATAAAAGCAACTTTTTCTCTTTACCCATTATTGCCCCAATCCCAACCTGGTACATTTCAGTCCAGGTTGCAGCTTCTCCCCTGTGAGGAAAGAGAAGCGTGGAATGTGTGTTCTACATTCTGACTGCCTGAGGGATCAGTTTCTCTTTCACCTGACCTGGAACCTGAATGGAAACGGCATCATTTTCGATGTCTGTGAGCTGCAGAAACAAGGAAGAGCACATGTGGCTGGCTGTGGCACCAAAGGAACCTCTGTACCACAGACAGCAGTTGGCATAGCTCAGGGAGATTCTGAGAAGGCACTCAACTTGTGGCTTCTCCCACAGGGAGGGGAAAAGGGGAGCATGTGTCCTGTGTCCTGGCTTTTGGAGAGCTTCTGAAGGGAGTAGGATCTGTCCTGACTGACTCAGATGCTGACAGGCAGCCAGCAAACTTTTGAAGTGTGGGGGACACTGAGGACAAAGATGAGCAGGGTGGGTTGCTGCTGTAGCTCCAAAGAAGCTGCGATTCTGCAGACAGACACCAGTGAAAGCAAGACTACATGCTCTTGAGAAAGAAACCAGCAAACCTAAGTGGGGAATTATATGTGTAAGTCCAGACTGTGGTTATACAAACCCACAGAAGATTTCAGATGCCCCTATCTCTAGCCAGATTGATTGGTGAAAAGTCCCTGTGTACAAAGCCAGTTCACAGAAAAGGAAACAATCAACAGAGTGAAGAGGGAAACCAGGAATTGGAGAAAATATTTGTAAGCCATATTTTGATAAGGAATTAGTATCCAGAATATGTGAAGAATGCCTGTAACTCAATAACAAAACAACCAAAAACCTGATTTAAAAATGGGCTAAGGAATTGAATAGATTTTTCTCCAAAAAATATACAAATGGCCAACAAGCATATGAAAAGATGCTCAACATGACAAGTCATCAGGGAAACACATATCAAAACCATGATGAGATATCACTTCACATTCATTAGGGTGGATAATACTAAAAAAAAGTGCTGGTGAAGATGTGGAGAAATTGGAACACTTGTGCACTGTTGGTAGGATTATAAAAGGGTGAAGCTGCTATGGATAATTATTAGACGTTCCTCAAAAAATTAAAAATAAGGCTACCATATGATCCAACAATCCTATTCTGGGTATATATTCAAAGCAATTGAAAAAAAAAGGTTTGAAGAAATATTTGCATACCCATGTTTATTGCAGCATTAGTCACACTAGCCAAGACATGAAAGTATCCTACATCTACATGGAATAGATGAGAAGAGTATGATATACTCACAGAATGGAATAGTATTCAACCATAAAAAAGAATGAACTCTTGTGCTACAACGATGGATGAATCTTGAGGACATTATGCTAAGTGAAATAAGTCAGTGACATTAAGACAAATATTGCATGATTCCATTTATATAAGTTATCTAAGGTAATCAAACTCATAGAGACAGGAAGTAGAATGCTAGTTTCTATGGGCTGGACAGACAGGGAAATGGTGAATTGTTTCATGAGTATAGAGTTTCAGTCATGGAAGATGGAAAAGTTCTAGAGATTTTTTTATATAACAATGTGTATACTTAACAATACTCTAAAAGATTTTAAAAATTAAAAAAGAATAGATCATGTATAAAATTCCATGTCTTTAAATATGTTTCCACAACTATATTTGGATGGACAGATTATCCCATTATATGGATATGCCATATTTTGTTTATACATGCTTTAAATAGTGGATTTTTTTCTATTCTCAAGTGTTTACAATTAAAACTAAAACTGTACTAATTCTTATACTTAATGATTTTTGTTTATCTCTGACACTTCTCTTAGTGTACTTACAATTCTATCAGTCCCCAAACTCCTTTCATGTAGCATATATTTCATAATGCTTCCTTTCTTATCCTGAAATGAAATTCACACATATGTTAAGAGAAATCAAACAATGTTTAAAAGTTTGTATGATATCATAATACAATATAATGGAGAAATAAAGAGAAGACAAGTTTTACTGAAATAATATAAATGTAAATACGTAAATGCTTGAGAATGATACACTAGAACATAGGTGTGCACACTTTTCCATAAAGGGCCAGATGCTAATAATTTTTAGCCTTGTCATCCATGTAGTCTCTGTTGTAACTACACAAGTCTGGTATTGTAGCACAAAAGAAAGCCATAGACAATGCAAATGAATGAACACTGCCATGTTCCAGTAAAATTTTATTTGCATTTAGATGGCACACTTGATTTGGCCCAAGAACTTAGTTTGCCAATCTCTATACAAAAAAATATATAATTGAACAGTCAACTGTTTGCATCCACATGTGAAATGATTGCAAATTCAAGAACTCAAAATAAATGATAGAAGTGTGTATGTGTGTGAGTGTGTGTGTTGACAACTCAAAAAACATCAGCAGCATTGCTGATGACACTCCTGATATTTTGAAATTGGGATACTTGGTAAAGTTCTGAACCAAATAAAGTACGAATTGTATTCATAGTCTTTTTAGCCACATGAATACTTGGAACCATATCAATTATTGTGTCAACTAAAAATAATTCTGCACATTTCCAAAATGTTCCCTCCACATTAGTACCACCCTTCTGGAAACCTTCTTTTTGATTAAATTGTTGAAAGTGGAAATTCTGTATCAAAAAATAACTTTTAATTATTATTTGCTTATACAAAAAACATAGGAGAACTTATTCTTCTTTTTGAGCTAGAGAATAAGATTATAACTTTCTTAAGATTTTATGACTTGAAGAAAGGGTTGTTTATACCAATTTGTTTCACACAGCACTTACCTAACTTTGCCAGATCTGGTACTTAACAGTCATATAAATTTATTAAAAAAAAAAAGTCTTACTTCATTTATCAATTAACATTTTGAATTAAAAGCCATTTTATTTACAAGTGTAAATCTAATTCTGATAAATAGAGCTATATTCCTAATGTAACATATAGTTACTTATATTTTAGATCTTAAGCAGAAATAACCACTAATAAATATTCCATCTCTTCTCACCTATTATAATTTACTATTAGAATATTTTCATAGTTTCTGGAAATTAACACAGTTCTACTGAGATAGTTCAATGTGTGATAATTATACACAGTTTAATTAGGTGAATCAAGATCACCAGGATTATAATCCATTAAAGGGTTTTGAAAATATCATTACAAAGCAGAGTAAGTTGTGAACATGTTTATAATGACATCAAAACCTTGATACTATACTGTGGGTTTGCTCAGTGTACACCCACTTTAATTGAAGCTTGCTATAAAAATGGTTATTTCTAAGAAATTTTTACTCAGTATGAATTCATTTCTGCATAAACATTTTGAGCATTGCAGTTATAGATAAGTTTAATGATCCTTCAGCCTTTTGTCATTTTCTATGATATTCATGTTTTTGAAGATTGTGGGCCATTGTTTTGTATATGTCTCTCAATTTGGGTTTGTCAGATTTATTATTGTCAGCAGTCAGATTTGAACTGCAACAGAGGATAATTTTCATTATGTTTATTCTTTGTTGGTATGGAATCACACTATTGATCTGACTCTAAATGTAAGACCATTCTTTGATTTTTAATTTTTCAATTTCATTTTGTTATTTTCTTTAATCAACTCTCCTTTGTTCTTCCCAATACTCCTCATAACATGAGCTCCATTAGGGTAGCTATTTTTACTGTCCTGACTAGTGTTTTATCCCCTTAGACAAATGACTACATATACTTCCTCATGACTAGAGTCAGATTATATATTTTTGGCAGGAATAAATGTGTTCCCAGTGCATCTCGTTCAAAAGTCACATTGTATCAATTTGCCCCCTCATTGGTGATGTTAATTTTGATTACTTGGTCAAATGGGCTCACCAGGTTTTACACTATAATATTAAATTTACACTATAAAATTTTTCTCTTTGCAATTAATACAAAAGATATGGGAAATGCTTCTAGACTATGTAAATATTGTGTTTCTCTTCAAATTTTTACCAAATGTTTTATTAACTGTTGATGGTCCTTGCCTGAATCATTTGATACTCTGACAACTGCAAAAGGATAATTCTCTAGCTCTGTTTTTTCTCTGCATTTATAAGTTGGATTTCTAATGTAATGGAGATTTCTCCCTCCCTTCTTCTTTATTCATGAATTCTTACATTTTCAGTAGAGATATAATCCTTTACTGTCATTTTTATGAGACAGTACAACTAAATACAATGTATGATACTATATTGAATCCTGAATTAGGGAAAAATTACCATAAAAATTGATAACACTGATAGAAATTGAATATTACATAAAATTATTATATCAACATTATATTTCTGTAACTATATAAAATATGCTCTTATATTGTTTCGTTTTTAGAAAAAATTCATAATTGTGGATAAAGTGTTTTGATGTCTACAGCTAATTCAGTAATGTGTGTTTGTGCATGAGAGAGAGAGAGATAACAGTGAGAGGGAATGAAAACATGATGAGTAGCATTCCTGCAGAAATGAATTACCTAAATGTAGTCACAATGAAGCATTAGATAAACTCAAATCAAATTATGAGATTCTCCACAAAGCAACTCATTTGTAATCTTTAAAAATGTCAGTATTATGAAAGACAACCAGGGGTAGGGGAGAGAGAGGGAATTCGGCAAAATATTAACAACTGTTGCATTTATCTGGATGAAGGGTTTATGGAGTTCTTTGTCCTATTATCATGACTCTTCTGAAAATGTGAAATTACATCAAAATAAAAAGTTAAAAATTAGTTCTTGAAGACATGATCATATCAAAATGACAGAAATGCCATAACCCTTAAAATTTTGATCTGTCTTAGGGTGTAGGTCTTTTGGTATGATCTTATTCTACAGATGTTTTTATTATATTTTGCAATTATATTAGCTTCTTCCTTCCTATGTGCTCTACTTTACGCATCACCTATGATTCATTTGTCCAGTTATTGAGCTGGTGAAGTAAAGTGCTTCCTCGAGTCAAGACACTCTTTTGTTGCAAAGGCTGATTTTTAAATATCAGTGTAACCAGAAAATAGAAAGTGTTTTTTTTCTCTATAAAGACAGTAAGTTCCCACCATTTCACTCATTTTCCTTTAAGTCAAATAAAGTGATTTTGTTTCCTTTCCTTTCTTTCCTTTCTTTTTTCTTTTCTTTCCTTTTTAAAGATTTTATGTATCCTTACATTTTTTTTTAAATTTTTCTGCAAGATATGAAACCTAGATATCAGGCTTGTTGCTCAATAATTTTGCTCATAGATTAAAGTCAGTATAGAAAACAATATCCTTCCAAACGATGCACCATAAGGGAGCCACCTCGTATACAAAAGGGCCAGTTGAACATTAAAGGGTGTTTCTAGAAAAAAACTTTTTTCTAAAAACTAAACAGAATGTAAGGGCATATTTTATTTATTTTATTTCAGTCATGAGAACAGAAAAATACCTTGACTGTAGATAGAAAAGAAGAGTATAGGCCCTTCTGTGATGAGAAAAACAACTTTTGTTTTTCCGAGTTGCTGCATAAGCATTTTGCAGTGTGATAACCCTGCTCACACCCAGAGTCTGGACACTTAGATAAGAACTTGGGTTTAGGATTCCTGCCATCACTTCCCACTTTGCTTTTTCTGGGGCACCTCTTAAAATAACCACTTAGACTTAAAGCCATTAAAACTACAGCCCCATACACCTTGTAAGCAATAGATGAGTGGTACCCTGCTTTCTGTCTTGACCTAGAAGAGAGGATTTCCTTTCCCCCAGTTCATTGTGCCCAACCTCCCACCCTGATCCCTTTCTGGGATATGTAAGTAACCATCTTGTGACTCTACTTTCTTTGTTTGGGTGCACTGAAATTGCACCTTCAATCAAGACAATTCCATGGATTTCAAGTCCCCAAAGTGGGGACTCAGATGCTGAGGGAGCTACCTGCCCATTCTGCATGGGCAGCTTGTATGCCCGCATTCAGCAGGTTCATAATCTGCATATTCTTAATTTAATACACTAGCTATGGTCCCCCCAACACACCCTCTTAGGAGACGTCAAAGACAGTGCAGTACTGGGGTGACCAGTTACCCAGAGGAGGAGCTGGCATGGGAACTGTGTGAAATTAAGGCTTAGAATAGCTAAAGAGTTTTCTACTCATCAAGGTTGGAGGACAAGGAAAGAAAGAATTTCCACTCATACATGGCCTCCTCACTCACCCCCATCCTCTCCTTGTTTTAAATATATATATATATGCATGCATATGTTTGTATTTATATATATTTTTGTATAAATGTGTATATATGTGTTTGTGAATATATGTGTGTATATATATATGTATAAATAGGAAACATAAATAAAAGAATAGGTTTAGTCCTACACTTTGGAACTTTTCATCTTTTCAAGTGATCCTTTTTCTAATTTGGGGTGGATGGTGGCCAGCAGCAGGGTAGAGGCAGAGAGGTAATAATTTCCCACTATAATGGGCTACATTTTGGTTTAATAGTAGTCCTTGGTTCAAATAATTTTGTGATATTTTCCTTTGTATTATTACCTCCATAAAAGTAATCTATTTCTTAATACCTTAGCTAATCATTTTATCAATTAAGGCTGCCTATAATATACTAATGATATATGTCAGGGGTGTGAATTCTAGATCCAACTCATAGACAATTAAGAATGATCAGTTAAGTGATAAAATTGTATGTTAGACAACGCATGTGATGATGCACCTGTCCTGGCATTATCAGCATTCAGATCTCTCCTCCTATAGAGAATAGATGCCATTTATATTTTCACTTTGTTAGAATGGAATCAAAATTCATATACTTGGCTCTGAATGTAATACTGGCTTTCATTATTCACTTTTATTTTTTATTTTCCTTAAGAAATTTGCTTTAATGTTTCCAGCACTCATTAGCCGTGTGGTCTCCATAATGCAGAGATTTTGTCTGGCTTGTTTAGCATTATACTCCCAGTACCAAGTATTTAAATATCTTTAATGAAGTAAATAAATAAGTAGATACTTGGATATTTTTTGCATGTCAATAACTGCTAATTTTGTGTTAAAACTCACCAAAATAATATGCTGTGGGAAATTTAAAAAAAAAAACGAAAAACAAACTTTAGCTTTGTCATAAAAGTTAATGTTATCCAACCACCATGCAGGGGTTGTCTTCTTTGTGTAACAGTTTGCATAGTAAGTTGGGTGGATATTTTTCTTAAAATACACTTACAGAATTTAATAATGTAAGGGATACTAACATTATGAAATAATCTGTATACATTTAAGTAAAATTTTAAGAAAACATAGATCATGGTGGGAGAAGTGAGGAAGGCAAAAAAAATTAATTGTTTTTAATAATGTAACCCTCATAATTTGAAATTTTTGCTTTTTTTCCCCAGAAAAATGACTTTCTGTGAATGACAACCATTTCTCCAGAAGCTGAAAATAAAGGTAATGGTCAGTTTGGAATGTATACATGTACTAAACTTAAAAATTATTGCTCTTGTTAAGATTTCTGATATCAGAATTCTCCTGAACTATTTCTCTTATGTTGTCCCATCCAGTTGGTCTAAGTTGGTACAAGGTATTTACTAACATTACTTGGGAGCTGTGTTTAATGAAAGTCAGTATGATATAATGGTGGAAAATGTGGGCTCTGGGGCCAGGTGCCTTGAGCTCAGATCAAGACCCAGCCAGCTGAGGGACTGTGAGCAAGTTACTCGGTCTCTTTGAGCCTCATTTGTAAATAGGGCTAATAGTTAGTTTGTCGTGAATCATTAGTTTGTAATGCACATCGAGTACCAGGACCATGGCCAGCACTTTGGAAGTACTGGCTAATATTACTGTTTGTTAGTTTATGGAAAGAATGTGTGGAGAATATTGGTGGGTGGAGAGAATTTGTGTGTGACAATTAGTGCATGGAGAGAGAGATTACCACTGATACAGTGCATGATGACCTGTGGACACCAACTGGGATAAAAGCGTCTATAAGCAACCACTGGAAAAGTTGATGGCAGAGTGCCTGTGTGGGTTTAGGGCGGTTTCATTGTCCTACCCAGAGGAAGAGGCTATCAGGCATTTGGGTCACTGGAGCAGTGCCCTTTCACTAGCTGATGTGTGGTTAGCTTTTTAACTTCTTATAACCTCTAAGTTTCACAACTGAGAGTTGAAGTGTTCTGAACTTAATATTATTCTACTGAGATAATATTTTTTCTCATCCTAAATCTCTAGGATTAAAGACCTTGAGTGTAAGGATGACACCAAAACCTCACAAAACAGACTGTACTCGCTTTTCACCCCAAATAGCAACACTGGACAAATTACCTCATCCCTGCTTCCCTACTTATATCATTTTCCAGATGAAGTGTTGAGATCAGGTCACTCCCAGATGCATTGTGTAGCCTGTGGTCCACTTTTACTCCCATCATTTTCTATTTAACTTGGTATCTTCAATCCCTTTCCTCTCTGTTATCATTAGAACGAAAAAAGTGCCCTAAGCCTTGGAGCTTTATATATGTAACTAAAAGAAGAGTTTTTGCAAAGACCAGAGACATCTAAAATAAAAAGTTAACTTTTGATCAACAAAAAGTGAGTGTCACTATGAGAGGGAAAAAAGTTGGAATTTTTTAAAAAAGCTCATAACACAAATACGTATTAAAAAAAGAATAGAATATGATACGTGATATTTGTGAGACTGTAGAGAAAATGTTTTCATGTTTCTGCACAGTTAGGGCTTTCTGAACAAAACTAAAACAGAAACTTGGGACCTGAATTAAAGGACAGACCTTTACTTGAAAGATGACTGAATATAGTAAGGGATTTTACATTTGTGGAAGTACACTTTTAAATGTTGAAGGGGGATAAAATCCAGAAACATTCCAGGGGTTGAAACACTAAAACACTTGTTTTATCTTTCTCCAGAGAGATTTACTTACATTCCGATGAATAAGAACTGGACATTACCCTCTTTATATTCCCCAAGGACAAATTGTTTCTATTAGGAAAGTTGAGTTTCCTTTCCTTCTGCAGAAGGAAAGGGGGACAATGCATATATATACTCACAGATGCATATTTTCAGTGTTTCTCCCTTTCAGTTTAGACAATTTTATATACACAGTCCATCTAGCTCTCTTTTCATTGACCCATAAATGAGAAAGTTTGATAGAAAAGGAGTCAATGTGGTTATAAATCATGTGTTTACTTTTAGGACAATATGAGTATATACGGATATTAAAACTAATCAATGTCAGTGGAATAGAAATGGGAAAAGACCAAAGCCTTTATTTACAGTTATTTCTTACAAATTATTGATGACACCAAAATGGTTTTCATTGTTGTCTGTTAAGCTGACTCATTTGTTTGAACTGTTAAATACGTTTTCTAATGGGAATGAGACATGGGTACAAGTTGGATGGAAACAACTGAAGGCAAACATTTGTTATTTTAAATGTGGGTAAGGTGATGTTTAAGAGAAGTGTTGGTGGACAGAGAGACCCCCTAAATTAGGAGGCCCACCAAAATGTGGGTCCTTGCCGCCGGCTGTGAAAGATTTCACAGCAGAGGCAGAGGGACAAAGTGTAGAAGCTGCTTTATTTCTCAAAAGAAGAAAAGGTAGGAGCGTGCTCGATCGAAGAGCTGTCAGCCAAGACGCCCTGTAGAGAGAGCTCCAGTTGTGGCTCAGGCCACTTGGATGTTTATGGGAGGCTTCCACCATCATGTCCTTGTTCCAGGGATGCTGGAGCCAGTTGCCTTTCTTTCCTGTCCTGGTATGAGCTTTTCCAGTTGTTGTCATGGCAATCGTAAACTGCCATAGAGCTGGTGGGTGTGTCGTTCAGCATGCTACTAAATTACAATGACCATATAATGAGGCTTAAGGTCCACTGGCAGTCAAATCCTTTGCCATCTTGGGCTTCACAGGTTCTAAAGGATTCTTGTTTCTTCTCTTTGCAGCTGCTTCCTGAGACTTAGATAAGACTAATTCCTTTCTTTTTCAGGGAGGGGCAAGGGGTATGATCCTGGGGGCAACAACCTTAGTAACAAAAAGGAAAGTTGCTTTTAATCACAATGCCGGCAATCTGGTGGACCCAGTATCCCCCAGAAAACTATCTCCCAAGATTCTGCTCAGCCATGATAAGAGGCAGGGGTTAGGGGGCCTTAGTTCCTGCAGAAGATTGTTACACTCCAGGAGGAGGAACCAGATCCTGCCCCAAGGCTGCACTATTGTTTCTTGACTACCCCTCCCTTGTTTCTGCACTCCCTCCCTTCCCAGATGAGCAGTTGTTTAAATCTGCCCTTTGAAATTCAGGGAAGGTCAAAGAGACCTTGAATTAAGCCTATTGCCCACAAACAAGAAACTGGGAACACTGAAAGATTTGTACCAGGGAGGACCCCACAGGGTCTGCTTGGTATCAGAAGGATTCATTTTATTCTAATCCTCTATACCTCTTCCTTACTTATTCAGCTTTAGGCAATATGCATTTGCAACTCTGTTAAATGACTCAGTCATTTAATTCCATACTTCTTGTCTGCAAAATTTTCCTCGGCTTTGATCACAAAGGACTCTTCTTTTAGGAGGCCGTGCTTTCAATGTTGTGTCTAACTTGATTTTTTTCATCTTCTTGTCTTATACCATACTTAAGTATAAGAAATTCAGGGGAACTAAAGGGAATAATCTACCTGATCTCTTTCATCCATGTAATTTCTCCTGTTTCTATAAAATAAAACAGAACAGGAACTTATCACCCTATTCCCACACCCTGTAATGCCTGATTACAAAAGACATTCATTCTGCTAAGCTCTTCTCTGTTTATTGTGATCACTTCAGACAGCATTCAGAGACAGACACTAGATGTTAGATTCTTTATGAAATAAATGGAAAATCTTTGTCACATGAGGATCTGCCTTTCTTTATGGATCTTCCAAGAAGGATTAAATTGCGATACCTTTTTTTTTCTTATCCAGAGCTAATGAATCTAAATTGTAAACATTGTGTTCTCAGGCAACATACAAATTCATTGACATTTTCAGTTCCCTGAAGTTCTCAAAAAATTTTCAAATTATAAGTACTTGTTAATGTCTACTGAAATAAATGCGCAGCCTAAAAGTTGAGAGTTACGTTTTATTTGGTGGGAAGACACAAGTTGGATGACAGCCTCTCAGATGTGCTCTGAGGGACTGCTCTGAAGAGGTAGGGGAGGAGCTAGGATATATAGGAGCTTTACAACAAAGACCAGGTAGTTGGAACAATAAAAGATTACTTGTTATCTAAAGAAAACCAGGCATCTCAGGTTAAAGAATTCAGTGCTTTTCTATATATGGGAGGAAGCAAACATTTGGGCTCATGGAATTCATTCCTTTGACAAGCACCTAGCTACCTAGGGCCAGTAACCTGTCCTTTCTTATTCTGAGTCCCCTCAGGGTGCACCATTGTAAGTGGCTGCAGAGGCTGGGCTGCAGGGTTGTCTTCACGAGGGGAGGGGGGAGGTTTGCCGCAGCTGCTGATGACTTGATGGTTTCAGCATTCTTTGTTTACTGATATGGTTTACAGTATTTTTCATTCACATTAACAACTATTAAAAGCTGGAGCATTTCTTGATTTACATATGGGAATGGAGTTTATATAGAAAGGAAGAGAATAGGAAGAAGATGGGTAAAAATAAGTAAAATAAGGAGAAGGAGAAAAAAGGTTGAAAATAAAGGGCCAGAGAAATTAGAGGGTAGAAAATGGGAAAGAAAAGAGGTGAAAAACTAAAAGTATGTATTCATGTATCACAGAAACACATTGTTGCATCAAACTCCATTAGTTTGAACAATGATAGTGGGGTTTTTTTTAGTTTTGTTTTCTTTATCATATTTTCAATAAAATAATTTTCAAATTAAAGTATACTTGACTGTCACATGTTGATACAGAAGTAGAATTTTATTAACAACTAATGATGATTATTTAGTTACATTTTTGAGAATTTACCATGTTCGGATACATTGGTCCTTTAAGTATATTAAGTTGTTTACCTTACCAAAATTTTATGAGGTATATACTGTTCTATCTTTCACTTTTGAAATAAAAACTGGTAAAATCTTTAAACTGTTTGTGAACATCACAAATCTGATAAAAATGGGAGAGCTGGGATTTCAGCCCATGTTGTATCTCTTTTCAGGACCTAGACTTCTAAACATTTTGTGAAATAGGTTTCTCATGGAGTTTTTTTTTTTTTTTTCTTCCCCTAGTAAACATAACAGCATGTTCAAGTGGAATTTTCCACTGAAAATCAAGAACGAAATAAATTTTAATGACACCAGCAGTACATGCAAAAAAGATGGTAGAAACCTAATGTTGTCATATTTAAGTCTCCTCATCCACATCAAGTATATAAATTGTGGGGACATTGAAGGAGTTTGTTTTGTTTTATTTTTTTAAGTAGAGTTTTAGTGAGAGCTAAAGTTTGCTGTAGTTGTGAGTTTTTTCCCTGTATACTCAATTCAAGAGACAGATGCTTTATGGAGACAACTCAGAAAGTTTCAAAATTGTCCTCTGCGGTTTAAAACTTGTGTTTAATTCATGCCCGCAAACACAGCAGGGCAGGGAAACTTACATACTCAGAGTTTTTCTAGACCGTGAGTGTATGCCAGTCTCTTGAGGAGAAATTCTAGATTGCACATACTAGAGAGTTGTTCTCAGTTGCTCTCCAAGAGTAGAGCTTTTATGGCAAATGGACCTCAGCAAAAAATAAGCTACATTGACTCCAGATGCTTAGTGCCTAAGAGTGAGTAGACCAGCCACAATAGACAATGAAACTACAAATGACAGATCATGGCAAAAGAGAAACTCACAAGTAAGTTCCATTATTCAGCCAGCTTTCAAGAATGGTCACACCCAGAGATAGTAACATTTTACCACTGCAATTTTACACAAGTTGGAATTTTTTTGCCCACCCTTCTCTCCCGTTCCTCCCTGCCTCCCACCATAAAACTTTCACCTTCCTATTTGTGAACCTGTGCCCCTGTCTATCCTGGAGGATATAAAATAGAGGTTGGCAAGCTAAGGAATGAGCATAGATGCAGAAAGTAGAAAGAGAAAAAATCAACCTCCCCCCTACTCATTCCACTATACACAGTGAGGCTTATCAAATCTGGCTTGGGAGAGTGAGAAAGTTTTGCCTTGAAATAAAGTTTAAAATGTTTGTTATTTTACAATTATGGACATAATCATTATTTTTTAATGGATTTTATTTTTAGAGCAGATTTTGGTTCAGAACTAAACTGAGCAGAAAATATGGAGAGTTCTCATAAACACGCTACCTTCACACACATACAACCTCCTCCACTATCAACATCCCTCACCAGAGTGGTACATTTATTACAATTGATGGGCCTACATTGATACATCATTGTCATCCAAAGTCCATAATTTACATTAGTGTTCACTCTTGGTGGTATACATTCTGTGGGTTTTGACAAATGTATAATGACATATACCCACCATTATAGTATCAAAAAGAAGAGTTTCAGTGCTTTAAGAATCCTCTATGTTATCCACCTCTCCCTCCTCCTAACCCTTTGCAACCACTGATCTTTTCATTGTATCCATAGTTTTGCCTTTTCCAGAATGTCACATAATTGGAATCACATAGTATGTATCCTTTCAGGCTGGCTTCTTTCACTTAGTAACATGCATTTTATGTCTTTTCATGGCTTAATAACTCATTGCATGTTAGTGCTCAATAATAATATGGTCTGCACATATCACAGATTATTTTCCGTTAACCTAATGAAGGACATCATGGTTGCTTCCAAGTTTGGGCAACTGTGAATTAAACTTATATAAACATCTAAGAACTGGATTTTGTATGGATATAAGTTTTCAATTCACTTGGGTATATACAAGGGCAGTTGATGGATATTGTGGTAAAAGTAAATTTAGTTTTGTAAGAAATTGTAAAATTGTTTTCCAAAGTAGCTGTACCATTTTGTATGCCCACAAGCAATGAATGAGAGTTACTGTTGCTCTTTATCCTCACTGGAATTTGGTATTGTCAGTGTTTTGGAGACACATTCATTATTGATCAGAGGATATTTTATCATAAGGGAGTAACTAAAAACTCAGGAGTCTTCCCCAAAATTTATTCTAGAAGTGTTGGAGAATTAATCCCACAAATTAATTAAGGAGAGTTAATAATAGTTCCTGAATATTGTATTGCACTTATGCATTATATTACAAACTTAAGATATCTCTACTATATATAACTCAAATTGCTTTAAATTCAATATTGTCAATTCATACATGTTTTAATGGGGACTCACAGGATGAAATCAGCCTACCATTTTATGAATTTGGGGACATCCAAAAGTATTCACCTAAGGTGATCTTAAACATTTATTAGTTTTATTCTTTGATTTAACATTTACTAAGTACTTTACCTAGACTGTGGCAGTAAAACTGGGGATACAAATATAAATAAATCATGGCTTTTGTTCTCAAATAACATAGTAGTCAAAGTTGTTTTTGTTAATTGTGACAGAAACACCACTCTTACCACTTAAACATAAATGAGAATTTATTGCTCAAATAACTGGGGTGTCCAGTAGTAAAGCTAACTTTAGGACTTCTGGGTTCTTTATGTTCCTTTCTCTATTTCTGTTTCTTCATCTCATTGTCTCTTTCCCTCAGTATTTATCATTTCTTTGTATATTGTCATAATCACTCTTTGCCATGCTCCAGATAAATTCCATCAGAATAATAAAGGGGAGAGCATTGCTGCAGAATAGCCTAGAAATACATCATTCCCACTTACAATCCTAGAAAAGAGAGATTTTTCTCTCTTATCATGACCTTAAAAAACTGATTGGATTTTGAGAGTTATGTTCTTCGGTGTTATTTTTTAGGAGTTATTATGCCTTGAGTCAGAAGATGGGATTACAGAGGGGAGAGTATACCTCAAGTGATAGAGCACATGCTTAGCACTCCCAGGGCCCTGGGTTCAATCCCCAGCACCACTTCTAAAAATCAATGATCAATCAACAAATAAATAAATAAACAAACCTACTTATGCACCCCACCCTCCCCAAAAAACTAAACTAAAATAAAAAGATTAAAAAAGAAAAGAAGATGGGATTATGTTAAACAGTGCAATGACTGGACTGTCCAGATAATTGAAAAAACTCACAGGGGTGAGTATAGCTCAGTGGTAGAGTGCATGCTTAGCATGCATGAGATCCTGGGTTCAATACCCAGTACCTCCATTAAAAAAAAAAAAGAAAAAGACTCACAAAGGTGCACAAGGTGTAATTATGTAAGACTTTAATCAAGTACATCAGGAGAAAGGAAGCAGAGGTGAGAATCGTGGGCTCAGAGTTTTCTAGGTGTAGCTACCCAGGGTTCTTTCAAAGTTGCACAGAAACTGCTTCATCTCTGGATTTTGTACCACCAAGGTATGAGTGAGAAATCTTGGTTTAAAGAGACATGGTAAAAAGTATCCTGTAGGGTTTTATATTCCTCACTGATCAGGCAGCCAAGCCAGAGAGTAAAGCAGTTAAAACAGGAATAAGCCACCAGTTTATACAACCTCAAACAATGTAAAAAACTGACTCTCAGTGTCACCGGGGGAGTTCTGGACTTCAAACAGCAGATTACCTAACTCTTATTCTTATCTTGACCAAGACCTCCAGATCTCCCCAAAGATAAGCATAGAACTCTCCCAGTTCAGCTGAAAGGTAACTTTATCCCATGTGAAATATGTGTTATAGGGTACAAGGAGAATATCTTATGGTGGGAAAATCTGGACAATTTATTATGCTATTTTGAAAGATGCCTAAGCTTGTTCCGTGGGAGAATCACAAGAAAAATGTCAGGCTGGTGAAAAGCTGGTGCTGTCATTCTGAATCTGCAACTGGAGAGGTGCAAGATAGAAGTGAATTCCAGAAGAGAAAATGGCTTATCCTTTCTTGTATTCTAGAATAGTTCTCTTTGCTTGGCTTCAGAGGAGGCTGAGTTGTGAGTAGGTGGAACTGCCTGTCAAAAAAGGTCTATCTGATTCAATCTTCATAGGTATAGATTGGGATATACATATTCATGTTACCCCGAAAGGTAACGATCCCAACTCTTGTCAGACCCGAAAGACAAGCTTACAGTTGGGAGACGGTATGTTGTGTAGTGAAAGATTTTTAAAGATTTATTTAAAAAAGGAAAAAAGTAAACCTCCAAGAATGAGAGTCAGGCTGATACAAGGGAGGAAAAGTGTTGGTTTTTATCTCCTGTTTTTGTTTTACCCTCACTTAGAGGTGATCTTTTCATTGATTGTCAGCTCTTGCCCCTGGAGCGTTTAGTCATGTTTGGCTCCTTTGTGCATGTCCTCACCCATTGTATTTACAGAAAAAACCTATGGGGGTGGGTGGCTAAACTGCAGTGTTAATTATAATACAATGAGCTTTGGGTTGTCTCCAATTAAGTCCTTTCTGCTATTACGCTGTCTGTCGCTGTTGGGTTTTAACCAGTTTCTTGCTGGCAGTCACTCATTTAGAAGTAAAGTCCCTTTATGCTGTTATGCTGCATAACACCGTCTTTTGGACCATCCTCCCTCTCCTTCACCTATCTGCCTAGTGCCCCCACTTATCTTCCTACCTAACATTTATACATCATGATTTGAAGATAGCAGTGAGAGGTTAAATGGTAGATTGGCATGAGTCATCATTCTGGTCCTTCTTATAATATGCATGGTACACGAAGGACCCAGAAGTCCTGGTGCTTGCCAAGAAAGAAATATAGACATGCTCAGACTAGAAAGGATATAGAGGTTTGGGGTTAGAAAGAAGAGACAGATGTCTGAGACCAGTAGAAAAGGCAAGGACTATACAGAGAACCCAGGGCAATGACCAGTCTATGGAGCTGACCAGTCTACTTACTGCAAAGAAGAAACCACCAAGGATCCAGAGAGCAGCACATAGCTCCCTGCAGCCATGAGGACACAGTAAGGTCCCTTCCAACAACCATTTGCCATCTCGAGGAAGAGAAAAGGAATATTGTGAATCTGAAAAACTCCTGATTTGCTTAAAATGCATAGGGTACCAGAGCTGTTAAACTAAATATTTAAAATAAAAACTGTCTGCACTTTATGTTGATTTATCATGTCCTCAGTTATTTATGAGAACAAAGTTCTCACCTTGGAAGAGCTGAAGTTCTTTATAATAATATGACTTTCTGTGGTTACTTTTAAAGGTTTATGGCCACTTGGATTGACTAGATAACCAAATGCTATTTCTTGCTAACCCAGAATTCTGTCTGTAGTGGGTTGAATAAAGTTCCCACAAACCCAAAAGTTCACGTCCACCTGGAACTTTAGAAGGTGAACTTACTTGGAAACAGGATATTTGCAGGTATAATTTTTTAAGAAGAGGTCATACTGGTTTGGAGTGGGCCCTAAATACAATTATCTGTCACCTTAGAAAAGAGGAGAGGACACACAGAGAAACATGCAGAGAACAAGGCCATGTGAATAAGGAGGCTGACCCTGGGATGACTTGTCTACAAGCTAAGAAATAAATGCCACAGATTGTAGACAAGAATCAGAACCTAGAAAGAGATGAGGAAGGATTCTTCCCTAAAAGCCTTCAGAGGTGGTATGGCCGTATTGACACATTGATTTCAGGGATGGCTGAGAAATACCCTAGACTTCTGTGTTTTGAGAAAATGTAAATTGTAGAGGACTCCCTGCATATTCTGAGAACTCACCACCTGCACCCTTTCTTCACCCTTCTTCGTGACTCTCATAAACTACCTGTCTATACCTCCTCATTTTACTTGCTTCTGTAGACTCTCAGGCTCCTTTCCTTCTCTTTGAAATATTTCTCATTAATCAAAGTCTCCATATTGTAATAACCTAAGTAAAATAATTTCCTTAATTGCCAGTGCATTTTTATTTTTCATAGCCTAGCCTAAAAAACATTTTGATATAAGTGTCAAAGTATAGAATCTGAATTTCTTATAAAAAATGAGGAGAAAAAGAATAGAGGAAGTTGCAAAATGATTTCCTGAACTCAGATAGTGAGCAATTTAGTTTTTTTCTTTTAATCAGAAAAGTTCTGTACTTATCTCTCCATGAAACAAAACGGTGTTATACGAAAAAAAAAATCACTTGTATTAAAACCGAACAGCTTGTCCCAGGTTGCTATGCGGACCGTTGGGAAATTACCCTGAATTCAATTGGGTAATATATAGCAGAGCCAAGAAAATGGGTTTATATTATCTTTTGGCTTTCTTATAAGATATAAAAGCACAGGTGCCTGGTCACAGAGGCTCCAATGATTCATTAGTATCAATACTAAATATTTGATTTGGAGGAAAAATTATATGTTTTCTGTACATTAAATGTTTTCTGAAGAAAGATATATTTTTATAAAAATTCATCTTCTTAAATTCTTGAATAGTTTCAAGAATATTAAGAGACAAAAAATAAATGAGCTGTTGTGAATGATTAATTTTAGCAGAGCCTTAGCAAATGGAACAAAGTACAGAAACATTGAGAAGCTACAGTTTTACAATGTATGGGTTCACCATTGGTTTTTTAAAAATGCAAATTATTAATAAATTGTTTAGGTCCTAGAGAACAAGTATACATTTTATTAAAATGACAAGCTCAAAATCATTGTGATATAATTATCCCTTTAAGCATACCATGTCTCATTTTTCATGATAAAAAAGAAAAAAAGACCTTCTGTTTTGGGTTTACATTCTGGGTTTCAAATATTGCCTCCACTGAGGTAACTATCTGCTTTAGACAAATTGAGATAAAGTTAGTTTTTTGGAGCAGACTTAAATGATCTTTTCCTTACTGACTCTAATTTAGCATTTTCAAAAAGTCACACAGGATCGTTGCTCCATATAATTCTTGTTGACTATGAAAGGAACTGTATTGATCAGTTTCACAGTATCTGTAACCTTTGGATAAGAAGAAGAAATCTAAGTATTATGGGTAGTAAGTCGTAGCCTAAGAGAATACAGACACAAGCAGCAATTTTTTTTGAGGTGAACAGTAACCTGCCAGTTACTCTAAGTGAATGTTTGAAGATAATGATCTTACTATGTAGGTAAATATACTCCCTTTAAAAATTCAGTTGCCTTAGCTTGATATAGCAATAAGTTAGTTGTTTATTTGATACAAGTCAAACAACCAAGTAAACTACTTCTGATGTTTCAAGCTAGTGTCCTGTTGCATCACTGGATGATATTCCTGCTCATGGCTCAATGTTCCACTCTCCATCCACTGAGGAAACATATGTTAGGATGGTAAAGGACTTAAATCAAGTAGTTCACCTGCTCTCTTTATCTGAATATCATCAGGTATGAATTGGGTATAGCAAAATAAAAATAAAAGAGATGAGAATCAGACTCATGTAAACAAAATAACATAAATAAACACTGGGTATTTAGAAGGGCTATTTAATTGGGGTGCTAATTGTCTAAGTTGGGACTTAGCTTTCCTAATGTTAAATTTTGAGAGAAATGCATGTTCTCTCCTTTGTTATACCCAAGAAGTAAGCAAGCAGCACTTAGAAAACGTGCATTGAAAACTGGGAAAGAGAAGACACAAGGTTAGCTTCTGTATTGTTATATCAAGCAAAACATTCATCACTTAAACCAAGCGAAGTTTCTAAATGCCAATTTGAAAACCACGAAAAGTCTTCAACAAACATATTACAATCAAGAAGAGTGGGCTAAATATTTTTTCACATCATTTACCAGTGATTGTTGTAAATGTACTTCCACCTTAATTAATACAAGATGATTTCAAAATGAATGAATCACAAAGGATTTCCTCCCAGCACTTGGCCTAATGATGAATAAGGGAAGACAAGAGAATTCTATTGGAACAAAAGACACTTTTTTTCTTAAAGGTGAGCTAAAATGGCTTTTAAAAATACACAAAGAAAATGTGTTTTACTGAAAAGAAAAATCTTCATTCACTGTATTTGACATTAAAGCTAAGAGAAATCTGTAGAAATAAAAAAGCTCTTCAAAGACCTCTTTATTTGTAGGCATTCTGATTAACTGATTGAGAAGAGGACAATAATATTTTTCCTCCTCAGATTAAAAAAAAAAGTTAAAAATAAATGCAGTTAATACAACTACAACAAAGGAGTCAGTCAAGTGAAATAGTCAATGTTATAGAACAGTGAGATAGCAATAATCACAACAAAAGGAGTTTTAAAACAGAGAAAGAAGTAAAAAATGCAATTTACTGTTGTGTTAAGGTGGGATATTTTATATGCTTATGAAGGGAAATGTCTCAGAGTACTTTAGGCATCCATGTATATTTCTGTGTTGAAGGCAAGTATTCAGTTAAATGGAATATCTTAAGGGATGGAGATGCCCTTGCCTCCTTATTAATGTTCAGTGTTATGATTAACTGAAGGTGAAGAGAACATTATATTTGCAATACTGAGGTCAAGCTCCAGTCTATTATTAATATCTTGGTGCTTTTGTGCGAGTCATTCATATCTCAAAACTTTTGATTTTTCTTAAAAACAAACAATCAAACAAACAAACAAAAAAAAAGAGGACAGTTAAAGAATCTTCACTGCTCCTATAGGCATTAATTTTTAACTTAAAAAATCCTGTGGTATGACATCAAAAAACAAAGAAACAAAGAAGCCTCTACAAATTATAAGAAACCCACACAACATTATACAGCATCATTCAGTTATAGCAGCATTTACACTTCAACAATTACAGGAAGGTTGTCAAAACAAAATAAAGCAAAACAAAACTTGTCTACTTTTTTAAACACAGACTGAGGATAAAAGGTTTGAGCTAGCACAGCAGAAGTATTTCATTCTATTTAGATGAGATAGAGTTTCTAATAGGAATAAGGAAGTGATGTGAGTTGACTTGAGAAGAACTGCTGATAAAAAGCTATCATCCAGCGTATGATGGAATGTCACAAAGACAAACATGAACTTGGTATCAAAGTCAGACAAACTCAAACTCAATATCACAGTTAAACTTCCTACATCATTTTTCAAAGACTAAGAAAACATTATAAATCAGAATACTGTAAACATTTTTCACTAGGCATGGATTGAAAAGCTTTTTGAAGGTTAATTAGCTACTTCATCTTTCTCTATTTCAATGACAGCAGTTCCTCACAAAAATAAAAGATTTCAGGTATTCAATTTCAAGTCTTCACTTTGTGGTTCATTGTATTTAGAAAGTAGTATACTTGAACAAAATTTCAGAATTTGGAAGAACTGCTCAGCCTGCAAGCTGTACATGTATAATTTAAACACTCTACCTAGATGTGAAAATCCAAATTTATCACATAACTCTTTCTTACATGGTACATGGCAAGAATTGCTTTGGGAGGAAAAGTGCAGATTTTAAAAATTATTCTTTGTTTTCCTTTATCTGACTTTCCCCCACTCTGAAATACAATCTTAAAAAATCTATTGGGTCACTGACATGAGTTATTAAAAACTAATAGAATAGAGTTGGTAGGTACTTTTCAACAATTTCAATGTTTTTGACAAAATCTACAGTGTCATATTAAACCTATTGAAAATCTTTCCTAAATACAAACTAAATTAGAACACCTAATAAGAAAAATATAGATTCAGGCTTTGACAGGTCTCTAATTTTTGGTATGTGCAACAAATTCACCATTTGGAATTGTAAGGAAAATAATAGATTCTAATTTAATCTGTCTAGTGTTAACTAATGAAACAATATTGTTGATAGAATATAATTAATTCCTAGTCACATATTAACCTTCAAACAACCTTGCATTATAGAATTACTTAAGTACAATAGATAACAGCACTTAAAATTAATAGAGGTCTAGGAGGATCTGGTGGTAAATACTTTAGGATCACAGTAGTAAACACTTTAGCATTATTACACAATGATTACTAAAGCAAAATTCCTAGAACAATATTGAAGCTTATTATCATGTATATTTCTGAGTTTTTGTAGTCCAGAAATGTAGATTATTTCTTGAACCAGGACAAGTTTATCTTTCATTTAATTCTGGGCTTTCATTTTGGGAATTATTTTATGCAGTTCCAATCTGATTTTTTGTCTTCTCTCAAAAGAATTATCTTCACCTTTCTAAATAATCGGCATACTGGGAAATCATTGGGAAGAATTCATCACAAGTACTTGCAAGGGAAATAAAGTTTATTACATTTAACTTCTCTCTGAAAATTGAAATTTCTAAATGAAGTCTTCTGAACTAAATATTCTAAAATAATATGAACTCAGATAATGAGTTACAGAATCTTGGGGGCTTTTAGCAAGAATGTAACCATATACTGAAGCATCAATACTCATCTTTTATTTTCTATTATTTATTTGTTTTCCAATTTTCTGTTGCTTTATCTTTCATTAAAATACTTGTTTTTGCACCTAGAGATTTCCATTAGAAATACATATATGTGACATTGTGTAATAATTTACATAGCTCTTTTTTCCCATATAAATTAACTGACATGACAACCTTCTTGCCTTCCTGCTTGCCCGGCTACCTTCCTGTCTTGTTGCCTTGGTGGAAAATACTGTACTGTTTCTTTCTTTAAAAGCAAAAGATAGGAAAGGAAATAGCAAAATATCACATCAGGGAAAATGTGGTAGAATATACCCAACTGGAATGTAAAATCCATGAAAGCCAAGGTTTTGATTTCTACAGTAGTTTATGCCCATTGTACCATTTATATTGAAGATGTGCAATAGATGTTTTCAGAATAAATTAATTGATGTGTTGACTCTTTTCCTCATTTCCTGAGACCTCCAGATCTTTTAGGAATATTTAGGGGAAACATTATATGTACTTACTCAGCTTTTTAGGGAATTTTGGACCAAATATCAAGAGAGAATTCTTTCTGTTTTCCAATTAACAAATTAATTGGTAGATTCTTTTTTATGATAGGGAATAAACATGATCAGTGGTCTTAAGTAATAAACATAATTTGAAGGGGTTTTTCCCCTAATATCCTTTTGTTGTCTACTCATAATAATAAATAATAATTCACTCTTTTCTGGGGAGCTTCCTCTCCTGAACTGCTTCATGGGTCTGAGAAATACTGCATACCTTCCTCTTCCTTTGACATCCCCTTATAAAGGAGTAAATACAATAGGTTCATCTAAGATCAAGCTCCATGAATAGCAACTTTTCAGTACTTTGCTCTGTTTAGGGTGACTTGCTTCCCATATTTATACCTAAGAATTGATGGAAATGACTTTCGATAACAGTGTTTTCTTTCTTATTCATATAAAAGGTGTGGGCTTCTTCAGTTACCTAGTTGAATCATTACAAAACAGCAAGCTCATAAAATTTTTCATGACACAGTTAAAATACATAAAAATTTCTATTCTATTTCCCTTATTATGAATAAATTTTATATGTTATCTCAAGAGAATTGAATAGCCTAGATCATGTTTTCCTCATAGGATTTTTCAGATTCCATATTTTCAGAGAGAAATGAAACATTACCAAATGGTAAATGGCGAAAAGGCCTATTGGGCCTGCTGTAACAGCATTTATCACATGCTCCTTGGCACATTAACTTTGTGCAGATATCACTCAGGTTAATAATATGTTTGGCCCCAGGTTTCCCAAAAGTGCTTTGTTTGTTCAACTTAAAACAGGTGTCACAAAATTCTAATTTTGAATTATGTTTCTGCTCCAAAGAGACCCAGTTAATTGGGTAACAGAAAGCAGTTAGATTTAGGAACTTAAAGATAATGATCTCTAATTGTAAGAAAAACTCATGACGTTGGGAAATAACGTATTTAAATAATCATTTCCTGATCACCAGTTAGTGTAACCATTAATAAATATTGCTTTGCAGGGAGGAACATGGCATATGGTCTCTCCTAGACCTAGTAACATATCCCTCTTGTTGACACTTGATGATTTAAAAATTACACATTATTTTGTTGTTCTACCAATTGTATCTAGACTGTAGCTCAAGACTCTGCTGACATATTCCTTTATTTAAACATATGAAAATCAGCTGAAAAATATATTGAGAGATACATACATTTTATAAGGTTTAAGTATTAAAAAAAAAAAGAGGTTTGTGAATATTCCCAAACTGATTCAAAAATTTATGTTGAGAGGCAAAAGACCCAGAATAGTGCAAACAATGTTAAAGGAGACGAACAAAGTTGGAAGACTGACACCCCTACTTTCAAGACTTAATGTAAAGCTCTAGTCATCAAGACATCATGGTATTGGTGAACGAATAGACAAATAGATGAACGGAACAAAATAGAGAGCCAAGAAATATTGTCAACTAATGTTTGACAAAGGAGCAAAGGCAGTACAATGGAGTGAAGACAGTCTCTTCAACAAATACTGCTGCTACAGCTAGACATCCAAATGCAAGAAAATGAATTGAGACACAGATCTTACACCATTCACAAAAATTCACTCAAAATGGATCCCAGACCTCAATGTAAAATGCAAAACTGTAAAACTCCTAGAAGATAACATAGGAGAAAACCTAGATGACCTTGAATATAGTCATAACTTTTTAGATATAGTACCAAAGAAATGATCCATAAAAGAAATAATTGAAAGCTGAAATTCATTAGAATGAAAAATTTCTGCTCTGTGAAAGATACTATCAAGAAAATGAGAAGGTAAGACCCAGTCTAGGAGAAAATACTTATAAAAGAGATTTCTGATGAAAGACTATTATGCAAAACACAAAAGAAAAAAGAACTCTTAAAACTCAACAATAAGGGAACAAACAGCCCAATTTAAAAATAAGCCAGTCTTCAACTGATGTCTCACCAAAGAAGATACACAAATGGCAAGTAAGCATGTGAAAAGATGTTCCACATCATATGTCTTCAGTAAAATGCAAATCAAACAACAATGAAATACCATTATTTATATTGGTCAAAATCTGGGAAAACTGACAACACCAAATGCTGGTAAACATGTGGTGCAGTGGACCTCTCATTCATTGCTGATAGGAATGCAAAATGGCACAGTCAGTTGGAAGACAGTTTGGCAGTTTCTTACAAAGCTAAATGTACTGTTACCATATGCTCCAACAATTGTGCTTTCTGGTATTTACCCAAAAGATCTGAAAACTTATGTCCACACAAAAACCTGCACATGGATGTTTATAGCAGGTTTAATCATAATTATACAAACTTGGAAGAAGTTGAAATGTCCGTCAGCAGGTAAATAGATAAACAAACTCTGGTACATCCAGACAATGGAATATTATTCAGTACTTAAAATAAATAAGCTATCAAACCATGAAAAGACATAGAAGAACCTTAAGTGTATATTTACTAAGTGAAATAAACCAACTGGGAAACACTACATACTGTGTGATTCCAACTATATGATATTCTGAATATTCAGAGCTATGAAGACGGTAAAAAGACTAGTCATGGCCAGGGCTTGAAGGTGGTGGGGAGGGATGACTGTATGGAGAACAGAGGATTTTATGCAGTGAACATATTTTGTATGACACTGTAATGATGGACACATGTCATTATACCTTTGTCCAAACTTAGAATGTACACCAAGCTTGAAGGCAAGGTTGAAGCATAATATAAACTATAGACATTTGGTATTATAATTATAATTGTTGAACCTACATCATAATGTACTGTCAAATGTACCATCAAATGTATTAATAATGGGGGGGTTATCCATATGTGGGAGCAGGGGGCATCTGAGAAATCTCTATGCCTCTTTTCACTTTGCTGTGAACTTAAAACTGTTCTAAAAATAGTCTTTAAAAAATAACTGCATTTGTTTGAAAGTAAAGTCAGATGGAAATTTTATTTTTTTAAAAAGAAGCAATAAACAGGAAAAATTAAAAAAAAAAAAAGAGAGAGAACTATTCAGCCAGGCCCCCTTTTGGGTTAGAGTAGTGTTGGATACAAGGCAAAACTAGTTATGGCCAATAAAATGTCCTCTAGCGTCGTGGCTACAGTTTCTCCATACAGCTGCCTAAAGTACGTCTTGAATGATTAATCTCAGCATCCTAATTCAGGGAATCTTGTCTTCTTATAAAAATCTATTGGGTTACTTGGAGGTAGGGGAGGAAGAAGTTGTAAGAAGGAGTTTGCTCTTTTAGCTACTACTCAAAATTGCATACATTGGTAAAACATAACAAAGGTCTTGGCACAGACCCAGATTAAATAAGTGGAAGGGATCATAAGTGACAATAGCAGCCATTATTCCTAGCCAAAAGCATGTCATGTTTACTTCATAGCTTGAATTAAAGCTTTCACCCTGAAATTGCCTTCTCTATCTCAGTCTGTCCAAGGGCAAACTGCCTTCCTTGATGACTTCCAACCAATCAGTTTGCTCAGAGAAAAAATAAAATGAAACAAAACAAGCCCCATTTCCACAGATCGTCTGTGAATAAGCCTTTTAAACCTGTCTTTGCTTTTTTTCCAATGAGACAATCTACACGATTGACCTTCATATATGAGTAAACTTCAGCTGCACTCTGTTTTATATCAGAGTAATTCTCTGAGTTATTACTTGAAAATATTTATTCTCTGAGCAGTTCTTTGATTCTATCTATCTATCTATCTCTTATTTTTTTTTAAGTGGATTATAAGGAGAGAAAAATATGTATACTGAGGAATGAATCTTTTGGAGTTGGGGATTCTCAGGAACAAGGCTGGGAAATATCTTGAGAAATAATTACTAAATAAGGAGATGAGTAACTCTTCCTATCATAACACATATAAATAGTAACTTCTACCCTCTCATGATGTTGGAATGTCTGTGACTACCAAGTAGGCGTGTCTGAAGATGGCAAGAATCAGAACTTAGCATGCCTAATAGCACAATGAGGCAGTTATTTAAACCAGGCTATGCTTTATTTTTAAGATAGCCTTTGAAGCTCATAATTCTCCGTATCTATTTCCAATTTAATGAGAAATGTTCATATACATAAAAATATGTTTATAGACAATATGGGTTAGTGGAAAGAGACTTTCTAGAGCAAGTAGATTTGATTTTCAACCCTGACAATTTTTAACTTGTTGTATGATCTTAGAAAATTAACATATTTCTTTGAGCCTCAGTTTCCTCATGTGTAAAAGAAAAAGAGTGAAAACTTACCCATTGATTTATGCTAATGATAGAAGACAATGTATCTAAATGACCTTAGTGCAATTGTGCTCAGTATATAATCATTTTCATAATTATGTCTTTAAAATAATTTTCTCTAAAATACACTTTAAAATACTTGAATGCATGTTATTTTTCTGTATTACACTATTCAAATTATGGATTCTATAAAAAAGTACTGAAATGTGTAATTATTTAAGCAATAATCACTTTAGTTTAAAATTTTTATCTACTATTACCTGCACACATTAACATAAGATGCATTTCTGACAGTATTCCATCACTTGCTTTTTGCATTATCACCACATTTTCTGTGGAGCCTAACTAATCTTTCCAATCTTTTTTATCCTTATTACTAATGCTGACATATCTAATGAAGATCATATTCTATAGCAATTTGAATATCAAACATTTTTTAAAAAAGGGAAAAACTATCTGGGTCAGCAAAAATAAATAACTCATCTACACTCAGCACTGTCTTTTCCCTTGTATATAATTTTGTCCAAGGTAACACTACTGTTTCATTTTTGAGACATTTTTAAATAGTTACAGATTAAGTGTCATGCCTCATTATTGCTTAATGTGATACAATTTTTATTCAAAAGACCTTCTTCGTAATGATACATATTTATTTAAGTTTGTGTGTGTGTATAAGCATCTTGATTTTATATATTCAGCCTATTCTTTATCAGAAAGTTCTTTGTTTTTTAAATATACAATATTAAACAGCATTTACCAATATTAAAGTTCAACTGGAAATGCATTTAATGTGTCATGCAAAATGCCCTTTATCTGTGACACATTTAAATTCCTAAAATAGGAGACTGAGTATCTTTTTCTACCTGAAGGGGAGAGAGGTTAGGTGACACAGCGAATTAACTTTAAGGCTGTCTCTTTTCATCTCTGAAGACCTGAAGGTCACATTTACTTATATTGACTTACAAATGGGGAGTATAGTAGTTCCAGAAATCACCCATGTACCACACAAATTGCCAATCATGGAGATCTATGCTCAAAACAGTCCCAAAACAACAACAAGGGGAAAATGCCACAGATAAAAAATGATATACTAAGTCTTTACAATGAGTTTTTTTGTAGAAGCATGATGAGTTTTAACTGTATTTCTTAATGCCCTCCATAATGTTATATAGTGATAAGACTTAGTAATCCTTTTTCCATTTATTCTTTTCTTTTTAATTTATTGAGAAAACTATGAAACAAGAAAATCCAAGTAAGCTAGTCAAGGTCAAGGTCACAGAGTAAATTAGAGCAAGACTCAGAGGGAGCCATTATGTCTGCTAAATCTCTGTCGAAGTTAGTGGAATCACTGTAATATGCTGAAACCCTCTGCTTTGTTGATTACTTTACCACTACATGCCACTCTTCTGAGTTAAAAGGTGAACTTTTTTTCCATTTATTATTTCTTTATTGTGATTTATTTAAATTAGTGCTACATTTTCAAGTCCAATTACATAGTAAAAAATGGAATATATAACCTTGATTATTAGCAAAATAAGCAAAATAAGATGTCTTGAGTAGTTTCAAGTAAAAAGCTTTAGGATATATAAAGCAGCATAAACCTGGAGATTATTTCATTTTCTTTTGAGCCTTTAGAAATACATTTCTTGAATTCCCATTTTCTGTTCTTTGTGACTCAGAGTCTAAGTTGTCCTCAAGCAAACTGGCTTAGAATATGATCTCTTTATAGAGCTGTCTCAAATGTGGTGAAAATTAGGAAGATTACCCTGAACACTGTAATTTAGAAATATTCTCTTCCATAAATAGTCTTTTGAGACTGACTCAGGAAGTTGACTGGTAAACTGGAGAAGACAGTGGTGCATCTTAAAACCGGTGCTAATAATGCCAGACATTTATACACACCATAGCCAGAAAATAACATCTCCTCCCTGTTCTAACAGCATCAACGTGAGAAAAATAGAGAACTCCATCCCTTCCACATGTTTTTCTAAGGGAATATTATTTGCTGTGTAATATCCTTATTATTTTCTTTTTTTTAAGTGAAGTATAGTTGATTTATAACATTGCCTTAGTTTTAGGTGTATGGCCTAGTAATTCAGTTATTTTATTTTATTTTTTTGCAGATTATATTCCATTATAGGTTACTACAAGATATTGAATGTAAATACTTTTTGCTTACCCATTTTATGTATAGTAATTTATATCTGTTAATCCCATACTCCGAATTTGTCCCTCCTTCACTTCCTCTCCCTTCTGTTAACCATAAGTTTGTTTATGTCTGTGAGTCTGTTTCTGTTTTGTATGTAGATTCATTTGCATTAGTTTTAGATTCCAAATATAAGTGATATCATATAGTATTTGTCTTGCTTTGACTTATTTCACTGAGTATAGTATTCCCTAGGTCCATCTATGATGCTGCAAATGGCAATATTTCATTCTTATTTGTGGCTGAGTAATTTTCCATTGTATGTATATACCACTTGTTGATGGGGACTTGGGTTGTTTACATATCTTGACTATTGTTAATAGTGCTGCTATGAACATGTGATTTCCTTTGTTCAGACAAGGAAATGAAACAATGCAATTTATCCTGTTTATCTGTTCATTTTCAAAGTTTACATACGTTTCTGCTCTTTAATCATGTCAAATGAGGAATAGATGGCTCAAAGGAGATAAGGCCATCACTTTGCAATGGTGTCCTTTTTTTTATAAGAAAAGATTGTGTTTACTCTTCTAAAAAGTTACTGTACAACCATCTTAATTGCAAAAACAGAGATTCACGGGAGAAAGATATGGAATTAGAAAATATAGATTCAATATTCACATATCTACCACAAAATGTAAGTTTATATTTATAAATGGGAACTATGTATATTGTTTTCATAGTGTAGGATTAAATAACCTAAATAGTCCCTATATTCTGAGAGTGAGTGATTCTGAATCTCTGAGTGGGTGATCTTTCTTTTTTCTCCTCTATTAAGGGGATAGCTACAACTTAAGACACAGGGAGCAATAAATAGATGATGATAGATAGTTAGGTAGATAGAGAGATAGCTAAGTATACATATGTGAGTGAAAATATTGCCAGCCATATCAGTAAACAAAGAATGCTGTGGCCATCAAGTCATCAGCTGCTATCATCACCCCCAAAGTCATCAGCTGCTACCATTACCCCCAAAAGTGAGCAAAGGGAACTCAGGATGCAGACAAGCAGGCAGCTCTGAGGAAACTCAGGATACTGGCCTTAGACAGCTAGGTGCATGTCAAAGGAATGATTTCAATGAGCCCAGACCTTTGCACCTTCCCATATATAGAAAGTCACTAAATTCTTTAACTTGAGATGTCTGGTTTTCTTTAATTAACAGTAATCTTTTGAGTTCTGACTACCTACCTTTGTTGTAAAAACTGCTATATACCCTGGCTCCTCCTCTACCTCTTTGGAGCATCTCTCAGAGCTATCTGAGAGGCTGTCATCCCAGACTCATGTCCTCAGAAATGTCCACCAAGTAAAACATAACTCTCAACATTTAGGTTGTGCATTTTATTTCAGTTTACACATACATATTCTTGAATGCAATTTTAATACTTTCATATTTTCCGTACTTTGACTTAACTTGTATATATATAGAGAGGATTTCTCTCCAGTCAACATCCTTCAGTATCAATCTCTATAAGTTTTTACTTCATACCTACTTAGTCTTAATTACTACTTTTTCTGCCTCCTTTAACATATATTTTTCTCTAAAGACCCACAGTTAATTCCCTAAATGATATACTGCAAGCACCCCAGTTATTCACTTTTCTATTACTGATTATTTTCCCAAGCTGGACACACATTGCACAATCCCAGATCTTCAGAGCATGCTTCTGCTCCATATCTATTTCTGAATGTTTTTGTTTGGTTTTACTCTTCTTCCATATATATTGTTTTTTCAGAAATATAGTTTAAATTATATATAAAACTATAAACAGTAAAGTTCTTAGTGTATTCTGCCCTAAAATAAGATTATATTGAAACTTGTATCTTAAACATTTAAATCCCATTACAATAATTTTCCCAACCAAAATCCTAATAATATGTTTATACCTATAAAACTCAGAGACATTGGAAACATTCACATAAAACAAGATACATTTATTTCTAGTGTGACTATAACACATTCTCTTAAGCCTAGAGCCAGTTTTATTGTATTCTGATTCTTCCACTTACAAAACTGAGAGGATGTGAAACCTATAAATTCCTAAAATCTATTTCATCCAAATTACATTTGGTGTTTATTTGAGCTGTGTTGCTTCCCACCAAAGTGATTTGCTTTCATTGAAATGAAAATAAGAAACTTACTCAATACAGAGAAAGGCATTTATTTGATTTTTTTCCTTAGGTTTATAGTCAGCATTGTAATTGCTCTGTGCTTTTTTATTTGTTTGTTTTTTATTTCCAGTGTTTTCATAGTATTACTAGGAAACTTAAAAAGACAAGTTTTTGATATTAACATGTCTTAATTTGTGATTTTTTTGGCTCAATTATGCACCTAATAGACTATCAGAGTAATGCTATTCTGAATTTCAGACTTTAATTTTATTTTTTAATACTACTCAAAAATATTGGTTCTTTTGGGTTTAATGAAATATATACATATATAATTTATAATTTATATATCTATTTATAGATATAATTTCTAATCTAGTTAGTTTGTTGACTTTAAAGCACATTTGTAACATAAAAACTACTTTTGCCTAAATTATATTCTTGTATGTAGAAAGATATAAAATTTATTGCAAATTTTTTAGACAACATCTACCATTTTTAAAGTATTTAACTTTTCAATATATGAATTGATTTGCCTTCCTTTTCTTCTTAGGAAAAAATTCACTTCTTTGTTAAAACATATTTATATTTATATTCTATTGAATAATTTACTCACTGAAGCTCCGTGTAGGGGTAAATTGTTTTTTTTTTCCCCTGTCTTGCCAAATTACAGATTAGAATTATCCTTTTTAAAAGTTCCTTGCTGAATCTTCTAAAAATCTTTGATTATGGTTTAAAATAATTGTTATTAGCCTTATATGGACTCCATTTTGGTACTTTTATTTCTTTGAAATGCTCATAATTAAGTGTGTATAATTAAGTCTTTCATTAAAATTGTCTTAATTGTTTTGGTCCCAATAAAAATGACAAACACACACCTTGAGTCTATTTAATGCCTTAAAATTGTTCCCCATGAGTTATATTATATAGTAGGGACCAGATTCATAAAATATTTTACACACCATTTCCTTCAGAACTTTAAACATTTTCCTCAACTTAGAGATTTCTGGACAAAGTACAGATAATTCTGATTTACAACAATCCTTAGGGAGAATTTACTTTTCCTTTATTATTTACCTCATTATGTGCTATGCATAAATTTAAAGGGGCAATTCATTGATAATGAAAAATGCAGTGACCTAACTAACATATTGCTATAAATTCTTTCCTTCTAAATTTTAGACTATTACAGACAATGACAATATAGGCTTAGATAAAATTTTCATGTAAACTGTGTCATATTTAGATTGAAAGAGCTTGTGAGGATGATGTAACAAAGCGATGTGGTCATGCAGATTGGATTTCATTAGCATCAACTCACCTCTGCAGGTTTAGAAACATTTTTCGAAGATGAAGGCAGTACCCTTTATTCCTGAATTCCATTTGTACTGAACTGTCATCTAACACCAAATGGTTCAGAGGGAAGGTTATAGCTCAAGTGCTAGAGCGCATGCTTAGCATGTACAAAGCCCTGGGTTCAATCCGTAGTACCTCCTCTAAAAATAAATAAATAAATAAATAAACAAACAAACAAACCTAAATATTTACCCCCCAAAAAAGAGTTAAGTGAAGAAAGAAGTGTTAAAAAAAATGATTCATTTTATTTTCATTTATTTCTCTTTGCTTCCCTTCCACCCTGCCCCCCCATTGTGTAGTTAAAATTGCTGGGTTTCTCTATTATCCTAACTGACCTTTGCTAGGTGACTGCTAGACAGTCTGATAAACAGAGTTTCTAAATTACCTCTTATTTACATTACATGGAGGCTCTTCAATGTTGCATGCCAAAATAGGGACTGCTTTTGAGACTTTCATGTAGGCTAATAGAAATAAGAAATGTATTTAGCAGAGTACAATTACCGGAGTAAAATAGCTATCAAACTGCAAAAGAACTTTCATGGGTGTTCTCCTACATTCTTCCTTTCCCCGCCTCATTTTATTTTCGTTAGTTCCTAACACTACATAAAAACCATCAGTTATGCCAGCCCCACTAAAATGTGAACTTATTTCCACAGAGATTTTTTTCTGTTCAGCACTGTAACACCAACAACTACAACAGTATCTGACATAGGAGGAAATTAATATTTTTTAAGATTAAAACAAATGCATCCTTGAAACAAGAGGACAATAGAGTTCAGACATCCACATTCCCCCAAAAGAGGGATTTTTTATTATTTTCTTACAGTTTATGCCAATGTTGAATGTATTTCTTTTCATATTGCATTTCTAAATCTCATGTTTTACATGTTTGTATATATATCCCCCTCATCTGAGTGCTTCTTTGAAATACTGACTTTAAGTCAAACAGTACTCTTTATAGATTTATATCTCCAGTATGATTTAATGAATCAACCAAAAATACTCTTTTCTCCTTTTTCTCTAGTTTTAAAGAGACCTTTGTTTCTCTTCTGTATAAAATGTTAGGGTTTCAAATTCTGGTGACAAGGGCGGGAGATTTAGAGCCAGCCAAGTGTTTGAGTCTGAGATTTACCCTTTGTTTCCCATATAATATTGAGAAGACTATTTACCTCTGCAAGAGTCTCAGTTACATCTTCTATAAAATTGGAAATAAAAAATCCTTGTTCAAGCTACATCATAAAATCAAGAGAATGAGAAAGTTTGAAATTGCTTTATAAACACTAGAGAACTAAGTTTGTGCCTTTTTTCTATTAAACCAAATAATAAAACGTTTCTTTGAAATATTATGTTAGAGAACTTCAATTCTGGCATCCAATTGAACTACACTGTAATTGGAATAGTTAGAATATAAAATTAAAATAATCAAGGGCTCCAGTTCTGTATAAATAGTTCTACTAACTTGTTATCATTTTATAAAATTTTTATAAGTGCCACTGGGAAATGTCAAAAAAGATAGAAACTTTTCTTGTAAAAATTTTGAAATTTAATCTGAAGAAGAGAAGAGAAAATGAAATGAAAGTAGACTAGATAGTGCAGGGTGAGTTTGAGAATAATCATTTATTTCTTCAGCATTTTCTCATCCCAGGTAAATGATAAAGAAAATTCCAAAGTTAAAGGAATCAGAGCTAGAATCTAATGGTATGTAGATCCAAATTCCATGAATTTTAAGGAACTTCAGATTACCATTGCTCATAAAATAAACAATAAAAACAAGTTAATAAAGTCAACTTAGAACTTACAATCTATCTTCCTGAAAATAAGTCAAAGACTTTTAAAACAAATAGAGAAATTATCAGGTTAAACAAATACCACCTGCTTTAGAAAGATGAGAGATGGTAATGATGGTAGATTATAAAAAGTTGACCATTCCACATGGCTTTTCTTTAGTGCAGTTTAAAAAGAGCCATTGTATACACTATTTTACATTAGTTATGCATGATAACTATTATATAACCCATGTATTGTATCAGATCAAAAACAACTATTTCAGACCAAAGGGTTTTGGTAATTTGGGAAAGTATTCTATAAAGCTCTACTCTATTTTAATGGCTGAAGCATCTGGACAAAGATTAGGAAGGATTTTTAGACTACTGGAAGAACTGAATTGGTTCCCCCCAAAATTCATAGTTTAAAACCCTAATCCCCTGTGTGACTATACCCCTGTGTGGTAATTAAGGTTAAATGAGATCATAAATTTATGACCCGAATTCAATGGAATTGGTGTTCTTACAAGAAAAGGAAGAGACACCAGGATTGTGTGTGCACAGAAGAAAGGCCAAGTGAGGACATAGCAAGAAGGTGACCATCTGCAAGCCAAGGCGAGAAGCCTCAAGAGAAACAAATCCTACTGGCACCTTGATAGTGGTCTTCTAGCCTCCAAAGCTGAGAAAGCACATACATGTTGCTGCAGCCACCCAGTCTGTGGTGTTTGTAATGGCGGCCCTCGCAGACTAAAATGTTACTCAAAGTATTGTAAAAGTAATAACATTTGAGAAGCTGACATTTTCTTCAAAAACAGATAAAAAGAGGCAGCAGGACCAAGATCAAGAACTAAGGGGACAAGACAGCTGTGTCCAGAGACTTGGGGACATTATCAGCAATATTGGTTATGAAGTAATTTCTGGCCAGGCTTTCCCAAACCTCAACAAGGTCAAAGCTAAGTGCAATATGTCAAAAGGCAGCATGATAAAGAAAACTGTATTTGGTATGAAGTTTTTACAGTGTTTTTCATCCAAACCAGAGGTAAAAATGCTAAGATTTGGAATTCACATCCTTGGATGTTCACATCTTCAGCTGTCTCCTTTCCCATATTTTTGCTGAATTTCTGGATAATTATCTCTAGAGTAAAAGGATCCCCAGGCAAAGTAACAGGAGGAAGTACACTCATATAAGTGAGAAAAACCCATTCAAGCCTAGATAGAATTATTGTTCATGAATGAATAACTAGAAAAATCACTGATAAGTTTATAAGAAAAGATTCTGTAACATAAAGAAATAAAACATGTAGAACTCAATAAATGGTTGAAAATATACTTATGAAAGTATTTCCTAAAGGAATAAGAAATAGATTGTAGTATTGTATATTCTAAAACAAAACCTGTGAATTATGAATTAAAAAGGATGTAATAAGGTAGAAGGAGAAAGAAAAGTAATTGGAATACTGTGTGAAATACAATAAAAATGTTATGAAAATAAGCAAATGATAACTTTTATTAAAAACCTTAAGAACATTAAAAAAGTAAAATTTGGACAATGGATAATCATATCAGCATTATTAGTCACCTGCTTGTAACATACTCTTAGAATGAAAATGATCAGGGATATAATAACTATGGAAAAGACATAATAGAAATGATGTCATTCATCCATCCATTCAAGTCCAATCTCTACTGTCTAGTGTTGACTTACAGGGACTACATTTGGTACTGGGGATTATGTCATGAGCATTAACAGACCTGCCTATCATGCAGAATTACAATAGCTTTTCCCACCAAGCTTTAGTGTCTGCTAGGCAAATAGCAAAGGATTTAATCTCATTCAATCTCAGAAAGTTCCGTCAGTAAACCGGGCAGCTTCCTTTAGTCTAGTGAAAAGGGAATCACAGCATTTAGACTCACCTCTGGAAGCTATCAGTTTTTCTGTAAGTTCTGTCACCAGCTCACAAGGCAGAACTTCAGTGTGTTCGGGGATGCTGTGAACGCTCCCAGACTTGCCAACGGTGATGTCCTCCTTTACGTCCATTTCACCACTGAGTTTTGAGGAGCTGCTCCATTTTAAGGATATGTCTCTTTGACATTATCGACAACATGGTATTTATTTCAGTTTTCATAATTATGTTTAAGCATTTCCCTGCTAGTTGTTATATAGAAGAAAACTATGAGGACCAGTGATGGAACATTTGCAACATTACAAAAATTTTATTTATCTTGAATAAATGATTCAAAGATACATCATTATGTATGTATATTAGTTCTCTTATTTGAATTATCTTTATTCCTGATGGTGAAGCACATTGGGCTACATATAATAAATCCTAATTTGAAATAAAGTATATAAGCTATTCACACAGAGATAATTTGGGGAATTAGGGTCATTATTATACATTAAAGTTAAAATTGTAGATAATCTCAATAATTCAACATTTTAGGTACTGCACAAATGGATATCATTAAAAGTAAAAATGTAAATGCTATTCCAGGACCATTCAATAGATGGTTTTGGAGGAACTTTTTTTTAAAAAATTGAGATGTATTTCTTATTCAGTGAAATACATAAGTAATTTGAATGTACAGTTTTTTGATTTTTGACAAACACTTAACATCTAAGTAATCCACATGCCTGTCAAAATGTGGAGGTTTCTTCTGGCCCTTTCACATTCAGTTTTGTCTCCTCCACTCTTCTGGTGCCTATCATTCTGGAGTAAATTTACTCTTTACAAAACATTATATGCATGCAATTGTACAGTGGGTACTGTTTTGAGTCTAGCTTCTTTCACTCAGTACAGATGTTTGGGGATTCAACCATGTAGTTGTGTATCAGTATTGTATTCCTTTTTGTTTCAAAGAGTATTTTATTATTTGCATTTACTGTAGTTGTTCATGTAGTCTTCTGCTGGATTTCTGTTTCCTCTTGGAGAGTAAACCTGATCCAGTGACTCCATCTTATTTGAAAGCAGTGGTCTGTTTAGAAAAGACTAGTTAAGAATGTCACCAAGTGCAGCATCAACACAATGGCAGTCTTGCAGTGCCTCTCCGATGCAGCTCAGTATCCCAAGCAGATATCACTCAGAGGTGTTGTCTGGTCTCGAGAGATAAGAGTGATGAGGCAAGATTCATCTCAGCTCAGGAAATCCATTATCAATGTTCTTTCAGCTTTCGTACCTTTTCAGCTGTTGCTCCTCAACTATAGGTTATAAAATAAATGATCTTGAAACCCTCAAGTACAGTGTATTTCTGTTCAAACTGAGAACAGTGTAGAATACCGAGCAAGATAAAAACAAATCCTTGCTTATTTTAGATTTGGTGCACTTCTTTTTATTTATTGAGTTGATATTGAAAGGGGTTTAACAAAAGATCAAAATTTAAGGCATCCTCAAAGCTGGAGGTATGGCAGTCATGAGGTTGTGTCACTTGTATCTCCCTTTAAAACATAGCCTGCTGTTCAGCTGCAAGGAGTTCAGTTAGCCTCTCTGCGTTTGCACCATAGGGACCCACTTCAGCTTTTGAGCCAGGGTTGCCCTCTTCTGGGGCAGTCCTCAGCCAATAGGCCAGTATAGTGGGAGTGCTAAGACTGACTTATTTCTGCTCAATGTCAGACTCTTCTCTTAGATAATCTTTGCTCAGGAACATCCTGTTGAGTTGACTGAGACCGTCATATCTACTGTCATGATATTCTTGTCCATCCTATCCACCCCCTAATCTCTTGTCTTTTTATCTAAGCCTAATTCTTTCCACTTTATACTGTCTGTTCAATATCCTACCTATCTATGTCAAAGGAATGCATAAATCTAAAGCCTACAGTCTTTCCTCCTGATTTAGTTGGGTCCTGCAGGAAGTCCATGAAGCTGACATCAAGGCAGAGTTAGAAGTGCAAGAGATTTACTGGACAGGAAGGAGGAAACCTGTAAAAGAGAAAAAAGAAAAACCTGAAATGAGCACAGAAATCCTTTGGAACTTGATCCATAAATTTAGCACAACAATTCATAAAAAAACAAAACCAAAAACAAACAAACAAAAACTACCCATCTATAAGACTATTATTTTTTTTCTGTTTAAAAAATCTACCATTTGCTAATTTCTAAAAGATATTTTCATAAGTATACTACTGTAAAATCTTAAAACTTTATAATGAGTTTTGTGTTTTCACTAAAAATCTTACCCCATTAACTAAACTTAAAATGTTTCATCTGGTTCCGTGGATACTTGTGTGATATACTGGCTTAAAAACCAAAGAATAGCAAAATAGTACAATTGCTTTTATCAGCCTAGAACTTTAGAAGACTTAATGCAAAATAAACTATTGCAACTAATACTGTTGTAAACATGTTTCTCAGCGTAGGTTTTACTTTAAAAGTCCCAGTGAAAGAACCAGAAGACTCTACAACACCATGACAAAATTCCCCTTCGTGAAACATTTAAAATAATCTCTGAATCCCAGAAGTTTCTTTGTATTTATTAAAATTCTGAAAGAAAACTCTGAACTCATTAGCTTCCACTGTTTATCCCTTATTTTCTGAGTGAGTACTGTAATCAAAATTAAATTTGCTTTGAAATACAGTGTAATAATATGATAATGTAATAATACATCACAAGGGTAAATTCCTCATGGCATACCTCTTCGGAATCTGCAAATCTCCTAGCATTCAATGCATCTCTTGTGACTAACAATTATGTGTGGTTTTGTGCAAAATATGATAGAAAGCTGGTTATTCATTCTTTTTCATTCATTTGTTCCTTTGTTCATTTATTCAATAAACATGTGTTGAGTATCCATGATGTGTCAATTAATGAGTATATAGAGATATAATCCCTGACATAAAGGAGCAATTAAATATCTCTACTTTTCCTTCAGGGCTTACAGTGATATTGAAATGAATATACTGCTTTTGTAGTTTATATACAATTGTTTGTATTGGGTGCATACAAAAATCCTGTCATGTTTAATCATCTTCACTTTTCTTCATAGCCCTGAAAGAGATGCAGACCTAGAACGTTGCATAATATAGATAAAATTATGTCATGTGCAAGATGTCTTTCTTTGTTCTTCTGGCTCTTGGAAATCTCAGCCTGATTTTCTCTGGTTCCAGTGTAGTCAGGGGCTTAGCTTACTTTAATGTCATCATAAACCATTTAGTCACCTAGTGCTGCATCTTCCTTTTTTTTTTTTTTTTTTTTTTGATAAGCTTAAGTTTATCTGAGGTTTTTTGAGTGAATGTGGTTTGCACATGTTGGACCAAGTGGATGTGAAGTTCTTAGGGGATAAGTTCAGCCTAGCTGATTGCTGCCTGGGCTTGTAAATCTCAACGTCAGAAGGAGTAAAGGAAGGTAACTGGTCTCTAACTTCCACAGGGCTCCCTGGTGGAGGAAAGAACAGTACTCAATGTTGGGGAAGCTTAAACTGTGTAAATCTCACCAACAAGTCTCTATAGTCCCTCCTAGTCCTCTCTCTCAAAGTCTGTGGTTTTTAGATTGGCCTTGAAGGCCAGTGACTTTTGAATTCAAAGTCAAGATTTTGCTGCTTTTTTTTCCCCTGTTCAAGTCTAGTGATCTAGAGTGGAGATAGGCATGTTTTCTGATACAAATATAGGACTAGACCATGTATATTTAAGGAAAGACAATGAACACACACTTCTAAATATTATGTTACCATTTTGTTCTAATTGTTGGAAATTTTTAGCTAACTATGAAAGATAAAGAAGGTTAAGATCTGATTTGGTTAATAAGCATCTCAGCAACAAACAGTCTATTCAGTTAATCTCATGATACTCAGAAAAATCCATGACTCAAGTTTACTTTGAGGACTGTGCTTTTTATGTAAATTACTATTTTCAGATCTGCTATATTTGTGCAATCATTAAAATTATGGGCATTTTTAATTATGTATTTCAAACTTAGGTCATTAAAGATATACATGGATACCTAGAGATCTAAAAAACAACAATTGTGGAATAGCAGAAAAAAGTGTATAATTCCTAAGTTATGATTTTCAAAAATTGAACACATCCACGAAACCAGCACCTGGATCAAAAAAAAAAAAAAAAAAAACCTGGCCTGCTTTTCAAAAAGCCTCATTCTCTTCCCTTTCCAATTGTCATCACTCTGTTCACCAGTGTAACATTATCTTGCCTCTTGACGGTGTAGTAGTTTTGTCTGTTTTAGATCACATATAAATGGAATTCTGTCTTCTGTGACTGGCTTCACTGCTCAATGTTATGTGTGTTATTTTCACTGATACTGGTGCATGGGGTATCAATTTACTTATTCACAGTGATGTCTGGTATTCTATTCTGTAATAGCTGCAGTTTCTTTATCCATCCCACAGTGAATGGACATTTTTCTAGTTTTCTGCTTGGAACTGTGATAATTAACACTATGAACATTGTTGTACATGTCTTTTGGCAGGCGTTTCTGATGGGTATATACCTAATGGTGGAATTCCTTGGTTAGACCTCCTTCTTTGGTATTATATTACTCTTTTGATTCAGCTCCAAAGTAAAAAAAAAAAGCCTGAAACTAGTATTGTAATATTTTTATACAAATAATGTACATATAGTTAAGATAAGCTATATATTTATGTATTATATTTTCTTATTAGTTCATCTCAGCTTTATTCTTTCACTATTATAATTTAATTTTATTATGACCCAGCTACTAATTAATATATCCAATTAATTACAATATTTATGGAACATATAATCTGTCCGGGTAGTAAGCAAGGCAATTTATTGAAAAGGTGTATTTTTGAGAGATTACAAATAAAAGAGAAACAGAATAATATCACAAAAAACCATTAGATTATTATGGGTAGTGAACAAAGATTATTGTGATTATTATTGTATAGATTATTGTGTTAGAGTGTCAAAATTTAATACCATATTAAAATCTCAATATATTTTTATTTGTTTTCAAATTTTAACCACAAAAAACCTTGCATTATCATTTACCAAAATATATGAGACAGTCATGCAAATTACCTTTGCTTTTTTAATTAAGATTTTGTTTTTTTAAAAGCAGTTTAAGGCTCACAGCAAAATTGAAGGGAAGGTAAAATGATTTCTCATACACCTGCTGCTTTCTTACAGGCATGGCCTCCCCCTTAATCAATATCCCCCACCAGAGTTGAACATTTGTTATAACTAATGAATCTACATTGACAAGTCGTAATTACCCAAAGTCCATAGCTACATTATGTTTCATTCTTGATATTGTACCTGGATTTGGGCAAATATATAAACATATATCCATCATTATAGTATCTACAGAGTATTTTTGTTGCCCTAAAAATAGGCTCTGCCTATTCATTGCTCTCTCCAACACCCTGGGGAGCTACTGATCTTTTTACTGTCTCCATAGATTTGCCTTTTTCCAGAATGTCATATAGTTCAAATCATACAATATGTTGTGTTTTCAGATTGGCTTCTTTCACTTAGTAATATGAATTTAAGTTTCTTCCATGTCTTTTCATGACTTGATAGTTCATTTATTTAAAAACTGAATAGTATTTCATTGACCAGAGTTTGTTTATCCATTCACCTATTGAAGGACATCTTAATTGCTTCCAAGTTTTGGCAATTATGATTTAACCTGGTATAAACATCCACTTGCTCCATGGTATTTGGGTAAATTCTAAGGAGTTCAATTGTTGAATTGTATAGTAAGAGGATATTTGTCTTTGTAAAAAAAAACTGCCAATCTGTCTTACAAAGTGGCTATACAATTTTGCATTCCCACAAGCAATGAATGATAGTTCCTATTGCACCACATCCCCCCCAGCATTAGGTGCCAGGGTTCCTGATTTTAGTCATTCTCATGATTGTGTAATGGTATCTTGTTGTTGTTTTAATCTACATCTTCCTAATAACATATGTTGTGGAGCATCTTTTCACATGGTTATTTACGACCTGTATATCTTCTTTGGTAAGTTATCTGTTAAGGTGCCTGGCTCATTTTTTAACTGGGTCATTTGTTATCTTGTTGATTTTTTAGAGTTCTTTGTGTATTTTGAATAATGTTCTTCTAGCAGAAGTGTCTTTTGCAAATATTTTCTCCTAGTCTGTGGCTTGTCTTCTCATTCTCTTGACAATATCTTTCACAGAAAAGAAACTTCTAATTTTAATGAAGTCCAGGTTATCAATTAATTTTTTCATCAATCATGCTTTTGATGTTGCATCTAAAAATAATTACCGTATCCAAATTCATCTAAGCTTTTTCCTATGTTACCTTTTAGGAGTTTTACAGTTTTGCATTTTCCATTTAGGTCTCTGATCATTTTGAGTTAATTTTTATGAAGAAGTAAATTCTGTGTCTAGATTCATTTTCTTGCATGTGGATGTCCACTTGTTCCAGCACTGTTTGTTGAAGAAACCATCTTTATTCCATTGTATGTATTGTCTTTGTTCCTTTGTCAAAGATCAGTTGACTGTGTGAGTCTATTTCTGGGCTCTCTATTCTGTTCCATTGATCTGTTTGTCTGTCCTTTCGCAACTACCACACTGTCTTGATTACTACAGCTTTATAGTAACTTCTGAAATTGGGAGACATCAGTCTTCCAACTTTATTCTTCTCTTTAGTATTGTTTTGGCTATTTGGGGTCTTTTGCCTCTCCATATATATTTTAGAAACAGTTTGTCAATATCCATAAAATAACTTCCTGGGAATCTGATTTGGATTGCCTTGAATCTATAGATCAAACTAGGAAGAACAGACAACTTGATAATATTGAGTCTTCCTATCTGTGAACATAGAATATCTCTCCATTTATTTAGCTTTTGATTTTATTCACCAGAGTTTTTTAGTTTTACTCATATAGATCTTCTAAATATTTTGTTAGATTCATACCTAAGTATTTTAATTTGGGGAGTACTAATGTAAATGCTATGTGCTTCTAATTTCAAATTCCATTTTTTTATTGCTGGTATAAGGGAACAGTGATTGACTTTTGCATATTAACCTTGTATCCTGCAAACTTAATATAATTACTTATTAGCTCCAAGAGTTTTTTTAATTGATTCTTTTGGATATTTTATATATATGATCCTGTCATCTGTAAACAAAGGTCATTTTATTTCTTTCTTCTCAATCTCTATACCTTTTATTTCCTTATCTTGTCATGTTCAATTAGCTTGAACTTCCAGTCTTACAATGAAAACCAGTGGTGAGATCTTAGCAGGAAAGCTTTGAGCTTCTCATCTTTATATTTGGTGTCTGTGGGTTTTTTGTAGAAGCTCTTTCTCAAGTTGTGATAATTCTCCTCTTTTCCTAGTTTACAAGGAGATTTTATTATGAATGGGTGTTGGGTTTTTGTCAAATGTTTTTTCTGTATCTTTATATGTCATGTGATTTTTCCTCATTTCACTTGTATACTTTTATATAAACAAACATACATAAACATATATGTATGTATATGCGTGTATATGTATAAGCATACATAATAGAATATATTGTTACTATTTTTAACAGTTTTCTCTCAGATCATTTATAAATATGAATAATACACATTTTTATGCTATCTGTACCTACTCCATTTTCACACTTCTTCCTTTATGTAGATTTGAATTTCTGACCTGTTATTTTTCTTCTCTCTAAAGAACTACTTTTAATATTTCTTGCAAGAAAGGTCTACTGGCAACAAATTTTTTTTTCAAGTTTTGTGTATCTGAAAAAGAAGTAATTCTTATTTTTGTTCCTCTATATGTAAATTGTTTTTCTCTTCTTTCTTTCATATTTTGTGTTTATCTTTGATTTTCTGTAGTTTGAAAATGTTATGCCTAGGTGTAGGGTTTGTTTTTTTTTTCTTTTTGACAGCTATCCAGCTTATAGTACTCTGAGCTTCTTGTATCTGTGGGTTGGTGTCTGACATCATTTTGGGAAAATTCTCAGTCATTATTATTTCAAGTATTTCTTTTGTTCCTTTCTTTCTTCTGCTTCTGTTTTTCTCATTATGTGTATGCTAAGTCTTCCATAGCTGTCCTACAGACTTTGGATATTCTCTACTGTTTTGTTCCGTATGTGTTCTCTTTGCTTTTCAGTTAGCAAGGGTTCCATTCACATACCCTTTAACTCAGATTCTTTTCTCAGCCATACCCAACCTTCTGAAGAGCCCATCAAAGGCATCCTTCATTACTTTTCATTCCAAAGGCAGAAAGAGAGTAAAAGAAAAATAGAAAAAAAGAATAAGGGCAATAAATACAGCTTTTAAAAATCTCTATTGGTTTCTTTTTGGTTCTTTCTTATCCATGTCTCTGTTTACATTGTCAATCTGTTTATGCATACCTTCTACTTTCTATTTTATCCATTATAGTCCTTAGAACATTAATCACGATTGCTTTAAATTCCTGGTCTAAAAATTCCAACATCCCTGCCATCTCTAGTTCTGAAGATTTCTCTGTCTTTTCAAATTGTATTTTTGCCTTTGGTAAGCATTGTACTTTTTATTGATAGCTAGATTTGATATTCTGGGTAAAAAGTAACTGCTGTAAATAGACCTTAATAATGTGGTTATAGGGAGTGGAGGTACTAGAATTCCATAGGACTATGAGTAGGTCTCAGTCTTTTAGTGAACTTGTGCCTCTGGACAGCGAACTTCACAGGAGTATCTCAGCTTTTTTCTCCCTGCTTAGGTGGAACAGAATGGCTAGAGTAGGCAAGAGTTAGGTATTTTCTTTCCCTCAGCTTAGTGAGGCTCTGATAAGACCCAGAAGGTTAGGCTCTGGTTAACTGGTTTCCACTGAGGGCAGGCTTTGTTAAGAACAGGTGCTCTGGTGTATTTCAAAGTGGTTCTTTTTCTCCTCCCTCTTCCAGAACCTGATGGGATTTTCCTCAGATAATTACTATGGGAGTCTGGCCAAGCTCCTAGAGGTAAATCTCATGATATTATGGGGTTTCCCTTATAACTAGTACCCCCTGTAGCTTTAAACTCTCAGACATGTCCTTATTGAGCCTCCTGCAAATTGTCACTTACAGTTCAAGTTTTCCTACCTTGGCACTGGTACCCACAGTGGTTTCCACTTGTGAGGCACTGCCCTGGTAAGCCACAAATCCCACAGATCCTTAGATGCCCCTGCCTGCCTGTCTCTCCAGTTTTAGCTACAGTGGTTTGCCCTGTGTTCTCCCTTCTTATGGATTTAAGAAGAGGTATTTATTTTTCACTCTATTCAGGTTTTTACTTGGTTTTAAGACAAAGTGGTGAATTCCTAGCTCCTTACATAGGGATCTGGAAACTGGAAGTCCACAAGTTAACTATGAATAATAGAACTATTATCTTAGAAAAAACCCTATTTGTTTACACACTTGGTAAACAGGAACAATTTCAGGGTCCTTTGGACAAGCAAACCAAGTATCTTATTTGTATTATCTACATATTTCAGGCTATAGTTTTGTATTTATGAAACATATACAAAATATTACATAAGTTATTAAACTTTACAGGCATTTTTCCAATTTGATATTCCTTAATATTTTTAAATAAATTTCAACTTGTTAAAGAGAAAAAAAATTGTCTGAGAAAAATTGTCCTTATGGAGTTAGATAATTATAGAACTAATAGAAAATAGATGCATAGGTTAATCTGAGATAAATAAAAATAAAACTTAGTAAGTAGGCAAATCATTTCAATATCTTTGGAATAGTCTATTTCCTAGGAAAAAATGTGAAATCCATTGACTGAATGGATCCTTTTCAAAAAGAAAAAAAAATTAAACTAGAAAGTATTCTCAGAAAAAACACATTAATTTAATTATAACCTTTATTTTCTCACCAAAACCTACACAAAGTTAAAAGAATAAAACAAGAGTATTTATCCATATGAGGTGGGAGTAAGTGAGGAGGCAAAGAAAAAGGCAGATATCAACAACTTCTGAAAGCAACAAGGAGTGACTAGCTTAAGGAAGCTTGAGTGAATAGCTTGAGTGAAGCTTAAAGAAACTAATTCCAGTAGAGCTGAACACTGAATGGAATTAAGCCAGATGTCCCACTGAAAATGAGCATTTTTAGACACCATTCACCCTAGAATACTAAGGCCCAATACAGCTGAAAATGGGAGCATTATTTGGATGACGAGATAGAGTGACGGGAGGATAGACCTCCCTCAGAATTCACAGCCAAGGAACTGCCTTGCCTCCAACACAATCGTCAACAGTAATCTAGAAATTCACTCTGTGGAGAATTGAATCCTGAGAGGCTCTGGAATTGTGCTCTCCAGTTACAGATTATGGGTAAAGTGTGGGTCTAAAACCAAGGGGTTTGGTGGAAGGTGTAAATGATACACCACCACGTCCTCTTCTTTGCTTACTCTACTGTCAAAAATGTTGCAATCCAGGCATACTATTTTCCAAATGCCATGACTCTTTTTCAAAGCAAGAGAATGGAGAATTTTTTTTTTTTTCCCTGAAGAAGCTTAAACTCCTGTGGAGGCACACATTTTATGACCTACCACAAATTATGGTGCAACTCTTGATAAAACTGCAGTGAAGCTCATCAGACGGCACTCTCCAAGAAGGCTCACAGAGATTCCAACCAAATTTATCCTACATAATCTTATATATGATTAGAAAATCAATTTTATTGAAAATTTAAAAATGGGAAAGGGCTCAAAAATTTTAAATTAATCAGGTGGATTGTTAACAAGATGATGACAGAAAAATTGTCTGGATATCTTGAAAAATGGCACAAGAAATGCAAAATATAATTTATGATATGTCATAGAAATAACAGAGGTGAAATACTGGAAGTATTTTCAGGTACCATATTAAACTGGTCTTTTTGACCCAGGAAACTGGAATGACACGTCCACATTTGAAAAGCCTGAAAGTTGACATAGCTATAATTCCTTACATAATTTACATGTATCTCATGATAGATATTTTCAAAAATGGTAATCTTATTTAAAAAAAAAACAAACATGTCCTTGTCTCACTTCCCCCATCCTGTGGTCCTTTTAATGAGAGAGGCTAGGAGTCACAGTTAGAAATGGGAAAATAGAGTCTGATTGTACACCTAGTACAAGATAGGCATAGCACAGAAGCAGGAATAAGTTAAAGAGGGACATAAAGAAGGAAGAGAACAGAGAAAAATTCTTACTGTGGGTCTCACCAAGTACAGAAAGTCCCCTTTGCATTTAGGTTGGAGGGAGGTGAGATGAAATTATCACAGCCTTACGCTTTGGAGAAGCATATTGAGAACAGCAGTCACACTGTAGGAAATCCTAGTAACTCCTGCCTGCGACATAAGGTCCTACCACTTCTCACTGTCACTGTCTCCCGTGTTTCAAGGGAGGGATTTGACAGCCTACTACAGACTCTTGAGGTGCTGGGAACAGGTGAAATGATGTTGACAGCCACAGAGGGTATGGACTACTCGTGGCACAGTGATTCTGTGCTTAACTGTGTGTGTGAGCAAAGGAAATTCAGTTTAGCTACTCTGTTAGCTAGAAAGAATAATTGAGAAGACAATTGAAAATTGCCGTCTGTTCATTTGAAATTTTACTATAACGCTATAATGTCTACCTGGTAGTTTAGTTAACAGAGCCTAGGTTATGCTGCAGTAATGAACTCCAAAATCTCAATAGCGAACACAGTAAAAATACTTGCTCATGCAAGTTCTGCCATCGGTCTGAGCAACATGCCTGGGCGGCAGTCCTTGAAGTTAGGACTCATGGATTTAAGGTGTTTCAGTCCTATAGCACCTGCATCTCAAACCATGGTTGTGCTATTGCAGCAAGATAACAGTTGAGAGAGTTCTGGAGCGTCTCTCACTGCCAATCAGATGTTTTGACTTAGAAGTTATACATGCCACTTCCTATAAAATAATACTGTTCAGATATAGTCATATGATAACCTAACTTCAAGGGGTCAAAAAGAGCAAGCCTTCCGTGAGCAGTAAAACAACAAAGAACTGGAGGCAAGTAAGTGCTTGAAATCTCTACTACCCCCGGTCAAGCGTCTATTTCAGATGCAAAAACAAAGATTTACCAGAAATAATTAATAGAAACTGCAGAATAATTGAAGGAATGGGAAAAATGTGTAATAATTTTTTTTAATTTATGATATTGTGAACTTGCTGACATTATCTTGGGCTTAAAAAGGGTAAATGTTCTTGTGTATTTCTGTAAGAAATAGAAAAAAAATAAATAAATTATGGATAATAAATTAATTAATAGAGAGAAGTTAATGAAAGAAATGAATCTTTTACCAAATTTCTGAAACTCAGTAATGGATGACTGAATGATGTAGAATCTTTAACCTAGGATTTTTCAAAAATTGATCTAGAAGACAGTACTGAAAACATTCTTGGGGATAAAAATCCCACACAGATTGCTTAGTCTTTCTCCTCCTTGAAATAGTGACTCATAAATCTACCTTTAGGTTGGACTTTTTTTCCCCCTAATGAAAGCTCCATGTGATTGAAGTTGAGTGGCAATGCAGCAGTAAGGGGTACATATTTTCCCTGCTAATTCTGTCGGTCACTTCTCATTCTAACTACATAAATCTATGGATATTTTTCTATAGAGAGGTAATTTTCAGCTTTATTATGTAGTTAACTTCAGTGGCAACTATTTCTTGTAAATTAATCTCTAGATGCGAATCTTACAAGGACAACTTAATGGTAGTAGAGGTATGTTTTAAAGCAATACTTGGCATCACAGGTTGGTGAGTTTTGTTGTTTTTCATTCTGTCTCACATCTGCATCATAAACAACTATAACCCCTCCTGAGTTATCCACCGTTAGTTAATCATATAAAAGATTGTTGCTATGAATTAGAATTATTGCTCTGCCTTCTTGAGAGGAGTTAAATTAAAAGAAATTAGACCTCTAAGTCCCTGCTTCAATATTTTCTCTCATCTACAAGAATATTTCTTGGAGAAATGCCATATCTGCCTTCAGCTATTCAACTCACTGAAGAGTCTATTCTTTTACTGAGAAATTCAGTGTTTATTCATGGAACATGCATGTTACAATATTACAGTGATTATCTGTTTTCTTTGTCTATGGTCAAAGTGCCATCTGTAATAAATCTAGCTTTCTTAGAAGGGTGGCATCTAGAACGTCATCTATCAATGTTCAAATTATTAGTAGGAATATTTTTTCTACCATAATAAATAATAAATACCACAATAAATATCACATTGATACTCTTCTTCAAATTTACTCATGTTTACAATTAAAATACTATTGTCTATGGGAAATAAACAACAACTCAATTTGGTTGATTTTTGCATTTGCAACATTATTTTTATACAATATTTATATAGTTTAAAACACTTTATATTGAAATATACTGATATTAATGTTTAAAATTTACTATTTTGAGAATAGCATTATTATCTTGAGAATGTAAATAATAAAATTTCTTATTCTTTATATTCTAAGTGATTAAGTTAATCTGTATGTTACTTTCAAAGTTTAGCTTTAGACCATTGCCCAACGTAACTCTGGATTAAGATTCAGAACAATTTACAAGTATACCTCATTTTATCGTGCTTTGTTTTACTGCACTTCACAGATATCGCATTTTTTACAAATTGGAATTTTGTGGTAATGCTGTGTGGAGCAAGTCTGCTGGTGCCTTTTATTTTTTTTTTAAACTAGGGATCTAGGGATCGATCTATCTATCTATCTATCTATCTATCTATCTATCTATCTATCTATCTATTTATGTATGTATTTATTAGTTTATCTTTACTATAGGTTTTTATTTTATTGCTCACCCTTAAATCTTTTTTTTTTTTAATTGAAGTATAGTCAGTTTAATTGAAGTATTGTCAGTTTAATTGAAGTATTGTCAATTTCTGGTGTACCATACAACGTTTCAATCATACGTGTACATACATATATTTATTTTCGTATTCTTTTTCATTATGGGTTATTACAGCCATTTTTCAAACAGCAGTTGCTTGCTTTGTGTCTCAGTGTCACATTTTGTTAACTCTCAGCAATATTTCCAACCCTCTACCAGCAAAAAATTATAACTTGCTGAAGGCTCAGAGGATAGTTAGCATTTTTTAGCAGTAAAACATTTTTAATTAATGTATGTACATTTTTTAGACATAGTATTATTGCATACTTAATAGACTATAGTGTAATATAAACAAAATTTGTGTGACTCACTTTATTGCAATATTCACTTTGTTTGCAGTGGTTTGGAACCAAACACACAATAATTCTGAGTTACACTTACGTATAATTTGATATTGTTTATTCCCATGAGTTAAAATATAACATTAAATTGTTAATAATATGGTGTAGGTGCATATTTTGACAGAAATTATTCAATAAAAACATTTAATTCTATTATATGTGGGTGTATATAAAAAATGGCTTTTTTTCATAGATTAGAAAAGAGTATAAAAGTATATGTACCAAAATAATAACACTAGTTACCTCTGGATTATGGAATTTGCATAATTATTTTTAGTGCATTTCTTAGGTTTAAATATTTTTACAACCATATTGTATTATTTTCACAATAAATATAAAGGACAAAATATTATGCATTGAGGCTATTTTGAGAGTCTAACATTCAGTTTAAATAGCAGATATTAATAATAACATTTCAGTGCGATGTGGGCTGGTACATATTTTTTTCTACGATTTAAACTTGGGTTCTCTATTTTCTTTTTCACAAAAATTTAGAAAGACTCAAATATTTATAGCGAAAGTGTTCTCTCTAATTGTATCACAATGAAGCAATATCCACACATTATGGTGGAAATCCTATTTGTAATGCTCCTGCTACAGAGGTGGAGCAAACTGATTAGTGAGGAACTGGTTAGTGAGAGTTTAGACAGAATGCCAGCAAACATTCCAAGTGTACTTAAATATTTAATTCCTGGTATATGAAAATAAAAATGACTAGTTTTTCTCCTCTAACTGAGAAAAATATTGAAGGCTATACATTTCTTCTGGGAATAACTTAAGAACAACTTTTTTGTTACACATTTTTATATGAAATATTAATTTCATTGCTTGCTAATTTTGGATTATATTTGTGGATCAAGCTTTTTTTTTTAGCACTTTGTATTATTTTAGTAAATCCTTACAAAATCTTTGTGAACTATGTATTATTTTCCCCAATATGCCAATGGGAAAGTAAAGCATGGACATTTAAAAAGAAGATTGCCCAAGCTCACACCCTTAATAAGTGGTATATTTGAACCTAGGAAGTCTAGTTGCTGTGTTAATCTCTATGCTATATGGAGATCCTAAATAATAAGTACTCTCAGTTTTGCTTGCTGCTTTGATTAAGGCTTAGTAAGAGATACATTTGATTTTTTTCTTAAACGAATTAAGTTCAAAATTCAAAATATATGCGATACTGTGTTGACAGACCTTTCTGTTACCCCTGTACCCTGTCTTCTAAAAAATATATCTTCATGTTTTTTTTTCTCCATTGAGGTGTTAATATTTTTATTAAATTTTATTAGTTAAGTGTGGGATCTCAATACTGAAAGACCTTCTCAACCAACCTGGAATGGCTTGAAGGTAGTAAAATACATGTCTTCTCTGTTTTCTGGTGTCCAGAATCCCTGAGTTCTTGAGTGACCCTCAACCAACTAATCCATTTATTCAACAGTGTTTGATGTGGCAAGCTTAGAGAAATAGCTTTGATATAAGGGTAGTAAATATTTTTCCTAGTGTTTTTAGTCATTTAATCTGTATCATGATGATTTTTATGAAGGACTTTTATTTCTTAACGGAGGTACTGGGCATTGAACTTAGGATCTCATGGATGCTAACTAAGCACGTGCTCTGCACTGAGCTATTCCTTCCACCCTCAATGCAGAATTTTAAAATTTTGTGCAGTTTTTTTTTTTTTAGTCAGTCCTTATGGCTTCAGGATTTGTGTGAAAGTTAGAAAAGCTTTTACTACTTGAGCATTTGATAAAAAATGTCATCATGATTTTTCCCAGTATTTCATGAATGTTTAAAAAAAATTTGTGTATAATATATTTATTGAAGTATAGTCAGTTTATAAGGTTGTGTCAATTTCTGGTGTACAGCATAATGCTTCAGTCATACATGAAGATACATATATTTGTTTTCATATTCTTTTTCACCATAAGTTACTACAAAATAGTGAATATAGTTCCCTGTGCCTGGAGATTGTCATTCTAAGTGAGGTAAGCCAAAAAGAGAAAGAAAAATACCATATGATATCACTTATATGTGGACTCTAAAAAAAAAAAGACAAACTAACTTATTTACAAAACAAAAACAGACTCACAGACATAGAAAACAAACTGATGGTTACTGGGAGGGGAAGGGGTTGGGAAGGGATAAAATGGGAGTTCAAAATTTGCATATACTAATATATATATACATATATATATATGTATATATATAAAATAGATAAACAACAAGTTCATATGAATGTTTTTGTATCTAAGATTTTAATCCCTTTGGAATTGATCAGGTGTAGTATATATGGCATGGTATTTAACTTTACTCCAGTTCTTTGATCAAAGAACCCAACAACATTTATTCCTTCAATGACCTGAGGTGTGTTTATTCAATAGAAAAGGTTAGAGTATATATTGGCTTTTCTAGGGACTTTCAACTCTGCTCTTTGGATCTCTTGATTTATTCATATGCCATTAACATGTTCTTAAAATTACTGAGGCTTTGTAACTGATAGGAGGATCCTCCTGTTTATCTTTTGCTTTCATGATTTTCAAGATATTCATATTTTGCCTTTTCCCATAGAAACTTTAGAATCTTTTCCAGCAAAAACACTTTCTGTTAGTGTTTTATTTAGATTATATTGAATTTATGATGCAATTTATTGTGAACTATACCCTTTTCTTCAATAAGAGTTGCATAGATCCTTATTTTTTCTGATTTATTCTTCGCCTTTTTACTTTCTCTGGGTAAATTTTCTGCAGATTTTCTTTTTTCCCAAGAACATGGCCTGTTTTTCATTCTGTACAAGGCATTTTTATCCTTCAGAAGCATTTTAAAATTTCACTTCTTTTTCATTTCTTACTAATATTATTCCTAGATGGTATATCATTTTGATGGTTGTTAGGAATCAAAAATTTCTTCCATTGTGTGTTTAATTTGATTATATGAACATATTTATGTCTCTATATTAAGTTTTTGCACCACTTTAAAAAATATTTATACTGGTTTCTCAGTTGATTCACTTGGGTCTTCCAGATTTAAAATAATATTATTTGATAGTAACAGATTATTTTGTCCCTCACACTTTTTATGATTCTAATTTATGTCTTGTGTCTAATTATTTTGACAAGTAATATCTCTCTCTCTCTTTCTCTTTCAGGATTAGATTTGAACAAGTTAGTCATCTAGTAGTTTCTTCTTAATTGCTGTGTACAAGTTTGACTGCTTTGTGTACATAAATTATTACTTTTTATGATATGTCACTATTCTGTTTAGTAAGAGTTAACTTAAAATTCGTCTTTAGTATTATTAAATATTGCCTCTGCTTCTTTCTCTTTATTTGCACTTGTCTAGTATCTCTTTATTCAACTTTTATTTATAAACCTACTTTATCCCTTTCTTTAGTGTTTTCTTTTAATAGCATAGAACTAGTTTTCATTTTTTTGCTGAAATTCTCTTCTAATTAGAAAATATAGTCCATTTATATATACTACAATGATTAATATATTTAACTTTTTATTTTTATTTTACCCTTTATTGTCTTGATTCTTTTCTTTCTCTATTCCCATATCACCAAATCTCTCACCAAGAGGATCTTTTTCCTCATTGTTTCCCTACCTTTATTCCGATAGGTTTTAACGTATCCTTTTTCATGCCCTTTCTCTATCCATTTAACTTTTTCATTTTATTATAAAAATAATTTAGTAATTTTAGTTTCAGAACATTATTAAATTTCCTGTTGAATTATGGCTCTTCTAAATCAAGAATCCTTATTTTTTTTTACATATACTAAGTCACTTTTTCATTATTTATTTAGATTTGAAACAAACATATTAACAAGTTACTAATATTTTATATATGCCAAGTGATTTTATAGTTACCCATTTAGATTTAACTATAGTTTTTGCAAAGTCAATACTCATATTCATTTTTTCTCTTTTCCTATTTCCCCATACTTAATTTGTTTTTCTGATATATTTATTTTTTGGTTAGAATCTGAGATATTGCTCTTAGAGAGAGTGTAGGCTGATATCTTCTCTCCTTCTTTACATGTCTGAAAATATTTGTATTTCATGATAATAGTTGAATGACATGAACTGTTGATTAGGTTTAGAATTATTGAGAATTAAGTTTCTTTCCCAAAAATTTTACAACTGCTATTCCTTATGCTGTATTTGTTTAAAGTTGTTGATTCCTATTCTGTAAAAGATGCTTTTTTTTTTTTTTTATCTAGCAACTTTTCAGAATCTCTATTTAAATTTTCAAGATTATATCCAGGGCTATATCATTTTGTAATGTCTGGCATAAATTTGGTAAAACTTTCAAAAGAAAGAGTCCATGTTTTATTATTATTTATTTAATTATTTCCTATTTTTTCTCTGTTCTTTCCCTCCTGGTAATTTTATGCCAATTCAGTGGTACTTTGAATTCTGGTTTTCTTTTCTGATCCATTTGATATTAATTATTTTTAGAGTCATAAAATAACTCTATTGTTGTATTTAAAAGTTGTATTTAGTGGGAGAGAAAAGGCAGAGTAAACTTATTCCATCTACCCTGGATCAGGAAATTCCCTAGGGACCGAAACGCCAAAGGGGGGAAAAATAGTTTAAACAGTAGAGTAATCAAAGATGAAAAAGAATTGGTAAGCTTGAAGATATACCTAAAAATTACTCCATATATAACAAAGATACACATGGAGTTGAAAAACTCAAAAGGCATGTTTGGATCCTAGAGAATCAAATGAAGTACAAGTATATTAAAAGACAATTCTAGAATTAAATCATAAATAGAATGAATGAGAGCAAATATTCAAAAAGACAATAGCCCAGAAATTTCAAAAGTGAATAAAAATCATTCTAGAATGAATGAAAATTACTGATAAATAAAACTTACTTACATAACACCACTCTAAAGTATGTGTGGCTGGAAAAAAAGATACATATAAGATATGTGACCAACAAAGGTATTGTGTCAGATCTCTAAAGCAATTCCAGAAATCATCAGAAAAAAATATGGGAAGAAGAGACAAAACATATAATCTTTATTTTCAAAAGAGGAAATGATAAAGGGGAATAAAAATATATACAAAGTTTACTCTCTTTGATAGTCAAAAATATGGAAATTAAAACCATAAGGAGATCTCATTCTACACATGTTTTAAATGTATTCAACACTTATCTCACTGAGCATTCATTAAATACAAGACATTGTACTAAGAACTCCAGGGGCTCTAAAGTTGGAGAATACAAAGCAGGTTAACTGCCATCAGCAAGTTTACAAAATGGTAGAGGAGGCATAATTTTTACAGAGAAAGATTAAGAAAATAGCATCCCAGTTTGAGGGAGGTATTGTTAACAATAAGCTATTAAGATAGTAAAATTATGTATGGAAAAGAGATGCACTATTTAAATAATTTATAGAGAACTAATCACATGTACTAACCTTTCCCAACTAAAAATGCAAGTCTAACTAAAATATTTCTTATTTTTGGCCTTTTGAAACAGAATTAAATATTCCCTTATTTATAATAGTGGACTAGTGCTTATTGTCTAAAAATTAGTGCTACATATATCTGCTTCTCTCAATACATGTTAACATTTTTAAGAACAGCAATCCTGCTTTTTCATCTTGGACAGCTAGAATCCATCATTGTATCTATCCCATAACATATTTCATTTGCATGAATAAAATGTAAAAAACATTTATTCGGTGTGACAGAAACCAAAATCCAGGCAAAAAAATCTCTTCTTTCTTTGGTAGACAATGAAAAATCAATGAAGTTCTAGTGACATGATCAAAACCATATTTTAAGAAGATGAATTTACTTGCCCCATACTTGATAGACTGGAGAAGAGACTGAGTTAACAGGACAATTAACAGAGTCCTTGAGAGAATCAGCATGTGAACAAGGGTAGCGGCAGATGAGTAAAGGTGATAGGACCATTCGGCAGGTAAATCTTAAATGAACAGACGGTAGTAACCCATAAGGTGGATATTGATGGCTAGGAGAAAACAAAAGAGGAAAGGATGAAGAACATTTGTTCGGTATGAAAGTTCTCTGTTGTGTGTTGAACAGATCACTCCAATTGCATGTTAGAAGATGAAATTAATCGAGTAAGCCAGTTACGGAGAACCAAACATCAACACAGTTGAATTGTGTGCCAATAGATATCTAGGGCGGCTCAGAATAAAAGAAAAAGTAAAGAAATGTTGATTGTGCCTGAAAATATGCAAATTATTCAGTGTGGAAATTATTTCTAGGAGAAGATGAATATTGTAAAGGATTATATTAACAAAAGAGTAAATAGAATTGGAAAATAGGAGTAGCAGATGTTATCTTTTGTTTTCTACGTGTCAGAGCCAGCAAGTCCTGTGTTCTCAAACATTATGATTTAAATTGCTGTAGCCCACCATCCACTAGGCATCAGGTGTTCGAACTTAATCTTAATACTGGATAGGAAACCTTCAAATAAAAAGTGATACTGCACTCTGGAAGCACTGCTATCGAAGTTTTAAAAATGTGAGTCTGTACTATCAAATTCTTCACATACAATGGATCAGTGTGAGTCAGAATATTGGTTATGCTGTTGCCGAGTCAAAACTCGTTCTGCTCGCCACACGACAGGCCAAAAATTGGGAGATGAGGTGTTGGGGCAGGAATAGCAACTTTGTTCAGAAAGCCAGCAGACGGAGAGGATGGCAGACTAATGTCTTGGAGAACCACCCTACTCCAGTCAGAATACAGGCTCCTTTTATGCAAAAAAACAGAGGAGGGGGTGTGGTTGGTTATTGCAAACTTCTTGCTGCAGGAATTCTTTGTTCTTGCAGCTGTCCATGTGGGTCAGACCATGGTGTCCCTGTAAACCTCCAACAAAACAAAGGTTATTCTCTATTTTGCAACTTGCCATCTCTATATAAGTGCAGAAGTGCTAACATCCTTAAAGGTCAGAGCCCCGAGAATAGGCTCTCCTATATATTTCAGGCTAAAGGCAACTTGTTTTATGAAAGGTGCAGAGCTAGCAAGAATAAGCCTAGAAAACAAGGCACAGTGGTTAAAACTAAAGGAATAGATCCAATATAGAGTCAGATTTGTTCTCCTCTGTTACAATGCTTTAAACCTTCAAGAACTGAGAAGTTCCCTCCCTTCATTGTTGATCTGTCTACACATGCATAATTTATGCTCCACACTCTTTTCTATATCCACTTGTATAAAATTATATAAAAACAGACATATAAATAATCCATTGAAATTAAAGTAAATTATTCCAGAATACTCAAAACTATATTCTTATTCAAGATCCAGAAATTAACTTTAAAATGCCATTTTAAATTTTCTATCAAGGTAATACTTGTTTTATACATAAATAGGATAACATGAGGACATTTTGGAAATCTCAATCTACTTTCCAGTTTGGATAGAGCTTCTATTTAAAGAGCTTCTTTTTATATTTACTTTTATATTGCAGATGTATCCTATTTCAGGCTAAAACTGAACACACTATGTTGGTGAATTATCATGCCCTAACATGCAAGCACCTGTATATATTTTAAAAATTTAATTAATTATGTTTCCATAGATTTTATTTAAAAAAATTGATTTAAAGTCCGAAAAACTAATTTCTGTTAAAATATTATATGATGTACCATCCATGCCATTCAGTTTTTCTATTGCTAATGTATGGGAATGAGGTTTGCTTATCACTGCTTCAGAAGGAGAGCTAGTTGTTGATTGGTACTTATAATAGGACCTCCTGTTCTTTGTAAGAAGACTCACCAGGGTAGTACTTATAGCATCATAAAAATTAATTCATACGTGAAAATATTTTTTGCTTTGATAGTTTGGGTATAAAATGATCTCTTTAGCTTTCGTCTATATTTATAGTCACCACTGAGATGAAAGGTGATTTCTCTCCATCAACCTGGCTCCAGTCTGTTATTTCTGACCACATCTATTCTTGTTATTTTTTGAATCACATTTTTCCCCTCACCAGAATTATTGTTTTCCTCTTTTAAATACCAAAACTTTCCTCTTTTAAATACCACTCAAATGATAACATTAAACCAAATTCTTATCAATGAATTTTTTTCCTAGATATTCCCAAAATAATTGCATTCTTTTGCTGTTATCTGGCATGATTAGACAATCATGAATTAAGTGTTCCTGGTTAATAGCTTTATCTTAAACATAATCTATACATGAACTATCAGTTTCCAACAAATAAAAAAATTAAAAAAGTTCTAACACTAAACACATACACACAATTCACATATATGTTTTCATACTTCATAAATTACTCCAAAATCTTGCAATACCTTGAGGTCATCAGTAGTAACTTTATTAACTATTTTATAGTAGACTTGCTTCTTTTCATCAATTAAATACAATTTTATTATAATTTTAATTGGAAATATAATCTATATCTTATTTTAGATTTTTTTGGCATAGAAAAATTGGCTTTACTTGGTCCCTGTCCCAAGAAAACTCAAATTTAATCTTCCAGTATTCCAAATATTTCATTCTTATTTCTGTAATCCCTATTCTGTACTCTAGTAACAAAAATAAATCAGTTTTTAAATCCATATGCCTTTCTACCCTATGTATAAATATAGCTAAAAATATAAAATTTTGAGAAATGTATTCTGCTCCAATTAGAATTAATTGGATAGAATGTTTCCTCCATTGAAATCTTATCAGGCAGAAAATTGTCAGAAACCAAACATGTGTCATCCAACATATATAAAGGTCATTTATGTTTATTATCATAGTGAAACAAATATGTAAATATTCTTGTTCCACAGTTGTTTTGTGCAATTGGTGGCAAAATAAAAAATTAATTTGTATCATCAAAGCTTTTTAGTATTAATTTAAAAATCAAAGAAAAACATGTATTTATAATATTTAAATACAAATTACTTTTAATACACACAATACACTCATATTTGGAGTAAACTATAATTAAAAAATGGATCATGATCACAACCTGTAATAAAAAATGGATCATGACAAAGATAAATAAATTATGATCATTCTAGTATAATCATCATTGGTTTTTCTACTTATGAGATGTTTACCTTAATATATAAAGAATTTTGATTGCCCTAGAACTTGGAAAGAGCTGAAGCTTAAGTACCATGTATAATAATCACTCATCATTCGATAAATTATATAAAATATCTTAGGGCATTTTAAATAACAGTTAAACACTTCATATATCATTTGACAATTGTCTATTAGTGCTTTAACATTCTCAAGGTTCACAGTGATTCACTATGATCAGAAGCCACTGCTGAAGGTAAGGGACCACGTGGGAAATCCCTGAAAACCATGGTATAATTAGCTTGATTAGTTTCTCCACATTTTAGAGGATTTTTTTAATATACATTGGATGTATATTAATTTTTAATCAGAAAGACAACATTTTTATTTAACCATTACTATTTTATGTATCAAAGAACTTTTATAAGGCATAATTTTAAAAATTAAAAATATGTTTTTGTTAGTTAAAATAAGGTAGAGTCTATTTGTTTTATTAGTAATCCCATAATTTCATTTGCAGTTTTCCTTTTACAATGGCATAATGTTCTGAGTAACTCCTTTTTTTTCAGATTTTTATTACATGTAGTTTACAATATGGGATTAATTTCCAATATTCTTTCCATATGTTTATAGTCAAATTATGTTTTTAGTATGTAGTTAACCTTGAACAATATGGGTTTGAATTGTATAGGTCTACTTAAACGCAGATTTTTTTCAATTGTAAATACTGTGGTACTACAGAGTCCTTGGTTGGTTGAATCCACACTTCAGCCAGAGGGCTGACTATAATTTATATGTGGATTTCTGAGAGCACAGAGTCAGGGCCCCTAACCCCTGCATTCTTCAAGGGTCAAGTGTAGTATAATATTTAGAATATTATAGCAAAATGTTTTAAAATAAATGTAGAAAATGAAATTTCTTGATAATTATAATGGTATAAATTTAAACATTGATTTATCCTTCCTTTTATTCTTATGGTTTTGCTCTGTTAGTTCAAGTAATACACACGCAGATCTGCAGACTTGTACACATATACAGACACATACATACTTGCATATTTTTCATGTAATGGTATGCACACAACATAAATACATTCTGTATCTCTAAATATATATAGTATGTGCAAACACACGTGCATTTACTATTATTCTTTATGATATAAAATATATGTTCTTTCTCCCTATGTCAAAAGATCAAAAATGTGTAAACAGCTACTGAACAACAGGTTTTTCTCCCGGCTACTGAGGAATGAAGAAACTGATTTATGACATTAGTTTGACATTCCTTTCTTTTTTATAAAGATAACCTTAATAGAAAGATCAGAAGCTTACAAGATGATTTCCAAAAGTAGAGCAGTAACAAAACTGATTTTTGCAGTGTAAACAGCATTTCCTGGGAGTCTTGGAATTGTCACCAACTCAATGGGTGACTTACAATATTTATAAAATGTGGACTTTAGATTCTTTATTTGTGCAATCAAAGCATTGAAAAAGAGCAATGACATTCAATATATTTTTAAACTTCAACACACTGTAGTAAATACATTTAAGAATAAAAGACTAGGTGACACAGACCAACCCCCTTTGAGAGGACATTTAGGAAAGTTGTGTGGAATATTAGAAATGCCTGCCTGAAAGAACTGGCAGACTAACCAGACAGCAAATAAATATGGTCCAAATTGAGAACTGGATATAAATCCAAAGTTTTTATTTATTTGAGTTGGGGCCATTTTTGCCTTTGGAGAATTGCTGATCTCAAAGACATGGACAAAGATTGTGAAGTACTGTTGACAACCTTGAGGGTCTAGCGAGACATAAATTAAAATCCAGGAAATGCCATAGTGAACACTCATTACTTTGGAATGGAATCTTAAAAACCTACATAGTAGAAACAAGGTTGGGTGTGGGGATTTTAAAAAATTAACTGGAGTCATCAGGGAGACCCAGAAAATTTTAACCCCTGACAAGTGGATTTGTTATTATCATTGAGCATCTGTTGGAAGCAAATGAGAATCTTCTTTACAGGAGTAAAACCTCATGCTATGAAACAAATTATTTCTACAGTTTCCTAAAATACATTATCTGTTCCACAATCAATGGATCAAGATATTGGAATTATTGGACAATTGACTTAAAAATAACTATGCTTCTTTATTTGGTGATGTAAAAAAATTAAGTATTTCAATAGAAAATTAAAATCCATAAAAATGTAATAGCAACTTTGAAAAAGTGCTAATAGAAAATCTATAAATTAATATATTAGCTAAAATTAAGACATTAGTGAATATAATTGACAACAAATGGAATACAGAAATAACTAAATTTAAATGAGCAAAGAATAACTAGAAATTCATCATGTTTCAATACCAAGATCGAGTCCTCAGTAACTCATAGTAAGAAAAAAAAGCACAATTGAAATTTAAAATTATTTGAAATTGATAATTAATGAAAAAATAACATCTAAACACTTGCATTATGAAGGTAAACAGCATAGCGGGATACTTACAGCCTTAAATACATATATCAGAAAAATTAACATAAAATCAATGAGTTATTTATATATGTAAATAATATATATATATATACACATATGGGAAAAATAATAAAATTAATCATCTAATAAAAATTAACAAATCTACCTATCACTTTTTAAGAAGATTAAATGAGGTTAATGAAGTGATAAGACAATATGATCAACATCAAGGATTAAAAGGGACTAATCACTCTAGATCCTGAATACCTTAACAGTATATAACAATAATTTTTAGATAAAACTAATGATAATATCTTTGAAAATTTGAAAGGAATGAACGAATTCCTAGAGAAACTTACAACTACAACTTACCCAGACTAACACAATGGTGTATAGAAAATCTAAACAATTTATTATGAATATTTTTAAATGTATAGAAAAAATTATAGAGAACACTTGTATACCCACCATCTATATTCTATTATCACATATCTGTCTAAATATTCCCCAATCTAACCATCAATCCATCTTATTTTTTTGATGCATTTGAAAATAAATTTTAAACATCAGTATAGTTTCCCCTAATTAGCATGCATGGTATTAACTAGAGTTCAATTTTTATATACATTTTTTTGTTGAGGTAAAACTTGCACGTAATAAATTCTACAAATCTTAAGTGAGCATTCAGTGAGTTCTGACAAATTATACACCTGTGTAATCTTAACCTTATCAAAGTATAAACTATTACCTAATAGCTCCTTCTAGTCAACCTCTGCTCCCTCCCAAGATAACCATTCATTTTTTTAATTTAAAAAAAACTTTAATTGAAATATAATTGACTTACAAAATTATAAGTTTCAAGTGTACAACACATTGATTGATATTTTTATACATTATAAAATTGTCCCACCTATTTATCATCTTCTATTATATAAAATTTTTACAGTATAATTGACTGTTTCTCTATGTTGTGCATTACAACTCTGTGACTTATTTATTTTATAATTGAAAGTTTGTACCTCTTAAACTCCTTCACCTATTTCACTCATACCAATGAATTCTTGCCATTTGTGACATATATAGACCTAGAGGGTATTATGCTAAGTGAAATAAATTAGACAGAAAAAAGATAGATACCATATAATTTCACTTATATGTGAAATAGAAAAAACAAATCAAGGGAACAAATATAACAGAACAGAAACAGACTTATAGATAACTACTCATGATTATCTACCATAATTTAATTTTTCTTGTTCTAGAAATTCACATAAATGTAATCACAAAGTATGTACTTTTTAATGTAAGGCTGTTTTCACTAGTACAATGATTTTGAGATTCATGCATATTGTAGTGTATAAGTAGTTTATTCCTTTTTGTTGCTGAGTAATATTTCATTGCATGAATGAACACTGAAGTTTCCTTATTCATTCTTCTATTGATGAATATCTGGGCTGTTTTCTCCTTTAGACCATAATAAAAAAGCTGATAAGAGCATCCTTAAGAAATTATTCTAAAATGTATTTGGAAATGAAAAGGACAAAACATAGTTAAGACACAATTGAAGAAGAAACTTTGAGGATTTATATTACAGGATTTTCATGCCAAGAGTAGACAAATAGACCAGAAAAAGATAATAGCTAGAAACAATCACAAACACATACACACATACAGACACACACATCCATACACAGACACACACATACAGGAACTTAACTTATGACAAAGGTGGCACTATTAATAATCATCAAAAATTAAAACATGACTATTATTAGCAGTAGAGTATAATTTGTACAACCTGCATTTATACTCAAAGTAAAATTGGTGATACTACTCAGTGTCAAGCTTCAATTGTATGTTTTCCACGAAGTCCAGAGTTGAAGGTTTTGGTGTGAAAAGTTCACTTTTTCTTCAAAATAGTATATAAAGAATCATCTATTTTAAAGAAAGTCTCTCTAGAGCTTTCTGATTACAAGATCAGACTCCCATCAAGGCTCTGTTACAGTCAAATACCTATGAAATAGAGAACAATATTATTTGTCCTTAATATAGATCATGTCCTTCTTTGCTCAAGACTTCCTTTTAGATAGGTGTTAGGAAAACCAATTTTAAAAAATGCCTCAATATTTGCATTTAAAAAGAGGAGAAAATACACTCTGAAGAATTAATAATTGATACATTCTAAGGGTGATATAAGCATGAAGTTTTTCCAATTAAAACTCCCCAGGAGGAACAAGGGGACTTCCATATGTGAACAAATTACCAGCTCTTTTTTTTTGATGCAATGGAATGTATTATAATACACTCATATTATTTTTAGTCCAACTTGCGTTTGATTAACCTTTTAATTTTGATTTCCAGTTCATAAGGACTGAAAAGAGATATCCATATGATACAGTGAATGCTGAAGGAAACATAACTTACTTTACCTTGAATGTCTTCCTAAAATATGTTGCTCTTTTGATGATTTAACAACAACAAAAACAAACTTGGAGCAGAAGGTTAAAAACTACAAATTGTGCCCGCAAAGTGTTAGAGAGATGACAGAGGAAGGATTTACATGTGACCATAACATGGGAAATGAAACTTGCATTTGGTTTATTTTCTGTACTTCCATCATCCACTTCCTGTGTAGGAACATCTGAGAATGTTCTGTATCAAATTATTAAATCAATAAATCAATGTCAGAACAGGTGAAGTTAAAGGGAGCTCCTGCACAAGCGTCAGTCATGATGTCCTAATCTCTTCCTACGTGGAAAGAGACAGAACCAGTTGTTTTGTTTTTCCGTGGAAAGAATTAAATGAAAGCATTCATTTTGAAAGAGAACTAGAGAAGTGTTGGAAAAGAAGGTAGAGAGGAGACTGTTGAGTAATAGTAGATCAATCTACAAAAATGGGAATGCGTCCAAAGATCAGTGTTGGCAAATGAAAACGTGATGCTGATTCTATGAGACTGGCCACTTCCCACGTGGAGTTTGCTGACTGGAAAAATCTGCAGGTATTTCCAGGACTTTTTTTTTTTTTGTGGGGGGTGGGTACGGGAAGTATAATGAGGACCTGCTTTCCCATTAGCTTAGAGTAGGTATAAGTTATCACGGTTCACAGAGATACTAGTCTTCCACTAAAGAGACTGCCTGGCAAGATCTCCTAAGCTTCTCTCATATGTAGTCACATTACAGAGATATCACTGGATGCCCTTTATGATGAGTGAGAGTGAGATAGCTGAGCCTGAGCTCCTGGACATCACCCAGTCTTAGTTGAGATTTGATGAAAACACTAGCAGAGAAAGCCAGCTAAAACCCGCAAGACCAGTTGTGGCTCTCCTGTCATTATTATGTGTGCCTGCAGTCTGTCCCTGTGCCTCTCCCTGTTTCTTTTAGGTGATGGGCCAGGAAGAGGGAGGACAGAAGAACAGAAGAGCTCTTCAAATGTGGAGAAAACTCAGCAAGGGAGCTTTTTTTTTTTAAGTATTCATTCTTTTGTTTTTATTAATGTATAGTCAGTTTACAATATTGCATCAATTGCTAGTGTGCAGCATAATGTTTCAGTCATACATATACATACATATATTCTTTTCCATATTCTTTTTCATTGTAGTTTACTACAAGATATTGAATATAGTTCCCTGTGCTATACAGGATAAACTTGTTTATCAATTTTATATATATTAATATCTGCAAATCTTGAACTCCCAATTTATCCCTTCCTATCCTCTTTCTCCCCTGGTAACCATAAGTTTGTTTTCTATGTCTGTGAGTGTTTCTGTTTTGTAAATAAGTTCATTGTCTTCTTTTCATTCCCCATATAAGCAGTATCATATGGTGTTTTTATTTCTCTTCCTGGCTTAAACTTAGAATGGTGATCTCCAGGTCCATCCATGTTGCTGCAAATGGCATTCTTTTATTATTTTTTATGGCTGAGTAGTATTCTATTGTATGTATATATACCATATCTTCTTTATCTAGTCACCTGTTGATGGACATTTAGGTTGCTTCTGTGTCTTGGCTATTGTAAATAGTGCTACTATGAGCACTGGGGTGCATGCATCTTTTCCAATTAGAATTCCCTCTGGATATATGCCCAGGAGTAGGATTGCTGGATCATATGATAAGTCTATTTTCAGTTTTTTAAGGAATCTCCGTACTGTTTTCCATAATGGCTGCACTAATTATTCCCTTTTCTCCACACCTTCTTCAGCATTTATCATTTGTATCATATTTATCATTTGTATAGGGACAGGAGTGTTTCTTAATTCTTGAATTTTATGACATAGCTTGTCCAAAATGTACTGAGATTTAGACTCCGAGAAAGAATCAAGATTTGCAGATACTAACAAATATATATATAATAGATGAACAACAAGTTCATACTGTACACCACAGGGAACTGTTTTCAATATCTTATAGTAACTTATGGTGAAAAAGAATGTGAAAATAAATCTATATATGTTCATGTATGACTGAATCATTATGCTGTACACCAGAAATTGACACAACATTGTAAACTGACTATACATCGACAAAATACATGTATATATATAAATTTATCTCACTGTCATTGCCAAAAGAAATGAGTACCCTTAAAAGAAAATTTTTGTGTAATAAAAATATTCATATTTACATACATCTGAATTGTATGCGTACATACAAGTACAATACAATGTGCACATATAATTTGTATAAAAATAACATATAGTAAGATGAGAAAACATGGATTGCTTCTGCTTTGGGCCCCTTAAGACCCATTTCAGTTGCCCTGGCTTTATCCATCTAGTAACCTGTCAATCTAAATTCTCTGTGACGTAGGCACTTCCATTTCTTCCAATTTGGTAAGTGAGTCTTTAGCTAAGAAGTTAAGTGTAAGAAATAAACTAGGATCAGTACATGAATAAGGGGCTGTTGTGGAAGCAGCTGTGTTTTCAGCATATTATAGAATGCTTCTAGTAATATGACGAAGTCTGGAGAAATATTCATATGTGTGAACAGATAATGAGGCACAGCGTAGGAAGCGTGAGAGAAAATAGTGTCAAGTGTGAAGACGTAGAGGGAAAAAGAGAGATAATAAATAAGATGTTTCATGATTAGTGATGGACCTCAAAGTGCACAGGATCCACACTCCATAACTTTTATACTGTGAGCAAAACCATGCTTTACTGTGGATATTCTTTAAAAATAAGAGATGATAATAACTGTAAGCTGTGATGGTCAATAAACAGTGATATTCACCAGGAGACAATAACCATCTACTTCAGAAAAGTTTTTCAAAACTCATCCTTCTTGTAGACTATTGGAGGGTAAAATATTATAACTCCTTTGAGCAGCAAGCGCAGTATCATGATTTACCTCTGCTAAGAATAGAAAATCTTTAGCCAGGTCTATTGGCAAAGGTGTTCCACAAATGTCAGCATCATGCTTTGTTTTTTAACTTTATCAATAACATCAATAGTACTCTGCTTGATTTCAGCCACTCTGAGGAATCCAAATATACACTACATTCTCCAGGGCTTCAGGCCCTGAAAAGAAGACATCAGCTCTAAATAAGGAAGAAACAGAAAAGCCAAAAGGGGCTTTAGGAGGGTTATAACCAAAATGAGAAAAAAAAATAATTTGCGTGTTTTGGATGTGTGTTAAATTTCACCAAAATCATATTAATACAAAAAGCTTTCAAGTCCTGTTTTTTTTTTCCTTTTACTAAATATATGTTTTAATGATTGCTTGTCAGAATATCAAGTATATTCTGATATATCCTACAGACATCATTCCTGAGTTACTTTATGTAATCATGTCCACCTCTTTCCATCCTGAATATGGAAAATTGTGCAGGTTTGTAGATGGAGCTAGAATATATTTTCCAAATTTTTATTGTGATGTTAATAGATATTTGATATTAAAAGGGATAATAATAGATCCATTTGAGAATCTTGGTTTAAAAAGTTCAATAAAGATTTCTCAAAAAATTTACCACCTTAATGAGAATTGTAACAAAGTATTAATAGAAAATAACCAGCTTAGTGGGGTAATGAGGATGATCAAGAAAAGAGATGTTTGAATAGGTGGGAACTGGTCTTTATAGGAACTTAAAAGTCACTAGTGTTGTGGCATAAGTTGGGGCTGGCGAAACAGCCAACTATGTGGAGGCTTTGTAGGGTAAATTACATTTTTTTTTTATTCTAAGAGAAATGGAAAGGCTTTAAAAGATTTCAAGTAGAGACCTAAATAATCTGGGTGATAAAAAGATGATTCCAGAAGCACTACAGGATGGATTCAGGTGTGGAAGAAAGAAAAGGAGGAGGGTACAAGTCAAGAGAAGGTACCAGTAGTTGAGATGAGGTAAAAGATCTTTCAGCCAGAGTGATACAGAGACATGAATATATTTAAGGAAATTTCATTAATTGATCTATGTATTTCTTAAAAAAAATATTTGGTACCTACTATGAAACTGGAGCTATTCTAGTCAGGAGCTATATCAGCGTACAAGACAGGTAAGAACCCTGCTTTCTTAGAGCTTATATTCTGCTCTCTCCAGAAAGACAAAAACACAAGTAAACAAATTGAGTAAGTAATATAGTTTAATATGGTAATAATAACTGCAGAAAATGATTCAGATACAAAACTATTTGGCAAAAAATCAATTAGAATACATAGAACTGAAAATAAAATTGTTGAAAATAAAACCAAAATGAGCAAGATATTATTGAGAGCAAAATATAAAAAGAAAAAGAAAATTTAAAAAATACATAGAAGAGAATTTGAGAGAAAATGAGGAAATTATTGGTTCTAAAGGTCAGAAAACTGATCATCTTTGGTTGGATGTTGATTATAAATGACAAAGTGATGTCTTTGAGAATACTGGAAGTGTTTCATATCATGGGTTTGTACAAAAATAAGTTTGTATCCAGCAACATTCTTGTAATTTGTTCAATTTACTGTATATTATCCACACCTAAAAAAGTAAAAACAAAACAAAAATGAAAAAAAAATGAATGATATGTCTAATTAGAGTTCTATACACAGAGTAGGAAGTGAATAGATGAGAAGCCAAGAGAAAATAACTGGAAACTTTCCAGTGATGGCTTTGTTTAACATTTTCGGAAAAATAGTGGTCATGAAGAAAAAAAGAGACTCTACAGAATTAACTTTACTGGGCAAGAACGTAGCTTGAGTTTTGCTTATGTTAGCTAATGATTTTAAGAATCTGTGCAATACTTCTGTTGTTCCATATTGGATGTTCATGTTATACCATGTGAATGATAATCTATAGCATATGCGCCTCATGCTACATTTAGTATTTTGGATGTTAAACAGTGGATATTATTATAGCCATTGATTTAAAAGATCTGAAAAAGAAGCAACAGAGGCTTACTAGAAAGGATGTTAGGATCTGGAGTGTAAAGGGATGCTACTTTTAAAGTAATTAGTGCCATTTAGAATAAGCCAAATCATGATTTTTTTTATATCTTTATAGCACCCTGTGAGAGATGTAAGGTCATCTTCTTTAACTTGTAGATCAAAGATGATAATTGAATAAATGATTATTAAAACAAAAAAGTCTTAATAAGCCTTCCAGAATTAGACTTTCAACTCTTCCCCATTATTTCCTTTTATCTATCCTTCATTTTCATGCCTCCATAGTTTTCCTGTGATATCCAGTTGTATATTCAATAGTGACTATTGGAAAATTCATATCATCTTTAAACAAAGTGAAGCATATGATACCACACGACACCTGCATATAATGCATACCATTTCGCACAATTTGCATCACCAAGATGCCTATAACTGCTCCTTAACAACTTGATTATCTCTTTACTCATGAGTAAAATATTACTGAAGACTGTCACAGGTTAGGTTCTCCAGGAGATGCAAGATGTATATTAAGAAATAGCACGAGTGAAGGGAAAGATGGGGGATAGAAAAAAGTTAAGGCATGATGCAAGATCTACATAGTTTGGGATGACTCTGCTGGGGACACTGAAATGAGTATCATCCATCAGAATCCAACCTTGCATCAGGCAGAAATGGCTGAGATTTTAGCCCTGCCTTACCAAAGACCAGAGCTCAGAGTTGTGGGAATGGGAAACACAAAGCCTCCAAGTGGGTATTGGGGATATTTATAAGTGAGGCTATTCTTGTTTGCACCTCTTATTACCAGACCCACATATTCTTCCTTTTGAGGACACAGTGCAACAAAAAGCCTTCCAATTTTATAAATATACTGCATGCTAGAGGATGGCAGAACATCCTCATAGAGCATTTTCTCTGAGCTGGCACTTCAATTGTGTCTTCACTGGGGCATGACAATGTCTTAATAGAGGAAGCTTCTGGGTAATGGGGTATGGGATACAATAAGTGATCCTTTACCCCACCTACTAAATGGGTCCTCTGGTCTGACATGATCTTATGTGAGATGCCCAGCTGAAGGAGCAAACACTTCCACAGGCACTCATATTGTAGGGCACTCTGGGCTCTGCAGTCAGAGGAGCTTAACCTATGGATGGAATATGTGACAATCTCTGTTAAGAATAAACTGCTATCACTTTACGATGGAAGAGTCCAAGTATAGGCAGCTTAAACCATGTAGTTGGTTGGTCTTTTAAAGATGTTTTGCCATATCAGGGCCTCAGCAATATTCATTATTGCTAGCAGTTTGGCGTTAGCAGTAGATGGTTAAGTTCTGAAAAATATGGGCTCATGTTACCAGACATGGTAGCCATCATCTTGGTAATGGTGGCCACTTCATTCATGTATCCATTATAATGGACTGGGTTGCCCAGTGACAGAGCAGCTTATATTAATGGTTTCAATCATTTTGCCTTTTCTATGATGGATGCTTTCTAGTGGGTTTTAGAAGGGTAATGCAATGCTCTTCACTTTTTATACCCACTCATGTGTGCCTATATTCATACCTCCACCCCAGCCTTCCTTGTCTCCCAACCCGCAGGAGAATTTTCCTTTGCTAGTGCCTTTTATCATCACTCATAAGTGGAGTGCAACCTATGTCTATTTCAGTTAGTGCTCACATTTGTAAAATAAGCTTGTTTCTTCTTCCTTCAACTGGTCATTTGGGATTCTTCCATGAAACCATAGGCTGATTTTGGAGGACAACTGCTGGTGCAGAAGTGGTAGATGCTATACTGCTCATGACTTTTGGTCCAGCTTATGCTTCTTGATGCCTTTACCACTTTATCCAGAAATGGATTATTACTGGGTTTTCACAACCACATGACTTGTTAGGTCTGGCAGGATCCAGCTCATGATGGCAGCTCTAGCTCCATGGTCATTTTGTGCCCCATGGTCAAGTCTTCTATACCTAACAGGGCCCAGAGGTGTGCCGAGAGTTGTTTTTCAAAAAAAGTATAATTCTCTCATGGAGACTTTACGGCCTTGCTTCAGAAACTCAGGACCTGTGTTAGAATACTTCTAATATCCGTACCACAAACTCTCTATGGAATCTTTTACCCCTATGGATACCATCAACCTCATAAGATCTGCCAGACTGTATGGTCACAGTGGGAGAAATGCTTGTACCACACCTTGGAGATGTTCCAGAGCCCTTTCCTACTTTAGAACCCACCTGAAGCTGGAAGCCTTTTGATTGCCTGGTAAATAGTCAGAGCATATTCCTAGGTATGAAATTTGCTGTCTTCAGTACCAGAATTCCACCAACAATTGTGCTTTTCCTTCTTTGTGGTAGATAGTGCAAGGTGTAATAATTTGTCTTTTATGTTGGAGATTATGTCTTGGTGTGCCCACTAGACCCTTACAAATTTTATAGATATGACAGACCCTTGGGTATTCACAAGATTAATCGCCTGATGTCTGGAGTGCATGTGTTTTCCTGGGACCTCCAGTCTGCCCAGTTCTTGCTCAGCATACCCAATCAATACAGTGTCATCAATATAAGATCAATTTGATGTTCTGTAAGATATTCAGACAGTCCAGGTCACTTTGTACTGTGTTATGACAGAGGGCAGGAAATTAACTGCCTTGGGAAGAAAATGAAAATGTGTATTGTCTGCTTCACATGAGTGCTACAGTATCTAATTCTCCTTTCTTATGATGAAAAAAGAATTCAGTTCAAATCAATGGCTAATATTATGTGTCTGAGGGTTCTTAATAAGCTCTAGCAAAAAACTACCACATATGGCATGTTGACTGTAGTCAGGGATACAACTTTGTTGGGCTTGAAATAGTCTATAATCATAATCCAGGATCCATCTGGTTTCTGCAGGGATCACACGGGTAAATTAAATGAAGAATTGACAGATACCACCATCCCTGAATCCTTTGAATTCTTCAGGGTGGCACTAGTTTTTTCCAAAGCCTTTGGCCAGAATGTGATACTGGTTTTGATTTACTATCTTGGCTGAATGTATGCAATTTCAAAGGCTTCCACTTGAATATACTCATATATATAATATGAATTATATATAGCTTGTGCCCTGCAGACTAAGAATCCAATATAGGGACTGTGCCAATTTTGTATTTGGGGATGAGGAAAATGACCACCAGTTGTCTTTGCAAAATGAAGGTATACACTGCCAGTCAGACTTTGGTTAGGACTCCTTTTATTATTCCAGCCCTGTATACTCCCACTCTAAAGGTGCCATGACAGTGCTTCCGATCTCTGGATATGAATGTCCTCTCAGATCCAGTGTCCATCAGTCTTCACAGTGTCTGGGTATTCTTCTTTGCTCAATGTACAGTTTGCGTCGATGGCCATATATCTCTTTGGGGAAATTATTGGAAGAGCCATTATCTTGTATACTTACCATATTGTTATGGAATCTTTCCTCCTGGGTACCTAGCCACATCTTTAGCTGATGGATTCCGCAGTAGTCAAATGGCTCAGCTGTGGAAACCAGATAAGGAAACATAACTTTTTATTGGGTGCACAGCCTCAGCCATCCAGCCATTCATCCTTGATTTTTTTCTGCTCAGTATTACCCTTGTCAGCTTTCTATTTTGTCTCAAGGAACACTATATTTTATCAAACATCCCCATAACTCTCTGTAGGTCAGACCTGCTGCCACTTTGACCTTGTGATTTGTTGCAATAATTGTGACCCCTTCCCCTAGACTTCTGTAGGTTAAATACCTCCACCTGGCCTCCCTTGTTTCTGGGTTCTATCATCCCCGTGATACCTTTAAGCAACGTTCTAGTATCTACTCAGGTGAACAATTCTCTGGGTGTTTTTGGAATTGAGGGGCTCCTGGGATATAGAGCTTTCAGAGCTAAAACTAGAAGAGTTAGCCATCCTACATACCACTAGCCCGAAACTACAAAGGAGAGCCACTCTTAAACCTTTTAATTGGTGCTGGTGTTTCTCTGCCAGACATTTCTCATGCCTTGGGTAAATGATGTGGCCTCCGGATCTTCCTGGAAGTTATAATTATCCAATGTGTCTCTGACCACACATAATATATAATTTTAGCATGCCTCATTACCCAAAGTTTTTCATCCCATCCTTCAGTGTTTACCATGGCAATTCCGCCATTTCAGTTCACTCTGAAATTTAGCATCATTTTCCATGCATCCAGGAGGCACCCTAGTAATGAATTAACACCATTCCCTGGAGTGTTTGCTATGATGTTAAATATTTTCTCTTAGGAGAGTGCTCTCAAGTCCAAAAACTATTTTCTATCCAATTTTATGGTTGGTATTCTCTGTCCTTTGCCCTCTCACTAGAGGAGATAAGCTTCCTTGTGTGCAAAGAGAACTCTGGCTTTGATGCCTGGCTTTCAGTTGCCTGTCACCCACTCTCAGTTCTTCATTGTCTTTTGTTAGAGCACCAGTGGTGCCTAGCAATAGCCATGCAATCCTTTATCCTTATAGCCACTCTATCTTCAATACATCTCTGATGTCTAACATCACGTGGGTTAATGAACTCTATTCCACAAGAATAGCTTCACAATCCATCACTGGTGAAAGTTTTAACAATTGGACTGCCACACTGTGCCAGTGGCTGCCTGTGCTTCATCTGTCACGGGTTGTGGGTCCTTACTGCCAACCAGGTGGTGAATCACCCAACTCTAAACTTCATTTTATTATCTATTTTCTTGGACCACTCCCAATGCAAAGAATGCAAGTTGGATTCTCTGGCAGCAGACACTAAGATGGAGTTTAAGGTGTAAGATAGTTACTAGGGATTGACATCCATGGAAGGAAGAGTTAAAAAACATTATTGGGCTGAGGAAGCAGGTAAGCTTCAGTTAAGTACCCCACCCCCACCAAATCCTGGATCCATTTGGCTCAAAACCCATCAGACTGTCCTGCATCAAACGAAGATGTCCTGACCCTTATATCACTCCTCTTAGTCACAAGATGTGGGCTTCCCTGGGCGATGAGATCTCTGCAGCTGCGGCAGTCCTGGAAGGATCTCACAGCTGGAGACAACGTGCTTACTGCTCTCCTCAACTGTGCAGCAAGTCCTTCTTTGAAAAGAGATCTGGGGGTGCAGCTCTGTTTCTAATACAACCTCATTCTCTAATGCCATGCATTCAGAGAACACACATTTAAATATGTGCTATTAAATAAAGCGCACACTTAAAAAAATAATTTTTTGCCCTATTGTACCTCTATTCTGAATAAGAATATTTATAGAAATTTAATGCATCTAGCCATTTTAATAATGATTGCAATTATGCATAAAATTGACACTCTTATCACAGAAATATTAATGATATACATAAGCTATATGTAAAGAAAGAGTACTGAATGAAAGCTTGGTCCTGTGTGTACTAGATCATAATAAAAGCATGGGTGAATTAGGATAGAGTTCAGCTGCCTGTAGTAAAAACCTGACAAAAAAGGCAAACAGTGGTACAAATGGGTAATTAAGCTTGTCTTTCTCATGTTACGAGTAGTTGGAAGGTAGGTATTACAGGGCTGGAATAGCTGCCCAAAGTCCCAGCCTCCTTTTATCTTCCTTCTTCACTATTCTTAGCCTGTGTCTTTTATCCCCATGGTTATAAGATGGTAGCTACACTCAAGGTGTGAGATTCTGTATCAGACACAAAGGGAAAAGGGCAAATGGTAAAGATGGTTGATGACTCTTTTCTTTTATCAGAAGGAAAAAAAATAGCCTTCCCAGAAGCTTTACTCCAGAGATTTATGCTTAGATCTTGATGTTTAGAATCATGTCACGTGGCCACCTCTACCTGCAAGGATGCCTGTAGGTATAGTTTTATACCTGAGCACACTGGTACCCAAAACTATGCGAAGATTCTTTTGTTAAGGAAAAGCAGGATGCAACCTGCAGTGTTTGCCACAGGGCATGCTTAAATTTTTAAATGGCTAACCATTGATTCTTAATAATATTAATACTGTGGAAGCACATTTTATAGAGAAATTAAAATTTTTAGCATCATATGTACACGCTATGTTCAGCTTCTTTTATTTATAGGTTGGGCCCAGTTTTAACAAGTCATTTTGCCCTGAAACTATCTTATTGACACTTAACAAAATAAAAGCACATATACTTCATATAGTCCTTCCAAACTTAAAGGCATTCTTCCAAGATAAAAAAGAAAGGAAATGAACTTTTTTGCACTTATCAGAAAAGCATGTTAACCTTTTAGTCCAGATGCTGTTGAAATATGCTTTAAAATTTCCTCTTTCAGCCTGCATTAATAATAGATGAATTATTTTTAAAAAGGAAAAAATATGACATGACCACACTCCAAAATAAATTAAACATCCTAGTGGATCAGAAATAAAACAGAAACTTAACAAGTGTGTAGATCATAATAATAGCATGGGTGAATTAGGATGGAGTTAGGATTGGAGTTAGGATAGAATTAGGGTAGGGCTGGACAGCAAGGCCTGAGGCAGAGAAGGATGGCCAGGTCTTTTTCTGTGACATAATTGGGAATTAAAATGTTCCTCTTGAGATTATAGTGACCAAAATCAGTTTCACCACGTGACACTGGGGACTAGAACCTGGATCATCTGTCCACATGAAATGGATGCAAAGTTGCTGAGAGCAATCCTTGCTTGGGGCTGCAATTCCTATAAAGCGAACTACCTAGGATGTCCAGAGGAAGCAGGTAGAGTCTCAAAGCCAGAAGTTTAGCCAAGTTGCCTAACTTTGCTGTCATCTGTAATATCGTGAATATGACTGCAGGGCTGGGGCCCTGAACCTCTGTATTTCTACACCGGGGAATCCCACAACTAACATGGCGGTCACAAGAAAACCTTAGAACAGATAGATGAGTGCTGAGTTCCTCTATAACCCAAGCCCCTCTTTGAGTCCCTCTCTAAGTTGCATGGAACCTTCCTCTGTCTCCCTCTGTCCCTTCTCAGTTGTTGGAATACTGTTTTGAAAAATACCAATCTTAGAAACCTAATCAAAGGATTTTACTTTATTAGAAATATTTTGTTTCTTTAAAAAGTGTTTAATGTTAATGTATCACTTCTGCCACCATTTTAAAATATATGCCCTGCCTGATCACAAGACATGCTAGTGAAATTAGTTCAACAACCTTATACTATTCCTTCTCCTTGAGATAGCATTTATCAAATTAATATCACCTAAAACGTATGTTAAAAATAGATAGCTTTCTTACCCACCAATGAGATGCATAACTGATTCAATGTGAGAGAAGAAAGCAATAAACTAGGCCGGATTACAACATCATCTGAGATAGCAGAGGCAATAAATGTGCTGTAGAAGGCAAGATGTTTGATTAAGCTGAAACGGAGACTAAACTTTGACATAAATGGAACTCTCCAGACGTTATCATCTTAAGGATCCAGTCTGGAAGTCATCTTTCTCTGACTTTCCAAAAAGTCTACTTATACTGAAAAAATATATAATCACTTTCTATGAAAGAAAACTACGTGATTTCCCAATCCCAACACCACCATTTTCCATCTCGATCTTACTTATTTAGTCCTACACTTTTTTGTATTTTCAATAAACCTGAATTAACGTTGATGCCGCCTCTGATTTGCAACCCTATGAAACAAATAATGCCTTAAGTTTAAAAAAAGGTTTTTGTGCAGACAACAAATGCCCCTATGATTTTGGGAATAGAGAGTAAACAAATTTCGCTTTTACTTTGCCTGCCCAAATGGACTACTTAAAAGCATAGTATTTGCTTTTTCTTCATAGTATATGCAATCATAACAGAGTAAGAGATAAGACTGTAATATACTTATTTTATTTTTGTATGCATAGGCAGTGATTTAAATTTTTCCTAAGAGAACTGAATATTGAAGATATTCCCATGTACCCATGGGCACATATGCACACATGCACACACAGTAAATGTTAGGCATTTAGCCATTTTTGGTGGACCCAATATCCCAATCCTGTTCTTCTCATGGACACAAATAGTGCCTCTGAAACACTTCAACAGACACCATGTTTAGATTTGATCTGAGATTAAATAGATTTTACTGTCACTTATCTGACAGAGTTGCAATGTGTTCCATTGACAATTTGGTATAGAAAACTTGGGTCACGATAAAGGCTGTAATAATCTTTTCATTTTTTTCTTAGCAGCACTGGGCAGTTTTAAAGTCTGTGAAGTTTACTTCTGATGCTCTCTTTTCTCCTTATCAATCTCTGTCTCTCAGACTACTTGCCCTTTGCCTAGATGACCCCAAACTCTTCTGTCAGTCTCCTCAATTCATGAGAATTCTATCATATTTTATTGCTTTATAGAAGAGGTCATAAACTGTTGGCTCCAAACTTTGTAAGCCCTTAGATGTTTTGCCTGGTGTCTGCACTAATAAACACACACACACACACACACACACACACACACACACATCAATAGCCGATACCAATACTTAAATCTAGACTTTCAGCTTTTCTTAGAAGCAGTTAGAAACTTTGAGACTGTTAACTCTGCCTTTTCACATGACAGTGATTGGTAAGGGCTGCCTAGAAGCTGCCCCTCTAGGAAGGTTATGTGGTCCCAGCTCACAGAGTTTCCTCTAGCCTCTTTTGCATTATACTTGAATTTAGGCTGTTTCTCTAATTTTCATTAACAGTGTGGCCCCTGTGGACTTTTGAGTTTGTGACCCCTATTATATAACTTTTTCTCTCCACTGTCAACTAAGCCCAATTAATGTGTTTATTGATAAGACAGTATCTCCCACTGGTACATATTCATAAGAAATACTTAAAGGTCTTCAACACTTAAAACTTTCAAAACACATATGAAAAAGAAAAGAAAAGAAAAGAAAGTGGTTAAATGGGACATCTGTTTATAGAAGTTGTTATCCCCAGAAAAATTCCTTCCTGAAAATTTCTTAATCATAGGATGACAGTCATAGGATGACATGGCCTTATAATCCTCTTACCCCACCTTTCTAAAGCATTATGTCTATGCCTGTCAGTATAAAGGAACTGGATATTAAGACCCCTTTTCCCCATCTCGTTACCTCCATCTCCACCATGATTCCTTCTGTCTAACCCTTACTCTTCCTTGGTTTTAAAACAAAGACTTATTATTTCCTTTGGGAGGATATGTTCTATCTTCTCTCAGGGCTTTCTATATTCCCAAGTTTTCCACGAATACCTGTGTTATAATGAGTTATAATGTTTTGGTTCACATACATAATGGGGATGAACATGACTCTATGATATGCAGCAGTAAGAAGCCTTTCATTTCTTTCTTTAAATTTGGTCTTTAAGCCAGATCATCTGATCTAGGGCTTCAGCTTCCTGTCCACAGGGAACAACAACTGTAGGCTTGTTAAAGACCTGCTTTGTTAAAGAGCTTCTTTCTCTTTAGAGCTAGGAAAGATTCCCATGAGATTAAACACATTCAAGGGCAAGCCCTCTCTCATTCTTACTGAGAGAAATTCTGCTTGTCTCTGTCCAGTTTGGACAGGAGTGTCTTAGCTGAAGCCAGAAGCTTGATGCTGAAAATTCAGTCTCCCTTAGCAATTGATTCACCCTCAATTGCCTGATAGTTTATATGGGCCACTTCCCAGCAATTACTGAAACCACATAGCTACCTTCTCTCTCCTACCTCAAGAAAATCACTCAAATTATTTTTTCTTCAAATTGACGTACTTTCATCATTTCTAAACTTCAGCATTTTTGTCTTCTAGGAACTCTGAATTCCATCTGCTTTATGAATCTGGGTAGGGATTAAATTTTAAATGCCTTCCAATTTTTCCTTTGTTCCTCAAACATTTGTTAACCTCCTTGTGGGAGGTGGAAAAAAAAAAAAACCTTTAACAACCTTACTAAAATGGAGGTGTTACAGTCAGAATTCTAAGATGGCCTCATGATTCCTTCTCCTTGGTGTGGACACTTGCATAATTAATTCCATTTGAGGGTCAGTGGGCCTGACTCATCAGGTGAGACTGTCTAAAAGAAGATCTGTAAGTCAGAGATGTGGGGAATCAAGGAGTTTTAAAGCTGCATCAAATGCTCTTCTGCTGACCTTACAGGAGCAAATCGCCGTGTTGTGAAGAGGGCTGTGTGGCAGGTAACTGTGGGCAGTCTTTGGGATCTGAAAGTGACCCTCAGCTGACAACTATCAATAAAACAGGGACATTCATTCTAAAGCTTCAAGGAAATAAATTCTAAAATCAGACATTGAGCTTAGAAGGGGACCCTGAACTCCAGGTGAGAACATGGGTTGTGTACTACAGATTTTAGTTTTGTGAAATTCTGACCAGAAACCCTAGTTACATTGCATCTGGACATCTGACCTACAGAAATTGTGAGATAACAAAATACTATTTTTTAAACCACTGATTGTGGTAATTTAATATGCATTGTATAAAATTATTGATGGAGATTTCTTGCAAGAGCTGGAGAAAAAAGAAAACTAATACCTCAGAGTTACCCTATAGTATCCGTGAGTCTTTCTTACTTAATTGTAATTTCTTTGAGGGTAGAAATTTTGTCTTGATTATCTTTCTATTTTCAGTATTAACCTAATATCTGTGTGATAATAGGACATACATCTTGGGTTGGATAAATTTATGTATAATATAAGCTAGCCAACATTAATACTTTAAGAACTTTAATTACTAAAGAGAGACAGAAATATCTGGGGCTGATTTGAAGAAATAGCAGGATTGAGTATAATACTTTTACCAGTGTATATTTTAGCAAATTTACATGTTTAAGCAAAAAAAATTGAACTTGAGTGTATGAAAGAAAAGTAAGGTAAATAATTCATGCACTTAATATGAATCTGTCATCACAGAATGAGATATGAACAGTATTAATTGCCATTTTTGTTTTAGAAAGAACACACGAGTCACTTTAAGCTTTACCAGTATGAAGGAGCACACACAGATACACACACACACACACACACACACACAAAATGAATTAACTGAAAGCTAGTGACCCTGAAAATCCTACATTTGAAGTTAGGTATGTGTGAACACGAGAGGCACTACAATCTAATGTTATACAGCAACAAAATCTAATACAATTTGAGACTTCACAGGGAGAGCAATCATATCAGGGAGTAGGAAGGTAATAGTTCCTCTTTGCTAAATTCTGCTAAGAGCATTGGGAATACATTGCCCGTTCAAACCTGGGGATCTCTGGACTTAAAAAAAGAAAGAAAGAAAAAGAAATTCATCAGCTAGAACTGGTGAGAGAAGTGGTACCGCAGGATGGGGTGTTAGAAGGACTAAGGCATTTGGGGAAAATAAGGAAATAACTTATAACATCTAATTGATCCAAATCATCTGGAGTAGGTGAAATTTTCTCCAGTTACATGGAGAGTGTAGTCACAGAGGAAACTGAAGAAATTACTAGGGCAGTACTTCCCAAAGGTTACCTTGAAAACAATTTCTTTAGGAATCTGAATGGACTCTGAAAAGCAATTCAACCTTAAAATTTTCCTCCCCAATGATCTTTTCTATCATTTCCCACTCTTCATCTTGTTATTCAAAATTTTTATGCTGTACAGGGCTTTATCTTGTCCTTTTGTTAGAAACTATAAGTTATTTCATATAGATATCTATCCAAGTATTTTCATTATTATTGCTTTATTATTATTATTAACACCAATGGAGAGATTGACAATCTTTCCAATTTTAGGAGAATTAAAGATTTATACATTCTTAATTAGCAGATGATGAGTTTGCTAATTTGATTTTGCAACTAAAATATAAACACCATTGTTGATGACACATTGCATTTTTTATGCATTTAATTGCACTTCAGGCAAATCTAAAATATAGAAATACATTAAAAATGGCAGGATGTAGTTCCTTAATACTAAAGTATTTCCAAATTCTAAAATAAATGTATTAAGCCATTGTTATATTGAGATGCTCTTTGGCTTGATTTTCACAACCACAGCTCTCTGATAGCAGGGTTTGGACTATAGTTAAATTTCTTTTTTTTCTTTCTTAAATATATATATATATATATATTTTAAATATATATATATATATTTCTTTCTTAAATATATATATATATATATAAACCTGTAGATTGAATGGGTTTTTATTGGGTATTTTGTAAAATGTTTAAAAATACTTAAAATTTTTTTCAGTTATTTCCCTCATGCTGTTTGCATTTCACATTCGGTGTACTTATTTTATTTTTGCACTCTTAATGAGTTCTTGATCATGTCTCTTCTGGAATAAGTAAGCCTGCTGGACAGACTTGCCCTGGTGAGGATTTTTCAGGTTTCTGTGTGATGGATTTCCTGCATCCCAATCTACTAATAGAACAGCATGTGCTGCTTGTCTCTACTCTATAAGGCTCCTTCCTCCTCCTCCCTACTTCCTTTACAGCCTACTCTTTGAAAGAAGAAACCATTCAAAAATGTTGCCTCCATCCTTGGGCCTCTAAGCTAGGAGTTGTTACCATTGTGTCCATAGTGGCTGATGTGAGAGAAGTGTATGGAATTGAATGTCGGTCTTTCAAGAGCTGAAGGATTTACCTGCCACAAGAGGGCTAAATGGTAACCCTCAAGTCCTCTTACTGAGCAATTGTGTTTCTGCTCAATAAGCAGGTTTTTAAACTGCATTTTCTTTGTGATAACTTACTTTCTTTTAAGTCAGTTCATTTTTATCAAAAGAGTGCCACTGTATACCTTAGGGCCATTCCCCAATACATGATTATGTTACCTATACCAGTTGTAAAATTGATAAATACAGAGGGTTGCAGTTGGGGTGATTGGAGGCAGTTAGTACTAATGAATCACCTCTCAGTAAGTTCTTCTGATTGATTTCACAGAGGGTATGTCAACCAGTTAGAGGCATACACATAGGCATGCTTTTACTTTTTCTCATAACTGCTAATAGCTGTGCAATGTCAAATCCCCTTTGCTGGTAGGAAATGAGTTCCTTTGATAAGATTTCAGTTTGATTCCATTTTTTAAGGTAATTTGGGCCTGGAATTTAGTGCAGCCATTAGATTTCAACCTAATATTGATCTTTTAAATAACCCCTCTTACTCCAGCATAGGTGAGACTCATAGCTCCTGACTGAAGGTACGGGGTTGTTTATTCTCTTTCAATTCCTTCCATCTTGCCAGGGTTTTCTCCTTGTCTGCTAGTGAAAAGAGGGAGAAAAGCAAAATAAGAATCCTTATACCACCACACTTGGTGAGTAGATTATCTTCCATGCCAGTAATAAGTGCTGCTTATTTTGTGAATTACAAAACTGCGAAGGTAGGGTAGCTGACCCTTTACACTGGTCCCAGTGGTGACATAATTTATGGCCCAGGTTATGGATGTCGTGTAGGGAGGTCCTAGCAGCCCTTGCTGGTGAACATCTTTCCAGGCCTTGATGGTTCCTTTAGAGATGTGATTACATCATCTGACTGTTTTCCACATGTTGCCATCACACCACATTACCCAGACAAGCTCCATTCCCAGTGATTCCATAGTCCCTGACCTCAATCATATTCCAAGTTTCTAACTCCGAGGATGCCAACCAAAGGTACAGTCCATTTTCCTTACCTCTTCAAGACAAGAGAATCAGAACTGGTATTTATCTTTTCTTTGCCTCATCACCACACACAGACTTGTCTACAGTGTTTTTTTCCTACCCTAAGAGGTAGTGACCCATGCTGTGAATAAACATACATTGAACTGGAGTGAGATGTTGATCCTAGCTTTTGAAAGACAACCACAAATTTCAGAAGTTTTTCTTATAGTTATACTTCCTTGAGTTTGCCTACACATCTTTAGGACCATCTTCAGTATCTTTAGGGATGTGAGAAATCAGGATAGCCTTCTTTCGCAGACTTTCTACTTCCCCCAAAGTCAACCCTCCACCTCATGAAAGTTAGAAATCTTTACTAAATGGCACAACCCTATCAAGAGATCTACTAAACATGCCGAAACAGAGCAACCTCCTGAACAGAAGATTTAGATGTACAGCAAGATGTCTGAATCATGCATAAGTTGATGTGCATTCACAAAAATCTAGTCTAAAGCATTTGCAACCCTACATAACTACTTTATCATTTAAAAAAACTGTATGCTTGTATGGATTTCTAGATGACACTAGAGTTATAGAATCAAAAATCAATTTTCATCAAAATATATTTATAATAAAAGTATTGATTGTAAGGCAAAATTCAACTAAAGAAGAATATTAATTACTAATATAAAGAACAAAGAAAAGTGGTGAATCTAATGCCACCTACTTAAAGAGATTCTTGGATTTTCATAGCCTCCAAGTTTAGCCTTATACATGATTCATGACTTGACCATTATTCTCAGCTTTTGATTTTACTCTCTCTCCTGCATTATCATATCACATAGCCCCACCTCTCTCTCTCTTTTTTTTTTTTCTGTAGACTATTACTTGGAGTTTTCTGAGCCCACCCATGGTAATCATCTCCTCAGATCCAGTGTAGTTCTTGCAGATGCTTTATTTTAGAAGGGGCTTCATGGGAACTACTCTTAGCAGGTCTTCCTGCAGCATCATGAGCAAGGCTTAGATAACATAGGAGAAAACTTTCGTATTTTCTTCCCTGAGTTGTCATTATTGCCAACACAATAATAACCCTTCCCCCATCAAAATTAAGCAACTATGCCCACCCCCCAAAATCTCTGTAATTATGTTGTTCTTTTTTACTACACTGGCACACATCATAAAAGATGATGAGAACAAAAATTCAAATGTCACAGGAAGTTTAAAATGCAGTATAAAATCCACATTATTTAACCAATTAATTTCCAGTTTTCAACCATACTTGTGTTGTCTAAAACAAAAAATTAATAAAAATAAATTTAAAACTTTATTTCCAGAATTTACTCTTAATTTGTGAACCTTCTTCCCCATCATTTTCCCCAGCCCACCCCTTCTCTAAGCTTGTTGATTTATTTTTATCAATGGGTTGTGATATAGTGCCCTGAAAATTATGCTCAGAATTATTGAATATAGAATTAAACAATTAAATGTTGTTTACTGAGATGATAGTGGAATACTTGTGTGGCATGTGGGAAATTAGCGTGGTGCAGTAGTAACCTACAAGAACATGAAAGGATGTTGTATTTCAGAGATCATAGAACAGAAAGTCTCTCAGACCCAGTTTAGATCTTGTATCTTGTGATTAACTGAATCAATTTAAAACACAAGTTAAGTAGCAAGAGGAAAGAGATTTGGTAAGTTAACATGTTTAGAATAGGAAGCAACATAGACAGAAACAACAACTTGGAGGCAAACACATACACAGATTTGTGAATAATCTCATAGAATTTGTTTAGGTATATAATCGTGAAAAGAATGTCCATTTAACATATGCATATTCTTTTATTACCTGTATGTGTCTACTTAACAAACAAAACTACAAACTATCTCTACCATTTAATGTGGATTTACGTGATAATTTTAAGAAGTTTCTGGCATTATATTTTTATATTAACATAATTATTTTAGTGACCCCATATTCTTGGACAGTTTTCTATAAATGACTTTTTTATAATTGTGATCAATGCAATGTAGAAATTGTTCAGCTGTTGAATTATTTCCTCAAAATCAATTTCCTGAATTTCCTGATATGTATTATCTGGGTAAAAGTATGTATGTCTTCTGGAGGCTTTTGGAAAAAATATTTGAAATTATAAGTAGTGACAACTTACAATGCCTATTGTCACCACCAGCATAGCTCTTGGAGCTGATTTATCACAGAGTGAACATTAATGATACTGCCCTTAATAGGTTCTCCTTCAATCCCAAATTGGTATATGATTTTACTTTAACTTGCATTCTTTCACCAATAATATTTTAAATTTAACAATTAATTACTTTAGAATAATGATCACTTTTGAACTATTTCTACAAATTCATGTATTCTGGGACTCTCTTTCCTGAGTGAAATCACTGAGTTCCAGATCTCTTTGTTTTCACAAAATACAATCTAAAAGTATCTTGATATTTCTCTCTCTTCCTCCTGCTTTCCTTTTGTTTATATTTTCTTTCCTTCCCTTCCTAAAAAATCCAGTCCTAAAAGCATAAGTAGAAGCAAAGAAAGATAGATGTCCATGGTTCAGAGACCTGGGAGTCAGAAACAAGAGTGACCTAGAGCATATAACAAGATTTCAAAAAGGGTCGGTTGGATGTCCACACTGAGGAATGGGCAGCCAGTGTGGAAAAAGTAGAGTGAAGTTGATGGCCTGGTTTGAGGTGTCACACCAAGCCACCACGTGGGGGTTTTGTGTGTCAGGAGATAGACTGTTTGGGGATGTTGGTGTTCAAGAAAGGTGCACAGGAACCTCTCTATGGGATCAGTGACACAGTGTAAGGTGTTGTAACCTGATCAAAAGAAGATGCCCATTCTAGAATTGTCTATCTTGGGTTATGATAGGGTGAGTGTGTTTGGGGGTATGATCAGGCTAGAATGGTGATTCAGAACTCAGATGGGATGAGAAAGTCATTCATCCATTGGTGAGGCCGATATGGAGTGTCAGAGACTGAGAAGGGTGAGGAGGACATTCCTGTAGAGAGTACTTTGTGAGAATGTCAGAGATGAGCAAGGTGAGGAGGGTATCTAAATGGTGCATGGTCTGGCACAGGGGGTCAGAGATCAAACAGGAGAAGAAGGGTGACTACATGAGGGAAGAGGTGACAATGAAAATGGGACGTTTGTTACATACAGGGGAATTGATCAAGTAATTAAATATAATAAGAATAATGTAAATCAGATTTCTTACTGTTGAAGAAAGAACTTAAAGGCAGAAAATAGAAATAAATTTTGGTGTTATATTTTTGTGTATGTTTGTTAGATATATATATATATATATATATTTGTCAGATATATATTTCTATATATTTTTGGAATATACAGATATATGTATATATGTGTAGTATGGGTGAATATATGAATAGCCGTGTACACATAAAATCTCATAGATCTGTTTATTTAGGGAGTTTGGGAATAATCACACCTCAGTAGCAATGAGCAAAATTATGTCATTGGAAAAGAAACTAGCTCTTCTTATAGAAATGGCTGATTTTAAGGTTGAGCCAGGAAATGACAAGATAAGAAAATGAACCCGTAACATCTCGTCACGGGCCCAAATATGAAAGTGTTTACAAAATGAAGGAGACATGCTCAAATAACACAAAAGCCAGTTTTATTGGGTTCCCTTTGGTCAATTTGGAATAACTTAAGCCTCAGAAATAATAGTAATAACAGATCATTTTGCACTGAATAAACCAGGAAACCACGAGTCCATACAGATATAAATAAAGAAATAGAGAGTTTGGTAAGGAATGATGTATTTGTACTCAGAGCATCACTCCATAAAAGACGCATTAATTACAAAGGAGTAGAAGTGTAACTTTATAGTGAAGAAGCCTGGCGACTAACCATAAATGGTCCAAGACCACTTGACGTCTCATCATCAATAATGAGACAAATTGACATTATGTGTCACTGAATGAAAGCAGTGACAAAAGAATGTACCATCACTCTTGGTGATACTTCTGCCAAACATGCATAACCTAAATCTCATAAGGAAATACTAGACAAATCCAAATAGAAGGGCACTGCACAAAATAAGCGACCTATAGCCTTCAAAAGTGTCAAAGTCATGAAAATCAAAGCAAGACTGAAGAAATATTCCATAGTGTAGGAGACAAAGGGGACACGACATTTAACTGCAGTGGATCATACTGAATGGGAACTTTTTGCTTCAAACGACATTATTTTCATCCTTGACAAAACTTGAAGAGAGTCTGTGGTTAGGTGATATAGTAAGTAGCCTCTAAGATGCTCCTGATCCTAGTATTCACATGCTAGTTTAATTCCCTTAGTTTAAGTGTGAGCTAGACCTAGAAACTCACTTCTAATAAAAATAACCTGGCAAAAGCTAAAGGATACCTTCCTCAAAATTAGTTTACAAAGAGAATGGGACTTTCATCTTAGACCATCTCTTACTATCTTTCTTTCTCATTTTGGTGGAAGTTGGCTCCATGGAGTCACTGCTCTTTGGAGAGGCTCACATGGCAAGGATGTAGGGAAGCCTGGCCAAGAGCCAGTGGGGAACTGAGTGCCATAGTTCAACAACCTATGAGCATTTGAATCTTGCCTACAACCATGTGAGTGAGCTTGAATGCAGGTCCTTCCTCAGCTGATTCTTTAGACGAGACCATAGCCCAGGAGGATATCTTGGCTGCAACATTTTGACCCAGCTGGAAGACAGAGCTAAGCCAGATTCCTGACCCACAGAAATTGTAAATTAAAAAAAAAAAAATATATATATATATATATATATATATATATATATATATATTTGTTGTTTCAGGTCATCAAGTTTCAAGACTTTCTAATGTTGCAATAGATATCTATTATGAATAGTATTAATAACATATCATTGCTAATTTCATGATTTTGATGATTGTTTTATAGTTATGTAGGAAAATGTCCTTGTTTGCAAAAAGTGCAGACATGTATTTTAGGGGAATGGCTTATAAGCTTGACAATTCACTATCCAGTGACTCAAGTAGAAACATTTCTTTGTAACACTTCCAACTTTTTTTTTTAAATTTTTTTAAAGAAAAAATAAAAACTAATAAAGCCTAGATTTTCCTTACTGTTTGATCTCTTTCTGCTTGGCAATACTAGTATTTCCTTAGGTTTACCTTCAGTTGTCTATCAAGAAAATAATGTTTGCGTCTCTGGAAGTCTCTTTGTTTTCCATGGATTTAAGCAAGGGGAGTTCAAATATTAAAGTAGATGAAGGGAAATATGTGAATTCAATGGCTAGTCCCAATATCTATTTTCTCTTTATTTCTTGGTGAAGTTTTGATGATGTGAAAAATACCTACCAGAATATATACCAATTATGTTTTCTGCAGAAATCTATTTCTCTACTAGTACAGATCAGAGTTAACCAAGCAGAAGTTGTATAGAGGAGGTGGGAAGGGAGTATCATGACTGGCAAGGCAAGCTCATTTCTTTCCCAGTTCCACATTAACCATTGTTATTTTGGAACATTAATTTGGAATTAATGATATTTGTCATCAGGCATTAATCTTTGCATTAAATTTTAAGAAATTTTATTTCCTATAATAATGGTTTAATCTATGCATTTCAGTTCCTCCATATTTAGATTTTTACTGAAGCAAAGACTTCTCTTTATAGATGTCTATTAGATGATCTATTTAAATGTCTACCTTTTAATCTTTAAACAAGAAAAGTAAAATTGTTAATGTACAATAAACCTATATCTACAGAATTTTTTTATTCCTGAATTTACAGTAACTATTTTTAAAGTATTTTTACAAATAAAATTTCCATGTCAGTGGTTTCTTTCTTCAATTAATTATTTTTTGAACAATTTTACTAGATGGTAGGTAACTTATTTAGCACCTGCTGAGATAAATAGTTCTAGGCTGAATCCATGAAGACCCAATGAGACTCTTTGTGGTCAATACAAATCCTATAGGATCTATAAATAGCAGGGACAATCAGATAATATAGGTCAGATGTAGGAAATATATAGTTCTTATATTTTCAAAAAGGAACATGAGTCAGTTCTGGGAACAATATGCCTTTACATCATGTGTCCTTGATTTTTTTTCTTTTCCTTTCTACCTTTTTTTTGAGTATGTGTGCTTCATCTCCTGCTTTGCTCATTCAATACACTCTCTTCTAACTCTTTTATTCTGGTTTTGTTTTCTGAGCCTTCATGTTCTTGTTTTTCCTTCCTGTCATTCAACATTGTACTGCAAAGGTGGATCAGATCAGATGTTTATGTCTTTTTCAAAATTACCTTCCTTAATGATACTGGAAGATTTTGTGGAACCATATGGTTTAAAAATCACTATAGAGCCTAATTAAGTTAGCACCAAGTCTAAAGCCAACTGTAATGTAAGATTTTCGTACATGTTTCTATGCTGCTAATATTGCCAGCATTTTTCAACCCAATGGTATTATCAAGACCACTTCTTCTGATATCTGGGCTGCATGATGTAGTGGTCAGAGGGAAAAGTCACATGGAGTAACAAAAATGTACATCAGCCCTCAACTTCAGTGAAATAGAAAACTCCAGTCATCTTGCTATTTTCTAGACGTGCACAGTTATATTAGAGTTATGAAATCCTTTATTAGAACCTCAGTCTTGAGAAATTCTTAAAGCTTTAGAAGGCTATGTGGCTTTTTGTTAACATCTTAATTTTAGAAAATTTGGCAGAATGTTTAATTACCAGAAGGAGATCATGCTATTAATCAAATGTGGAATTGCTACCATTACAAATAAATGATTGTAGGCAAATTGAGGACTTAATTACCTCTTTCAGAAGCAACATTCTGTTTGCTTCCTCTTTTGAAATTGTCCCCAAATGAAGACTGTGCAATAACATCTTGAAGGAAGTACTGATAAACCTCATTTAATTTGTTTCCATCCCTTTTAAGATTCTATTCCTATTAAAAAAGGAATGTCTTGTTGATAAGAAAGCAGTTCAGTATTATGACAGATTCAATCTCCCCAAACGACTGACTTTCAGTTTGGCTCCAGTGAAAGATTATTGCCTCAGATGATATTTATTTTGCTGGCTCTAATATAAACGCCATAGTTGAGTCAAACTATTCAAAGAATAAAGTGGTCAGAGAACTCTGAGAAGTCTTATTAATTTTGTAATGGTGTTGAAAGCTTACCAAAGGTTTCTGTCCTCTAAAGCTACTGCTTTGAGCAAATCAGAGGGGATTTCTTTTCAACTGCTGAAAAGAGGCAGGGCTTTCTCTGGTTTGCTGCATATGAAGTGACAAATACGGAGTCTCTGGCTGGCTTATGGAAGCTTGTTTGACTATGTCAGTTGTGATTTTGGGGATATACACACATACATGTATACACATGCATAGGAATATACAATAGTGCAAATATGAATGAACAGGAAGTATAAATAAACCGAGAAAAACTATGTTTTTGACTGTGAAGAACAAAACCCTAATCTTAGCCATCATTAAGAGGTATAGACATTCCACAAAAGTGTTTTTTATTAAAAAATTTATATATTTTAGGATTAAAAATAGAGGTCAATAATAAGTGAATTCCACTGGTAAAGGTATAACAGTAGTGGTAAAGAATAAATAGCCTTAAATATCTGAAAATAATACATAATTAAAATTTCCCTATTTTATTTATTTTGTGTTTTCATGCATTACACCCAGTCCAACCTCTTTGGTTAAAGGGATCTGCTGTTGTCATCAGGCCCTGGGTTCGGAGGGTGGGTTGGTTTAAGTCATGAAAATCCATGAATTTACTCATTATCTATCAGTTCTTTTTTGCATATATGGATTTGTATTTACAATTGACCCTTGTGAAAATTAGATGCTAAATGTAGTTTATGTTTGATTCACTCCAGCTTCTCTTTATGGGTCCTTTGTTTTCCTCTCACTGCTTCAAGGCTTTCATTGCTCCAAGTCTTCTCAGTTTACTCATCTAGTCTGAAATATTTATTGAGTGTTTCTGATGAGCTAGACACACAGTTAAGTGCTAAGTATGCATTGGATAAAAACACATTTTTAAAAAGTGAAAAGTCTTGCCTTTTCTGTGGGAGGGAGCTGGACCTCATATTTAATCAATTCTTTCTTACAACGTTTATATCCACTTAGGATAAAAGGGGTTAGTTTCCTGCTAATTTCAAATACATAATGTATTACTATAATGATTTTATATATCTTTATATCTTTTGATGATAGTTTGCTAGAAATGCAGTATTCTTTAATTTCTAAAGTAAATGCTACATGCTATGTATGCGTTTATGTGTACTTAAGATACAAGCATTAAATAGAACATATACCCATGGCTGTGGTACAAGCGCCAAAACAGCAATGTTAATTTTAGGCAAGAGAGTAGTTAAAGTGAGGATTTCTAAGCAAGACAACAGAGAGAGAAAATGTTTAATAAAAATTATAATCCTTAAATAGGACATACACCATCTTAACAGTATTAACTTTGGGGGGCCCAGAATAAAAAAAAAAAATGCTTCAAAGGTTTTTTCCTCCAAAAACTTAAACAGAGACATCAAATATAAGTATTTTTATTCCAGAAATCTATAGCTTTTTTTTTTTTCCCTGAAAAAGTAAGTACAAGGCAACATTCCCTGCAGACGTTTTCCTGTGATTCCCTTACTGTAGGAGGCTTTTGGAATTCCATTTGCATTTATCCATCATCAATAGTCTCTTCCATGCTTCTATTTGTGCATCTTTCTTGCAGTTGGAATTGACAAAGACATACTATAATAACGATATTCTCATTTTACTAAATTTTTCATTGAAAATGAGGTGATATACTTAAATACAAAATAAATCATGGCATGAAATACACAATATTTATTTAAACTAGTCTCTTAGACACATTGTTTATAGCATACTTTCCTTTTGAATATAGAACTTTACAATCTCTCATGTAGTCTCTCAATTATCAAATGCCAGTATTTCAATATTTCAGATATCGTTTTCCCTTTTTATGCAGGAAATATTATTTTTCAGCAAATTATCTGACTCTGATTATTGAAAACACTAATAATTTATAGCAAAGCTCCAATTTTAAAATGATAAGTGCAAACAAAAAAAAAACTAAAATAAAGAAGGAAATAAAGAAATTAAGTATATATAAATAAATAATCTAAAAATAAAGAAGGACAAAAGAATCTTGAAAAGTGACCCTACCATTTTTCAAGTGCCTTAGTCATGAGTCTTGCTGTTTCTCGGAAGCAACATATGGAAGAGAGGTAAATAATCTCTACTGCTGAGCTACACCTCATTCCAGTGATGGGTAGGGTGGAATTAAGATACTGTTTGGGGATAAATGATAAAATTTCAAGTTTGACCAAAATTTCAAATGATAGCTTGCTGTCATGGGATCTTCCAATGCTCACAGAAAGTAGAGAATAAACATTTAGTATTTAATTTGTAAGAGAAGAATTAGAGCATATTATAAAATAGGTCCTGAGTAACAGTGTTTGTTTGAAATCAGGAAAACTCTACATACAAAGCAAAGCATGGAAATCAGATCTTGAAATTTTACAAAAATGCTCTAAAATTATATTAGCAATTTTGAATTGACTGCAAAAAGTGAATTATTTGAAAATAATGCAGTTAAAATTATGAAACAGTCATTACTTTAGGAAATCTTTGGGATTATTTCCCTATTCTTTGGGGGAATTATAGGAACAATAATAAGGATGTTTGTTTTATAAACAAGACATTATAGAACTTCATGCCTCCTTCTACTCTTCGTTTTGTCAGAAATCTAGGACAGTAGTCACAGATGGGCATGAAATAAAAAGAAAAGAGGAAGAAAGAAAAAGAGTAGGAGAGAGGCACTTATAGCATAGGTAGGCAGGGAGAGTTACAAATAAAATCTGAGAATATGATTCCTGGCAATCTGTGTAACAGCTATCTGGAAAGTGATAGCAGAAGAGTAAAATATTTTATAAAAAAATAGATTATAAGCACAATATTAATTATGTATAAAGAAAGCATGTTCAACACTAGATAACTTACCTAAGGAAGTTTTTATTCTGTTAATTATTCAGCAAATACTAAATGAGCACTAACTATGAACCACACCCTATGCTGGACACTTCAAAAAGGACAGGGAGCAAAACAAACCAAAATACATGTTTTTGTGGACCTCACATTTTAGAGGGAGGACTGACAGTAAACAAAAGAGTATAATATATAATAATTTATATAGCATCTAGAAGTAGTAATATATAGTAGAAATTTATGTCAAGTTAATATATGTGTAGCAAATACGTAGTAATATAGACGATGATAAGTGTCAAGCAGGAACATGAAGTAGGGGAAGTGTATTGGGTTTCAATTTTAATATGATGGTTCTGGAAGGGATCACTAAAGAAGGTAAATTTTGAGTAAAGACCTGGGGGCAGTGAGGGACTAGTTCTGTAAGATGTAGGAAAATAGCATTCTAGGTGAAGTGACAGCAAGCAAAAAGGCTCCGAGTGAATGGGACATGTTTGAGGAAGAATAGTGGGCAATTTTGTTAGAGGTGAGTGAAGGAGGAAGAGAGTCATAGGACAGGACATGAACCCTTAGAAGTGACAAGTCAGATAATGTACTCCCAGGTCAAAGTATCCTGACTTTTACTCTGTGTGAAGAGGAAAGCATGTGAGGAACATGATATATGTTTTACACATAAATTATCGAAAACATTTGATGTTGATTGTAGTGTGTTGATTGTGGTGTGATTGATAGTCCCGTGGATGTACACATATGCCAGATCTTATCAAATTGAACACTTTAAGTATGTATAGTTTTTTAAGTGTAAATTAGGCTTCAATAAAAGCTGTTAAAAATTCCATCTGGCTTCAGTGTTGAGAATAGAATGTCCCAGGGGCAAGGCAGATTCAGGGAGACCTGTCTGGGGCCTGTTCAATAACAGAATTGTGAGATCACAGTGCCTTGGACCAAGATGATAACAGCAAGAATCCTGAGAAGTGAGTTTGTCTTGGGTATATATATTTTTAATTGAAATATAGTTGATGTAAAAAATTATGTAAGTTACAGGTGTACAGTGCAGTAATTCACAATTTTAAAGGTTATGCCCCATTTATAGATATTATAAAATATTGGCTATATTCCCTGTGTTATACAATGTATCTTTCTTGTGTATATATATTTTATTGAAATATAGTCAGTTTACAATGTTGTGTCAATTTCTGGTGTACAGCATAATGCTTCAGTCATACATGAACATACATAAATTTGTTTTCATATTTTTTCACCATAAGTTACTATAAGATATTGAATATAGTTCTCTGTGCTATACAGTATGAACTTGGTGTTTATCTATTTATATATATTTGTTAGTATCTGCAAATCTTGAATATATATATTTGTAGCATATTATATACATAATTGTTTGTGTCTCTTAAATCCCTCCCCCTAGGTTGCCCCTTCCCTCTCTCTCTACTGGTAACCACTATTTTGCTCTCTATATCTGTTAGTCTGTTTCTTTTTTGTTATAGTTATTAGTTTATTGTATTTTTTTTAGATTCTGCATGTAAGTGATGTCATACAGTATTTGTCATTCTTTGTATGACATATTGCACTCAGCATAATGCCCTCCAAGTCCATCAATGTTGTTGCAAATGAAAAAAATTTCATTCTTTCTTATGGTGGGGTAGTATTCCATTATATATCTGTATCTATATCTATCTATTGCACCTTGTTTATCAACTCATCTGTTGACAGACACTTAGGTTGCTTTCATACCTTGGTTACTGTAAATAATGCTTCTTTGAACATTAGGATGTGTGTATCATTCCAATTAGTATTTCTGTTTTTTTCAGCTATACATCCAGGAGTGGAATTGCTAGATCATACAGTAGTTCTATTTTTTGTTTTTTTGATAAAACTCCATACTGTTTTCCACAGTGGCTGCACCAATTTACATTCCTGCCAACACTGTACAAAGGTTCCTTTTTCTCCACATTCTCACCAACATTTGTTATTTGTGTTCTTTTTAATGATAGCTATTCTGACAGGTGTGAGATATGTTATTGTGGTTTTGATTTTCATTTTCCTGATGATTAACAATGTTGAATACTATTTCATGTGCCTGTTGGCCATTTTCATGTCCTCTTTGGAAAAATGTCTATTTAGGAATTCTGCCCATTTTTTAATCAAGTTGTTTGTGTTTTTTTGATGTTCAGTTGTCTAAGCTGTTTATATATTTTGGATATTAACCTCTCATTGGCCATATCACTGGCAAATACTTTCTTCCATTCAGTAAGTTGTCTTTTTGTTTTATCCATGGTTTGCTGTGCAAAAGCTTTTATGTTTAACTAGGTCCCATTAGTTTATTTTTACTTTCATTTCTTTTGCTTTAGGAGACAGACCCAAAAAATATTGCTATGATTTAGGTCAAAGAGTGTCCCACCTATGTTTTCCTTGTGGAGTTTTATGGTTTCCAGTCTTAAATTTAGGTCTTTAATCCATTTTGTGTTTATTTCTGTATGTGGTGTAAGAGAATGTTCTAATTTTATTCTTTTACACATGGCTGTCTATTTTTCCCAGGCCTACTTATTAGACTGTCTTTTGTTCATTGGATATTCTTGGATTCTTTGTCATAGATTAAATTCACCATAAGTGCATAGGTTTACTTCTGGGCTCTCTATTCTGTTCCATTGATCTACATGTCTGTTTTTGTGCCAGCACCATACTCTTTTAATGACTATAGCTTTGTAGTGCAGTCTGAAGTCAAGGAGCGTGACTCCTCTGTGTTCTTCTTTCTCAAGATTGTTTTGGCTCTTCAATGTCTTTTGTGTTTTCATATGTATTTTTAAATTATTTGTTCTTATTTGTTCTAGTTCTGTAAAAGTGCCAGTGGTATTTTGATATGGACTGCATTAAATCTGTAGATTGTCTTGAGTAGTATGGTCATTTTAACAATATTACTTCTTCCAATCTAAGAACATGGTGTATCTTTCCATCTGTGTCATCTTCAATTTCTTTCATTAGTGTCTTATAGTTTTCTGAGTACAGATCTTTTATCTCCTTAGTTAGGTTTACTCCTAGGTATCTTCTTTTTGATGCAATGGTAAATGAAATTATTTCCTAAATTTCTCTTTCTGATAGCTTATTATTAGTGTATAAAAATGCAATAGTTTTATGTGTATTAATTTTGTATCCTGAAACTTTACCGAATTCTTTGATGAGCTCTAGCGTTGAATATATTTTGAAACTGGTGCCAACAGTATTTGCCAATGAGTGGATGTTCACCATGAAAGAAAATGAATGTGAAGGAATATAACAAGGTTTTTAGCCTAAACAACTATGAAATGGATTTTCTATTAACTAAGATGCAAAAGGCTGAAAGAGAAACATGTTAGGACATGGACTTCAAGAGCTCAATTTTCGAAGTGTTAAGATTGAGATTTCTATTATACATCCAAGTGAAGCTGTCAAATAGGCAGTTGGATAAATGTGTCAAGTTCAGTGGAGCAGTCTATTCTGGGGATATTAATTTAGAAGTATCTGTCATTTATACATATATCATATCTACCTGTATAGTCACATATCTATATATCTATAACTGTGATGTTTAAAAGGGTAAAGTTAGGTGTTATTACTTAGAGTGTTGACAGTGAAGGGGAGACAAAACTATGGAGCTGTTTGGCATTCCCAGAGTTAGAGGATGTGGAGATGATGTAGGGTCAGTAAATGAAACTGACAGAGAATATCCAGAATACAGAAGGAAAACAGAGGAAGGTAGAGTGATTAATCATGTGAATCATTGCTAATATGCCACATAAGATGAACCCTGAAAAACAACCTTTAACAACATTGAACAAATATTAAAACTGGGCGGTTGGGAGTGAAAACCTTATTGGAGGACGTTTAGGAGAGACAAGGAAGAGACAAACTGTAGACTGAATAAAAAGAACTTTTTCCCAGTGTTTTTCTCCAAAGGAATTAAATGAATTATGGCATTCGTTGAAGAAGGAATTGGACCAAATTGTTTTAAGATGGGAACAAATAGCATATTTCATTATTAATAGAAGTGAGTACCTAGGCTGGGAAATTCTGAAGTAAAAAGAGATAAAAAAAAGAATTGCTAAAATCATGCCCTTAAGTCAGCAAGAGAGATTGAGTTCAAGTGCACAGATATAGGGATTGGTCTTAACATGGGCAGCTCATCTAAAATAGGGTGCATACTTACAAATCGACAGGTGGATAGATATGGCTACATATCTTGTAAAATCTTTACATAGCTTGTAAAATCCTTATTTTATTTCTATTTTTCCAATACAATAGGATGAAAAGTAATTAACTGAGAGTGAGGTTAGAGTAAGGGAGATTGGAAGTTTGAGGAGAGAGGAGAGAGTATGAAATAGTAATTTAGGAAGGTAGAAGAGTGAAATAATTGGGAAGTGTAATATGATTGCCTGGCAGCATTGGGACCTAACTGAAGTTCATAAGAATGGATATAAGAGCATATAAGCAGAGACCAGTCAGCACAGTATCGTCACTTTTTACTATAGCCGTGTTCAGATGCATGAATTCACTTATTGGAGAGGAGGAAAATTAGATTTAACCAAGATTGTGGTTTAACCAAAATAAAAGTGATACAGGGATCAGAGATCTAAATTCCATTTGTCTGACTTCAAAGTCTTTTTGCCTAATTATTCTACCAGATTCTTCCCACATCAGCCATACAGTTTCCAAGGAAGGAAGCAAAATAATGTTCTAGATGCTTAGGAGATATAAAACTATTTAGATGTCAGAAATTCAGAAATTAAGTATAACCAGGATTTCACTTTTTGGTTAGGTTCATGGTATTACATAGGTAGATATTTGACAAATTTCTTTTGATGTAGTTAGACAGAAGTAGATAAATATTTTCAAGGAAATCTCATCTATTAAATTTTTCATCATATGAGAAAACATTTTAATATTTTTATCAGATACTATAAAAATTGTGTTAAGAGAAAAAAATTATTTTATAAATGATATATTCTGAAAAAAGACTCTTCTTTTTAATTATGCTACTTTTAAAAATTTATTTTTATTGACCTATAGTTGATTTACAAAATTGTGTGTACATATATATATATATATGTACACATGCATATGTATGTATTCTTTTTCAGATTATTTTCCATTCTTTTTCATTAACACTATAGGCTATTACAAGATATTGAATATAGTTCCCTATGCTGTACAATAGATCCTTGTTGTTTACCTAATTTATATAAAGTTAATCCCAAATGTCCAATTTATCCCTCTCTTCCCTTTCCCCTTTGGCAGCCTTATTTGTTTTCTATGTCTGTGAGTCTATTTCTGTTTTGTAAATAAGTCATTTGTATCTTTTTTTTTAGGTCCCACATATAATTAATATATTAAGGCTATTTGTCTTTCTCTGACTTTCTTCATCTCTAGGACCATCCATGTTGCTGCCTAAAACTGCCACATGAATATATAATAGCCTCAGTTTGTTTAGCAAATTTTGAACTATTTCTCTCATAAACAAGAATACCCTAAGGATAATTAAATATCTAGTTTCATATAGAAGTTTTTAAAAAATTGAATTTTTTTCTCCTTGGAGCTCTTACAAAAAGCTAAGTATATTCCTATTAAAATAAGTCTATTATATACCTATAGGACTCAAGTTAATTATAAGAAACTATGTATGATTTTATAATAGAAAAAATCCTTGGATCCCTGTGAGGCAAAAAGACAAATTCATAGATATAGAAAGCCCCCCTTCATTCAGATTCTCTCTATGTCTCTCTGTCTCTCCATCTCTGTCTCTCTTTCTCTTGCACTTTATCTGTTATAAATTAGAAATAAAGTTTAAGTCACTTAGATTATTTTTTATACCCAACAATCCAGGCAGGAGTATAATCTATTCTGAAATTCATGAGAAAATCCTTTAAAATGTCAGACAACAGTTGAAACATTCTATGATTAAGGCATATTTTAATTTTCTTAATGTCAAAACTCTGCTGTGGGAGAAGCTTATGCACACTCATCTGATATTCACATGAGCTGATATTAAGATGGAGCCACCCTCTTAGAAGTATCAATATCAGGGATTGAGAATATTTTCTAAAAGAGATCAGTCTGACCTTCAGAAAAGACAGTGCAGAATAAGATGAACCAGAAATGAAATCATTTTGAAACAATAAGTAGCATATTTTTTTAAAAGGAGCTGGGCGAGGGTGGATACATTTTTCTCACAGATATTGCTCAATAAGGACATTTGCATTCAATAATAGCGACAGACCTGGGACAGTATAAATGAGGGCTGGATAAGATGATCTCAAGTATAAGATGCTTCTATTCTTTGAAACAAAGTGTGGGGGCCGGCAGTCGAAGGTTGTGACTGCTTCCCAGACACAGAAAGTGGCCGATGAATTTAGTGCATTCAATACTCTATAAATATTTCTTAAGAACATACAATGTGCCAAATGCTATCCATGAGGAGATTTATTCCTTTACTGAGCACAGATTTCTTGAGTGCCTTTTTGGGTGAGCACTGTACTACCTACTCTGAATATAGGAGAACAGAGAAGGACAGAGCCTGCCCTCAGGGGGTGACAATGTAGTGAAAAAGACAATAAAATATAAATCAAAATTTAATGTTATGTATTCAATAGCACAATAAAGGGGGAAAAGCAGAATGTGGTGGTAAAATATGATAAGAGAGGTGCCCTTTTTGATGGCAGTAAGGAACACTGGAACAGTGACCCAGGAAGCTAGAGACATGCCAGTTAAATATAGAAAGAAGAACATTTGTGGAAAAGGGGGGAGCACGGTCATCAACCTTGAGTTGGGAAGATGCTTTGCCTATTCGTAGAAAATTAAAAGCCTAATATGACTGGAGGAGAGAGAAAAAGGCAGGAGAGTGGTAGGTGTGAGTTTAAGTCCAAGAATCATTGTTCCACGTCAGGAGGAACCTTGTCAGCCACTGGCAAAGGTTTTAGACATTATACTAATTGTGGAAAAATACAAAAAGCTATTGAAAGGCTTTGAATAAGACAGTGATATAACCTGATTCACACTTCAAAAAGCTCCAAGGAGTACATGCACACTCTCCTATAGTTTACATTCTAATGGTTTTGTCTATGAAGAAATGGGTTTTGCTTTGGCTTTAGTAATAGCAGCAACCAACATTAAGATGTATATCGCCTCACAGTCCGCCACAGACATCACCAGGGGCCAAATCTTGCTATATGAAATGTAAGAGGTCATAGTTGATCAGGGAAATCTCTGTGTCTTTTGCAAATTCTGTTTTTACTTAAAATAAGCTTTGACCATGGCCTGCTTAAGGAGGGCAATAGAAACCCCAAGACAACATATTCTGCATGAACAGTAGTGAAAAAAAGAATAGGGAAGTCCTTACATATTGAAGTTATCAATATATAATTGTCAGAATGTTCAAATAGACCATATAAATATATAACAAAGAGAGCAAAAGTAAAAAATATCTAATGTTGTTTCTAAAAATATGTTTAATATAAATGTAGCTAAATTAGAGAATCACAGCTAACTTGAAATAACCCATGTCTATCTTAACACCCTCCTCTGAATCCTCTCCCTTACTGTGATACATGTGTGTGGAAGATACTTTTGCCAAATGGCGGACCGATTTCTTGGCAAAATACTGGTTTAGAGGTCTCAGGAAACCATAGCAACACATCCATTTTAGTGTATGAATAACAACTTTTAGAATCCTCTAACTCACTTAATAGGTTAATAGCAAACAGCCCTTAGTTATACATAAAAGTAAAATTCAAACAGTTTTTATTTACTTATGAGAATATACGGGACTAAATTTGGGGATTCCTTTGCAGCCCAACAGAAAATATTTACGTTTTGTAGACCCTACATTGAAAAACACAATTCAAGTCTAAAAAATTGGAGTAATATCTTGACATTTGAATGGGTATATTGTTTTAATGTTTTGTGACTACCATAAAAAATAGGTAATGAGGATATTATGAATACTTATATGCAACTTCAGATGAAAGCATGACTATTTTCATGTAATATTAAAGACAATGATTTTGTTGAATCTTAACTTAATATATGTGGCATCAATTTATTGTTTTACTTGCATTTATTTGCCTTCTATGTTAAAATCTTGATTTTGCCTTAAAATAACATTAAAAAGTTGAACTGAAAATAAATATGCTTAATCTGATCTTGGATCATACATATTCAAAATAATAAGCTCTGTTTATTTGTCTGATGGATACAAAAGTACTATTTTTTTTCAGTTCATAAACTGCAAAATAAACTCAGAAGTTGAACAAAAGTTTAGACACAAGTATTCTTAGTTTTTTAAAGTGTAACCCTTAATTTTTCCATAGCCTAGCTTTCTGTTACTAATTCTACTGCATTAGAAAAACATTTAACATATTTGAGAAGGATACTGCTATAAAGATTTTTCTAATTTTATCTTTATCACATATATATAAATATATGGAGAATCATAATTTATATAGCCAATTGTTAAGCATCAAACTAGGCATTACATATTTGCCCTTTAATGTGCAGTAGTTCCCCCTCCTGCTCCCCCGCTTACCTGCAATTTTGTTTTCACAGTGTCAGTCACCCTTGGTCAACCAAGGTCTGAAAATATTAAATTGAAAATTCTAGAAATAAACAATTCGAAAGATTTAAATTACTTGCCATTCTGAACAGCATGACGCAATCTCAAGCTATGCTGCTCCATCCCACCAAGAACGTGAATTACCCCTTTGTCCAGGGTGTCCCCCCACCCACCCTTAGTTACTTAGTAGCCACCTTGGTTATCAGATCACCTGTCACAGTATAACAGTGCTTGTATTCAGGTAACCTTTAATTTACTTAATAATGGCTCCAAAGCCCAAGAGTAGTGGTGCTGGCAATCTGGATATGCTAATAAAAAACAGTAAAGGGCATTCTTCAAGTGAAAAGGTGAAAGTTCTCAACTTACTAAGGAAAGAAAAAAATTACATGCTGAGGTCACTAAAATCTACAGTAGGAATGAATCTCCGTGAAATTGTGAAGCAGGAAAAAAAATTCCTTCTAGTTTTCCTGTCATACCTCAAACTACAAAAGTTATGACAACAGTGATTTTGTGACAAATGCTTATTTAATTAAGATAGAAAAAGCTTTAATTTTGTACAATAAAATATTTTGAGAGCGAGAGAGATAGCATCTACATAATTTTTATTATAGTCTATTGTTATAATTGCTGTATTTTATTATTAATTATTGTTGTTAATCTCTTACTTTGCTTAATTTGTAAATTAAGCTTTATCATAGACATGCACATACAGTGAAAAAGCATAATATGTATGTATAGTGTTCAATACTAACGTTGGGTTCAAGCATCCACTGGGGGTTTTGGAATGTATCCCTGCAGTTTAGGGGGGACTTACTGTGTATCCTTTTGTACATTGTAATGTTTACTGTAACATAAGCTATGGATGACAGCTGTCTTGTTTATCCTCATATTTCTATTGCTTTGAATAGATATCTGTTGAATGCATGGTTGAATAAGTGATTATTCTCAGCACATCTTGGCTTTGTTCTATCCTTTGTATTTCCCTTACTGCTACTGTAGTCATAGCCTTTCAAGTTATGGCTTACTTTATGATCTTCCAAGGTCAAGTAGATCTCTGTATACTTTTATATATATTTTCCTTCCAGAGATGCCTTCTTTTTTTATTCTGCTTCTGTATTATATCCATTCTCACAACTTTCAGTATTTTCTATGCATCATTGACTTACAAATTTTGAATTTCAGCCTGTTCACGCCTCCAAGCTCCAGACTTTTGGCCATCCTACTTGCTTGTTATATCCACTCAGATGTTTCATAGACTTGTCAAATTTACTGTGGCTAAATCAGAATATTTTTCACACAACTACCTACACTGTTTCTCATCTAGTCTTCCTTATCTCAGGGCTGGTAACTTAGAAGTCCTTTTTCGTGCTTCTTTATTCCTTATCATGTATACCCAAAACATCAGCAGGTCTTGTTGGCTATTTGCCAGTGTATCTTGAACCTAAGCATGCTTTACTTTTTTTTTTTACTATCACCCACTCTATCTAGGACCATCATCCATCATCTCAATCACCGCTAACACTAACACACCGCTAACCAATTCACTTCTCATTTTTGTTCTTTCTTCCCTATTAATGGAAACCAGAATATGTTACCCCAGAATATGCTTCTTTGACATAAAAACTATTGTGAGTTGAAAGCAACTAAGTAGCAATAAACACAGACCACCCCACCTTTTCTGCTTAAAGGTAGAAAATACGTTCTTTTACTGGTATAGACTCTTACCGGGTGAGAGAGGGCAGCAAAGAAACATTCAAACAAACCTTGTTACACTATCACTTACCTTCCAGTTGAATAAGACAAGGACCAACCATCCCTATAGGTACCCATAACCCAAACTCCTTTGTCTTATCAATCCTTTACACAATGTATTGTTTTCTTTGTCTTAAAGTATAAGAGCTTCCTGGGCTGGTCACTTCTTTGGGTCATTTTCTTATGAAGCCTCCCATGTACATGTAAAATTTTAATAAAAGTTTGTATGCTTTTCTCCTATTAATCTGTCTTTGTCAGTTTAATTTTCAGATCCAGCCAGGGATTCTAAAAAGGTTGAAGAAAATGTTTTTTCTCCCCCACACTATAAACTATTTTCTACATAGTAGTCAGAATGTTGTTTCAACTCTTAACACTTCATATTTAAAATGTACAATTTGATATTTTAACATGAAATCATCCATGAAGCTGTTACCACAATCAAGACCACAAACCTATCCATTAGCCCCAAGTTCCAACTGTAATTTCCTTTTCCTGTTCTGCCCCACAACCCTTCTTGCTCTACCCTCTGAGTCAACTACTGATCTGCTTTCTGTCTCTAAGGATTATAAAGTAAATCATAAATAGAATAATAAGTTGGATTATTATAAACTCTCTTCTGACTTCTTTCACACACAACGTAATTACTTTGAAATTTCTTCATGTTGGTGTATAGATCAGTAGTTGAGGATTTTTTAAGGAGTTTAAAATCACTTTTCTGTTGAAAGACTTTTGTTGTTTTCTTGTTTGCTTTGGATATTTTCTGTGTTTTATGGTTGCCAGATTTGTTTGAACACACACTGTCTATAGATTTTCCCATAAGCTGTATTTTTTTCGTATTGCTACTATAACACATTAACACAAGTGCAGTGGCTAAAAGCACATTTTTTTGTCTCTTACTGTTTTAGAGGTCAGAAGTCTAAAATGGATCTGCAGGGCTATATTCCTTTTGGAGCCTGTAGAAGGGAATATGTTTCCTTGCCTTTCTAGGTCCTAGAAACCCCCTGTATTCTTTAACTCACAGCCCCTTCCCCCATCTTCAAAGGGAGCAATGTAACATCTTCTCTCCTTCTGAATTTTCATTCCATTCTTACATCTCTCTCTTTCTCTCTGACTCACAGCTCTAAAATCCCTTTTGCCATGTAACTTAAAATATCCAAAGATTCAGGAATTAGAATTTTGTAGGCCATTATTCAGCCTAATACGTGAGCCCTTTAGAGTTAAGATAAAATTAAAATGCATTTGTCCAGGTTTCCTTATGGCTAGAGTGTAGGCATTTATTCTAAGTTTCACCATTCAGAATCATTTATGCAACATTACAATTTTGAAAGAGAAACAGAAGAACATCGGAGTAAATGTATCTTTTGTTGCACATGAAAGACATCCTTTCTAAATCTTCACATGTAACAGTGGTGTAACTTCTAGATCCCAGTCCTGAAGAGCCTGAGGTAGCACTTCCTTATTTATAGAAATTGAACTGCTGGTGTTGAAAGGTGGTAGCAGTAAATTTTTTGTTAGAGTAAATCCATATGTTATGCTTTGGCATTTTTTCCTAGGGAGCTCTTTGTTCTACAGAGTTATTCTATAAGCTGTCTAGAAACATAATTCATTATTTCCCTGAGTAAATTACTAATAAATTAGTAATACTGACTTTTTCAGCTAAAACCTCTTACTGATACGGAAATTTGTACTTAAAGTGGTTTTCTAATAAAAGATCCTAAACAAAATGGGGATATCGAATTGATTATTAGGCCTGTATCGGTCCAAGGACAGTGAAATGCTGGCCTCAGTGAAAGAACTGGACTCTTGTCAGCCCATGGGATGAAGGGGCACAGCAGTTCATTAAGGTATTTCCTAGTGTATCTAGAAAGAAGTGTCCATTGAATGAAAAGCTTTGACAGCAGTATGATTAGCATGAGGAATATAAAGATGTGGAGCTGTGTGTCTGATTTAAATATTGAGAATGATGACCTCATAATCCATAATCTTAGGCAAAGGAACTGTTGGAGAAGAGAGAATTTCTACCATGAGTTTCAAAGAATCTCAGCTGAAACTGAGAAAGCGAGATGGTCAAAAATCAACCTGAAAATGTTCTGTGTTTTGTTTTTAATTAGAATGTGATTTGAATTCACATCATCACCAAATCTCATATGTGGAAGAGAAGACAGTAATAGGAAAAGAGTGGGGATCTCTGATTCATAATGGGAATATGGGAGTTTACCCAGCAGCTTTGAGCCCCTAAATTTCCTTGATTCTCCCTGGCCAATAAAAGCAATGCCTCTTTCCTTGGCCATCAATGTCCCTGTCCTGACATCCCACAATATAGTTACTCTGCTTAGGAAGCCACTCCTCACTTCTTAGCCAAATGCCTATATTAACCTCATAACTAGAAATAATTGCCTACATGACCCAAGAGGCCAATTACCAAGTCAAATTTTGGAGGAAAAAAGCTTACACATACAAAGAATGATGAGATTTTACAACATACATACAGAAAATATGTACCTATGGATGGATTCTAAAGACCAGAGAAAAAGTAATTTAATTCTTGTATTATTATTATTATTATTTGGTGGGGGGAAATAATTAGGTTTATTTCATTTATTTTTAGAGGAGGTACTAGGGATTGAATCCGGAACCTCAGGCATGCTAAGCATGCCCTCTACCGCTAGAGCTATACCCTCCCCCTAAGTAATTTAATTTTGACTCAGGCTAAATTTATCCATATAAGTACATGTACCAAGTACTCTAGAGCCAGTGTGTAAACTTAAGCAACTGCAACTCTTAGTATTTCTTTTTTTTCTTTTTCTTTCTTTTCCTCAGTTCAGTATATTGAATTAAGCATAGACTCTTTGGTGACCTAGGAAAAGCAAAAGTGGTACATCTGATATTTTGTGATATAATGTAGATGAAGGAATGCTAAGATCTAATAAGCCAGGAATATTGAATGGATTTATTTTATGCAATCTGTCCAACCACTCACTGACCCTAACTCTATTCCCAGTGGGGGCTCAGATGACTCTTTATTAAGGTATTAAGAAAGATTTCATTGGAGTAAGGACCAACATCTCTGAAAACTATAATGTTTATTCAGTAGGCTAGGAAAGCTAATGTGAGACTTTGTCACTGAAAGGACTCTCAGTGTGGCAGGAACCACATTGCCACAGCCATAAAGCAAAGCAATCTTTATGTGGTTCTATAGTAGTTAGCAAAGATGCAATGTTAGTAGACACAATTTTTTCTCCCATTTTTGTATCTGAAATTTTAACATCACTAACTCTATGCTAAATGTAAGAAGTATTAGACCAGTGCTTCAGAAAAGAGTATTTGTACTCTCTGCCCTTTTATTGTCTATATTCTAAGACAAGAAATTCAAACAGACATTGTAATTAACCAAATCTGTTGCATTAAAATAATTACCGTACATCATAGTAATGCATGTATTTCTTTACTCTAGCATTGATCTGTGTATTCTTAATAAAACATCATCACATTAGTGGGAATATAATTTTCATCAAAATGTGATGTATATCACACACTACCAATCTGTCTTTGTCCTTAAATAACACTTACTATCATTTTGGGAGGGATGGTAAATGGAAATATATAGATTGAAAAAAGATTTCTAAGACATAGGCACCACGTGTGAAGGTGAAAGGGCAGTATTTTCAGGTTGAGAATAATAAGAACGTGCCTGAGATGAGTTTATTTTGGGAAATAATACCAGGAGAAAAGAGAGTGGGAGAGCATGGAGAACGAAGGGTGCAGGCAGGGAAAACCAGAGATCTGTGAAAGAGCGGGTCACTGCTGAGGTCGCTGAGTTCATTGCCAACCAGGCCTTCCAAAGAGACTTGGCATGAACCTCAAAACTGTCTGCACGAGGAACAGAAGTTGTATCTATAAATTTCTATCCCTTGTCACTCGGGGGCTGCTTATGGGTGTTAACCCCCTTACACTGCAGAAGGGCTGAGCTGGTTGCCCTAGGCACCCGAGAGTACCATTTTCCAAGAAAGATGTTGGTCTCTGCTCGTCTTAGTTTAGACTTCCCAGCATTTGGATCCTCCTGACTAAGTGCCTTAGGGTGGTGGTCTGGGAGCAAAGGGCACTGATTTCTGTCTTTGCTTCAGTCTCAGGAACGCGCTGAAAATTATGCAATATTCATTCAGCCGATTTTTCTTGAGTGAAAAATTAATCTAGATGCCATTAGAGTAAAATATACTTAGAAAGGCATTTCAGTTTGAATATAAAACTGGTAATTAGAGAACTTTGCATATAAAAAAGAAAACTCTTCACCTGAAATAACCCACTGCCTGCTGTTCATTTGCATATCCGCACTTTAACAGATTCAGGCAGTCAGAATATGTTAATAGCTGCACCCATTTCATATCCTAATACAGGAAATCCAAGCGCTCGATGATAGGCATATATGTGCTTTGCAGAGAAGCTCTAAAATTATTTGGCAGAGGAAAAAATATTTCTTGCAGCTCTGCACAAGTTCTCAGAAAGCCCTTTCAGGAGCTCCAGTAAGCAGTCCATTTTAAACTGCAGAAATGGCATCTTTCTACCATAAGCACTATGTAATCTGAATTTTAATCACCTCCTTTTCTTACCATGTCTAATCCTTCTCTATCTATTTCTATTCTCAAACAGCCAATCCTTTTAGCGCTACCTTATAAAGAAATCTGTTACATAAGTTCTGTTCTGATAGAGAAGAGAAATTCCATGGCAGCTAATGAAATGTTCTTGGTTCAAACTGGGACATAGAAATATAAAACTTAGTTAAATAACCTCATATGACTCTCTGTTATTTTACTAAATCTCTATTTCATCTCATGCTTTGGAGTACTTAGGTACCTAAGTACTCAAGGCATTGTTCAGAATGAAAGTCTCTATCACCTACACCTGGAAACAAATTTAATCAGTCCAGATGTGGTCTGTAGTTCAGTGCTTTTAACAGTCACATAGGTGATTCTTATCCCACTTTGAGAAATTTTACTTCAGACTGTTTGTGGAAAAACACATGGCTTGTACAGCATATGTCAATGATACACAGGAGTTATTAACACATATCTATATAATGAACTCTAAATCAGATATTCTCATACATTCCAATGTATGCCTTCTCCGCAGGTCCCAAACATACATAGCCAACCTGAGAACATGGTAATGGCAGTTGTAAATTGGAACATTGTATCTCAACTATAAAGTGTTAGCAGAAGCTGCCAAATGCTTAACACCTGCATGGTTATTTGGGGCAGTAGTATATGATGAAGTCAGTGAATGAAATTTCTCATTGGACCCGAGGGAAATAATGTCAATTAGTTAAGATCAGCTTTATAGACCACTTGGAGATAATTATACCATAGTGTGAAAACTTAGTGCATGCTTCCACATTATGTAGTATTTTACATATAATTAATCCCAAGTCTGTTTTGTGTTCCCTGTTTTATTCACTTATTAATTTTTGCATCTGCAGCTCCTAGACCTAGAAAGTACTCAGTCTGTGTCAGCAGTCGAATTGATGCTTGTTCCTAAGTATATTTTTGGAAACTACAATATATGCCTGATGTACTCAGAACCAAATGGTATCTCTCTCTACTTTACTTCCTTTTAGTGTCTGTCATAACCATTTGTATTAGAAGCCATTTTTGATGGGGCTAGTGGCAGCGTTTCAAACTGAAGAGCCCTGCTCAGTGAGATAGTTTCAACACCTCATTCATTGAATGATATTTTGGAAAACTTCCCTGTTCTACCTTGAAAACAGGTGGGACTTGGAAAAGATGTGTCTGTCAACAGGGCTCTGTTACTACTTCAGTTTCTGTCAAGTAGTCCACTGGCAAATTTACTTTCCCTTCTGAGTTAGTCAAGATCCAAGCATCCAGCTCTTGGCTGATGAACTGCTCACTGTCAGTGTGAGCAGCAGTCCGGACAGAACACACACACATTAGCTGCCTACCCTGTGAGGAAGCGCATTGCAACTATTCTGTATAAGAGGAATAATTAGTGGAGATCATTTGAAAGGGTCAAACTGGGTCCATTGAAACTAGAAAGAACTTCCCCTTGTGTTCGAATCCCTAGTTTCATGTCAAGTTCACGTCTTTTAAAAAACGTTTCACCTTTGCCCTGTTGAATTTGGTTTGATGATTTTCAGAAACAAACCTGGCACATAACAGCCAGTATGCCAAATACACAGAAATCACTATTAGACTGAGCAGTAGGATTCAGATGGTTATATGGGCTACATTTTACTTATCAGCCTTAAAATAAAATACTCATGTGACAAGAAAGTTTCCAAATAAAGGGTATTTCATTCTTTAGTATTCCATTGTATTCATATCAGTTTAATTAAAACACATTTGTTATTGTTTTCATCGTATCTGTCTATTAACAATAAAATTTAAAATATGTTTTATATTGATAGCCTGAAAAATAATTAGAAGTGCCACCTGGGAGACTGTTTCATAGTTGCTTTTTAAAAATATTTTAATTTATCTTTTTGATCTACTCTTTTTGCTCCTTGTTTCCCACTCATTGTAAATTTATTTTATTGTATACATTAAATGAAGATGAAACTAGATTAAAAATAAGAACCTATTGTAGATATGGACTTCTTCCCATTTTGCTTTCCTAAAAAGGCAGTATTTAACAGGCTATACTGGATTCACTTTTGAGAAAGCTCATCAAAAAATGTCTTTTTTGTTTAGTATCAAGTCAGTTTCTAAATATATACTGACAAATTTAGAAAACTATTATAAAAATAGAAGCAATAAAATTATATGTTTCCAAAAGCGATTTATAGAATCCTTTACTTTGTCACAGTGAAACCACTGGCTTTTTACATTTATACTTTATGTAATTTAAAGTAACTGTAATAATGTAATAATGTTGATTTGCCATAAGGTCTACCTGTTACAGTTTTCAATAACTTCTAGACAAATGGTCAAATCTTATAAAATTATTTTTCAGCTTCAGTTCAAATTAATTGAAAGAATTGCCCTGAAATACTCCAACATGATAAGTTAGAATAAAGTAGAAAAGGAAATAAAATATTTAAAAGAAGACTTCTATTTAAATTGATATTAAGAAATAATATCATTTTTCCAGTCAACACTTTCATAATGCAGAGATATAAAAGAAGCTTCTTATCTGTAAGGAGGCAGATGCTCCTGAATTAATTTTTGTATATCACTGGGAATTTAGTTTTCAGGTAAAATAAAACTTATCATACATGGTATAAGGCAGAAATATTACAAAGAACTCCTATGTGATTTATTGGGCTCATAAGAAAAGAACTGAAAAAGGCAGGAATCATTCTCTTAATTAAGTATTCTTGTTGATGAGTTATTTTTGTTCTACCAAAGATGTCAATTTCTCCATTTTTAATCATCTTTTAATAAATTACATTTAAGTAAAAATTAAACGATTTAGAAAATAAGTGAAAAGGCTTAGGAAAATTAATACCTATTGAATAAAATATCACATAACATACGAGGACTACTCACATTAGAAACTATTCTACAAACTGATTCTAATATGCTCAGCATTGTCCTAGAACCTACGTAGCATTCCCTACTCAGTAATGTATAACCTAGTGGGAGGGACAGGATAAGAAGATTAAAAACACATTAAAATTGTGTATTCAAGTACCTTTATTTCGGATACAGGGCAACACTGTGTTAATGTACTGTACTACTATATATTAGTGTGCAGCTATTTAGTGAAAGGTAAGACCTTTAAGTAAAAGGCAGCTCAGTGAAGAGTAGGGGTGCTAAGCAGTGGCTTCATGAAGGAAATGGGCTCTGCAGGATGGTTAGGATTGGAATTAAGAGAAGAAGCAAGGGCATCTCAGAGACAGAGTTTAAGTACGTGAAAAAAAAACTTAACGTGATTGTAGGGATAAGCAAACTGATATGACCACATGTTTATAACTTGTTTCTGTATTCTAAGGCTTCTTTCACACATAAAATGAAGTAATCTGGGAAGAGAACTATAAATATAGATTCTGAGACTTGAGAAAACAAAAATGCTTTTGCACAAAGTATTTCAGAAATGACAGGGTGATTTCTTTCACTTTGCTTCATGAAACATTGGTCTGTAATGAGGCTTGGAATCTTGCAAAATTTGTTATAAGAATTCCTATGATTAGTATAAGAAGGCACCAATGATATGAAATTGCTGTCATCTTTACCCTCTGAATGTACAACCCAGTTTTCAATGTCCCTTCCTTATACCCAAAGACAGAATTAAAAGACAAAAGCATAAAAATTAAAAGTAGAATTTTCTCTTTCCCTCTTCCAAATAATTTTTATCTAGCAGAGTATATTCTTAATCTTCCAAATTTAAAGATATTCCTACCTCCATATATTAGCATTGTAAGTGAAATACAATACTCTTATTTTACATAGATAATTTTCTTCCTCTTATTGCATTATGCCCATAATTTGTTCTATTTTTTCCTATTTCAAAGTATAAAAAAAAGTTATTTTTCTCCAAATGGTATTTTATGGTATGGAGAGTTCAGAAATATTGAGAATCAAAAAATAGAAGAGTAGTAAATGAAGGAAAAAAGTAAGAAAAATGTACCTGGGTTTTTTTCCTTGCCATTCATTTTAATAAGAAGCCAGAGCCATTTACTGTAGCAAACAGGCAATTCTTAAACATAGCAATCAAAATTAGAGTAATTTGAGAAACAGTTAATAACAAGAGAGAGCCAAAGAGGAGTGAAAAAGATACACAGAGGAATTTTCATTGAAATAATCTTGTTTTATATTCTTCTAATGCTTAGGTTAAACATGTACAAATTTTGTCTGCTTTGTTCAGATACACAATTTTCTAAAATTGCAACAGAGAAATATTCATCATTAAAAAATATTTGTTAGCAACTACTCTGTTTAACCACTTGACAAAAGGAAAAGAAAATTTCCCATATTTCTAGAACTGAAAGAAATAGAAGAGATTACCTGGTCAATCTTAAATTATAGATGAAGAAAATCTTAAATTACAGATAAAGAAAATGAAGCCTAGATAGAGTTTGTAATTTTTTCCAATTTTTTTACACACATATAATGCAAAACTTAAAATTAAAAAAAAATATTATAACTATACCCTGTATATCTATATTGATAGATAGATATATCCTCTACCTATCTGTCTATTCTAATATTCTTTCTAAAATATCCAAACTTACTTTTTATCCAAAGTGATGTAGCTAATATTATACATAATATCACACACACACACACACACACACACACACACACACACACAACCACACAGACAGAAGATTTAAAAGATTTAGAAGAATTAGAGGAAGGAGGAGGGAGAAAAGGAGGAGGAGGAGGAAGAGGTGCAGAGGAGGGCTGGACAAAAGGAAGGAAGGAAAGAAGGAAAAAAATAAAGTTAAAAAAATCCTTAAAGTTCTCTAAGGAAATATGAGAGACTGTCTACTACGTTTCCATAGTGTGAATAATTTCTTGAAATCTCATGTCCAGTGAAAAATTTTAATATAGAGAAGGATGAGGAGGGAACAATTCTTCATTGTATTTCTACCTATCTTGTGACAACTTCTGTCCCAGAATATCTTTTTACAGCTGTTTATATAGCATCCATCTGGTTTTCTCTGAATAACCCTTATGGGACTTAGCAGGTAAGGGGGACCAATGCAAACGTAAAACTCATACCCTTTGTTGTGCCATAGGTAATAAAGTCTTTTGCCTCTGACCCAGAAATCTCAGGTCCTCTGCCATCATCTGTGACACTGTGGCAAGGTAACTTATTAGTTTGCAAGCATGGTCAAGTCTCAGTTTCTGACTGAGGGGTTCTTCTCTTTGGGGGAATGTTTCAATGAGAATCTTGTGGCGATTCAGTGGGGATATTAGATAAGTTGTCAATTGTCCTTTTGAATGAAATGAAACTGTGATTAATTTTCTTTATAGTCCCATGTAGCCAAATTGCTCCGTAGTAAAAAATAATCACGTTATAAACTCTTACTCAAAAGTCGAGTGGATCCATGGTGGACACATCCTGCACTTTACACTGGTGGTGGGCAAGCTGGGCTTCCGTTGTTCTGGGCCTCGGAGGCAGAGCTTCAGCCTCTAGGTCTGTCAACCAGCACCCATTCATTAGCACTAAAATTGTTCTAGGATTTAGCCTCCAGCTGAGAGTAACTGGTAGCTGGTATGATTGAAACTATTGTCACCCATGTACCTGCTTTTTACAGCAAGACTGCAGATGTTAGAATATTATTTGTCAAGCCCACAGTGAGTTAGAGAATCTGCAGATGCTATTTTTCCATGCCACAAAAATTAGAGAGGTTATGCTGAAAAGATAATATACTGTACAGCTGGGTCAATCTTCCAGGCCAAAATGGAATGTCAGAGTGTCAGCTGTGATAATTATAAGATACATTATGACTAAATGGACTTCCATCTGGAGCTCTGGCAGAAGAATTATGCCTTGAGAAATTATGCCTTGAGAGAGATAACTCAAAGGGTTGATGGCACTTGGTACTGAGTAACCCCTGAACACATTCAATTGGCTGCATAGCAGAATTCAGATTGATGGTCACTGACCAACTTTGGCACTCTGCTGAGATATTGCTACAATAGACATATCTTAATTGACTGTTAAAAACTAGCATAGGGCCTTCCATATGATGTTAATAACTGAGAAAGTTTAAAAGTTAGGATATGAATTTTTAATTTAATATTTAACTTAGTCCTAAACAGATTCTCTTTCTACTCCCTTAATTAGAGTCATCAATGTTTTCTTTCCAAAAAGTGGGGATTGCATGCATGTCTAAATAACCTCAAACAACTGCAGTGTTTCTTTCAAATAAAACATTCGTATTTCTTGTACTGAACTAACACTGATGTGAGCTTTAGGTGATCTTGCCTCTCCTCTAACAACTTAAGATAATCTTAATGACGTTTGTACTCGGCGTTTGTGAAAATGTTTAAAACTTAATCTGTAATTGCACTCAGTGAATAACATTTTCAATACACATACTAGCCCCGAAATATTTTATTGCACTATTATAAAATTAAGAAATTTTAAAGATGCTGATACTAAAATGCATACAGACAAGTTGAGGATACATAATATTTGTGTTTTAAAGGAAGCAATTAAATGTATTTAGAGAATGATAAATTTGGGGGTATATATGATCTCAAATCATAATATTCAATATATACTGAATGTTTTCTGCAACAGTCATTGGGAAGTGCATGAAGAATGAAATAATAACCAAAATATAGCCCTTAAAGTCATATGAATACTCGTGATTTCCCTTTCTGAGTGCTACTGTGGCATATGATTTTCTTGTCTGGGAGGCTTAATTTTAAATATAAAATATTTTAATATGTAAAAATATTATATTAAATGATGGTCTGTACATAGAATTTAAGAAGCCCCTGGACTTACCCATTTCATCAACATGGCTGTGATTCATTGAAGAGGAAATTTGTTTATACAGTAATCCCTAATCTTCTCACTAAACACGTGTTCAGAGGAAGTCAGTATGCTCTGGGCCTTTTTAGTCTCACAGATAAGTATAAATATAGTTTATATATTTCACTGCATCTCTTTTCTTTCTGAGTACTGAATACATATTTTATCTAAGTCTACCTGTTTCAAACAACTTATATAAAATCTTGCTAAAATTAAAATATAAACTCCAAACTACTACATCTTATTGTGAGAATTTTAAATCTTATTTTTTTCAGTTTTATTGAAGTATAATTGGCAAAGAAAATTATAAGATATTCAAAGTATACATCATGATAATGTGATATACATAGTGAAAGGAGTCTCTCATTTAGTTAATTAATACATCTATGATCTCACATATATCACTTATCATTTTTGTGTGTTTGTGAGAACATTTAAGTTCTACCCCCTTAGCAAATTTCAATTATATAATAGTGTTACCAACTATAGCCATCATGTTACACATAAGATCCTCAGACCTGATTTATCTTATAGCAAAGTTTATACCTTTTTACCAACCTCTGTCTAATTCCCCCACCCTCAGCCCTTGGCAACCACTTTTCTTTCTCTCCATTGCTGTAAGTTTGACTTTTTAAGATTTCACATATAAGTGATACCATGTAGCATTTGTCTTCCTCTGTCTGGCTTATTTCACTTTGCATAATGCCCACAAGATCCATCCAGGTTGTCACAAATGGCAGGATTTCCTTCTTTCTCCTGGCTGAATACTATTCTATCCTATGTAAGCGTCTCACATTTTTTAATCTGTTCATCCACTGGCAGACATTAGGTTGTTTCCATACCTTGGGTATTGTGAATAATGCTGCAGTGAACATGGGTCCCGATTGATTTTCGAGATACTGCTTTTGTTTCCTTTGGATATAAATCCTGAAGTGAGATTGATGGATCATGATAGTTCTATTTTTAATTTTTTAAGGAATCTCCATACTTTTAAAAAAAAAAATGACTGCAGCAATTTACATTCCCATCAACAATGTACAATTTCCCTTTTCTCCACATTCTTGTTGACACTTGAAATCTCTTATCTTTTTGATGATAGTCTTCCAACAGGCGTGAGGTATGGTTTTGATTTGCATAAGATCTCATTTTAATAAGCTGATATTTATGGCTAATTTTCATCCTAGATGTTTACATTTTTCTCTGTTCATCTTCTCTTTACTTAAATTAGAGAATGGGATTTGATTTTTACTGATTGTGACATCTGGCTTTTCTCTTTCCCTTTTCTTTTTGCAAATTGTATTCCATTTGGAGAAAGTAGAATATCCACTGACAGATGAAAATTACATAAAGTGTATCAAGGGATTGGCATATTTTTTAATAGTTCTTAAGCATCTTTTTTTATTCACTGCTTTCGTCAGATATTTGCTCTCTCCTCAGCAATACTTTTATTTCCTGAGCATCTTTCCCCTATCATTTATTTTAAATGCTCACCTTGTTATTTTGAATTTAGCATTCTTTGCTGATTTTCTAAAGCTTGTAAGAAATGCTGGCAATATGGAAATGAGGTCTGGCAGAGGGGTGTTGAGATCTCCTGCTACTCAGAGAGATATAAAATAGATAAGGCCGTGAAACAAAATGTCCTTCTGGGTATTGGCAATTGTAGTGCAACTTTTATTGCAGTTAAAATAGTTTAGCCTCTAAGTACAAAGACTATTTTGTGGTTCATGCAGCTGTTCCAACAGATTGTCTTCTCCAGTGAAGTATAAGAAGAGATAAGAAGTGAGGGTTTGTAAGTGAAATCTGAATTTAATTATTTCTTAATGAAGAAAATGTTGTTCTGTGAGACCAAAGCACAATGCAAGAACATAGAATCAAATGGCTGAAGAGATTTTTTTTTTTTTAAACAGCACAATATGAAACAGAATGTAGAGAGTATGTGTCAGTGGAGACAGAACAATAAGAGATTTAAGGAGAGACCTGACAGAAAAGAAGTTATATCAGGTGCAAAACTCGTCTTTTAGTTTTATTGCTTTTCTGACATTAATTATAAATGACAGGTGACCTGTCAGGCTTAAGTACAGTGTGTTCATAGAAACTGTGAGAAAGTTTTAGATCCTTGAGCAACTCACCTGGTAACAAAGCACAGAATTTCACGTTGATTTTAGCGAGACTAGATTATAAACAGTGGTGTTAGCACTAATCAGCTATTCAAAACATTTTACAAACATTTGCTAATTAATCCTTGCACTGTTGATAAATAATGCTTTCATTTACCAAGGCACAGACAGAAACAATTTGCATATTACTCAATCTCCAAAGTTTCTACATTTTAGGCAATACTAAAGTCTTCCCTTTACATTTCTCACGTCTTCATATACATGAGAAGCACACAAATACTTGGACTTCAAAAAATATAGTCCCACAATAAATAATTGGATAGTATTTTCATCACAGAAGAATTATTTTATAAGACTCAGTCTGGGCATAGGGGGTAAAACCTGTAGCCCACAATCTTTCAGCTCCTGTCTCCCCTTCTCCTGGCTTTCCCAAGTCCAAGCAAATTACTTCTTACTCCTGCAATTTATTAGTACCCTGATCATTCCCTCCCTATAATTTAAATTGTAGTTTTGTTTTTATTTGAGATGATTTGATTATTTTAGGTCTCCTCTATTCTTATGCACCATCCATGGAAGAAAGGACCATGTTTATTTTGTTCAGCACACAGTAGGTGCTTAATAAATATGCATGAAAGGAATGGCTTTTCTAGAGACATGTGAAGGCATTATGCTGTATACACAGTGAAATCCCTGTGTTCCCAAAGTATTTTTATTAACATGCTTACACTCTTGAGACATTTAAGTAAATATGTATATACATTTCAGAATCAGTATGAGTAGAAAAGTGCAAAATAATTTAAAAATATTTTAAAGCCTTCCTCCATCCCTTGATTCTAAAACAGATCATTTCAGCCAAACTAAATACATTATTTTTCTCCTTGCTGCCCAGCTGTGGAAGAAGATGTTGAATTTTGTAAAGAAATGTAAGAGAGCATAGGGGAGTAACAATTGCTACCATTTATTGCCCTATTATTAGATGTCATTACACTCTCATAATGGGAAACATATAAAGCAGACGTTATTAGTATGCCTGTTTTACAAATGAAGAGAGTTAGGTAGCTAATCAGAGTTATAAAGATGGAGATGTGTGTTTTTGCTAGAGAATGTATCTTCTAGCAAAACGCTGCTGAAGGGCCTCTTTTTCACTGTAACAAACCATCTTGATAGGATCTGTGTTGACAGTAGATGCCCAGCAGATGGAAGAGGGAGAACCAGCAGCTCTGATTCAGACCAGTTGGGAGCAAAATGATGGTCATTACTGACCAGGAGTCCAAGTGCCAGATCATTCTAGCTCTTTTTCACAGTGGCCATGATAATAAGTGAAATCTCAAGTAAGATTATTCAATGAGGTCAGTGGGGCTGTATACATGCAATCAAGATCAAAGCTCCTTAAATACCTATAGCAAGTGGTCAGAGAAGAAGTAGAAGCTATACAAGAACATATCAAGGTATATTCCCCTAACATTTCAGCCTAATCTCCAAAAGGCAGCACTATATAACTTGGTTCATAACTAATGTCTCATAGGCTTTTCCTCTCAGTGAGGACAAATACTTCATATTTGTGGAGATATCTACATCATAAGAAATTCTCCCAACACCTACACACACACTAGCAGGAAATCCTACACCTGCCCATCCCCAAAGATGTCTGCAAGTATAGCTTGACTATTCCCTAGATCCCATCACTTGTTGGATCCTATACAAGATTAGTTTCCCACTGAAAGATCACATTAAGTCCAATTTTTGTGAAGACCTTCTGATTAATCACTTGACCATGTAACCTATGGGTTTCTGCAAGATCACAGCCAAACTTCTCTGCCTTTAATCTCTGCCATCCCCAACTTCTGAAGGATATATTTTAAAAGCCTGGTATCACAGTTATTTCCTTCCTCCCAAAGCTTCCCTACTCTTCGCTCTGATCATAGTATGACAGTAAGCAGTTTTTCCTTGAGAACAAAGCAGAACTGGCTAACATCAAATGCTTGCCTGTTAAACTGGCTCAGCATACACTGGCATAGTTTAAAAAAATTATGAAACTGACATAATGCAAAAACGACTAAAATACAAATAAAATATCAATGTGATTATGCTGCTCAAGTACTGAGGAAGTTAATGGCTTCATAATTATATTTGGAATATGAATAAGAACTACTCAGGGAGAGATCTTTTCTTTAGAAGCGCATGGGCTAAAGTACTGAGATGGCTGAGAGAAACAGAACACTTACTTTGGGAGGTTATTTCAAAAAACGATCCTTAGATTAAAATATTAAAGCCGATGTCCACAGAAGGATACTGAAACTTGGAGATGCCTTACGGTATATAAAGACCCCAATCCCTTCCTGATTGAAAAAAGAAGAAGAAAAAAGAAAACAATCCAAATCATTTGACTTTATTTTGTACTTTTCTCCTTCGCATAAACTGCATTCTGCCAAACTAGAGTATTTTCTTAAGTAACAGTGAAGGATCTGGAAGAAAAATAAGGAGAGATGCTACTTTTCATAGAAGAGGACAAGGTGAATTCAGCAAAATACAGATTAACTTGTCAATATTCCCTAGTAAAATTCTAGAATTGTTTCTTAAATGGAGGGTATGTGACAATTGAGAGACATGAGAAGAATGAGGGAGAGAAAAAAAATAGAAAAACTAAAAGTAATCATACTCTTTCTCAGAAAGAAGTCATGCATCTTTTATTTCCTTTCCTCTTTTATTTTTCAATATATTATTAGATTCTTAGTTCAAGAGAATATTTCAGATATAGAACAATGTTTCAAGAAATAGTCATGTTTTTGTGTATATTATCTCTGCTGTACATGTAAACACGAATAGTTAAATAGACTCATAACTTTTAAAATGCTTTAAATAAAAACTATTTTTGAGAATGAACATTAACCTGAAAAGAGATCTCTAAGTAAATGCTTTTGCACTATCATGATGAATGTATTCAAGGTCTTGAATTAAAAAAATAAATATAAAGCATGCTTCTGAAATTTCCATATATCTCTATTCAACAAACATTTATTAGTTTATTGAATTACTAGGTCAAAGATGAATAAGATGCAATCCCTACCCTTGAGGAACTCACAGTTTAGGAAGAAAGACAGACATAAATAACTACCATGGAAAGTGAAAAGTGCTAAAATGTATGCATATGTCAGTGATTCAAAGGGAAACATAATGCGATGGATGACAGAGTGATGTATTGATTACAAGATCAATATGAGTCAGCAGTGTGATGGCTGCCAAAAAAATTAAACCAAAACTTAGCCTGGATCTGTGTACATTTAGGGCTCAAAATGAAAAAGAAAATCATTTTATAATACAATTAAAAATCTTGACCACATCTGGACTATTTCTCACTCTTGGCTATTACATTTGAAAACTAACTCTAAGTAGGATCATTCAAGAAATGATATCCAGGATAAAGATTTATGACAGCATGACATTGAAATATGTGGAAAGTAATGGAGCCATTTAATGTCAAAAAATTAATGTGGAGAGTACAATGGTGAAGGCATGCAATCTTCAAAAATTAGAAGAATTGCCACATTGAAAAATAAAATCCAGATAGTTCCAAAGTATAGAGCTAAGATGCTTTGAAACACTGCAGGAAGGAAATTTCTCTTATAACACAGAGCTGTTTTCTAATAACTAAAAAGACTTAGAAATTGAAGGGGCTTCTCTTAAACTTACTGTTTTGACTGTCCTCAACTTAGAGGTGGCAAATGAACTGTCAGAATTGTTACAGTGTGGATTGGTACACTGAGTGGGCAGGTGAACTGAGTGACTTCACATTATTTCTAAAGCTCATGTTTGTTTTTCCATACACACATACACATACATACACATACATACATGCATCAAATATCCATTCTTTCTCTCAGTCTCTCACGCAGATCCTTTCACCATTCAAATACACACTTCAACATGTACACATACACACACACACATTATATGTGCCTATGTGAAAGACAGAAGAGACTAAAATGTCTGAATTCTTTGGGGCAATTTTTATTTGAAATGAGATGAAGGAAAAAAAAGAGAAAAAAAAACATTACCGACAGAGCATGTCAACAAAGACACATTATCCAGTGATTATACATGACAGTAAGTATGTGCAGAAGAGATTATTGTAATGAACCGCTTAATCTTTGAAACTGGAACATTTTCAGGCAGGGAAAATATGAGGACCTCTAGATGAGTAGCTTATACTGTTAGCAGCTCATTTGTCTTACTACAGGCTCGGCCTTCATTTTTCACCTAGTTCTTATATATAGGTTTTGCAAAGATTCCCAGTCTCAGACTCATTCCTTGCATTCTGATTTCTACGTGCAAACCTGTTTTTTATTTGCTTGTTTTTAAACCTGTGTCTGCATCCTTACCTTTGAGCTCTGCTCAGTTCCCTGCAACTTCTTAAAACCCCATCAGCCCTGCTTCCCAGTCTGTATCTCCCAAGTACTTAGTTCCTACATCTGTTCATGATGCTTGTACTCACCTGCTTCGTTGCTGGCTTTTCCTGGGACCAATTCCCTATTTCTCTATCTTTGTGTTGACATCTGAGCTGATCTCCCTGAGACCCTTGAACCATTTTGGAAAGTTAGTTACTTTCCAAAGAAAGTTAGTCTCAAGTCGCCAGTGTTGGCCTCCTGTTACAAAATGAGCTACAACCATATTATTGTTTTTAATGGAAACAATCTTGTCTTTACAAAAAGGAAGACTCATCACATATCAGACACAAAACTAGTTCTTTGAGAAACATTTTATCATTTGCTTCTCATCGTACCATCCCAAGAGCTGGATTTAAATATCTCCATTTTAAAGAGAAAATGACTTAGTTTCCAAATAAAATTTCTGTCAATGTCTCATGCCTTTTCAGTGCATGAAATTGAACCCAAGTGATATATTTTAAAGTCAAGTAATTTGTCAGCAAGTTATAATAGAAACATTCCTCCTGAATTTGAGAGCTTAGATTTCCATCATAGGCCAAAAACATTAATTTCTTAGACAAGCATAATAAGAAAAAATAATACAGTAGTACAAACATAAAAATAGAATGGGCAATGTCATATAAGATCTAATATAACAGGGAGAATCTACTAGGGTAAAAAATAGACTAGAGTTTAGATATTAAAATATGTCTAATTTTAAGAGATGAGAAAATGAAAGAACTTTCTTTAGTTGATACGAAGGAATATTACATCTGACTCAAAAGTATTTAAAGATCACTTATAATTTGGCTTTCTCAGTTACCAAAAAGTTATCCATGTTGTTTATCATGCATTTTTACATCAATTTTCCAAGTATCTGCATTATCATTATTTTAATTGTAAATGATATGTGTCAAAATGTGAAACTGGCTGAGATTAAGTTGGACTAAAGAAAAAACTTCTTTTTATAAGAGAAAATAATTTTCATCCACTAACAAGATAATCATGTTGCTATTGTCTGTAGTACCTGGGAGCTCAGAGCCCTGTGTCTACTCCAACTATAGCACCAGAATACTGCGTAGAGAACAGTCATGATACCAGTTTGTTTTCGTTTCAGTTTTTGATTTTTTTGTGTGAAGTTTTGGAAAGTGACATGTTCTCTTGAAAGTAGTACTAATTACGGAGATGATTTTATTTTATAAAGAGGCAAGGGGTTTTAGTCTGTTTTTATTAAGTAAGGGTATGGTCACAAACAATCTCTAAATTTCAAAGCCATACATTTAACAAATATTTGCAGCTCACTCATGTGACTTGCTAGTACATGTTGGCTGCAGCTTTGTAGCTCTAATTCACTTATCCTTTAACTCAGAATTCAAGCTAAGGATATAGCCTTTACCTTAGTTTTGTGGCAGAAGGAAAAGAGACATGAATAAGCCATATAATGGCCCTTCTGATTGGATATGGCTTAACTTCCTTCCACTTTCTGTTTCCCATTGGCCAGAAAATCAAGTCAGATGCCCACAAGGCAGGGGGTATATTACTTACATGGAGGTGGGAATGGACAGGGATATATATCCTCTTTTGTGGGAAGGAAATAAATAGCTGTAAACAAGAGTATCATCTACTGTCAAACATTTCACTTCCGTATATCCACTTCCTGCCTCTCCATGCAAAACATATTTACACAAATTCATAGAGGATGCTCTAAAATTTCCACACCATCAAGCCTCAAATTCAAACTCTAGAATTTCATGATTATTTATACATCGGACTGGATGAAGCTCTGCTTGATCTGTATACCTAAGAACTAAAATATGAGAAAATAGAATGGTCCATGAGGGCCAAGGACCACCATAAATACTAGGCTTTATTTCATAAAAGGGTAAACAATAGTCAGAAACCCATAGCAAATCTAAAGTACTGCTGGGCAGATGTTTTGAGGACCCTCTCTCTCAGTGGTATAAAATGTATTTTTTTGTTATAATGCCCAGATTTTGCCCCCTCTGATTAGCTCTTGGTTTTTCCCTCTGGAAGAGTCCTCTTTTTCAGCTATCTTCTTGGGGCAAATCTGAAGAAGATATTGGAGATTATGCTATCCTTAGGTTTGAGTATCTTTCCCAGCCAACTTTCTGCTCATAAAGGTTGATATACCAGATAAAGTTTGCCTTCATCACCAAAAAGAATGCTGATGAAATACAGCATATGGGCAATGGGAGAATAATGGTGTCCAGTCACCCACTGGCCATGGTTTTGATCATCCCTGGGCAGAGGTCACAATGCTGAGATCAAGAGATAGGCAGCACACTTATTATTAGACAGATTTACATTTCCAGGCCCCAGTCAGTGGCCTATTAAAGAAGAGTCCCACAAGGGGACAATCTTTATCATATTCGTTTTAGAAGGTGTCATGGATTACAAAAGAAACTGATTTATCATAGATCAGAAGCCTATGAGAGTCAGGATTTTTGCCATTTGCAAAGGGGAACTGAATGAGATAAACTTACCACCATTCTATATACTTAATTATGTAAAAATTATATTTTTTTATCAATATGTAAAAAGTTATTCTTTAAATTAAGGATACATTTCTTATTTTATTGGAAATATTTTTACTTGAAACTGGTGAGTAAATTTTAATACTTACAGTTAATATGAAAAAAGTCCACTGTGCTAGGTGAAAGGATATTGGCAATTATTTCTACTTCTCTCCATTGGGCATATGGTAAGTGTGGTAGTTTGCAAAAGTGGTTGACATTTTTCATCCCTCCATGTATCTGGGACTTTTGCCATGTGATGTCACCATTTCTCCTATTAAAGAGGTAGATCAATTTTTTTGCCCTTGAATTGTGTTTGGCCTTATGATTTGCTTTGGACATTTGTATAAAATAGAAATCTCATTGTGCCAGTTCCAAGTCTAGGTGTTACAAAGACTTTCCTATATCTGCTTGCCTTCTTACACTTTTACCATTATCATGAGCAGAATGTGCCTGAGCAGTTCTGTGCCCCAGGAAAAGCAAGACAAGTGTCTTGAGTCAGAGCTCAAGTCTGAGATAGAAGTGAGCCCAAATGTAAACAACAGAGCCATCCAGCCAAGCCCAGCCTAGATCTGCCAGCACCCAGCAGATCCACAAATTATAAGCTCATTGTTCGTGTGTTTACTCTGGCTGTAGTTAAGTGACACAGTAGGATGACAGATCTCTGTCCTCTTAAACCTAGCTTTGGCCATATGTCTTTCTTTGCCAATGAAATTTTAGGAACTGATATACAAGTTGCAAATCTTTCTGTGTCCTGGAGAAGGGAGGCTTCATTAGTTTGGGTCTGTGAGTACCCGACAAGATGTAGCAAAACTGCCAAAAAATCAAGATAGACATCAAGCATAGATGAGAAATAACCATCATTGCTCTTAGCACATCGTAACTAATAAAATAAGTGTTTTTTTCTTTGCAAAATATTTAAAAAGCAGAATGGATGAAAATAAAATAATCTGTTATAAAAACACTTGATCAATTGAAAATAGCATGAAATAAAAATAATATGCAGTTTTCTCATGCTCTGATGAAGTATTACAAATCTGATCTCATAGTTGTATATTTTGAATGAACAATAATGGTTTATTTTCTCTAAACAGGCAATTAGAACATTTTGATGACATGTAAAGAGCTTTATTTTCTTCAAGAAATTCTCTCATATATTGAATTTTTATGCCTGTTTTCTTACAAAATCAAAATCCAGACATTTTCTTATAAGTTTTATTCTGTCATGTCCTATATCTTATAGCTAGAGGCTAAAAATAAAAAATAAACATAGATGTTTAAAGACAGTTATTCAGACATAAGACAAATAACACACATCTACATAAATCTGGTGTTAAAATAAGCTGCTATTTGATAAATATTTAATGTGAATAATACTCTATAGCAAACGTTTTGCATCCATTATCTAATTTATTATTCCAAACATACCTTGAGCTAAGTATGGTCATCACCAGTTTTAGCAGGGCATCTATACTCTGGGACCTGTGCTTTACCAGGCTCCATTCTGTCCCTCCTCTGGACATACACCTTTCCACAGTGCAAGTGTTAGAGCAGGCAGATAGCCAGATATGAGCAGAGAGAGGGGGACGCAGGCTGAATGGCAGGAATTGGGCAAGAAAGGACGGGCACGGGCCAAATGCAGGAAACCATACATCATGTAAACAACAGGGGTCCATGGCAGACAAAGAAAAGCAGAAACCTCTGCACTGATAAAAAAAAATCACACATTTTGGGGTGACAGGTATCGGGAGATCAACACAAAAAGTGGGAAAAGGCAGGAATCTCCAGTTTTTTAATGTAACCTCTTGTTCATTATGCCCTCATTTCAATAAAATTAGACTTACAGATTAGAAGTACCCATCATGGACTGATGCCATGACACTTCTGATCCAGACTAAATAAGGACAAAAATCCCTTCTTCCTTTAAGAAGGTGGAGTTGGGATAAAAATCAGGGAATACAATCCTAAATGCTTTTAACTCTAATGAGTATTCTGCCCATTTATTTTTACACTCTATGTAACCAACTTGCCAAGAAAACTCAGGGCAGCTGCTCACATGAGCCTGCCTGCTCTCCCCTTGAGAATGTACTATCTATCCCTTAATAAATCCTCACTTTACTTTCTTATCCTTCATGTCTCATCTCTGAATTCTTTCTGCAATGAGACAGGAACCTAATCACCGACAAACCAAGGAGTCTGAAGGCTCAGTAGTATGTGGGCACCCGTAGCTCATATTTCTCGTTCTAGACTATGCTCTGAGTAAATCTGGACTCTGAAATCTTCTGTCCAAAATGCCCAGTGCCGACTTCCAAGGCTTGTGTGGGCGTCTTACTGACGTCCATTCTCCCACGTGCTATGATGCCAGAGTTGGAGTGCACAACTCTCAGTCCATGTGATGGTGAAGAGGTAGCTGATTTGTGCCACTGTGGGCAGAACTAGGTGTCCAAAGAGAAGTGAGATGGGCTGAGGACCATCTTCTTTGACACACTACAAATGGCATAGAACTCTTAAGAGTCTTCAGAATTTTAAACTGAAACCTGGCCTTGCAAGTTGTGATGAAGGTGTGCTGTGTTTATGATGGTAGAAGGATAGAAATGTCATTTAACAAATTTTTAATTTGATTTATTACTTTTAAACCAGACATACAGCAACCAGGTCTCCATTAATACTCCTGCCTCATTGGACAAATGAACTGGGGCTTAGGTTAAACCAATTCTTCAATTTCATCTAACTGGTAAAGGATACACTAGAACTTGTAATGAAAACACATAGTATTTTAAAGCTCTGTGTGTTGCTCATTTTAATTTCACACTTTGCAGAAATGAAATGACAAGGTAAAACAGCTATAAATTTTCAGGATATGAGAAGAGTAAAAATTTGTGTAATTTTGCCAATAAAAGTATATGTGTACTTAGGACCACAAATATCTTGGCCCAGTTAACCCATTATCATTTTTACTACAACTAATCTAATATCTCTTGAATTTTTAGTAAAATTGGATAAATCCTTCAATCTGAGTGGCTGTATCTTTAATTAAAAAAAAAAAATTGTACCTCCAATGCCTTACACAGTGCCAGACACAGAGTATTATTCAAAAATAATATATCTCATCTCTCTTAAAAAAAATAAGCTCCTTGAAGACATTTGTATCTGACTTAATCATTTTTACATGAATGAATGAAAAATTAAATGAAAAAGTTTTCTTAGTACTTACTTTTATAATCTGCTCTGAAATTATTAAAACGTATAAGTAAAACAATAAGCCTGAATGAGGTTTTCGATGATTCTATTACTTTATCAAGAATTTGTCATAAATTTGAAAGTTTGGAGTAATTGCATCACTGTGTAACGTAAGGGAAAAAAAAAACTGAATAGAACTGTTTTTAATAAGATAGGTACTTTATTTTGTTCATCTAGTAAAGTGAAATCCCATATCATTTCTTCCTTCTACCTTTTAATATTTTTTGGTTTTAAAAATATTAACTTATGATAGTCACTATGTAGTTCTCATCAAATGTGATATTTTCTTTAAGTATTCTGAGGACATCATTATGAGCATATCAAATTGTTTTCCCAGAAATCCACAAGTCAAATTCTGATTTCTAATTTAAATGCATTTTACTTAGCTTTGTAAAATATTTAACCTACACTAGACAGGAGATTTGCACCTATTATCATATCTTAAAGCATGTGTATTTTTAAATATAAAGCTAAAAATAATTTTATTCTTAAGCATAATAATCTGATCTTCAAAATCAATTATATGTAAATGCTAATAGACATTTTAGAGATCATTTTATTATAATTAAAAAGTAAAGCAATACCAAATTATTATAAAATTGATGACAGAAGATTTTTAGTTTTATACAGAAGAGTTGCACCGCATTGTTTGTCAGTCAGTTTTAGTCACTGTCAAATGTAAAACAGGCTTTCATTTTATTCAAAGTCTACAATTTCAATACTGGCAAATAAAATTTATTCTTTTATTTTTTTGGCATGTGAATCTCATAGGTTATTTTGTGTCTTCTTTCTGTATAAATCTAAATGTACCAAAGTTTCATTCCTTGAACTACTATTATCACAAAAATCTATAAAAATAGAATGAGTTTCATCAAATAATGGAAATTTAGGATATATTCCATTATCTAACATTCTTTAAAAGTGTGATTTGTGGTCAAAGAAATATATAATCTCTGAAAATTTCTGCACTATAAATTATATTTAGTGTTTTCCTAATTTCTCTTTTAAGAAACACTTTTGACAAATATTATTTGAAAATTTATTAACTAAATAAGTTATATTTACAAAGCATTAATCTAAAAAAATTAAAGCTATTTCTAATATTCAGAGCCATTTCAGTATATTCCCATAATAGCTTTCAATCAGGTCAAGTTAATTGTTTTCATCTAACATTTATAATAATTGTTTTGCTGTTTCTGGTTCTTGGAACATTTTAATAATTTTCAAAGTACATTTACAACAATACAGCGACAAATTTAAGAGATGTTTATGATTGCATCTCCATTTTGGCTTACTGGCTTACCAACTCAATCAGAGATTACTCTCAAATTAATGCTGCTTCTGAAGCTACATACACCCCACCATTGTCTTTGGAGTGTATTTCAGAACTATGCAACTTACTCTCTTGTGATGATATATTTTAAATATATTTTTTTTTCCTAAATAGAGCTTTTCTTGTAAACAAGATACAAACAGTGGTTATTTGTAGCCTTTCTGCCCACTGACGTACATTTAGTATCTTTCAAACTGTAGCTGCAAAGTGTCAAAACAATGGCATGCAGAGTGAAAAAGGAAAAAAAAAAAAGGTTTTTCACTGGTTCCTTTGAAAATAGACAGGAGACATGGGAGTAAAAGTGATAGGAATTGCCCGCAAAGTGTATCTATACATAATAAAACTGAAAATAGTTAAGATATTTCTAATGCAGGCATGAGTCAATAAATTATAATAAGGTCTCAGTGGGTTTGAAGCAAATCAAATAGGGCATTGTTTCCAACCAGGGGTACAGATGAGAAACTTCTGGGGAACTGCTGAAAATGTATATGCATAGGTCCTTCAAACCTAATAAATAAGCATCTCTTGGAATCCATGAGGAAAAGAAATATATATTATAGTTAAAGATGATTTAAATTATATCTTGAGGAATGTTCAATTTTCTTTAGGCACTGGCTGTTTCTATTGACTAGAAAATAAAACACCCTTATGAACCTAAGTGTTATCTAAATAGTAATGTCTTCAAGTCTCACTATGAGATTATAATTGAAGCTGAGAAACCAATTCAATGTTGATATCCTATGTTTTATTTTTTCAGGGAACAAAAATAACTTTTCTATATCTCAGCTTCCCTTTCTGTGTAACCTTGAGACTTTGGGCAGAAGCATATTGTGATTTCTGAAACCACCTAGGAAACTGTACTGCATTGAAATAGTAGCTTAGCAAAAGCTCAACTGCAGCATTTCTCATCTCCAGAGCATAAAGTCAGTTTGAGTAAACCAGTATTATAGCATTTAAGTTAGCGCATTGTCCCATCACTTAAGTCAAAACTATGCCTAGACAAAAAATGTAGGCAAACTTCATTGATAACTCCTTGTTGGATGATCACTCCCTTTGACTTCCCAGAAATGCATCCTAATGTTGTATTAATTTCTCAAATCATAGAAATATTGATCATGAATTGAAAGCAATGTCAAGAAGTCTTCTGACCAAGATGACTCATAAAATAGCTATTTTTTTTAAGTTAGTAGAATAAAGGAAATGATAAAGGTCAGAACAGAAATTAATGAAACAGAGACTGAGGAGAAATTGAAATAGATAATAAAATAGCTAATTAAAATAGCTAATGTAGTTTGAGTGCTTAATGTGTGCCAGTATTCTTCCAGGACTTTGTGAAATACTTTTATCATTATCTCATGTCATGAAGAAGGAAACTGATGTACAAAGAGCTTAAGTTGTGCCCAAAGTCATTCTGGTAGTAAGCAGTAGAGACTGTGTTTGAACCCAGGCCTTCTGGCTTGGAGTTTTATGCTCATAATCATTACGCCAAGCTGACTGTTACTATATATGTTTTCCATGTGAATAGAAAAACCTAGGGAAAATTAATCACTATACCTAAGGTTGTGTGAAATGAAACTGGTGTTTCCTTTCACTGTGTTCTTGAAGCTGTAGCATACTACCTCTCTCATTAATCCTTTATCTCAGGCACTATATCATCCAGGATCTGGACATCCTTCCTGCCACCTTGGCTCTGCCGCAGCACTAAAGATTTCTCATTTTCATTCTTGTGTGCCTGGCAATGAAACATACCTGTCCTGAGTTTCTAGCCCTCAGAGGCATGGCTTCCTTGCCTTCCAAAAGAACATTAACTTTGGATCTACCACTATTATTAAGAAAATGCAGAAGAACTATTTCTTCATAAAGAAGTAAATGCACATTCTAAACATAAACTGCTGGATTTTGTTAGAATGGTTAGTAAAGCAGGCTTAGCAAGAAGATAACTCCTTTAGAGACCTGTCTATTTATCTCTTTAGCTGGTGGTCAGGAGAACAGATTATTTCCTAGTTCCAAGCAACTGGTAATATCTACTGAAGCCTAAAATAGCAATGTTGTTAACAAATGGATGATTAAGAAACCAAGGGTAAAATGTGGAGGTCTTTCATAACTCTAGAAGAACAGGTTGAATAATGATCTAATTTTAAGGCACTTTTCATCTGCCCTCCTTTTGTTGTATGAGAAACTCAAGATGTTTATCCACTTACTTATTTTGCTATTGCCCTTGACATGAGTTTTATATTTAAAAACATTTTTATTGGTTTTAAATGTATTGATTTAATATAAGATAACTACAAAATATTTTTTTTTCATTGCTGGTAATGTCAGTTTTTTCTTTACATCTTTGCTTTATTTCAATTGAGGTTTATATTATTATTATTTTAATAACTATTTATGATATATATTTAATTAGCAAAATTTTAATGTAGTACATCTATTTTGCAAGTATTTTTCTTTGTTCATCTTCTGTTTTTATTTTCAGTGTTCTAATGTATAGTTTAATATTTTTGTGGACCCAAACAGAATTGTGTTGTTCTTGATTCTACATAGAGAAGTTCCCTTCTTCTTCTGAGGCTGAATGAATATTTACCTACATCTTCTTTTACTAACTTTTATTTAGTTGGTTTTTTTTTTTTTAACATTATATAAGTCCATCTAGAATTTTTTTCCTTTTGGATTGTAGCCAGTTGTGTTAACTAAGGTTTTTTCCTGCATTGGACTTTATAGAGGGAGGGAAAAAAAAACTCACAGCTTTTAATTTGTTCCTTTTTGTCCAGAGATAGCTTTATTTGCAGGAGAACTATAACTGATTCAGAAGTTTAGATGCAGAGATATTTTTCATTTATTTATTTGAGGCAAAAAAAACCCAAAATACTTCTATAATTGAAATGCTACTTAAATTCTTTATATTTTGAAATTAGTGAAAGAGAAAGGGAAGTTTGAAATTTTTCTACATTAATTCATTGATAATTATATTAATCACTAAACATACATGTGATTATTTAATATAATTCAACAATATATAAAGGGGATATTTCAGTTGGAGCTATGAAGTTTCATACTATTTACATTTACTTAAAGTCTTACTGGCAGAAGACATGGAATTATTCCATTACATCATATTTAATTTGGTAAATATCTCCATAAAAGTGTCCAAAGGAATCATTTTGTAAACTTGACTTCAAATAATACAATCTTTGAAAATAAGGCTAAAAGAAGGATTAAGTGAGTGCTCTACCTACCTACTATTCTCCAAGAACATGCTAATGTAAACAATAAATACAATTGTGATCTTTTTCTGAGAAAACTTTTATGTTTCTAAGTTCTTGCTCTCCATCTCTTATCCTTCCCCTCATCCACATACACTCCCTCCTGTGCCAGTCCATGGCACCGTGTCTGGCCCCTGGTTTAGGTTTAGGAAAAGTGTTTTGTTTTGTCTTAATAGAGTATTAACCTATCTGAGGAATTGTAATTATATCAAATATTTTAAGGAAAATAATTAATAAACATGTGAGCTGTAATGCAATGCTTCTATCTCCTAAAAATAATCATTTAACATTCATAATCACTTACTATCCAAAAATATCCCAGTCTTTTAGGGCTGTCACATTCTTTTTGACTCTTTTGATTGAAAAATGGGTTTCAATAAGGATAATTTTCTTCTGACCAAACACATTTGGAAAGCTAAAATATTTAGATGCACTCTGATTTAAAGAGCTACACTGAATTTTAAAAGGTCAGTTTTTTTTTTCCTTTGTGACTAAATGGTTCACAAAAATTCTGTAGTATCTTTACAAAATCAGAGGAAAATTAAGGCAATTATCTAGATGAGTTCAGGAAAACACATGGCTTTTGAGGAAGAAAATGATTCCTTAGATTTCTGTTATCCAGCCTGATTATCTATATATAAATTCTTCAGAAATCTATGTACACCTTTCCTCTCTTTCAATATTTATGTTGGCGTTTTACATCTAAAGGCAATTTTGTTGGAGCAAAATATGATACTGTGTCAAGAGAGAAAGTGTGTAAATTCACATTGCTAAGGAACAAGCGTATGCTAATGTTTCACACTTCAACTATGAAAGCCAGCTACATCAAGTTTACATATAATTTAACTAGTTAATTTACAGAAGTATCTCTATATAATAAAAGAAGCTCCATGTCACAGTTTTTCTTTTCATAAAATATCATTATTTATATTAATTATTGTATTTTAATATTTGATCTTAATTATCACATACACTAGTAGAATTATCTGTAATTTGGTTGTATTTTAATTTATGGAGGATCAACTTAGACATAATGAAGTTAAACCCAATGGAATGTATTTGTTAGGGTTTAAGATGAGGCTTAATTAGTGATATTGCACCCTAGATGGTATCCATAATATATATTACTGTGATCAGTCATATTATAATGTAAATATGCAAATGAACTTTTGCAACCATTATTTCAGAGGCCATTCAACTTTTCAGGTTGCAGAGAAATGTTGTTACATCTATGTTGTTTGACTTTGTTATTGAGAAGTAAACAGCAGAAAGAAAAATGAAATTTCTAAACACAGTCTATTTTATAAGGAAGGGCTGTAGTAAAATCATAATTTTTCAGAATATGGCTTTGTTTTTCTAACTTTATATTTGTTTTAGATGAAATTAAGACTTTCTACCTAAAACATCTAAAATCTCTTAGCAAATATAAAATACTTCTTTTCAAATATGTGCTGATATATTTTTGCTAGCTGTGAGCTCTTTATTTCCAGTTAATCTTTCTGAACTTTACATTTTCATCATGGTTTGTTTACATATATATATATAGAGAGAGAGAGAAATTTGTACTCAATATTAAATTATAATTTGTACTTTTATATTTCCTAATGCTAAGATTTCCTTTATGTTGGTAAACATATTTGATGGATCCAGGCTAATTATAATAAACTGTTTTTCTCAGTCCCAAATTAAGTAGACTTTATCATCTTGATCTATATAGATGATCTTTTTCTTTTATATTGGATTTTTGATTGCAACTGAATACATTTTTTACAATTTCCTGGCATTTTAATTGATAATATAGTGGCTTATTTTTCAGGTTAGCAGTGTTATTCTTTTTAAAATTTTAAGCTTTCACCTATCTTGATGTATCATCCTTATTTTTAGCCTCTGCTTCTTAAATAATTTCTACAACTTGAAAACTGTTCTAAGATTTTTGCTGTATTATTTATATTCTGATATACTGTGCAACATGGACATGGACATAATCAATTCAAAGAAAATCCACCAGGGACATGAATCATACACATAAAAACCTGGCTCAACTCTCAGGTACTACCTGACTCATGGTAAAATTTTCAGCAGGATAATCCTGAGAGAAATTATGTTCTAGGAGCAAACACATTTTATAGAGTTAATGTTCACTGAAGGATTCTACTTAGAATGTTGATGATAAGGAAAGTATACTGGTGGTGACTTCATCGTTCTAAAAGATTTCTCCATTTCTAGTTCTGTTTGTCTTGTTTTTAGATAACTCTCTAATGCATTTAGCATTTTAAGAAAATATTCATATATTAATAATTCCATAGTCCATAGCTACTCATTATGAAGAAAGCTAAATATCTGAAGTTTGTCAGAGGAAATCCATCAACTGCTTAAGAAATACCAACTTTATTTGTTAAATTTTGACCAAAAATGATCTGAAAGTGACTATATGAGGTGATTGTGGATCAATTCTTAATACATGTTTTGAATCATCAAAAGTCCTTATAATCTTTTAATTATTCTTTGGTGATACGTCCTTATGAAACTCTCTTCTAAATAAACAAAATCAAATTTTCTAGGGCTGTATCAGGCCACAGAAGAGAAATCCAACGTTTCAGTGACTATACCCATATTGTTTGACAATAAATAAATCAAATTCCCGTGGTTGTGAGAATAATTAGAAGAATTAAAGTTGCTCCATCTTTGTAATCCTAAGAAGCACATCCTGATATCCAGCATATTCAGACACAGCTTTCACTTTATGAGACAACTAATATGAGAATTATGTCGTTCTTACTGGGAGGAGGATGGATAGCATTAGACAGAGGAGGTTGCTCTCACAAAACAATTGCATAGTTTGTTGACAAAAACTGCAAGATGAATGATTTTTTAAAGCAGTTGAACTCTCTTTTTGTTTGTGCTGCTAATAAAAGAACCATAGATCACAATGAAGAGGGGTTTTGTAAAACGAGTCCTTGTTTAAATCAAAACTTTTTTTCTTTTTCAGTGTTTTAACAGTGCTTTAATTGTAGGAACAAAAGAATACACTTTACTGTAGAGCGTCCTTATAACTCTCCCATTTGCATTCTTTATTATTATTTTTAAAATGTCTAGACAAAATTGTACTTTTTTGCACAGATTTTGGGGGATCAAGGAGTAGTCATTATCTCCATCCATCATCTCTTCATCCTGCATCTCTAGAAATGTCCTTTTAAAAATATGTTTGAATATACCATGAAAGAAATTTCCACTTCAATTTTAAATTACTAAATGCAAAGTTCAACTTGTTACTGTTTTGGTTCTTTTTATCCTAGACTACTCTCCATTTCTTTTGTTTTTGTTTTTTTTTATGTACATGACTGTTAGTAGTTTAAGTTCAAGAATTTTATCTTATTTTGAAAAGATAAGATGTGGTTAAAAAGTAGACACACAAAACGCAGCAGCTTTTCAGAAAGTAAATGTATTGCCATCATGTGTATCAAGTCTAGACTAGAGATTCTAGATTTAAGGCTCCTTGTCTCTGGTTGCTTTGCTCCAGTGGTCACACAGGGACCCAGGCTGACAGAGGTTTTAACATTGTGAAGCTGTGGCTGTTGAGGTCACCAGAGTATTCTCCATGCCCATCAGTTAAAGAGGGGAAAGTGCATGGAGAACACAGGGACCCAGGCTGACAGAGGTTTTAACATTGTGAAGCTGTGGCTGTTGAGGTCACCAGAGTATTCTCCATGCCCATCAGTTAAAGAGGGGAAAGTGCATGGAGAAGTTCACGTGGGAGGTTCAGAGCTAGAGAGCAGGCTGGAAAGCAGGGAACGTCATTTCCACTCGGGGTGAGGAACCCAACTCAATTTGCTTGGGTCTTTCCTATTTTTACCACTGAAGTTCCCATGTCCTTGGAACCACCTTAATTATAAACAACAAAGCTTACTCATCCTATTTCCATTCACATTCCACAGCAGAGAATTTAGCCGCATGGTTGCAACTGAAGGCAAGAGAGCTCAGACACATCATGCTCTGTCCCTGAGAGGAGGAGGAGGATTGTGGATGTGATGAGTTTCTGGCAGAGCGCTCCACCAAGGGCCTCGCTGTATTCATCTTTAACCAAAGCCTCTAGCTTACTACTTGACTTAGAGTAGGATGTAAATAAATACGGGAGAAATGAAATTAATAAGACAGCTATTTCATTGCTGCTTTAACTTAAAAAAAGCAAACCTAAATAGACATAGGGCTTTCTGTGCAAACTTCTGGTAAAAGCCTTTGTTTAAAAAAATTGTCTCATATATTAATGAAGTCAGCTTTCTATCCTTATGCTCATTCTTCTTAGTTTCAATTAATCATCTAGTCTTATTTTTTTTTTAAAGTAAGAAAATGTCTTTTCCTTAAATGGACTACTCAACATTACACTTAATCACCTTCACCTTTGGTGACTTGGCAGCTCACCTCTTTTTACCTGAATATGTGAAACAGAATTGGCAGGATGCTCTAGTGAAAAGAACAAGGATGCTAGATTCAGTTAACCTAGGTGTTATCCCTCAGCAGGTAAATGGTTTTAAGTATGCCACTTAAACTGTCTGGACTTCAATTTCATTATCCCTCAGATTGAAATATTAATGTGTATCTGATCTATATCAAGGGGTTATTGTCAAGGTAAAATTGGACAGTGTAAACAGAGCATGTATGAATGGTAAAGGGTTATGAGAACATCTGTTCTCCTTACCATGATGTCGTTTTGTCAGGCTGTGTAAAGCCCCATGCTTGAATTTCAGAACTGTGTTTGAATGCAGGTTTCAGAAAACTCTGTTAGCATTTCCTCTTCACTGCATATGAAAATAACTAGTGAATCATCATGTTGTTGGGGATTTCGTTATTTCTTATGAATACCACCTCGGGATGGAGGGAACAATCGTTTCCAATCTTGGGAAAACATCACTTTTCTGCACACTGGCAAAGATGGTTAGACTGAGATGATTTACAAATTTCCTCCAGACAAATACATGCTTAAAAAATTAGAGAATAATGACCAATGGAGGAAAAATGTTCAAAGTTTTAAATTTGTCCATGCAAAGTAGAATTACCTAGCCTATGAAAAAAGTAAGATACATATACATATGGAAATATAATTAATGATGATAATTTAAACTGAAGAATAGATTTTAGTCAATGCATAAGATAAGCATTTTTACGGCTCAGTCCCTTTACATTTGAATTGGCCAGAAGCACCTTAAGAGTTCTTGTCCTTTGTGATAAAATAAAGGAAACTGAAGGAACAGATAACAGAAGGCCTGTAGGAAAGGCAAGAGAAGACTTAGAGCAGTAGTTTTTAAGCTGTGTCTCTTGGGCAACTCAGAATGCCTCAGCTGCCAGGCAGGGTGGACAGGGAAAGATTGGCCAGGCTACAGCCCTGGCCTTCTATTTCAGCCACAGCAGCGCTGCTTTTATCTAATGGAAGTATCTGGAGAAAAAGAGATTCCACTTCGTTAAGGGTGGTTGAAAGTCACTGCCTTTTAAAATTATACACTTTTTAAATTTTACTTTAAAATTAAAAAAAAAATTATTATGGAAATTTCCTGTATGTTGCAGAAATTGGATCAAGTGCCAAGCAAGTGTCCTGGAGAGAGGGAGAAACATACTGAACTGAGTAGGTGCCATTATGCTTTCATCCAGTAAACAAGTGTCTAGCAAATATTCTGAAGGGAAAAAATAACACTGTAAACAAAATGCAAAATATTGGCCATAAAGGTCAGAGAGCTGAATATTTAATCTGCTGAAGTTGACTCAGAATGAGAGGAGAGCCCTGAAGAAATGCAGGAAATGGGATGATGTCATTGTTCAGACTCACCATGTCACTTGTCATGGTTACCACCACCTAGAGATGAACCATCTGCCTGTTAGAGGTACTAAGGGGTTGGAAGTATCACTGGATAGAGTAAGAAATTACAGTGCTGGTAAAGCAGGATGAATTAACTTTTTGAGTTAATAATGTCATTAATTAACATTGCAAGAGTGCTTGCTATGTAATAGAAAACTTCTTAAGAACTTATACTCAGTATCTCATGTGTGTATTTCAAAAGTATTACACCCGGGTATTGGAAAGGAGAGTCCATTTGAAAGCATAAGTTATTTCCCAAGGCCACACAACTGGTGTGTTGTAAAGTAAGGATTCAGACCTGTTGGGCCAAGGTTCTTAACCTCAGTACTCAACTTCCTTTTAAATTCATGAGCAATTTCAATATATTTCTCCAAAATAAAATTATTGTTTTTTGTTTGCTCTCCTTAGACCTGACATGGAATGTCCCTTTATATTTTTAAGAAATTACATTGGACAAAATATGCCATTTTTGATCCATTTTTACTTGATTATTTGAAGGCAGCACAAGCTCAGTGTTAACTTTCAGGCAGGCCTGATTGGAATCCCAAATCCATCTTTTACTATATTCTTACATGTAATAACGAGGAGAGAATCTACTGCAAAGTGTGGTTTGCAGTAAGAGGTAGATGATTTACTATATAAAAGTGCTTAGTTGAGGGCCTGATAGCTCTGGAAACGTTTGTTCCCCTTGATTTCTGTTTCATATTCACAATGTCCTTTGTCATAATATATATAAGCAAAAAGCTTATGAATTCTATTATGTGCTATCAAAATCCTGAACAGAATTCCAACTAAGATTAATCCCAATTGTATTCTAACTGATGAAATTTTCATATCGGTTGGATGAATGCTATAGACTTTTTGTTCTGTGGTTTGATACTATTTTAAAACATTAATATTTCCTTTTGTCTCAGAAATGTTCTAATAACAGACCCCCTTTCCCATTTAGGAAGATGAGGGGAGAGAGTGTTCTATACTTGCTGCTCTCAAAGTATGGTTGTTACATCATACTTTGCAGAGAAAAAAAAGAGAGAATATTGGATTTTGACCTTCAAAATGTCTAAGTAAAAGGCAAGTTTTTCCTTCCACAGAGGAAATCAGATTCTACACGGTGAAAGCAGAGGACAAGAATCAGACATAATTAGATGCTGATGAAGTTCCCCTCGGAGATGCTCTGGGAATATTTTCTTACTCACGGTGAGGTCAAATCTCCAAAGGATGGGTAAAATCCTCAATTAAATTTTTGTTTCTGGGAAGAGAAATCCTGAGCATTGTTTCCCAGTTGAGACTGAGAAAATCAGCTAGTTTCTAGAATCCCCTTACAACTGGCACAATTCAATAACAATCAGCTAGATAGGATTTTGGCATGGTCACCCTTCTGAATTTACTGCAGACCCATAGTTACATGAGAGTGTTCCAGAATTCCCCAGTGTTTCCAGTAGAGTCTGAGAGATGCATGGAGAATATCTGCAGATTTGAAGAGCCCTAAACCAGAATAAGGAGACCACTGAGTGAAATGTATGGACTCTTGACCAGATAGGAAAAAAGACAGTCAGGAATTCAGAGGACAAATAAATTAAGTATTAGTCAGTAGAGCAGAAGAGAGAAGTGCAAAGGCAGTGCATCCAGACAAGACTTGAACGTGGCTAGTTATCTTTGATAAAACCTTTTGAAGATGGACATAGTCTCAAAGAAATCTGAATTCATTGATGCTTTGTCTAAGTTTACAATTAGAGTGTAGGTAATTTTTCCACTTTAACAAAATTATGATATTGTAACTAAACATTAAAAAAGCTTCCATTTGTTAAGTTTAGTTTAAAAAATTAATGAAAATTAAAATAAAGAATGCCTCTACATCTCCCTCATATTTTTGGATAGTATAATTTATAGCAATTGTAATATTCTATGTTTTCCCCATCTTACCTGATAAATTCTCATCATTAGAGTACATTAGTTGAGAATACATTAGACCCAGACTGCCTGAGTTAAAATCCTAGCCTCACCACTTATTAACTGTGTGACCTAAGACAGAGTAACCTGGTGGCTACTCTGTGGCTCAGATCACTTATCTGTAAAAGGAGTTACTTAGATGCCTACATTGCCTTGTATTGTGAAGATTAAATAAGATATAGTATGAAAGGACTTAGAAACTATCTGGTGTATGGTAAAGTACTCAGTAAACACGTACCGTTACTATTATTAGCATTGCCTTCATTATCAGTGGGAACACTTTCTTGTTATAACAATGATCGAAAGGGAGGAATTCTTTCAAGTAAGATCTTTGCAATTTTCCTTATGTATTTAAAACAGATCCTCAGAGTGATTCAGATATTTAGCCTCCTACATGCGGTCATTCAATCATTTGTTCCACAAATTAAATAAACTTACTGAGCACCTGTTGCATGCCACGTAGTGAATAAAAATATATCATGGTCTCATGAAGCATGCGTTCTACTTTATAGGAGCAGTGAAGTAATAAACACATACTATTTCAGATGGTAAGCATTAGGGAAAGTTGTCAATTGACACAAACAAGTTAAACATCCCGGAGCTTGAAAATAGTTTATTTTTCAGTCGTGTACAAATAATACTGGTCAGTGGTAGACAGGGTGAGATGGGGTCTTTGCTGTCAACAATCGTTTAGTGTCCCAAGCTCTTTAACTGTGTGGCTCCACCATTCACATAGGCTACTTGTTTGCCTGGTAGACATTAAAAAGAGCAGGCATCTTGAGAATGGTTCTTTGATCCGAGAAACCAAATATCCCTTCAGCTATATTTCATTGACCAGAGCTCAATGATTCATTAAGTGCAAGAAAGACTGGGAAATATGATCTTCATACCCTTGGGAACAAAAAAATAGATATGGTGACCATCTCATATTGTCTTATAAACATGGTGACAATTGCTGTAAAGAAAAATAAAGCCCATTAAAATGACAGAGAGTAATGGGACAAGTGTGTGGACGATATTTTAAGTACAGTCTTTAAGGAAGTTCTCAGTGGGGGAATTTTTGTGCAGAGATTTGAATTAGGAGAGTAAGTGAGCTACTCAGATAACTGGAGAAAGAGCAGTCTGAAATAACTTCAACAGAGGGCAGCCAAGGGCTGTGTTACAGTAAGAATGCAATGGCCATACTTTGAAACAGGCAGTTTAAGTCCAAAAAAAGGGATAATCTTCAGATCCCTTTCCAGGTTTGTACCATGGGCTTGGTAAAATACTTCCATAAAGAACAGATCGTAAACATTTCAGTCTTTGTGGGCCACTTACACTGTCTGTCTTACTTATTAATTTCTGTCATTGTAGTGTGAAAGCAGGTATAAACAGATATCAAAATGGAATTGGTGTGGCAGTGTTCCAATAAAATTTACTTGAGTAAAACAGGCAGAAGTCCAGATTGGGCTGGCAAGTGATAGTTTTTCTACTCCTTCTCTATAGCAACATCTACAGGGTGCACTGAATTCTCTTTTTCTTTCATTATTCCTCACCATACTTTTCGAACAACCAAGAAATTATTTTATGTCCAACTCTCCTAACAAATGCATGGTTAAGATAATGCTACTTACCTAATAGCTTGACATGAATAATCAGACTAAAATAGCAGATCACATCAATACTGCTTTAATATTTATGAAAAGAATATTTTCAAAAATATTTCACCATAGAACTTAGGGAAACAAGTTAATAGACTGAGTAAGAAGTGTTAAAAAGGTTAAAGAGTGAATTTTTTCCATGAATGTCTGCCTCTGCTGTAAATTTTTTAAATGTTAATGCCTTAGATTTTTGTTAATAAAATACTGTTATCTTTTCCTTTGAATATGATTAAATAAGTGACCAATTTTAAGCTTGACCGAGGGAGTCTTAAAGTCAACCTCCATTACGCTTAGTTCAAGGTGTCTCTTTTAGTTTCTTTTCTAAACTTAATTTGACCTCAGAGCTATGGAAATACTAATGCAGTAACTTTATGTTGAAAAGAGTGTAACAGAAAAATGAACTTACTAAATTAATCCTTGATTACTGAACTGCTTATAGTCTGATGGAAAGGCACTGCAGTTTTAATTCTGTATTGCAGAAAAACATTAAATATATACTTGCACTATGAGATGTATTTCCTTAACTGATAAAAGCTAAACACATTGACAATAACTTTGGAAGTTGGATAGTGTATAAACACAGTTCACAAAATTAAAGCATGGTCTTGGTTCAATATTATTTCATAAAAAATAATCACTTTTTAATTTTTTGGTGGGGAGGTAATTAGTTTTATTTATTTATATATATTTTTTGTGGAGGAACTGGAGATTGAACCCAAGACCTTGTGCATGTTAAGCAGTTACTCTATCACTAAGCTATATCCTTCCCCACATATAAAAAAAATTTTTTTACTTGCTTTTTAGTAAAATATGTATCATTCACAATGCTCACATCCATGAGCCAATAACAGCATAAAGAAACAACCAGTGCTCTATGTGTGTATATATATTTGATCTATCAGTCTAGATTAGCCACTTCAACCACTAAAGCCATACCCTCAAAAATCAGAACAGTACATTTATCTTTTTTAATGGAGTTTATTTTTTAAAATTACCTAACAATAGTATTAGTCAACCTAATTTTATGTATACATGTATTTTATATATATATATATAAAATTATGTTATATAACTTACATATATACAGATAACATATCTATCTATAGCTATCTACCTATCTATCTATTTATCTATCTTGTATATCTTATATATAAGTCCCAGACTCCATCCTCTCGGTTGTTTCACTATACTCTAGGGCATCTGGAAGATTGTGTAGGAACTTGCAGATTCTAAGAAACATTCTTTCGTCTCTTCTACCACATTGTGTTTGTGTATGTGTATGTATATACACATATATACTATGTAGAAAGATAAGTAGATAGATATACTACATATATAACATATCTAAATGGTTTGATTCTTATTACAGTTAGGCAATGACAAAAAAAACCCTAAAATCTATGTTTAAAAATATAAAAATGCTATTCTGTTCTAAGCAAAAGTTGTTGATTTTTTTAACCTCAAAACAAAAGTTTTATGGAAATATAGTCCGTTTGCAATGTTGTGTCAATTTCTAGTGTACAGCACAATACTTCAGTTATACATATACGTACATAGACTAGTTTTCATATTCTTTTTCATTATAGGTTGCTACAAGATGTTGAATATAATTCTCTGTGCTATACAGTATAAACTTGTTGTTTATCGAGCTTATGTATAGTACTTAGTATCTGCAAACTTTGAACTCCCAGTTTATCCCTTCCCACCCTCTTTACATTCTGGTAACTGTAAGTTTTTTCTCTATGTCTGTGAGTCTATTTCTGTTTTGCCAATAAGTTCATTTCTGTCTTTTTTTAGATTCCGCATATAAGCTATATCATATGGTGTTTTTCTTTCTCTTTCTCACTTACTTCACTCAGAATGATGATCTCCAGGTCCATCCATCTTGCTGCAAATGGCATTATTTTATTGTTTTTATGACAGTAGTATTCCATCCACACACACACATATACATACCACAGCTTCTTTATCCATTCATCTGTTGATGGCTACTTAGGTTGTTTCCATGTCTTGGCCATTGTAAATAGTGCTGCTGTGAACATTGGGGTGTAGGTGTCTTTTCAGGTTACAGCTTTCTCCAGATATATGCTCAGAGTGGGATTGCTGGATCATAGGGTAAGTCTATTTTTAGTTTTCTAAGAGCAGAGTGGGATTGCTGGATCATAGGGTAAGTCTATTTTTCGTTTTCTAAGAAACATCCATACTGTTCTTCACAGTAGCTGCAACAATTTACATTCCCACCAACAGTGTAGGAGAGTTCCCTTTTCTCCACACCCTTTCCAGCATTTATTACTTGAGACTTTTGAATGATGGCCATTCTGACTGGTGTGAGGTGACACCTCACTGTAGTTTTGATTTACATTTCTCAAATAATTAGCAATGTCGAGCATCCTTTCATGTGCCTGTTGGCCATCTAGATACCTTCTTTGGAGAGATGTTTATTTAGGTCTTCTGCTTACTTTTTGATTGGGTTGCTTATTTTTTGATATTAAGCTGTATGAGCTGTTTGTATATTTTTTAAATTAGTCCTTTGTCGGTTGCATCATTTGCAAATATTTTATTCCATTCTGTAGGTTTCCTTTTTGTTTTGTTGATGGTATCCTTAGCTGTGCAAAATCTTTCAAGATCAGTTAGATCCTATTTGTTTTTGCTTTTATTTCCATTACTCTAGGAGCTTGTTCAAAAAAAAATATTGCTATAATTGATGTCAAAGCGTGTCCTGCCGATATTTTCCTCTAGGAGTTTTATAGTATCTGGTCTTACATTTAGGTTTTTAATCCATTTTGAATTTATTTTTGTATATGGTGTTAAAGAATGTTCTAATTTCATTCTTTTACAGGTAGCTGTCCAGTTTTTCCAGTACCACCTATTGAAGAGACTGTCTTTTCTTTATTGTATATTCTTGCCTCCTTTGTCATAGATTAATTGACTATAAGTGTGTGGGTTTATTTCTGGACCCTCTATCCTGTTCCATTGATCTATGTGTCTATTTTTGTGCCAGTACCATACTGTTTTGATTACTGTAGCTTTGTAGTATGGTTTGAAGCCAGGTGTGTGATTCCCCCAGCTCCATTCTTCTTTCTCAAGATTCTTTTAGCCATTTGGGGTCTTTTGTGTTTCCATACAAATTTTAACTTTTTTTTTTTTTTGTTCTAGCTCTGTGAAAAATGTCATTGGTAATTTGATAGAGATTGCATTGAATTTGTATGTTGCCTTGAGTAATATGGCCATTTAAGCAATATTGATTTTTGCAGTGCAAGAACATAGTATATCTTTCAATCTGTTTGTGTTGCCTTCAGTCTCTTTCATCAATGTTTTATAGTTTTCAGAGTATAGATCCTTTTCCTCTTTAGGTAGGTTTATTCCTAGTACTTCACTCTTTTTGATGCAATGGTAAATGGGTTTGTTTCCTTAATTTCTTTTTTTGCTGTTTCAATTGTTAGTGTATAGAAATGCAACTTATTTCTCTATATTAATTTTGTATCCTGCAACTTTACCAAATTCATTGATGAGCTCTAATAGTTTTCTGGTAGTCTTTTAGGATTTTCTATATATAGTATCATGTCATATGCAAACAGTGACAATTTTATTTCTTCTTTTCCAATTTGGATTTCTTTTTTTCTTTGTCTTCTCTGATTGTATGGCTAGGACTTCCAAAACTATGTTGAATAAAAGACATAAGAGTGGGCATCCTTGTCTTGTTTCTGATCTTAAAGGGAATGCTTTTAACTTTTCACCATTAAGTATGACGTTAGCTATGGGTTTGTCATATATGGCCTTTATTATGTTGAGGTATGTTCCCTCTATACCCACTTTCTGGAGAGTTTTTATTATAAATAGATGTTGAATTTTATCAAAAGCTTTTTCTGCATCTTTTAAGATGATCATATGGTGTTTATATTTCTGAAGTATTTATCCCATTTAAACTCTTGCTTGGGGTCAGATGGTCAAGATATTCATTCATCTAGCAATCTAAGGAGTGCCTATTGCTTAGCAGTACATTGTACTAGGCATAGGGATATACAGAGGAATAATACAAAATACTTTCACTCATGGAAATAAAAATCCACAAATATAATCCATCCTTCATAAAATATTAAGAAAGAAGAGAGAACAAGGAAATTTTGTGTCAAGGACTTGAATTTTGTTTGGATGCAGACACTAACCAGTAGTGTGACATTCAGAGTTATTTACCTGCTAGTTCAGATTCTTCACTCAAAGTATGGTAAATTATCCTAGAGATCATATATCTGGAAGATCCTTTCTATTTGTAAAGTTGTTTCACTTTATCATTAAATGAAGGTTTACAAAGTTATCCCTGCTTAAGTAACAATCTTAACAAAGGTTGATTAGCTTGATTAAGACTGTGTTTTGACACTAAATCAAACATCTAGATTAATAATAAATAAGGGCTTTCCATTTTTCCAAGTCAAATTATCTTTGGACTGAGATTTAAAACATAAACAATGAACAAAAGTTAAATTTATATTTCATACTCTACCAGTGATTTTAAAAGGCTTAAAACAGTAGGTGAAGGAGAATTTCAAAGAGATATGCAAAGAGATCATTGGTACTGAATATTTTTACAATTCTAACATGAAAATAAAATTGAAATACAAACAAATCCTTGCACAATAATTATAACTCCAATAATTTAAGTATATCATAATGTATTCCAAATTATCAGGATAGGAAGAAGGGATTTAAAATTATTCCTAGGTCAGTTACTTACCAGCCAAATTAATTTGGGCAGACCATAATTCCCTCATCAACTTAGGTTTTAACATATAATCTTTTGGGTTCTTAGAATTAATGACTTGTGGTGTGACATATGTGGTCCGTTCAAAGACCTCGCATATTAACATCTCTGAATTCCCCTTGTTCTTGTCCGGGGGCAACCATTTTGTAATTGCTGTTGCTTGTAATTGCATAAACTGGAGTACTTTCACAAATGGATAAATACAAACCCTTATAGTTTCAGTCAGCAGATAATTTAAGCACTATGTGAGGAAGTAACACGAACCCTGATTGTTGTCTAAATATATTCTGATGAAAATTTCTGACCTGACAAGTAAAGTATGATCTTCTAAAATTTGCGGGAGAATTACAGCTTGAAAAAAAATTCCAGTTGATAATAATAAAAAAAAAATTGTTGAAATTCTGCATCTTGATGCATGGAGAATAACTTCTGAAGAAATATAAATTTGATGACTCTGAGTAGAAAAATGATTTGGAAGAATTAGATTCAAAAGATGTTTTAGGGATAGTTTATCCAATTTATTTGCAATACTTCTTTATTAATAATATTTATATCTATGTCTAAATGTAGGTATTTATAAATAAAATAGGTCTCTTGACAAATATTATAATTATTTATAATTACTTTCTTTTTTTAATAATTACTTTCTAAAAAAACATTATGTCATGCTTTAATTGGTAGAACATTTTTTTCTTTTTTAGTAGTGTGTATAATGATATATTTTGCAACTGATAGCATCTTTGATTTCATTAAATACAGTTGAATTGTATTATAAATTGTCAATGAGTGGAAAGAGCCTAGGAATTGTTTCTATTACTAACAGTATTTTGCTTCAACATCATTCAGAAACAAAAATAATAAGCTATTTAATTTTAAATATGAAGATGAAACAGAGTATTGGAGCCAACAAGGTAGACTGGGAGTAGTTGAGTTTTATTATGTCTAAAAAATATATATGATAAGAAAATAATTTATGGAAACAACATTTAAAAAGAAATTGACTGCATCACCAAGCAGGGAAGACATAGATGCAGTATTGATGGAAATTGTTAAATTTAATATCTCATAAATCTAAAAGCTATCTCATGTTTCATTGTTTACATTTATTTTTTAAATATGCAGAATAATGTTAGAATACCATAGGGAGATTGGAGAGATATATAACAAAAATGAAATACAGCCTCAACACTCTCATATAGAGAATTACTAACTTACAAAGGACATATTAACATTTGTCATGTACTACATTCTAGGTGCTGGAGTTTTAACGACAAACAAAACTGAGAATGCCATTATGAAGTGTATACTAAAAAGGATAAAAAAACAAATAAACATAGGATATATATTAGAAGATGGTATATGCTCTGGTCAAAAAGAAAGACGAGTAAGGGGAAAGAGAACTCTTTGGGGAGTTACTATTCTATAGAAGTTGGCCAGGAATGTCTCTAATAACGGGATGATTGAGCAGAGACCTGCAGTAAGATGTACAAGATACTTGAGTCTCTGATGCAAAAGTGTCACAGGAAGATGGAATATCATTTGCAATGATAGTTTGAAATAAGGAGATCTTTTGATATAAGGGAATAATTGATAAATCATCTCAGGGGCTGGCATGGTCACCTATCCAGTAATTTATTTAGATATAAAGACAGATGATATGAATCACTCACCAGTAACTGTAAATAAAGTGTCTTTTGCGTGCACATCAAGTTGAGGGTTGCCAGGAGGGGGAAACTCACACAGGAGTCTGAAGAACGAAAGGGGAGAGGAGTAGCTTCAGGCTTTGATTGTGGGGAGGGGATGGAACTGGGATGGGTACTCTCCAGTGTGCTAGAAGCTGTGCTGTCTGAAATTCCCTCCAGCCTGCAGGGGCAGAGGGCACCCAAGAGAGGCAGTGACTGGTCTTTCTTGTAAGTCACAAAGTGATGTAGTGGCAGCTGCATCAGAAGCAGAGAGGGAACCGGGGAGCCTACCTATGGTCAAACATCAAATATAGAGTTACCTTCTTTATTACAGGAAATCAATCAAATTTCAAAGAAAGTATGAAATACTTTATCAACGTAATATCTTAAAAAGTATTAAAACATGAAAAATGTGTATGTACTGCAGAGTAATGAATGAAAAACATTTGTTATATGAAAACATTCAAATAAAATGTCAGGAACACTAATAGTTTGAGTTAATGAAGAAAACTGATCAGTTTTTGCATGTTTCAAGCTTTTTTCCTTTTTTAGTAGGTCAAGACTGTCCACTTTTGTTTATTTCTTTCTCTTTATCACCTGATATACAAAGAGTAATCTCTAGCACCTCTCAATGAGAAATAATATGAAAAGCAAATGAATATGTGCATTTACAGATATGTAAAATTTTCATAAAATTTTACAGGTAGTTGGCAAAGAGGTTGTCAGACTAAGGCCTGTGGGCTAAATCCAATATGCCTCCTGTTTTTGTAAACAAACTTCTAATGAAACACAGACAGACCCATTTGTTGTGGTATTGCCCGTGGCTACTTTTGCATTACAGGCATGGAGTTGAATGCTTGTGACAAGGACCTTATGATGTGCAAAGCTTAAAGTATTTACTCTCTGGCTCTTTATAGAAAAAGTTTGCCTACTCCTGATCTTGTTTTTATTAATTTGATCTTTGCCATTAATTCATATAAATAAAATGGTGTATAAGTATAATCATCATGACACACAATATTAGAAAGCTCAAAACTTTTTAAAAGTTGTGAAAATAAATGTAGGAATTTCACATTAGATATTGAGGGTGTTCTGCTACTTAAACTTATAGTTTAAAAAAAATAAAAAATCAGAATCACATCACAATTGAAACCCATTTTTAAATCAATACATTAAATACTTCACAATATTTGGCAGACTTATACCATGTACAGATCTAGAAAAACTGAATAACCACTAATATCATCAAAAGAGTTCTGTTCTCCTATGAGCAAATGTTCATTAAAACCAATGTTTTTGATAGTCATAAATGTGAAGGCAGCTGTTCTTTCATTAATTTCTTACTTGTCTCAGTAAGCCTGCTGCTAACTGCCCATTAGAATGATGTACCTTGGGAAATCTGAGTCAAGAAAATAGTAAGCAGCATTGTATCATTTAAAATTAAACTGGAAAGATCTATATATCAGATAACATAGCTCCCTCCACATCAGAATTTTCATGTCAACTTTATTCTAATCCTTCATCACTATCAATCTTCCCCATAAACTGTCTCCATCTTTCTCACTTTCTGTCTCCCTCTCTCCTTCCATCCTTCATTCTTCTCTCCTTCCCTCCTTCTCCCTGTCTTTATGTCTCCCTCTTCTCTTTCCTTCTCTCTCTTTCTACCTTTTCTTTCTCTTTCCCCACAGCATCTCTTTCTTCACCTTCTTTCCTAATCCTGGAAGTAATTAAACCAGTGCCTCAGGAGCCCCAGAGTTCTAGAAACAAAGGATAAGTCTGGAGCAATCCTTCTTCAGACAGTAGTTTTCACGGTGATGATTCTGAATATGAAATAAACTCTGATTGATCCCAAGCATATCTGGGATATTAAGTTGTCCCATCCAAAAAAAAAAAACAAAAAAAAACAAAAAATGATACAAAACACTTAAGTAAGAAAAGGGAAAATGATTTTTACTAAAATATACCCACAGCCTGGCCACCTCTCTAATCCCATCTACGTCCAAATCACACACAGGAAATCATAACCTCAGCCATTAATTTCACTCTTATCCTAACTTCCTCCTTGATTCCATAATCGACACAGCCATAGCCTTTCACAATATTTAATTATATCACTTAATATTAATAGCTATATTCTAAGTTTTAATTTGCAATTGTGTATTCATACTTTGATTTTATATTTGTGTGTTACTGACTCCAAACTTACTCTGCTCGCCACATGACAGGCCAATAAATCAGGAGATGAGGTTTTGGGAATGACTTTGTTCAGAAAGTCCTCAGAGCGAGAAGATTGGTAACCATGTTTCTCAAGTCAAAATTCAGGCTCCTTTTATGCTACAAAGGGGAAGGGGCATGGTTGGTTGTTGCAAACTTATTGGAGTTGTAATTCTTTGTTCTTGCAACTGTCCACGTAAGTCAGGTCATGATGTTCCTGTAAACCTCCAATAAGACAAATGTTATTCTCTGTTCTGCAGCTTATCTCTATATAAATGGAAGAGTGTTGTAGCCATGAAGGGCAGAACCTTGAGAATGGGCTATCCTGTATATTTCAGGCTACAGGCAACATTCTTTTACAAAAGGTGCAGGAGCAGCATGACTAAGCACAGGAAACAGAGCGCAGGGTTAGAACTAAAAGAACAGATGTAATACGGAGTCAGATTTGTTCTTCCCTATTAACATAGGCAGTATATAAACCCCCTTAAGGCAGGTATTGTACCTCTTCTGCTCATTCCTTTATCCCTAGGACCAAATTCAAACACCTAAATGATTTGTCTGTTTAATTAAAAAAATGCATTACAAGAATTCTTAATGGTATAAAAAGAATATTAAAACATTCCATGTGATTGACTGTTTGGTCCCTTATGTTAACATAAGAGATGCGAAAGCACAAATGGTGAAATCTGAAAAGGATGACTTCAGAGACACATACGTAGGGTGTGAGAGTGTGAGGTGTTCATCAGAGTTGAATAAAAAGGTCACTGGAAAAGATGCCCTCTCTCTCTCCCCTTGTACATGGTTCAGGATCTGGGCAAGGATAATTCTTGTATCACTTTCTGGAAAATATTCAAATGTGATAAATTATCTCCCTATCCTTTACTTCAAATTGAGTATTGCTTAAGATCATAAATCTTGTTTTTGCTTTTTAAAGAAATATGAGCTTTTAATCTTCTAGTCTGTTATTCAGAAAAGCTTAAGTGAAGGCCACAGCAATCATCTGGGTAGTTCTTTTTAGGTAGTTTTTCAAACTGGATCATTCAGGTCAAATACAAATGGTTTTCAATGGTGCAGGCTTTTTTTTTTTTCTTTCTTCTTCCTCTATTTAATTTCCTCATCATTCCATTTCACATTGCCTATGTAAATTAAGCTGTCGTGCTGTAAACCACGGTTCCCCCTTGTCTATCTCCTCAGTAACAGCTTCAAAGTACTAAAAAGCTAAAATAGCTACAAAAGAACAATTAATTTGTGCAAAATCACAGAGGCACTGTAGGTATTAAAAACACTACAATAAGGCTTTTATCAGCAAGCTAAACTGCACAGCATTAAGCTCAAAACTAATAGGGCTGAACATGCAGCACATTGATGGGGATGATAAAGGAATCTTAAAGACATGCAGAGAACTGGGGTAACATGATTTAGAAGTGATGCAGTTATTTCAAACAAACATCTACATAAATACATGTGAAAAATGCTGATCTGTTGGGAAAGGCAGGTTTAGACTGGTAAGGAAATTTACATCTATTTTTAGAGAAACTTACATTTTAATGGAAATTATCATTGAAGATTCTGATAATGCACCCTGAGGTTGCTTACTGTATCTTCTTGATTGGCAATTGGCTGACAGTCTGATATTTAAAACTTAAATCTCTCAACTGTAAAAACAAAAACAGAAACAAACAAACAAACAAAACACCAAAAAACTGCCTAAACGGATAACATTAAAACATAATCAGGAGTGCTACTGCCTCCTGTGTTGAAATAGCGATAGAAACAATTTCTTTAATCATCAATTGTTTATTTAATGGCTGCTCTTAGCCCAAATCGGTGTTGGGTGCTATGGGCTGGAAATGAAGTTAAGCTATTGCTGTAATTTCTAAGTAAACACATTAAATGCTTCCAGAACTAGATAGAGAAGAATGAATTTCTGATTGTGAAGGGAATACAGTGGATGCACTAGGACCTAGAGAAAGAGGGACGGTTTTGTATTATAGAAATTATGGGAATATATGCCTTTATTTCCTTTGCAACCAGATAAATCTAGATTTAAATTCCAAGCCCTCCACTAACATACTGTTGGCATTTTCTGCCAACTGTTCTTTCTCTTTGAGATTAAGTTTTCTCAACTGGAAAATGGGGAGAATAAAACAGAACTCACCTCGCTGTTGTAAAGAGGAAATTTAAAAAATGCTTTAATGTGTAGCACCTAGTACGCTATCAAAAATATGGACTTAGTTCATCTTTAAGAAAGAGGTCCCCAAACAGCAAGTATATGCCAGCTATGCTTCCTACAGTTTATAGGATTAAATAGAAGTTTTCTTTTTTTTTTTCAAATAAATCATTTGGTCTAATGCCTTTAATTTACAAATGTGAACATTGAGATTTAACAGCAGACCTCTGAGATTCCCTTTGAAACTGTACACTGTGTCCAGAGTGCCCTACAAAGAGCCAACAAATGTTGCAAGGCTTTTTGGAATATTAGGTCCTAGTCTCCATCTAAACATAAGAGAGTATTACCAGCCTGTTACTTCAGTCTCTCCTTCTTATTCCAATGTCATCCTTCCAAAAAATCTGATTTATTTATTACCTAGATTTGCATGCTTTCATTATAATGTGGCCACATGTCAAATATCCATCTACATATAATATGATGCATAACTTAATATAAATAATAGACTCCCCAGTTTATTTAGACTGACTTGTGTGAAACACAGCGGGGAATTAGGAAGAGTGATTTCTCTAACAGTAGCTCTTTAATATCAGAAAAGAATATTAACAAAGTACAAAATATTCATACCCAGAGCTTGCAGAAAAACCTGCTGTTACTGTTTGTGATATCTCTAGTGTGCTAATTCAATATATATATATTATAAGAAATTTCAGTGATAGTCTTCATTAACAAATTCTGTGATGTGCAAACAATTAATAAATGTTACCAAACAAATGGAAAAATTGATGGCAGTGGTCCTGTTTTTCACACATTATCCTAGATATATAACTTAAGGTTTTCTACCCAGTATTTTATTTTAAACATTTTCAAACTGCAAAAAGATGGGGAAAAGAAGCATAGGCATACTGTCACTCACAGTCACATATTTTTTCTCTTGTTCTCTTTATTTCTCCCTTTAATTTCTTGCTGAATCATTTGAAACCATTTGCAAACATCTTAAGACTTTACTCCTAAATATTTTAGCATTTAAATCATATACTATTTTATAAACAAAGCCAGAAAGTTTATCATTGATACAACATTATCTAATAAAGAAACCATAGTCAAAATATCCTTTAGAGCCTGTTTTAAATTCATGTAGAAGTAGAAAATCTTGCTCTTGTACTTAATTTTTTACAAACTTATCAGTGTCCTAGATATACTGCATTTGTACTCTTGAAGGGCAAAGTATTAACACTATGAACTGTAAGCTTTGTTTAAGATTTCAGTTATTATAGCTCATTATGATATTTTCTAAAATAACAGTTTATGAAAGTAAATGAATCTTCAACTGGTAACATTATTTTATAATTTTAGGAAAAAGTACCAAAATGTATGACACCAGAGTGAGTGAAACAGAGAGTAGTATGCTACATAGTCATATATTCTTTGTAGTTATCATTAAATAACTTTGAAATCAAAATTTGAAATTCTATACTATGAATATATGGGAAAAGTCTCTTGTTTTTCCATATGGATATTTAATAATTAACAATATTTTCTTTTTTATGCTGAAATGATGAAATATGTACATAATAGAGACCCTTAAAAATTTCATGTAATATTGAAAGTATCCTTAAAGGGTTATAAATATACAAAATAGATTCCTTTTGTAGATAACTTGAGTTTTGATGGTAGAGCAGAAAGCTAGACATCAGGGGACTATTTGGAACACTAATACTTTAAACATAAGTTGTTTATATATGTTTCATCAACTAAGTATGATAGAGATTTTACAATATACAATACAATATTAAATATCCACCTATATTAAAGAGTTTCTTAGGTTAGAAAATTTGAAAACTGATATTTACTTGATTTTTTAAAAAATACATATATTCTATCAATAAATATTGTCTTCTTTGTCCATTGCCTAAAGCATGGTAATGGAGAGAATACAATTATGAGTTAGACGTGTTACCTGTTCAAAAGACACAAACATCTCATAGAAGAAAAACACAAATGTCAAAATGCATTAAATAGCTGGGACAGAATCTATACTGGGAATAATGCCTTCATCACTGTTGGGAACAAATATCTTCAGATGGTTAGTGTCATTGTCATAGTGTTAGGTAGTTAGATAAGCTGGGGAACCGGGCAAATAGATGGAGGAGAGGGAGAATGGTCCAGAAGATGGCACCTGACTTCTAAATGAGTGCCAGCAAGAAACCAGTTAGAAGCCAACAGCTGCAACTGTGTTGGAGTGAAGAAATAACTTAACCAGGCATGACTCAATGCTCATTGTAATATAATTAACATTGTGGTTTAAGCCCCCTCCAGGGTTTTTTTTCTGTAAAGACCGTGAGTAAGAACATGCACAAAGGAAACAAGCATGACTAGGCATTCCAGGGGCAAGAACCAGCAATCAATCGAAAGACCACCTGTAAGTAAGGGTGTAAGAGAAAGGGCAAAACAGAGACCCCTGCTCTTCCTCCTTTGGATCAGCCTGCCTTCTGTTCTTGGAGGTATTCTTTTCCTTTTCTAAACAAATCCTTCAAAATCTTTCACTGCACAGTGCTCTCCATCTCCTATCTGCAATCTTGTCTTTCGAGTAATACAAGGACTGAGGTCTTATTCTTTTCCTTTTTTGGGGGGTAACAATATTACAGAAATCAGAAAAGGAACACATATTCATATTGAAGCATCATATCCAAGGAATGTTCAAAAAGTTCTAATTTTCCCTAACAGTCTTCATTTATTAGATTTAATGTATAATTTCTAACTACGTAATATATTGCAAATACACTAAAAATTAATTTTCTTATCAGTAGACACATTTAAAGCATGAGTATCATGCATTAATTTAATATTTACTTAGGTATTTTCTACACATTATAGGTAATAGGAGGGATCTTACTCATGGTACCTGCTTCAAGTAGAAACCCACACATGTCAAGCCTTATTGTGATGAGGATGATAAAGAAGGGTCTTGATTATGAGTAAGTTGTTAGATATGGTGGTGCATAGAGGTTTTTTTTGTTTGTTTTTGTCTTTGTTCTTTTTTTCGTAAATGGACTTAAACAATTACTTACACAAGTATAAAGATTGCAATTTGCACTGTATTCTATCTTTTCTGAAAACCCAGAAGTTCAATGATTAGTGGAAAATAAAGAGGAGACATCATGAAATCTGATGCTGGGCAAAGAATGGATCATTAGAAGTGTTCAGTTTGTCAGAAGAATTTTCAAAACCATTGTTACACTGATAATCAAAGCTATGTATTAGATATATTCGATTCTGTGGCTCTCCTACAATCACTGGATAATATTAATTTAGTATAAACTGATTTTAAATGGCACAGTGAGTCTTTTTATCTCCAGGTTATGGTTCAAAGCATTACAAAAGGTGATGGAAAATTGCATGCTTCTGATGCTCCCAGTAATTGCAGACACAAAATACACACAAAAAAGATTGGGGTGGAGGGAAACAAACATAATGGAGCAGCTATAGGAAATAATGAACAAAACATGGGAGAAAATAAACAATAACCAAACTTCTGAAGCTTCTCAATACAAAAAAAAAAAAAGATGTGGATGGAAGAACATTGTCTCCTTCTTTCCAGTTATATGCTGTCATTACTCCTGGTCTGTTCTCACAGATCATTTAGTAGCAATAAGCCAGCACAATGTGGGGCCAGCAGTAACGATCAGAGTGGAAGGCAAAAAAGAGCAGTGGGAGTAATTACAGCACTTCCCTGCTGAACCAAATAAGGGACTGTAAAGCAGTGCAACAGCATATCTTTCTAAGGCAAAATGGGTTCAACGGGAGAAGGACAAAGATGGGTTAGATACATTTCTTGGATAGCATAAGCAGAATTCCTTATTCTGATTACTGGACAATCCCAGAGGAAAATTTGGGTGTCTCTATGTGTGTTTGTCATGGGAAAAATTCATTTTTCTTGCTACACATTATTCATTTTCCTGCTGGTAGGGAAACCAGGGGTGTTATCTTACAGAGACACTTTGAAATGAGTGATAATGTTACAGACAACTTAGGGGACACACATTAACTAAAGAGAAGGTACTGGTGATATTCTGTTCTGGGTCTTAGCATGAGAGTGTTAATCTCTTAGGGCTTGATTGCAACACGATTTTTAATTAAAAATTAAAAGAGCTCACATCCGTATATTCCTGTGGTGTGTCCTACTCCACACCCAAGGCTACAGAAATGTACATGGATAAGGTGAAAACTAGGTTTTAAAGAGAAAGCCATTAAGAAAGAAGTAAAACTCTTGAAGAGAAAAAATAATTTTGTGTGAAAATAGAACAAGGCATTCTTTCTTAAATAAGAAAACAATTACTTTCATGTCTCCGACATGCTCACATTATTATTATCCCTCTTTTTCTGTGTTACTTTTTACTTCCACATATGCAGAGACAACAAAAACAATAAAATAAAAACCTTTTAGTATTTCAAATGCTGGGTTCAGATCTCAGCTTCTCCATTTATTAGCAACACTGAGAAAAATTACATGATTTTCTGATCATTAGTTTTTCTTTTCCCCAAACCTTGGAAAATAATGTAATAGTACTTATCATGTATAAAGATCCTAGCATGGTGCTTGACATGCTAAAGTTCAGTATATTTTGGTTTCCTTTCTTCCAAATTGTCAAAAAATTACTCCCTGAATAAAACTCATTGAAAACCTAATATGAAGCTAGATAATAAAGAAGACGAATGCAAATACATGCATGGAGGCTCTAGGAAAAACTGATGTAAACATAACTTTAATACAAAATAAGGATTCCAAGATTGAACACTAAATTGATGGTTCCTTTAGTAAGAAAGAAGTAGAATGCACAAACTATTAAAATTACACGAGGCAATATGTAATTACATGGTAAATAGTGATATAATTATTTGTATAAGGAGGTCAAAGAAAATGGACAATAATGCTAACTGTGTTGGTCAGGAAATATTTCATGGAGGTGGTGAGTCTTAAACTTGAAGAAGGGCAGGGCTTGGACAAAGGTAATGAGGAGAAGAAACTGTAGCTTAGAAACATGGGATTGACTTGGAGGGCATTATGCTAAGTGAAATAAGTCAGATAAGGACAAATACTACGTGATATCACTTCTAGGTGGAATCTAAAAAATACAACAAACTAGTGAATATAACAAAAGAGAAGCAAACTCACTTATAAAGAGAACAAGCGTGGCTACCAGTGGGGAAAGGAGAGTGGGAGCAATATAGGGTTGGGGGAATGGGAGGAACAAACTATTATATTGTACTGTATATTGTATTATATAGGTTCAAGGATGTATTGTACAAAATGGGAAATAGATTTGCATTTCTCTTGTAATTAGTGATATTGAGCATTTTTTCATGTGCCTATTGATCATTTGTATTTCTTCCTAAGAGATTTGCTTGTTTAGGTCTTCTACCCATTTTTGGACTGAGTTGTTTATTTTTTTCTTATTAAGTCATATGAGCTGCTTATATATTCTGGAGATCAATCTTTTGTCAGTTTCATTGTTTGCAAAAATTTTCTCCCATTACATAGGTTGACATTTTGTTTTACTTACTGTTTCCTTTTCTGTGCAGAAGCTTGTAAGTTTAATTAGGTCCCATTTGTTTATTCTTGCTTTTATTTCTACTGCTTGGGTAGACTGCCCTAGGAGAATATTTTTGAGATGAATGTAAGATAATATTTTACCTATATTTTCTTCTAGGAGGTTTACTGTATCTTGTCTTATGTTTAAGTCTTTGATCCATTTTGAGTATTTTTGTGTATGGTGTAAGGGAGTGTTCTAGCTTCACTGATTTATATGCTGCTGTCCAGTTTCCCCAACACCATTTGCTGAAGAGATTGTCTTTATTCCATTGTATAGTCTTGCCTCCTTTGTTGAAGATTAGTTGACCAAAAGTTTGTGGGTTCATTTCTGGGCTCTATTCTGTTCCATTGGTCCATATGTCTGTTTTTGTACCAATACCATGCTGTTTTGATTACTGTAGCTCTATAGTATTGTCTTAAGTCAGGGAGAATTATTCCTCTAGCCTCTTTCTTTTTCTTCAGTAATTCTTTGGCAAAACTACAATGAGGTATCACCTCACACCAGTCAGAATGGCCATCATTCAAAAGTCCACAAATGACAAATGCTGGAGAGGTTGTGGAGAAAAGGGAACCCTCCTACACTGCTGGTGGGAATGTAGTTTGGTACAGCCACTGTGGAAAACAGTATGGAGATTCCTCAAAAGACTAGGAATAGACTTACCATATGACCCAGGAATCCCACTCCTGGGCATATACCTAGAAGGAACCCTACTTCAAAAAGACACCTGCACCCCAATGTTCATAGCAGCACTAGATATGGTATATTTATACAATGGAATACTATTCAACCATAAAAAATGAGAACATAACGCCATTTGCAGCAACATGGAAGTCCCTGGAGAATGTCATTCTAACTGAAATAAGGCAGAAAAAGAAAGAAAAATACCATATGAGATCATTCAAATGTAGAATCTAAAAAAAAAAAAGAAAGAACATAAATACAAAACAGAAACTCATAGGCACAGAATACAAACTTGTGGTTGCCAAGGGACCGAGGGGTGGGAAGGGACAGACTGGGATTTCAAAATGTACAATAGATAAACAAGATTATACTGTATAGCACAGGGAAATATATACAAGATCTTGTGGTAGCTCACAGCGAAAAAAGTGTGACAATGAATGTATGTATGTTCATGTATAACTGAAAAATTGTGCTCTACACTGGAATTTGACACAACATTGTAGAATGACTATAATGCAATTAAAAAAAGTTTAAAAAAATGGGGAATAGAGCTGATATTTTGTAGTAACTATAAATGGAATATAATCTTTAAAAGTTGTATTATAGTTTTTTAAAATTAAAAAAAAGGAATTGTAGCTTTATGAGTAAAAGATCAAGATATGTCTGTAACTAGTGAAAGCTAACACACAAGTTGCTCTGGCAGTGTGGCACACAGTTGGGTGTAGTTTGTTGAGTTCTCTCTTCACAAATGATATGGTCAATAATTTCAAACTAAATAAAATAAAAATGAATACATGAAAGATGCTATATCCCTATGTCCTTAATATCATTGTTTTTATTTTTATAAACTCTACAGGCTTCCTCTATGCATTTCCCTTAATACTAATTTTTTTGCCTAAACGCTATCTAATCCTGAAATGTAGGAGTTCCAGGTCATATTGAATAGCATTATCAAGGTGTAGCTTTAAAAAAACTTACCCAGAGGGAGGAACATCCGATTCCTATTTTTTATATTATATTTTTAAAATTCCTATCATATTTTGTATGTTTTATAAAATTATAAATTGGAGAATAATATAAATCCTCATCACTCAGCTTTTACAATTAGCCCTATTTTGAAAATCTTCTTTCAATTATTCCAATTATGATTATTATTATTTGATGTTTTGGTTCTAAAACAAATACCAGATCCGATTTTATTTTGCCCTTGTATATTGTAACATTCACCTCCAACAGGCATAGATTTTGTAAAAACAGTACCAGTAAAGTTATTGCCCCAAACCGGTTAATATTTACTCAACTCTATCTAAGACCTTGCTCCTGTTCAAATTTTTGTATTGTATTTGTGGAAACTTATTTTGCACTATATATTTTAATACAGAGCTAAATGAGCTTGTGTTTGCTTGATGTGTTATTTTCTTTTCAGTTTTATTGAGGTATAATTGGCAAAGAAAAACGTAAGCTATTTAAAGTGCTCAACATAGTAATTTGATATAAATATACGCTGTGACATTATTTCCCCCATTGAGTCATCACATCTGTCACCTTGCATATTTACTTTTTTAATTTTTTGGTGAGAACATTTAAATTCTACTCTCTTAGAAAACTTCAATTATACAATACCATGTTATCAACTATAGAAACCATGTTATACATTGGATCTTCAGAAGTTACCCATCTTATAACTAAAAGTTTGAAACTTTTTACTAGCCTCTCCCTATTCCCTAACCCTCTAGTCCCTGGTAATTATTTTTCTACTCCATGTTTCTATGAGTTTATATATTTTTCAAATATTTAGTTTCTACATACAAGTGATACCATGCATTAGTTTTTTTTTCCTGTCTGGCTTATTTTACTCAGCATAATGCTCTCCAGGTTCATCCTTTTTGTCACAAATGACAAGATTTCCTTCTTGTATAAGGCTGAAAATATTCCATTTATAGTCCTATAAATATATTTGTACATATTTATAAAAATATTTCTATATTTATATATACCCATATATAAGTGCCTATACATTCATATAAAATATATATCAATATTTCCATATTTATTTCATAGGGATTTTCTTGATATATTCATTTATTGATGAACACTTGGATTGTCTCTATACCTTGACTCTTATGAATAATACTGCAGTGAATATGGGAGTGTAGATATATCTCTGAGATATGGTTTTGTTCCCTTTGGGTATATACCCAGAAGTGGACCTGCAAGGTCATATGGTAGTTCTATTTTTAATTTTCTGAAGAATTATACTGCTTTCCATAGCGGCTGAATCAATTTACATTCATACCTTCAGTGCACCAGTGTTCCTTTTCTTCACATTCTCTCAGCATTTGTTATCTCTTGTCTTTTTGATAACAGCCATTCTAACAGTTGTGAGATGATATCTCATTATGATTTTTATCTGCATTTCTCTGATTATTAGTGATGTTGAACACGTTTTCATGTACTTGTTGGCCATTGGTATGTCTTCTTTGAATGGGTCTGGTATATTTCTTGTCTCTTTTATTCTGTAACAGATTTCCCTCCTCTTACTTTTATTCTGTTTATTGGTTGAAGAAGTTAGATGATTTGTTGTGTAGAATTTGGCTGATTTCAACTTTGTGGCATTTTCTGACATATACTTCTATCTTCTATGTTTCTTATAAACCAGTTGTTCTATATAGAGGCCTGATTAATATTTTATTAATAATTTGGAAGCAAACTACTTTACATTAACAGATCTATATATGTTGTGTTTCAGCAAATCAGATGGCACATAATGTCTGATTTTCTGACCATTTAGTCATGTTAAGTTTGATCAGTAATTTCTGATGTTATCCTGTTTCATCCACTGTCCTCTATCCCTTTTTCTCCAGCTAGTTTTACTAACTATTGATGTGTTTTATCGAGATTAATAATTTTTTAGGGATTGCAAATGATGATTTTCTAATTCTATCACTGCTTCTGCAATTATTACCTAGAGTCCTTCATTTAAGAACTCTCGCTCATGAGCTATAGTTACCCTGAAACTGAGTTGCACAGGAAGTGCAGTATCAGTGCTTGATTATGTTCATGCATTTATCATTTTCAGAGTAACTAATTGCATGTGTTTCAATGAGTTGCAGTCATTATTTTGTTTGATGCTCCACTTGCCTCAGACTTGGCCAGTGACTGCCCTTTCAACTTGGCTTCTATGTTCCTTTAGGGACATAGATATTTTCCATGCTTTCCTGTGAAATAAAATGCTCCAGGCTGATCTTGTATATTTCCTAACTCAGATCTAGAATTACCCACTTCCAAAGAGCTCTTGTTCTTTAGGAAAAAAATCATATTTAGAGATCACAATCTAAATGCTCCTAAGTGTGCCAATTGCTCATTGTTATTGATTTGTCATGATTCTAGAATTTTTAAGAAGACAAAGTGAAAAATTATTATTATTTAGAAAAATAGGAAAAAATAGGTGTTCATATTTTTTCTAATTCCTTTAAGTTTAATTAATTTTTTCTATTTTATGTTTGTATTTATTTTGTGTGCCCACAAAATCTTTTCTCCTAATGATTTACATTATTCCTTATTTGCTTTAACAAATATAATTATATTTAATAATATTTCAAAATACCATTGCCCTTATTAAAATTAAGAACATGAGGCAATTTAAGATTGTTTTAGCTATTGTTTTGGTGTAAATCCCAAAAAGAATATATAATCATTTGAAATAATTTTTATGGATTGCTATGGCATCAGTTTGTTTTAAAAGGTACACTAATTGATTTCAATTTACTTTTGATTTCTAGTTACTGTGCAAAATGGGTTTCTTTGGAAATCATTATTTTGGTAAGGGTAGAGTTTTTTTTTCTATATGGGATTAGAAGTTTGTTCCAGATATTTTTTTCCTGAAATTCTTACATTTTTTTCAGCATTATCATCCATAGATGTACAGAACTGCCTCATTCATAGCCTCTGATCAAATAACCCATTTTACAGAAAGATAGGGCAGCTGTGCAGATTATTTTAGTCTGTTAATCCAAGTCCCCAAAAGACCATTAATCAATTCTAAAACACTACCATTTTTCCATTTTATTCACATATACCATGTCCACATATAAATTAGTAAGATTTTACCGTGTGTTAGGTATTAGCTTCCTTGCATCATTACTGCTTATGTATTTTAACTTAAACCAAAAAAACAAACAAACAAAAAACACACTCTTCTCTAAAGACTAGGGACAATGATAAGATAGAATAACTGTCACAGGCTAGGCTCAGGTACGTGGGAGTCTTCTAATGGCGATGAAACACACAACCCTCTCCCTCACTAAAAAGTACAGCCTGAAATAGAAATGAAATTTTTATGGAATTCTTTAAAATTCACTGGTTCTACCACATGCTCCATCAGTCAGAAAGAGTTGTCTTGACAGACGAATGAAATACTTGGTTGATGGCACCAGCCAAGAGATAGCTTCTTGTGTGGCTGGAGTGTGCCCTTAAACCAATGTCCTCCATTTGATGTCATTTTCCCCGCTGCTGGAATTCAGGGCTCTCCTGTATCTTCCCTTCATTATCCTCTGCACCACTGTGGATCTTACAGATCTTGTGGTAAGGGATTTGGAAGACCCACTTGAACTCTAAGATACTTGGGCATATTATATCCCTAGTTTTATTGAAATATATTTCATTATTGCCATCCTAATTGCTCTGTTTCTGTGTGGGGATTTCAGGAAATTTCTGAAGACAATTGAATGACCACTTTTTTTCCAACTGCTCTGTTACTTGTTAAACTACAGCAGTATATTAATCATTCAGATCTAGTTTTTAATCCACAGTGTCATCAGATCTTTTCTCTATGTTCTGTCAGGAGAGTACTCATGATGAATTTGGAATCAGCAAGATTTGGGTTTTGATTTCTGACTCTGCAACTTGTTTGAACTGAGAATTTTGAGAATTTACTTAATTTTGAAAAACTTCAGTTTATCTTTTCTATAAAAAGGTGATAGTCCTAAGTACCTCAGAGAGTAAAGTATACATTAATTAGTGTCTTAGATTACTAGCCATGATGCTGAGACACGGACATTTGCCTTTTTTTCCCATTGTAATTTAATTTTCCATCATTTACATTTCAATCTGTTAATGACATCAATTAGGAAACAGTTCCTGCTTTCCTTTGTAAATTCGGTACATTTGGGAATAAATTCCTTGAGAAGAAGATTGTCTAGCATCCGAAGACATTGAAAGAAACATAGTTAATTTCTTTTTGGTAAAATGTTTACCAAATGAATGTTGTCCAATGACAATTCCATCAAAAAAATTCTGGCAGCAAGCCATCAGAAAGTCTCACTGCCTTGACTGAAAAGATTGTTTTCACTAAAACTATTGATCACTTATTTCTCCCAAAGTACTTATGCTGATTTGTCATATCAGACAAATAGCCTTTACAAATAGTCACTGACAAAAAGAGTAGAGGGTGTTTGTGTGTGTAATATATATTTGTATTTGTAGTGGATATGTGTAGTTCTTTAAAATATAAATTCCTAGAAATTGAGGACCATGTTGTATTTTCTGTATCACTCCTAACATATTGTGAGAGATCAATAAATATTAAAACAACACATTGTGCTTCCACAAAACTAGACATGAATTCATAAAGTGACAATCCAAGCACCAGGCAAAATATCTCATTTGGAACTAACCATATAAAGAGGCAATAGGGAACAGATTAAAGGGCACAGCTGCCTCGTTCCACAAGTTTAGTTGGAAAATAGCCCAGAGAATATGGGAATATGTGACTGTACATCTTTTCTATAGACTCATCTCTTCTGGGCTCCGGAGGGTTTTACAGCAGCACCTTTCCTCTCCACTGCAGATCTGTGATGCTCACACACTGACAGCAGTACTTCTCCTACGTATTGAACTAAAATTTTAGTGTGACATTCATTCCCCCAATGACTAACGAAGAGTCAGAAAAACATATACCATATTCAATTCAGTTCCACACAACCTTGGGCTGCTTATATTTGAGATGATAGCAGAGAAGGTATAGAAAATTAAAAAAAAATCATAGTCTACGTTTTCTTTAAACCATGTTTTATAGATTCTATCACCTAGTAAAGTTGTACCTTTAGCCTTGAATTGTGTCAAGTTGCAGCTTATATCTTCTCATGTAACAGGTATCATTGGGCAAACTGGTTTTTTTTTTTTAATTACATTATATATTCATTATGGATGTTCTTTTTTGCAGTTAACATCATCAAATATTCCTAGGAATTTAATAAAAACAGTATCTGGAGGTGGGTGAGGGAGAATTGGAGGAAGACAGTCAACAGGTGCAAACCTCCAGGTACAAGATACGTAAGTAGGAAGGATATAATGTACAACATGATGACTAAAGTTAACACTGATGTATGATACGTATTAAAATTGTTAAGAGAGAAAATCCTGAGTTCTCATGACAAAGAAAAATTTTCCTTTTTTTTTTTTTTTTAATTGTATCTACATGAGATGATGAATGCTACCTAAACTTACTGCAGTAATCTTTTCACAATATAGTGATGTATGTCAATTACATCTCAATAAAACTGGGGAAAAAAGCAAAACAAAATCTGAAAAGTTGTCACTGATTTTGGCAATAAAAGGTTATTTTTAAATTTAATTTGTTTAAACTGAAAGAAAAAAAAAAGCATAACAACAGTTTACTCATTTCTCCACCTGCCAACCCCCCACCTCTGGAAACCACCAATCTGTTCTCTGTATCTATGAGATATTTGTTTATTTATTTATTTATTCTATTCCACATATAAGAGAGACCATATGGTATTTGTCTTTCTCTGTCTCACTTGTGTCACTTAGCATAATGCACTCAAATTCTATCTATATTAGTCTTAAAGGCAAGATTTAATTCTTTTTTATGACTTAATAATATGTGTATACATATGTACCAGATTTTATTTATCCATTTGTCTATCAGTGGACACTTAGATTTTTTTTCCATATCTTGGCTAGGTAAATAATGCTGCAATGAACATGAGATGTATATATTTATGTAAATATACTTTTTTGAGTTAATGTTTTCATTTTCTTTGGCTACATACCCATTAGTGGAATTGCTCGATCATGTGGTAGTTCTATTTTTAGTTTTTTGAGGAATCTCTATACTGTTTTTCATAATGGCTGTATCAATTTACATTCCCAGGAACTGTGCACAAGTCTTCCCTTTTCTCCACATGCTTTCCAATACTTGCTATCTCTTGTATTTTTAGTGATAGATATTCTGATGAGAAGGAGGTTATATCTCATTGTGGTTTTGATTTGCATTTTCCTGATGATTAGTGATGTAGGCTCTTTTCATGTACCTGGTGGCCATCTGTATGTCTTCTTTGGAAAAGTGTCTATTCAGGTCTTCTGCTCAATTTTTTAATTGGAAATTTTTGCTATCGACTTGTATGAATTCTTCCTGTAGTTTGGATATTAGCCCCTTATCAGACATATAATTTGCAAACATTTTCCCCTATTCAATGGGTTGCTTTTCCAATTTGTTGATGATTTTCTCTACTGTACAGAAGCTTTTTAGTTTGATGTAATCCCACTACAAGATGTTGCTTTTGCTTTTGGTGTCAGATCCAAAATATTATTGCCAACATCTATGTCAAGGAGCATACTGCCTAGGTTTTCTTTTAGGGGTTTCATGATCTCAGGTCTTACATTCAAGCCTTTAATCCATTTTGAGTTAAAAATTTTTGTGTATAGTGTAAGATAGTGGTTTCATTCTTTTGCATGTGGACACCCAGTTTCTCCAACACTATTTATTGAAGAACCAATCATTTCAACATTGTATACTCTTGGCCCCTTTGTCATAAAGGAATGACCATATATATACGGGTTTATTTCTGGATTCTCTATTATGTTCCATTAATCTATGTTTCTGTTTTTATGTCAATACTATGCTTTGTAATATAGTTACTATAGCTTTGTAATATAGTTTGAAATTTAGAAGCACAGTGCTTTCAACTTTGATCCTTCTCAAAAATGCTTTGGCCTAGTCTGGGTCTTTCATGGTTCCATAAAATAATTTTAGGATTGTTTGTTTTATTTCTGTGAAAATGCCATTGGAATTTTGATATGGATTGCATTGAATCTGTATATTATTTTGAGTAATATAGCCATTTTAATAATATTAATTCTTCATTATATTTTTCATAATATTAATTTTTTTTTTGCTTTTAGCACTTTAGAAAATGTAAACATACTGTAAACATATTAATTAGTCATTTTAAACTTTCTGTGAAGCAAGAAGACCTGGTATTATTTCTCCCATTATAGATATGAAAAATCTGACCCTAAGAAAATTATGCAATTTGCATAAACTCAGGTGAGGGTAAGAGGTCAGTCTAGAACTCAGGCCTCTGGCTCCCATCTGGCATACTTTTCAAAACTGTGCATTAATTTAATTCATTCTTTAGTGAGCTATATATTTGAGTACCTACTACGTGTCAAAAAGGGCTATTCTGCTAAAAATGACAGAAAAGTTCATAAAAATGTTTAGAAAAGACTTGATGACTGATCACCTATATTCTAATAGGCTTCTGAGACTTAGAATAGATTTAAGGCAGAAATTTATGTTTGACTTGTCTAAATGAGGTCTTTGTTCACCTTGAGAAGTGAAAAATGTAAACACAATTCTCAGATATTTTGTGACTGAAATCTATGTTTGTTCAAATAATGTTTATATTGCTATTTCTTGGGGATTCAAATACTAGAAACTCTCTAATACATTAAAATGAGTTGAACTATTAATCTCCAAAATATCCTTCCTTATTTACTTCTCTTCCTTTGCCAATTGTATTTCTAACAAATACTACATAAAATCACTGGTGTAATTTTCATGAATAAAAAGAATTTAGGAATATATTTCTTAATCTCAGAAAAGACGGTAAGTAGAAGAAATTGAAAAATCTATAACAACCTTTATAATTCCACTTCATACATGCAAAAATAGAAATATGGATACATTTATACAAAATTCTGTTTCAGAAGTTTGGTGCACTTACGTTTAAACCAGAACAGTAAACAATATGCTGACCCTTTAGTTGAATTCCAACTAAAGGAGTCTTTTTGAGTGGTTTCTCCCTCTACCTGGTCCCTAGAAACTGAATCCGGTAAATCACTTCATTAAAAAAAAAATCAGCTTTATCGTATTTCCTACTCTGTCTTTTGGTATTCACAATAAATAATTAGTGCTACATTATTTAAGTAGCTGATGTTAACACCACCCTAAAAGTTAATTACTTGTCTTAGTGCAGACAGCAGATGACTATGAGAGAAGTTTCAAAACACATTAAATATCTCAATTACAATGTTCACTGCACTATACTGCAACTATTTTTGATCTGAATGATCCAAATACATTCTCTAAACTTTGTTAATTTAATCTTGCCAAATCCACTGAAAAACAATCAAAATAAGATGCATTTTTATTCTCTGAAATGAGTCCACAACATTGCATTTTATATATCAATCTATATTCGTGCTTCCCTAGAGGCAAAAACAGCTCATCTTCATGATCTTGAAGCATATTTATGCTTCATTGTTTTGTATCCAATTAAAATGTGTTATAGATTTCACAAGGAGTTGATTTGTTTCATGCTTGTATTTGTAAAAAAAAAAAATGTGTTTAATCTTTCCATAATGCTTAATTGGAGGAAGTTCCTTAAAGAAAATAGTCTAAAAGAAGAGTTTGCATGGTGGAATTACCATTACTGAGGTTCAGAAGAGAATGAGATACTGTGTTGAGACATATGGAGGAAGAAAATTCTCAAATTAAAAAACATTAGATATGTACTGTGCCCCAAAATTAATTTAATTTTTCCAGCACATTGAAAATATCTCTGGTCACCAGAGTTTTCAAAGAGTTACCAGTTGAACTTTTTTACATTGTGATAAACAGCATGACTGATAAGTATACTGGAGAATTAATGATATTGCTAACAAAAAGGAAGTGGTCAATTATAGGAATATAAATAATTTCTACATTTATTTTCTTAGATAACTTGGACAAAACTATGAACACTTTGCTATATGATCGTTATCATCATCAACTAAATATCATAGACATCATACTTGTGGCATCCATGTGAATAAGGAAATGGCAATATAATTCTAACCAAAGCATCTTCAGTTGGTTAGCTATGTCACTGCAGTCAGTTTAAATGGACATTTCTAATATTGGGGGAAAAAAAGAGGAAAGAATCTTGATTCCAGTAAAAAAGAAAAAAGTACAAGTACAATAACTGCTTCTAAGTAAATAATATTTTTTAAAAAATGGTTAGAGTAAATCTTGAACTTTATTACAGTCCTATAATTTTTACACAAATTTCCTCTTTTGTTCTGCATTAACAATTACTTTGTCATTATTTTACCAAGGAAAATATACAGTGATTTAAAAATTCAAATAGTATTTATGAGCACTCATCCATTTTATCCATCCTCCTCTTTATTTCCACTCCCTAGAGGGAAAGATTGTCAACTGTTTTAGTTATTTCTTGTGATTCTTGGCTTCATGATTGTAAATTGTTTCAATATTATTTTCTGACATCACCTTACCAGTATAGGCATGTCATACTATTCAGTTTTGTCAATATTCTCCTTTTACTTATTTGGGGCTGTATAAACTTTTTTTCAGTGTTGTCCCAGGTGGTGTACTATGACAACATTTTTATTCTGTACAGTTTTTTCCTTAATTACTTCGTTTTCATTTTTTCCTAATTTTATATTACTATTTATAATACTTATAAACTTTCTATTGGAATACAATTAACTATATGATGAAGCATGTCAGGTGATATATCAGTTCCAATTAATTGTCTTTTCTGGATTTGGTCCTCTTGGCCCCTCCATTCTTGTGCCCCTACTGGTATCCTACCTAGTTCTCTAGCCAGCAACACAACTGACTCTTCTTATTTATATACTTCTTTGAATCAGTTTTTTTCCTTCATTTTGCTAGAATGTGGCTTCCAGGAAAGTATTGATAGTGATTTGTATAAATGGAACATTTCTGAAACATTTAAGCTCAAAAACATTCTTACTTAACCATTATTTTTAGTTGAGGTTTTTATGAATCCCAGTTGAAAATTACCTTTAGAATTTTAAAGGTACTGTGCCTTTGTCTTATTCCTTCTGGTGGTTTTATTGGGAAATCAAATGCCATGTTAATACAAGTTTTCATCTGCATTTGTCTTTTTTACCCCTCTTTTCTGGCATCTTCACTCTTCAGAGGTTTGAAAAATATGTTTTGAGAGATAATGCTCTATAAATATTTTCACATTTCTATATTATCATGGCTTACTGAGCAAAGATTACTGACAACTTAGGTAAAAATTAGGCTTGAAGGGCAAATGTGCATTGGACATTAGAGATTGTCTTTTTCTCTGGGAAGCAGGGGGATTTAATGCCTTCTCTTTCCTGAACCCATTTCTTCAGATTACAAAGAAATGAGGAAAACGTAGAGATTTTCTCCTCTTCCTGAGCAGAAGTCCCTTCCCCGAGAAGTGAGAAGGGCAGATATATCATCCTCTCTATATAGCTACAAGAATTTGGAAGTTCCTCCTTGTGGTACAAACCCTACAACCCATGCAGGTTAAAGTGGCCCCTGTCCTAATTCTTTGGGAAATCGGGGTGTGGGGAACTGCTGTTACGATACTATTCTGTTGTAATTACCATGAGTAATAAACGTTTTGATCTCACATCTGGAGATCTGTACACAGACTGACATAAAATCTAGACCTTACTAATTTGATTTACAGCAAAATACTCAATGTGAGTGATTTGTTCATCGTATGTTCCAGATATCCTCGATCTAGAAATCCTTTCCCTCCAGTCTACGATACTTACTTATATTAGCTTTCAGTGGTTCTCTTTCCCCCATTGTCTCTGTTCTCTCCTTCTGGGGTTTGTATTAGTTGTATATTAAACTAGACTACAGTTTTTTTGTTTTTCTTTCCAATTTGGCATACCTCTTCTGCCGTTTTTGTTGCTGTTGGTGTTAAAATTTCTGCACTGTTACTTACAATTAATATTCTTTGTTATATAAAACATAAGGTTTTTATTTTTGACTCATTTTAATTTCAAAAATATTATTTCATGTCCTCTTTTTATATAGCTAATTGTTGTTTCATGGATAAACTATCTCCCTATTTGAATATATTATATCCTCAGGGATTATCTCTACCTTTTTATCTGAGGATTTTTCTTCCTTTCTAATTTGTTTCTTAACTCTCATAATCTTTCCTCAAATCTGCAATGATTTCTGAATGTCCATTCATATGAAATTCTGAGGCAGTACATAGCACAGTTGATTATTTGCTTTCTGAGAATGTGAGCATGGACTGGGAACATGCCATTTGTTAGTATTTCCATGAAGGGCTCCCCAAATGTTAGTATGCCTTAGGTTTTTTTGTTTGTTTGTTTTATTTTTGTTTTTGTTTTTTTCCTCTAGGGCCATTCTGTTTCTGACTGGAGTGAGGTAATGGAAGAGAGTGAATGCTTACACCTGACTACCACTGTTCTATAACTGGACAGTCCAAGAGAAGTTAGAGATTTTAATTTTTCAATATAAAGATTTTCATTTAGTCCTGCTCTGTCAGTGCCTGTCTTTTCCCTGGGCTCCTCTGTGATGGAGGTTCCTGAGTCTGAACCTTTCTAGTAGAGTTTCTTCATAGAGTAAATCTGGCAAAAAGAGTAAGCACTCAATTAGCTCCATATTTAGAAGACATCATGGGATTTAACTCCCTTACACAGCCTTTCTAACATCCTCTGTTTCAGTCATATTTCCATTCTATCCTTTCTAGTTATCAGGCACATAAAAAGCCTGGGGATTAGGGAGCTTCTATAAAGAGACTAAAGTTGCCCCTTATTAGAATTCATTTGTTCTGGTTTGGTGTTCAGATTTCTTTCCCCTGCTGATTTCTTTCTTTCTTTTTTTTTTTTTTTTTTTAACATTTTTTGATTTATAATCATTTTAAAATATTGTGTCAAATTCCAGTGTAGAGCACAATTTTTCAGTTATACATGAACATACATATATATATATTCATTGATTTCTTTATAGCATTATCATCCCCCCAAATATTACTTATCTATCCTTGCATCCTCTCACACTTATTTGGCATGGGGGAAGTTGGATATTTTTTCTCTTAATTTGAGTATCATGAGGGTATAGATAAAAATATTTATTCAATTAAATATGTTAATTTGGAAATTCAAATTTATTTTTTGGTTCAAATTAAACAAATATATTTTTGTCTACTACTATTCTGGGTTCTATATTAAGCTTTATTTTTAATCTCAGTGTTTATTTTAGTCTCTTATTTGTCAGATCCTAAACAATAGGTATGAATTTGATTATAAATATAGGTAAACAAAATCTGATTGCCTGATAATCTGAATAGTCTTTTTGTGCATCTGCTCAACAAATATTCACTGACTGCTTGAACTATGTGAGTTAATAAAAAGGCAAGGCTTTCTACTCTCAGTAAGATTACATTCCAATGGGGAAGACAGGCATTAAACAATAAGCCATAGTATAATTTAACTTTAAACTATATAATATGTTAGCTAGTGATGCATTCTATTGAAAAATAAAATGTAGAACAGGAAAAAGTTTGAGAAATTCTAGACAGGGTGAGAGAGGAGCAAGTTGAAGTATTAATTGATGGTCTTCATAAGCCTTAATTTAGAAGTTAGTATCTGAGCAAGACCTGAGGGGATAATAAAGCAAATCAAATGGCTATTTGGTAGATGAGGGAACGTCTAAACAAAGATGTCAAAGCAGGAGTATACCTCCCAACTAACATGTTTAAGAAATAATCAGGAGGCTTGTGGTTGGAGCAGGATATAGCAAATAGTGCTATAATTTTCAGCATGACCTGGGGCATTGTGTATCTATCAATGGATTTTGAATTTTATAAACTGAAGGCTTCAGTAGTTCATTGTTCTAGGGAAGCTGACTTTTCATTTTTTCTTTTATTGAATACTGAATGGAACTGGATATTCCTATAAATATCAAAGTTGTACTTGGGTTAATTTTTCTGGATTTTTGCCCCCGAGAATATAGCATTGTTTCCTCCCAAGCCTGCTTAGCATGAACACACCTTTTTCTTGGCAACTTAGATTAATTTCTAGTTTGAGTTTCTGTATTTTGTGCTGTAAATGATGACTATCTCTCATTTTTAATTTGTATCTGAAATGTCTGCTACAAATTAAAAAGCCATTGAATGAGTAAAATATTTCCATAAATTTTAAGGGAAGAAATTATGATCTGACGCAAAATATCCAGTTTTCACCAAGAAAACTAAAGATCTATTGAAAAATGAAAACAAGTTTGAAATAAGCAATAAATAAACTAAAGTAAACAAACCATTGTAAAAATATAATATAACGAATATTTATGTTACTTTGCAAACAAAGAAGGAATAACAATATTGGTTTGGTGAAGGAGGGATGTGAGAGAAACATTCTTTGGAAGCTGATAGAGAATTAGATGATCAATTTTCAGGCCCTCAACCTTTTTGACTTAAAGCTGATGGAGGTCTTATATTCAAACTGCACTTAGACATAAACATATAATGCCAAAACATTTTTAAGGAAGAGTTGTGTAGGGTGGGAAAAGACTAAACACAAGAGGACTTCAAAATATATGGAAATAGAACATGGGTATACCAGATTGAAGTTGCATAGGAGATGCTACCTCACTTTCTGGGATTAGGCACACAAAGGAAGCTAATCTGAGTCCATATAAATATCATGTTCATTTCAGTTTATTATTTATGATATTCTTTGACTAGAAACAATTGAATCAAATAAGGTACTGAATAAGTATATTTACTTGAAACTGTCAGGTCCAAAATACCACCTTTTGTAACATAATTATTTAGTAAAATTGAAAGCAAAAGAAGAAATCACTTTGTGGAAACTATGTTTTCAAGTGCTCTTTTGGCAAAAACTTCATAAGCAAACCATCTTTAAGTGAATAAGATGCTTTAAACACTGAATTGACTCAGTAGATACTTCAGGCTGGATCTTCAAACATGTCACTCATCTTCCACACAAAATGAATTTAAAATCCAGTGAGAGCAAATGGATCTTTATCTAAAATCAATTAGGGAATCAAAGGCTCAGATACCATTCTCCTAAACTGTTTTTATTTTCACAAATTATCATCATCACTGATTTTATCAATCATTAACGTCCCAGCTAAATATATCCTCAAATCTAGTTTGTCTTTAATAAAGAGGAAAATTAATTATTTTTATTTTTGACTTTTGATGGTAGCAATGTAAGAAATTTTCAAGTCACATGTTTAAAACAAAAGAAACTGTGTTAATAAAAGTCAAAATGCATTTTTTTCTGATAAACTTGAGCCTATTTGGATAAGTCATGACTATAAAAGTATAAATCTTAGCACCAGCTCTGATTTCAGTTTTCCTCCTTCATATGCGTAAGCGCAATCAAATTAAGTGCTATTTAAGAACAATCTTACTAATAGATATGCAGTATTTATTTGCACAGGTATGTGCACATGTCTGAATGTGTATAGATGCTAAATATCTCCTGTTATTCTTTTTCCTATCTTTTCCTGGGATGGAAGTCTCATGGATGATCAAAAGGTATCAGTTAAAATGGCCTCACTTAGTGGACCTGGTAAAGGACTTTAGGTCTTCTGTTTCTTTGTTTCTAGATATTAGAATTGGTTAGTTTCTCTTCATTCTGGTGACCTGACAAAACCCTGTGCATAGAGGGCACTAAGGACCTATTGGAGATTTTTTCCAGCATCCCATTTGAGAAACTCCCTGCTGTTAATATCACTCAAGAGAAAACCTTATTATTATTCCTCTTTCCAATCATAATCATGTGACATTTGACATTCCAAGGGATAATGTTTCTATTACCACTTACTGTTTTATGACTGATAGATGTTTATATTAAAATTTCTTAGAATTTTCATTAGTAACAAAATAAAATAGAAAACAGAGTGAGTATATCTAATAAGGTGTGCTGTTGCTTCCTATGATTATTTTGTCCTTTTACAATATCTTACATGGTTTGCTTCTGGAATAACTGTGGAGCCTAGTTCTCAATTAAGCTTATGGTCCTCTGGTCCTGATTTGTATATAACTGTTCAATTTAAATATAAGTTGAGTTTACTATGTTTCTAGTGAGACAAGGGTGTTTTAACATCTAAAATGTCCTACATGCATTTAAGGGAGAACCATGATTTCTCACCACAACAAAGGTTCTATCCCCCAAACAAACTCAAGAGCTAATTATAACATTAGAGTTCATTAATATTGATAATTATCTTAGGAAATGTGTACAGTTTTCTTGAAAACTTTCAGTGAATCTGGGTCCCCATTAAAGAGACAGATTGCCTGGCCTGAAACTCAGGTTCTAGCCTTCCTAGCTTGGCAAGTTGGAAAGATTTCAGTTCCTTTCTAAAAAATGTGGTAATAGTGCCTATTGCATAGCAATGTTTAAGGTTAAATAACATAATAATTGGAAAGTGCTTAAACTAGCATAGGGATAGAACAATGGGTAGTTGTTTTCCTTGTCATTGCTGCTGCTGCTGATTTTGCTGTCACCTTTAGAAAGCTTCAGCTAGTCGGAAGGCTTTCCTTTCCATCAAAACAGTCTTACATTTCGTAAATTCCTTCTCCTTCCAATATGGTATTTCCTAGTATTGGTTTTGCTTGATAAAGATAGTCAAAATGATGCTTTCCACTAAGGGTAAGACATATTTTAAGGCTCTAGAAATTTTTATAATTTTAGGAGGTTAAAGGTTACGATAACCATATAATTTATTGTCCTAACTAGGACACTTTTAAAAGTGAAAAGGATTGTTATTAATTACAGGAACCACAGCCAGAATATATGATTTTATTTCATGTGTGTTAATGCATATTTTTGAAAAATATGAAACACGTTTTGGGAAATGCTCACCCTCAAAGTAGCTGTTAGGCTAGTCCTTATAAAAGGCTATCAAATGAAAGAAGCGTGTGTTCCTGTGCTAAAATGTGTCCCATTACACGGACAGTATGATCTGGGAAACAATTGTAACTGCAGCTTCCTGAAGTTCCATAGAAATTTCCATGGTTTTATGGGAGAAAAGAACATACTTTAGAATACAAGAACTGAGAGGAAGCTAAGGAAACATGCATTGCATTCTGTCCCGTTGTAGATGAGGAAGTTACAGCTGCAGTGCAGATAAACACACCCAAAGCCATTGCTAATGTTGGAGCCAGGGTCCAATCACCCACCTCTTTCAGTTACATCATGATGCATCAAACATGTTGACAGGAGCAAAAATGCAGATCAAATAAATGAAGAGAAGACTCCATATTTCACACTAATCATTTGTTATCGAAGGTGGGGGACAGAAATGTCTCAGGAGATGAGGGTTAAACCAAAACTCTGCCACTATTTTTCAGTTTCTTTGGGAAGAGCAAGTCACAGAGTAGTTTTAAAATAGACAAGCAAGTAAATTAATAGGTGACTCCAGCCTGGAGAAGTAGTATGAATTGGGAACAGGGTTTTAAAGGAGCAGTTGGGTTTAATCTACAGAAAATACTTCATTCATATGTAAGTTTGTGTATGTAAGTTTTTATTTTGTAAATACTTATTTTTATGTTACTCCATGTTATTCCAAAATATTTGTTGATATGACAGTATTTCCATTTTAGGCATGATTATATTTTGATTTATTATTAAAGGACAGAAGGAAATTACCCAGATGAAATAGAATCACTTTGCAGGTTTAAACCATCAACTAGAATGCTATGAAGACCATTTCTAATTTCTCTGAAGCTTTCTGAAGTGGTACTACTCTAGGTCCTCAGATTTGAGGAGGTGATAGGGGTAAGATTTTATGGTAAGGAGAGCATATGAACATGTAACTTTTCTATACATGAGAAACCTTCTCTTGACACAATTTCAACATGAAGTTATTGTTACTAGATGTAACAAATGTCAACTGCACAATACTCACAGGACTTTACAATTTAGATATAAAAGTGGAAAATAATATTTAATGAATTTAAATATGGAATAATAGATAATCACCTACAGACAAATCTGCAGAAGCAAGTCTGTCTCTTTTTCTTGCTAGAAATATGCACATATATTGATTTTATACCTATAAATGATTGATCAATATCTATTCCCATTTTTTAAAATAATGGGAAAAGAACCATTTCACATGCTGAAAAGTGGGTGCCACAGTCTTTTTTCCCCCACATTCCTTGTTTCTAATTATGTTGGAAAAGTTTTCCCTGGGTTTATAAGATTTATGAGAATTTTGTAAAGCAGACTACATTAAGTATATTGATGTATTTTATTAAGATATCTCAATATGTTGATATTTATATTTTAGGAAAAACAAAAACAAACAAAAATTCAACAAAATAAGAGTGGGGAAAACTAGATATCCAACATGGTTGTGTTCCTTCTCCTGTAGCCAAATTAGAGATGTGTAAGGATGCTGTGCAAAATGATTCACTGGGAGTTACTTATGCTCACCACGCACTGAGCTACACGATTGTCCTGCTTTCTCTGGGAGTCGTCTCTCCAAACGTAGCTGGGTAAGCATCCGGAAACAACAAGTAGGCTAAAAAACAGCAATTTGTGTAGTGAGGTCCAGGGAAAACATCTCAGCAAATAGGCTCTCAAGTAGTTTAGAATACTGCAAGTATCTGCCTTTTCTACTTAATCAGACCACTACAGTTTTCAAGAGATTGAGTCAAATGTACCTAACTTAAGTCACATTAATTCTTCTAGTGTGTAATATTGCTAAACATAAATTAGAATGGCATAAACACAAAATTCCACATGTTCATGTAAAACTTTTTTCCCCTTCAAGTAATTGCTGTGTAAGCTATAAGTGTGATAACAATATCAAAATATTTTTGAAACTGGTCTTTGGAGATTTTTTTTTTATTTTCCTTTTGTTTAAGTTTTTTTGAAAGAAAAAATTTTTTACCAGAACCTACCAGCTACTAGAGTTTATTTTTTACCACCAGCTCTTTGTATTTGAAAGGTAATGTTCACTTTCTGAAATACCTAAGAGTGCTTACCAAAATCTACAGGTCCTATTCCAATTTAAAAACAGTGTCTTTAAACTTATGAGACGGTTTACTAGTGTGGGTCAGAAATCCTCCCTGCTGTTCATTGTAAATGATTGTTGAAAATCTCTAGAGAAGTGATATTAAGTAATCCAAGACAAAAAAGGCAAATTATTACTTAGTGCTATAGATTTTTTACAGCTATATGAAAGTTCCATGCAAATGATTTTTAAAATAAGCTCATTAAGTATACAAAGGTAAACTCACATGTAATCAAAAATGATTAAAATACTTAACGATAGTGTAATGATAACCTGGAAATTACCTCAGAAATTTTATTAGGTTCTAACTTTGAAACAGCATGTACAAATTTTCCTATTAAGAAAAAAAAGAAAGAAATATTTATAGGTTATCATGGACTTATTAATGACATTGAAAATTAAAAACAATCTAAATGTCCAGAAGTAGAGGATGGCAGATTTTCAGTCATTAAAATGCTTATGAAATGTATACATACTATAAGAAATTGTTATAATCATTGTAAAAATCAGGATATAAACCGAATGTATAGTATAAGTGTAACAATTATTTATGCTAAAGTGGAGAGACACAGTAACAGCTATTTCTGTCCCGGCAAAGAGAGGAGATTGCCAGTGACTTTCATTCTTTTTTTTATTTATACACTTCTTATGATACATTATTAACAACAAGCATGCCTTCCTTGTATACCCAGGGGTAAGGGACTGCAGCTGTGATCTACTAAATTTTTAAAAGGAGATAAATAAGAGGGTCAGGGCACAGATACTGACTCCAGGAGTTCAGAACCTTGTTCTGGTAAACAATTTGTGAATAATGCCGTGGATTGTTTGAGAAATATAACTCAGTAGACATGGTCTTCCTGTCAAAGCTCCTGGAAATTTTGCAAGGGTTTAAAACAGTCTTTAACTCCCTTAGTGCATCTCTGTCTCACCTAATTTTCCCCTTACCTGCCCAAGCCCACCACTTTGGCTGCTTACAAAGACAGCCCACTGTTCATTGCTTTTCTTCTTGACAAAACTCACTTCACTTAGTACTACAGTAAGTTAATTTGCAAAACAGTCAATATTTTTATGTGAAGTAAATAATTACTACTAAGTGATAATAAGTGACAGTTTTAAACGTCTGGGATGTGTTTGCTTATTTAAAGAGAAACTTATTATTTCTGGCCCAGATAATCTTTTATTGAATCTGGGTAATTTCCTGTGTCCCTGAAAGTCCTCTCTATCTACTTTTCTTTTGTGCTATTAAAATTCATTTTTGAAAGCTAAGGACAGCTGAGTCAAGCCGTCTAATTCATAAGGGTCTTTTTTCACACACATCTCTTCTTAATGAAATCTATACATTTTCTTATTTCCAGAGTTTTTACCCAGAAATTCTTCTTTATAGCAACAGTTAAAGGAACAAATATTTCCCTCCTTTCAGTTAAAAACTGATTTACTTATTTATCTTTGAAAGTTACATCTATTGAGTTATGATTTACCTATGGTAAAATTCACTATTGTTTGACTTCTTCTTCTGGCCAAGATAGAGTGAGTAACAGGAACCACCTTTACCTTCTGCATGAAGCAACTTAAAATTTGGAAAATTTTAGGGAACTGAATTTTGGATACTGTTTTTCATGCAGTGTGGGGCTCTAAACCGTGATGGAGGCTAAAACAAATAAAATGAGTGCTGTGATTATCCCAGAAACTGGAGAGAATTCCAGGTCACAGCACAGGGAGGGGAAAGCCAGGAGGAACCTGTCGGGATTTATGTGTTGAGGGAATAGAACTGAAAAATTCAGGAAGGACACACAGATAAGTTTGTAAGACAGTGAACCAAAGAGTAGTGTAAAAATGAGTTCAAGAGATCTGCAAGCATCCTCTCCAAGTATTCAGCTGAATAGTAACACCACATGTAGGTAAGGACATGACCCAGTGCTGGGGAAATAAGCACCCAAAAGCAGCAGATAGAATCACCTGGCTCACGCGGGACCAGGAACAGTTCATGCTCACCATTCTTATAATTCACAACACACTGTACAGACTACTTAGACGTATTGCCTAAGTCATAGGGCGAGCTGAACCCTAGACTAAAGTTATTCTGATCCAGTCTAACAAAACTATAAAAGGAAGCTTCAAAGATATCAAACCCAGTTGCATTCCAGAACAAAGCTCAAAGGGATGTATAGCAATATAAAAATACTCAATACCCAGCAAGGTTAAAAATTACAGTATCTGATAGCCAGTCAAAAATTACTGGGTATGAAGAGAAGCAGGATTTATAACCCATAATGAAGACAAAAACAAACAACAGACACAGACCCAAAGGACGCATATAAAAGAATCAGCAGATGAGAGCATTAAAATAGTTAATACAATTACATTCCATATAAGAAGGTGAAAAAGGTTTGAGTTGATTAAGTGCAAACACTTACATTATATAGCCACATATATATTATATCAAAGATATATAACATAATAAGTATGATATACTAATAAACCAGATTTAAAATTTAATAAAATATCTGATATAAAATATACTATATACTAAATATAACTAACAACATAATAGCCACTGGGAAAAAAAACAGATCAATGAACATAAAAATGCAGAAATAGAAACTTTTAAATAAAAATTCAAAAAAATAAGACTTGAAAAAACAGAGCAAGAGTGTATTATGAGATAACTTCAAGCATCTTAGTATGAGTCTTCTTTGATTTATAATGGGGTTATGTACCAATAAACCCATCATAAGTTGAAAATATTGTAAGACATAAATGCATTTAATAAATCTAAACTGCCAAACATCATAGCTTAGCTTTACGTACCTTAAATGTTCTTAGAATACTTACATTATCCTACAGCTGGTCAAAATCATCTAATACCAAGCCTATTTCATAATAAAGAGTTGAAGAGCTCAGGTAATCTTAGAATATTGTACTGAAAGTGAAAAACAGAATAGTTGTGTGGGTACAAAATGGTTATAAGTGTACGGCTTGTTTACCCTCATGATTACATAACTGACTGGGAGCTGAGGCTCTCTGCCAATGCCCAGGAGCACAAGAGAGTGTTGTATTTTTCTTCCTCTTTCTGGCCTACTTCACTTAGAATGATGATTTCCAGATCCATTCATGTTTCTGCCAATGACATTATTTTATTCTTTTTTATGGCTAAGTACTATTCCATTGTATAAATATACCACAGCTTCTTTATCCAGTCCTCTGTCAATGGACATTTAGGTTGTTTCCATGTCTTGGCTATTGCATATAGTGCTTCTACAAACATTGGAGTGCATATCTTTTCCATCCAGAGTTCCCTCTGGATATATGCCCAGGGTTGAAACATTATGCTGTACACCAGAAACTGACACATTGTAACTGACAATAGTTCAATTAAAAAAAGGAGAAAAGAGAATATTGTACTTATATTGCTAGCCTAATAAAAGATCAAAATTTGAAGTTGGTTTCACTGAATGCAAATCACTTTCACACCTTTATAAAGTTGAAAAATTGTGAGTTAAATCATCATAAATTGGGGACCATCTATATAAATGGAATTATGAAAGAAGAAGAGAGATATACTGGCCAAAAATTATCCAGATTTTATAGAAACTATATGTTCTCAATGTCAAGTAACTCAATGAACTCCAGGTGCAAGGAACATAAAGAAACATGTAGGCATATCATAACCAAATTGCTTAAAACAATAATTTATAGAAAATCTTAAAATTATCCACAGGAAAAAATATAAATCACATACATAAAAATGAAGATAAGAATGACAGCAACCTTTTATCACTGAAAGCAATGCTACCCATGGAGAAACATCTTTAAAGAACTGGAAGAAAAAAGAAAGACAACTCAGAGTTCTATACGTAGAGAAACTATTCCTCAAAAACATAGATGGAATAAATGCTTAAAGACATAAAAGCTGAAAGAATTGATCACTGACTGACCTGCCATACAAAAAATGTTAATGATAATCCTTCAGACAGAAGAAACATGATGCACAGGGAAATCTGTATCTACACAAAGAATTAATAACATCAGAACAGCAGTAAAAGATGTATTTTTAAAAGATAACTATTCAAATACAAATGTTAGCCAAGTATTATTTAGCATACATAGAAGTAAAATATATAAAAACAGTTGTACAAAGGCCAGGGGAAGAAAAATGGGTAACAGCTTTGTAATTTTTAAGCTATATATCCTTATATATAACATTACTTAAGAATGGACTGTGATATGTTAAAAAATCTATGGTTTGAAATCTAAAGCAACTACTGAAAATAAAAATAAAATTTATAGTTGATAATCCAACAAAGAATATAAAATGGAATGATAAATAATAAAAATAATAATCCAATTAATACAAACAAGGTAGGAAAAGTGAAACATGGAACAAAGAATAGATGGTACAAACAGAACAGAATTAACAAGATGATATATTTTAATTCAGTTAAATCAATAATCACATTAAATGATCTAAACACTCTGATCTAAAATCTGAGATTATCAGACAGAATTAAAAAAGCAATACTTGACTGCATGCTGCCAGTAAAAAATATGCTTTAAATACAAAGAAAAATATAAGCAAAAGAATGCAGAACAATATACAATGCTAACACTAATCAAAAGAGGCTAAGAACGAGTATATTAATATCAGATAAAGTAGATTTCAGACAAAGCATATTACTAATAGTAAAGAAGTTCGGTTTACAATAATAAAGGATTAAATACATCAAGAGGACATACAAATCTTAAAAAAAATGTTACCCATAACAGATATTCAAAATAGAATCAAAAGGAAACAGAAATATCCAAAACTATAGTCAGAGAATTCAGTATTTCTCCTTGAATAATTGGTAGAAAAAGTAAAGAGAAAATCTGTAAGAATATAGAAGACAATACCAACCAACTTACCCTAATTGAAATGTATAGAACACTCCACTTAACACAGGAGAATATATGTTCTTTTCAATGACACATGGAACATTTACAAAGATAGACCATATTCTGGGACATAAAAAAAAAGTCTATGTAAATGTAATGTTATTCATTATACAAAGTATGCTCTCTAATGCCAATGAAATTAAATTGGAATTCCATAAAATAATTATATCTGGAAAATCTCCAAATATTTGGAAACTAAGTAGTACACTCCTATATAACAAAGATGAAATTAAAATGAAAATTAGGAAGTATTTTCTACTGAATGTAAATAATAACTGAACATCTGAAAATATATGGAAATGTGCTAGAGTAATACTTGAAGGGAAATAGAACAAAAGTTCTATATTATAAAATAAGGAAGGTCTCAGATCAATGACTTTAAGGTCTCAAAAACTATGTCATTCAGTTCTTGTAAAATTAGATCAGGTTATTCTTTAGCAAAAAGGCTTGGCCTTAAGAAAAAATTTGGAGTCCAATTTTGACAACAATGAATTAGCTGAGAAAATCCTGCAGTTGGTACTTAGTTTTGGGTTTGGGGAAACTTTACAACACCACAAAGCCTGTCTGGATCTAGGCATAGCCCTTGTTCTCATATCAGAACTGCTTTTTTCCTTGGTGACCTTAAGTCTCTTTAAGGCTAAAAGCTTTAGCAAGTGGATGCTGTCTTCCTCTGAGGAGGCTTGAGAAGGAGAGCAAAGAAGCAAATCATCCACCTATTGTGACAAAGTAGAAACTCTTGGGAACTTTATGTCAACCAGATCAGTTCTTAGGATTTGGGAGAAATAGGAAGGACTCTCAGTAAATCCCTGAGGCATAACTGTCCAGATAAATTGTTTTTCTTCCCAAGTGAAAGTAAAAAATATTAGCTAAGCTTCATCAACTTGAATATTAAATAAGGAATTACATAAATCAATTGCAATAAAGAATTTGCTTCTAATAGAAATGGATGCTAGTAACAGATGAGAATTAGAAACAAGAGGGTGTTAAGGGATAACAGTGTTGTTCATTTCTCAGAGGTCTTGAACCAACCTCCACCCTCAGCCCGTTGATTTTCTCACTGGTTACATAGGAGTATTACAGGGAATAATACAAGGGAAATGAAGCCATGAGCCTTGTAATTTTCTATTATGGGCTTTATGACTTGAAAGGTTTCTTATAAGATATTGATTAATTCTAGAAAGAGGTTTTGAAAGATCTATTTGAATCTTGATGGGAGCTATGTTAAACTTTGCAGATATCCATTGGAGTTGTTTCCTGTAAGGAGTGTGGTAGCTGATTCAATAGGGACAAATAATTAGTGTTTCCAGAATCAGCTCCAGTACTTTCAGAAGCAAAGCAAATAAAAGATGTCAAAGGGTCATTTAATTCACTTGGTTATTTTGATGACTACTGTCAATTTCCAGAATAATTTCCCCCTTTAGGGAGAGAGAGATTCCAATATGATACTTCTCTAAGAAGTTTCTGCCTAATAAATGGATGAGGGAAGAAAAACCAAGAAGAAAGTGGCTTACTATTAAATAGTAGATCCCTACTATTTAAACTGTTTTAATACTTTGAGGCAGGAGATGTTTTATAGTACTGGGGTTGAGCACTGAGAGTATGGGTCTCAGTGTCAGTTAGGACTGGAAGAGATTCATCCTCTATCTAGAGAAATGTATCTCCAAACCAGTTAAAAGGGAGGATTGGGAAGAGCCCCTATAGTACCTCAGAGGCCCATCACTGAGAATTGGGAGGACAGGACATTGGAAAGGCTGGTTAGAGGGCTGAAGGAAACTAAAAGTGCTTAAATTTATAACAATCTCTTTCCTGATGTCCTGGGTTTTTTGCAATAACAGCAGAAACTAGGTGGGTTTTGCTCTTGTTTAGGGGCCCTTAATTTCTGCAATTGAAGATTAAGAATTTTGTTAGTCTTCCTTTTAGGTGACTCATCTAGCATGTGAGAGAGCTGGATTGCCAGATTAACTGTATCTGCAGTGGACACAGTTTCACATCCCATCCTGGTTCTTTTCACTAGAAGGGAAAGGTCCTGGTTCAACCCATTAATAAACATAGAGTTAAAAGCCACTTGGGTGAAATCAACACCTAAGGGATTACTAAAATTTTCTTTAAAAATAACCTGAAGTCAGTTATAATAGTCATGAACAGGTTCATCAGATTTTTGTGTGCAAGCCTGAATTCTGTTTCAGTCAACAGGCTTTGGAAAAGCCCTAATATTTGCTCTATGTAGTTGCCTATTGACCGCCTGAACCTAATCATATAACTTAGCTGGGTGGGTCTCCTTGTTGTAATTCTGGAGATTTTTCAGGATTTTACTAATTAGCAGTTGTCACCCAGTGGGTCTTCACCAACAAGTATATGAGCTCGCTGATATAAGTCAGAGAAGCCAGATTGATACATCACTAAATCTGTGAGGATCTTTGGTTCTTTTTGGAAAATCTTTGTGGCTTGCGTGCAGCTTTAGTTCAGGCAGTATAAATAATTAAGAGTTTAGTCTATGGATCCTCGGAAGGCTTAAGTTTAAGGGATAGGCTCTTATAAATTCAGAGGAAAAAAGAGTGGAGAGAGTTTCAGAGGAAAAGGGAAGTTCAATAAGAGAATTAGTATGGGGAACTGAGGGTATAGAAGAGGTGTAGGTAGCATAGAAAGAAAGTAGAAAGATGGCTCTGGAGGTGAGGCCTGAGACAAAGAAGCCAGGAAAGAACACAAGGCTTTGGAAGCCATTTTACCTTTCTTTAATTCTTAGTTTGACTCAGTTAATCTTAAAATCTTATTTTGCAGTGAAGCAATTTTTTAAGCTCCTGGTAATGTTTGGAAGCCTCAAAATACCAATTGAAATAGGCATCCCATTAAGTTTGGGAAACTTTAGAGCTAGGGTTGTCCAATTCAGTATGAAGAAAAGTCAAGGAATTTCAAAGGTTCTCTATAAAAGCCATTGATATTCTAAATTGCCTTTTATCAGGTCAGTCCGTTTAGTTAGAAATGCACAAGAGGAAGGACTGTGGTTTTCAAACATAAATTCTGTGGTCCCTGGAGAGGGGAAGCCCTCTAAATATTTAGATTATTGGAATCAGTTTCTTAGTGGGGTTTTTTTTCTTTCTGTTTTTGTTTTTCTACAGTAAGAGAATATTTTTTTGAAACAATGTAAACAGCTCAAATAGTTCAAATAGCCCAAGTACGCCGTAGGTCTACTACCAGTGAGTTTGAAGGGAACAGTCTGGTTCCAAAGAAGCCAGGCTAAAAACTGCTCAGTACAGTTTCAACAGAACCTGTCCTAATCCAAAGGAAACTGAGCTGAAGGCTGAACTGGCACAGTTCCAAAGGCACAGTCCCTGTTGCTGAAGGAGTAGGCTGAAGGCTAGCCAGCTCCAGCTGGAACAGCCTGATTTCATACTAGCCATACAGAAATCCTAGTAGCCTTCCAAGTAAGGAACTAAAACAACATGGGAATCCTAACAGAGCCCGAGAACTTTAAGTGTGAAATTGAATGGTGTGTGTAGGTGTATGATTCCCTTTCTCTTTATGAAGGAAGTGTAAGAGTATGTGTCAGAGCGATCTGAGAGGCAAGAATACATCATATTCATCATCAAGTGTCTGCAATTCCTTTGTGAACAGATTTAGGAGCTAGGACAAAAGCCTGCTAATAAAATAGATACAACTGGAAACAAAAGTTAATATGAAAACTACTAAGAGCATCAAAGAAAGCACCTATTCAGATTTTTAGAATTTCAGTTAAACTGATTCCTTTGCTTTTGTCTGTTATCTGACAGTTATCATAAAGGAAAATGAATAATAAAAGTTACCACCGTTTTTTAGGTACAAGCCTAACTCATTTTGTAGCACTTCACTTTATTGTGATTTACAGATACTGTGTTTTTTTTTTTTTACAAACTGAAGGTTTGTGGCAACTGTGCCTTGAGTAAGTCAATTGGCACCATTTTCCCACAGCATTTGCTCACTTCATGTCTCTGTGACACATTTTGGTAATTCTCACAGTATTTCAAACTTTTTTATTATTACTATATTTGTTATGGTGATCTGTGATCAGTGATCTTGGATGTTACTATTGCAAAGAGATTATGATTCACTGAAGTCTCAGATGATAGTCAGCATTTTTTCAGCAATAAAGGAATTTTTAATTAAAGTAGAATTCTTTTTAGACATAATGCAATTGCACACTTAGTAGACTACAGTATAGTGTAAAAATAACTTTTATGTGCACTGAGAAACTAAAAATTTTTGTGACTTGATTTATTATAGTATTTGCATTTTTGTGGTGGTCAGGAACCAAACCTGTGATAACTCCAAGGTATGCCTGTATGGCGTTCAATAAAATCTTTAGGGCTTTTACATATATTATTTAATTTAATAATGAAAATAATGATTACAATAAATAAATTGCTTTTTAACTTAAAAAGTTAAGCTATACTTGTAGTTCTTTTAAGTGTCAGTTAGATACTGACTCTATCAGTATTACCTAAATTTAGTTTCGTCTTCTGGATTCTTTTTGATTTCTATATCCAACTTAAAGAAACATTTATTTTGTATGATATGTATTTTCCACACCTGTATTATTTTGCTGCACAGTGTCTAATGTGAAGACACATGAAAATATAACACATTTAAATTACTGCCATTGTATGTATATCTGTACACACATACTTAGGTAATGTAGGGATTCATAGGTCAAGTTTCATTTTGATTTCCCTTAGGTAAATGTATTTAGTTATGTTTAGCAACTCCTGTAAATTTATTTTAATTATTGTGGCAATTAGGTTCAGACATGTTTCTTAGTTTATATGTATTATCCTTTCATTCGCAGTTGGATTTTAGCTAATGCAATTTGTGACTAAAACATGTTACTTAAAAGTGATTTTAAAAGGTTTTCCATGATATAAACATTGCTTATTAATCGACCTATAAAATCTTTTGATGCATTTTATATATTTTGTTTTAAAGTTCAAGTCATTTTAAAGTCAGAACACTTACTGCAGATGTGTCTCTCAAGTTGTTTTCAAAATTAATTTTAAAAACATTTCTTTTGCAAACCATGCTTTTGCACAAGATATCAAATAATAATTTTTTAAACATTTATCTTAAGTTAGACATATTACATGGTTTCCTAGGAAGGTCTGAAGGTTTGACTGTGACTCTTTGGGATTAATGATTTATTCAAGAATGGATCTTCACCTGACCAATATATAACAAGGTCATTAAAGAACAATAAGAATGGACACAACGTTTTCCTTTCTCCAGTCCTGAGGGACCCCTTGTCCTGCATGATTTCCTCAAGATAATGGCAAATGGTTCATCAATGACATCTGACATTTCCTTAATTACCCTCAGGACATATGACATGAGGATGTTCTGATTTGAATTCTTCCAATTTTTCCAAGAGATATTTTCTCATTTCAGCTTGATTCTCATTCCATGCTCCAGGTAACAGGTTTCTTCCAACATTAAAAGTTTTATTGCTGGCCATCACCAGTGTTTCTCCTTATCTGTCAAAGTAAGGTAATTTCCTCTGATTCTTCCCTTTTGCCTAATATATTCACGAACTTTTTTTTTTTTGTAAAGGCAAGTAATTTTTATGAACTGTGTTAGGTGCATTTCCTCTCTATTTCTGACCTTCATACATTAAACCTACATAAGTCTACTAATTAGAATTTTCATCTTTTTCACCTGACCTTGAATTCTGTTTTATACAGAGTTTTTATATCAACAATTATTGAGTTTCTAGGCATATTTTCACATTCAATTTAGTGATACAATGGGATTTCTCATCAAAATGAATTCCCAGTAAGTGAAATCTTTAAATACTTTTTATTATAGTCAAGCTAGAATATTGCCCAGGCAAGAGTTAGTGGCAGGCAGAATTTCATCAGAAATATTCCATGCATGGGGACAGAAGCATTGGACTTGGAAACCAGAAGGTATGGGTTAAATTGTTTATCTTTGTGATACTGAAACACATTTAATCACCTTCTTACTCTGTTTTAATACATAAAAAACATGACTTAGACTCCCTCCCCTACCTATGTCACAGAGGAGAGTGTATATGAAAACACTTGGTAGACCATGAAGCTGTAGACAAAGGCAGCATACTGTTGTTAAAAATGCATACTATGAAGTACAAATAAGTAAGACACTGTCTGAGTAGCTGAGAACTGTTGAGATCATGTCTTCCCAACTTAAGCATTCCCATAACATTCACAGTTATCTTTCAGAAACTCAACTGTGTACATTTTTTTGTCAGAAGATACAGGGTACAGGAAATCTCCTGCTTTCGTAGCTTTATACTGTAAAAGTGGATGATCCCTGTGTCCTTCCCTAGAGGAGCTGTAGGCTAGCAAAAGCTCTTCCTCCACAGCTCTCTCCAGCTGAGTTGATACACATACCTTTTCAGTTCAATGTCAAGCTCCCGTTGAACTCCGTGTCAGCGGAACAGCTCCTCAAGTTTCCCTCTAACTTTCATCGCTACTTCGCTCACTGATGCTGAGATGCTGCTACTTGGTGTGTTCTTACTGCCTGCGCCCATGGCTAAAATCCCAGCACAAATAGCAGACAACTGGAAAACATGAAATGTCTAAGTCTTCCTGGGAGGCTGTCTTTCTTTAATATTTCACATTTGTCATTTCATTTTATTAGGTCAGCCACTGTAGAAAATAAAGACAAAAAAAAAAAAAAAAGGCTTCAGAATTTGCCTTAGGGTAGGGGATAAAGAGTAAAAGGAATAATGTGTTCTAGACTTGATACATTCAAATTTTTAAGAAACTGATATTAATGGCTAGTGTGCCTAAAATTAAGTCCTAAGTAAAACTAGCCATGGTTTATTTTCTCATTCCAGTGAATACAGTGATCTTACCTTTCCAAGATAATTGGAATTTAATTACTTATTGGCTAAGTACTAACCCTGGGCTTTGGGTAATTCACTCAACTTCTTTCAAACTCCTTCGTCTAAGTTGTAAAATGGAACTGATAATGCTAGCCTGAGCTGAATTCTGTGAACAGTAATTGAAATAATATACAGGAAAACATGTCTTAAATGAGTAGACTGTATTATAATTGGTGTATCTTTCACCCTCAGCAAGATCTGTAGAATGCATACAGACACATCTTGAGACAAAAATGTAAGACATTAGGATGTTATTAAAGAACATAAAATACAATTGTAGATCCAACAACCATTTACATCTGTGTATTCTTTTCTTGAATAGTGTAAATTTGCTAAATTTTGTGGCTCACTTACTACAACTAGGTATTCAGGGAGGTTAAAGCTAAAAAAAAAGCTGCAGTAGTAGGAAGGGTTACATAGAGATTTTCTGGGAGGCTTGGGAATATATAAGATTTAGATAGGCAGAGGGTTGGGCAGAAACACTCACAGGTAAATAGAGTAACATTCATGAATGTATAATGAGAAGGCATACGTCTAGGGCAAGAAGGATATTAAGCTATTAAGTGTTTGAAATATCTTTAGTTAGGTAAGATGAAATTAGATTAGACACGATTTTAAAAGTAAAGGTGTACTGAAATTAGTGGGATGGGAAATACAAATTAAATAAAAGCTTTTGAACAATGAAATTATGTATGAATTTTTCTAAATTGTTCTGCCTTTTAAAAAATAGTCTAGCAATGATGAGAATTGAAATTGGGGTTGGAGAAACTAGCTATGAATTTGTTGTGTCTATTTATGTTAAAGGTGATGATGTTACGTACTGAAGTACTAACCGTGGAAATAGAGAAAATACAAAAAATACTTAACTCACAGGAAAGAAATAGCTCAAAGAATGGCAGAAACTGAAGCAAATCACACTGTGACTCTTTCCTAAGCCTTCCTCCTAACCTGCCTATTCAATATGAGTAAAATCTAGTTAAAATTAACATCAGTAACAGCCATAAAAAAAAGAAAAGAAAAGAAAAGAACTGACAAAGAAGGAAACCTGATATCTATGCATTAACAAGGAAGAGTTTCTTTGTTCTGGAAATGATGGCAGTTTCTGGACGGATTTTTAAAATGTTCAGATATCATATACCTGATTTTTCAGCTTCAGCTTGCAAAGCTTTCGTTGCAAAGTGACTCTTTCAGTGACTAAATGGGATTCAACAACATGGAGCGCTCAAGAGTCTGGGGTCTGGGCTGATTTTGCAAAATTGCTCTCTGCTAGACATACTTCTGAAAGCAGTTGTCAAATCAAACAAGGCTGCACTGGCTGCAAGCTATTGAAAGCAAAAAGACAAACATAAAATAAATGTTTGACCTGGCTCAGCATTGCAGTGAAGGAAAGCTACGCATGTCAGTCAGATCATGGTACAGTTCTTCCTGGAATGGATAAAGCATATAGGAGGAGAAGAAAAAATAAAAAAAAACTGAATCCTGGAAAAGGATGAAAGACCCAGGAAAGTAATAAAACCCTGTGGAAAACAAAAGGCAGGCACAGCACAGTAGAAAAGCCAGATTCATTTTTATTTCGTAGAAAATTCAAGCATTTTCATTTCCCCTTCCTTTCAAGTTGATCACCTTAAGGCTGTAATGGTTCACGGAAACAACCCAAAAAGCACAGGGGAGCCACGAGAGCATCTGATGGGGAAAAGAATCAATGAAGACAAGCTGGTTTAACTTTGAAGAATTATTAACCACCAGAAAAGTCAAAATGCTCAAGAAACAAGGCGAGGTAAGTCAAAGAGGAGAGTGTGAGAGATTTATTTTTAAATCCAGTTGACATGCCAGTTTACCCAGTCAGGAACTAAGGTAATAGCTTAAAACATCTTGGGAACTTGTCTATGAAGTATGGTAAAACAAGAATAGAAAGGGTTTGGCAACTCCATAGGTATTCACCTACTTATTGAATTTCTAATTACCCAAAGGCATCTTTTTAATTTTTTTTTAATCTGGTGATCTTTGTTCACCACTGCTAAAAAATTTAATATCACTTTAAAAGTCACACTGAATCTATGATGGATAAGACTGGAAGCAGCAATCCTTTCTGATGAGGCATCTCCAACTTTGCTTTCAATGACATCCTTTATGCAACTGGACAGCTGGAATTTTTGCTTAGAAACATAGCCTCTGGCCATTTCCAACTTATTTAAAGAAAGTTTTGAAAATCATTTAATCACAATATAAACCCACCCAAATTACAACTTCATATCAACTTCCATAAGCATGGCAGAAGCAGCTTATTTACGTAATTTGGCTTTAGCATATTTGACGTTGTGCTGAAGATAAACACAAAATATAATGTTTCCCCAGGTTTCCTTATTACCTCTCAGGAATATTAAATACCTAGAATATTAAAAAATACATTACATCATGATTTTTGAAGTATTTTACACATAATTAATGTCTTTGTGAAACAGATACAAAAGATAGCTAGCTAGACCCCCTCACCACACACACATCCACACAAACCCACAAAAAGTATCCACATTGTAGCCCCTCTACGTTTCCAAAATATTTTCTCCATCTCCCTAGTTTTCCCTGGGATCCATCACTTCCTCTGGAGTGATAAGGGATGTATATTCTTGTAAATCCACGTATTTTGAATTGGGTATTCCTCCAATTTTCCCTTCCTTTTTATTCTTTTACTATTGCCAGCTAGACTTTGGCATTTGTCATCTGCCTCTACAAGGATTAAGTTTCTAGCCAAGGCAGTCACTGACCATCAACACAACCTGAAAGGAGTTCAGGCTGGAGATGAGGAATGAGGCTCTCTGGGCTCTGGGAAAAACTGGCAGAACAGGCCTTCAGATAGTTAGATATCTTCAGGAGAAAAATTTTTGAGCCCAAGTTCTTATGTCTCCTCATATCTAGAAAGGTACTAAAATCATTAGTGGTGACATCTGCTCCTCATGACTAGCAGCAAGCCTCTGCCTAAATGTGTGCTTAATTGCATGTACCCCTCCTTCACTAAAATCATACGTAATACTGACATTCTCCTCTGCCTCTTTGGTTCCTTAGAGTTATCTGAGATGCTGTCTCCTGGGCTATAGTCCTCATTTTGCCCCCAATAAATCTTCACTCACAACTTTCACACTGGGCATTTTTTTCAGTTGACACCATCTTTATATATAAAGCCTAGATTCTTCGGAGTCTTAACCAGCTCTACAACTCTGCACCCTCCCTCTCCTACTGAGTGTAATGTGCTGACCTCCTAGTCCTCCCTTTCAGGTTTAGAGCTGCACTGCCTGTCTTCCTGTTATCTTGATGCCTGCGCCACCTGGGTGACATCATTCTCCATGTGGGTGACCCACACAGCACCGTAGTCATCCACTTGACAAAAACCCTCCACTGTATTTCTGCCGTATCTTTCTATTCCCACAAACTAGGATTGTGTCATTTTCCTCAAACTATTCCACCTCTGAAATGATAAACTTATCTGTGATATTATGATTTATAATAAGAAATATAGTAGTCCCCTCTTATGTACAGGGGATCTGTTTCAGGATTCCCACTGGATCCTGGTAGTACTGAAACCTATATACACAATGATTTTTTCCCTATACATACATAATATAAATTATCTATAATATAGATTATAAGTTTATAATTTTTAATTTAGGCAAAGTAAGAGATAAACAACAATACCAATAAAATAGAACAATTATGACAATATGATATAATAAATGTTATATGAATGTGGTCTTGCTCACTGGAAAATATCTATGGTACAAATTTAATGCCTTCTCCATCTTAACTAAGCATTTAAGATACACTGTAGTGGCAACTTTTGCAGTTTGAGTTGCAGCAGCAAAACTAGCACAAATTTCTTTGTCCTTCTTCAAAGTTTCACAGCTGAAAGACTTTGTTCTTACTATAGAATGTATAAAGCCTCAGCATATGATTTTTTCTCATTGACTTTCACCTTTTTCACTTAAGGAAGGCATTTTCTGGTTTCTTCTTGGCATATCTGAATTGCCAGCATCACTATGCTTGCATTTTGCTGCCATTTTTAAGTACATATGCTTACTTGAATACAAACACAATACTGGGACAGTTGATCTGATAACCGAGGAGGCTACTAAGTGACTAACAGTGGCTATTCTGGACACAGGGACAATTCATGTCCTGGGTGGAATGGAGCAGGCTAGCCTGAGATTTCCTCAAGCTATTCAGTACAGCACACAATTTAAAACTTAAGAAGTATTTATTTCTGGAATTTTCCACTTAAGATTTTTCAGACCTCTGTTGTCTGCAGGTAACCGAAACCACAGAAAGCAAAACAGTGGATAAGAGGGTCTAGTGTATATATTTGGTCTTTGTCCCCATTTCTGGCACAGAGTTTCTAAAACCTTGGAATTTTCTGTGATGACAGTGATTAAGGTGTCTCTTGTTAGTTAAGGAGATGGCTTTGGGATCACACCTAAGGATGAGGGCTGGTTGTCAGTGAAGTCACTGGATGAATCATGACATTAGACAGATGAACCTTTCATTCCCACCCCCACCCGCACACCATCCAAAGAGAGGAGAGGAGGTGAAGATTAAGTTCAGTCACCAGTGGCTAATTATTTAATTAATAATGTCAGTGTAATGAAGCCTCCATAAAAACCCAAAAGGACAGTGTTCAGGGAACCTGGTTGGTGAGCATATCATGATTTTGGGAGAGGGGTGCCTTTGAAGAAGACATAGAAGCTCTTTGAGCTTTCCCCTTACTATGCCCTATGCATCTTTTCTATCTGGCTGTTCCTGAGTTCTATCCTTTTATAATATTGATAATTTAGAAAACATGTTCTCAGTTCTGTGAACCACTCTAGCAAATTAATCAAGCCCAAGGAGGAGATTTTGGGAACCTCCAATCTATAGCTAGTCAGTCAGCACAAGTGACAACCTAGACTTGAGAGTGGTGTCTGAAGTGGGAATGAAGGGGCAGGTCTTGTGGTACTGAGGACTTAAACTGTGGGATCTCACACTCTCTCCAGGTGGGTAGTGTCAGAATTGAGTTGAATTATAGGGCAGCCAGCTGGTGTCTGGGAATTTCTTGGTGTGTGTGTGTGGTGGGGGAACTCACACATTGGAATTGGTGTCAGAATCATATTATCCTTCCTACTCTAGAATTTCACATCCTTTTGGATCCCTTAACTCAGTTATTGTCTTCTTTTCTTCTACCTAATAATCATATCTAATCCCTTGACAGCAATGCTATCTTATTAAATCATTTTTCACTTTTTTAAACTTCTGACCCTATGATATCCTGATTGATTCTCAGCCAATGATTTGTATTCTTAATTCAAAGATAGTAAGGAAGTAATCAAACAGAAAAGCCTTCAGTTTTCTTTCATCAAACTAAAAGTCTTTACATCTTCCCCATCTTTGTATGGATCTATCTTTCTGTCCTGCTTCCATGATCTTCTGTCTGATGAACTTCTACTCAGACTGGGGTCATTTCTGAGCTCTGATATCCTGACTCCCCAACCTCCATCCAAATGGAGTCAAGTGCCCCTTCCAGTTGTTCCCGAAATATCTTATATGCACTCTTTCAATGTATCTATTGACTGCTTTCAATAGTATATTAAGTTAGATGAATCCTTCATGCTACCAAGCAGACCTTAGAATATTCACTTGAATACATACACACACATGTACACACACATACAAATACATATATGTATGTATACATATAGAACATATACATATATACATACATATGTATATACAATCATAGAATTTTTCCTTTAGCTAACATTCTGATAAACCATATATAGTTCATTCTCAGTGTGAATTTAATCTTTTCACTACTTTATGAAGCCTTTAGCCAAAAGAAATCTTCATCTTTTTGGTAAACTTTGTTTAGTACAGTTTTAAATTTACAGGAAAATACAGAAAATAAGAGTTCTCATAAACAGAAAACCCATTTTACCTTATTATTAATATCTTCCTTTAGTAAACTTGTTACAATTAATGAACCAGGATTAATATATTATTATTAAAGTTGACAGTTTAGATTTCCTTAGCTTTTACCCAATTTTCTTTTTATGTTTTAAAATCCCACCCAAAATACCATATTACATTTAGTTTAGTCATGTCTCCTTAGGCTTCTCTTAACTGGAGCAGTTTTTCAGAATTTTATTGTTTTTGTGACATTGATGGTACCAACTGGTATTTTTCAGGCTGCTCCACTATTTGAATTTGTCTGGTCTTTTTCCCACAATCAGACTAGGGCTGTGGGTTATTGGGAGGAAGATCAGAGAGGTAAGGCACCATCTCCTTACCTGCTATCAAGGGTAAATATTGTCAACATGATTTATGACCATTGATGTTGACCTTGATCGCCTGGCTGAGGTAGTGTTTGCCAGGCTCCGCCACTAAAAGTTCACCCCCACCTTTTCATACTGTGCTTTTGGGTAAGAAATTAATTCTATGCATCTCACACTTAAGATGTAGGGAGTTATGCTCCTTCTTTGGGGCATATTGTTTGTATAAATTATTTGGAATTCTTCCCATTGGAAGATTTGCCTCTTCTCCCTCACTTGTTCATTTATTTAATCATTTATTTATATCACTGTGGACTCATAGATATTTATATTACTGTAAGTTGTAATCCATTACTACTTTATTTGATTGTTCAAATTGTTCCAGCTTTGACCATTGGGAGCTTTCAGTTGGAGCCTGGTCTACTTAGACATACTCCCATTATTGGGAGTTATTGTATGTATGTGTGTATGGTTGGGTTTTTGTTTGTTTGTTTCAGGCACTTTTTGATTTTTTGGCATTATAAGATATCGAGGCTTAGCTTGTGTTATTTCCTACATCTGCCGTAGAATCAGCCATTTCTTCAAGGAGCCTTGTTCCTTTCATGGCCAAATGGTAACAAAAACCAAGATTTGGGTGCTTGGTCACCCAAAACTCAGATCATTGCTACTGAATATGTGCCTCCAGCAAATTGTGAAAATTAGCATGTAAGTGTTCCTACCATTGAAGCTGTTTCAGCAGCTTCTGCTCCAGGTAAACAGATCTCAGTAGTGATTCTCTGTAGTCAGCTGACACTTCAGATTTTGGGGTGGCCTTTGGCAGTTTGGCAGATCCAAGAAAAGTAGTTGATTTATAGTTTGTGACTTTTGTTGTTGTTGTAAGGACAAGAGTGATGACTTTCAAGATGACTTTACATGTTGTAGCTGAAACCAGAAGTTCTTCATAAAATTTTAAGGAAAAACCTAGAGAAGGTAGACTCTCTCTACTAACCCCTAAAAAAGCCGTCAGAGAGTATTATGAATTCATTTGTCGGGCAGACTTAATCACTAGGTATCTCCTCAGGCCAAAAATTAGAATCAGAGTTTATTCACTTTACATGTACAACAGCAAGATAAAAAGATTGATGGTAATAATTCATGAAGTAGATGTGTTAGCAAAATGAGTAAAAGCTGAAAAAAAAAAGAGAAGACTGGGGAAACATAATCTCTTGCAAATACCAAAAAGTCATGCCAGTCTGTCAACTTTTAGTAAAGGGACTCCAAGTCTTGTCTTATCTATTGTGTAGACTCTGCAGTGATTTATGTATTTCCATAGAATGTAATCATTGAGTTATGTAATTACCAGCTCGAGTCATGAAAATACAAAAACACAGAACCATATCTGTATAAATCAAATGTAAGAAAGCAGGGATGTATCTAATGTATTTTAGAGCAACCCCTATACTTAATACATTGAACACAAAAACAAATTGGGACTTCAGTCAGTCAACTTCTATTACTTGGAAAGTCACTTACATAGAATTCCTCAGTCCACCAGTGTTCTCAGTAGGTGAACCATTTTCTGCATATTTTATCTATGAACTGTCTAGTATAATGTATAATTATAACAAGCAGCAGCCACATTAAGAAATATTTTTCTTACCCAGGTAATGCTATATGTTATATATCAGATAAGTTTCCCAACATCTTGACTATATGCATCAAATTGGAAATGGTTAATAGCTTCCTTCCTTCTTCTCAGTGAGTGAAAACACAGCACCGGAATAGTTCCTGATGATAGAGTTTCTTTTAGGTACATGAACAATTGTTTGATTGTTAGTGACAGAATCATCCATTATTCTTTATGAAAGTGGCAGAAGAACAAATGCTTGCATTGTGACCACACTGTGTAGGTGTTTGTTTAAAACCACTGTGGAAAAGGTAACTCGCATTTCCCTCGTGAAGATGTCTCTAGTAGTTACCCACAGTGCTTGTGGAGCTGATTATGGATTCTCACTGGAAGCCTTGGGACTGACTAATGGCTCTTGGTGACCAATAATTGATCAAAAGATCCTTCTGGATTGTACACCAACAAGACATTTTAGTGCAGCAGACACAATTTACAGAGCTTATCATAGTTCAGAGTGATGCTCCTTTACCTCAAAATCTGGCCTGATGTATGTACTTCAGCATCTTAGTGAAAGAGTGACATTATCAAAATGACACTTTCAGAAGATTATTCTGGTGCTACAGGGTGTAATAGATTAGAGTAGCAGAAGCCAGTGCTTGAGATGTTAGAAAGGAAGCACTTTATAGACATTTAGATTCAGGCTGAGTTCGGCTGAACAGAACAAGAGTTCTGGCTTATGGCTAAAGCCATGTAGACTACTGGCAGTTCTGTGAAAAGTTAAGGGAGGAGTTTTAGCAAGACTTGGAGATGGTCTGAAAGTTAAAGGAAAGACAGTAATATTCACTTGCCTTCTTACTGAGTAGAAATATCATTGATTATGAGTTTGTAAAAAGCTTTATACAAGAAATGAATTAGCTGTTGTCTGTCTGAATTAGGGGTTGGAAATATTTTCTAAAATAATGAATGTTTCAGGATGGGGAGATATTGTGTATCCAGCGGTATATGTGTGTATGTTGTCCAGTAATAGCAACTAAAGCACAATACTGGGGACAGAAATCTTGAAGGACCCTTTATCCAAAAAAAAAAAAAAACCCATGAAAAAACAAAACAAAACACCGACAGTTGGAGTCAGTTACCCTCTTAGGGGCTTTATTGAGAATTGACAGAAATAGCCCTATTATTAGCCAGATCCTTAAGCTCTCCCCAGGAAATAAGGAGTGAAAACAGATCATATGGTTGTTTTTTGGAGAACGCAGATATCCCACAATGCATATTATTATACATGTTATTCCCATCTCTCATGTGTTTTTTTTTCCTATCCAGAGTCAAGTGAGGGAAGATCCAAAAACATCATTTGCAAAAGTTAGACAGGCTTGGAGAAAAAGATGGTAGTCAGATAAAATTGAGAGTCTAGCTGAATATGACTTTCAGATAAACAACAACATTTTTTGAATTGCACACACGTCCTATGCAATATTTGGGACATGCTTATAATAAGTGGTAGTTATTATTCATCTGCAATTCAAGTTTATGTCAGCACCCTGAATTTTAATTGGCTAAATACGGTGACCTAGGTGAGAGGCAGGCATCTTGTTTCCTGGCTGGCTGTTTGTGGAGTGACAGAACATTCAGTTTTATTCTGACACTGCCACCTGGCTCAAGCATGATTAGAAAAATTTTAATAATACATTATGGGAGGATCAGAGCATGGTCTGGTGCTGAGATACCTGAATGAACCAGTTCCATGCTTTGAGAGTTTGGTGATAAAGCTAAGTTGACTGTCCACAAAGAGCTGGGTGCGTGCCAAAAGATTCCACAGAGTAGCACTACCTCAGAGCAGGACTCCTGAAATGCAGTGTGCAAATGAATCCCCTGGGGATCTTGATAAAAAACAGGATTTGATTCAGAACGCCTAGGGTAGCTGCTGAAATTCTACATTTCTAATAAACTCCAACACATCGCCCAGGCTGAAATCCCACTTACCACACTTTAAGGAGCAATGCAGATCAGCGCTGTCTAGAGTCCAGTCTGACTCTCAAAATTTCACTTACAAAAACTTGGTCTTGTCAGTGACCTTAGAGATTTTGATGACCTAGAAATACTGACTTAAATTTAATTAAGCCAACAAGACTAGTATGAGAATCCAGAACGCTATGCAATTGGCCACCCTCATTCTCAATAATTAAAACCTCACGTAGAATACATCACTTTTCTGCTTTAAGCCCTCTGTAGCCTCCTGTTCCTTTCAGAGTAAAACCCAGTCTCCTGATGGCATCTGAGGCTCTGTATGACCTGCCTCTCCTTCATCATCCTGACCTCATCTGCTAAGTAAGACTCCCTATTCACCCTCACCACTTCCTCTCCTGCTGCCTTGGCTTCCCTGCTGTTCATAGAACACACCAGACACTCTCCTGATAAACATTCTCTTGATCCCCAACCTTGTTTTGCCCAAAAGCTCTTCCTTTCGATATCCACACAATTATTTGATATGTTTCAGTATATGCTTTTTTTATCTCCTCCTCTAGGACTTAAAATGAACCCTGAATGAGACTACCCTGCTGGGCTGATTTTAACATGCACTTCCTTACCCCATACCCCAGATTTTCCTTCATTCTGATCTAACTTTTCCATAACACTAATTTTCTAAATAGCTTATACTTAACTAAAATGTTTAATTAACTATTTATTACCTATAGTCTCATGCTAGAATATAAATTGCACGAAGGCAAGGATGTTAACAGTGCTGCCTTGAACAGTACTAGGTTCAAAGTAAGCTCTTAGGACAAGCTTTTTTATTTGAATTAAACTAACTTATTTGAGAGAAAGAATTATTGAATGGAAAGTTACTTTGAAAGAACTGGACAGGGAGAAGGGAGGTGGAAATTTGTAAACACCACGGGACAGGAAGTCAAACAAAGCATCCTTCGACCGTATCATGTCTTTAGGAGCCTGATTGTTCCACTGGAGGAGTCAATGTGCTTTTTAACCAATGAGTTCTAGAAGTCCCCTTCCAGATTTTTCTCTCTTATTCTCCTTTCTCTTTGATGGAATATCTATTTTTTTAAATCAGTATTTTTCATGTTAGCACCACAGAGTTAGCTATTATGTGAAAGAATTCCATTTTTTTAAGATGGTTTGGCAATGATTTGATATGATCCAGTAAAAGTTGATTTTATTATCCACATTCTCAGAGATTTTAGGACTTGTAGACCTCAAATAAAATCATTTGTTTAACAGGGTTGGAAAACATAAGAGGTATAAAAGAACTAATGGTAAAAACTAAACACATTGAATTATTTGTGTAATACTCTCAATTATAATAGAGAAGGGAAAAATGCAATAGTAAGAGAATCCATGGTATATAGGGAAAATTCATATAGCAAATGCAGTGTCAGAATATTCCAACTGGCCTATATTTAGTTGTATAATTTTTATTCTAATTTTTGGAAATATCTGATGTATAAAGAGAGCTAGTTGAGAAGAACAATAATGGTTAAGAAAATTAGGAAATAGAAATAAGACACAGATCTTCATAAAATGGTAAAGAATAACAGTGATTCATAAGAAATTTATTGAGCATTTGCTATGTGTCAGCTACATGATTTGGAGTACATTAATATAAGATAAAATATAAATTTTAAAATTTAAAATTATAATTATATAGCTTTATATAATTATAAAGTTTTACAGTTATATCAAGTATGTAAAAATACAACCATATGGGAAAAAAATAGTGTAAGCCTAAATTCCATAGCAAGGAAATCATATGGAATATTCTATGCTTTTCTCCAAAAGAATTTATACATTTTGGGGATTAAATATCTTATACTGTCTTTTCTTAAATCTCTATCAACATGCTCTGTATGAAACTTTTTGTTAATTTTTATTAAATGGTCAAAGCAACTATCAATATTGCATTGGAAATGAAGTTTTAGCAATAAGATTAATCAAAATGGTTAAAATACTTCTTTTTTATAACTTAAAAGCTAAATGTAAGCACTAGCATATGTTTTAATATTACTTTCAATTTTAGACATAATCTTAAGACCAAATTTGTTTGGCTGTTATTATTATTCCTATAAAATAAGTTCAAACTCTTAAAAATATGTGTTGGATAGTTTCCTAATGGTCTATAATATACGCATTTTAACTTGTTTTTAAAGATTTGAAATTTAGAGTCATGTATTAGAAATTTCATTTTTTCTTTCCTATGTCAAATCTTTAAAAGGTTAAAGTTATTATTGTTATGGTGGAAAATATCTTTTCCAAAATGCCAAAATGAATTAATATCTATGTAATGTCATAAAGAAACTTTAAGTTCCATATAATGTTCAAAGAACTGATTGCTATCTTTTCTATTATAGATGTCAAAGCACTCTACCTGCCCTGGCTGTATTCCAATTCCTGATCCATGAGTCTTCCTTCTGCAATAGAAAGGCTGTGTACCCTGAAGGCATCGACTGCCACCTCTTCACTCCCAGCCACAACTAACTGGACCAGAGGGTGACCTATCCTCTAGTCATCTCTGGGTCACTTGACAAGTAAAGGTAAGCTGAGGCAATCAAATTCTCTAATTCAGAAATTTAAATTCATAATCTAAGAAAGAATTGTCTGATTAGAAGTAAGAGGAGAAAACAGTATGTAGAGAGACACATGATTGGGTAGACTGTGATGTCATGTAGAAAACAAACTAATGGGAAAACAGAGCTTGTGAGTGAGCAGAAGCCAATCACAGTGGGATGAGTAAAGCAGACATACGCATTGTCAGAAGAAACGTATTATCTGCAAAGGACTAGAGCAAAGAGTGGTGAACTCTCTCTCAGGTGCCTTGAACCTGTGTGAATCTAGAACTACACTCCTGCTCTGGACCCTCTTTGGTCTGACTTATTATGTTTTCTGTTTTCATAAATCTTCATGGAAGTACTCTCATAGCTTCACATGTATCATTATAATAATATCCTCCTACCTGGTTTAGTGTGACTGGTCTCTGTGTTTTACAGCCAAAAAGGTTTTGTCTAAACTATACTTTTAACTATGTAGTAGCTTGGGTAGTGGCCCCCAAAAAAGATTTGTCATGGAAACTGTGCATGTGACCTTCTTTGGAAGAAGGGTCTTTGCAGATGAATGAAGTTAGAGATCTCAAGATGAGATCATCCTGCATTATCCTGTTGGGCCCCGAATCCAATGACAGGAGTTTTTATGAGAGACAGGAAGGAAGACACAGACCCAGGAGGACGCTGTGTGGAGACAGAGGCAGAGATCAGAGTGATGCAGGTGCAAGAAATGTGTTGAGTCAACCAGAACCTGGAAGAGGCAAGATTCTCCCCTAGAGCCTTTGAAGTGAGTGCAGCTCTGCTGACAACCTGATTTTTGAACTTCTGCCTTGCAGAACCATGAAACAGTACATTTCTGTTATTTTAAGCCACCAAAATTGTGATGCTTACAGCAACCCTAGGAAATGCCCAAATACTTAGGATTTTTTTACCCCCACATTGAAAGTGAGTGGCAGGGGTTTTCATTAAATAGGTAGTGAATATATAAACCGTGCCTCTATTTTCTTAAATAGAATATTATGAATATAATTTAGATGATTTCCTTAACTCTGGACAAACTTTAGCAACTTTGCTTTTGTATTCTGCAAAGATAATGGCTTGGCAGTGACTGTAAATGTTGATAGAGCTGTTGGTCCCCATGCCGTGGCCCTCGGTTGCTAGATCTTCCTGAATTAGTGGTTCTCCTTTATGGCAGTATCATTTTAGTTTGTTTAGTCTCTAATAGTTATGATTTTATTTTTCACTTATTAAGAATATTCTAACACAAAAATCATTTACAAGTTTATTATTATGCATATTAATGTTTATCTTTTATAGAATTGCAATTCTTTCAAAAGCTACTACAGGTACTAGAACAAAAAATCTGTAATTTTTATTTTAGGTATTTTTGGATTTGTTCTGTGTTTAAAGCAAGGCATTAAACATTATGTCTTATCTATAAAAATTAAACCAAACTATTTAGCATCTCTTTACCTCAGTTTCCCTATTTGTGAAATGGAGATATGGTTAACTATTTCATAGATGTGTAGGAATTAAATTAATTAATATATGTAAGCACTTCGATCAGTGTAGTTTTATATTAAACACTCAATAAATCTCTAGTATTGGCTAAACCTGCTATTTATAACTATTAATGAATTAGTTATTACTAATTTTGATTTTGTATATTTAGCAGTACATCCACCTCCTAAAAATTTACTTGTACTAGAAACAACATAATTGTGTTTTACACATATATATATTTTAAGTATAAATATATAGTCTCAGATCAGTGACCAAATGGGAGCAGTGTTTCTTCTAACTGCCCACGTTTTTGTGCTGGCTTTTATAGTACGTGTTTTTATTTCTGAGTCACTTTTTATATAGCTTATTCAAAACTAAGCTTGTTAAAATTCCCCCAGCATCTTTCCTTTGATACACATGGACAAAAGCATCACTAGATTGCATCTTTCCCAAACTCAAAATACAGAATTTATCATCAACTCTTCTTCTGCCCTTAAAATGATATCCAATCTGTTAACAATCTTTTCAATTCCAACTCTAAACCCCACACTTTGAGACCCAATCCTACCTCCACTCCTATGTTTCAGGCGTTATTTTCTATAGCTTGAGATATGGAGAAAGCCATCTAATTTCCCTCCTCTAGAGGGTGTGCATGTGTGTTTGAGACTAAAGGGAAACAACATAAACAGATTCCCAACTTCATGCACAATGCACGTGCAAAAATAGAAGCTCTTGCTATATCTCAGCTGTAATGTCCCATGAGGGCTGCCATTCCTTGATTCTGAAAAACCTGAGTGATTAACAATTATGACACAATAAGGATTATAAAAATCACCTCTACTCTCTGCAACTCTAATTTCAAGTATCAGTCCAGCCACTAGCATCAGTCAGGTTCCTGGTACAAGTCCTAGGACAAGTGCTAGAGGAGAGAATACTCTTCTTTCTTTTTAGGTATTAGGTTCTTCGAACTTTTTCCCACCTTAAAACTACATTACGCATGATGATACAGTCCTAGAATTTCTAAAGTTCAGCAATAATTTGGGTAAAATAGGATTTTATGATAAAAAAGCAATTAAGGAGAATTTTAGATATTATTTCTGAACTGAAACAAATGACACAGATGGAAAATTCAAAGTGCTAAGATAATACATTGCAAAAGGCTGTCTCTATATCATTTATACATGCATTAACTACATACAGACACATACATCAGCATGTGCTTACACAGAGTAGTATGTCACACTTGCCCCTGTTAGAGCTTTTGTGCCTTACCAATATCCTTTGGCAGAGCGTGGATTTTAGCAAGATAGTCACCAACATTATATCATGAAAGATCACTAGTATTGGCAAGATAAATCTCACCGTCTTTGGGTAGTCACCCTAAAAAGGTAATGATCCAGTTACCTATCCAAATGGGCTATAACAAGAATAACTATGACACTCTGAAAGGTGAGAGGTACAGACTTCCTGTTATAAAATTAAAAAGTCATGTGGATGTAATATACAACATGGTGACTATAGTTAACAATACTGTACTGCATATTTGAAAGTTATGAGAATAGATCTTAAAAGTCCTTATCACAAGAAAACAAATTTTTTGTAACTACATGTGGTGATGGATATTAGACTCAGGTGATTATTTTGTGATATATACAGATTATCAAATCATCATGCTATACAATGAAAACTAATAATGTTACATTTTAATTACACTTCAATGAAAGAAAATAATCAAATCCTTAAAAAAAAAAAAAAAAGGTGAGAGTAAAGGCAGCAGGGAAGGAGGCCCAGGGAAAAGAAATTTCAGGGGCCCCATATGAGGCTTTCTCTGTGAAGTGAAAGGTGTATTTCATTGTTTTCTGAACTTTCTCACATAAAGGCACTTCTTTTCCTTGTTCTGACACTTACAGGTGGAGTGACTGTCCTTGGCAAATTGCACCTATCTATAGCCAGAAGAGGCAACAGGGATCTACTCTGTCATTAGAGATCCCTCTGTAGGGTTGAGAGAAAACGGAGTGGGCTAGAGGCTACAGCTATCAGGAAGTGGGCGTGAGCTGCAGGATCGAGGCAGCTGGGTCATCAGACACGGCTGTCTCAATTCATGCCTGTTGCCAAAACTACTCCAACAAAGCCCCACCTGGCAACTCAAGGACTTTCTGTTCGAGCCTTGGATCACAAAAAGATAGACTAGGAATAAAGATGAGTGGTTTTGTTTGTATGAAATATGAGCTAAAATGGAAAGGCCACCTTCCCATTTCAACCACACAGAATTGGTAGGGAAAAAAAAATTCACTATCAGGAAAACACTATATACACACCAATATTTAGTCAATCTCCATAGCAAGAAATAAAAATCCCAGTTGAAAGAACGAGACAAAAAGTTCACTCCAGGTCATAACAGTCGGGGAGAACTGAAATCCACACAGGCACACAGAACTGATCATCTAACTACGACCTCAGTGTTACAGGTCGTTGGGAGTTCAGAAAGCAGTCCCAGATGCTTAGGGAGTTAGAACAAAGGTCCCTTTATAAAGCTGGGGACTGTGAATGGTTGTAGAGTCCATCAGTGGACCTGGAAAACTCTGCCTGTATCTGGGAATATATCACAGCAGTATGCCACCTGACTGAGCCAGGAGAAGAAAAAGCCTCTTGCTAGAAGTCTGACTCACATAACTATGCTGTTTGCAATGAATGGTTTGAATTTTAAATACCTGGGAATGGTAAAGCCTCGTGCTTAAGCTCACATGGGTTTGGTTCCCATTCTTACTACCAGGGGAGTGGTGTCCATTGTATTTAGGTGGAATTTGATTGCACTTGGCCTCAGCTGTGTTAGATGGTGCTTGCTTTCTGCTCTGGGACTTGTCTGTGAGGACCTAAGCAAGCATTCCAACTCATTTGTAAGCCTGGAAATTCCAGGGAATTTGCACATTAAGGGGTAACCACTGACCAATTGAGAGAAAAAGCTGATGTATAAATACTATTTTGTGTTTCTTGCAAGCAAGATTGCCAGATGTAGCAAATAAAAATACCAGACACCAATTAAATTTGAATTTTATATAAATAGGAAATTTTACGATAAAAAATCCCATGCAATATTTGGGATTTATGTTAAAATTTATTGTTGTTTGTCTGAAATTCAAATGTAACCGTGTGTTCCATATTTTATCTCTCAATCCTGCTTAAGAGGGCAATTCTAAGGCATTCTAAATGGCTCCTCAGAGTAGCCCCAGCGGGGGTAGAGCCCCATGTGCCCATAGCCATGACTGACTTGATAGCCCAGCTTTCGATGGGCTTCCCTTCTTTCTTCCTTTATGCTGGCCAGTTTCTCATTCCCTTATCTAGCGATCAGTTCTCAAAATAAGGTAACAGCACACAGAGTGTGTTTATTTTGAGAGCAACCACAAAACCTATAGAAAAGACACCCTCAGGATGGGATTCTAGAACTAAATAGCTCACTGGGAAGCAGCAACTGAACATTTTTGTGTTTTCCTCTAAAATTCATATGCTGATAACCTAGTGCCCAAGGTGACGTCTATGGGAAGTCAGGTCATGAGGTCGAACTCTCACGAGTGGGATCAGTGCCCTTATAAAAGAGGCCCCAGAGAGATCCCTCTCACCTTCTGTCATGTTAGGATGTAAGAAATCTGCAGCCTGAAAGAGAGTCCTCATCTGACCATACCTCCATCCTGATCTCAGACTTCCAGCCTCGAGAACTGTGAGAAATAAATAAACCACCCAATCTGTGGTATTTTATTACAGCAGCCTAAATGGACTAAGACAGTGATAATTCCTAGCATCCAATAGTAGCAGAATAAAAAAAAATGAAAATTCTCACATACGATGGATTGGGATTAGGTACTAGAGGAAGGTAAGGTATTGAATTATGCAGTATCTCTCCAAGGACTGTGTAGAGTTAACTACTTTGTTTTTTGTTTATTTTTGTTTTTGCTTTTATGGTTTTTTTCTATTTACATTTCAAATCCTATTAGTTTTTTTTAAATAAATTTATTGTGGTATAATTTCTGTACAGTAAACTACTCATACTTTAGATGTACAATTTGATGGATTTTGATAGATGTATATACCTGTGAAACCACCATAATGGATTAAAAATCCAATGTTTGTTCATGGTCTTGAAATAGAAAACAAAACAGAACAGAACATGGACCAACTCTTAACTCGAGGAATGCTGCAAGCGATAATTGTCTTTATATAATTGTTTTTGTTGCTGCTGTTTGTGATGTAAGGTGGTATTCAAATTACATATTATCACGTAAGTAGAACCAATTCCATCCTTTCATTCGTTGAGAATTTGTCATTTCTTCATTGGTTTGTGGTGTCATCTCTGTCATATGTTGTTTTCATATTCCTGTATGTCTATATCTGAGCTTTTAAATCTATTCTTTTCTGTTTATTTTTCCCTAAACCAACACCATGGTATTTTAATTATTTTAGCTTAATGTTAAATCTTTTAGCTAGTAAAGAAAGTGAGTGCCCTATGTTGTTTTTCAAGATAGAATATTGGATATTCTAAAAAAAAAAAAAAAAAAAACTCTTTAGATTTTGCCTGGTATTGCATTGAACCTAAAGTCAATTTGGAAAGAATTTTATCTTCATGATATTATACTTTACAGTCCATAAACATGTTGTGTTTGTTTATTTAATTAGATCTTTTAAAATGTTTCTCAATAAAGTTTTATGATTTTTCCCAAACAGGACTCTCACATACATTGTGAGATTTCTTTCCAGATATTTTGTATTTTCTATAATATTCTAAATAGTATCTTTCAAAATTCCATTTAACTGCTTATTGCTTGTAGGTAGAAAATAAATAGATCTCTATATTGATTTTGTATCCAGCATCCTTGATAAACTTTCTTTTTATTCCAATAATTTATCCACAGATCTTTGGATTTTTCTCTGTACACAATTATATCATCTGCAAGTAATGACAGTTTTATTTATTTCCTGCTGTTTCTTACGCTTCCTATTTTATTTTCTTGCTTTACTTTACTGCCTAGGGTCTCCAGTGAAGTTTCAAATAGAAGTAGTGGAAGTAGATCTTGTTACAATCCTGACTCTTTCACTGATCCATCACAAGTATGACATTTGCTATGTTTTCCGTAGATATCCTTAAGCAGATAATTTTCTCTTCTAAATTCTTTGTGGATTTTTATCTTAAATATATTGAATTTATCTCTTATCTGATGCTACCAATATAATAATTTCATTATTTTAATCTGCTAATTTAAAGAATTACAGTAATTCTTTTTCAAATTTTAATAAACTTAAAGTCGATATTATTAAAATGTTAAATATTTTAAAAAATAGGACTCTAGGGAAAATTCAATTCTAATTAAAATTCCAGCAGGCATATTGGAAAAATTGGCAAAATGTCTATAAAGTGCATGTAGGAATGCACTTCTTCCTGCCTCCCTCATCCATCTAAGCAATGGACTAAATTGTTTTTCTAGAGCTGTACAGAAGTGAAATCACATGTGTGCATTCTTTTTTGTCTGAGTTCTTCCACTCAGCAGTTATTTTAAGATTCATACGTGTTGTTTTATATACAAGGAGCTCATTTTTTTAAAAAAATTAATAAATTTTATTTTTATGGTAGTTTTATATTCACAGCAAATTTGAGCAAAAAGTACAGAGAATTTTCATATCCCCTTCCATATACTAGCTCAACATATGCACAATCTCCCTCAGTCTTGATATCCCACACCACAGTGGGACATTTCTTACAACTGATCAACCTACAGTGATACATCTTTATCACTCAAAGTCTATAGTTTATTCCCAGGTTCACTCTTAGTTTTGTATATTCTATGGGTTTGGACAAATGTGTAATGACATGTATTACCCACTATAGTTTGAAACAGAATAGATTCCTTGTCTTAAAAATCCTCTGTGCTCTGAATGACAATTAATCTTTTTCTCCCCACAACACCAACTCTTGGCAACCATTGATTCTTTTATTGCTTCTATAGTTTTGCCTTTTCCAGTATATCATATAGTTGGAATCATAAGGTATATAGACTTTTCAGATTGACTTCTTTGACTTAGTAATATGCATTTAAGTTTACCCTATGTATTTTGACATTGTAATAGCTCATTTTTCAATGCTGAATAATATTTCATTGTCTTGATGTATCACAGACATTGTTAATTTTAATGAAGTCCAGGTTATCAGTTATTTCTTTCATGGTACATTGTATTTAAAAAGTCATTCTCATACCCAAGGTCATATAGATTTTATCCAATATTATCTTCTGGAAGTTTTACAGTTTGGCATTTTACATTTAGGTCTATGATCCATTTTGAGTACTTTTTGTGAAGGATATAATGTCTATATCTAGATTTTATTTTTAATTTATTTTTTTGCATCTGTATGTCCATTTGTTGAAGAGACTATTTTTGCTCCACATTGTATTTCCTTTGCTCTCACATTTAGGTCTCTCATTCATTTTGAGTTACTTTTTGTATATGGTATAAAGTAGAAGTCTAACTTCATTATTTTGCATTCATTCTAATAATTTTTTTTCTCTTTCATCTTAAATTTTTTATCTTAATCATTGCCTTTTGTCTAAGATCAGTCTATCAGAATTTGTTCTCATGGAAATTTCTTTGTGGAGAAATCTCAAATTTTCTCTGTGGAGAAATCTCAGATTTTCTCAGTGAACTTTCTATTTTGCTTTAATTCATTGAAAGACACTTTTCTGGAGTAAAGCATTCTAAGTAGGCAGTTAGTTCATTTTTGAGTACTCATTTTCTTTTTTTTTAATTCACTTCTTTTTTTTGTTGATCTTGAGGATGAGTTGTCAGTCTGCTTGTGTCTCCTTTGAAGAGAAGGTAATCTATCATTTTTTTCTCGCCTGCTCCCAAGATATTCCCTTCAGCTTTGGCTTTTATCATTTTTATTATAATACAGACACATGTGGGTTTCTTTTTACTTGTCTTCTTGGGATTGACTTGAATTCTCAGACTGCAGATTGGCATTTTTAATAGTTATGGAAAAACTCAGCCATTATCATTTCAACTATTTATTGCTTCTTTCCTCATTATCTCTCTCATTTTCTGGAAAATCCATTAAAAATATCCTCCATCTTTTGTGTGCTACCTTTTGTCTGTGTAAACTCTATAGTAAATTTTCTTCTTCAATGCATCTAACCCCTTGTTAAATCTAACTTTTAAATGTTTAATTTTACAACTTTCATTTTTCATTTCTACAAAGTCTATTGGATTCTTTGTTCTACTATTGCCTTTTATCATTTTAGTTACTTGTTGATATTTTTCAGTTTTCATCTTGTTTAATTTGTCATATTCAGTATAATAGTTTAGAAGATGTACCTGACAGTTGTAATATCTGAAGTCTTTCTCTCTATTTCTGTTTATTTTGATTCCTGGCACTTTGTTTCCACATATGATATGTTATTTTTTGTTGTGGTACACTTATTACCTTTCAACAGTAATTTGAAACCTATGTCAGAAGTACTTTTCTCTAGAGTAGATTTTTACTCGCTGTCACCAAGCAACTTGGTGCTACCAATTCCGTTGAGTCTCCAACCAGGCTTATAGCATAACGTCACTTGGACTCCCTTGGTGAAGAGAATCAAAGCTGCTAATATGTGGCAAAGTCAATTATTGGTCACAGCATCTCAGAATCCTTTGTCCTTTCATTTTATGGCCTCTGCTTGTCTCAGGGGCAAGGCAAATTTTTGTTTAGGTATCAGAGATCAGGTTTGCTTCTTTTTATCCTTACCATGATAATATTATACATTAAGATCCCATTTTAATATGCTGTAGTCTTCTATTAGACTCACCTCTTTGGGAAGTTGAACAGCCTTTATTCCACCTACTTTTCTTATATAGGCATCATATTAAGCTCAAGATAGCTTGTTCAACAAATGCTGTCAATGCAAAATCATTTAATAAATAATTCTGGTCTTTAAATACCAGTCTCCACACTTACACTTCTCTTATATGGTTGACAAACAGTTTCTTTATATCCTTTATTTCTTAAATATTCTTAAAGAATTTAGAAAATATTTTATCCAGCATTTTGCATTGTTTTCAGTAGAAGAGGTAGCTCAAGTATTCTAGTTTTTCACTTCTGGTAACAGAAGTCTTTCATCCATGATATTTAATGCTAGAGAAGAATTCTGGGTTGCTTACTAACCTCACTTTTTGCTGTTAGTATTAAGTATGCAGACTTGAGGGAGTTTACTTAATGACCTTCAGTGAAACGAAGGTCCATCTTTATTAGATGATGGCTCTAACAGCTTGGCACAAGAGCACAGAGAAAAACATTCTGTGAAAAACATTTCAGTTATATTGACAGAGGAAGAATCTTTGCAGTAGACTCAGGCTCGAGACAATAAGTAGATATATGATAATGGCTTATTGGAAGTAAGCGCAGTATCTATTGTCAGTTTAGAAGGCCCAGCCATACACAGCTGATAAGATATTGCATCGCAACAACCTTTTCCTTGGAGAATTAAAGGAAAAAATAGAATCCACCTAAGCACTGGATGACAGAAGGATGAGCACACCATGTTTAATGGAAAGACAAGGGGGCAAGGGATGAGCACAATGACCCTGTTCTCCTAGTTTATGAGATTTGGGTCACTTCTGCTTTTATACTGGATGGGGTGTCAGTGCCTCTCCCTTAACCTTAATCAGAAAAACCTCAGATTTTACAAGGTAATGGTATGAGTGGAAGTAGAACATTGGTGTACAAACCACGACCACAGAGCACTACTCATGCAGAAGCAGTTGGAGATTCCATGAGGTTCACCTCTACCTAAAATCTACTGTGCCCAGAGAAGTCACAGCTATGTAGCTAAACATGGCCTTGTGTGGCGACCACAGCAGTTTCATATTCCTGAATTCTGTATTCAAAAGGAAGGTAGGAAGCATCACTCTCCTTTGCTATGGTTCAAATTATTCCACCAAGGAGAAAGAGTGGTGAAAAAAATTCTTTTTGTACTCTTTTTCCTCAGCTCCTTCAGTTCTGGTGGGAAGAAGACTTCTCTCGTAATAATATAAGGACTGGTGATCAAGATTAGCAGGTGAAAAGTTGGTTATTCTTCTAGATGCTCCCATCTGAGATGATGGAACAGCCCAACACTGCCCTCTGCAATTGGAAGAAGGAATAGGTTTATCTCTCCATGGTCTGAATGGAAAGTGACAGACTGAAAATGTAGTCATCTAGGCAGAGTACAGGAAAGTAGAAGAGGAAATGGGAGAGAAACTAAGTGAAAAGGGACTTCCGTGGTTTCATGATTGGCTTTCTGTACAGCTTGTTTTTTTCAGGTCATAGATTGCACCTGCATCAGCACAATCTCTCGATGACTTCAGGGCCTCATGGCTTGCCTGTACTCATGCAACACCAATATGTAAAATTATCGTTTTGAAATTGTTTTTGTTTTTCATAAGGCATTCTCTAAAAATGAAGTATCTTGCAGGTTATTCTTCATATTTGATTTTTTAAAAGTGAGACAGACCTAAGATATTGAAGATATTTTTAAGAGACAATATAAAAACAAATATGTTCATTTATTATAAACATATTCACTGTAATATATATTTGATATAAATGTCAGAAATGAAAAGAAATTAGGTACCAGCAAGTTCAGGAGAGTTGACATGAGGAAAACATTCCAATACTCAGAAAAGTGGTTTCTCAAAGGTAAATTACCTCTTCCTAACAAAATTAAATAACTCATTTCATCTTGTTTAGTCATTTAATTATCCTATAAAAATAAAAAGTCAGGGAGCAAAGCTCAATAAAAGCAAAAAAATATTTAATTTTTATCTTACAGTGAGGCATACAGTTTAGTAGTTAACAATAAAATGTTTTAATCCATATGCTACTCAAGGTTTTCTTTTAAACTAGAAATTACAAAGTGCTAATTAGAGTGTGGGCTGCATATCAAAATACACTGCTCTATTGAAAACATGTTTAGATAAGGACCTACTGAATCCCTGCAGAAAAAAACTGTGCCATAATTATCAGACAACCAAATAAGTAATTCACCTTAATAATTTTTTAATATATCAAATGCCTGGTTCACAAATCACTTAATCATATTTTATGTACACTATTGTAATAAAACTTCTTATATGTGACAAAAGTGACTTGTGTCCCAATGTCATATAATTATTTCATATTCACCAGACCTTAAATTTTCAGCACAAATCTATTTTGGGTTTCTCAATACTATCTTCACATCAGAGATAATTTTGTGAAAGCAAAGCACAGAAGTCTGGTTCTGATCTTAAGGCAAGTAGCGTGATACTTTGGCTCCTCTACTAACCCACTTACCAAACTAGCCTACTCTATTCACTGCTCCTTTTGCTGAAATTTTATCTTAACATGGATTTATCTTTGTATGAGAGAGAAATATTTTTGAGGACAGTATATTAACATAGAAATATATCTCAAAATAGTGTCATGTAATAGTAACTCTCTTACTTACTTTTGGAAAATTAAATTTTTATTACACAACTTTAAATGGTAGCAGAAATGCACAGGTATTTTTATTTCCTTAATACATTCACTTAAAAATTAAAGTCTACTAATAGTACAATGATACTGCTACTATTTTCAACAGTAGTATAGCTGTCCCTGGATTGTGGAGAAAATAATCCTGAATATAAAAGATGAAATTAAACATACATTGCAGAATTAAAGAGAATAAATATGAAAGGAATATTTAGAGAAAAATCCATTTTAATGAATAGTATATTTTTAATGTTAAGGAAAAATATTTCATAGTAATTTTAAATTGCTATGAAAACTTTTGGCCTTTCAGTAGGAAAGGCAACGAGCAGAAATAGAGTCCAGAGAAGTGATTTTACCTGGCTTTAAAAATGGGATAAGCCTTTAAATGATTTAATTTCTTTATCCTCTTGCACTCCTTATTTCTATATGCATTTTCATACATCTCATTTCTTTTTACCGCTCCAATTGGAACCTTAGATATGGGTTATAAAAGGAATGAGGGTACAAGTATGTTACATGAATATTGGATTGAATGAAGAAAGGGATTCCTAGTAAAATGGAATTGGTTCCCTGGCCTTATTTTCAGAAAGATCTCTTCCTTTTCCTTTCACTTTCATAACAGTCTTCAGCTACCATTCCTGTGAAATATCCATGCATTTCCCTGCTCAGTGAAACTTTCTTTAATCTCAGTATCTCCTCGCTGCTTTCCCATAATTGTGTTGATAAATATGGCAGATTAGTTCAAAGAGCTTATTTTTTTTAAACATACAAATTACGTTTCCTTAGGAGTTCAAATTAGTTTAGAATATGGAAACTAAGTTAGTTTCTCATCCAAGTCAGGAAATACTACATTCTCTTTAACTCTCTCTCTTGTCATTGGCTAACAATTAACTAAAAATGGACTTAGACAACACATTATTAGATTTGCATCCAAAACAGCTTGCAAGGAAATACATGTCTTTTCAGTGATGAATGGGAAGCCTTACATATTATACTGCCAAGGATTTACCATGTCATTTGCTGAAAAGCCAAATGTTGACATGGATCTTAATTGGTCCCCATCAAATGCCATATCTTCTTGACATAAAATTGAGTTACGGCCATCGCCAGTCATCAGCACTCTAAATATTGTTGTAACATTGCTTTGCATTGGAGTTTAAAATTAAAGCAAATATGCAAGATGTGAAGTAGAAACAGTATAAGCCAGATTCAAGTTACTAAAGAATTCTGTGCTTGAGAACAAATATGACATACAGAATTGAGTGACATCTTTCTTTAAAATTCTAAGAATAGTTATTATATTTCCAAGGCTAAAAAGTGGTTTCCTATGGTTCCAAGCTAGTAAATTTCCATGGTGAACACTGAGGAATTACAGAGGCAGATACTATTAAGTTAATGATGACAAATACGTTCTAATTTTTAGCACTTATCTTTAAATAAGTCAGTGACCCTATAGATTGCATTTTATTATTTCTAATAGTATTTACTTGCAGGAAAAAGATGAGTTTTTATAAAATGTCTTATAGAAAAAAAAAACAGGGAGAGGAAAAAAATCTATGTAGTATCTCTCTCTTAAATAATAGGTGATTATATTCTGTCATTTTTGCTCCCAAAAAGATACTGAATCTGTGAGCCTATAAATAAACTCTGGGGTGTCTTAGCAGGCTTGTTTGTTGTACCAAGAAGATATCCCATGCAAAATCTTCTAGGTGAGAAAGATAAGATAGAAACTTTTGGGAAAAAAATGACCTTTTCATCTTCTAATTCTTTGTTCTTTTCTATAATCAACATAGTTTAAAATCAAAGAAAAAAAATCAATAATTTTTCTTTATAAAGCATGTTTTATATAGAGTATAGGATTTCATAACAGTAAGACCTAAATGACTTTGAACTGAACTGAGCTCTCATACTTAAGCTTATTTAATTCTTACAACACTTGTAATTATGCCCATATTTTATAGAAAACATATTCTTCATTGAGGTTAATTAACTTTAATAAAATTACAGATTTAATAAATATTGAAGCTAAATTTCAAACCCAAGGCAACTTAAAATAAAAGCCTGTACTCATTACCACGCTATCTAGTCACCCAAGATCTTATGTAATAGTGCAACTCCATCGGTCAACAGAAATGAGAATACCATTTACACTTAAGCTCTTGCTTCCCATAAAGAAAAGATGCTTGAATACATCGGCAAATATATATTTTTTCTTATTTAAAGAAAAAGTATCTTGCCTAAGGCCACACAGCAAGTGACTGGCAAAACTTAAATGAAAATATGAAAGTAATTTAAACATATCTAACAGTGAATATTATAATTTATAATACACACACTATTTAAATCTCTCTCTCCTGCTGGGGGCATTTGATTAAAAAAAGACAAGGGAAAGTGTAATCAAATTATCTATTTAAACTACCTTGCCCTACAGAGTGTATAGATTTAATAACCTAATAGCAGATCCAGTGGAAAAATATGATCTATGATTTTTATAATGGAAAACCATTGCTGTTTTATTTTATGCTCCTCAGTGAAAAAAGGCAAAAGTTGAAACAGAAATAAAAAATCTAGTAACAATATAATTGCCTACTGGTATTTCTGTAGAAGTCATCCATCATGTTTTTTTTAAGAAATCACACATGAAACTTTCAGAAGGGAACTATAGCCTAATGTTCCCATCAAAGGAAAAGGTTAACTCTTACCTCATAGGATTTTACTGCAGGCACACCACAGCAAGCAGAGAATCTGGCAGAAAAGAAGTAGCAATATATTTGTAAGGAGAGATTTACTTTATTTCATGTCTTTGTTTATTTAACGTCTCAGGTGATATATGGCATTTGCTTGACAGCATCCAATTTTTGTGTGTCATTGAAAATGAAGAAAGTATCCATTTATCAATTTTCTTTTCTCTGTTTCCCTGGGACATGGAAGAACAATATACCCTATTTTTTCTCTTTAGGATTCTTCACACTTCTTTTGCACTCATGTAACTCTTGTGTTCTACCAGTAACTCTTCCTCTTTTGGAAGGTTATCTATTATTACCTCCCGTTCCTGTAATAGTCTTATGTTTTGGTCTTAGTCTGATAACTCTTAATGTGTTTAAATGCTTAATATTCTTATATGTCATTTTCTCTCTATTGAAAAGGATATATCACACTGAAAAACTAAATGTCTAATAAAAGTTTTATTTCCCCTGGAAAAAAATGACATACCAGGTTAGCCTAAAAGAAGTCAAGTTAAATGACATCCCTACCACCTTGACAAAATAGAAAATTATTTACTCTATATATACTAATAATATTCTCCAAATGAACTCAAATGGTGATAAATCAAAGATGTCACATAAATAAGTTCCTCATTTATATCCTTATCAAACTCAACACTGGAAGAGTAGTAAATTAAAGATGTCACAGAATTATGTTCCTTGTTTCTATCTTTACCAAGAGCAACACTGAAAATTACAATATAATCTTCTCCCAAGTGTTCAGAATTTTGGGAAAATTCATAGCCTGAGAAAAGGAGTCCTGCATAAAAGATAACCATGGAAGTCTTGGTTATTCTCAGCCATAAAAAATAATAAAATAATGCCACCTGCAGCAACAGGGATGGACCTGGAGATTGCCATTCTAAGTGAAGTAAGCCAGAAAGAGAAAGAATCACTTATATGTGGAATCTGAAAGAAAAAAAAAAAGCCAAATGAACTTATTTACAAAATAGAAACAGACTCACAGACATAGAAAACAAACTTATGGTTACTGGTGAGGGGGGGAGGGTGGGAAGGAATAAATTGGGAGTTTTAGATTTGCAGATACTAACTAATATATATAAACTAGATAAACCAAAGTTCATACTGTATAGCACAGGAAACTATATTCAATATCTTGTAATAACTTATGGTGAAAAAGAATATGAAAACGAGTATCAGTATGTTCATTATGACTGAAGCATTATGCTGTACACCAGAAATTGACACAACATTGTAAACTGACTACACTTTAATTATGTGTGTATGTGTGTGTGTGTGTGTGTGTGTGTGTGTGTGTGTGTGTGTATATATATATATATATATATATGATAACAATGGAAATGATTCCTGGCAGTGGCAGATATGACGTGGAGTTAACAAAGCTCAATCTCTGTGTGTGTTTACATGATCATATATTGCTAACAGATATCTGGCAAAAGTACATTTGCAAAATTTACAATGTATGATATTTTAGATTGTTTTCTTAAGTAGTACCCTCAAGTTGTACAAAATCTAGCCCCTCAAATTCTGGTTCCACACTTGATTCCTTGACATATAATCTAGGATATGAAAATAAAATGTTCCAGTAATATACCAACAACATCATACAGTCTTGGTAATAAAAAAGGCATTAAAGCTCATCCATTCAACCTCATAATAAAATGATTTGAAATCCTTAAATTATGTTGGTATTTAAATTACTCATACAGTGCTACTTCAGTACTTTTTGAATAACATCATGCCTTTTCCTCTTAAATTGGCAATTAAAATATTTTAAATAAACTTTGTTAAAGCATAAATTAGATAAAATATAATGATCCCATATTTAAGAGTATATTTCCATGATTTTTGACTAATTTATACACTGACATAACCACATTTACATTCAAGATATGGAGAATGACTAACCCCATGAGAACGTAATGACTTTGCTAACATGCTCACTAGAAAAACTGGTGAAATTAAAAAAAAAAATCATTTAAAAAAGTCTCTGGAAATGGCCCTAAAGACACACAGCAAATGAAGAAAAAAATCTATTCAAGAAAATCTACTAAAACTCAAGAGGAACTGTTATGTTTTCTAAACCAAGACTGCACCCTCCCTCCCTATAAAACTGACTACAAACACAATTGCTCATATCTGTGATACACTAAAAAATATTGGATTATATACTTTATTTTATTTTGGATTATACACTTTACACATGTGACCTGTATGAGATGAAAGCTATACCTCAGTAGAGGTGTTATATAAATGTTATGGAATATTTCACAAAATATTTCCCTAGGTCACACGCTCACTTTGCTCCAGGCAATCACTGATCTTCTGTCTTACATTATAGACTGATTTGTATTTTCTAAAATGACATATGTGTCACATCATAGAGGAAGTACTATTTTGTTTCCAGCTTCTTTTGTTCAGGATAATGTGTTTGAGATTCACCCATATCCTGTACGTTGCCAGTCTGTTGCTTTTTGTTGGTAAACAGTAGTGTTACATTGATGGGTACATATCACATTTGTTTATCCACTCTCTTGTTGAACATTTGGGTTGGTTTTAGTTTGGAATTTTACAAATAAATCTTCCCTGAACATTTGTATGCAAGATTTTGTGTGGAAATATGTTTTCATTTCTCTTGGTAAATACTTAAGAGTATAATTGTTGGATTCTATGATAAGTATACTTGTCAATACAACATAATACAGTAACAAAAACTATTTGCTATTTACTATGTACCAAGCATTATTTTAATCTCTTTATGTGTACTAATTCATATAATCCTCACACAACCTGGGGCACAGAATCCTAATAGAAATGACTTGAAATGGACATTTAATATACACATATATATGGAAAAGTTATAAGCTATTTTAATAATTTATCTATTATATTCTTATCCCCATTTTTTACCTGAGGAGTCTGGAACACAGTTAATTCATAGAAATGCATGTTGTTATTCATTGATTACTATAGTGTAAACACACATAGTGAAATTTCAAAATGCTATGATACAGTGTAATATTGGTTTTTATTGAGAATAGAAATCCAAGTATTTTCTTTACATGAAATGATCACTGGGAGAAAAAAAGAAGTGTTCAAAATGTGAGGACCAATTTTATTTATATTTGTGAAACTGGATGATAAATTTTGATCCCTTCAAGGCTCTCTCTTCTGAAGCTTGATTTATTATCATCCCTCTCGCTTTGGTATCTACAATCTGTCCTCCACTTATTTCTTCTTCTCAAGTTACTTTTATACTCAAGAAACTTTTATCCTTAACAACAACAATAACAATCATAATAATAACACTACTTTTTCTCTACACTAGAATACAACAAACTAACATGATTTTTAAACTCTTGATGTTACATTTCAAAAGGGATCATATCCTTTGTTTTCTTCATATTTCTGTTGCTAATGTACAACACCTACCACCGACTGTAATGAGAGTACTCAGAAAGGGTTCACCAATCATTTCCTCAATTACCACCCCACTATTCATTCTCTACGTACTTAAAAGCTCTTAAGAGTTCTGTTTTCTAACACTCATTTCTTCTCTCTAGATTTTCTTCATAATTATACCCATCCGCAAAGTGTTATGCAATTATTATTATACACAAAAGTCTGACAAATATATTATTAGAGCCTGCTTTAGGATATGGACTGTATTTTCAACTGTCTACTTGCATCTCCACCTAAACTTATAGCTGGTCATTCAAATTCAGTGCATGAGAAGACCAGTTGTTCCATCTTGCCAATTCCTCAGCCAAACATTATTGATGATAATGATGATGAAGATGTAGATGCTGATTGACAAAGATTCAAAACAAACGTGCTACTCCTTCTCTGTCTCCTCTTCAATTAGCAGTGTTACCGTTAAGACAATTTGCTAAGTCATGTGAATTTCTCTAGTCCTTGCCTTCTCTTTTTTTTCTCCCCAGATGTTTCTTTAGTAATGAGCTGTCTTCCTTGTTCCTGAAATAATGCCTTATGTTTGATGTTAAGACAACTCTGCTTTTCCTCTCTCTCTGCTCCAATTGCCTTTGGAGTAAAAACCAAAGTTCTTAGCCCAGAATATGAGATCTCCCATCATCAAGAGCTAACCTACCTTTGTAACTTCTTATCCCGTGCTTTCTCCAGCCTCACTATGTTGTAGACCACACGATATGCAAGAGGCCTTCAATAAAACTAATGATGCATTTATTTCCTTTTCAAAAGCACTTTTCCACTCCTTGTAGACCAGATGAAGAACTATTTGGAAAATATTCTTCTTATCTGACACAAGGTAGACATTCAACAAATAATTACTGATATGGGAAGATTAAGTTTTAAGCCATAATTTCTGTAAATCTCTGGCAGCCATGGAGATGCATTGCACAGAACTCTCTTCAAGAGATAACCTGCTGCACAAAGTGCAGTTAGCCAACAGCCTTCAGTTGCAGTGCTCTGGGGACTCACCACAGCATTTGGGGTGAAGTCACCCTCTCCCTAAACAGTTTCTACTCAGTGACTGCACACAGCAGAGGTTCTAGTGTCTGGCCGTTTTTCCCCATCACAGGGCACTCATGGACAGTCTTTGCAATGGAGCAACTTATTAGGATGGTTGGGGCTTTCTCAGGGATACAGTCAAGTCTGAAGGTCTTCTCATTCAATCATCCTTCCTTCCTCCTTTACTGAACAGTGGTCAGATCTTCACAGTCTGAAACTCCCTCTGACAATTCCTACTCCCTCTACCCTAGCTTTCACTGGTGTCTTCCTCAAGAAATCTCCTGCCTTTCTAATTTAAGTCCTTCTTGATGTTTACTTCATTGAGATCCCAGACTGATACAAAAGTCTTTATTAATTTCCAAATCAAAAAGTCCTTCTACTCATAGAATTTTGTATGTAACTCTATTCTATCTTTTCCAAATAGAGTCTAAAATTTTAGGTTGCTCTTTTCACTAGGATGCAAACTGTGTCATTGGTACCATAAGTAAATGCTTATTAAATGAATTTAATTATTCATTCATGGTTTCAAATTTATCACAAAAATGCATTATATCTGTACATAGATTTTTGTATGCACACATATACATACACATCAATCTGATTAAAATCATATTTAACTTCTCATTCAGGGAAATTTTCTGAAACATCTGCCATTTTCATATTCCAGATATAATAAATATTGTATAGATTGTGTTTTAAGCATTCCACAGTACTCATGGAAATTTAGTCCTTTGGGCCGAAAAGAATTCTCCCATCTCTTCATTTTCAAGTCAGAGGGTAATCATGACTATTCCTTTAAACCACACCGAGAACAAATACACTGACATTAACAAGGTTAAACATGAACTCAAGAAGTGTTGAAAACTAGAGGATAGCTGTCGTGTAGCTTTATACTCTTGACCAGTCTAACTGATGATACTAACTAGCCATGAATAGAACCTGAGCAATTTAATTAATGAAGTTATGAGTCATTCTGGAAACAACTGGGGCAAAGCTAGACTAATAACATGTAAGTTTGCAAAGTGATGTGATTTCAACAACGTTGCATTTTTAATACGACTGCTCTTTACACAACTGAATTCTAAACTGAAAATGCGTATGTATTCATTTGCTAGCCTTCATAATTCCTAAAATAAGTTCTTATGGAGATAAATTAATTCCAAACTATAATAAAAATCAGCGAAGAATTACAATGCTCCCTTCAAAAGACCACCTACTTTTGAAAATGTATAATTCATTTGCATTTCAGTTTCTCAGCTTAAACCTTAAATAAATGTTATTCACATTTACTCTCTGTGTCTTCTTTACATAATCATGACAGACACAAAGATATCACACCACATTTTTTCTGTGTGATTTGGTATTACTTCTGACAGTAGCTCTGAAATGTTGCCACCTTTTAGCTAAAAATTTCTGCGAATCTGCTAATATTTTTCAGCTTGTCAATACAATTTCAATGTGATCACTGTTTATCAAATAGAAGAAGGAATAAAAACAAAATGGAAGACATATCATATATGCTTAATGAACTTGAAACTAATTGAAAGGAGAATAAAATTGTGTATGAGACAAAAGAACACAAAAATTGAAGCAATATATTCTCAGAATGAACATGATCTACATCTACAAATGCTTTGTTCAATGAAGAAAACATTGTTGTGCAACCTCTGGGAACTGTCGACAAAAATAATCAATAAACAATCAATAAGAAAAATAAAAGAGTTTTATTTGACCCAAGCTGAGGATTATGGCTCAGAAGCCAGTTTCCCAGATTACTCTGGGAAACTTTTCTCAGATTACTCTGAGAAACTTCTCTGGAGAAGCATAGTTTTCAGCACAGTTTTATATGTTGTCAGAACAAAGAATATTAAAAAAAAAAACTCATGAATACATTTCTTCAAGGTTTCAAAAAAACAGACTAGCATATACCCAGCGAGTCAGTATGGCCTTGGCACCCCAGAAGGAAGTCTTATCATCAAAGGTGTACCAGCATTGGCATCCCAGGAAGAGAGACATTTGGACAAGGACATTCTTTACTTCTGGTCAATGTGCCCTTTTCTTTAATAATTAAAGCAGATGTACAAGGTATGTTCAATAGACCACAAACAGGCTGCTTTACTTAGCATGAAATTCAGGTTAACTCAGGTATACACCAGAATGACTTCTCTGTACCTCAATATGTGAAATTTTCTTTTATCAGAACATACGGTAAGTATGTGTTCTGGATGAAGACTTTACAGATAGGATTAACAGAAATAAGAAGGGAATGATAAAAAAAATAGGATGAAAATAAGAATTATTGTGATATGTGTGGAAATAAAGATAAAAGTAAAGACAGCTAAACAAAAGTATAATTAAAAGCACTGGACATCAAAATAAAGAATCATATTTACAAGAATAAAAATGGGAATTAAAGAATTTAAAGAATGTAAAGAATTAAAAGGGAAATGCAGAGCTTGGAGAAAAAGGTATAACAGGGCTAACATATATAAAAAAGATATGTTTAGAAGTCAAGAAGAAAAATATCAACTCTCTAACAAAACAGTAAAAAAATAACCATAAAGCATTCACGGAAAAAGTACAAATTGGGAGTAAAATATGCTGAATATTCAACTTTACTGGTATTAGGAAGGAAAACAATGTCCCTCCCCAAAGATGTCCACATTGCCATCTCTGGGACCTGCGATTATGTTGTGCTTTGGGGTAAAGGGTGACAGAATTTGCCACCCTAAAATATGCCCCTTTGGCATGAGAATTACTTGGAGCTAAAGGCACTTAGAAAACAGCAGGTGCAAGAAGGGTGCTTGACTTCTCTTTTTCCTTCCTAAAAGCAGGAGATAAAATTCTTGTGAGAATGATGCCCTCTTGGTACCAAAAAGAAAGAAACATTCTTATCACCAGAGCTCGGGAGTTGAGGCCCAGAAAATTCTGTACTAATGTACATTGTTAAAATAACTTTTATCTTGCTTCAGTCTCCTGACATGTTTAATTACTTCCCGGCAGTTGCCTCTTTGTTCAACCTAATATATAAGCACTTGGGTTTTGCCATTCCTTTGCGTCTTTATTTCCTTAGGAAGGCTCCCATGTCATGTGAAACTTCTATTAAATGTATTTGCATACTTTCCTTCTGGTGACTTGTATTATGTCAATTGAATTCTCAGGCCCAGCTGAAGATGTTAAAAAGGTAGAGGTACCTTTATGTCTCCCCTACAAAGGTAAGGGGATATTAAGATTGCTGATGGAATTAAGGATTCTAATTGGCCTTAAAATAAGGAGATAGTCCTGGATTCTGTGGGTGAGCCCAGTACAACCCCGAGGATCTTTCAAAGATGGAAGAGAAAGGCAGAGTCAGAATGACGTGCTGTGAGAAAACTAAAAGGACTTTGAAGGTGGATGTGGACATGAGGCCAGAAAAGTGGGGACCCCCAGAAGTTGGAAAAGTCATAGAAATGGATTCTCCTCTACCTAGACCCTCCAGAAGGAATGCAGCTCTATAACACCTTGATTTAAGCCTAATGAGGCCCATTTCAAAATTCTGGCTCCCAGAATTAGAAGATAATACATTTCTATTAAGTTACCAGGTTTGTGGTCATCTGTTAACAGCAGCAATAGAAAACATTAATAATGAAATGAAATCAAATTAGAAAAAAAAGAAACAAAATCAAAACCAATGAATGAAATCAAATTAAAACATTCATTGGATAAATTTTCTCAGTTTGGCAAGGATAAAATAAATAGTAGCTCACTATGTGCATTAGAAGGGCTGTATTCTCTTATGCTACAAGTGGATATGTAGAGACTGGTGCACATATTCTGGAAGGTAATTTTGCAGTATATATCAAAATGTTTAAGAATAGCTGTTTCTTTTAATTATTGGTTCATTAATTCTGATGTAAGATCTTTTTATCTTAGACAAAACTGAATATTAACACTTTTACAGATATTCTTGGCCTTTCAGAAATGAAATAAGGCATAGGTTTAATATACTTAGAGTTTAATCAAATAAAGAAATACTATGCATTCACTAAAACATCCTTTTCTAAAAGAATATCTAATAATGATAGAGCAGACACACTCCTCAGACTTCATCAGTTTTCTACCACCAGCATCTACATCACAGCCTGAAGCCAGAGAGAGTCTCCCTTTGCCTCTAGGGGTTAGGCCAGAGGGGTGGGAAATTACCCTCTAGGAGCAATGCTGGACCAACTATTGGTGGGAGGTGGAGTATAAATACCTACTATGCTTTTTTTCCCCTGGCGATGTAGCAGAGGAGTGAGTTCTCTCCCATCACCTCCAGTGTCCTCAGGGATCTAAGCTGCAGGCGCCCCCAGTGGTGGCTGCACGCTGTGTTTGCTGCTGGACCTTCCCTGTCTCACTTCTCCATTCCCAACCAGCTGGTATTTCTTTCTCCTTCAGAAAAAAACCCCAAAACTACTTAATTTTGAATCCTTACAAAGTACTACAAAGTCCCACACATGGAATTGTTTCAGTTTGTATTCAAAATGTAAATATATAAAGAGAGAAGTAAATATATAAAGAGAGAAGTAAATCTGAAGATGCACCTAGATCGAGTATAACACGATTGGTGGATTACCTTGTAGCACAGTTCTTAAAAGAATTAGTAACAGAATTTCCTGCTAGAAGGAGAGTTAACTGCCCAGTTTCTGACTTCCAAATTTGGCTGATAAGCAGAAGCCCATGTGACTGTTCCCGTGGATTTTTGTCTCACTCTGGCATCAAGGGCAGAAGCCCAGGAGCACCTGTTCCACACACTCATCTCAGTGCACTTACTCTCAGGTCTGGGAGAGCTTTCTCTCGTGATATTTTCATATACACTTCTTTGTTCATGTTTGACTGTTAAAATTCTCTCCTATCCCCACCATGGCAAAAAGAGGCCATCTTTTTAGTGGATTCTATCATTTGAGTGCTTTCTGGATTATTCATGGAGAATTAATAATTAAGTCTGAGGACAGCAAAGCATTTTTTTTTCCACTTTGAAAAACTGGTGAGATAGGAGTCATACCAAAAAAAAAATCATCTTTTTACTGTTCAACAAGTCATATTGGCACTTTATAGGCAGAGTGTATTTATAGGACTTGTGTGGGTAAGAATTTCACTTGAAATGCCATTGCTTCAGAGATACAGGGAAACATTTTAAATAGAAGATGTGAGAAAGCCTCCTATTTGTCCTCAGGTCCCCCCAATCTAGATGAAGACACCAGAGCTCAGTAGAAAGGAGGGAGGGGGTAAAAAATCGCCTCAAAATTTATAGTTTCTAGAAAAGTTGGCATTCTTTTTAGATTATTGAAACTTTGATTCATACTGATAGATTTCAGGAATATTTTACTTTATGAAATTAAAGGAACTTTTCCTAAGTGTCATAGGCTCTTAAATCACATTTTCAGCTTGTTTCAAGCTTCCCTAAAATTATAGCTAATTTGTATGACAAAAAAATGTGATGAACAGTTATGAAAAAAGGGATTTATTTATTTGTTGACTTCTGTGAGGTTTGATTTTTCTCCTAGCCAGAAAAAGATTTCTCCTATGAAACATAAAATATTAAATGTGACAAAATTAATATTAATTCAATAATGCAATAAGAACTTGTTGAATATCCAGTATGTACCAGTTATTGTTCCACTGACCATGGGTATAAGAGTATACAAAATAAAAATCCTTCCTTTAGTAGAGCTTGCTCTCTGGCATCAAGTAAATAAGAATGAATCATAGCATTCCATTACTTGTTACATGGAAATTTTTAAAACATATGCTGTATTATTTGTTAACCAGAGTGAATTATTTTGGAGTGTTGCAATTATTAAATGTACGTTGTCCATAATTACAGGTATTAGTTAGAGTAACAACTTTTTGGTCTGAGTGGTTATAGCAAAGTTAGTGGGTCCACTGAGATGCCTGCCCTTCTTTCTCATCTTTCTTCTCCCCTATAAATGACTAGCAAATTTGTGCAATGTCTGCTCAGTGGATGAACCAGAATGAAAAATGTCTCATACGTCTGTTGTTCTTGAGTCTAATAGATTACCTATTTTTTATTTTCGTCTTTCTTTCAACAAGTCAATTGAAACATAATTTCAGTTGTGCTCTTTGGATGATTTCAATTGCTTCAGGGAGAGGAAGGTGGAAATATATCTTTTAATCCATGATACATCTCTGTTAGATTTCTTTCAAACTAATTAGCACTAGGTCGTCTGACAAATACAGGTGCAGGTAACCAAACAGGGGGAAGAGTTTCCAAGGCAGCCAGCGGTTCACGTAGGATGAGAAGGCTGTGCTGAAAGCCAAGCAGAAGACACATTCCAGGCACAGAAAGGAGAACTTTGCTGGGGAATGAAAGTATTTTCCAAAATATCAAGCATAATGTAGTAAAACCAGAAAAACTCTAGATAACTACGCCAAGTCAGAGACATATTTAAGAATTATTTATTGAACGCTAGCCAGCTGTTGTGCTTATGAAAGGTCTTGGCATGGACTGAGGGGTAAACTAGACCAGACTTAGCTTCTTTCCTTTTTAACTTTATAGTTTACTGGGGGGTATCTACTGGGGAATATTGACATTAAAGAAAGAAACACACACATATAAACAATATTATAAGTTATCTTAAGTGCTTTGAAGGAAAATAATAAAATGCTATGAGAAAAATCGATGGAATGATTTAATGTATTTTGGGCAATAAAAGAAAGCACTTTTTCCTCACTGAAATTTAAGCTGGGATCTGAAGTACTAGGTGAAAAAAACTAACGAGAAAAGGAGATCAGATCGTTCTGGGAAATAATAGATGGACAGTGTCCTTTGACCGCAGTGAACAGGGAGAGACTGAAGTGTGAGGAGGCAATTACTTAGAAGCAGACATGGTTGATATGAAACACCTGGTCATGAACAGCATTGTCCTGGCTGCAGTTTGCCAAATGGTAAAATCTTTAAATAAACATCAGGTGAACTGGAAGTAAGAAACATTGATATTGGGGTTTAAAATGCCCCTCTCCACTAAAAATAGAGTTGGTATAATAAGTTTATCAAATATTTGATTTTGAAGTACTCCTGGATCACCATTATTTTAAAGTGACTTTATGACACAGAGGTTTTCATATTTTTCTACAGTATTGCCTATTGGTATGTATTGTGGTATATGATTGTCAAAATAATAAACAAACAGAAAAGTGTGAAAAATTGAAATGACAGGACTGTTGAAGTAGCTTTAACATGGTGATGTGCTGAAATCTAGGGGCTGAGAGATACTGTGAGTTTTGATACAGTGAAATTAAATCAATATCAGACAGTGACCAATGTGTCTGACTACCCAATGTGCCTAGCAGGCAGCAAGAAAATTCTCCCAGTACAAATAAGAAAAGCCTCAAGTAGCTTGTCAGGGGCAAAAAAGAGGAAAACAAAATCAGTTGCAGACTAGCTGATTCTGAGAAGAGTACAGAATGTTTAGTACAAAATTCCCCCAAGAGATTATCTGTATTTGGCATTTTTATCCTCTAGTACTACATAATGCAACTGAATCAACCAAATGTATTCAATGTTTTATTTGAGAAATTTGATATGTATACATAAACAATTACACGTATGCGTATATGTGTGTGTATTCAAATGTTATTTGTTCATGTGTTCCAGACTGAAGATACCCCTCCCAGGGATGGCTAATCCCACTGCAGGGAGCCAATGCATCTCTTACCTCAGTGGTAAAGGTGTGAATTAGGTAAGGATTTTTTTTTCTTTTAATTTTTTTAAAATTAAAAAATAATTTTTTTGAGTTATAGTCAGTTTACAATGTTGTGTCAATTTCCAGTGTAGAGCACAATTTTTCAGTTATACATGAACATACAAATATTCATTGTCACATTCTTTTTTGCTGTGGGCTACCACAAGATCTTGTATATATTTCCCTGTGCTATACAGTATAATCTTGTTTATCTATTCTACATTTTGAAATCCCAGTCTGTCCCTTCCCACCCCCCCCGCCCCCCTTGTTTTGATTTAAAGAGGTCTTCCTGGATTACCCAGGTGGACCCAATGTAATCACTAGCATTCTTATAAGAGGAGGGCAGGCAGTTCAGTCAACAGTAGGAGCTAGGACTCAAGGTCATAGTAATGTGAGGAAGAAGCTCTGAGCCAAGGAATCCAGGCAGCCAAGCAGAGCTGAGAAAGACAAAGAAACAGTTTTTCCCTGAAGCCTCAAGAAACAGTGCAGCCCATTTAACACCACGATGATAGACTTCTAACCTTCAGGAATGTAAGGAAATACATTTGTATTGTTTTAAGTCATTAAGCTTGAGGTAATTTGTTACGGTAGCAATTGGGAACTAACACAATACATAAAGTCAGGTGTGCCCTGTATTACTTAAGGCATCTTTTCTGAGGAGCCATTTAAATATTTTGGCTGCTACTGTTGTCATAATTTTGTGGATGATTAATTCTGGACCTTGTTTGTCATCTTGTGTTTGATGTGGCTGAACTTTCAATCTGAAAATTTAAATTTTAACTTTTGGTTGATAATTTTAACATGCCACTTGTGTAAGCTATCTTTTCTTTTCTCATCCAGTGTAAAACTCAGTGACATAATGCAGCTACAAGGATGCACCATTATTTGAAATGTGAAACCAAATAAATTAGATAAAAATGATTCATACCTGTTATTATGAGAGCAAGAGATCAGACTATAGTAATACTGGCAAAATATTTGCCACTTCTGACAGGCTAAGAATTTAATTCTCAGCGAAAGTACATTCCCAAGTTTCACTTTTGTTTTGTAATAAAATCTCAATTCCAGGAGATAGTGAAATGTAAACAGGAAGTAGGTGTCAGCCTCAGGTCAGGCCTGCATCTCTCGGTTTACTTATTTACACCCAGTATTTCATAGTTGTTATCTTTAAACTAAATAATCATCTCTCTGAGTTTTCCTTAGGACTAGACACAACTTTTGTATGTGCAACACTCTTATATTTCCTTTTAAGGATACTAAATATGCTTGAGAGGACAGGGGCCAAAAGTGATTGATGTTGGAAGCAATCTTGAGCTGGGAAACAGCATGAGGAAATTGAAATGTTTGAAAGGCAGGTTATATCGATGAAGAGAGAGAAAAGGGATATATTGTGTTTTAGTTAGCTATCTCCAGTCTCTCTACATTTTCTTTCCAAGCAAATACTTGGTATCTTTTGAAGAAAAGAAAACAAATAGGCAACAACAGCAACAGCTAAAAGAGCAAAAAAAACAAAAAAAAAACAACACCAAAAACTATTTTGATATTAAACACTGTCACAAAATAAATTTAGTATAACTAAATTCATGGAAATTAAGATTATATTTTATAATGACAAATCACTGTAACTGAAGAGATGAGCCATACCTGGAACAGATTCTAAATTGAGACAGAAGCCAAAAAAAAAGGCAAAAACATGAAACTCAACTCTAGAAAAAGGTAGATCAGAAATAGGAGGGGCAAACGTGATCTAATCAGACTATTAACAGGCAGGCCAAACAACTGATAAACAAGGTGATCTATATTGATACCTATTCTTAAGAAATGATTTAGGTAATTCATATATTTCATAATATTTCTTATCAAATAATGTGCTATAAACTATTCTAAACATTGGGAATGCACCATGAGTGAAATAAACAGGGTCCCTGCTCTAGGAAGCTTAAGTTTGATGATGGAAGAGAGTCCAGACACATGTAAATATGTAAATATTTGTGCTATGAAGGGAATGAAGTAGGGAAAAAGAATATTAATATGAAGGCACAGGAAGGTAGTCATTATTTTAAAGAGAGTTGTCATGAAAGGCTCTCTGATAAGTTTGTATTACAAAAGAAATATGAAAGAAGGTTCAAGATACGGAAAACTGGGGAAAGAGTGAAAAGCAGATTGAACCATATGTGCAAAGGCCCTGGGGCAGAAGCATGCTAGATGTGTCAAAAGAACAGCTAAGGATCTACCGTCGTTAGAGTTGGGAAAGGAGGGGTGTCCTGGAAGGAGCAGAGGTCAGAGAAGTAGCTCTGGGAAAGATCGTACATCCAGCAGTTCAAAGGAATAAATTGTGGGTTTTATTTTGAGCAAGATGGGAAATAATTGGACTCCCTTGAGTAGAAAAGTCATGTATTGAAATTTGTTTTGAAAGAGTAACTTGAGATATTGTGTGGTGAACAATATAGAGAGTTCAGGTAAAAACAGAAAAATCAAGGACCACTGTAGCAGTGTGGGTGGGAGATGATGCTGTCTGTGTTAGTTTGCTAGGGCTGCCATAACAGAATACCACAGATTGATTGGCTTACATGACAAAAATGTATTTTCTCACAGTTCCAAAGGCTAGAAGTCCAAGATCAAGGTGTCGGTGGGTTTGGTTTCTTCTGAAACCTTTCTCCTTGGCTTGCAGACAGCCACCTTTTCACTGTGTTTTCCTGTGGTCTTTTCTCTGTGCTCGCACATCCCTGGTTTCTCGTTCGTGTGTCCTCATCTCCTCTTCTTGTAGGGACACCGGACCAATTGAATCAGAGCCCACCCTAATGGTCTCCATTGACTTTTACCAAATCTTTAAAGGGTCTGTTTCCAAATAGAGTCACACTCTGAGGTACTTGGGGTTCAGGCTTCAACATAGGAATTAGGAGAGGACACAGTTCAGTTTATAGAAATACTGTCACCTCAGAGGGTGCTGGGAATGGTAAATTTGATCTAAGGTAAATATTAGAGCAAATAGAAGATTTGCTGATAGAATAGGTACTCAGTGTCAAAGATAGATGTGATGTTGTCGATCCAACAGCTGGAAAATGGAACTGCTAACAACTGAGATGTGGCAGCACAGGAAGGAGGACTTTGCAGTCTGGGGAGGGTAGCAAGAACTTAATTATAATATTTGAGATGCCTTCTGGGTATCCAGGTGAAGATGTCAAACAGACAACGATATACACAAGAGGTCTCAGAAATATCCATGCTAGTGATGGTGTAATTTCATGAGCCCAGCTGTGATGGGAGTTAAGCCTGGGAGCGAGGTGTAGGTGTGATCAGCGTACAGAGAAAGTCCTGGAGTGTAGGCCAAGGAATTCACAACAATACACCCTGAAGTTTTCTCTCCCTGGAGCCTAAAAGAACAATCTATATCTTTATCACCTCCTCTTCCCATTTTCCTGAGAAGATGCTGAGTTGCCCAAATAAATCAACAAAGGATACAGTATTTTCTACCACAACATCTTTTTTATTTTTTTGCCAATTATTGCCTCCTCTCTGTACCGTTTTTACCTTACTTTGAAATTTAATTTTTTATCATTCATTCATTCAGCTTCCTGCCCCCACAATAATGTACTAAACCCTTTCAATGTGTTAGGCATTCCTTTTTACAAGCCCTAGCAGGACTAGGGGCCCAGACACCAACAAAAAGCCTGCTTTTTCAGAAATTGTGAGACTGAGTCCCTCCTCATATACCAGGAAGGAAGAAAAGGCTAGAGAGGAGGAGGTACTGTGCTTTCTGGAAAACCAGTCAAAAACAGGAAGAAACAAATGCATACACATGTTTATAAAAAAAAAACATTGTCTATTAGAAAATATAAAAGATGTTTGGAATTGCAAGGACTAGAGAGGATTAATTTATTTAACCTAAAACTTGAGGAAGGCAGTATTTTAAAATAAACCTTAAAAAATATTTTTTCTTGGAAATATGTAATATTAGCTTTTATTACAATCACCAATCACTGAGTGGGGACTTAAAATGTATGATTTCTGTTTGTATTTACCTATGTCCACTTAACAACCTAGGTCCATACATTCTAGGCACTGTGTAAAAAATTTTTCAAAAAGTAGAAAGAACACATACTATAAAAGGGAAATAGAATGTGTAAGGTTCTGAGCTAGGAGAAATCTAGTCATAAATACTTTTCCTCCTTGTGCTTAGATGCTGTTTGACCAAAACAAAGCTTATTTTTTGAATTATAATTTTAATTAAATTATTTTCAACCCAAAGCTTCAAGAAGTTTATTCCAGGAATTAAAAAAAAAAATGTTTCTGGAAAGAAAACCTGTTGTTAACAAAGGCCAATTGTCCATAATGGCACCCAAGCAATTAATCTTACAATGTCAATTTCTAAAAATAAATTGAATGCTTACATTTATCTTTTCACTTAATGCATAATTTCAAGTTTAATTGAGATACCTGCATGGAATAAATCACATCAAAACACTGAAGATCGTTCAGCTGGCAAATCTGAGTGATTTTGAATGTGGATCATAGAATAAATCCATTATAAATCTTTCATGTGTTACTTAAGTGAACGAGAAGTGTATCTAACTTCATCCATGATGAAATGATACTTGCTAAAGATTAGGTGAGTTTCAAAGTATCCAAAATATCTGAGCAAATTAAATGTAGATCATTTACGTACTGAGGTCTTTTTTTTTTTAATATTGATTACAAAACATATCTTGAAAATTAAATCTTAAGTGATTATTGTAAAATTTCATAAAATGTTTTCTAATAATGTCAAGTATTAAAATAGCATTTACTTCTGCTGATTGCTCTCTTATGGTCTATCAGAAGACGATGGAAGGAATCCTGGCACTAGTAACTGAAATCAGAGGAAAATGGCTACAATCTGTAAATCAAAATATTGATTTTTTTTTCTTCAGTTCTCATGTGTGAAGACAAACCACAGAATTGTATATGCACAAAGTCAGCTATATTGTGGGGGGTGGGTATTTGACAGTCGTGGTAAAGGGCAATTCAAACCTGTGAATGCTAATTTTTCAGAATAAGTAGTGAAAATACTTTTTGAAAAAAAATTGTTTTTGAATCTCTTGTTATGTAAATGCCTATATCAGAGCTTCGACTTCTCTTCTTGGCCTGCAAATTCTAAAGAGTTTATTATCGGGTCATTTACAGAAAATGCTTGCCTGCCCTTGGTCTAGGGTTTTTCAATATTTCTGTGTAACATATTACAGTAGTTCTTATTCAGTTTTCTGCAGACAAAATAAATGCACCTTCCTACTATCCAAGAAAGTATTTAAACCATCTAAATGTGATTACCTTTGATGATTTTGGACAAAACACCATCAATTTCTAGCACACAGTTTTTCAACACAGAGAAAGAAATATCGGTTAATTTTACTTTGCAAGCAAAATAGAAGTTGACCTTATGAATAGATTCCTCAAATATAATCTAACATTTCCTGAATATTGATTTATGAAATGGTAGGATTAAATCATTTAATTAACTGAGTTACAGCTGTCAGACATTACTGGATCTCTTCTTATTAAAGGTTGAAAGAAAATCAAGCATGTCCTAGAACTGTCAACATAAAAAGTTTCCCCCTGCAGAGTTCTTTGATTTTTATTTTGTTCTATGTAGGAAAGTAGATACTTTGACTTTTCCTTCTTAGGCAAGGAATCAATGAATTGAAAATTGTTCTGACCATTGGCAGATTAGGTGCTATCAGTGTGACTCCTGGGGTATTTTAAATTGGTCAGTGTTGGAAGATGCAGCTCAGTGGGCTTTGATAACTGTTTGTACAGGATATCCTTACACACACACACACACACACACACACAAGATATATCCTTTGTGCACTGCCAGGCTATTTATCTTAGTGTTCCATTTATCTAAATAATACAGCTATTACAGCATTTAGCAGATACTAACTGTATACTCCACATTTTCTTCAGCTATATCATTCTCTGTAGGAAACCAATTCACAAGCAATTTTCTTGTTTGTGCTTAAAAGCCTAACTTTTTATATGCTCTTAGGTTTTGGCTCAAACACTTACTTTTTCTTGAAAATAAAGTCTCCTTTAACATTAATTTCCAATGCCTATCTTTCATGAATCTTAAAAGTGCATTTTGAAATTAGCATACCCTGTGCCTTAAAACAATTGTATGTGGGCATAAATCATACGCCAGGAGCTGCCATTGATTGTGTCCATTGCTACTTACATGGCATCGTCACAGTACGGGGCACTCAGGACCAAAGGGCTGGATCTCAGTGGGGACTATTTTAAGGAACAATGGACACTAAACCCGTGTTTCCTTTGGGGTACCAGGTATACTATGCCTTGCTTTCCCTTTCCCCCACTTTTATCCATTTGTATTTTCTGTGTTTAGTAAATGTAATGCTTGTCTAAACACTTTCATGCTGTTTTACATCACCAAGCAGCCTTGACCTTTGACCTGGATCGCCCACTAGAAACACCTTTCTATTCGTAAGAGATCATAGTAATTTAGGACAGCCATGGCTGTGTGCTACTACGGAAGAACTAGGAGAGAGAACCAAAGTTGTCGGATTATTTTTATACATTTATAAGATTGCCATTTTTCATATTACATCAAACACACTAAAGTATCAGAGGGTGTCAGATGAAGATGGTCCATCCCTGCATTAAAGCTAAGAGAACTACAGACACATTCATGTGCTGTACACACAAATAAAATTCTGAATTTTGTACAGTTTAGTTTTTGAAAATTGTTTTGTTATTTGGAGTAGTATGAGACTTACAACTGAAAGAAAAAAACTCAAATGTCATCAGGTCTTATCTGGAGTTTTATTCCCTTTTCCCACTGCAGTAAACCAAAGTCAAGTTAAGAGCACACAATGCAAATGAAACCATATCTGGTTTTCTTTTCCACTTATATTTAATCACTATGCTACATAACTGACTACTTATACACTAGACTCCACTTAGCTGATGCTATAAGGTCTGTCGAATTAACTACACGATTTTTTTCAAAATATTGATGTCAGATAAACTGACCAGTAGTCTGCATTCCCCAAACTTCTTTGTCTGGAGGGACACAGAAAGCTATGCAATTAAATACTAATATCAAATAGGGAACAGACTTCCATTACAAAATGTTTACTCACGTCATATTGTACATTTTTAAGTCTGTGTGTATAGTTAACTGTCACTAAATCTGAGTAACTCTGAACTTTCACACAGCCCTTAAAGCAATTTGTGTATGTCTTTACCCTTTTCTCTATTCAGGTGTCATTATTATTTCTTAGTGTGTGAATTGCCCTAGGACAGAAATAATGAAGAAAAGTATTTATGTTTATAATCAGAAATTGTATGAATAAGCAACACTGATACGAGAAGATTTGACAAAACTGAGTGAATTAGTAGGATGTTGTTGAAAAAGGGGGCCAGAGACTCAAAACCTTACACAAAGAGAATGTATGAGAAAGAAACCAATAAGTAAACTTTGTAAATGCCAATGTGGCTTTTAATGTGATTGATAAAAATGAATTCCTTGTGCTTACTTGGCAAAAGGGGTACCCCCATTCAAGAGGCTTTTTAGATCACCAGTATCTTGTTTTCCGCAAGCAATAATATAAATAAATCAATGCACACATAGGAGTGAACTATGCAAAAAAAAAAATCAGTCCTTCACCCAGGCATATGGACTTTCCCTGGAAATTTAATAAGGCAGGCACCTCTATAGAAGACTTGGAAAGGCAAGCTCACTTGGGTAGTAGTAGTTAACTGAAATGGCTAAGGCCAAGTCTTCTATATTGAATCAGTTATGTGGCCAAGCCTAATTCTGCTTATAAACGTATGTAAGAGAGTGGAGAAAAAGTCCAATTTTATTGAGAGTATCTCTGTACTTAATGTAGCGGATCTGCAGTCTCTTTCAAATGGAGTATTTTCTAACATTTGCTGCAGAAATTTAACATATCCCACTACTTTCTTCCCATGCTTTTTATAAGAATTTTTTTAAACAGGCTTACTCTGTCCCTCAACTACTTTATTTATATAAGGCAAAATATGATTAATGAACTGTATGCTAAGTAACTTGATCTGGTTAAAATATTTAAAATAGGGATGCTTTAAAAGTTCAGGATGCATAGATTAGGAGCTTAGTTCATCAGATATGTTGGCCTCCGAGGTATTAAGTTTCAGCTTGACTGTTGTCAGGAGTGGTGAGAGGAAACAGTTGGCACAGGGCTCCGATATTCTTAGCAAAGTAAAAGACACTGAATTTGACATTTTTCAGAATCACTTTAAATCTAACATGTATTACTTACTTGCCAAATATAAAACAACATCCCATGGGCTGGTGTATGAGTAAGATGAATCACATCGTCATTGGCCTCATGTGGTGGTGTGACAAAGGGCTGCAAACAGGCACGTGTAAACCTGAGGCAGCCAGTTGGTCGAAAGGGAGTAAGGGAGAAATCTGAGTGTGGGCTGAACATGAGAGTATTCAGATTCACGATTATAAACTTGGTATGGCACCGAAGAAATCATTTAATATTCTGCAATTCTTAAGCTTGTCTGTTTATAAGTCTTTAGAGGGAAGAGAAACCTTTCATTATCAGTGTTTTGCAGAAATAATTTCAAAAATAGTAACAAGACATATATATATGTATTCTAACATATATATACACACACACACGTTATTTCTCCTATAATTCCTCTCCTTTAATGATGACTCCTCTTCCTCCTCCTTTTCTTCTCCTCCTTCTTTCTCCTTCCTATTCTCTGTTTTATTTAATGTTTCCCAAGCAGTGTGTTTCAAAGTAGATGGTCCTCTTGTGTTGGAGAATAGACGAGCTTTTTGGATAAATGGGCTATTTCAAATTCCACGCTAGAGGCATGACCAATGCAGAAGAGTCCTTAATGGTTTGGAGAAATCTTGTAAGGGATTTCAACACTTGGATGGCCAGAGAATCATTTAACACTATATAAACAACTACCATATATAGTGAAGGCTTTAGATATTCAATTTAGGAAGTACTGATGCACAGAAGTCTACCCCAAAATGAATAGATAACACAGACATGGTGGAATATAAAAACACTGCTTTCCAGAATTTTCAGTCACATTTAGAAGTTTCTGACCTCTCTAGTTTTTTTTTTTTTTTTCCATACATGTCCAGAATCTCTCTAAATTGCAGATTGTCCCTTTAGAACAATAGCTTCAGAAGGGCCTAGGACAGCTACCTAAGGACATTTTAGACTTTTGTGAGCATATTTTTGATTATCATCATTTGGAAGGCATATTACTGGACACCTTTCAATGATCATGGTGGGCTATCTTAACAAAAGATTGTCAATCACATGTGTTAAATATTACTAAGACTAGAAAATAATCATTTATACTTAATAGTCAAATATTTTTGCACAATTTTAATAAGTAAATGAATTTTCCAAATTGGAACTAAAATCAAGGATAGCTTGTATCAGATTTTGTTCAGATTGTTTATTGAGTTTATCACTATCTTGTAGAGTCAGGGCGTTAAGATCAACAATGTGTATGATATTTGAATCATCAGAACAGCACATCTCTGCATTGGCTATAGAATTAGGGGTAAGCATTTCACTATATCATCATATTTCCTATGGTAATAACACTGAGCATTTGCTTATTGGCATTTATGTTGTTTTACTTTCAGTAACCTTCTATATCTTTTTTACTGGTAGAGTGTTAGATTGATGTGAGTTGTTTTGAAATGACTTGCACACGTTGGTTATGGTATCTATGACTATCATTTCAGGATAGGAAAGGGATGTTACAAAATATTTATTATACAAAAGGAGTGAAAGGTCTTACAAGGTTGAAAAATGCTAACTGTGAAGAGATCAAAAGTTCTTTATTGAGTTCCAAAGCACAGACTCTTACACTAAGAAGAGATCACCTGTTGCCTAAAACCCTTCTCAGTTATAGAGAACTCTGAATCCTAGAAAGATTAACTTCCTTTCCAATGGTGACATAAAAATTAGGGTAATGATGGGAGTAGAAACTATCTCTGAATTGAAAGAGTTTTCAATTTAGACCTAAGTAAGCCATGTAGATCAGGAACATGTTTCACTGATGAGGGCCTGGGGTAAGGAAGAGGTGCCTAGTTGGAGTTATGTATAACATGTACTCCTGCCCTAGATTCTACAATCAGATGTTTCACTACAGTAGGTCTTTATGTGTTTGTATATTTTTCCTACTTTATATTGTATGCTGGTGATGCCAAAAATACAGATGATTACTATAATAAGTCAAAGGCATAATAATTGTTATTATAGTTATTAGTTTTAAAGACTTTGATTCACATTCAGAAGTACATAATAAACTTCACCAGCGACACATAAAACAAGTTGGAAATGATTTTCAAATGTGTGATCAAGTTAAACACAGTTCTGTGTTCTGATCAAAGAACTGAAGAATCAAATAAATACCAAACAAAAGTGGAAATTATGTGTTCGTACATAAAGGGTAAAATGGTTTTCCATAAATTATCGTTACATTTGAATTTGATTTCTGAAACTTTAGTTTATTTTTCAATGTTGTTGTGGTTATTATTAAACCAAATTAGATGCACCTGTTATTTATATTATGGTGCTGAATTAAAGCAATAGTAACTTTTTTTTGTTAAAGTGGCAGTGTTTGCCTTATTTCTCATTTCCAAAGGTGAAAGTCACTACATTTATAATTGAATAGTGGCAGCAGAAAGTAGGGAGAAGATTTACGTAGTCTCAAGTAAGAGAGAAACTATGAACAGAAAAATCTGGCTCAGTTCCATAATAGATTTCCAATTTTTTACCTGATTAGTTGTGAGATAATTCTAAGCAGAAGCAAGGAGTGCTTCGCCTTCTAAAATAGACCAGAAAATGCTGATGAAATCCTTTGTTCTCATTACCAATATCAATGCAGATAAGAAAAAAAAAAAGTATTTTATTTTCTTCTCTCATGTGAAGTATACAGAGCTAATAAAGGAATTTAAAATATTCTCTGAAGTTATATAAAAATATATATAATTATCTATTATATATATCATATCAGAAATTAAACACTTTTGAAAATTGTTAGTTTTTATTACATTCATTTGGAAATGTCCTAAAGACTTTAAAGTCTTTCAGACATGCATGAAATGATATTGAACTTTACATTCAAAAGAGTAAACTATTATATTTAAATACAATTGCACTGTTTCAATAGTCTTGACCAAAAAGTAACATATGTTGACTCCTTACTTCCAAGATGAGATATATTTGCTCTATTCTGCCTGTTAGTAAAAACAAAACAAAACAAAACAAAATTTAAAAAACTGCCTGTTAGTGTAAAAACCTTGAATATTATGATATTATGTATGACATAAACATAAGAGGACTCAGAAAGTTGGACATGTTGGAGAGAAGTAGGCAGAAAAACTACTGAATTCTGGACACAAAGACCAACATGGTTTTATATTTTCTAGCTTTTCTTTTTGCCTCATTTAACCCAAATGAATGCTAGAGAATCCAATAATCTGGAAATGCCAGTTGACACAGACACTGAGTCCCAACAAAAGCCTACTCTTTATAGCCAAGTGACCAGGAAGTGGGGAACTTAGCAAGACTGAAAGCATTTAGAAAATAATGTCTCTATTGCAAGCAGATACTAACAAACAAGCAAAACCACCTGCGGGCCACACTGACCTAAGTCATTAATGGCTAAGTGGAGGGCGCAGAACTCTACTTTTGCTAGGCAATAAAGAACTACCCGCACCGCCTGCCCACCTCTCATCCCACCAGAGTGGGACCAGAGAGGACTAAATAAAGAACTGGACTCTCACCCCCACCTGGCACACCTCTCCCTCATACTGGTGTCGGAAGGCCGTACTGGGGAGTCGTAGTAACAAGGCACTCCTGGCTCTTCCAGTCAGGGAAATATCAGTGGTTGGCTACTGGGGAACTGAAATTCCTATTTCCACCCAGCAGTGATGAGGAGTCCCCCCTCCACTGGCTGGAGACTGAGTGGGAAACTTGGGCTTCTATCCCCATTGGGCTGTCACTAGATGCCACTCCTGTGCAGGGTCAGAGGAAGCCACCTAAAGTAAAAGGCTTAAATAAGACCCAGAGTCACATGACATAATAAAGGTTTTGGTTTCAATAGAAAAATCACTCATCATACTATGAACCAGGAAGATCTCAAACTGAACACAAAAAGACAATCAATAGTTGCCTACACCAAAATGACAGAGATGTTAAAATTATCTGACAGGACTTTTAAAAAGATGCTTTGACCAGCAATTCTGAGCCTGCCTGAAATGAATGAAAAAATATCCAGTCTCAGAAAAAACACAGAAAGTCTGCAAAAAGATAGAATACATAATGAAGACTCAAAGGGAAATTTTAGAACTGAGCTGCCAAGTGTAGGTATAGTCAGTTCAAACAACAAACCAAAATGAAAATAACCCTCCAGTCTTTAATCACTTACTGCTGTGGACATGCTGGCTCCCTCACTGTCCACTTTTCACCATGTCACAGAGCCAGGCCAGGGTCAGCACAGAGGGCTCTTTCTACTGCCAGCTGATGGCCCGCGGGGAAGGATACTGGTAAGTAAGGGCTAGGACTGGAAAAGTGCTGCATACTGAGTCAGAGTGGAGAAAAATGTCTTTAAGTTCTCCCAGGTCCCCTCTAGAAAAAGTTCTCAGCAGAAGGACTTGGGAGAGAAGCACAGGTACGAAAAACAAAAAACAAAAAGCAGAAAATGCATGGCCAACTGCGGACCCTGAATCCTTGACTGCAACTCCTTTCAGAGACTGCAGTGCACAGGCTGGGTGCAAGTCTGGTGTAAGAGGGTAGCTTTGCCCTCTGAAACCTGCCAGGAATAGCCTTTGAAATTGCCTTTGGTCGGGCCTGAAAAAATCACACACGACTTTTTATTTTTTAATTGAAGTATAGTTGATTTACTGGTTGTTCATTTCTGGTGTACTGCATAACACATATGGTATTTAGCCAAGAACCAGACTCCTCACTTATTAGCCCATCAGCATTATTGAATCATCACTATTTCCATTTATTTGATTAAATAGTTTGTGACTTCTCCTTTAATATGGACTATGCCAGGTCACTCAGAAATTGAAGAAAGACAAGAAAAGAGACGAAATCTTTCACATTTGCTTCCCACTTTCTCTGGGCTTAGAGGAGTTGAAAGGCAGAGTGTGGATGCTAAAGAAAAGGCAAACAAGCTAACTTCAAATGGAAACTTTGATTCCAAATGTTTAACTTTAGAAGCTTCATGTTAAAGTATAAATTGTCCTATTTAAGCAGAAAACTTTAAAAAAAAATGTAAACTGTCCCAATGGATATGGACTTATTTTAAAAATCTGAAGAAACATATTCAAAAACATTATAAATTATTTCTTTTTAAACATCTGACAGTTGTGGATCTAGGGGAAAAAAATTCTATCAATTGCTTTGGTTTTCAACTCATGTTAGGGTGTTAATAATCACCACAGTAGAAATCCTCCTCCTGGCTTTGGTTACAAATATACATAATGTGATTCAGATGATTATTTTTCCCCTAAGGGAAGATGAACTCAACTGAAATGCATTTTCTTACAGCTGACAATCCTTTACATAATCCTGATATTTTGATTAGCATTTTGAATACTTTATAAAAGGACAAAAAGCAGAAAATGTCACACATATGGTATCTCAATATGGGATTCAGATTGCATATCAGATAATGTGAAGCACATGTCAATAAAATGATTTTATTTTCTTTCTGTTTTTTAGTTTCTGGGTCATGGTGGATGATGCTCTAACAGGATCATTTTAGTGCTTCATACAGAACTCTTGAGAATAGTTTCAAATCTTTTGCTTTGAATTCTTCAATAAATACCCAAGTATCAACCCAAGTATTGATTCATAGATCAAAAAGTCCAGTGCAGAATTGACAAAACGATACATATTTCCTCTTGTCTTCTAAAATTATCCATTAATTCTATTTTAAATATAAACTTTAGTTGCATATCCATAAACTTGGCCTCATAGTCAAGGAAATTATTTGTTACATTTCATTATTTTCACTGTAAAACTTCAAAGATTTTGTAAATTTTAATGAAGGCCTAAAACTAGGGCTACAATAAAATATTTACAGAAATATCAAGCAATTATTATTTAACTCAGACCTCTGAAGGAATTAGAAATTATAAAGACACACACTCACAAACACATGTAATATTTAGTTGCTAGTTCACATTGGAACATTTCTCCTCTTCCTTAAAAATATTCCTGGTATCTCATCCTCCCAGGTTAGACTTTCTGATCATAAAAATTAAAATTTTGGTGCCCCAAATACAATGTTATTCGTTCAAACATTGTAAAAAAAAAATGAAAGTATTACAATGACAAGTGAGAACATTATTATTGTATTTGGAATTAGGCAACTGAAAATGTTAGGTGAGGACAATAATAATAAGTATTTGAGGAAATGCATGCAACATGGAGAGAAAAGGAATCATTTGTTTTTAAGTATCACTGAAGATGTCAATTTTCAACACAAAATGGTCCGATCTCCCCAAAAGTTAATTTTGTTTGGCTTGTTATAGACAAAATATATGCAAGAGTCACTAAAATAACTGTTTAATGTTGTATTAATATAGCCTAGTGAGTATATAAACTTGAAAAATATATAAAGTGAACATAGTTATCCTTTTACATAAAGTGACAGAAACTGACAATCCTGAAATGTGTTTATATTTGTGTTATAATTCTATTTACATGTTAATTCCTACAAAACACTTAAATTTAACAGAAATGTATGTGCATGTGTTTATGTATCTCTGTGTGTATATTTAATCTTCGAGAAAGTTGACTTTTTTCCCCTTAGTGAAGTTTTTCTTTAATTTGCAAATAGTACTTTGGTCAATGAACCTATGTTTCACACTGTGTTTTTTATTGTTTAATAACAAAGAAATAGTGGCCGCGCCCTTGCTGTCTTTGTCTAACGTATCTGAGTGCTTTATCCTACTTGATTTCATTTGTTCATGGAATATCTTAGGCATTAAAATTTTAAATCATAAACTTGCAATGAATCAGTGAATTATGAAGGTGTGTATATTTAAAGACTCACTATTCCATTGATTGTTCAGTAAATTGAATAATTTCTCATGAATCTCGACTTTGTTGTGTTGGTTGGTTGTTTTATGGTAGATATTGTTGCAGCCAGATTTTCAAGCCTTTCATTTATTATGTTAAAATACAGACACCAAAGAAAGCTAATAATTTATTCAGTATTTTATTTAAACAGTAGAAATCATGCAGCTATTACTAAAGGTATTCCTTATATATTGCTCTTTAAAAGAAAATGCCTTCCAAATTTACTATAATAGTCATTTTCCCTTTAGACTATGCAAACGGTCGATTCTTAGTGAAACTGTGGCTTGGCATATATTATTTTAATATCTTGATAAGACTTAAAAAGTCTTAAGACATAGAAGAATGATTGATAATAACATATAAATGATTTTGTATAAAATAAAGAAGTTAAATAGTTTGTTGGGGAAAGTCAAATAGCAATGTAAGTGAATCTTTCTGCAAACAAGTGCTCAATTCATTAAATGATATTTTGTGAGGTATTATTAACATTTGAAAAAAATACATATTTAAAAATTGTACAGATTGTAAGTTTTGACACATGTGATGAAACCATCGTCACAATCAATAGAGGGAACTTACCTTCACCCCCAGACATTTTCTCATAATCTTTGTAATCACTCTCATCTTCCTTGTTCTTCTCTCCAAACAATAATTGATCTGCTCTTTGTCACTATAGGTTAATTTGCCTTTTCAGATATACTATATATATTATATACATTAATAAAATCAAACCAAATGTAATTTTTTGGGACTGGCTTCTATACTCAACAGAATTCTCTGAGATTCTTCCATGTTGCATGTTTTAGTAGCTCATTAATTTACATTGCAGAGTAGTTTCCATTATGTGGATTTATCAAAAGTTAATTTTCATCTGCCTGTTGATGGCATTTGAATTGTTTCCAGCTTCGACTATCACAGTGAAGTTGCTGTAGACATTTGTGTGGAAGGCTTTGCGAGGAGATACACTTTTTTTCCCTTGAGTAAATACCTAGGAATAGAATGAATCTCTTCTATTTTTAGGTATATGTTTAATTTTTAAGAAACTGTCAAACTGTTTTTTGTTTGTCCCAGGGAATATTCCTACTAAGTGTATAATAGTTCCAATTCTTCCACAACCTTGACAGTTCTAGTTATCTTCAATGTATAGTCATTTTAATAGATGTTCAATGGTATATCATTCTGCCTTAATTTTTTATTTCCCTAATGACTAATGATATTGAGCATCTTTTCACAAAAATTATGCCACCTGTATATATTCTTTGAAAAAAGAGGTGTTCAATTAATTTGCTAATGTTTTTAAATATTTTGTTTTTTTTTTTATTAGCAAGTTTGGATAGGAAATACTGGACAATAAGTTTTCATTAGATGCATGCTTTGCAAATATTTTAATTCACTTCATGGCTTGTGTTTTAATTTTGTTAATAGTATCTTCAAAAGATAAAGTTCACTTTTTATGGAATGTTTATTGTTTTATGAAGGAAATAGATACAACCTAATTGAAAGAAACTAAGATCACAATGATTTTTCGTTTTTTTTTTTTTCCTAGAAGCTTTATAGTTTTAGGTTGCATTTTTAGGTCCATCATCCATTTTAGTTAGTTTTTGTATATGGTGCAAGTTCATTTACTTGTATAAGGATATCCAGTTGTTCTTGCAATAAATGTTGAAAATATTAATTTTTTTCTCCACTAAGTTACCTTTGTATTTTTGTCAAAAATTGTCTAAAACTGATCTGGTAAAAACTGAATAAGGTGTGTGTTCTAATTGAATCTATGTCAATTTTTGTTGTTATGACATTGTACTGCAGTTGTGTAAAATGTCATGGTGTGGGGAGCTAGGTGAAGAGTTCAAGGTACTCTATTTTTGCAATTTACTATAAGTTCATAATAGTTTCTAAATAAAAGGTTACAAGTTTTGTTGTCCATTTATATTTGGATATACATCTGGATTCTCTATTCCGTTCCATTGATGAATATTTTTTCTCTTTATGCCAATACCACACATACTTCATTACTGCAGCTTTATAAGAAAACAAAATTAAATGCCATTAACCCTCCAACTTTGTTCTTCTTTTTCAGTGTTGTTGTTTTTTACCTGTTCTTGAATTTTAGAATCAATCAACTTTTCTGTTTCCACAAACAGCCTACTAGAATTTTGATTGGGATATATATTAATCTATAGATCAATTTAAGGAGGAATTGAAATCCTAACAACTTTGAGTATTCTGACCAATAAAGCCAGTATGTATCTCCTTTTATCTAGGTCTTCTTCGGTCAGCAATATTTTATAGTTTTCATTATACAGATCCTAAAATATTTAGTCTGATTTTCCCCAAATTATTTTGTTTTACATGCTATTATAAATAGATTGTTAGCCAGTTTGCAATAACTTTTTGCTAATAAGCATATAGAAATACATTTGATTATTTTAGGTTGGTCTGGTATACTGCATCCATGCTGAATTTGATTCTAGAGCTTTTTTGTATATTTCATTGACCACATCACCTGCAAATAGGGGAAATTACTTCTTACTTTCAAATATGTAGGCTTTCATTTATTCTCTTGATTTATTGCACTGGTTAGTATTGGCAATAGAGGTTGGATATAAGTGATGGGAACAGCCACATTTATTTTGTTATAGAACTTAGAATGTCTTCACACATTCATTATGAAATATGGTGTTCTCTGTTATTTTCATCGATAGCATTTTTTTCAGGCCAAAGAAGTTCCTTCTTTATCTATGAATGACTGCATATGAGTAGCTTTTATTTCAGATGATTTTTTTACAGTAGTTTTAGGCTCAAAGCAAAATTGAGGGGTAATTACGGAGTTTTCCCATATAGCCTCTGCCCCTACATGTGCATAGCTCGCCCCATTTTCAACATCCCCCACCAGAGAGTTACATTTGTTATAACTTTGAACCTACACTAACACAGCATAATCAAAAAAAGTCCATAGTTTACATGAAAGCTCATTCTTGGTGCTGTACATTCTGTGGGGTTGGAATACTGTATGATGACATGTAGCCATTATTACAATATCACACAGTATTTTCAGTGACCTAAAAGATCTTGTGTTCCATCTATTCATCCTGCCTTGCTCCAACCTGTGACAACCACTGATCTTTTTACTTTCTCGTCAGTTTTACCTTCTTCAGAATGTCCTGTAGTTGGAATCACGTAGTACACGGCCTTTTCAGATTGGCTTCTTGAACTTAACAATATGTGCTTAAGGTTCTTTCATGTCTTTTCATGGCTTGAGAGCTCATCTCTTTTTAGTTCTGAATAGGGTTCCATTGTCTGGACATACCATAGTTTATCTATCGATTCACTTACAGAAAACACCTTCTGAGTAAGGGCAATTATGAATAAAGCCATCATAAACATTCTTGTGCCATTTTTTGTGTGGACATAAGCTTTCAACTGTTTTGGGTAAATACCAAGAAGGACCACATGGTTTAAGACTGTGTTTAATTTTGTAAGGAAGTGTCAAACGGTCTTTCAAAATGACTGTGCCATTTTTTTTTTATTATTTTCAGGAAGGAGTGAGAGTTCCTTTGGCTCCACATCCTTATCAGCATTTGATGTTGCCAGAGTTCGGAATTTTGGTCATTCTAACAGGTATGTAGTGGTTTTCACCTTTGTTTTAATTTGCATTTCCCTGATGATGTATGATATATTTTTTCATATGCTTATTTGCCATTTTTATGTCTTATTTGATCAGGTGTCTATTCAAATCTTTTGCCTATTTTTAATCCAGATATTTGTTTTCCTATTTTTTGATTTTTAAGATCTCTTTGTGTGTTTTAGAAAATAGTCCTTTATAATATGTATATATTTTGCAAATACTTTCTCATTCTGTTGCTTATTTTTTCATTCCCTTGTCATTATCTTTTACAGAGCAAAATTTTTTTATTTTAATGAAGTCCAGATTATCAATTATTTCTTTCATGGAACATGCCTTTTTTTTGGTATCTAAAAAGCTATCACCATATACAAGGTCATTTAGGATTTTTTCCTATGTTATATTCTAGGAGTTTTATAGTTTTGTCTTTTACATTTAGTCATTTCATCCATTTTGAGTTAATTTTTATGAAGGCTTTAAGACGTGTCTAGATACACTTCTTTTACATGTGAATATACAGATGTTAAGCACAATTTGTTGGAAATACATTCTTTGCTCCATGGTATTGCCTTTGCTTCTAGAATTGACTAGATTTATGAAAGTTTATTTCTGGACTCTCTATTTTGTTTCACTGATCTATTTGTGTACCACACTATTGTGATAACTGTAGCTTTACCATCTTAAAGTCAGGTAGTGTCTCTTTGCCAAATTTGTCTATCTCCTTCAGTATTATCTTGGCTATACTGAGTCTTTTTCCACTTTATATAAAATTTAGGGGAAAAATTATAGATATCCATAAAATAACTTGTCGTAATTTTGATTAGGATTGCATTGAATCTATGCATCAAGTTGAGAAGAACTGACATTCTGACAGTATTGAGTCTTTCTACCCCTGAATATGTAATATCTTTCTATTTATTTAGTTATTTGATTTTGTTCATCAGAGTTTGTAATTGTCATTATAGCAACCTGTACAGAATTGATTTTGTTTATTAACTTTGTGTCCTTCAACCTTGATATAATTGCTTCTTATTCTGGAAGTGTTTATGTCAATTCTGTCTGATTTTCTACATAGACACACACTACCTGCAAACAAAGATAGTTTTATTTATTCCTTTCCAATCTGTATACCTTTATTGTGTTCCTTTGCCTTATTACATAACCTAGGACTTCCAGTACAATGTTGAAATGTGGTGTTGAGAGAATATATACTTGCCTTGTTCCTGATCTTAGTGGGAAAGTTTCTAGTTTCTCACATTTAAGTATTAAGTTAACTGTGAGTTTTTTGGAATTTTTTTAAATCAAGTTGAGGTAGTTTCCATTAATTCTTAGTTTATGTGAGATTTTATCACGAATGGTTGTTGGATATTGTCAAATACTTTTTTCTGTGTCTAGTGATATGATCATGTGATTTTTCTTTTTTAGACTATTAATATGATGGATACATTAATTTTTGTATGTTGAATGAGCCTTGCATATCTGGGATAAATCCCACTCAGCCATGGTTTATAAATCTTTTTATTTACTGTTAGATTCAACTCCCTACTAGTTTGTTCAGGATTTCTGCATCTATGTTCATGACAGATATTGGTCTGTATATTTCTTTTCTAGTTAAGTATTTTTTTTATTTTAGTATTATAATTATTCTGGACTCATTGAATGAATTGGGAAGAATTCAGTCTGTTTCTATCTTCTGAAAGAAAGTGTAGAGAATTGATGTGATTTCCTTCCTAAATGGTTGGTAGAATTCACTGATAAACTCATATGGGTTTTGGAAGGTGCTTTCTGTTTTGGAAGGTGACTAACTATTGCTTCAGTTTCTTCAGTGAATCAAGGATAACTCATATTCATAGTGTCTATTTGTTCTTGTGTGAGTTTTGGTGGATTGTGTCTTTCAAGGAATTTGTTTCATCTGTGTTATCAAATTTATGAGCATAGAATTTTTCATAGTATTCCTGTCTTCTTTTAATGTCCATGGGATCTGTGATGGTGACCTCTCATTTTCTGATATTAGCAATTTGATTCCTCTCTCTTTTTTTCTTAGCCCAACTAGAGGCTTATAAATTTTATTATTGTTTCAGAAATCTACTTTTTAAAAATATACAATAGATACATCAACTCTTAATGTTCTTGATGGTTGACTTTAATGCCTGTGTCAGTTTTGAATTGATTTAAATTGATTAATTTTTCTGCCTTATGGGATCATATTTTCCTGTTTCTTTGCGTTCTGAATATCCTTTCATGGAGTGCCTGATGTAAAGGTGTATTTTATGTGTCAAATTAGCTATGAAACAGTGTCCAGATATTTGAACATACATTATTCTGAATGTCTTTGTGAAGATTTTTGGGGGGTGAGGTTAACATTTAAATGAATGGATTTTGAGTAGATTACCCTGTTACATGGCTGAGTCTCATCCAATCATTTGAAGGCTTTAGTAGAACAAACACTGATTTCCCTCAAACAAAAAGAAATTCTGCCAGGAAAATGCCTTTCATTCAAGTTGCAGGAAGGAGTGCCTGCAGAATTCCATACTGCCAGCCTATCCTATAGATTTTGGATTTACCAAGCCCCTCTACTATCACTTGAGCCAGTTCCTTAAAATCTCTTGATAGATACATACATACATAGATACACAGACAGATGTACACACATCCTTTTCTGTTTCTCTGGAGAGCCTTAACTAATACACTAGATGTATATTTTACTTTTTTTGTGATGGATATTTTATAGTTCTACACCTATTATTGAGCTTTGCTCTAAAATGTAATTATGCTTAACTATTTTGTTTCTTGCTTTTAGCAATTGTTAAGTGGGACCAGAAGAGAACTTAATCTAGGGTTAGTTATTACACCCCTTTCTGAGGCAAGACCATTCTGGATAGTTCTCCCAATATCTTGTGAATTATGAAGCTTTCCTTTGTGAGCGCCAGACACTGTTCCCTTTAAACCTTTTGGATAGTTCTTTCCTTGTGTCTTAGTCAGCCTGAGCTGCAATAAAAAAGTAGCAGAGAGTGGGTGGCTCATTAAAAAAAAAAAGTCAGAAATTTGTTTCTCATGGTTTCGGAGGCTGGAAGTGTGAAATCAGGGTGTCAGCATGGTCAGGTTCTGGTGAGAACTCTCCTTTACACTCTGCAAATTGCAGATTTATCCTTGTATTTTCACAAGGCAGAAAGAGAGAAAGCTAGTTCTCTGGTCTCTTCTTATAAGGGCATTTATCTCATTCATGAGGACTCTACCATCATGACTGAATTACCTTTCAAAGGCTTCACCTAATAAATAGCATCATATTGGGAATTAAATTTCAAAAATGAATTTTGAAGGTACATAAGCATTCAGCCCATAACATTCTGCCCCTGACCACCAAAATTCATGTCCTTCTTTCATAAAAATTACATTTATTCCATCCCAACACTCACAAAAGTCTTGACTTTTTCCAGCATTAACTCTAAAATCTAAAGTCTCACCTAAATATAATCTAAATGAGACATGGGAGGGACTCAAGGTATGATTCATCCTAAGGCAGAATTTCTCCCCAGCTGTCAACTTGCAAAACCAAACAAGTTACATGCTTCTAAAATATAATAATGGGACAGGAATAGGTTAGGCATTCCCATTCCAAAGGGAGGAAAAGGGAAGAAGAAAATGATGGTAAGTCCCAAACAAGTCCAAAACCTGGTGAGGCATGAGATCTTAAGTATTGGCTATAAACTCTTCAGCTCATTGCTCTGCCCCTCAGGCTCACTAGGGTAGTGGTCCTGCTGCCACAGGGGAGTGGGAGAGGTTCCTGCCTAACAGTTCTGCAGGCCAGAGATCAAGCCCCCATGGCTTTGGGAGGAGGTTGACTGCCTTACTGAAAATGAGGCAATGGCCCCCACTTTTGAAACTGAGGAAGCAGCCCTGATAATCTCTGAATCGCCTTCCTTTATGTTAGTAAATAGATGATGTTCACAGCCAAATAGCTTTATAATCCCATCCTGTAAATCTATAAAGCCTGACAATCTTTCTTAAGTCTGTCCTGTCTCCTTCTTCTTCAGTTCAAACTGCAGTTTTCTTGTTGGGGTAGTTGATTAAGTCCAGGGTTCATATGCATGCTAGTCTCCTTATCCAGTGGCTACTTAGCTATACACTTAGTATTCTCTTCTGAACATGCTTTCTCATTTTTAAGCAATATGGATGGGCTGAGAATTTTCCAAATTTAATTTCTAGTTCCTTTTTGCTTAATAATTCAATCTTCAAGTCATTTCTCTCTACTCTTACATTTTACTCTAAGCAGTCAGGAGGACAAAGTGCTCCTTTACAAGTATTCTCCTGGCCTATATGTCTGGTCCCATTGCTTGTGAGTCTTCCCTTCCACAAAACACTAGAACAGGAATCCAGTTTGACCAATTTTTTGCCACTGTATAATAAGGATCATCTGTTTTTTGTTGTCCAGTAACAGTTCCTCATTTCTGCCTGAGACCTCACTAAAATGGCCTTTACTGTCCACATTTCTACCAGCACACTGTACATGATTATTTCTATATTCTCTAAGAAAACAAAACTTTCTTTAGATTTCTGAGACTTCAGTAGGTTTGCCTTTAAAAATCCTTGCACACCTATCTTGGCTTCTTCTACCTGCTTTTCAATACTCTTCTAACCTCTTGCCACTACCCAGTTCCAGAGCTGCTTCCACATTTTTTCTTTTCTTTTTTTAACATTTTTTTATTGAGTTATAGTCATTTTACAATATTGTATCAAATTCCAGTGTAGAGCACAATTTTTCAGTTATACATGAACATACATATATTCATTGTCACATTTTTTTTCGCTGTGAGCTATCACAAGATCTTGTATATATTTTTCCCCGTGCTACACAGTATAATCTTGTTTATCTATTCTGCAATATGCCTGTCAGTATCTACAAATTTTGAACTCCCAGTCTATCCCTTCCCACCCCTCCCCCTTGGCAACCACAAGTTTGTATTCTGTCTATATGTCTATGAATCGTTTCTGTTTTGTATTTATGTTCTTTTTTTTTTTTAAGATTCCACATATGAGCGGTCTCATATGGTATTTTTCTTTCTCTTTCTGGCTTACTTCACTTAGAATGACATTCCCCAGGAACATCCATGTTGCTGCAAATGGCGTTATGTTGTCGTTTTTTATGGCTGGAATAGTGCTTCCACATTTTTAAGTATTTGTTACATCAACACCCCACTTCTCATTATCAATTTTTGTCTTAGGTAGTTTGAACTGCAGTAACAAATTACCATAGTCTGGATGGCTTAAGCAACAGACATTTATTTCTTACAGTTCTGGAGACTGGAAGTCCAAAAGCAGAGTGCTGGAATGATATGATTTTGGTGAGGACTGCCTTCCAGGTTGAAGACTACAGATTTTTATATTCTTACATGGAGGGAAAAGAGCAAGTTAGCTCTCTGGTCTCTTCTTATGGGAACACTAATCCCATTCATGAGGACTCCACCTTCATGGCCTAATTACCTCCCAAAGGTGCCATCTCTTAAAAGGATGCCATCATGACATTGGGGATTAAATTTCAACATGATTATCTGGGAGATATAAATAGTCATAATTATGTTTTAGGTAATTTTATTATATGCAATACAATGATCAACATTCTGCTGAATACTCAAGAGATATATTCTGCTGGATGTCTGCAGTTTTCTGGATCTCTTTCCCTGTACCACTTTTTAATAATTGGTACTCTGTCTTGAAACTCTACTTCAGTTTGCTGCACCCTTAACTCTCTCTCTTCAAATACTATGATCTCTGATTTTGCTTAGGCACCTTTTCCTGGTGCCATTTCTAAAACTCTCCCGAGACAGAAATTAATATTAAGACTACTTCACTTCTCTCTAGTATCCAAGGATTTAATGTCTTTTGTTGCTTGCTGGCCATTGTTTTGAAAACCACTGAATGATATAGTTTTGTCTCTTTTATTGTTTCTGTTTTTGTTTGTTATAGGAAGAAGTGTAAATATGACCCTTATTACTCCATCTGCATTGGAATCAGAAGTCTTTTTAATAGCATTTTTTTCATTTTAAGAATTCAAGTGATATTGAGCATTTTTTCATGTGCTTTTTGATCATTTGTATGTCTTCCTTGGAGAATTGCTTGTTTAGGTCTTCTGCCCATTTTTGGATTGGGTTGTTTATTTTTTTCTTATTGAGTCGTATGAGCTGCTTATATATTCTGGAGATCAAGCCTTTGTCGGTTTCACTTGCAAAAATTTTCTCCCATTCCGTAGGTTTTCTTCTTGTTTTACTTCTGGTTTCCTTTGCTGTGCAGAAGCTTGTAAGTTTCATTAGGTCCCATTTGTTTATTCTTGCTTTTATTTCTTCTAGGAGAAAATTTTTGAAATGTATGTCAGATAATGTTTTGCCTATGTTTTCCTCTAGGAGGTTTATTGTATCTTGTCTTATGTTTAAGACTTTAATCCATTTTGAGTTGATTTTTGTATATGGTGTAAGCCAGAAAGAGAAAGAAAAATACCATATGAGATCGCTCATATGTGGAATCTAAAAAACAAAAACAAAAACAAACAAACAAAAACAAAGCGTAAATACAGGACAGAAATAGACTCACAGACAGAGAATATAGACTTGTGGTTGCCAGGGGGGTGGAGGGTGGGAAGGGATAGACTGGGATTTCAAAATTGTAGAATAGATAAACAAGATTACACTGTGTAGCACAGGGAAATATACACAAAATGTTATGATAACTCAGAGAGAAAAAAATGTGACAATGAGTGTGTATATGTCCATGAATGACTGAAAAATTGTGCTGAACACTGGAATTTGACACAACATTGTAAAATGATTATAAATCGATAAAAAATGTTAAAAAAAAAGAATTCAAGTAAGTGATAAGGGAAGAAGGATAAGGAAATATGTTATTTGCCACAGTCATATACCTTCTTATGCGCAAGTAGGTTGAGAACCATGCTGCTGAGATGTGAAATATTTTGGCTACCACTAAAGTTAAGAAAGGCAAAAGACATAACTTTAACTAATTTGAAGAAAGCCAAGACCCTTGTAAGATGGAATTTCTAAACTATAAAGATAGTGTAGTATGTCAAAGGGTGAAATTCCAAACAGTGTGAAGCAGTGGCTTTAGCCATCTGAGCAGCATGGTATCCTGAAGATTGTCTTGTCATGCTGGAAGGTCATGTTCAGAAGGCTCACTAGAGAGGTTTCTCCCCACAGGGAAGGGAAGGAAGAGTGGCAGAAGTTTTCTGCATACTGTGAAGGTGTCTTTGTTCTCAGTGTGAGAGCAGGGTGGTCACAGCTCTCTAGGCTGAACTTGCTGTAAGCCCCTCCGTAATGCCTATGCAGAGAGCAGAAAGGTCAGTTTGGCCGTAGCCTTTTTTCACCCCTCCTGACCTTATAACATAAGTCCAGCTTCTTTTCCTTTCCAAAAGACAGGATGAAGGACAGGGGACACCAAAAAACCAACCCTGAATTGGTATATAATTTTCACATAAGGAAAATAAAACCATGACACAATTCTAAACAACGGCATGAAACGTGAGGGGAAAGGAAAATGAAATAGAATGCAAAAAACTTGTAGAAAAACGGCCATATTTTTAAGAGTCTATAATGCAGGAGCCAGTTTCTCTGGATTATTGCCTCTGAAACATGTTAAAGTTGAGGTCTGTGACTTTTTTGGGTAGTTTTATAGTTTAGATGCTGTAAATATAATATATTGCCAAAACTACTTATATAACACTGATTTATGTTTGTGCAATCCATGTATGTGTTGAATGGCATTGGATGGCTTTCTCTTAGAAGGATTCTTGGGTATTGATCAGTCTTTAAAATGAGTTTTGATCGTTATCTTCCACTTTAGTTTATAGATTATATATAAATATACAGATACAGATTTATATAGATAGATAGTAATATGCAGATATCTATATACATGAATAGATGAATATACATACATGTGTGTATTGAAAACCGTTTGAAATATGTTGACATTTTTCACTTGTTCATACTCCATTTATGAACTACTTTGTTTCAAATCGGTGATGAGTTTTATTGTTTAAAAACTTTTGATAGTAACCTTGACTACTTTCTTCATTTCCTTAAGCTTGTTTTACCTATTTTAGCATTTTATCTCATTCATAAGTTAAAGTTTAACTTCTCTGCTGTTAAAGATCACAAAAGTGTTCTCCGTGGTGTATGGTGACATTTACGTGTCAGCCATCTTGGAACCATATTGGAACAGCTGTTTCGGGATCATTCTCTTATAAGCTTTTAACACTGTTAACTATGGCATCTTGAATTTATACTAGTGTTGCTTTGTCTCCTTGTTGTGTATGAAGATTTATTTTTGTTCTAGTTAGCTGATAATTCATAAGTTTTCCATTTGAAATTTATTTCCCTATATAAAGTGATTTTTTGGGAACATGATTTAACCAGTGACTTTTATCTAGTTACTGAAATTATATACTGATAGGTCATTGGCACATGATCTACAATTTATACAGCAAGCAAAAATCTTAGTCTAAATTTATTTAACTAATACACTAAAGATAAGAGTATAAGTAAGCTTCATTTGAAAAGCCTTATAAAATGAATCTTGGGAATTCACAATCTAATATGTAAAGTGCTTTTTGTGTCCTGTGTTTGAAATGATTTTAACTATGTTTATATAAATAGTTGTTGTCAGGTTAGTTGAGTTTTTATTTTCCCCTTTTATGTATAATAATAATAATAGGATGCTGTTATGACTTTATTAACATTTGTTGAGTGGAGCACAGGGTGTCAGATGGTAAACCACAGTTCATCAGAAGACCAAAAGAGAGATTGAAATAGAGAAGTTTATTTAACTCACAGTTCTTAAGTTCTGGAAGAATTAATTGGCATGCCTTGAGGGGCCACACAGCAAGGTCAAGGCAGAATGCAGACAGGACTGGCGACATAAGTCTTTATTAGTATCCAGTAGATGAGGGCATTAGGGTTCCTTGGCTGTGGTCTGATTGGTCAATTCAAACCAAAAGAGTGGGGTTTTGGTAAATCCTGCAAGGGCCTTATCTAAAGGGCACATAGGGCATGTAGGTTCTGGGAGGCAGGAGACACTGTTGACCAAAAGGGCTGTGGGGGAAGTCATCTCAGAAGCTTATATTTGCATCTAGGGCATTAGCTTGCATGAGGGGGCTAGAGTCAGGCTACGATCCCTACAAGGCCATTGGTTAAACAAAATGGACATGACCAGGGAGTAGTTTAGCTAAAGACTGGACAGATGCACACAATAGGATTTTGAGTAAACAGTGAAATAAAGGAGAAATCCAAGGCTTTGGGAACACCTGGTTCTTGTTTCAGTTGTCAGGATTACCTGTGTGACCTCTGATAGGTTCTTTACTGAACACAACCTTTACATAATTGTGTTCAAATATCTGGCACAAAGTTATAAGACAGTGGGCTTTTTATGGTCCTTTAACATGGATTTATGACATTAGATTCTTATTATCTTCCTTCAGTTGTTTTGTTTTCCTCTAGATCAGAGTATAGTTGGAAGGTTTAGGTTTTCCCTAAGATGATCTGGCCAATTTAGATTACCAATCAAAGCTAAATACTGGTGGCACCCAAAATAACATGAAAACTTAATCTAAAAGAAGTAAACATATCACTAATTTTTACAGGCTTGGATCAATATTAAAATTAATATTTTGTTACTTAGTATGTTTTCACAATTAGCCAGAGAAGCCCTCCTTTTTTCCTGTTGTACTAGTTTAGTTCTGGTTAGTTTAAACACTGATGGATTTCTTTTGATTCTTTGAGAAATGTAAAATCTTTAGTTAGCAAATAGGAAATTTAAATTGGACCTTGTGAACTTAAAATGTATCTATAAATGTGAAAAATGTGTTTCCATAATACAGGACCTTTTCTATAATAAATTAAACCATGTAAGAGTGCTATTATTTTATTCTATTTGGCAAAGATCAAATATAGTATTTTAATGTTTAACTAAATATAATCAAATATAATTAATTATAATCAAAGATAAGTAATTCTACAAACTATTTGTAACATATAACTTATTGCAAAAGAAACACTTGGTGATGAAAAATTTCAGAAGGGATACTGCTTCCAGAATCATGGAAAACAAACATCATTTTATTCTCATTGCATTTGAAAAAAATAATATTCTGGCATATCAGACATAATTTAAAATATTTGGCTTTTTACCTTTCTGCATTATTTAAATATATGTTCATTTTTTTAAAACAATTTTTCCTGGAAAGATCTTGACACTCAGTGGCATAACATCTCCAAGTTTCAGGCTGTCAGACAGTCACATTGGCACTGTCAGGCAAAAGGCTAATGAGTCTGAGATGGTCCTAAAATAAGGACTAAAACATTTGGGAGGCCTGGCAGATAACATTAAATAAATGGGAAATAATCAGCTCTAGAGCAGTTGATTAGGAAAGAGGGCAAATTTTACTTGCAAATAGGACATAGTTGGCAGGTTAACCTGAGCAGGTCTCAGTGCTATTGAAATCTCATAATGGTGCTTTGTGAAAGCTTGCTCTTAAGCTTTGACATTTTATAATTAAGTTACTTGGTGCATTGTTTCTTTTTGGGTGATGGGCTATTTCAGGGAGAAAACCTTTTAAAAAAGACTATAATGCTTTCAGTCCATTAATATAAACAAGTATCGTTAGCCTAAAATAAAATCAGCAAATAACCTTTTGGTTTTTTCTTTTCCAGTCTGTAGTTGCAATTGTCTCTTTTTCTTTTTTCTTTTCTTTCATTTAATGGTCTGGACATAATGGTTTGAAAGAATGATTACCATTGGAAATCCCCATTCAATTCCTCCCAAATATCAGAGCGCGAATGGAATTGCAGTAGGTTGCACTAAGCCATTTATGATATGACCTTATATTTTGAAATTTTAACTGACAGACAAAATGCTGTATATATTTGTGGGAAAAAAATTGTATCTGGATGACTAGAAGAGAAATTATTTTCCTTATGTCTTATATAAAAATTGACTAATTAAAATTTGAGAAAAACTATTTAATATTTATTTTCATATGTAAAATGAGTGTTTCAGTTTCTTGACTATAAGAAAAATATATCATCAAAAAATCAGCTTAAAAATTCAAGTTTTCTTATATTTAAATTGAGATATGACATTATTTTAGAATTTCCTTTGATATGTTATGAGTAAAGTAACTTGGAAATAACTTGTGTCAGTTCCACACCTGTAATTATGTGGAATTATGTTAATTAGACTAACTAGAATGTGTTGAACATTAATGATTAATGATAAGAAAGAAAAGATCATAAAAATTCTAATAGAATTCAATTCTGATCTAGATTGAATATTTTTACACAAAATGAAAGGAGTTATGCCAATAAATGGAACAATTAAATGCTAATAAAAACAGCAATAAGGGGAAGTATAATGATCAAGGTTTAGATTCTACTGAAATTTCAAACCATTGATATCTCTCCAGAGAGCATGATGTAATACTACAGTATATTCCTTCAACTATTCCTGTTATAGTTTTCAAGGTATATATACCTCCCTTGTCTCATTTGCTCCTAATGAGAACCCTGTGGTGATGCTGACTAAACCAGAAACCACACCTCAAAGGTGAGACACCAAACTCCCATGATGCACAGTGATGAAACTGGAATTATGGGTTAGATGTTCTTCTAAATTAGCATTGGGAATTCAACTAACATAAATGATACCAATATCATTTCTGTAAAATAATGATATAAACAAAGTGATTGTCTAGATATGATTATAATATAAGTTCTAATCCAGGTATTGATCCTCTCCCTTTTCAAAAGTCAAATTTCTCTATTATTTCTTTGGGAAAGAGAGGAATTATCTCAGTTCTAGGTGCAGACTCTTTTCACTGAGACTCTGTTCCTTCTGAATAGCCACTCTGTGATTCCTCCTCCTAGTCACTTTACTTGCCTAAAATGCCACCAGCTGATTTTCTTACGTATATATCTAGGATGAAGAGAATTATGCTTTTCTCTGAACAGGAAATTACTCAAAAGTTCAAGCACAGTATTATTGTCCTTAGAAACTTAGGATAAGTTTCTGGGGGAAAAAATAATACTTTTTTCCCTTGTTCAGGTGAAAATATTTGCTTTCTAAGCTGTTTTTATTCCTGTATCTCAAACTCTATTACCATTAATGAGTGCCAGTTAAGAATTTATTGTATAATTTTTATGCCCAAACAAGAGAACTAAATGATTAAAAACATTTAGCCATATGAACTACTTGATGAAATTGCTTGGGTATAAATAGCTGCATTCTTGAGCAAGAATGGAAAAGATACATACGTTAAATCCATATAGTCTATTCTTTATAACTATTCTGGTAAGTTTCTTTATCATCTGTAATCGTAAATTTTTGATGAAGTAAATATAAAATTGTTATCCTTTTTTCTTAATTTTAGAGTCTAGATTTTTTTTAAATAATTGACCTGTAAAAGTTACTTAATAATTTTATGTTAAGGAAAATATAAGAAAAATCCTTGAACAAACTTAGTCATAGCCCTATTCATAACCATACATTTGGACTAACTCAACCATGGAAAAATACAGATTTAAAAAAATTATAGCACTAGAATTATTACTGGAGTTTAATTTGAATATGTAACAGTAAATGAGATGTTTTTGCTTCATATAAAAATGCATTAAATTAGATGTATATGTAAATCTATAGATTCTCCCTGTAGATGAGAAAATATTCTTTTAAAGTACATAAAATATCACAAATGAGAAAAAATAGGTATTAGAGGATTTGCCAAATTAAACCGATCAAACAACTGATCAACATTGATTTTATCATCAGTTATATACAAGTCGTAAATACTACATTAAATAATTATCATATAAAATTAGAAAAGGCCTGATTATTTTTCATATTAAGCTAATAAACCAGTTGTGTTTTACCTGACATGACTTGAAAAATATTTGAAAGATGATCCCACACAAAATGCTTTCTAAATAATAATAACACAGTAGCAATAAGGCACAACCCACAGAGGGTACAGAGACTAAATTTTCATCAGCATAGGAGTGAAGAATACAGTATATAATTAATAATTTAGAACTCTCTGAAAGCCCTGCGCTTGGAGTTGATTTTGTAGCAAGGTCCTGCCGGTAGACCACCTAACTTTGCTGCATGGTTTCAATGAGTAAAATTCTGAGATGCTAATGAGAAAATGGTTGAAGAAAGAATATATTTCTTTCCATATGTTGATGTACCAAGGGGAAAGTTAGAAAACTCCTATAAATATACATTATATCTGTGATATTTTAATCTGGCGTAAAAGTTATTTTTAGACATTTAAATGGTTTCTACCATCTACTATATCTTTTCAAAATCAATTATGGGAAAAGATAAATTAAAGCAAGACCTCCCAAATATTTGTCTAATAATATCACACAGCAATTCTTGCCAGAACTCTGTTTCTGAGTTAGAACCAAGGTAGGTAGAACCAAGTAGAACCAAGTCAAAAGCTGCAGAGGCATGTGGTACCCAAGAACGCCTGTCTAAACTGACAGCGTAAGTTGAACATGAACAAAGTGAATATAAGAAATATTCCAAGTGGTGCTGCGAAATATCCAGTGACTTCTGGGCAGCAGAACTTATCTGGTCATTAAGTTTTTCCAGTGGGATATCTTAGAAAAGTAGGACGTGTACATTGAGAGACTGCCTGCATCTACAGCCACAAATGATAGAACAAAACCACCACTCATAACCAGGAGGGGTAAGTTGGCAGGTCACATACTTACATTTTCATTCACATTAATGTACTGAAGTTAAATAAATGGTAATTTTAACTATAGATGACTATTAAAAGCACATATATTCCTTAATTTACTTCCCTTATAGGACTGGATAACATGAACACTACATCATTAATTCATGCTAATAGGAAAGTATTTTTGAAAAAAACCATACTTCGAGAATAAGTTTAATTTTTCAAAATACCAGATTAAGAAAAGTCTCATTTCTCTGAAATATTAGCAGTGATACACATAATCATAACACTGCTAAATTAATTTTAATATTTAAATATTCTGAATCATTCTTATTGGCATATCAAGAAAAATTATATATCTTATTTATATCAAATAGAAAAGAAAAATTCAGCATCATGAATTTTCTCAGGCTTTTGCCACCAACATGGCTTTTGTAACTTCCTTAAAATCTGAATAAATCACGACAGTCTTGTGTGATATGCAGTAAGCCTATATCTCCTTTTTCTCAGTATCATATGGATTTTAGTAGGTGTAGGTTAAAGTCATGTAAAGTAGATATTCTATAAACATCTTTGTATGTATAAATATGGCTTTCATTTCAGAGGGCCCCTAATGTATTTCAGAATAATTAAGAAAAACATTATGTGGTGACTTACAAACCTCTTCAATTTAAATCACCATTGAACAATACATATCTCTATAAGATATGTACTAAAAAATTAAACTTCAATAGAATCTGTCATTCATTAATTAAAATCAGTGTTTGAACACCATAATGTCACCCAGTGGAACGTAACACCTTAGATTCTGATTTTCTATCACCATAAATTTGAACAATATTATTTGAAAATCAAGACAATTTTTGTATATAAGTGACAAATCAAAAGAAACATTGGATGTTAAAACTCCACAAATGGCATAAGATATTGTAATTTTAATCAACTAGATTACTTTCTTAAATTCTTTTTAAAGTTTGTCAAACATAGGGAAACCTAGAAAAGTGTGGTGACTTGCCAAATATACAAAACATACATGCTATTTATTTTTTTCCATGTGAGTTATGAAAAAAAAACTATTTATAAGCTGTAGGGTAAACAGTTCGTCCAAAATTCCAGAGACACGCACTTGTTCTTTCTTTGCTAAATTTTTGACTCTTCATTCATCACATATTTATTGCACACTAAAATTTCCAAGGGCTAACAGCTTAACTAGGGATACAAAAGAATACTAAATAACACTTACTCTCCATAAATAGAATGACAATTAAAGTGCCACATAGTTTGCATTGGGATAGAAGTGTTCTGAAAGCTCCAAGGAGAGTTCTTTGAACCAGACCAAAGATGAAGAAACAGGCTTTATTGAATGTATGTGTGTGTGTTTTTTTCCTAAAATGTTTATTTTTTTTATAATTCACATCTGCAATCCTCAAATGTTGTCCGTTAGAAGATAAATATTGATGAGATGAGGACTACTCATCTTCTGACCACTGAAGTCACTATCTTGCTGGCTTACAGATAACTCCTCTGCACTTCCTACTAATACAACAAAAGCAGTTTTCTGATCCCCCTTAAGGGCACACTGTCCACCTGAGATCTGGATTTCACACTGGCTAGTCTGGAAACATTGTGTATAACCTGCTTCACTTTCTGTTGCTAACAAAAAATTCTCATCTACATGGAAATGTGTGTTAATCCTACTACCTTGAAAAAAAAAGAACTTTTCTTGATCCCGTGATCCCCTACATTCCACGTGGACCCCATTCTCTTACTCTCCATTCATGACACAATTTCACAGCATGGTTAATATTCCTTTTATTCCACCCTCAATCCCCATCCTTAACCTTCACCTGGGGCTTTCATCCTTATCCGTCCACTTAAACGCTAACGATCTTCTTTTGTGGAGCCCAATAGTCTTTTTCTTACTAAATTTTCCCTCCCCACTTAGCTGTTGACCATTTTCTCTACATTTCTGTGAAATCACACTCTCCTGTTTTCTTCTGCCTCCTGTCTCTCTTGCTTCCTTCTCCAGCACTGTTAAGGTATTCCTACAACTTTACATAGCATCTGTATGCAGATGACTAATGTAGCTCCAACCTTCTTTTCTTTTTGGAGCTTTTCTCAAGCATCTCCATTTGCATGTCTGATCAACTTCTCAAAATTGACCACCTTCAACATAGACTTGTTTGTTCTCCCTCCCATCTCCCCAGTCCTATAAAAATGCTCTTTTCTAGTCTTCCCCTTCTAAGTCCGTGGTACTGTCCTTTCCCTTGGTGCTCCAAAGAATGTCAGGAATCTTAGGTTTGCCAGATAAAATTTAGGGTACCTAGACAGAATGGAAATTCAGATAAATAAATAATATGTTGATACACATATGTTCCAAGTATAGTACATAATTAAACTAGAAGTATTATTTGGAACCCTCTATTTTTGTTTGCTAAATTTGCCAACACTACTTATGGTCATATTTGTCTCTACATCAAATGCTAATATCTTTAAACTTGATCTAGAGTTTCATCAGCTCCAATGTAAAATACCCAAGTTCAAAACCACTTAAAGCTTGGCTTAAAGCTCTCCTTTCCTCTTGGGCTTATGCAGCAAATCCAAACCCCAGACCAAAGCCTAAAATGTGTCAACTGCTTTGATCCCTGACTCTATCTCCAATGTTAGTTAGTTCCTGTCATTCTTCTCCCTTGTTCATGAAATGCCAGACAAACTTTTATTGTGCCTGTGCCTTAAAGATACTGCACATAAATCTACCTCAGGGCCTTTGAACTTGCAATTCTTTCTGCTAGAATAATTTTTACCTCTTATTTATCTTTTATCACTTAAGTTTCAATTCTGTTCAGACAGGGGTTTTGTTACCAAGCTCTGTAAATTAGCTCTCATCCTACAACTCCTAAAGAATCTATCCTAAAGATAGATCTATCTTTTAAATGTATTTCTTTAATATTATTCTTATTATCTAAAATTGCCACATTTTTGCTTGTTTCTTTTATTCTCTATATTATCTTAGAAGAAAATTAACTCTGTGTGCTTCCTGCTATGTTTATTCCATACATTCCTATATTTCCAGAGCCTAGACAGTCACTGATAAATATAGTGTCCAATTAACATTTTCTAAAGAAGTGAGTGGTTTCTGAAAAGAACCTAGTTTAGCTAGGTTCACCTGGTGTCCTGATATCAGCAACAGCAAAATATATTTAGACATTGGTAACAGAATCTTAAACAAGCACTGAAATCATATTTAAAAATTTTTATTGTAATTTATCAGATACAATAATAATTAAGTTAACCTTATATTAGTGACTTACTAATAGGCAACATATGTGTTTTCCCTATTTACTCACAACAGTACACAAACAGTAGTTTTATAATACAAATTTCAAAACTAAACATTCTTGCATAGTAAATGTATTACAATAGCAGTGACTTTTAGAAATCTTACTTACGTTCTCCTTAATATTAAGGAAAGAGTTATTTCTCTTTTTTCAGACTGTTTTACGGTGATAGATAAGAAGATATTAGAAGTGTATCCTCATAATTTAAAACAACATGCTAAAATGGAGGAAAAAGAAAAACACTGCATCTCACAGTAATGAGCCTGCTTGGTACATTCATAAAATTTTATTTTAATCAAGTATAATATCAGATACTAGATTAATATAATTCAATATTTTCTACAAAATGAAAAATAATTGATACTTCCTTGTGAAAGGATTTTCAAGACTCAAATGTAAGTATATGGATTTTAACTGACAGCTGTAGTCCATAGACTTGAAATGCTGGTGGAAAGGTTGAATGATTTTTTCATAATCATCTCTTTCTCTGTCTTTCACATTACTCCATAACAAGAAGCAACATCAAAAACTTTGAAAGAAAAAAAAAACAACTTAGAAAAAAATTTCCCCCCTACATTGTTCTATTCCTTAATTAGAAAGTTGACTGACAGTATCAATCTTTTGTCAGACCTTTGTAGAGACACATACTCTTGGCTAGTGGATTATAGACCTCTTCTGATTTTCTTCAAGTTTTGGTTTGGTCAAAGGCTAATTTTATTTCATATTGAGGAATCAAGACAATGTAAAAGTTGAAACTGATCAAAAAATATGGCTTCAGTAAATTACACAGCAGTCATTTGGAAAAGACATATACTGGGAAGCCTTTATACGTGTATATAAATACTGGGAATGGGTAGCTCATTTTTATTTTCACATGTTACTCTTCAAGAAAAGTCATTAGCATACTTGAAACAATAACATTTCATCAGGGGAAAGCCTTTTCAGTGTAGAAATTGGTGGTTTAATAGGCAGCCCTCAGGCAGACCCACCAGACAGACAGGAACACAAAACTTGCAACATATTCCTTAAAAAAAATTATGCTTTCTGAAGAAGATATTTCCATATATAGAGATTTGAGGCCCATAGAAAAGAATATGAATGCATATATGGAGGCTAACTATGGAATCCAAATGCAAAATTTCTGAAAAGAATCTGAAGTAAATGTTTTCTAAAGTCTGTATAGCCTGAGGCACTAGTTGAAGACAGCTTATGGTTTACCTGCTGGTATGTATTATTCACCTCTTTTTCTAAAAACTAATTTCTGGTTTTTTTTCACTAGTTGTATGAAACATTCAGTATTATTGGGGATACCCTATAATTTAAATTTACAGACAGTATGTCTAAAATATATATTTAATTAAACTAATTTTAAAATGATATGATTTGGTAAAAATGCAAAGAACCACATATGGAGCAGTTGGAAAATAATTGGCAAAGTCAAAACTGATGTTTTAGCTCCTCTGGACTGATGGAAAAGTCTGTTTGAATTGAATTCTTCCTCAAAAAGTTTATTTTATATACATAGTGTAAAATCACAAATTAAAAGCATGTTTGTTTACACAAATCTGTTTTAAAGTTCTTCAAAGGATTGGATGGTCTGAATAATTTTCTAAAGAGACTTTAAAAATATAAATAATATTTGCCTCCTCTGTGCCTCTATTTTGTTTTTCCCAATATACAGAAATGTAAAATAATTTATCTACAGATTACCAAGCATTGCTCCTTCTTGTGTGGGATCAGATTTTAACACTTGTTATTTAAATAAAAAACAAATATTTTCTCATAAATTAAACAGTTCACTTCCTAATAAATGCTCAAAGTAAGATTATAAGACATTTAGTATTGATTTTCACCACTTAATATTAATTACAGTATTGGTAGGAAATGAAAGGTAAGTATGATTTTAAATATTCTAAGTGTTCCTAGTTAGGAAATAGTTAATTACATTATAATACACGTAATAACCTTGAACAATATGTAGCTATAAAAGTATTAAAAGGTTAAATTACACAATATGTTGTCAAATAAAAAGAATGGGTTACAAAGTTGCATGTTGTTCAAGGAATAGGTCACAAAGTTGCATGTACAATAATATATTATGTGTATATACATACAATATATAATATGTAATAGTGTATAATATATAAAAATTATATGGTATATTATTTATAAAATGTATAGAATTACATTTAGCATTATTATTCAATACTATTAAGAACATCTCACAGAGCAGGTCTATCTATACATATACACACACACATACACACAAGTATGTATGGAGTTAACTTTGAAAAATTAGGATTATTACATTTTTTTCTAAACTTTTTTTCTGAAAAAGTGTCTCAGGGTTGTCTCAGGGTTCTCTGTGTTTAAGCACCAGATCCCATGTCTGGCTAAGTTTGACATAAACATTAAAAAAAAAAAAGAAAAGAAGTAAAAAATAAGAAAAAAGAAAAAGAAAAATCTTAGAAAGTAAGAAATAGCTCAGAGAATTCAAAAACATCTTTTGAACAGTGAGGTTCAGGAAAGGGACTATTGGTAGCAGGAACCTCCCACATAAATTAAACAAGCCCATCATTTTCCAGCCTTATGTAGCTGGAAAATCCCAGTTCTCAGGGTCGAGAGACACTGTTCTTGCCTGTGTCCTGTGCCCATCATTTTGCCAATGAGATGAGGACCTTTACTGGAAATCAAGACAGGGTTGTTTGTGATGGAGCATGTTTATAACAGCTCCTGAAGGAATATAGTGATGTAGATGCAAGAAAAGGGTAAAGGCATGATGGCTGGGCTGGTGAAATGACACTTGTCCACTACGCGAAGGGTTAGTATACCCACCCTGATGACTAAATGCTCTCATTCCTACTTCATTTTACAAGCTTATCTACAAAGATGGGTGTTTTTGCTCATTAAATTACACTTCAATTCTCAATTTTGAGAGGCAGAATACTCACATTCCAAGCACAGAATTAATTCAAATTCCCAATGAAATTATTCACAAAATAAACAGCCACAAAATATGGGAATAATATTAAGTGTGAATTTATGCAGTAAAAGCTATAGGCTTGTCTTTTGAATGCTGATAAGTATTGTATAAAAAAGGAAGAAGTGTAATATTATTTGCACATTATGTGACTTTATGTCCAATATATCCGTAATAATCAAGTGAAATATGAATCTAGTTAAGATAAAATCAAAAATAATAAACACAAAACAAATGAATTTCTACATATGTTAGACTGCCACCAAGAAGATGCTATGCTAAACATCATTTTCAGAATAGCAGTGGACTACACAATCCAGTGTAAGAAAAAAGGAAAATGCATGTTAAATATATTAACTCCCCTAGAATTTGTATTGATGCCATGTAATTAAGTACATTTCACGTGCATTTACTAATTAAATATTTTCAGTTATCACAAAAATAAGACAAAATGTAGCTGAAAAGAGTGGAATTTCTGGGAGTAAGAGTGATACAAAATATAAGAAAAACATCATAGTTTTGATTACAAAAGAAATAGATAAGTTACTAAGCAGGAAGTAAAGCTAGAAAAATGTAGGATGCATAACAAAGCTACTATAAAGTGTTTAAAATAGGCACGAATAGAAGTATGTTATAACATGGAAAATGATAATACATTTCACGTGAGACATACCCACTTACACATTATAATTAGCGCTATATTTTAAGAAATCTGTACATAGAAGGAAAATAAACAGAGCAAATATCTTGAGCAGATTTTTTTCTTACTCTTTTTCATTATTCTCATATTCGAAAATGAATAAATATTCTGTAATAAAAGTTAAAAAGTCATATTAATTTCTGTGGATAAATCATTCAACTCCTTTATAAAACAATGTTTTCTTTCTCTGTCAGGCCATGAGTTTTGTTTTGTTTTTTAATATTTTTCAAATTATTCAGAGAATAGCTTCCTGAGGAAGAACAGTTGTAGAAACATTAAACAGAGGTGTCAATACTGAAGTCACGGTGAACAAATAGTATCAAAACAATGTTGATGAAAGGAAGTTCGGCTCTATCTAGGGCTCTTGTTTATGGAAATGGCCACAAATAAGATGGATTCATCCCAGACATTTGGGACAGAAAGGCTCTAAATACCAAGGAACTGGAAATACATTGGTGTCCTGAAGTATATTTATGTTTTTCAAGTCAGCTTTTCTGAGAAATTATGGTTCATCATTAGTCATCTTGGTTTATCATGAAGCAGTGAGGTTTTGGTCCCATTTTTAATGCCAAAGAAATGACTGCCTCAGCATTTTGCATGTAAAGCTCATATCCAAGTATATCATGAAGCATTTATGGCCATGCCCAGGGAATCAGTTGTTCAATGGGCACATCTGGTGAATGGGTACAAAGACAACAGAAGAATGAGCTGAAAGGATCAGGAAAACTTCCAACAGGTGTTGGCTCATAATGGTATCTCCCAGGTAGTAGAAAAAAAGATTCAGTTAAAAGCTGAAATGTAAATTCTTTTACCACCTCAGAGCTAGAAAATCTAACTTTGTGTATCACTAACAACGTGTTTTCCTTGCTGCAAGTTTGTGTTTTTATTTGGGCCCTCTGAAGACTGATTTCAATAACTCAACATATATTCAAAGACTAAGATCCAAGCCATTATGCTTGTTGTTTGCTCGATCCTTTGTTTTCAGGAATTCTCAAAAACTGGTAAATGAGGTATACAAAATGTGAATGAGTAGTTATCGGAGCAGTGATTTTTAAATTTGTCTTAAGAGTGCCAGAGATAAGAGACCACTGAAAAGAGTATACATTTTCTTGCTATTGGAACACCCAGTTGAAAGTAATAAATTAATGATTTTTTTTTTTTACTTATGTTTAAGAGCAATGCATTGTTACAAATTGAAAAGGTGAAAGTGTTAAGAATTTAGCCTAAGTAGTGGCTCATACAGTTCTTTTAAAAATGTAGCTCTTGGATATTCCTTCATTTATTCGTTCATTCACTTAGCAGTCATTAAGTACTCACTGCGTGCTAGCAACAGCCGCAGCAGACACAAGCCCAAATGTTAAGCAAAACACTGACTTTTAACCAGTTTATAAGAAAACAGTCCATTATTCTTCTTATTTAATTCCAAACTCTTTCATTTATTCAAATCAATTGTCCTCACATATTTTTCTTTTGGACTCTTCTCTCCAAAAATCCACATTTAATATGTAGTATTTCTTTGAAATTTTGAACAACTTCTGAATCTAGGGTATAGATTCTGGATTTACAACAGTATGAAATTAATATGCTGCAATAAATATCTCTGTGAAGGATTTTATAAGCAGTGAACTATTGTGACATATCTCACAAGTACTAATAGCGTGTATCAGGAAGGGAGAGTTCTCATTTACTCTTCCCAGTTGTCATATTGACATGAGTATCCCCTAAGTTATTTAGAAACAATCAAATGACCTTGCAAATGGAGACCTTCTAGCTTTTGAGGACATCTTGAGCAGTATTAAGTCACAGAAAGAACTAGCTCAGTGGGATAAAGTGTCGTGTACAGCATCTGATGGACATTCATATTATCTACTCCACTTACGTCCAAAACTACTAGGCTGTCCGGGAGTGCAGTGTGGTTGCTTTTGATTTGACATGTGTTCAGTGAGTTCATTTCTAACATCTGGGGTGACTGATTCTATGGGTATTTTGGTCTGTGTTATTTTTCTTCTCAAATAATTACACTAGATATACATACTTGTCAATATAGAGAAAAAATATATTTTCAAACTCCATTTTACAAAAGAATTATTAGATTTCAATACCTAAACTGTTAAAGAGAATGAATACATTTTAATTATAAGAAATCCTTTTTCTCATTTCACTGACATGCGAAGGAGAATTTGTTGTTTTTATATGTAATCTTTCTGAAATAAAATATAATGTAGATTTTCTTCTTGATTCCTGTTCCTAGGTTGTTGAATTTGACTATTTTTTCCTATTGCCCGAAAGTTATAATTTCTTCAAGCATTTCAGAAAAGGACAAGCAGAATATATGCCAATCCACTTGTCTCCATGATATAGAAAGATGATACATTCTTCCCTGTGTACACTGAATAAGCCAGAAATAATAATAAAAAAGAGAGAGGAAGTGTGGCCATTCACCATTACTTGGATTACTATCTCTGAATGTGAGAAATGTTATTTTCAGTAAGCCTTCTAAGGCCATGGAGATAAAAGAAGTGGGAAGACAATATTGATACAGCAAATTGCTCTTTATTTAAAGATGCTTTTTAATACGAATATGGCTTTATAATCTGTCAAATAAAGATGGCATGCAGAGATAAAAATAAAACGTCAGAACAAAAATGTCCTTTTCTTTTCTGTGAATAAATTTACATGTCAGTCAAGTATCTGTCAGTGCATCTGCTGAATGAGTGACAAGTCTTAAGCAAGTAAAAGCAGAAGGAGAGTAACTAACAAGAATAACTAAAAAGGAGAAGTGGTGAAGTTGACAGTCTTGATGAGTGAGGATTCTTCTCTCTATATACAGAACGTATTCAGTTAGAATAATGCCTCAAGCAAGTAGAGAAATAGTGACAAACTACCAATTATGATGGAGGGAAATGTAAACAGAAATGCAAATTCTGATGTTTGGGTCGTTCTGATGAAGGATTTAAGAGTATGTGGTAGGATTACCTTTCCACCCATGGGCTAGTGATTTATTAACATTTCATTAATATTCATTGATATTACCATTTTCATGACACTGCTTTTCTTTTGCTGGGATCAGAGAGTGCCTTAATTTCACTTGCTTAAGCAAGATTTTGGAATATTTTGAAGAAGGCTGATGTGTTGCTTATTCAAAGCAGGGCTCTCTGGGAGTAACCACAGACGCATGGGTTCTTTTGTAAAGGCGTATTTAGAGTTCTATAATCTTCAGATTCCCGGAACTTCATGTACAAGCACAATAACACCACCCTAATTTAAGAAGTTGTACATTTTTATTACAGTGCTCAAGTTTTAAATAGGTACTTTAAGTGCAGTTCAGGGTGATAGTCCTTTTCACTCAAAAAGTAACATTTGATTTGAAAGGTTAAACAATTATTTACAGTTTTATATGACTTTTTCTTACATTTGAAAAAGCTCTCTTATTACAATTTAGAATATGTCATCATATTACAACGTTTTATTCTAGTAACCTTTACAGTTAAATATTACTATTCTTAGTTAAGTCATTAGGGCTTACCATGGGCCAAGATCTGTCTGGAATTTTGCAGGATTATCTCATTCGATTCCTTTTAGAATTAGTTAAGACAATGTGCAGTTAATGAAATATTCATTCATTGAAGTGTGTGTGGTTTTTAAATCTTTAATGCATAGTCCTTATTATTTCTTAAGATATTTTTGTTTTGATTATTGTGAAATCAGCTGATGGCCAGAGACATGTCGTGATCTAAATGCATTCTTAGCACCCAGAGCAGTGATTTGCAGTTAGAGTACATGCTCAAAATCTTTTTTTTTTTTAATGAATAATGTTATTTATCTCTTTACTTCCCTGTCAAAGCACCTGAAATAGGACAGTTTGGGCTGCAGTCAACGTAAATACAAACCATAAATGATTTAAAATAGCTGCATTATTTCTCATGTAACAAAATTCTGCAATTTTAGGATTGGTTCATTGACCAGTTTTACAATGTTATCAAGTACTCAGATTTTTTTTCTTTTCTTTTCTTTCTAATCTTTCTGCTCTGTCATCCTCAGCATGTAGATTATATGATCTAGTTTGCTTTCTTGTCATCACAAAAATGTCAACAGCTGAGTTAGGGTCATAAACAAAGATCATTCCTTTATCTGTTTTCCAGAAGGCCGTAGCAGATGTCTCCTCCTGATCCACTGTCTAGAAATGCACCACAACCTCATTCTTGTGGCATATTCCTATTCCTAATTTATCTGTTTTAGTTTAGCTTGATAAAATTTACTTCCTCAGTCAAGAAGATTTCCTTGAAAGATATGGCTATCTGATATATAAAATAAATTTTTGTTAACGAGAAAGAAAGAAGATGAAGGATGCTTGGAAAGCTAGTGACAATGTGTGCCACAGTGTCCTCAAGTAAGCGTTGAAAAATATATGTGAAATTCTGGCATTTTGATACATTTTACAATAACTTTTACTCTGCATGTAATTCAACAGAGAGTTGTCTTTTGCTTCAGAGGAATTCTATTTTTTTTTAATTGATGTATAGGTAGTTTACAATGTTGTGTCAATTTGTGGTGGAAAGCATAATGTTTCAGTCATACATATACATACATATATTTGTTTTCGTATTCTTTTTATTATAGGCTACTACAAGACTATACATCAATTAAAAAAAATACTGAATGTAGTTCCCTGTGCTATACAGAAGAAAGTTGTTGTTTATCTATTTTATATATAGTACTTAGTATCTGCAAATCTGGAACTCCCAATTTATCCCTTCCCACCCTCTTCCCCCGCCGATAACCATGTTTGTTTTCTATGTCTATGAATATGTTTCTGTTTTGTAAACAAGCTCATCTGTGTATTTTTTTTTTTTTTTAGATTCCACATGTAAGTGATATCACATGGTATTTTTCTTTCTCTTTTTGGCTTACTTCACTTAGAATGATAATCTCCAGGTCCATCAATGTTGCTGCAAATGGCATTATTTTATTCTTTTTTATAGCTGAGTAATATTCCATTATAAAATACACCACAGCTTCTTTATCCAGTCATCTGTCATTGGACATTTAGATTGTTTCCATGTCTTGGCTATTGTAAATAGTGCCGCTATGAACATTGGGGTACATGTAGCTTTTTGAGGATATATGCCCAGGAGTAGAATTGCTGGGTTATATGGTAAGTCTATTTTTAGTTTTTTGAGGAATCACCATTTATTCTCCATAGTGACTTCACCAAACTACATTCCCACCAACAGTATAGGAGGGTTCCCTTTTCTCCACCGGAGGAATTCTAGAATAAACACCACTACAATAATCATATATTCTATTTCTTTAAATTCTTTTGTACAAATTAATTTTTTAAAAATTAAAAAAAAATTAATTTGTACAGGAGAATCCACAAAATTAAATGCACCAAAATTAAAATATTGGATGATCTAAACTGTAATGAAGAGGTGTGATGCATTTGCTAATTTTAGTTAAGATAATAAAAAAGATTTCTTGGGAACTGAATGTATCTCTCTTACTTATTATCACTTAACAATGCACATGTTCTATACCTTTTTCTTTGAAATCTAAAATAGGGTCCACCTGCATATTTTTCAATTTTGTTACTTTGGGCTTCTATTCTATTACTTTTGAAATAATATTTATGTTTTTAGTATTTTTATAATTGAAGATGAGATTACTTTAAAAGCAGTGTACCATCTCTCTTTTTCTGAAGTGCTAACATGAAAATTATAAAGTGAAGGAAGATATTGAACGTTACTATCTTTCATGGCTGCAAGATATTTCTCATGAAATTTGACAATTCAATAACATGAAGTATGGAAAGAATTACAGATTTTGGTGTATTTCAACAGGTCAGATCAGCAGAAGAGAGTTTTTTAAGTAATGGTCAGTAGACTCTGCTCAAGACATGTATGTTTTCCAGCTTGAATTATTAGAGCCAATGATGTCACAACTAATATGATCTTAAATAGATATCAAATTTGCAAGTCGCTTTGCCTCCTCTGGATTCAAATATAAATTTGTACTAATTTCACCTAATTATTTTTGGTTAGTGATCAAAGCTCACAATAGTTATGATAGCTAATATATGACCATGAGCATTGCTTTTTTAATCTACAGACAATCAAGGAAGGGAAAAAAAATCTTATCCTCATGTATCAGAAGACAAAACAAGCTCAGAATAAATAACAAAACAAAATTCTAAGCACAAATTTACTTGAAGCCAAAGCCAATTTTTTTCTTTCTCCTTTTCTTTCTCCCTCTCTTCCTTCCTTCCTTCTCTCATTTTTTTTTTCTTTTTTCTGTACCTCAGCACACTATTACTCTGAAAAATATATATTTGTTGTACCTTAATTTTACACATACTTTGTATAAAACCAGGTAAGACTTTAGCAGCAGGGAGGGAGGATAGGGCAAAATTTACACCCAAACAATCCATGTGCAGAGACCTTTACAGTTAACTTTACGTCAGAGAAACCTGGTACCATCTTAACCCAGTGACCAGAAATGGAACAAGTTAACCTCATATGCTTCCTGAGAGAGGAGCACAATACTGTTTTTAAGTATTCCTGACAAAACTATTTATCCTGAATCGAATTATGATAAAATAGACAAACCCAAATTAAGGGACACTATAAAATGTATGGTCCGTGCACTTCAAAAGTGTCAATGCCATGGGATAGAATTAACAATTGAGTAATTATTCCAGATTAAAAGACTAAAGAGACATGACTGTTGAGGGCAATACATGATCCTGCATTTTATTTGGCTCCAAAAGCACATTATTAGGACAACTGGTGAAATGTGAATAATATCTGTATATTAGATAATAGCACCATATTGAGGTTAATTTCCGGAAATTGTTGCTTGTGCTGTGATAATGTGTCAGAGCTTTATGTTATTAATCCTGGCTCTTAGAAAATATATACTGAAATATTTGGGGGTAAAGGAACACTATACCTGCAACTTAGTCTCAAATATAGTAAAATATTAACACTGGGGGGAGGAAATTAATGCAATGCTTTGAACTATTCTTGAAATTTTCTATAAATTTGAAATCATGTCAAAATAATACATAAGAGAAAAAAATAAACAGTAAATTTACAGCAATTGCTTTTTTTCCCTTCCTGAAAGGATAAACACTTCTTTCTGACCTCAAATTATTGAATGTCAAACACAAAAGGAAATCAATTACTAACTGCATGCCTTTGTGTTCATTTATAGTATACATTGTTATGTTAATCCGTGTGAAATTTATAAAACTTGTAGCATGCAAAACAATTGCTAATGTTAAATTCTAGAGTCTATGACCATATGAAGCTCTTTGCACATTTTTCTCACTGTCTTCCTTCCCTAACTAATTTGTATACATGCTTCTGACATCTGTAGGCACATTTTAACCTCATTGGAAAGTCTCAGGAGGCTGAAGAGATTGCTGTCCTTATCCAAGCAACATGGCAACTGATTTTCCACAAAATCGTATCACTTTGTTCCAAGTAATCAAGACCCATTGCTCTGAAAGGAAACCAAGGGAATAACAAAATGTCATGTACTATCTCTGGAAAATGTGGGTCAAAATGTAACCTAAAAATATGCACGTCCATAAACTTTCCTTTCTCAGATGTATTTTTTAAATTGCATTTTACACTTAGAAAGACATTAAAACCATTACAAGACAAAACATTTATTGTAAATGGCTGAAAAGAGAAAATAAAATTCTGTCATGCATGATTTAAGAAAGCACCGTCCACTCTACTAAGGCAAATAATTCATGTGAAAAATTAGATTTTAAGCTAACATATTTTATCTTTCCAACACATTCAGTATCTTCATGTAGTTATACATATGCCGACCAAGTCCTATTCCCATGAAAATAAAATATAGTTACCAAAGGCATAGACTTTTATATAAATTTAGGAGGAGGAGACCAAAAAGCTTAACTAATTCTTGCCTTACAGGGGGTGTTTCAAGCACACACATTGTGCTTAGTAGCCTTTGATCTCCTATGAAATTTATATTCATGGCAGCCTAACACAGAGAAGAGTGAATAAAGTGAAAACATAAAGGACAATGGCCCAGGGGAAGCGTAAAGATACAGTTGTATTTTAATATCATTTTTCTGCATAACAACAGTAATAATGTCCTGGATTTCAACTTCTTTTTGCATTCCATTGCCTCCAAGACCTTAGTAAAGTCAAAGAAGCCTGCTGGCCACGCAAGTTAGTCAAGTATTATTATCTATTTCAAAAGAAGATAAATCAATATATAGGAAAATTTGAAGATTATCCCAAAGCAAAATATTTTTTTACCAGTTGGAGATATTTTAGCCACATCAGGTTAAGTCTAAAGGGCAAATGACTAGACAGATAATACAATGAGGAACTGATAGAGGGAAGAAACAAAATGCTCTTAGGGTGGAAAATAAAGTGACTTGATATTGTTTCTTTTTAGATACAGTAATAACAGAAAACATATCAGGGATACACTATAGATTTTGTTTCTAGAATATTTTAATTATTGGAGCATCCTAGTTATAGGGCTTAGTGCAAAGAGTTGGCCATAGAATAATTGTAATTTTTTAACTTAAAATAGAGAGATGGTAGCTATGATGGTGTGAAGGGAAATACGTTGACACTATTTTATGCCACATGTCAAATAACACGCTTAAAATACAAAGAACCAATTATTGATATTGACAGGTTAATAATAAAATTGAAATCTGGAATAAGAGTTAACTATCCAGAAGTATAATATAACAAGCCAGGTCTTACAATTGGCAGGTTTAGTACTGAAAGAAAATGCAAATAATTAAAATGAGACTTACAGCTAAACCCAACTGATTAAAGTCAAGTAATTTCACACATGATTTTCACTCCATGTAAAGTTTAGTTGCATGCAAATTTCCTGAGTACATTGAAAAGACTAGTCATGCGCGTGCACACACATACACACACACACACAGAGACACCAAAATACCATGGTAAGCAGTACAAAAACAAAAACAGTAACAAGTTTATAGGGGATAATAAGGAAGTATGAGATGTTTGAGCTTTCATATCTAAAACATTTGAAGTGAATACCCGGACACCTTGGCCAATGGCCAGGTGATCAATCAGTAAAGTCCACTTAAACTTTTCCTTCTTGCTGCTTCAGTCACTGTGGTTTACAGTAATAGAAAGAGCATAGACTGTGGAGTAAGAACAACCTAGACCCTGTCCTGGCTGTGACATCGCTGTGGGGCTTGGAATTAGGCTTGGAGTTAATTCCATACTCCCGAATTTACCTTGTGGATAGGTAAAACTTTTTTTTTTTAATATTCTACCTTACAGGTGTGTAAGTAGATATTCAAAGAGGGAATGGTAATTCCCCAGGGTCATGCAGTGACTATGCAGTGAAGCAGAACTCAGGTTTTCTTGTTTCTCAACTTGTCTGCTTTCTATACCATTCATCTCTATTCTGTCACTGTGACTTATTCTATTTTCTGTCATCCATTGGTATAATCATGGTTCATTAACCCCCATGCATTTATTTAATGTCCATTCACTACAATTTCTACAAGAAAATTATAGCAATTCCATATATATTTCTTATCTCTCAATTATCTTATTTCTTAATGCATTTTACTACATACACTTCCTGCATATTTCACTTTCTGCAGGCATCCCACTACACTATATTTTGTTAGATGGGCAATAGTTACTAAACATTGATGTGGAATTCATTCCACGTTGAGTTTCATTTAATTCATCTGTGTGTGTGTGTGTGTGATTGGTGGTTGTTCATTGTTTTTATTTGTTCTGTTCATTGAAGTTTTATTCTTTGTACTTGTTCTCTCGTTAATGATTGGCTGGCTTTTCTCCCTGCTTCACCACTATCTGCCATCAAAGAAAGTGACTAGATTTAGCTTAGTCAATATGTACTGCAAGATTGCAGTTGATTATAGCAAAGGAAACTTATCTATGTGTTTGGGTTTGTTAGCCATAATTTTTTGGTCAGTGGCTACTTCTTACTCATTGTTAATTTCTACAGGAAGAAAGGGCTAAATAACTCTTTCAGTAATAATAATATTATTATTAAAAATATCACCACTATTCTTATAATTATTAGTCTCTTAAGGTAATAAATAAACCAAAGAATGAATCTTCCCTTTTTTGATACTTCTTGGTTCCTCCCTTAACAACACACATGTTATTAAGAAGAATGCATTATTTAAGCATTGTGAATTTTTTGAAATATTGTTCTTGGAAAAGAATGAGGAATATGTTGGATAAGGGACATTTTAGAGAGGTGAAGAAAAGCTTAAAAATACTTGCAATCATCATTAGTTAAGAACACCTAAATTTGGTGGTAAGACTCATAATGGGAAATAAGGGATGAATTCAAGATATGTCTTAAAGAAAATATTCTTCAAAAACTGGTGCTGGGAAATAAATTAAGCTTACAGAAAATAATTTAGAGGACTCACATTTGCTGCATAAAGCAAGATAGCAATGTAATCCAGCCTGACCCTAGGGGGTCTTCCCAGGACAGACTCCTCCCCCTCATGTTCCCTGCCTGCTTCTTGTTTATAGAAAAGCTGTAGTCTCCCAGATCTCCCTTGAATCACAAAAACTTGGCTCAAGAACTAACGATTGAAAGGATTTGGAAATTTAGTGACAAAAATAACAGTTTGCCAGGAGAACTGGTAACAATTTAAACAATAAATCAGCCCTGTGGCAATCACAGAATCTTTAATTCTTCCCTGAATTGCATAGATAACAGTATCCAGTGCATACTCCTGAGTTATTTTACAGATAGTAAAATCCCCACCAAATGAAAGAAGCTAACTCAATGATGGCCATGAGCACGTAGCCCCTAGACCACCTGGAGAAGAATATTGATTTCCCTATAATCTTGATAATTCTAGATATTATTTATTGAAGATGATCATTTTTAAGTTTTGCATATGTAAACATATCACATTGCTTTGCATTTTTTTGTGTGTCTAGGAATTCAAAGATTTCTTTTTTTGGCTATGTGTTGTTTAAAGTGTATTTCATCTTTATACATTATATTGTCATCCTCCCAAATTTTGTGAGTTATTTATATATTTCCAATTGACTAAAAATATGATGATTTACATGGTAATCTTTGGTATTATACATATATATTTTAAAACAGTTTTTAAGATTTGCCTACCACTTTTATTTATGTGTGTTATAACGTAAGGATTATGAACATGAGCAATGAATTAAAATGGTGGTTGTGCATTTCCATATATTGCAGTTGTAAATTTAAATTTTGTTCTTACATATTTTAAAGGACGCTTTATGCTAAAGTTCCTCATCATATTTACAACCACCTTCTGGATAGTTATATATCCAATGAACACATGGAGCTTTAACATTTATGTTTAAGCTCATCCTTTAACCATAACATTATGATTAATGGTGTCCCTTTTATGACCATAAAACTACCTTCACACTCCCAGTCATCCAGGCTTGAAATCTGGAAATAATTATTTTGCTCACAATTCTCTCATCACTCAAATCCACCCTACTTCCCAGCCTTGCTTATTTCACCTTCACACTTTATATATTTAATGCATAATTTTATTTTGATTCCTGCTGATTAAAACTCTCATTCAAGCTCATTGGAAATTCTATCTTGAACAATTATGTTTATTTCCAAATTGTTTGTCTTACTTTTTTTTTCTCTTTATTCACCTTGATAACAGCTGGTATTTATCATGTATTTAAGCACAATGCCACGTGCTTATGTGTGTTCCCTCATTTAATGCTTACAACTTCACAAGAGAGGTACTGTATTTTACCATCTTTTATGTGCAGTTCAGTGTTAAACCACTTGCAGAGCAGAGAGATAAAAGGCTTTCCCAATCTCAGAGAGAAAGGGAATATTGCTGCTGGGATGGAAGCCCAGGAGTCCGACTGAGTCAACACTCTCAGACAAAACGCAGTCATGCCAGTTTACAGTATTTTCCAGATTAATCTTCTTCAGATAGTCTTCCTACATTGACAGTGTTCAGGTTAAAAGCAGTCAGTGGTATCTTACTGCCTAGAGATAAAGTTGTAGCCCTAAGCCTGGTTTTTATCCTGATTCTCCCTTTCCTGTAATATGTCCCTGGATAATTTGAAAACATGCTTCACACCCCCTTCTATGGCTTTGCTAATGCTATTCTCTCCAAATTCACTTGTTTCATGGACAAATAGTTGAAATCCTCTACCCTCAACTTCTAGCCCTTCTTTCCTCTTCTGAGACCACTTCTTTCTGCCTTTGCCATTTATATACTGGTATGTGCTCTTTTCTTTCCTACCGTGATAGACTGTTAGTGCCTCCAGGCAGACACAGTATCATTTATTTTTGAACTCTCAATGTACAGCATCTTGTGAAGAGAAAGTAATTGATGATTATTGGTTCTATAACAAAATGCTTTTTAAAGTTATAAATAATACGATGCATTTATTTAAAGTGAATGTTAACAACAAAATCCAAAGCATGTTTTTTTGTAGAATGTTCCTAATTTTGGGAGTTAACAAGTGGTTGAATTTATACATTCTTAAAGGCAAAAATGTTAGGCACTTTGATATTTTTATAATCTCTATGAAATCAAAATGATTATTTAAATTAATAGTATTTGCTAATTAAAAATGAAAGGAATCCAGCCTAAATTTAATTTACAATATTCCCCTAAACCCATGGCTTTTTTATATCACCCTTAACCTACTGTGATTTAACTTTAAAACAACCATGCAAATTTAATTATGCATTGGCTCCTAAGGGATGCACTCATATATCAGTTTTCATCTCTCGTGGACAGATCATTTGCAGTTAAGTTACAAACCACTGAAAATCAATTTTTAATGGAAATACTCGTACAACCTTAGCTGCAAAAGAGCAAAAATTCAGGTATAATACCAAGTGGCAGGTTATTAACTATAACTTCAATTTCATGTTCTTTTGACACAAGACTATGTCAGCCATAAATAAGTGTGCGTTTGCTATACAAGTCACACTTACCAGAAGGTTATTCATCAAAGAAATTTGAGTAGGTCCAGCACTGAGCCCACAGGGACCCTGGTGGAAATTCTGAGCTGCTTAGTAAGAAGGTGCTGAACCAAAACAATTGTGCTGAAATGATGTTAAAGGTCTAAATGAAAACCAGAGAAGCAAGGACGCATAGAGTTAAGTCTAAACTCCATCATTAACCATACCAGCTGACTTAGAAAGGCTTTTAGGTATAGTGTATAAATGATCTCAAAATCAGACTACACTGGAACAGTATTTCTGCAGTGAAATATACTCATTCATTCTTTGCCTCTATTTCTATAGTTTCAAATTATTTTTTAAATATTCACTTATTTACTTTCATAAACTGATATTTAAATAAATATAACCCATTATTAATCAGAAGCTAATAATGACAGTTGCAAATAATATAGTTTTTCCTCTCATGAATTGAACAGTCCGTATCCCTTATCCAAGTAAAGTCCTGTCAAAGTCCAGTATATGAACTCAGACACTACAGAGTTACCTAGAATGGAAAATTACCCTAAGGTCTATAAGTAAAGTTTATTAAAACTATGAGGCTTAATATTTTTTTGAAAAAAAATCTGCCACCAATGCAGTGATTTAATTATAAATTTTACTATTACTCATTGACAATCTGCTCTGTAAATGGACTCTTTTAAAATTACTAGGTTTTAGTACTAATTTAGATGATTTGCATGGAACATAGCAGTTGATTGTTCAGAAAAATTACAGCAATTTAGAATAATAATAATATTGAAGAAATAAAAATGAACTGATAATCTCAAAATATTCACTCTATGATACAGGAATTTTGAATTATATATTGCTCTTGTTGAATTCCTTTTTAGTTCTGCATTTTACAGTACTTTTTAAAAAATACTAAGTTATAATTTAGTCAATTACAGTGAAACACAGATGATAAAACATTTCTGAAGAAGTTTTATTTTTTGTTTGAGTGATACCTAATTCTGTTTAAAAATGAAGGAACTTTTTGGTTTTACAATGAAAAATACAAGAGTCATATTTTCACCAAGGCCTCGAGAATAGGTTTTAAATTTACCCAAATTTAAATTTATGTTTGAAGTTCCGTACACTGGAAATTTGTAAATCTTGACTTAGAAGTTGACTTGCTAGAATATAAGCTTCATAGTGGAAAGGCTTTTTTGTTTTTGTTTACTGCTCTAAGCTTAGAACCTAGAACTGTTCCTGGCACATAAAAATAGCCTTATTAGTATTTATTGAATGAAAGCTACTTTCCAATATCAACTACTGTTCTTTCACAATAAAGTATGTTTGAAAATTCAGTCTTGTCCACGTTACCCAGAGGAAAACCTGAACTATTTAATCTTACTGACACATTTCTAACTAGAACTTCCAGTTGCTTGAGGCTCAAGTTGAAATCCCTTGCTTTCTAGTATAATGTGAGTTTAATCTTTACTGCCAAGTTTGCTCTAGCCTGAACATGAACTATTTTTGCAGCATTTATCATCAGAGACCCCAACTCTTTTATGAAAAGCAATATACTGTGTCTAACTATAAAATGAGTATCGGTATTTATTAGCTGTTTTAGAGTACATTTTGAACTTAAAACAATTTAAGAAGTAGAGACATTTTCTTTCAGTAAATTTTTTTTCAGTAACTAAAAAGATATGCTTTTCAACCAAAAAAAAAAAAATGCTTAAATGGAAACAAAGTTATTCTTATAAAACAATAGCAATCTTCAAAACATTTTTTTAGAAGCTGCAAATTTACTTTTGATAACATAAAGGACAAAAAGGGCCAGTACTAAACAAACTAATGATATTTCTATTATTGCTGTTAATATTGTTTCATTGTTGCCTCACTTCTAAACTCCTTTACCCACCTTATTTAAGCTCCTTCTTGCTCAACAAATAGTGCTCTTTTGTTCTCTCCAGGCTTCTACTTTGTTCTGGGGTATAAATTTTTAGAATGACTTACAATGCTTTGACTTCCAGTTTACTTCTTATATACAAAAAAAAAAAAAAGCCTTAAACAAAAGAATAATAAAACCCTAAAACTCAAGTGTCAATATAGACTGTCAAAAAAAAAAAAAACTGTTGAATAAATTGCTTTCCAGAATTATTAGATACTAATACCAAATCAACAGCTTATGTAATATCTACATATGCAACCAGCTTTGAACATGAGTTCACAGTGTTTTCTTCTCTGGTGATTCATTGTCCATTGCAACAGTAACCAATAATAGCAGAGAAAAAGCAAGACAAAATGATCTGGCTTTTAAAAACCAAGTGGGAAAAGAAATAAAACGAAAATGTAGTTCTGTCATTTAAAATTAATTGTCATAAAATTATTTCAGGTGTTACTGTTACACTAAAAGTGGCATTTATTTACTTAGTCACTACTTTCATTGAAGGAAATGTCTCAACTGGAATCATTCTTAACCGTCAAGTGCAGTGGGGGAAGAGACCCCCTCCAGGTGTGTTGGGGAGCAGTATGTGGGTTTATCAGTATCTGAGATGTTGGGATTACGTAGCATGCATCATTTTAAAAAAGCATATTCAATAATATAAATGTTATATCTATATGAAAGTCTAAAATGATAGAAAGCAAATCTAAACATGGCTCAAAACCATGTTTTATAAACTTTCTTGGGCCACTGTCCTTAGGACCTGGGTCAGTTTGAATCCTCTGAGCAGCACACACCAAGTGAGATTCAATATGCTAGAGATTTATGGTGAAATGCCTGCAAAAACTAAGGGTAGGGAGAAGTTGTAGGCAGCGTAGGTAGGAAGAGTCTCAGATGACTGCAGCTCTGAGCTCATTTGTGGCCAGGCTGTTGTGAACATCGCTGGAGGAGTCCCACAGCCTTCAATAAGGGCCAACATTAGCACGTCTGCAGTGCTTGATGCTTTGCTGGGAGTAGCCTGCTGGAAGCACAGTCTTGTCATGAATGCATGTACGAATCTGGAGGCGACAGCCATGAGCAGAGGTATGGATCTAGAGAGGAGACAGCCGTGCTCCCTGTAACTTGTTCTCCTGAAGGAGCTAGGCAGCATATTTTGTCACTACACAGGACCTGACGAGGAAGGGACACAAAGGGACTTTGTCTTGATTGTTCTGGTTGGTATGGACCATTATAAGTTTTTAAAAATGCATCAAAATACACACTTAAGTTAGATGCACTCTAGAATGTATATTATTTTTAAACATTTTTAAAGTAGACACGGATTACCATTTTTTTTTAATTTTTGCAGTGAATACTTATTTACCACATTATGTTAGTTTTTGTCTATCATAATTTTTTAAATCATCACTCTTTCTTGTATTAATTTTCTTCTTTCTGAAGTTTGTATTATAGTGATTTTCTTGGTAAAGGCCTATGAGGAGTAACATTATAATTTTGGTCTTAAAAAAAGGCTATAATTCCTCTCATTCTTGAATGGCTGTTAAAATGGGAATCAAATTCTAGATTGACAGTTATTTTGAATATATTATTTTGAATGCATTATTCTATCATTTCTGGAATCTATTGTTATAAATGAGAAATCTCTCATTCTTTCAGTATTTTTAAAGAAGTCTTTACTTTTTTTTTGGTTTTTAATATTCTATAATTTCAGTCTGATGCATCTCAGGTGAAATTGTTTTTGTATTTCCAGCTTGGAACTTGGTGTAATCTTTTAATTTGAAAACTCAAATCTTTCCCCTTTTCGAGACAGTGCTCAGACTTTATTTCTATGAAGATTTTCTTCTTCCCATTCTATATATTTCCTAACAGTCAGCATTCTTAATTGCAAGCAAAACCAGTAAGCTACCTGACTTAAGTAGAAAACAAATCCTGACTCTAGGAGACAGAAGAATGGAAATCAGTAAATGAATATAATCACAGGGAGGCAAAGCAACCAGTGCAGACAAGAGCATGCCACAAAGGGAGCCCAGAGAGAACACTGCCACCATTGCTGAGCATAACGTCTGGCAACTGCATGGTCGCCGCCAGTAATCCTGGACGTTAGATACTGGCTTTACGACCACTTCTGCTGGATTCTAGAGGCTGGATATTGCTGTGCCTGTCTGAAAAGATGCTTCATTGTTCCTTCTTAATGGAAACATATACCCCATATTGTCCAAGGTGAATATGTCTGGCCATGTCTAAGAGGTGCAAGGTATATCCATGCCGTAACTTCAAGAAAGGATAAGAAAGTAGTTACCTGTCCTTTTTCGTGTTGATAGTGGAATATAGAATTTACGTACAACAGATTCCAGTAGTGTGGAAAATTTCTTAATGAAAAGTAGTTTCAGATCTTCAGGTCCCTGAGTAATAAAAGAGTCACTATAATTCAACACTTTAGAAATTTTTCTTCCAGAAATATTTAAAATATAATATACCATTACCTAGTACCAACAAAAATGCACTCTCTTTCCTCAACTTTAAAGGTTATCAGTTATTTCCAAGCCAATTCTCCATTCTCCCTCACATCACTTTAGGATCTTATGTTACTATATTGTTATCTATGAACTAAAATGTAAATTTATCCACCACCTAAGTTTTGTAAAAATTAGTGGAGATAACAGAGAATATTTTAATATAAATGTAAAAATTTTTAAATAGTAGTAACACACCATAGATAAAAATTACAGATAGCTAACCCATGTTGTCCTTACTACTTTTTTTCTCTAGGCAACAGTGAATATTTATTAACTCAATTCCCTTCACTTCATTTCTCCATAATTTTACCTTCTGGTTTATGTTATTCTCCCCAATTTTACTCCAGTATTAATTTTGAGCAATTTCAATATATGCCTTCATGGTAAATGCAATGCCTTGGCTTCTCAGTTGTTTGAAACACTCTTGATTAATGATCGTGCCCTGCAATTGCTCTAATATCCATCAGCCACTCAATCCCATGGTCATACTGTAGACCTTGGAATTACCGATATCCATACACCTTTCATAATCTCAGTTACAAGCATTCTACTCCCCAAACACCATCTATTATTTCTTGATCACTTTCTCTATAGCAAACCTATCTCAACTACTTTCCTGCACAAGGAGCTACAACATAGCTCCAGATCAGTTGCTCTGGTAACTTGAATCTCAGGGTAAGGACAAGTGGTTAAGACTTTGCCAACCCACTGATGTGTATGCAGGTACTCTCTGTTGTTTTGATATCTGCTAAGCAAATTCCCACTCTAGGGTCATTGCACTAATTGCAAAAGTTAGTAAGATATTATTTTGTGATGTTTAAAATAATTGACATTTGGGGTGTTATTTGCTACACTGCATAGCCAAGGCTATTTTGACTGAAAAATGAATCACCTCCTAGAAGTGAAATGTGATGTAGAAAAACAAAAATCTTAACACATGTGGCTGTGGTTAAAGGCCTGGTGACAGACTGTGAAGATATTAGAGGCTTATAGGATGTTAGTCAGTAGTTAAATATTTGACTTAATGAAATGTAGCTTTAGGTGCAGATTTTAAAAAGGAGAATGTTAATAGTGTGGATTGCTTACTCTTGGCACTGACCAGAGAGAGAGAACTTCAGAAGATTAGCTCATTCACTACTAAGTAGAAAGGGAACAAGCACACTAAGAAGTGACCATTTTTCCCTCCCTCCCCTCCCACCCCTCCCTCGACTGGAAAAAGATAAAACTGTAAAGGCCTTTTTGTAAAGATCAAAGCAAGGTATGGACTTCACACTTATTATGAAATACAATGACCTGCGTATTTTCAAAGCATATATGAAGATCAGGTTTGACATATGTACACAATCCAAGAAACCACTGCCGCAAACAAGAATAGGAACAGGGCCACCACCCTGTAAAGTTTCCTTGTGCTTTTTGTAATCCAGCCCTCCTCTGCTGCCTCGCCAGGCAACTGCTGACCTGCTTTCTGTCACTTTTAAAACCAGTGAATGGATTAAAGTGTCTCAGAGCAAAGATCAAGTTAAGAATGTAGAGCCTACTTGAATTTATATCCTTTCAAATGTACAAAATGCCTCAGGGAAAAAAGAATAAGTATGTGACTTTCCCACTAAATCGTAAGAGTTTCAAGATAACTGGAAAGAAACAGAGAAAAAGATACATGAGTTAGCAATCAAAGAAATATAGGAGTGTGAGATCTGTATCTCAAAATTAATACTGTGTATTGTTTCTGGCATATTGAATATATCTGAATTAGAGAATGATAATACTTTTGGAGTTTTGAAAGCATTGTGCTCTCAAAAGAAGCAGTAACCTGGACAGTGAAGCCAAAAATGACCCCTTGTGGCCCTAACCTTGGATGTCCAGAGAGCAGGCTGACTATTCTGCTGTCAAGGAGAGCTTGGTCTCCTCCAATGTCCAGAAGCAAATTCAAAGATTAACAAACGATCATTCCCACCCGCAGGATAATGAACCCTCCCACCATCTGTCCTGTTAAGTTTTTTTAAGTAACTGTGGTATGCCTCCGTATTTTATCCATGAATGTTTGACTGCCAGCCCCCTGGGGAAAAATAATCCTGATTTGCCCTATTTGATTTCCCTGGTAGAAGTATCCCCACCATCGCCAGTTTCAAACCACCACTATGATGTTAACTGACTTACAGATTTCCTGAAAATTCAATAATTGGGACTTGCAAGGCAGTATATTGTGACACTAGCACATCATTGGCTGTGTCTTCTCCTCCTCTTGATGAAGGGGACTGCATACGGTGGCTATATTGTCCTTGTTTGACCGTTGTGTTTGGAATGTATGGAAGCATCGCTTGTCCTTTCCATTCATGGTCACAGGATCAGAGCTACCCCTAGATTGGGTAGCAAGACTACCGCACAGAACATATAGATCATGGACTTCGATGCCACAACTAGCTATAACTTCTAGGATTATTCCTTTGTGAGGAGGCAAGATTATGTAACATGGAGGAAAAGAGTGAGTTAAGTCTTGCGAGAACTGCAGACCACGCAGTGGTAGCTATTAATATTGCTTGCTGAATATTTCTGGCATCCATCATTTCAGGAACATAGTAGGAATGCAGGTCCTTGCCACATGCTTATTTTACCTCTCCAACTTCTGTTACTGTCCCCCTTGTCTCCTCACCCTCACCTGTCACACTGGCCTCCTTGTTCTTACTCATTGAATTGACTCAGTACAAAGTTCCTGCTTGAAACAAGGTTTTCCCAGTTATCCACCTAAATACCAGTCTCCATCAAATCTTTAATCAAATATGATCTCAGCGTGCACTCCCCTAACCATGCTATGTCCATGGTTTCTCTTACTTAGTTTTACTTATGTCCTGCATCCTACTTATCAGCTTACAGTGTATTATATCACTTACTTTCTTATGATAGTCTTTGCTTATTTTTGCCTTGCTCCTAATGGGAATGTAAGTTCTACAAAGGAAAGACCTTTGATTCTTTATATTGTTTTTTTTTTTTTTTCTGTAATGTACCCCAAGCCTGAATTGTCTTTTACACGTAGTAGGGGCTTAATAAATATTTGCTGAATCCATAAATGAATTTCATGTGTGATTTAAAAACTGGGTCAAATATAGTCTTCTGTCACCAAATCCTGGGTTATGTTCCATTGTAGGGACCTGAAGATGAGGTACTTTGGGCCCTCAACAGTGGAGGTAGTTAGATCAGGCTTGGTGAGGTAAAGTCTCTTTTGATCAGTTACTGAATAGCCTCCTTTGTGTTGTCATGGTCATTTTGTTTATTTGTCTCAAAAATCTCAGCAAGCATTGAGGCTTTAGGGGAAGTTGGATGACTGACATCCTTAGATAAATCATTTTATTCTCAGAAATATTACAAATCTGCTCCACACAGCAGGCATTTTATTTCAAAAAGGACAAAATCATTCTTTTGTTTCGCCATGCAAACTGCTAAATTGCTGCAGGTCTCTTCTGCAGACATGAACTAGGTTGAAAATGCATTATACGTACCAGTGATATCACTGCAGGTTTCTCTTTCAATACTTCTTTCCCCTTTCACTTGAATGACCCTGAGGCTGTGAAACGACTCAGATCTGGAATTTGGGTAAAATCATTTCCAAAGCCTTGGTGATTCAAACCTGCCATCTTTAATCACCGGACTCTAGAGTATTCTTTTGGCTATAGAAATTAAAGTAGGAACTTAAACCGGATATCCATATATTTTTGTCTTTGGGGCACTCTGGTCAATTTCCTCATATTAAGCCTCCTTATAGGTTAGACTATTTAATCATTATTTTAACCTTGCTGTCCAATATCTTAACTCTGTCAGATAAATGTTCTGTTATGTCTCTGCCACTATGGGATCAAGCCATTTCAATTGAACTATCTTCCATTTCTAATGCCACATCTACTCATGTCCTTACCCTAGAAGAAACTACCACAACAACATGTTTAATTTTTTAAGCCTCAGTAGAAAGATAACTTTTTCAGTCTCTAAAGTGAACAGTAGTGAAATAGTTATGCTATATATTATAATCTATTCCAGTAATCGTTTATTGGTATTTGCCACCACATTCTAAGGATTCCATGAAAATTCAGCCTGTTTCATCTCCTCACATTGAGCCAACCAAATAAACACTTAGAACTACCTGCTTAGGTAAACACATTAAATCTAGACTGTCTGGTAAATGCATCTGTATCATGGTTCCTTAATCTGGGCACATTTGCCATTGGGGGCTAGAAATGCTTTATTGTACAATAAACCCTTGTTTATTGTAAGATATTGGCCTCTTCCCATCAGATGCCAAACAAACAAACAAACAAAATGCCTGGAGACTTTGCTAAATGTCTTCTTAAGGGAAAAATCACCTCAGAATAAGAATTATTAGATGAAACCAATACATTCAACCAATAACTATTTTTTTACCCTGTGGTAAAGCATGGTCAGAATACATATCTACATATATTCTCCGTTAAAGTGCTAATATAAGTTAGTCATGTCTTGCAATTTTTTTGGTGGTCTATAGCTCCTCTGGCTTTATCGGCCCCCTGATGCATGCTGGGATATGACTCTAGCTGTAATCTGAGGGAAAACCAAAGTGGGGCTTGAGGTTTGGCTTTCTCTTGATATACAACTTCCTGAGGTAAGCCCTCCCCAAGCCATTAATCAAGGTAACAGATGTCTTATTATCTATGGCAGGTAAGGAAGTTTTGGTTAGCAAGGGAAGTATAAATATTTATTTACTTTTTTATGTTATAATTTATCCAGTGACTTTTTAATATTAATGAATATATATGTATTTTTTAACCTGTGGTAAAATACATATAATATAAAGTTTGCCATGTTAAACATTTTTAAGCGTACAATTCAGTAGTATTAAATACATTCAAAATGTTGTGTAACCATCACCACCATTCATCTCCATAACTTTTTTCACGTTGCAAAACCTCAGACTGTAAAACTGAAACCATAGAACAGTAACTCCTCGTTTCTACCTCACTCCAGACCCGAGCAACCACTATTCTACTTTCTGTCTCCATGTTTTTGACCACTCTAAATACTTCAAATAGGTAGAATCAAACAGTATCTTTTTGTGACCGGCTTATTTCACTTAGCGTGTCCTCAGGGTTCACCCGTGTAATAAACAGCATATGTCAGAATTTCCTTTTTTTTGTTAAGACTGAACAATATTCCATTGTATGTATATATCACATTTTGCTTATCCATTCATCCATTGATGAACACTTGGTTACCATCCCACTGTAGCTATTGTGAATAACTCTGCTATGAACATGAGTGTACAAATATCTCTTCTAGACTTTGCTTTCAATTCTTTTGGTTATATACCCAGAATTGGAAATGTTGGGTCATTTGCTAATTCCATTAAAAAAAATTTTTTTGAGGAGCTGCCATACTGTTTTCCACAGTAGTTGTATCATTTTGCATTTCCACCAACAGTGCACAAGGGTTCCAATTTCTCTACATCCTCACCAACACTTGTTATTTCCTGTTCATTTGTTTGTTTGACAGTAGCCATCCTAATAGGAATGAAATGGCACTCACTATAGTTTTAATTTGCATTTCCCTAATGAATAATGATGTTGAGCATCTCTTGACATGCTTATGGGTCATTTGTATTTCTTCTTTGGAGAAATATCTATTCAAGTCCTTTGTTCATTTTTGAATTAGGTTTTTGTTGTAGTTGAGTTTTAGGGCTTCTTGATACAGGTTTTATAGTAATTCCTTATCAGATATATGATTTTTAAATATTTTCTACCACTTTGTTAATTACCTTTTTTACTCTATTGACATCATCTTATTATCCCTTGAAGGCAACAAAAGAAAAATAGACAAGTTGGACTTCATGAAAATTAAAATAATGTAAGGGAGAGGGGATAGCTCAGTGGTAGAGTGCCTGCCTAGCATGCACAAGGTCCTGGGTTCAATCCTCAGTACTGCCATTAAAGATAAATAAATAAAAACCTAATTACCTCTCCCCAACCCCTGCCAAAAAAAAAAAAAAGTTTAAAATGATGCATATCTTTTGAAGGATGTATATTAACATAATCACAGATAAAAAGGAACTTACATCTGTCATTTTGTTATTTGTTTGTATATGGCTTATATTTGTCCCTCATTTCCTATGCTACTGTCTTTTTTGTGTTTAGTTGATTTTTTTATATTGAAATGTTTAAATTATTTTCTCATTTCTGTTTGTATATATTCTGTAGCTATTTTCTTTCTGGTTATCATGGGATAGATTTAACTTCCTAAAGTTGTAACACTCTAAATTATAGCAGCTTAACTTCAGTAACATATAAAAGTCTACTCCTTTAACAGCTCTGTCCCTACTCCTACTGGTTATTGATGTCACAAAATTACATCTTTCTACATTGTGTGCCCCAAAACATAAACTAATAATTATTTTAAATTCATTAGACTCTTTAATTATATAGAAAACAAAATGTGGAATTATCAAACAAAATGATAGTAATACTAGCTTCTGTATAAATAGTTTTTTAAAAATATATTAGTCTCTTAAATCACATAGAAAAAATAGTGGAGTTACAAACTGTTGTTACAATAATATTAACTTGTATAATTGCCCATCTATTTACCAATATTGAAATATTTACTTTTTCATAATTCTTCAGATTACTAACTAGTAACCTTTCATTTCATGCTGCAGTGCTTCCTTGGGCAATTTTTGCCGAGCAGGTCCAGTAGTAATAAACTCCCTCAGTTTTTGTTTATCTGGAAATATCTTAATTTTTCCCTCATTTTTGAAGGGTAGTTTTGCTGGATATAGGATTTGTGATTAACGGTTTATTTATTTATTTCCTTTTAACACTTGGATTGTATCAGCCGACTGTATTCTGGCCTTCAAAGTTACTAATGAGAAATCTTCTGGTGATCTTACTGAGGAGCTTTTTGTATGTAGTGTGATAAATTGCTCCTTCAATATTCTCTATTTCTTTTTGGATTTCAAAAGTTTGATTATAATGTATCTCAGTGTGAGTCTTTTTAAGTTCATCTTACTTGAAGTTTGTTGAACTCATAGTTTTCAGCCACAATTTTTTCTGATATTTTCTCTGCCTCTTTCTTTCTTCCATCTAATAAGCACATGCTTATTTTCTTGCCGGTGTCCTACAGATGTTTTATTCTCTGTTCATTTTCTATAATCTTTTTTCTTTCTATTCCTCAGCTCAATAATTTCCATTGTACTATCTTCAAGTTTGTGAATTCCTTTCTTTCTTTTTTTTTTGCTGCCCAACTGAGTCTTTGAATTCCTTTAATGAATTTTTTGTTTCATTTATTGTAATTTTCAGCTCCAGAATTTCTTTTTGTTTTCTTTTTTAGGTTTACTATTTCCTTATTGATACTTTCATTTTATTCACACACTGTTTTCTTGACTTTCTCTTCATTTTCCTTTAGTTCTTTCAGCTTCTTTAAGATAGTTACTTTAAAGTTTTGTCTAGGAGATACGTTAAGTCTTCTTCAGAGGCAGTTTCTGTCTAATTTTTTTTTTCTTTTGAATGCAATATGTTTCCTATTTCTTTGTATGCCTTGTGATTTTTGTTGACGTTGTTGTTAAAAACTGGACATTTAAATCAAATAATGTGATAACTCTGGAAATTAGAATGCTCTGCTCCTTTCCCAGGTTTTACTGTTTTCCCCCTCCCTGGCTATTTCTCTAATTTCTAGTTGTTAAAATACTTATGTTATTCTGATTAACCTGTGATTTCTCTACACTAAAGTCCTACTCACAAATCTTGACTACGATACTCTGATTTGTTTTTGATTTTTTTGTCTGATTTGTAATGTTTTTTGGTTTGAGCTAAGTTTTTTCTTAAATTATTGTATATTAATTGCTATATTTTTGAGAGACAAAATGAGAAGTGAGAGCCTCTCACAGTCTTGACTCTGCCATATTGAATAGAAGTCAGCATTAGTAATGCTCCAATTATAATATGTATTATATTTAAAATTTTCTGAGATGCCAAAGTGGAGAATTTGAGTTTTATCCTAGAAATAAATTGATATAAATTTGAACAACAATTCGAAGTATTAGTCTCCCAATTCTAGTGGTTCAATAAACTTGTCATATTTTCTCTTTGAATTTTTTTTTCTCAAAGGACCTAAAAAGGACAATGTAGATTAACAGAAAGCAGTCTGTAACTACAATGTATTTTTAAAGATATTTTTCTTTATTCAATAAATGTTTATGGAGCACCTAGCAAATATCAAGCACTGTATCAATTTCTGAGAATATGTTGATAAATAATACAGAACTATTTTTCCACTTCAGTGAGTTTATATTCTAATTTGGAACTCAGAAACATTTACACACACAAACACACACACACACACACATATAGATACAGTATTACATAAAAGTAAAATGTAATGATTGATAGATACTGGTAGGTAGTACTGGCTATGTACATAGAAAAGAAAGTTAATTTAAAAAGTTGAAGGGATGGAAGAGAATTTTAAATAGAATGATGAAGGAAAACTTTTGAGATGTAAATTTGGAGAGAATCTGAATGAGAGAAGAAAAAAGTCATTTGAAAACCTATAAGAAGACTATTCCAAGTAGAAAGAAGCAGATATGTAGATTCCCTGACATGGAAACAAACCTGACACATTGAAAGAAAATTAAGGTCACTAGTATAAATGCATGAAATAAACAGGAGGGGTATATTAAGATAGGCGCTTAAAGATGTAGCCAAGAGCCGTGGGCGGGTCAAAATAATGGCCCCACAAAACTGTCCACATCCCAATTCCTAGAATCTATGAATATGTTATGTTACATGGCAAAGGAGAACTAAAATTACAGATGAAATTGTGATTACTTGTCAGCTAACTCTGAGGTGAGATAATTATGCTGGATTAGCTGGGTTGGCACACTGTAATCACAAAGGTCGTTGTTAGTGAAAGAGTGAGACAGGAGCATCAGTGTCAGAGTAAAACAAATAAGAAGTACTCAGATAGCCATTGCTGACTTAAAAATAGAAGGAGGCTACAAGCCAAGGAGTGTGGGACGCTGAGAGAATGTGGTAAAAACAAAAATATGAATTCTCCCTTAGAGCGTCCAGAAGGAACACAGTGCTCCTGACACCTTGATTTTAGCCCAGTGTGACCCATTTAGGACTTCTAATCTTCAGGACTATAAGGTGGTAAATTTGTATTGTTTTAAGCCACTAAGTTTGTAGCATTTGGATACAGCAGTAATAGGAAAGTATGAGATCATATCATTTAGAGCCTGATAGTACTTTGATTTTTGTTCTAACTTTGTGGAAACCACTAGAACACATTAAGTAGGAAAATAATGAGTATGCTTTGCTGATCTATAATATTCTAGATGATTAATGGAGAATAGCCTACATGGAGTTTTAGTGTAAGCAAGGGGACCAGTCAGGAAGTCATTGCATAAATAAAAGGGGACGAGGGCTTCAGATGAAAGGAGATGAGGGTGGGCAGGGATTATTCCTGTACCTGGTGATGCATAGTTACATCCACGTTATATTCTAAGCGTGGAGCCACAGGCATTATGGACCTAAGCTGTGCTTCACAGGTGGCTACACAAACACACCTATAACTGGTAACTGAGAGTTGAGAAAAGGATTTGAGAATTAGTGAATACAAGCTTATGAGAGCCAGGAATCTTGAAGTGAATGCTTTAGTAGACTATAGATGAAAAAGAAAAGTGGCAAAAAGATAAGTCTTGAAATATTTTAATATTCAAAGTTTGAGACAAGGAGGAAGATCCAGAAAATTAAAAACATAAAAAATGACCAGTTAAGTAAAAGGAAATCAGTAGAATATGGGTACTGAAAGCCAAGTGAAAAAGAATTTAAGGAAAGCAGGAGTGAGCAGTTGTTTCAAATACCACTGAAAAGCAAGTCGGATGGTAAAATAAAAATCTAGAATTGATCATTGTCACTTAGGGATATTTTGTAACTGTGGTGTATACAGACTAAACAGACCAATGGGGATAAATTCTTCTTTGGCTGGATTTAAGAGAGGAGGAAAAATGAAGTAAAGCTGGTGAGTTGTTAATCTATTTGCTACTTGCTTACATATCAAATTCCCTGATAATTTCATCAAAATATTTTGGGGAAATAAAAGAAATATATCATCTAAAGATAGAGTATTTTGGTAGAGGGGGAAAAAATTTACTGGAGGACTCACATTCTGAACTCCTATCCAGTATTTGATGACAACTTGAGAAGTAAAGGGAAGTCACTTAAAACTTTTGAGCACAGAGAAAATTGGACTATAGTCTTAAACACCACTTCTAACTCTTAATAATTACTATCCAGTTTTCCACTTCCCTATAATTAAAAACACCTTTTATCTGCCATCTAACAAAAGAAAAAAATTATGACTCAGTTTTATACTCAGTTCAATTTAGTTATCTGAATTAACTTTAGTAGCATCCGTAAAGTTTAGCCAACATACAAATGGTGTTCTCTGTTTATCTGAACAATTTTAAGCAACCATTTATTTAACAGATGTTTCAGATAGAAATAGAGGTACTACATAGTTTAATTAGAACTTGATTAATTTGAATTATACTTATTTTAGTTTTAAATGACAACGTGTAGTAATACATATAAAGGTAGATTTTAAGATTTGTGTTTGTATATTTATTTGGCTCAAATATTTATATTCTAGAATATAGAAAACATCTAATTTTAGAACTTCAAAATATCCTAAAATAGATGATAGCAGTAGCATGCAGTATAGTTTGCTCATTTATTCAGTCTATTTGCATTTCAAGAGTGTATGAATTAAATATGTTTGTATTTGTCTGTTTTACCTTTTAAAAATTGTAACATTTAAAATGCACAGAGAGAAAAAGCATGGAGTATATGCATGCAAAACATAATAAAACTATTCAACATATTTCCTGTTCTGTCTGACAGAATTATAGCTTGCTTACAGGAAGAACTGTGGCTTAGAAAAAATTAAAATGACAATGTTGATCATAATATTTCTTTCCATTGCTAGGATGTTCTCAGAAAATATACCTGTAGAAATCATAATATTCTAAATAAATTTCTACCCTTCTTTCTAGCTTCCCCCTACTAAAAAAAGTGCTTTTGAAACTTCATTCATTGTAATTTCTTGTTAAAGCTATACAAGTAGAAATAAAAATTGAGAGTTATGTTTACCAGTGTTTGGCATCAACATGGCTGCTGCATCATACTACATTAGTATTGCTTTACTATCAGAGAGAGTAATAATAGATGTTTCAATGTTATATTAAATATTCACCCAAAATATAGGTAGTAAAAAACCCATAATTTGGAGCTAATCAACTTTAAAATCTGGACCTTTTAGTATATAGCCACATAAAGATAACAATAGAAAGTTCAAATTATTAAACAGTTCTGATATCGTATGCACGGAACTTAAAATCAATCTTAAGAATCATGGCATTAATATAACAATCCTATAAAATATACATAAAGAACAATCCCAATGTTGCAAAGTTAGTAATAGAGAAAGTAATGTTAGAAAAAACGTTGCTTTAACCATTGGTACCTCTAGTATTTTTTATCTGAGAATCGAAAGGTTAAAAAACATTATGAAAATGTTTTCTACAGGTCCTGACATATATTAAATAAATGATGATTACTATTAATTCATTGAGATTATTTCAACATTTCCTGAGAAACAAATCACATCAAGAAGTTCTGGGTAATATCTGAAATATTAAATATCAAATTTTCAGAGTTACATTAACAAAATGGTCAATTAGGAAACTCCAAGCCCTCATCATCTACAGAAATATTAAAAACAAAACAAAACAAATAAACAAAAACTACTAGACACTAGCTAAAGTAACTTTATACAAACTCTGGAAAACACTCAAAAGTCTACAACAACCAAGTGAACATCCACTCAAAAAAGCCACATTCAAAATGGTAGGAAAATTTATCATTTTTACTCACCCTTGGCCCACCCCCTGCTCTTCAAGGTGCAGTCTTGTTCTAGAGGAGGCATGAACTCAGTTCAAAATACACTCTTTTGAATGGGATGGGCCAGAAAATACCTTTTTGTAATATTCTAATTTGTCTGGGGCTGCCTAAAGGATTGGCCTTTGTTCTGTCTAACCTGGAGCTCAGACAAGCCTATTGGGGAAAATGGAATAACTTGGATATTCATCAATTCCATGCAGATTGTAAACAAAACTTGTAAATTTGTAGGGAAAGAAGTCTTTGGGGATTTTTACTTGAGTGAATTAAATCTGTAGATCGAGTTGAGGACAAAGATCACTTAACAATATTACATGTTTTAGTATTATGTTTCTCTCTGGTTATTTTTAAAAGTTCCTTTAGCAATACTTATAGTTTTCAATATATATCTTACATGCACTTTGTTAAATGTGTTACTAAATATATTGGTTTCTTAGAGTTGCTGCAACAAATTACTGCAAATGTGATATCTTAAAATAAGAAAGTTTTCTTTCACAGCTCTGGAGGCCAGAACTCTAAAATCTGTTTGTCTGCAGATCTGCAGTCTCTCTGCAGACTCTAGGAGAGATTCTATTTCTTGCCTCTTTTATCTTCTGCTGACTGTCAGCATTTTTTGGCTTTTGGCAATGTCACTACAATCTCTGCTTCCATGTTCACATTGCCTTTTCCTCAGTTCTTCTCTTAGAACACTTACCAGTGGGTTTAGGTAGGTTTAGGTATCATCTGAATAGTCCAGGATAATCTCATTTTGAGATCCCTAATTCACTTGTACCTGCAAACACTCTTGACAAATAGGGTAACATTCACAGGTTCTAGAGATTAGAACATAGGCATATCTTTTGAGGGCCATAATTTAACCCACATGCTGAGTATTTTATGTTGTTTAATAATATATGAATTTGTTATTTTTAATTATATCATACTATCTGATAGTTTAATATTGAAATACAATAAATGCCACTGATTTTTGTATATTGACCTTTTATTACAAGACTGATGAATTTACTAATTAGTTCTACTTATGCATCCTGAGATTTGTCAGGGCAATGTATGTAAATAGTTATATCTTTGTCAATAAAGGTAATTTTACTTCTAGCTTTTGAATCTTTATGCATTTTTGTCATTACACTGTATACATACTCCAGAAAAATTTTGAGTAAGAGTGGTAAAAGTTAGCATATTGTTTCCAGTTATAATGGGAAGTGTTCACTAGTTCACCACTAGGTATGTTGTTACTTGTAGTTTATGTAAATGTCCTTGTTACATTGAGAAATTTCCATTCTATAAGAAAAGTCATCAAAATGAGGTAATAATTAATAACTCTAAATAATAAAATATGTTTTAAATGCTGGTGTTTGTTTTCCTTGTATGCTTATGGTAGATATGCAAATATATACAAATTTTGTGTCAAATACTTTGACAAAAATTTTTATATAAATTGATCCAATAATTTCAAAAAAGTAGAGAAAGATAACTCAGAGAAAATACTTCTGTGGAATAGTTAAAAGCCAAATTAAAGTGTTTTAAGAATAGGTAAGAGATGATATAATGAAGGGATCATATTAAATACATCCCTTTGAGATTTATAAAAGAAAGATAATAATGTATTCTCAGTGTTTCAGTCTATTCATCAGAACTTCATGATATTGCCAATGTCTTGAATACTCTGTACCTTCAAATTTTCACCTGGTGAAATTCTACCTTCAATTCAATATCACTTCTCAAATCTAAATAAATAATTTATATTTGCATATAGCCTTCAAACATTTTCTTCCACATTGCAGTTTTGTGAAAACTGGTTCTGCCACTGCAGGAGTCTGTAGAGCAAAGTGGCTAAAAGTATGCCTTCTGCAGCTTTACTGCCTGAATTAAAATCTAGTCCCACTGGGACTAAAAAGCTGTGTAATCTTAGCCAAGTTATTGGAACTCTCTGGGCTTCATTTTCTCTTCTGGAAAATGTGGTTTAAAAAACAAAAGTACCAGTGCCATAGTGGGTATGAGGACTAAATTAGTTAATCTGTTAACCTTTCAACCAAGTTTACTCAGTAAGTGTTCTTACCATTATTGTTATTGTTTTTAATATTTAGTATTAATACTACTGTTATTGTTTTAGTATTTAGTATTAATATGTATTTAGAATAAAAATAGTATTTCTACTTCACATACTGGATTGTTGAGGTCCTTGAGAACTATAATTGTCTGTTCATTTTTCAGAATCTTAGAATAATATTTCCCAATTTAAACAGGTCAGCTATATATGTGTTGTATGGGACATACATCCAGATTCAAATATAATCAGAATGAAAACATTTTTAATATTTTCAGCATATTTAATTTTTGATATTATGATCATTTGTCATTTTGAAATAAACACATTATCTGTGATCAGATGGATTTAAATCAAATTTAGGGAATAATTTGGAGTTATTCAGTAATTACAGTAATAAGCTCTGACTTGATGTTAACATAATTCCAGAAAAATTTAAACTAGAAAGTCTTTCAGTTTTACAAAGGCTTGTTTATACCTTTCCAAAATATCAAATAATATTCCTAATGCTTACATGCTTTATCAGTATCTTTAATGTTGTCCACTGTTTCAGAGATCTGATATTCCTATTGCATAAACCACCTCTGAAAGTGATTTAATGCTTCAGCAGGTTTTGAATGTTTTTAAATGATTCTCTAAATCTGGCAAGACCTACTTGTCCATCTGTAGATTGTTTCCTATGTGCAAATGTGCATTGTTCACATGTGGGCCATAATGTGCACACAAATATTCAACTTAATTAGAACTCTCAGAATCTTTCAAATTAGAAAGAGACACTGGGGTATCACCAATTAGAGTCAAGTGAGACTGGAAAAATCTGGTGTTAGTTAGCTGAAACTGTCCTAAGTCAGTCATCCTGCAACTGCTAAGACCATCATCACACTAAGGTGACTGGGAAGCTTTATACTGATCCCTCGTCTCCACCCTCAGAAATTCTAATTTGATTGTCCTGGGAAAGAGCCCAATTTGAATTGCGATTGATTCTAACGTGTACTCCAGGTTGACTATCGGTGTAGATGAGTGATACTAGTCCAATTCGTACGTTCCTTGAAGACCTTATGGTAGGCAGAATTTGTAAAATGTCTCCCAAAGATACCAAACCCGAATTCTCCAGAAACTGACAATATAAGCAGACATTACTTTGGTGATTGTTACGTTATATGGCATGTTTGACTTTAAGGAAAGTAGAGTCCCTGGTAGGCTTGCTCAAATCACGTGAGCTCTTAAATGCAGAGAACTATCCCCACCTGTTGGCAGAAGTAAAATCAGGGATTCAAGGCACAAGGCACAGCAGTGGCTGCTGTTGGCTTTGAAGATGGAGGAGGCTCCATGAAAAAGAAAAGGGACTGATAGCCTTCAGAAGCTAAGAGCACCTCCTGATCAAGAGCCAGTAAGAAAATGGGGCCCTCAGTCAGCCCCGAGAAACTGGATCCTACAAACAACCTGAATGAGTTTGGAAGCAAATTCTCTGAATTAAGAGCACCTCCTGATTGAGAGCCAGTAAGAAAATAGGGCCCTCAGTCAGCCTGGAGGAACAGGATTCTACAAACAACTTGAATGAGTTTGGAAGCAAATTCTTCTCCGGACACTCCAGTTAAGAACCCAACCTGGTTGAAATCTTGATTTTGGTCTTAAGAGATTCTAAGCAGAGAACCCTCACGCCTGCCTGGACTTCTGACTTACAAAAATGTGAGTTACTAAATGGGCATTATTTTAAGCCACTAAATTAGTGGTAATTTGTTACTCAGACATAGAAAATGAATATAGACCTCAAATATTCTTTAAACCAGATCCCCAGGCCTGTTACGTGTTTTCAGAAATTAATACATGAAACTTCAGTTCCTAGGTCAAATCTCTCCCAACTATCCTGTATCTCAGTTATGACCTCTGTTCATCCTCTACCTCCCAAATTCTTCTTCCTTAAAGGAATTTACATATTTTCGGTGGCTTTATCACTCTTTCATGAAATAATTTCCTGTGCCTTCTTTTGCGACTGAAACTTTTCTTCCCTGAAGAGTTTCCTCTTCAGTACCTCTCCCCTCCCCCCGCACCCGGCCCCAGGTGATACTCCTAATTATAGCTTCTGCTCCTTTTGTGACTGAACCTTTTCTTCCCTGAAAAGTACCTCTCCCCTTCCACCCCGCCCCAGGTGATATTCTTAATTATTGCTTCTAGCCCATTTCCTCACCACCTTCTAGGAAAACAAGTCAACACACCACCAAAGTAAAATATGTATAAGGCTTTGTGGTCCCTGTCATTGTTTAAAACCCCTCCCCAACGATCTTTCCTCACTCCTAATAGTTGACACACATTAAATTCTTAAAAACTGACTCTTTCACAAAAGACATTGTTCAGTTCTTTGAATGGTTTCATACATTGCATGGATAACTTTCCTTCTGATGATTTTGACCCATAATTTCTTAACCTCCTGATTTATAAAGACTTTTTTACCATTATTTTTTAAATGCCTCCTCCGCAAGAGGAACTTTTGATAGCCTTGACTCTAATCTCTAAAGTTAACAAAGCATATGCCTGTCTAGAAAAAAAAAAAAAAAAAAACTGACTTCCTTAGTCATAAGGAAAACTATAAATAATTTCTTTTCATTAAAACACCCAATCCATATCCTTTTTTTTTCCTGTCAGTTCTTTCTTCATTTGTGTTCTATCCAGCAAAAAGTTCATATCACATTCATTCATTAACAACCTGAATTTCCTTACCTGGCATGACAAAAACACAAACAGTGAAAGAATTTGTAAGTTATTTCTGTGCTTTGTTAGTTGTAATAAGGGCATGTTGCAGATATGAAAGACACAGAACCAAGAACCTTAAGGATGATTGCAATGGAGTTTGACATTTCAATTGATGCATGCTACTAAAATTCTGTGTTCAAATTCAGTGCCCTAATTTGCTAAGACAGTAACTTTAAAACTTTTCCATTATTTACACACATCTGATCTTCCACTAAATCCTCTCCATGCAGAAGGTTTAAGATGGGAAAGCCTCCTACCAATCTTCCTGTGTCCGCAGTTTATTTCCTGGTACAATGCAGGGGCTGTTCCTCCAAATATTTTAGGTGATTAAATTGTGCCGTAGATTATGGTTCCTTTTGCCATCTCAAGAACTGAAAATCCAACTACTTTCTCTTGTACATTCAATATCCACATTCTGCCACTTTACAGTATCTCCTGTTTTAAGAGAAAATACTAAACATACAATGTTGACCACACATGGTCCTCCTGTTGCCTAATCAGCCTCCTTCCATTATGGATGAATTTCTTCTTTCACTAACTTTCTGACACCTCTACATCCGACTTCAACCTTACTTACACTCCTAGTCTTACTAAGGTTACCAATGACCCGTACCTCTATGTCTTTACGTTTATTGGATATTTTATATTTTGTCTTGCTTAACTTCTTAGGAACATTTGGACTGAAAAATCTCTCATCTATTGTATTCCCTGACAAAACTTTGCTGGTTTTTCTTCTACCACTTTGGTCACTCTGTCCTTTTTTTTTTTTTTTTTTTTTTACCTGCCATCACATTTTCATTTACTTAATTAAGCATTAGTGTTGGGGTTCTTGACACTTCATCTTGAACTTTCTTCTTCTCAGTCTATATAACTTTTTCTGAGTAGGTTGGTTAAATATTTATATCTAAGTGACTCCCAAATTTATATCTCTAGCTCTGGTATCTTCTCTGAGTCCTAAACATGTATTAACCCCAAACTTAATATTGAGAAACTAAATCCAACCCATGCACCTCAATCCCTTAAAATGGCCTCCTCTAGAGTTCCTTATTCCAGTGAATGACAACATGCCTGAACTGTTCCAAGGGGCCAGAGACCAGGGAATCACAATTTAATCTTCAACTTTATATCTAATCCATCACTTATGCTACCAGCAGGAGGGAAATAAGAATTACCTTGGTTCTTAGCAGAAAAAAATGAATTTTTAACAAGAGACAGAAAGCGTGGTATAAACAAGATTTTATTAGTAAAATAAAAAGGTAAAAAACCAAACTACACTCCTGAGAATTGGGAGCCGGCCAATCCAAGAAAAAATGGTACCTTTCCTTTGTTTTTTCTGTTTTTATATCCTGGCTTAGCGTTAGGGGGCGTTTTCCTGATTGATTGATTGATTGATTGATGGCTCAGGTTCTTTGAGTGCTCAGGCTGATTGACAGCTCAGGTTCTTTGAGTGCTAAGGCTGATTTACAGATCACGTTCCTCGTGCTCATCCCTTTTGTGCAGGTTCTTATCCACAATGCACGCAGAGAAACCTATGGGAGGGGGCTCAAACTGCAATGTTAGTTACGTTATAATGAGCATTGTGTCAGGTTAAGCCAGAATCTTCTCTCTATTGAGCGGCTGCAGTGTTCAATCCTAACCAGCTTCTTCGCTGGCCCTCATTTTAGAGAAAGTAAGTTTTTGGAGCCCCTTATTCTGAGTAAAGGCGTACTGTTATTTTCTGGTTGCTCTTTCCCCCTTCCTCTCCTGTTAATCGGTGCTCATTTCTATCTAACTGCCTAACACTCAGACTATTGATTTTCTTCCTAATGATCTCTCATTTTTACTCACCTCTCTAATTCCATAATTTTTCTTTCCTAATTTCATCCACCATTATCTCCTTCGACTTGAATCTTCCCTGGTTTAATAAAACATTTCTTGATTGAGAAATTAAGCTTGGTCCTATGTCAATATGTTGATAAATACACAATAAATAAATAAAATATATATTTTTCCCCTTTGGAGATGCATTGTTTTCACATAGTGGCCAATTTTACTGTGAGATGTTTTTAATTCTTAGGTGAACTTTCTGCACAGATTAGAATTTATTAAAGCCATTCAAGTTTTAAATTGATATTAAGTTATTAAAGTAACTTTAGAATCTAGTATTCTTTAAGCATTTAAATTCAGCTTATAAATAATGCTGTTATATTTATAAATCTAGTAAAGAAAATTACATTTTATTTTATTCATGTTTGTTTACCTCAAGTTAAGCAGATTATATTCTCATATAATTTTAATTTAAAACTTAAATTTCCTCATAGTTCAAACTTTAAAATTTAGTATATTCCATTTTCTTTCAAACAGTTCAATTTTGTATATGACATACTAAGTAAACTTTTGAAGCAATTAAATGTCTCTTAAATTTAATATATTAATTTATTAATACAGTGAAATTAAAGTTTGCTCAGTCCAATGCTGTTTATAGACTAAATCAAATAAATTATCATATACATTCCTAATTAAAATCTTAAAAAATACAAAATTCCACATGTTAAATGAAAATTTGAAACCTAGTGTATTAGATCCTCCAAATTTACTAAGTTGCTAAAATGTTACATGACATTTAAACAGATTTAATTGAATACAAAATTGCTAATACCATGGGCATGATTTATTTTGTTATCCTATTTAATAATAAATCTTCCTGAGATTAAAATTAATTTTTTTTTATTTAAAAAAAGTACTTAAGAAAAGAGCTTAATTATTTCAAGGGAGTAGAACTTGTCAGCCTAAACAAAGGAGTTTGTTAATTAGCTAACAGATCAGAAAGCTGAGATATACATGTTGGGCCTTAAAAATACATATTTTCTCAGTTATTTTTCTACATGAGCATGGGTGTATCAAGCAGAGATCTTTGAGAAGGATTGGTTTCAAAATCTACTTTCTGAATACAGTTTGTATAATTACCTGTTTCTTCCAATTTATCTGAAACCTAAATCCCAAATCATGACTAATTCCTTCACTTAACTCTTAATTACCACTTCAATTATTTAAAAAAAAATGCTTAACATGAATGTTACTTTTAAAAATCACACATGCAACACCCAGTTTCAACAACAGATACACTGCTGTTCTGTTTTATCTATTCGTCATTACCATTTCCCCATTTTTTTGGCTTGTATTATTTTATTGGTTTAAAAAAATCACAGTGAAATAATTCCTGATTGAATTTGATTATTTTCTAATTTCTCTTCTTATTTATTTATTTTTCGTTTTTGGCCAGGACTCTTATCATAAAGATATTTAAATAATATCTAAATAGATTCTGAATTTCCTTTCTGTATTATTTTCTAATGGGTTTGAGGGAGGGATGAGTTTAAATCAGCAAAGTCATGATAATGATAGACCACTCCAACCCAGTCAGCTTAGCTTCAGCTCCTGTTCTCCAGTTACTGTGTCTCTGTAAGAGCTCAAGCTTGTTTTGTTTTATTGCTTATTTGGATTACAGCTTGCCAGATTCTTTGTGGTTAGATAAGGTTTGAAGGTCATGGAAGTAGTGGCAATTCAAACAATAGTGAAAGCTATTTCTATCTTTCATGGTGGTGATGGAAAAGAAAGCAAAAAAATCTAATCTTAAACTGAGTCACCAGAAGCTTTCAGATAGTAGCAATTCTCTGCAGCTGCTTCTACTCTAGTTTAAGTACAGGGAACACCTGAGGCTGTAGTGCAGAGCTCCTCCAGGCACACACTGATATTTTTATCAGTATATATTAGAAGTGTATGTAAATTGAATTAAAACATGTACTTTTTTGTCTCTTTTACGAATAAAATTAGTTTGTAATTCTTCTACATTGTAGTGTGTATCAGTAGTTCATGACATTTTTTTATGAGTTGTAATACATTCTCTGGTTTCATCACATTGGTTTATTCATTTACTTGATGAAAGATATCTGAATTTTTTCCAGATTTTATAAACAAGCTGGATTGAACATTCATGTTCAAGTTTTTGTGTGGACACCTGCCTTCATTTTCAATGGGTGATACCTAGGAGTGGATTGTCTGGATCATACGATAGGTAAGTGTATGACTTTTAAGATATCATCAAACAATTTTTCAAAGTGGTTGCATTGTTTTACATTCCTACTGTTACTGGGGAGTAGTTTCTTGTCTCGTCACAAATAATTCAGAGACAAGACACAGAATTCAACAAAGTAAAGTGAGAATTTATTAAGTAATAGGATGCTCTCAAGGGGAGAGCAGGCTGGCTCAGGTGGGCACCTGTGCTGAGTTTCTTTGACTAGCTGGTTACATAGGGTGTAAAAGTAAATGGATGGAATATTTATTGGAGAAGGAGTTTGGAGTTGTATTCCCTGGTTTTCATGCCACCTCCACCTTCCCAAGGGGAGGAGGGATTTTTGTCCTTATTTGGTCTTGATTGGAATTGTCATTGTGTAGGTGAATGCTGGATACTTCTTATCTGCAAGGCTAATTTTATTATAATGAGGACACAATGAGCAAAAGGTTACATTTGGACACTGGAGATTCCTGCCTTTTCCCACCTTTCTCTGTCTGCCTCCAGGCCACTTGTCACCCCAAAATGTGTGGTTTCTTGCCAGTCTGGAGGTTCCTGCTTTTCTCTATCTGCCCAAGGACCCCCACTGTTCAAAAGATGTATGGTTTCCAGCCATTTGGCCTATGTCCCCTTTCTCTACTCATATCTGGCTATCTGCTCCAGTATTGCCACTCTGCACAGTAATGCCAGTTCCTCCACATTATGCCTGACGGTAGATTAGGCTTCAATTTTAGCTGTTCTAATAGATCTGCAGCAGTATCACAGTATAAAGTAAGTTTTCATATATCTAGTGACTAATGATACTGAGCTTCTTTTCACATACTTCACGTACATGTTTGCCATCTGTCAATTGCCTATAATAAAATAACTGGTCAGGTATTTTGGCAATTTTTACAATTTATTTGCCTTTTATTATTAATTCAAAGTATAATTTAATATTGTGAATAGAAGACCTTCAGATAAGTGCTTTGCAAATATTTTCTGTCAGTATTTGGCTTTATCTTCATGTATTATAATGGCATTTTCTAAAATTTCAATTTCCAATTGTTTGTTCACTGGTATAAAGATATACAACTGTTTTTTGCATATTGATCTTGTGCTTAGCGACCATGTTAAATTCACTTTATTAGATTTTTTTGGTAGATTTCAGTGGACTTTCTGTAGTCTTTTCAGTGTCTTTCAAATAGCACAATTTTTAAATTTGAGTTCCAATTTAATAATTTGTTTTTTATGAATTATGTGGTTTTTTTTTTTGGCATGTAGATGTCTGATTGTTCCAGTACCATTTGTGGCAGAGAATATATTTACTCCATTGTATTGCTTTTGCTTCTTGGTCAAAGATCAGATGACTATATTTATAGGATATATTTCTGGGGTCTCTGTTTTCCATTGCTTACTTTGTTTAATACTGTGCTGTCTTGATTACTGTGGTTTGTAGTAAGTCTTGATGTCAGTGAGCATCAGTCTTCCAATTAGAATTTTCTCCTTCAATACTACGGTGTCCAGTCTGGTTTTTTGTCTCTTCATATAAACTCTAGAGTCACTATGTCAATATAGAAGCTTTCTGGAATTTTGATTGAGATTGCATTGAATCTATAGATCAATTTAGGAAAAAACTAAAATTTTGGGACTATTGAGTCTTTCTATCAATAAACATCTCCCTATTTATTCATTTATTTCATTTGTCAGTGTTATGTAGTTTTCCTCATATAGATTTTTCCATATTTTGTTAGATTTATACCTAACTTTTATTTTGGGGAGTGCTCATGTAAATGTTACTGTTTTTAATTCCAAATTCAACTTGTTGATTGCTGGTATATAGGAATGCAATTGACTTAAGTATATTAACTTTGTATTCTGCAACCTTGCTAGTCACTTAGAGCACTTATTAGTTCCAGGAGTTTTTTTGTTAATTTTTTCAAATTTTTTTACATAGACGGTCGTGTCATCTGCAAAACAAAGAGATGTTTTGTATCTTCCTTTCCAATCTGTATACCTTATTATGTTTGTTTATTGCCTTGTTGCATTAGTAGGGACTTCCAGTATGATGTTGAAAAGGAGTAGTGACATCCTTGCCTTGTACCTGATCTTAGTGGAAATGTCTCAAGTTTCTCACTATTAACTATAATGTTAGCTGCAGGTTGTTCTTAGATAATCTTTAACAAATTGAGAAAGTTCCTCTCTAATTCTAGTTTTCTGAGAGCTTTTAGCATAAATGGATGTTAGAATTTTTCATTTTTTAGTGTCTATTGATATGATAGTGTGAATTTTCCTTTTAGTCTGTTGATGTGATGAATTACATTAATTGATTTTTGAATGTTAAAACATCCTTTCATAAATGGGATATCCCACTCGATTGTAGTATATAAATCCTTTTATACTTTCTTGGATTCAGTTTGCTAATATTTTGTTGAAAATGTGTGTATCTATGTTCCATAGAGGTACTGAGTTGTAGTTTTCTTATACGGTCTTCCTGTTATTGGTACTAGAATAATGCTGGCCTCTTTAAATGAGTCAGGAAATAATCCCTCTGCTTTTATCCTCTGAAAATGATTATAATGAATTGGCATATTTCTTCCCCTAATTGTTTGTTGAAATTCTCTGAACAAATCTGGGCATGATGTTCTCTGTTTGGGAAAGTTATTAACAGTGGATTCAATTTCTTTAATAAAGAGTGGCTTGTTCAGCTTATCTGTTTCTTCTTGTGAGAGTTTCACTAGATTGTTTTCCAAGGAAGTGGTTTATTTCACCTAGGCTATCAAATTTGAGGGCACAGAGTTATTCATAGTATTTCCTTGTTATATTTTTAATGTTCTTCAGATCTGTAGTGATGTCTCCATTTCTAAAATTAGTAACTTGCATCCTCTTGGTCATGATCCCACTTGGTCATGATCTATTAACTTTTTTTTTTTTTTTGCATTTTGCACTTGATCTGTTATTTTTGTAAGTTGTTGCATTTATATTCATGAAAAATACTTGTCTGTTTTTTCTTTTCTTGTACTGTCTATAGTTTTGGTATCATGGTAATAATAAACTAGTTTGAAATTACTTATTCCACTTCTATATTCTGGACAAGTTTTTGTGGAATTTTTAACATTATTTTCTTTAAACATTTGGTATATTTTGAAAGTGAAACCATCTAAACCTGGAATTTTTGATGTGAGAATGGTTTTATCTACATATTCAAATGCTTTTGTAGATAAAGGTCTATTCAGGATAATTTCTCTTTAATGAGCTTTTTTCCTTTTGTGAAATGTGTCTATTTAATCTAAGTTACTGAATTTATTGGCATGAATTTGTTTATAATGTGCCTTTACTGTCCTTTCAATAACTGTAGATGTCTCAGCGATGTAACCTGTTTTATTCCTTATGGTATTGATTTGTGTTGTTTTCTTGCCTCTAATAGTCTGCCTAGATGTATAAGAATTTTACTGATATTTTCAACAAAGTAGGTGTCGATTTTGTTAATTTTTTTTAAAAAACTGTTACTCTGTGCTCTATTTCATTGATTTTTTACTCTGATCTTTAGTTTTTCTTCTTTCTTTTTATTGCATTTGTTCTTATTCAGATTCTTAAATTAAAATAACATCCATTGATTAGAGACTTTTTTTTATAGTTATTTTGTTATATTTGTTTGCTATATTTTAAAGACATCTCCTAAATTGTACTTTAATTTCATGTTTTTAAAAAATTTCTTCTTTAATTCATGTGATTATGAATTATATTACCAAGTTCCCAAATATATGGGGAAATTAAAAATGTAGTATTTCTATTATTGATGTCTAATTTAATGCCATTGTGGCCATAGAACATTCTTAAGAGTTGAATCTTTTAAAATTTAATGCAATTTCTTTGGGTTCAAAATGTGATATTTTTGAAAAGAATGTGTTTTTTGCTGTTAAGTATAATGTTATTTAGCTCAGTTTGATAGTGTTGTCCAAATTTCTGCATCTTCTATAACCTCAATGATATATGTTCTACCTGTTTGGTTAATTGAGAGAGAGGGCTACTGAAGTGTCCAGCTACAGTGTGGATTTACATATTTCTCCTTGCCATTTCATCAGTTTTGCTTCATGTATTTTGGAACTTTTCTTAGGTAGATACATATTTAGGATTATTTCCACTAAATTCATTGATCCCTTTATCAGTATGAAATGATTGTCACTGGTAATATTCTTTGCTCAGAAATCTATTTTTTCTCTTATTGATATATTCATTCTAGCTTTCTTTTGATTAGTATGATACTTGTTTCCCCATCCTTTCACTTTCAACTTATTTGTGTCTTCCCTTGGGTAGCATATAGTTGTATCTTGCTTTCTAAAATAATCAGATCTGGCATTCTCTACCATTTAATTGGGGGTTTAAACTACTACACTAAATGTAATTATTCAGATGGTTAAATTTTATTCTATTTTTTTTTGTTTTCTTTTGGTCCTTTCTTTTGTAATTCCTATTTTCTGCCTTATTTAGTTATGCAGAATTAATAACATTTTATTTATTCTGTTGACTTATTAGCTATTTGTTAATTTTTTAATGATTGTTTTATGGTTTGTGGTAAACAGTATGAAGCCTTACCTTACCTTAGTCTACATTTATGTTATATTATTCCACTCCATGTGATGTGTAAAAACATTAGTGTATTTATAATAGTATGCTTCTACTTCTCTCTTGAATTTTGACCTTTTGTTGTCATCCTTTTATTGTTTATATATTTTATAAGTTTATAGTATATATACTCTTATTACTTGCATTTAAACTGTCAATTATATCTAATGAGATTTAAATAATTACTTTTTCCAGTGTTCTTCTTTCCTTTGTATTGATACAGATTCTTTTCTGATATTTTCCTTCTGTCTGAAGGACTTCCTTTAATATTATAGTGTGAGTCTTGTTTTATATATATATATATATTTTTTTTTTAACTTTTGTATGTCTGAAAAATATACTTTTTTAACCTTCAATTGGGAAAGATATTTTTGCTGAATATAGAATTTCAGATTGACTTCTGTTTTCTTTCAGCATTTAAACTTTTCAATCTAACTTTCTCTTGGTTACATTTTTTTTTTCAATGAAAAAATGTATCATTCCTATATTTTTCCTTGGTACATACTATCTACTGGCTTAAAAAAATTTTTTTTTTCTTTTTGTCTTTCTCGCTGGCTTTAAGTAATTTGATTAAGATATGCCTTATTGTTTTCTTCGTGATTATTGTGACTTGAGTTCATTGAGATTTGGAAAAGAAAGTCAGTCCCTATTTTTTCAAAATATTTATTTTACCTCTACTTCTCTTTCCTCTCTTCATGGATTCCAATTATATATACATTAGGCCACTTTAATATTCCAAAAGTTCACTGGTATTTTGTTCATGGATTTTGAGTCTCTTTTGTCTCTGTTTCAATTTGAAAAAATATTTCTAGGTCTTCAAGCTAATTATTTTTTTTCAATTTATTCTAATTAGTTGATTATTCTATTCAGAGTATTCTTTATCTTATGCATTGTAGTTGTCTTCTCAAGTTCAATTTAGTTCTTTTACACAGTTCATGTCTCTCAACTGTTTAAACACATATTAAAAAGTACTATAATTTTAGTCTAACTTTCTCTGAAAATTCTAACATTTTTGTTAGTTTTGAATAGGTTCATCTGAGTAATTTACATCTTCAGTATATATTGTATTTTTATGCTCCATAATATTCTTGCTAAAGTATTATTGTACTGTGAATAATGTGAATTTTACCTTGTTAGATGCTGGGTGTTTTTATATTCTAACAATTTTTGGCTTTATTCCTGTACAATTTAAGTTTCTTGAAATGTTTGAGCCTGTGAGATCTTGCTTTTCAGATAATTTAGGAAGGACTGGAACAATTCTCTTCCTAGGTTTACTTGTTCCCTAATATTAAGGCAACTCTTTTGTGTACTCTCTCCCATGCCTGTTGAATCATTAGGATTTTCAGTCTGGATGATGGGGACAAGAACTAATTCCATCCCTGTGTGAGTGTTGATCATTAATTTGTAATTATTCACATGAATCTTTACTTAGTATTTTATTCACATGTTTGTTAATCAGGACTCAGATGGATGTGTGAAGGTGATGCTTTGCTAATATCAAGAGTTCTGTATCTGTATCACTCTTTTTTTTTTTCTGATAATTTGTTATTTCAATATTAGCCACTACCTTGGTCTACTAGGACCAAAAAACATTGCTTGTTCATTCTGGTGGTTTCAGGCCAGAGGGTAAATATTTCCCTGTTTTTCCATCTTGGCCTGAAATAGAGGTCTTATATATTTCTTTAGTTCACTTCTCTTTACAGTTAAATATAGCTATTGTAATCTTATTCAATGAACTTATATTACAAATCTTAATTTTTTAAAAAAGAATAAAGTTTAGATGAAGAAATTTCAGGGAACTCATAATGGCAATATATCTAGATCACCAGTGGTCAAATAATTCTCAGTTTGAATAGATATTCTGACCTGTACATTGAAATGACTCAGTAATTCCTTTTGATAAGGATTCCTTTTGTGTGTATGTTTGGGCAAATTTATACTAGAAGTGTTTTTCTAAAGGAATTTTACAGAACTGGTATAAGAAAAAATTCAGTGAAGGAGAGTAAACTAGTGAAGAATAAGTGAAACAATAACATGATGTTTATTTCCTATAACATTTACTCAAAATTGTAAACCTCAGCTCACACATCTTAGATATTTTAAAGAGTTGTCAATCATGAAGTTTTTAATGAAACAGCAATCCCATTTTCCATGAAATCATTGACTCTTAGAGTGGAAGTAAAGGAAATCTTGTTCAGTCTCTCACTCAGTGTATTAATGTTCACTACTTTATCCCTTGCATGTGGCCAGCCAGCTTTTGCTTAAATATTGCAATGTTTACAAACTTATTATTCACAAGACAGATCATTGTAATGCTGGAAAACTCCTTAAAATATGTGGGAGTATGTCTGCCTATAACTTTTGCTCACTGGTCTTAGATCTGACATGTGGAATTCCAGTAAAGTCTAATCCATTTCTAGTAGACATATGTTCTAATAACAGTCAAAAAATTACCACTGAAATTAATGGTTAAAAAGATATTTTAGGGGTAATTGGGGAAAACTTTACAGTTTATTAGATAACAGTGTGTTTTTTCAAAATTTTAAGGATATTATTTGTATTTTGTTTATATAAGAATATTTCTCCTTTGTTAGAGATGCTTGGCAACCTACTTAGTGGTGAAGTGTCATAATATGTGCTAGTTGCTTATAAATAATCATTACAATAAGGATAAAACTTGTTTCCTTATCAAAAACTCTTCTACTGTTGGACAGAAATTCCTTTCATTTTCTTTTTTGAGACTAATGTATTTTTTTATGACTAATGTATTTTTTTACTCAAAACATAATAAAGGAGTCGTATTTCAGTAGTTCAGCTTTTGAAAGACACACACTCCAGTTTACTCAACATAGCAGTTTCTTGTCAGAGGATATGACTTGGAACAAATTTGAATTGTGCACTGTATTAACATGAAGACAAAGTGTTCTCCTTTGCATACAAACACCAATTAAAAGGAATGGACAGATGGCATTTTTTATGAAATTCCAGTCCATTTTCTTATGTACCATTTCCGTGCATTACAAGGTAGTCTTGTCATTCAGCCTTGATTTTGCCCCAAAGGTAGTTTTTATGTGCTAATCTTTACTCTTTTTTTTAAGTGCAAAGCAACCATGAGTCCCTATTTGGCTAAAAAATCAATTGAGAAAATGGTGGTATTAAAATAATCTTATCTTTTAAATAATGCCTTGAAACCTTTCTCCACTCACTATCACTGATTATCTAGTCTTTGTTTCCTCTGGTGAGTAAAGTGAACCTTTATTACATTATATTTCATCTATAAGGTGTTTTACTTTACTTTCCAATTGTTGCTTACTACTTACATGTGGAATATATTATTTAATTCTACTTTTCATTGTGTTATATTGTTTGGATATCATAGTAGGGATAGTACTCATAATTTCTTTCAATTAAAGTTAACATTTTTCTGGTTTTTTTTTTTTTTTTTTGGGAGGGTGCATTTAGTAGCTTTCAATTTAACAACAGAGACCTCCAGACCAAACTAAAGCTGTTTAGTGAGATACAGGTGCAATTATTAAATCTAGACATTGAGTATTAAGGAGGTCTGTTTATCCTTTTCTTTTTTATGTTTAAATTTTCTCAAAATATTAAAAAAATAATTGTCAATACTTTTCCAATTTCCACAATGAGTCTGGTAATTTCTGCTCATTTATTAACATATATATTATTTTATTTTTGTAGTTATTGCTGTTGTTCAGGGAATCATTTTCCATAATGATTTCTAATATTTCACTGCTAGCATAAAGAAACCTAATAATTTAATTCATACTCATTTTAAAAAGCCATTTTCTTTATTCTTATTTATTGTTAAATTTTGTGTTTAATTCTCTTTTAAATTATCTGAAAATCATATTAAAAGCATTCTCTAAATTTTCAGCAGTTACAACAAAGTTTAGACAGTCTTAAAATCCAATAATAAATCAAGAGCAAAAATAGTAAAATCAAGCACAGAAATAAACACAGGATACTTCTTGGGAGAAATTTAAATAGCTCATAAAATTTTCATTCATTCAATGGGTAAGGAAGTACATATGTTAAGTTTCATACATGTCAATATTTGATGTCCTTCTGGTATAACAAAATAGATGGAAGATTTTATATTGTAACTTTAAATTGGTACAGCCTTTCTAAAAAGCAATTTGGCAATACAGATCAAGTACTTTAAAAAGTGTATATTCTATGACACAGTGATTCTCCAATTTATAGGAATCACTCCTATGAAGTAAAAATGAGAAACGAATAAATGTTTTATTTCTACCATTATTTATAATCTTATTATTTATATTACTTTTGATAAAAAAATAATTATATATGATTATAATTTATTCATTAAAATCACATTGTTAGTAGTATTTATTGAACTAATTATATGTTCATGATTTACATTCTGCTAGCATTTTAATATTAACACATTAAAGTGAAGTGAGAGATTTGTCAAACTAAAAGGTCCAAGGGCAGAGTCCTATTGCAGTCTAAAATTTTTCTTCTCTCATATCACACTACTTAGATATGCACTTCTTAGTAAACTCTTAAAGTGTGGTGAGACTCCTTTACTCTTGTCTCAAGTCTAGGGAAGGATCTTCAATAAATCTGCTTAATGAGTTTGACATTGCTTCCATCATTCAATGTGGTGTGCATTAGCCTAATTTTGTCAGAATTGTGCATGACTTTGTGAAGTTTTTAGTTCAAAATGGGAGATACTCTCCATAGTGAGTTTTTACTACATTGTGAATCCAATTTGATATTAGGGCAGAACACCTGAGAGAACAGGCAGTTTAACACTGTAATATTCATATGTATTAGTGGATATAGATTTTAGAGTCATTAAGGAGATTATGGTTTGTTTCACTCTGTTTCAATTTGGAGATAGTCACATTAAGTCAAAATTCCAACTGTCTGAATAGATAAGAGAGGTAGCTTTGGGGCTACAACTGCTATACCAAGGAGTTGTTATTTCCGTGTTAATTTTGGAAGCACCAAATTAGCTGCATGTTATAAATTTCATAGAAGGGGGCATCTGATGAAAACAAAAGTTTTGTTTCTTCATCTGGGTAGTAGTTAAATGGATTTGTAGATACATATCAAGCTGTACATATTTGTTTCGTACATTTTTGATAAGGGTGATATGTTTCACGATTGAAAAAATTTTTTTTCATTGAAGAGGGACCATAAGCGTATTAGGAAAAAAGTACATATGAAAACAAGGGGACTTGAGGGGATAAGGTAGGAAATAAAAAAAAGATAAAATAATAAATTCAACCACAGGTAATTAAAGAATGTTATTCCAATATTAGAGCACCTTGCTCTTTAGGCCTCTTAACCAGAGTAGGATGAACATCCTCAAGATTTATTATACAAGTAATGTATATGTTACTTTTAAAAATGTCATGTAAAAAGGCCTAAAACATGTACTTTCTAAGGTAATATCTGCATAGTATCATTTTACATGTAACACTTCACTGTTTTCTAGTAAAATGAACTACTTATATCTGTAAGATGCTCCAGTATAGTGTTCTCATAAAAATACATATTTTTAAAAATACAGCTTTACATATTTAATGTATTAAATAAAAGAGCACAAGCCAATACTGATGGTCATATTATGTGCCTGTTTCTCGTAAATTCTGTCCTTATCAACATAATTTATATAATGATTTTAGATACATGATATATAATGAATTTTACAACATCTGCAGATCTTTATGCTTGAAAAACTTACTCAATTGTCATCTTTAGATTTTCAGAGGTTAACTCAATGAAAACCATGTTAAATCACTTCAGATGTTATAATTTCTACTACTGAGGATCACCAGATTTCATGTGATACTTTAACATTAAAGCCCACAATACTAATACTATCTTATATTGGTTATTACTTGCAGTTATACATATTATAATAAATAATATAAATAAATCAATATGCATTCTATTCAAATGTAAGAAATATATAGTGGAATGTATTGGAAAAGCAATTAGCCTAAAGTATTTAGGGATAATGACAATATAGGGCAGAATAATTACTCTGATTGTACAGAAATTACTTGGTAAATAATCACATACACCAATCAGAATTAAAGGAAGACAAAAACTGATGTAATGATCAATGATGTTATTTCACATAGATCATAACAATAATAATAGTGATAATCATAGTATTGAATGCTTATTCTGGGCAATGACAATACCAATTTTATCTCAGTTATTTCTAAAACGGTTGGAATAGATGAAGGTCTTGCAGCAAAGCAAGAGAAATGATGCTGGCTGCCAGACAGGTCCCCCAAAGTGACAATACTGGTTAATTTGCCTCTGTCCAAATTACCCTAAGCCAAAATGAACTCTTAATTATGAGGGTAAGTCAGTCTCCTGTGGGCAGGCTTACACATAGCTTAACTCATACAGACCAATTAAAAAACTGAAAGCTAATAAACTAATATATTATAAGAAAAAAAGAATATTGGAAGACTAGAAATCTAGTTTGTTCTTCCTCTGTCATCTGAGGGATTAAATGAAAAACAAAGTTAAACTAAATACTCGGATTATGAGAGTTGGTTTCATGTTCTTTATAACTTTTGATGTAGAGCAACAGATAAAAATGCATCGTTTTAAAAGCTAGTGTATTCATAGAAAATTTGAGATAGCAAAAATTGAGATCAAAAGACATTTGCCATTGAAAAGACAGTTTATTACTCAGAGATCCCACATAGAGAGGGCACACCACAGTAAGCAGGGCTGCTTAGGAAAACACAGAGATGGATAGCAGGCAGAGGGTGGGGGGACTGTGGGCAAGAGTGTTTATTGTGTCTTTATAGGAATGAATAGGTTAGGCAGAGTAAACAAGTTTAGGATTGGCTAAGGTGAATAATGTCGTGAACTCTGGGGCAAGGAGCTGTCCCTAGTGGTCTGGTACCCGGCCTTGGGATGATCAGGGCAGGTATAGTATAGTGGCCCAGAGTGTGAGAGCCCAACAAGGGATATGGGAAGAGGTACAGACCCTGGATTGATTGGTTTGTATTTGAAAAGCATTTCCCAAAAGGAAGGACACTTCTGGGGAAGGGAGTGACAAGGGTTATATGACACCAAGACAAGGCAACTCAGGTGTATTACTAGGTTGTTCAGAAGAAGTTATGTACACATTATGCATGTAGGGTACATGTTAAAGCATCAAGTTTACATGACTAATATGTACAGTTAGAATGAACACATTACTCTGGGCTGGACTTATCAAACACTGGCTGGACACTGTCAATGTGTTTCCCCCTGACTCAGGTTTTTTGTTTGTTTGCTTTGTTTTGTTTTGTTTTTCTGTTTCCATTTCTGCTCCACCCCTTTGAGAAATGAATCTTTTTTTTAAAAATATTTCCATATACAGAGATTGGCATAGAATTTTTTGTCTTAAGATCATTCCTGATCCATTATACTAATACAGTTTATTTATCAAAAGGCAATTCTTTAGATTAAGTAATTTGCCCATACTATGTGGTAGTGATTTGAGCCCAGATAAAATCATTCTCAAAGATTTTGCTTTCCATTTCCTATAAATGTTATGTTTTGTTGATTATACTTATGCAAGTGTTAATTCTATTCTAATAAATCGTAAAATGTCCATAAATACCAGGTATAAGCAAGATTAAAATCTTTTATTTTGATTCTTATTAAGAATTCCAATAATTCTTTCTTGTGATTCTTTCTCATATAGACCAGTCTTAATTATTCGAACACCCTAGGGGTATACTAAATCCAAAATCAGACATAGCCTCTGGAGATGCCAGACCTGGGGAATATTAGGGTTTAACTAATTCACTACATCCATGCTTTTTTGTTTGTTTTTTGTCTTCTCTTAGACTGTGTTGTTCCACATTGTTTTGTTTCTTACTGACACACAGTATAAGTTCTTAAGCTCAGGCTGCTATGTTCTTGTGAATGATTGTCTTCTCTAAATCAATACTAGATTAGGTTATCACGCATCTGCAGTGGGCCCATTAATTAGCTCAGTTGAAGCATTTGTTCAAACAACATATAACCAAATACCTGTGTTCTGATGTGATTCAGCCTTAGTCACATGCTGCTAGAACCAGCCTTCTCCTATGAAAGCCATATATTGAACTTTTTTTTTTCTTGGAATAGATTTCTTCTTTCTGTAAGTAAATTTTATTTTGTGGCCTTCATTAGTCCCCAGCATTTATTCTAGGCTACCCTGAGCTTCCTAGGGCTGCCTAACTTTGGATCTCAGCAGAATACGGCATATTTGGCAGTTTCTTCTAAAGTTAGAGATACACCTACCATACAACCCAGAAGTTCGACTCCTAGTATTTACCAGATAAATGAAAACATGTATCTGCAAAAATTTTGTACAGAAAAGTTTATAGTAGCTTTATTCATAATAGTCAAATAACAGAACCAGCACAGGAGTACATTCATAGGGAAAATGGTTTAAAAAAGGGGAGGGTGAGGTAGGGAGGTAAGTACTCAACAATGAAAAGACATGAACTACCAATACATGCAATACCATGAATTCATCTGAAGTATATCATGCCGAGCAAAAGAGAATTTACTGTGAAATTCAATTTATATAAAATACCAGACAGGAAAATCTAATCTCTAGTGAACAAAAGTAGATTTTTCCTGGATTAGGAGAGAAAGGATGAGAGCTTCCTGAAAAGGGGTACAGGAGAAATCTTGGGGTGGTGAAATATTGTATGTTATTGGTGGTGGCTACATGGATGTATAGATTTGTTAAAATACACACTGAGGTGTATTTTTAAATGGGTGTAATTGGTTTTATATAGTTTATACTTCAACAAAGCAGTTTAAAACAATTCAGGAAATTGAAAAAATTAATTCAGGATAATAAATATTAGTTAATTTGGATGTTAAGTGAATCAAAATGAAAAATAAATTATTAAACTTGTTAACTGTTTTGGTAAACTAGTCTGTTTCTGGAAAATAATCCTCAAAGGAGTTCTTCCTTGATTATTGAATATATAAAATATACCTATTTAGTTTCTATGGTCATGTTGACTACTACTGAAATATCAGAGTTAAGTACATGTAAAATGAATTGTTGTGCAGTTAAAGCACATTAATATTCCCAACATATTTGTATTCATTTTTAAACTCTTTCACTATCATAAAAAATTTCCAAAAATGAACAACTCATTTTCACATTTAAAGGTTAAACCTAAATAATTTATTTAATATGCTACAATTAGCATATTCACTATCTTCATTCACTATGGACATTTCTTAGCATTAGTTGTGTGTGTTTTTTAGTTGAAAATGATACTCTATAAATTCTAATTTACTCAGAATTCATTTTTTTCCCCAAACATACGGTAATTAGGAGTTAAACTGACAACAATTTAATTTTAAAGATAGTTTTAACAACTTGCCCTTACCTGCTCTATTTCTCAGCAAGATATAGTCATGGAAGCTCTTGGAAAATACCATAATATGGATTAGATCTTAGTATATTTGGCAGAGGTAATTTAGAGATGCATGAGTATTTTGCAGGAACCCATTTCCTAAAGAAACTTTTAAAACATAATTTCTTCTCTAATTTTTTCTATAAAATAAAGAATTAATTCTTATGCCAATTTCTTATTTTCTCGATAGTAAACTCAAATCCAGTTGACCCTTGAACTACATGGATGCATTGATACTTGTTTCTGTTGTTGTTGTTGTTTTTCAATTTGTCTACAGTCAGCACTCTGTTCTTGGGTTTCACATCTGCATATTCAACCAACTACAGATTGAAATTTCTATCTGCAGTTTATTGAATCTGCACACGCGAAACCCGTGAATACAGAGGGCAGACTGCTACACCATTTTAGATAAGGGTCTTGAGCCCCACAGATCTGGTATAGGAGGAGGAATACTGAGGGAGGACTGCAAGTGGTAAGGAAGATAAACAAACCTGAAACACCACATTTAAAAATAAAGCACATTTAACATAAAGTGTATTAAAATTGTATTTATACAATTTAACATTATTAATACATTTTTGAATTCAGACAAGTCTTAAATAGTATCAGTGTTTTACAGATAAATGAATTTATGTCTATGAGATTTTACTGGTGCTGTGTAACTGGGACTTTTTCTTGAAGTAAAGCGTTAAGTGGCATTCAGTGCGAATATCATCAGGCCAGTAATTAAATCTCACAGCCAATTTAGGTTAATTGGGGTAAACATAAGTTTGAAGTATGCAATGCATTAAAAGTAGTATTGTTTCTTTATTTCAAATAACAAGAGCAAATAAATGACTAATAGCTTCTTGACATAAGGATGTTCTGCCAGATATCCAACTTTAGTGAACACTAAATATTTACATACTATTCATATACAAATGAATATTACCAAGAACTAGAAAATTGTCCCATTCCTAGTTTATTTCTCCTGCTACATCATATACATTAATTTTTAAAGCACAGTTTATTTTTAATTATACATATTCAAACTGGTTATATTATCACCTATCTTTAATTTATGAAATCCAAATCAATTGGGGATTTATCCTAGTCCTATGATTTTAGTTCAATGTACTTTTTAATGAAATCACTCCTATCATTAAATTATGCAAATTTACCCAGAGATTGATCGCTAGATGAAAATAAATCTAAATAAATTTACAATAGATTAAATAATTCCTAGTTCATAATGAGGTTTCTGATGACTTGCAGGAAAATAGTTTTAACTACAAAGTTCAGTTTCCATTTAAATCAGAAAATAATCTTTATTTTCTTCATTTTAAATAATCTAGAAATATATCTATATCTGTATATGTCTCTTACTTATGTATGTTATCCCAAAGTTATCTACTAGCTAGGCTAATCTTTAAATTTCAGTATTTAGAGGGCAAATATGTTTCTGAAACCAAGATAACATATTAAAAATAGGTTTATTTGATCACACTAATTTTTTAAAGTATTTGTATGAAGTATAATTCTTATTCTTACTATGTCACCCATTTGAAGGTTAATGGATAATGCTGATACATTTTTATCTATTGAAAAGTAGATGACAGTAGGTCTGAAAATCACATTTCCCTCATTTCTTTCCTTTGGATCACTTAATTTTCCCATAGGTGTTGGTATTACACTTTTTCTGTGTTTTGTATGTAGAAATGTGTAAGATGACATTCAACTTGCCTCCTGGAAGAAGGAGTATTTCTAAGACCTGGGAAGTCATCCAGAGGGAGGACTATCTGTAATGTCCCTTCTGTCTGAATATACATCTTATACCTTCTCTCAGGGAAGTCATCAGACGACATCCCAGGAGATGACTGTGGCCGGATTCTTAGCAGGAGATGTTTCTTTTAGGTGCTAGTATACCTGCAGAATTTATGGTCAGTGATGGAGGGGAGGGTAGTTATTCAGTTATTTAGCTTTTGGGGAACCATCTCAGAAGACTAGTATGCCATTCTGTGTTCAATCACTAATTTAAACCTGGGAAATTTAATGTACAGATTATTAAGCTATGATAAGAGAATACGAAGATGGAAAGAGGCTCAAGGATATTCTAGATCTAAGGGAATAGTTCCTTAAGAAGAACAAATTCAGAAGGGGTTTCAGATCTCACGGAAGAAGGTGTGGTTACTGCCCTCTGGCTGGAGGAGATGCTCACTGAGGAGCTGGTTTGGAGCTACTGGGCAACCAGGAAAAAGCCTCCAGGGCTCAGGTGAACCAAGGCCAGTGGGCAGTATTCAGACGGAGTGAGGGTGCCACTGAGGGTTCTGACCCAGAGCACAGGGTGACGACATTGAGCGACCATAAGGAACAACACCCCAGGGCACATGCCAGCTGAGACTGGTGGATGGGCAGGATGAGGGTGTCAGGGCACTGCTACAGGTGGTGCTGAAACTGGAGGACTGAATGACCTCACTCTGTATGAACCTAGCACACTTGTATGTACAGCTTGGGCTGGGGTGGATCCAGGCCACTGCATAGGATGAAGGTCGAGACAAGGTGTTAAATGGCCAGAGTCTACAGGGCCTGAAGTGCACATATGTGGAGCTGAGGAGAGGGTGCAAGCAGCAGGGACCTGGCCACCTGGTCTCCATCTCTGTCTCTTTCCCTAGTCTTCAATTTATCTACATGTGTGTATGTATATATATGTATACACACAAACACACACATATATAATTTTTTCCAGTATCTTCTCCCATTCTAGCAGATATCACAATCACTGAGCTACCTTTCCCACATTGTCACAGAGCTTTCTGAATTTGTTTCTAAAATTTTGAGCCCACAGATAAGGTTGTATTAGGTGTCTTGGACTCCGTCACTCTTTGAGAGTGAGGTGGAAAGGAGGCAGCAAACTTCAAGGCAGTGGCTGTGTGGGACCTAGACAGAGGGGTTTCCGAGCCCTACAAAAATTATGAGATCCCAACGTGGCATGGAGTCCAAAAGCTATCCGACTCCATGGAGAGCTGAGGCAATGAACTTGTCAGGGAAAACTTTGGTAGACAAGATAGCAGAATTCTGGACCCAATTTTCATAGCATTCTGATGTGGCCCTGGGAGAATGAAGGTGATCTCATCATAAAGCCAAAAAAATTTTTTCAAAAATCTAGCAGATAAGTGAGTTTTGAGTCAGAATTATTTTGACTGAGAAGAAATGAAGTCATATTGTTTGCATACCTGAATTTGTGGACTGAGTTTTATACACGCTGTGTCTTTATGGATGTCTGTACTCTGTGATAGATTAGGTAAGAATTCCTAATACCTGTGAAGACACATATAGTTATCCATGCATGCCTTGAGCAACTTTTCTTGGGACATTGCATAAAACCAGGGATTAAAATCAAAATAATATAAGATGCTCAAAGTGATTAGAATATAATAGGAAATATATCAGACATATATATAATATGTTAATATATAATGTGTGTTGTGTGTGTGTGTATATATATATATATACATTTTTTTTTACGCATGCACAGAACACAGGCCTCTGGGTCAAGTACATAGTTTATTTCTCACAGTGAAATCAGCAGCTACAGCAGCATCTTGTGTCCACTTTCATGCCCCAGTTATTGTAGGATGATGCTGTGAGGGCCAGATATTTTCTATATGTGCATCAAGGTGCAACACAGGATGGGATTTTTATGAGACTATGAGTTTTATGGGTCTGCTGGCACATCTGCCCACCTTCTTTTCCATTGATAATGGAGAGAAACAGAGGGGGAGAGAACAATCACCTCTGAAGGAGAGAAGGGAGCCCATGTAGGTTTATTATCCTAGAATGAAAGCAACTGTCTTTCGAAAAAGGAGAAGATGATTAATTTTAGTACAATGGTTTAGTACATCCTTGGTTGGTATATCTCTATGTCTGTCTGAGGGGTAATACTCTCTCTAGGTTCCAAGGCTGTTTGCTACTGAAATACATCCTTTACTTAGAAGGCCTGAACTGTTCAGAGATGTGAGTAATTTATGGAAAATTGACTCCCAATAGAAAATCAACTGGTAAACCTTGTTAGACATGCAACCATGGAGACATTCACAAAGTTAGAGCTCTGAAGGCACACTTGTATAAATGGTTGGTGGAGAGGTGCAAAAAAAAAATTGAGGATTTAGTCAAAGGATTAGGAGGCATAGTTTTTCGAGCTTTTCAAAAATAACGGGGAGGGGAGAAATGTGATAATAAGCATTGAGGTTAGAGGTGTTGATGTGTGCCAAATACTGTAGGCCACTTTAGGTCCTCAAAAGATTTTGGAATTACTATTTAAAAAATAAGGCAATAATTAAATAATGTAAAATGTGAGGCTATCTTGAACAGAAAAGGGTTATTAAAAAGTATACTTCAGCTATATGAAGAATTAATTTTGTGTTGAATTAATCAAAAACAAGTTTGAGAAAACCAGTTAAGTCTAACTAAGTGACCATTAGTATATTCTCAGTCAAGGTAGAGATGACTGGACTAGGCTGGTGACACTGGAGATGGATTAATTCTCTTGAATCCAGGCACAGAAATTATACAGGGTATGCCTTCATGCATGTAGAATTTAAGGAGTTAATAAACAGGTGGAAAAGTTCTGGTCCCACTTGGTTTGTTCACTTTGAAACAGGAAGTCCGTGAACTTCTGAAGATTACAGGAGCCATCAGGTCCTCCAAGAATGATGGTTAGAAGGTTGACATAGGGTTTGAAGCCAAGTGCTGAGTTTTAGCTCAGTATTTTTTGCATTAATTGAATAGGAGTTCATATTAGGAACCAGAGGGAAATGTTAGCCATAAGGCAAAGCTACCATGTCATGCATTACCCCAAAACACTGCAAAATTAAATATCATTACAAAATTCATTATGTTCTCAAAGGAGGTTTTTATATTCAGAAGATTATTTAGAGTTTACTTAGTTTTCAAAGACTAATATTCAATTTATTAAAGTTACAAATTCCCAAACTAGTTCTTCCTTAAGCTTTTATGAAAAATATATTTCTAAGTCTAGTAAAATCTTACCACCCATTTTAATGGGGCTTTGAATAGTGTTTGGCCCCATTTACAAACCTGGTTAATTAAATACCTTCAACAGTTTAAACTACATCCATAAATTTAATATATTCAATTTCTTCTTAAGTATTCCAATTGTCTAATTAACAAATAAAACCTTACTGAGTACTCAAATAACTCATATAAATTTAATATGGTAAGCTAAAGCATAAGTTCTCTTAAATGTTATAATTCTGAATATAATATTAGGAAATCTATATTAATTTCTCAGTTATTAAAATTGGAATTGTAAAATTAGTTTGCTAAAATTTCAAAAATTATAAAATAAATCACAGGTGCTTAAACAGTAAATATACATGATTTATAAACTTAACACAAAAATACTAGTAGTATAAATTTGTTTTAATGCATTTCCGCACTAAATTCTCAATATCCCAGGAGTTAATAATACTGACTCATAAAAAAAAATTATGATCCTAAAAATGATTGGCCTCCTCAAGCAAAATTTGGAAGTTCCTTAGGTTGTCTATTGCTCAGATTCAATCTGTACCATAATTTGTAATTTTGATCAACACAATTTTTCTCTGACCCTAATTTCCTTGCTGAGAATGGTACATTCATCATATTATGGACTGTAATACAAAAGCAAATGGGTGGTAATAGCCCCATATTTGAGCCATTATTATTTGATTTCCAAATCAAATTAGAGTCTGAAAATCCAACTCTATTGTCTCTAGTACCTCACTGGATTTAAATAATCTGTTTACCCTTGATCTTTTTTTTTTTTTTTTTCGTTTTACCTATCTATTTAAGTCTTAGGAATGTTAAGATGGTATGCAGTTGAATTCTGTGTTTTCCAAATCTTTGTCTAGCTTAGGGTTATAACTCCTGAGCTCAATGTCCTGGTGGTAGGAGGTGCGGAACTATTCAGAAACTACATGCACACTGATAATCTATAATTTGGGCAACACCTTGAAATCCAAAGCCTCTTTGATAACTGGGGATGCTACTGCATCTCCAGGCTTTCCGTGGTACAGCCACTACTTCAGATGACTGAAGCTCTAGGCTGAAGATTTCCAAATGTCCAGTACCTGTTCCTGCCCTGGCCAGAAAGGAAACTGAAAATACCCTTTACTCAGAGGTGTATTACTTAAATGTTCAAATTGTCTAGGGCTTGATTTTTAGAAAGTAGTGCTACCAAAAAAGCAAAGTTTTGAGATAAACATTTCTGGTCAGGAGAGAGTAGTGACTAAGCCTCTGGAATCAGGTTGCCTAGGTTCAAGTCCTGACACTGACAGTAATATTTATAGTAATAGTTATTTCTCTTAGACCACACCAGGTAGGTTTTGGAGGAGAATCCAGTGCTCTACTCTAAACTGGAGTAACCCTCTTTCTTTTTCTACTCCCCTGCCCATCCATCCCCTGGACTAGTTCCTCCATTTTATGCCTGACCTGTATAACTCAGCCTGAAGGGATAATCATTCATATGCTGCTTCCAGACCTTAACTGAATGTTGCAGAGTAAGTGTAGCTGAAACTCGCACTATCTGTACCCACCTTTCCATTCCAGCTATTTCTTACCAGACTTCTTTACTTTTTAAACAACCAGTCACACTTTCCTTAATAATTCAGTAGAAGTGCATACGAGGGTAAGGGCACAGTATCTCCACTAAGAAAGGGTAGTTCCAGGCTTCTGATGAAAGAAACTTCTTTAACTTTTTACTGTACCAATATCTCCAGGACTGTCTCCTGGTAAGTGAGCTCTATTATGATTGCTCATTTTGGATCTAATTCTATTCCTCTGTGCTTTTATGCTAAGCTCACATGACATAGTAGAGCAAGACTGACTTATTTCCGTTCAGGCTTAGTCAATCACCTTGCAGGATGGGATTATACTCTACACATATAACCTGGTTCTTGTGCTCTGTGTAATCTCGAGGGCATTTACCATAAATGTCACATCTAACTTGTAGCTGGAAATAAACATAGTTGATAATGAGTGCATAATATAGAACATTTGCTTTATCCATTCAGTGGACTTTAGTTTTTAGTGGCTTTGGGAGTTTGTTCTACATATTTTTCTAGTCTAGTGGTTGTCCTAACTTTTTCTTACCCTCTTCCTTCCTTTGAATTTGCTCCATTTTGCTAGGATCTTGCATGTTTCTGTCATGGCATTCTACATGACCATATCTTGGAACTCTGCTCTAGCTTCCCTTTTGATAGAAAGACAGTTTTCCAGTTCTTTTAATCCTCTAAGTCATAGGACTTTTTTAGGTACTTCAGAGTAGGATGTGCTAAGATAACACTTTGTGTTGTAGAAACATACCTTCCTATATCCAATTTTATCCCATGCTTGTGACTCACTTCTTCGCAGAAAAGAAAATAAAAGTGAAATGAGTAGATAACTGTATCCTAAAATATGTTCTTATTATAATTTTATTATTTTTTACTTTCTAATTTCTCTTCTTTTCTGATTATTTCTCAAAGAAACTCAGTAGGAATTTCCAGAGCTTAATAAAATAGATACCTATTGATTGCATATCTTTTTCTTCTGTGTGTAAAAAGTTCAAATAGACTATTCTTTAATGAAATGCTAAACTCTTGACCTAATTGCTTTTGATATTTCTAAAGTAAATGTTGAACTGTCTGAGATTTTTTGAGTTATCAATCTGAATCAGACCTTGTAATATAGCTACCACTGCAGGCTATGTTTGCATCAAGTGAGCTGAGCTGTCGTATCTACAGCTGAATAAGACTTCAAGAAAATTCATCCAATTATTTTTATTAATGTCTTAGCTATTTCTTTCCTTGCTCAGTGATTCACATATGCAAAGTGTAAATTGCTCAGGAGTACTTACAAGATTATCTGTCCAAATATCAAAATACATTTTTCCTCTTAGTTAAAATATCCTCAAATAGCTAGATACAAACAAACCAAACCAAACCAAAGCAAGACTTTTGTTTTATAGCAACAGTGTTAAGTGAAATATAGTAAATGCCAATAATAGGTATCTGAATTTTTATTGGCCTTCTTGGATACTGCCATTTGTGAATTGCCACCAAGACAATATATAATTTAATACATTTTTCATAAGATAATTAGTTTCTGGGGTCTGATAATATAATGTTTTGTGAATAGTTATTTTGCCTCACATGTTTTCCTCCTTTCTACTCTGTTGTAACAGTAAAAAATGCTATTTATGTTTGAGAAAAGAAATGTTTGTTTTCCTGTGAGATATTAAATTTCTCTGTCTTTACATTGTTCACAGTGAAAGAAATTTGTGTGGTAACGTGCAAATGTGTTCACAATTAACTTGTCTTATAAAATCCCAACCATTTTTATTCTCATAGTATACATATTTTCCTATTGAATAATAACATGAATTACTTAAATTTTCTTGAAATGTGATCACTGGATTACAAAATGCTTGAGTACATCACTGGTATCCTGTTCTTTAACATTTCTGGAGGGACAGACATTTGATAAATTGAATAAAATATAAATTTAAATTATTTTCAGCACAAATTTTTAGAAAAATTGGAAAACAATTTAAAATATAAGAAAATGTCTTAAGTGACACAATAGATCAGTTGGACTTAATAAATATCTATAGGCCATTATATCCCAAAACAGCAGAACACAAACTCTTTTTTCAAGTGCACATGAAATGTTCTCAAGGATAGATCACATGCTAGGCCTCAAAACAACCCTCCACAAGTTTAAGAGGCTAGATTATATCAATTTTCATTCAGACAATAATAGTAAGAAAGTAGAAATCAACTATAGAAAGAAAAATGAGAAAAGAGCAAGCATGTGGAGAATAAACAATATGCTACTAAAAAACCAATGTGTCAGTAAATAAATCAAAGAGTAAATCAGAAAATACCTCAAGACAAGTGAAAATGAAAACACAGTACTCCAAAATCTATGGGCTACAGTAAAAACAGTTCTAAGAGGGAAGTATACAGAGATACAAGCCCTCCTCAAGAATCAAGAAAAATCTCAAGTAAACAACCTAATATACCACCTAAAAGAATTAGAAAAAGTAGAACAAAGTCCAAAGTCAGCAGAAGAAAGGAAGTAATAAAGATCAGAGAGGAAATAAATAATATAGAGATCAAGAAAAACAATAGATCAATGAAACCAAGAGCTGTTTTTTTGAAAAGATAAACAAAATTGATAAACCTTTAGCCATGCTCAAGAAGAAAAGAGAGAGGTTCCAAACTAACAACAGAATAAATGAAAGAGAAGAAATAACAACCAATACACAGAAAAAAAAATCATAAGAGAATACTATGATCAGTTATATGTCCTCAAATTGGAAAATTTGGAAGAAATGGACAAATTTCTAGAAACATATAACCTGCCAAGACTTGATTATGAAGAACCAGACAACTTGAAAAGATCAAGCACTAGTAATGAAATTAAGTTTGTAATAATAAAAAAAATTCCAAGCAAAAGTCCAGGACTTGATGCCTTCACAGAGAAATTCTACCAAACATATAAAGAAAAACAAATACCTACCTTTCTCTAACTATTCCAAAAAAACTGAGAATGATGGCACACTCCCAAATTTATTCTGCAAGGCCATCTTTACCCTGATACAAAAAAACAGACATTACAAAAAAAAACCACAAAAACTTATAGGCCAATACATTTGATGAACGTAGATGCAAAAATCCTCAACAATACATTAGCAAACCAAATTCAACAATATATAAAAAGGGCCATATACCATGGTCAAGTTGGATTTATTTCAGGGTCATAAGTGTGATTGATTTAGCAAATCAAACAATGTGGTATACCACATTAACAAAGGGAGGGATAAAAATCACACTATCATCTCAATACATATAGAAAAAGCATTTGACAATATTCAACATCCATTCACAATAAAAATTCTCAACAAAGTGTGTATAGAGGGAACATGTCTCAACATAATAAAGGCCAGTTAAGACAAACCCACAGCTAACATCATACTCAAAAGTGAAAAACTAAAATTCTTTCCTCTAAAATCAGGAACAAGACAGGGATGCCCACTCTTGCCACTTCTATTTAATATAGTATTGGAAGTCCTAGCCACAGCAATCAGATGAGAATGAAATAAAAGGCATCCAAATTGGAAGGCAAGAATTAAAACTATCACTATTTGCAGATGTCTTGACACTTTATATAGAAAACCCTAAAGTCTCCACCCAAAAACTACTAGAATAAATGAATTCAACAATGTTGCAGAATACAAAATTAATATACAGAAATACATTGCTTTTCAATACACTAATAATGAACTATCATAAAAAGTAAGTTAAAAAATCCCATTTAAAAATCACATCAAAAAGAACAAAATACCTAGGTATAAATCTCTTAATCCCATCAACAGTGGTTACCACTGTTTAAATATTTTTAGTTATGTTAAGATAACTAAATAAGGTTTTAGTTCTTTTCAGCAAAAATTACATTCGTGCCATAAAAATTTTCATAATGTATATTCAGTGGCTATATAATGGCTCATGTATTATTATTTTTTAAACATCCCACTCATTCAGATAGAACATTAGGTTAAAAAAAGGAAGTGATAGCCAGATCATGAAGAGCTTGAATTTTAAAATGTCCTCAGTTTAAGACATTTGTTTCAAATTATGGTCCATGTGTACCTATAGATCTACAAATATATTCTTGTTTATCTTGAGTTATCTATAAAATTATTGTACCCTTAAAATATACTAGTAAGTCTGGATAATCTAGGAATGACCACTTTTTAACCAAACAGAAAGAGTTTGGGTGCTATGTTTATATCATCATTTAAAGTCATGTTGGTTTTTGATGGTATTTTTTTGACAAGTTACTAAGGAAATAGTCAAGACTGTTTCCTCAAAATAAATACCTAAGGAAGAAATTACATAATTGTGCCCTTTAATATCAAAGGAATAAGGTATATCTTAGTTCATTGCAAGTGTTCCAAGCATCCCCTTTGTTAATATTTAGATTTCAGGAACTAATTTTCTGTATATTTCATTAATTGCCAAACAGATTTTTTTTCTGTAATTGTCCTATTGCTTTTCTAAAATTAAACAACTACACTGCATTCGGAGAAGTTTACTGTCAGTATTTTGGAAATGTAAACAAAATCTAGAATGTTTTCCCTTCAAGTTAGTCACCCCATCAGTTCTTTTCTCTATAGTCTATTTTTTTTTTCCTATATGTGGGGGATGAGGGAAGGAAAAGAGTTAACATAAAAAATAAAATATACCTCATCAGGGGAATTTTTCCAGGGCACGTGGTATAGATCAAGATCTGTATTATTTTGAATCCTTCAAGAAACAGACACCAAGACAGGGTTAGGTGTGCAAGGTATGTATCAGAGACAATATGGTGGGCGCCAGGAGAGGCTATGAGAGCCACTAGACTATGATACATGTCTGACTTTGTATGAAGGAGAATAGGAAGGAAGGAAGGGAGGGAGGAAGGAAGGGGACCCAATATCCTAGCCTGCAGTGTAGGCCTAAGAAAACTCAGCAAATTAGAGAGTCCTCCAAAGCTACCCATCAGTGAAGCCGTGGGTTTCCTAGGACTGAGTCTACGTGAACATCTCTTCTATGTTAAATCATTGGCTAAAAGTAGGCCACAGGAAGCATGGCTTCTATGTGAACATGATGAGGGTTATCAAAGTGCATTTCCTGAAGCCATCACTCAGTTGCACAGTCTGAAGTTAGAAGTCTGAGGTGTGCATTCTTATGACTTCTACAAGATATTTTGAGGAAAGAGCAGTCTAAGCACTGCAAACTTAGCATGTGAAGAGGGCCAGGGGCACCTGTAGAAAGATAACCAATAGGCTCAGGAAAGGGATAGTGGGGCTTGGGTGGCAGCATTACAGAAGAGTGTCTAAATGTTTTATCTCCTTTTCTTCTCTTATCTATATGCTTACTTCAGTATAACAGCTTTCTCTGCAGATCTTGAGGTGTCAGCAGTAATAGGCATAAGTTACCATTTCAGACTCTGCCTTACAGAAACACAGGGAGAAGAGTGGCTATCGCCCCAGTGTAGCTCCAGGGAGGCCCTCACAGACTCCCCCTTGCACTGTGTCTTTCAGGCGGGGCAACTAAAAACTCATTGTACTGGTTTTTATGTAGTATGTACATTCTTCTTATTTTCTCAGTAAATTTTAATGATAAATTCTTCTAGATCATAACCATTTTCCCCTCTTTTCATTTCTGGAAGACTATTATTGGGTGAAAATTCTCCTAATGTCTGCTTAATCAAAGTAAATGAAGATTTTAAAAGATTCTTGGCATAAAAATTTACACTCGGAGAACTAGTAACTGATAGTGTGATTCCTCCCACATAAAACTTAAAAAAAAAAAATAGAAAAGAGTCAAAATTAAAATAAAGTTAGAGGAGAGTTTATTCTTTAAAATACTGCAACTAGAAGTGGGAATTGTAAGTCTAGGGCTTTCTGGCCTGAGTGCTCTACCCAAACCCCAAGGCTTTAAAAAAAAAAAATAAGCAGAGAAAACTTCATTTTTATCAACTGAAGATTCCAGTATACAGAGTTTAGTGTTAAAAGAGTAACTGAGAATTTGGAAGATAAAATGTGGCAGCTAGAGAATGGCAGTAAGAGTAAGAACCAAAATTGATATATGCCTTTGCCCATATTCCTGGCTGTCATCTAAACTTCAGCATCATGGGAAAGACAGCAGGAGGGAAAGTAAACATTTGGCCAAAAGATAATGAAGATTCCACTTTTTAAAGACAGACTTGCATGGAGTGAAATCTGAGATTTTGCTATTTTGTCTTTTTTTTTTTAACCTGAGTGCAATTCCCAATTTTGCACCATCCATGCAACTGGTTGTAGTAGACTTCACTAGTTTGAGATGTCAGAGGACAGATTTTGAGATGGGTCAAACAACTGAGAATCAAGGATAAATCCCCTAAAGGCAAGAAAACCACTGAGAGCATAAAACAGAACTGAGAGCCACAGCAACAAACGATCTGTAATGTCCAGTTTTTAACCAAAAATAGCTACATTGAAGAAAAGCGTCATTCATAACAAGTTAAAAAGACAACCAATAAAAACTGAGTAGACCCAGAATGAATTCATTTTAAGACAAAAATTTAGGGCAACTATTATATAAATATGTTCAAATAATTATAGACATGTGTGAAATTAATGGAAACTGACCTTAATGTGTGACTAGATGGGAAATCTCAACAGAGAAATGGAAACTATGCAGAAATAAATCGAGTGCTAAAAAGTAATAGTAACCATGAAGGGAAAAATAACAAGATTGGCTTAATATTAGATTTGGGTTAATAAAGACTCAGCAAACTTAAAAATAGATCAAGAAAAAGTATACAATCTAAAGAATAGAGAGAAAAATGGTTAAAGAAAAAGATGGCAGAACATTAGAGACATGTGAGGAAATATGTATCCAATGTGTATAACTGGAGTCCCAAAAAGGGAGGAAAGGGAAAAAGTATAAAAAAGTATTTGAATAAACAATGGCCAAAATTTTTGTAAATTTGTCAGAGTACATGATTTACAAATTCAAGAAGCTCAATAAATCACAAGCAGGATAAAACACAAAAATATAATATCTAACCCATGATAACAAATCTACTAAAAGCCTAAGACAAAGAGAAAGTTTTGTAAACAGTTATGGAAAAATACATAATACATTTTTCTATGTAAATTGGGGAACAGTATTACAATTAATGACTGAGTTTACATCAGAAATTAGTGAGGCCAGAAAACATAAAAATGACATATTCAATGTGCTGAAAATAACAATAGGTAATAATGGTAATAATAATTACTGCCAACCAGAATTTCTATATCTGGTAAAATTATCTATTAAAATAAGAGCAAAAGGATGCTGGTTTTATGTAAACAAAATTTGGAGAATTTGCTGCCAGTAGTCCTGCCCTGTCCTACAAGAAAAGCCAGTTTTCTCTGGCTGAAGGGATATGACATAGAGTACCAATGGCAAAACACAGAAAGACGTAAAAAGGTTTGGAAGTAGTAGATTTATTGGTTAATAAATTAAAAAAGACACAATTGTAAACACAAAAACAATTTGACTTATAATGATATAAGAAGCAATAAATTTGAAAAAAAATGGAGGTGCATTTCCTCCATATTAAAAAATACAAAATACTATTAAGAGAAAATAATTTTGTAAATGAAGAAATGCTTCTTGTAATGAAATGGGAGACTCAGTGTTAACATGTCAGTTTTCCACAAGTAGATATGTAGATTCAAAAATTCCAATAAAAATTCTAGCATTGAATTCAAATGCAGTCATCCTAGGAAAAACAATTCAAAGAGGAGCAAAATTGGAGAAAATCATACAATTCAATTTGAAATTTTACTCTAAATTTAAAGTAATCAAGATAGTGTATCATTAACAAGAGTATACCCATACAAATCAAGAGAACAGAATTCATGGTATAGGACTAAGACCCATGACTAGGTAGTCAACCAGTTTTCAATAAATTTTCCAAACAACCAATGAGGAAGGGAGAATCATTACAACAAATGATACTGGAAAAACTTTATAGTTGCCACATTTTTACAAAGTAGCTGTAGCATTTTACATTCCCAACAGCAATGAATGAAATAATCCAGTTTCTCCACGTTCTTTTCAGTAGTTGGTATTGTCACTATTTTTTATTTTAGCCATTCTGTTAAGTGTGCAATGATATTTCATTGTGGTTTATATTTGCATTTCCCTAACAGCAAATGTTACTGAATATCTTTTCATGTGCTTATTTGCCATCTATACATCCTCTTCTGTAGAAATCCCTTCTTATCTTTTACTCACTTTCTAATTGGATTATTAGTTTTGTTTTTACTGTTGAGTTTGATAGTTACTGATCTATTCAAGATACTTGGCCATTGTCAGATATATAGTTTGCAGGTTTTCTCTCTCAATAGGTAACTTTATTTTCCTCTTATTTAGAGTTTTTCTCAGAGCAAAGCTTTTTTCTTTAATTTGGGGAAAGTTCAAATTATCACTTTTTTTTTAATTAATTATGTTTTTGACTCCACTCTAAGAATTCTTTGCCTAGTCCTTGATGTGGAAGATTTTCTCCTATAATTTTTTCAAAGTTTTTATTTTACATTTTTTTTTGATTATATGATTGTCTCCATCTGTTTGAGCTGCTGTATCAGAAGTGACATAAATTGGGTGGCATATAAACAACTAAAATTATTTCTCACAGTTCTGGAGTCTGGTATTCCAAAATCAGTAATCAGCAAGGTCTAATTCTGGTGAACGTCCTCTTCCAGGTTGCAAACTGCTCAATTCTCATTATAGCCTCACATGGCGCAAAACAGAGGGCGGCAGGTTTTCTCATGATTCTTACTTGGGCACTAATTGTATTCATGAGAGATGTGCCCTTGTGACCTCATCTAATTCTGACTACCTCTCAAAGACACCACTTCTTAATACCATTACTTCTGTGGCAGGATTTCAAAACATGAATTTTGGAGGGACATAAGCATTTAATCCATGACAATGATTTATTTTTGTATATGGTATCAGATTTAAGTTTCGGTTTACAGTTTTGAAGATGTTCAGTTGCTCCAGCACCATTTGTTAAAAGGGTCCTCATTCTTCCCTTGAATTAATTTTGCCTGTGTCAAAAATCAGATGTAAGTGTAAAGTAATGTCAGCAAGATGGTGGGACAGGAAGACTCAGACCTCATTTCCCCAAAGAGACACTGACTTAACACTATATGATCAAAAAAGCTGTTGCAAGAACTCCAGAAAACTTTTAAGAAGTAACAGTGCCCCAGTAAAGTTCAAAACCAAGAACATCCACAATTAAGTGGGTAAGAAAAGCTGTTTCATTTCAACCATGTCAGCCATTCTCCTACACTGGCACAGCTCAGAGCAGTTAGGAGAAAGTATCCAGTTTGTGGCTTCTACCTTAGGAGACAAAAAGAAGAGTATTAATGTATATCAAATATTCCAGCTTTTCAGGGAGCTCCCAGAAGGACTGGTATCTTCTATCTTGCATGACTCACAGCACTGATAGGGAATCAGCATACTTTGGATGCCTTGGGGCTGCTGAGAACAAAAGAGGACCTCAACGGCTTAGTGCGGCCAGAGACCTTGCTTATTAGAGCTAGAGATGACAAGCACATAAGACAAACAAACAAAAAAACTGGCAAATTTCTTTAGTTGGGAAGTTAGATACATAAGCCAAGAAAAGCTCCATCTGAATAAAAGGTTTGAGAAGCTGCCAGAATCTCTAGCTGACATGGATGGTGAAGTTGTTTCTCTGTATGAAGACAGCCAGTAAAACCTGGGAGACATAACTGTTTTTGTTTGTTTGTTTGGTTTCAAATGCACAAATCACCACAAATAAAGCAAGGCATAGAAAGAAACAGGAAATCATGGCACAATAAAAAAAAAATACAGTAAATCTGTAGAAACTAGCTCTAAAGAAATAAACATATATGCATTATATGATAAAGAATTCAAAACAATTGTGTTAAAGAGTCTCAATGTGCCACAAGAGAATGCAGATACACGATTAAGTGAAATCTGGAAACTTAGGCATGAACAAAATGAGAACATCAACAAAGAGATAGAAACTATAAAAAGAGCCGAAGACAGATTGTGGAAAGCAGCTATGCTCACCACTATACCACCAACGCCCCACCAAAGAGAAATTCTGGATCTGCAAATTACTGTAACTGAATTGAAAAATTCATTAGAGGGATTCAACAATGGAAATAAAAAGAGAAAAAAATCAATGAACTCAAAGGTAAGTTATTTGAAATTAGAATCAGAGGAAAAAAAAAAAAGAATGAAGAAAAGTGAAGATAGCCTGAGGGTATTGTAGGACCTCATCATGTGTACCAAATAACTATTATGGAAATCCAAGGAGAAGGGAGAGAAAAAGGGGCAGAGAGAATACTGAAAGAAATACTGGCCAAAAACAATCTAAATCTCAGAAAGGAAATAGACTCACAAATTCAAGAACCTTAGAGGATTCCAATCAGTATAAACACAAAGTGGCCCACATAGAGACGCATTGTGACCAAGGTTCAATCAGTAGGAGGTTGAATCAGTAGGAAATTGAATCAGTAATCAAATACAAAAATCTCCCAATTAAAAAAACAAAAAGCCCTGGGTAGATGACTGCACTTGGGGAATTCTACCAAAAATTTAAAGAATAAACACCAAACTTCCTCAAATTCTTCCAAAAAACTGAAGAAAAAGGAATACCTCCAAACTTTATTAGCCCAGCATTGCCCAGATGCCAAAACTAGACAAAAATATTAGACGAATACCACAGACCAATGCCCCTGATGAATATTAATGCAAAATCCTTGACAAAACACTAGCAAAAGAAATTCAATGATACATTAAAAAGATTATTGTAACCAAGTAAGATTTATTTGGAATGCAAATTTCAACATGTGAAAATTAATATAATACAGTATAATACATGGCAATAACAGAGAAAGGACAAGATGACATGATCATCTCAATAAATAAAAAGTGCTTGACAAATTCAATGTCCTTTCTTGATTAAACAAACTAGGAGTAAAAGGAAATTAATTCAACATAATAAAGGTCACCAAGAAAAGCCCACAGCCAAGATCATATTCAATGAAAGCTTTCTCTCTTAGATCAGGAACAAGGAAAGAATGCCCACACTCAACACTTCGCAATATAGTATTGGGATTTCTAACCAGAGCAATTATGCAAGAAAAAGAAGCGAAAGGTATCAAACTGGAAAAAAGGAAATAAGATGATCTCTATCCACAGATGACATGATCTTAAATGGGGAAAATCCTAAGGATTCCACCCAAACCTAGTAGAGCTAATAAACAAATTTAGGGAAGTTGCAGGGTACAGAATCAATACAAGTAAATCAGTTCTGTTTCTACACACTAATAGTGAACACTCAGAAAATTAATAAAACAACCCCATTTCACATCAAAAATAATAAAATACTTAGGACTAAATCTTAACCAGGGAAGATTTCTTGGTTATGATACCAAAAACACAGTCAATGAAAGAAAAAAGTAGTAGACAAATGGGAGTACACAAAATTTTAAAACTGCTGTACAGCAAAAGAAACTATCAGTAGAGTGAAAAGGCAACCAACAAAATGGGAGAAAATATTTGCAAACCATAAATTTAAGGGGTTTTATATTCAGAGTATATAAAGAACTCTTACCACTCAACAACAAAAAATAATCCAATTAAAAATAAGCAAAAAACTTGAATAGAAAATTTTCCAGAGATATACAACTGACCATTAAGCAAATAAAAAGTTGCTCAACATCACTAGCCATCAGGGAAATACAAATCAAAGCCAGAATGAAATACTGTCTCATTGCTAAGGTCTCCTTTTTGGTCCTTTGACTTGAGAGAACAGACTTTTGTGGCTTTTTGGGGGTCTGTGCTCATTGGTATTTCTATTTCTAGTTTTCTGGCCTCAAGTACCCATCTTGGGATAAATGATGCAAAAAAAAAAAAAATAGATAACTAAAAAAAAAAAAAAAGCATGCTTTTCTTTTTATTCTTAAGTCCCTAGTCACTCTATCATCTTTTCTCCACTTTGCAGTCTTTTTGTGTGTAGCTATGTGTTTGTGTATAATTTTCAGTTTTAAGTTGTACTTGGTGTGAGGAATAGGAAAAATTTAGCCTCTATTGTCTTTTCAGAACTGGAAGTCTATTTGCATATCATCTTATAATACTTTGTTGGATGCTATTTACACTTGCCAGAGTAATTCTGGAGGACATTTTATATCCTAGTAATCTTTCTGTCCCAAGTCTCTAGTGCTGTGTTTTCAGTAGGTACTCAGTAAATGTTAAGGTTCTTTAATGAATTTCTAATACGCATTTCTTCCTTGGTTCTATAATTGACTAGCCGTGATTTTGAGTAAGTTGGTTCTTTTCTTATTCTCAGATTTGCCTAGCTACAGAGTCTTCCCAACTCTAACTTTAAAGAGCTGTTATAAAAGTGTACATTAATCCTAAGTATATCCTGTTACAATAGTTAATGCCATTTCCCTATAATTTCTTTGCTTATTCTAAACATGATAAGTGTTTGTGTTATTGCTAGTTTTTAAAAAATAAAGTGCTTTGCACATATCCCCTTTGGTAATTATTAGTTTCTTAAACCCTTACTTTGGAATTAATGATTCTTAGACATATGATACAATAATTCTGTAAAATGGTTTCTGTATTAGAAAATGAGTTTTAAAGATTTTACTGCTTTATTATTAATATTGTTATCACACATTCCTTCTGATTTCAGAGCATCAATAAATGTTCCTTGAGATCTTTACTATAGATTTAATGAATAGATATCTATTTTTTTTAACTTCTTAATGGTGTTATTTTTTAACATCATTCCCCAAAGGAATAATGGACAAATACTACCCTTGGCCTGCATTTATGAATAGTAATGATGTGAACTGCTCCATTTGTATGTTTTATTATTTGCATCTATTCATTTTTATTTCACTTAATCTGCTTTGTAGACATCTGAACAGCTTAATTAACCGTCTTCACCCTTGACATTCAAATAGAATACTGTCCATTTTTTATATTCTTTGTTATCAAAATACCAGGGTCCTCTACTAACTCTCATGCATGCTAAATACATCTACCAGGTGCAACTAATTTTCTTAGTTATAAACAAGATCTTTCACTTTCTAGATCACTGTTCTTTTCCAGAGCTTTTTCTACTGTAATCTGAAATGACAGAAACTTAAATATAAAAGTAATAATGAGTTTATTTGAAAGCACTGAGAAATATATTAAGACTTTTTTAAAATGGCATTTTTTTCAATCGATAATAGTACAGTAGATTTTATCAACATTTTTAATGTCTTGCATTATCCACCTCAAAAAACTATTAAATATTGATTCCTTAAGTCTTTCAAATATGTCATATCTTAAAACTACAAATTCCCACATTGTTTTATAAGTGAGTTATATTCAGTGAAAGGACCTTACACAAGTAGTAGTTTATAAACAATTAAATGTATAATATTACATATTATTTCTTCAGAATGTCAAAAACCCATATACTTAGCTACATATTTTTTAGTTGTGTCTATCAGTCAGAGGCTACTCTGGCCATATTACTTCACCAGAAATGTATTAACATGTAAAAAATTCTGAGGAACAGTGTATCTGTCTCTTCTTTAACTCTGTCATCTGTATCTGCATTTATATTTATCTTACCCTGCAATTATAAATGGTTAATTTAAAAGTATTAAGTTTGTTGTTAACAGTTTGTTTTGACCAATTTCTCACAGATGTGGTAATCAGTTATAAATCATCATGTTATATTCTTGCATCAGGGATATATTATTCGAATGTGAGGGTAGCAGGGATGAGGATTTAAGGCAGATGTAGATTCAATCTATTAATATAATTATTTAGATTTGTTATTCTGCTAGCAATAACGCTCTGTTATAGAAACAAATCCTTCAAATTGCATATTTTAGGTGCATTTGCTAAGATAATATTGTATCAGTTGTCTACTAAGAATTGCCACTTTAAAAAAAAAAGAATTACCACTTGAAGTATTACAACGTATCAGTAGAGGAGTAATCATCAATTTTGAGAGAAACTTCTTTTTCTCAATTTTTATTCTTGTGAAACTTACCTGAAGTGCTATCTTGTTACTTCTGGGAATATTTAAAATGTAGAGAAAATGTGTATGTTTACAGTTCATTTATATCTCCAATCATTAAAAAAAATGCAATACCAAAATACATGTAGACACAACTAAATATCTAAATGTTGTCTTATAAAATCCAATATGTAAAAAAAAGTTCTCTTCATATATTCCCTAATGGCCAAGTAATGTTCTGAACAACAACAACGACAAAAATACATAAATTCCAGTTACACATCAAAGAGTCTTCTAAAAACATTTATACAGATAATATTGTTTGTTTTCATTCCCTTAGCAGTAGATTTTTTTAAGATTGTATTTTGCCAACACGAGAAAAGGTAAAATGCCTCTCTTTTCATTAGAAGCACAATCATAGTGTTATTCAGATTACTGATCTAATGGACTACATGAACACCTTTGGTTATTCTCAAGCCTCATATGAAAGTTTGTTACTACAGTTACCAAAGTTATATAAATGCTTTATAAATGGTGACTCTCCTTTTCTGAACACTGATTATTCTGATAGATTATAATGACCAATGAAATGATCAGAAAAATGTACACTAAAGGCACAAAGAACCTGAAAATCCCAATTATGAATTATCATACCTAGATTAAAAACTTAAAGAGAATCACTTTGTATAAACCACTTCTTAAAAGTATTAACCACTTCATAAATGCTTATATAAAATATAAAACCTTTGAATATTGGTATTTACGATAACACTTTCTAGTTAACAGTGACCTTATATTACCATTGCAATGTTATAATTCTATTGGAAGGTAATTGTCAGCATCTTTATCTTATAGATAGCTGAGATTTGGAAATGTAAAATGGCCATCACATAGGCAAACTCTGAATAAGAGGAATACCACTTACCTAAATCTTTTTACTTTAACTCTTTTTCTTCCAAATTTGCATCCACATTCTATTATATGCATGTATGAACTTTGAAGTCAGATCTCAAAATAATTCTAATATTTCATTTAAAAAAATTTCCAAACACAGGAATAAATGAAATATCAAATATTTTACTTTTAACATTTGCCTAATAACTTGTTATCCAATGTCTGAAAGCACTATATTTTAAATTCTAAATATGCCGTTCTATGACTAGAGTATTTTAGAAATATTTTGGTAAACAAGCTATTTTCTTACAGTGGCATAAGTTTTAAAAATGTGACTTTCTTACTCATTATACATTCAGATGGATAGATAGTGAAAGAGATAGAATTTGAGACTGATTTATTTACTGAGATTTCTTCCACAAATAATTCCAGACAAATGCTTGGATATTTCTTGAAATAAAATGTCCAGAATTATCCTCAAGTTTTTTTTTTTTTTAAGGCTTTTTTCCCCTGTTTCAATTTACCAGTGCTCCCTACTGAGAGAGTAATTTTCCCAATTGTTCGTGATACCCTCTGTTCATAGAAACAAGCCCCTTGCTGTTCAAGACTAATCTTTGAACAGTGGGGAAAAATAAGTTAACTGTAATTGATTTGTGGTCATCAGTGAGAGTCTTTCAACCAGAAAAATCATTGAAATTGCTAGTAGCTTTGAGAATTGCCGTATCTGTTTTTTCTAGTAACCCCATCAAACCCCAAGTTCTAAGTCTATTATCTCTCAAGAGTTCAGTCCTCCAATTTGAACAGCCTAGTCCTCTTGTCAGTCCAGATTTCCATGCTGAGTAATTGGTCAGCAGATTAAATAAAAGAAGAATCACTTCCTTTTTCCTAGATCCATGGATGTGCACCATTAGGCAGGCTTTAAGCATTTCCTAATTTCATTCCTATTGTTATTTCTTAAGTAGCCAGAGTAAGATTTACACTAATTCTTTTACTTCTAAAAAGGTGACAGATTTGGAGGTATTTTGATAGAATTTTTGAACAAAATCCTGATTTATAGGTAATATGGTTAGTTCAGTATTTTATTACTTACATTTTGAATTTATGTACAAATTTAAAGCTATTTTGTTGACATGTTATATTTAATCTCTTATAGATGAAAAATCAAGACTCTAGTGAATTAAAATACTTGTCGAAAGTTACAATACTAGTAAGTGACAGATACGGAGACGATGCAAACTCTATGACAATGAATCTCCTACCCTTTGTAGTATTCCATGCTGCCTCTTTGAATTATATAAACTCAGTGGGTTTTAAGCTCAGTTTAGAATACCACATGAATTGGAATATCCCGGAGGGAAATTTTTTGTTTTGACTAAAACTCAGTAAGAGGATTATTGATTCATTATTGAGAAGAAATTACCCACATTTTGTTTTAAGGCCTAGAATGGTACAAACTTACAAAAATTTCTTACATCAAGATGTTTGAAATTTAGTACCAAAGAAGAAAAACAAAGTCAAGTTAAAGTTGCATAAAAGGATAACTTTCCAAAGTCTTGGAAACCTAAAAATCCATATGGCTGTAGAATTTTCAAACCCATACTACTCATTCAGTAAATCTCTCTAACTAGATTAATAACTAATACTTCTCAGTAATATTCCTGACTTACCTATTATTTTCATTGTGGTTATTTTACTCACACTGAAGTATGCAGTTCTACTGTTAATTTTCTTAAATCCTTTTAAAAGTTGGTAGAGTATAAATAGATTACTGAGCCCAAATTTGTTACAAAATTCCCAACACCTGGTCCAACTATGAGTACCTCCAGGCCCTAAAATATAGGCAGGCACATAAAGAATACTTAATAGTATTTTGGGGAAGAAGAGAAGGAATGAAGTAAGGAATGAAGGCACACAGAAAAGAAGAGAGAAACTATAACACTGAGTTTGATTTCTCTTCCTTCATAATAAACTACTACAAAGTTAGAAGTTTAAAATAAATACATTTATTGTTTTACAATCCTTGGGGAAGTACTCTGGCCCCTCAGCAGAGTCCTTGCTCAGGCTCATGAGACTACAATCAAGATGTTGGCCAAACTGCATTCTCGTCAGGAGGCTCGATTTGAAAGGGATCCACCTACAAGTTCATTCAGGTTATTGACTGACTTAATTTCTTGGCTAGCTTTCAACCAGAAACTGCCCATACATCTTACAGGCTTCCCACAGTTCCTTGTCATGTTGTCCATTTACCCCATCAAATTCAGAAATTCCTCTATGTGAAAGTGGAGCCTGACTGATACACTGTTTACAGTCTTGTGAAATTTAAGCAAATTACTCAGCTTAGCCATGTTCAGACTCCTGAGTCACAGATACCATAAGCAAATAAACAATTTTAAAAAATGATAGAAAGTGAGCTTTGAGAGATGGAGAAGAGTCATAACAAGTATGGTGGTGTAGACCATGATAGAGTTTGAGTTTTATTCTAGGTGTCTCTCACCTTTTAGTGAGTGGTACAGCCTGGGGAGGCAGGAGGGACCTTTATAAATAACAAGGATTGTTATTTATAAGGTGAGACATACATTTGAGCAAAGGCGTGATCCCCGCCCCCAGGCACTCTTCCCTCCCTGCCCACCAGATGCTTTAGGTAACTGAAACTCCAGAATTTTCTGTCTGCGTAACTCTAAGTTGGCTTCAGAGTACTACTAAGGTCCATTCTCCACAAGGAATACCACACAGTGTGCTTACTTGTCTCTATGAGTGACCAAAATAGTAGCCCCTTGGCTATTTTCAGAGTATGGACAGAACTTGAATGTCCAGATGCATGCACAGGGTGTTCCTTGAGATTTGATCTGAAGTTATGGTTTGAGGGAGAGGTGGGGTAGGATTTCAGTCAGTGTCTTGGTACCTGGTGAGCAGACTGCCCTATGAGATCACATTCTGAGATCTGAGGAATCCACAAGCTCCAAATTCAAATTTTTCAATGACATATTGTCAAACCAGGCAGACAGTATAACTTATTTAACATTTTATTAGCATTACATATAACTTTAAAATAGTCAGGTGTATTTCAATATATGATATATTTGCCACCATTTATGATCTTGCCCTGAACCCTACATTGTTCATGTTGGTCTTGGTAGAAGCCACGACCGGAGAGTGACAGTATCTGATTATTTCTGAGATCATGCAGGCTGCTGTGTGAAGAAAGGACTTCAGGGATTTGATAGTAGAAGCAGGGCTTTCCATCAGCAGTTCAAAGGAAGGATAATGATGGCTTGAACTAGGGAGGTAATGGTGAAGCTGATGAGAAGGGGGAAGCTTTGTAGTTGCTTTGCAGGTAGAGAAAATCAAACTTATTGATGGATTAGATAGGGACAGTTAGGAAAATCAACTATAAAACATGACTGCTACTTCTGTGGCTTGAACAGTACATTGGATAATAAGTTTGATCTCATCTGCTATCCTCTTGGAGCTTTCGCTAAGAGAAGACTTGTGAGGTAGCCATGAGAAAGGGACATTACTCCCTATCTAACTTTTCATGAACACGATCATTTAATCTCTACACATGGCTTTCTCTAAGTAGAAATTGATGTCACATGTCCTGATGCCATTGATCAATTCATTTTAAAGTTTGTCTCTTTGTGTACATTTATTTGAGATATGCACAATCTCTTTTCATCAAATGCCAAAAGCGAGAGAAGCATTTATTTTTTAGGGATTGTCATTTTCAGCCACTTGAATTAAACTTGGTTTAAAGATATGCAAGTAGATTTATATCAAATCTTTGAGTATTTGATACTGTCTGAAGAAAGGCAAAGCCTACAATAAGGAATGTCAAGCTTGTCAAAAATATGACTTTTCAGGGATACAAAAGCAGCATTTTTGCAGCAGTGTTCACATCTACAAAAAACTGACTGCCCTAGCCATTATGTCAATTTGATATATTTCTTAATTCACTATGTTTTAGGTAAGAGGCAAGATTTTGTACAAAGGCTAAAGTAATATGAATACATTTTCACCAATTAATAGTACATTCTGTGTTATAGAATTGTTTTACTTAAATAAATTTATAGTCTATGCATTCCTATCTTGCAAATACAATAATAAAGCCAGAATTTATTTTCTAATAATGTAGTTCACTAAATTTTAGTTTTATTTGAATCTTTTATAGGTTGTATACAATGCCAAATGTATACATGGATATTATGACAGTAATTAATTGAGAGCTATATAACTATTAGAAGGATGTTTCAAGATTTCTGGATGATAAATATCTGCCACAATAAATATGCATGTGATAATATAATCTCAACTTATCGGGACAAATTATTCAATTCAATTCAATTTGGTGTGTGAAACTGAGTCTCCTCTCAGCCATGTAGTTAATCTATATATTGATAGACAGATACATGTATGTGGGTCCCAATGAGATATTCTACATTGACCATAAAAATGAGGAGTTACTGTAATATAAATGATTAATTGTGGCTTTTCTGGGAATATTTCACTGCTGTAAGTGCCAGAACTGGGCAGAAAACTGTAGGAAACAGCCAACCACTTAAGCATTTGACATTAAAGAATATAGTCCACAAGGGAGACTTAGCTGAAAATGTAAATTGAGAACTAAGAGAGATACTACAGAAACATCAGAGGAGGTTTTTTCTTTCCTTAATAAAGTAAGCGTGGCCAAAAGTATTAAAATTCAATAATGAAATCAAGTAACTTAACAGCTGAAACTGTAGTTTATTGGTTGGGTGATCAGTATTTGAGCAGTTAAATAATTCCATTGCAAATAGTTTCAGAGGTGTGATTGTGAAAATTCATCTCACAGTGGTTGAAAAAGGAGGACATCAAATAGAGGCCAATATTTTAGGCGTTTATTGATGAGACCCAGTAAAGAGATGGAGCAAAGCAGACTCTCAGCCTTAACCATTTTTGTGCAAATTGTTGAATCCCACTATGCCCCTTAATGACTGAATAATTAGTTAAACAATCTTATTTGCTCACCTACAAAACTGTCATGATAATATAATCTGAAAGGATGTTTTATTTATGTTTATAAGGTAGGCAACTTTATGAGTCTAGAGATAAAATGTCTCCTCAGCCTATGGACACTAACTTACATTGGACTAATCAATTAGACATTTCTTATTGTAAACTAGTACTCACAAAAAGTCCTAGAAGATAGTCAGAATGTGTATTACCATTTTTCCATGAAATTAATTTGTCATTACCTAAATATACATTACATAATATAGTGATATATTTAGTGAGGTATGATACGTATGTATCACACTGATCTTGTAAAATGTTTTTTATTTTTTTTAATTCTTTTGAATTAAATCCTTAATACACAGTTAATAAAGTGTGTGTGAGCAAATGAATATTCTTTAATTAGAGGATTGATTAGATTTTCTTACTTTGTTCCTTTGTGTCTTTCTTTCTGTTTTCCAGATATTCTCTTCTTTTTAGTAAAAATTCTTTACTCACTTGAAAAGAAACATGAAAAGGGTAACACTTCACAAAGATAGAAAATCCTTCAAAATAATGGAATATATATATTAAAATCATCTGTACTATGCTTTAGACTCAAACTCAATCTTAATTTTTCTGATGTGTTGTATTAGACTATTGTGGAAAAATAAAGTTAAGAGATAAATTTAAATAAATAATCTAAATAGACTGATGGTGTTGCACTTTTTCTTCCCAGGCATGTATTTTGTTCTTCTAGGTATGCCTCTTAGAAATGCAGCTCACTGAGTTACTCTCACGAGGTTTTCATCTCTCCATGGCAGGAATGCAAATTTAGATTCTATTACTAATTGCTTCCTTGTAATCAGGAAACTGGCATCTAGGGATTTTTTTTTTTTTTTTGAATTCTCAGCCTGCATTGGATGAGAGTATAGCTCTAATGTAATGTACTAAAAAAGTAAGCCAATGTAAACTAGCATACAACTAAATCTCCCAAAGGAATTCTGAGACATAATCAGGATTTTCTCATGTAGTCATCTCAAATCAAATAATATGCAATACAGATTTTAGTCTTTTAATTTTGCAGAAATGCTCTAAAGTAATTACAACAATATTGAATTTTGTAAGTGATCTCATAAATACACTAAATTAAATAGTTTAAGTTCTGTTTCATAAAGAATGTAGTAGGGGTGGTTTACATCCTGAAAGTTTTGTTTGCTAAAGAAAGGTCAGCTCCAAACTGCAGTACTTTAATTTGCTTCTACTCCTTTCTCTACTTAAAATCCAAATTATAATTTTAATATCAATACATCATTTGTAACAACATACATTACTGATGGATGGATGGACAGATAGATGATAGATAGATAAATGATAGATAGATAGATAAATATTTTTCCGAAGAAATGACATTTGAAGTAGATGGCAACCACTTTATTAGAGATATAAAATCAAAAATATAGTTGAACCTAGTATTTGTACAAGTTAAGATAAAATATATTTACATAATGCAAAAAATTTAAAGAATGAATTCTACATTTCTAGCCAACTCTTCAAGTTCAAGTCAAATCTCTTTTCAGAATATCATTTTAACAAAGAATACTTTTATCCTGAATACCACAAAGCAATTTGGTCATATTGTTCTGCATACTTGAGAATTTATTAATACAAGCCTAGACTAGCTTCTGTAACTATAATGATTTCAGTCAACAATCACATGCCACATTTACTGTTTTATTAAAGTTAAGCAATTGTGAGGATCAAAGTGTATTATTAGATTCTAGTCATCTTATAATATGATTGCTAGTCATAAAAATACAAAGCTAATACTGATTTTTGTAAGGATATGTTTAATCAATTTAGATGTATTTTTTCATTTACTGTTGTGAGATTCATAGAAGACTATAGATACATAGAATAATTTATATAAAACTCCCTTTGTTAATATATTCCATACATTTTCAAGTCTTCTAAAAGAATAGTTTAATCTTAATTGAATAAAATGACATTTATTCAAGTTGTTTTGAAATACATCATATTTATGGATAAAATGCTCATTTCCATAATGTGGGGATCAAAGAAACAAGCAAAAGATAGAAGGAAAAATACAGAAGATTTTATTAATAATGATTTTGCTTCCAGAAAAAAATAGTTTCAGAATGCTACAAAGTAAACTTTAGGTCTACAAGCAAAAGCATGCCAATATTTAGGGAAGCACTGGTTTGAAGTATGACACACTTTACGCTTTAAAAAGAAAGTTTGAAGTTGGCCCCTATCTCAGTACTATATTACACTCATCTTCAGAAGTTGAGGCTTAGCTTTGTAGAAGACAGGACATAATGAAATGTCATAGTGGGTGGAAGGTTGTACTACCTCCTCAGAACAACCAGTCTCTGCTGCCGAAAGTGGTACATCAAAGCTTTAATGAAGGAGTTGAATCTTATAAAATGTTGTAAAAGTTTATTTTGTGGCTAGCTGTCAAGTGTTATCCCAGGGTGTACATATATGGAGACTAATAAATCATCTGCTAAATTTTATTGTAGATTTGTCTTCTCCATATTTTGTGGTTGTTATTGCTCTATTCCTTTCTGATAAAATGTATTCCTTTCAGTATATTTTTTCTGAACACCACCTACCCTTACATTATTACTCAAAATTTTATGGATTTTATTATGTTATGGATTTATTATGTTTTATTATGACAATAACTTATTTAAAAATCTCTCAACATAGTGTGATATCATACATGTATGGGTGTTACTTAAAATTATGCCCGGGTGCAAGAATCTATATTTGAGCATCAGGGGATGCCATCTAGCATTTTATCAAAAAGGATACAGTTTAGACATTGATACTATAAGCACTTCAACTTCCTTTAATTCTGATCAAATGAGATATTAGTTAATTAATTTACTGAATGTCTGTAATGTGTGGGTATTGGTAAAATTAAAATTAATGACTCAATGATTATTATAATGAATATTAGAAGTCATTGAATATTCATAATTTGTGGATTGACCAGAATGTTTTAGAGCATGTCCAAAGTTTCATGAATCTGATATAAGAATCTAGCCAAGACTATACTCCATGATATTTAGTAATGGTATCCAAACCTTACTCCCTAAATGATCTTGTATCCAGTCTATCTTTTGGTTTGAAAGATGTCTTGTGACTCAGTGTTACTTGTAAAACCAATAGTTTTCTGCCTCTGACCTATTAGTGCATTTTCCTTTAGTATATCTTTCATTGGAGAATGTTTGGAGCTCCTGAAGAAAAAATAAAAAACAGTTGGAACTTCAGTGCACTTATAGAATATATTATATGACTTGTTTTTACCTTCCTTGGAAAACAATATTTTCTTAAATAAATGTTGTCATAAGGTGACAGCAGACTTGTATGAATAGTGTTCTGCTGGATGGAAAATAAAAAATTTGTAAGCAGTAAACTTACCTATCTAGCTAAGAAAATTTCTAAGCAAAATGTTAAAAGGTAAAGCCTTATTTCTTTATGCTACTTGTAGTAAAACATGAGAGGACAGAGACAGATTAAAGAAGAAATTATTAAATAGAAAGGAATTAGAACCTGAAGAATTATAAATTCTCAGCCTACCCAGATTGCCACAAATGAGAGAGTATGTTTTAGGAGGAGAATGCTAAAGGTGTGCCTTGGTGAATTTGTTAAAGAGGTTTGGTGCATGACTTGTGGATCTAAGCAACCATCTTAGCATCATTGCTTCTAGCTTGGACACAAGGGAACCAAGATAGAACAAAATGAAAGAAGGGCATTTGCTGTCTGGTGTTCTGTAGATAGAAAATGGACTAAACGGAGCTATTTGGTCATGAACATGTGTTATCCTTCAAGAAAAGGGAAGAATGATTCCAAAGGTAACTAAGAAACCAGTGTGGGGAGAGGTGACTACTGCCACCAGCGGTCCAGGGGGCCTGAAGAAAGGCCTGGAGGACTGGGCCATCTCCCTCCAAGTTTAAGTGGTCTTAGCCCACTGCCCAGGGTTGAGGGACCCTGGTGGACCTGGAAAGTAGGACTGCCATGCTGTTGGACCTGGAGAACAGAGCATCAAGCCAAAAAAGATAAGTTTCACAACTTATGATTAAATGGAATGTGCCTGATAGATTTTAGACTTGCTTAGGGACTGTGACCTCTTTCTTTCTCCTGATTTCCCCCTTTTGGAATTGGAATATCTATCCTATGCCTGTCTCACCTTTGTATTTCAAAGCAGATAACTCATTTGGTTTCACATGTTCAGAGGGAATAGAATTTAGCCTCAATATGATTAATATCTCGAGTGTCATCCATACCTGATTCAGATGCTATTTAGATTAGATTTTGCACTTAGAGTTGATCTAGAATGGGTTAAGACTTTGGAGAATGTTGGAATGAGGTGAATGCATTTTGCATGTTAAAAGGACATGACTATTTGGGGGCAAAAAGGCATAGTGCTATAGCGTGAATAATATCTTACCCCAGATTCATAAGCTGAAGTCCTAATCCCCAGTACCTTAGAATGTGAGATTATTTGGAAATGTATCATTGCAAATGTAATTAAGATGAGGTCACTAGTGTGGACCCTAATCCCAATATGATTTCTTGTAAAAGAGGAGGTTTGAATTCAGACACAGGCATGACTAGAGGGAAGGTGGTGAGAAGATAGATAATCCTACCTATAAGCCAAAGAGAGAGGCTTGAAACAGATCTTTTTCTAGTATCTTTTAGAAGAAACCAACCCTGCTAACACCTTGATTTGGGGCTTCCAATCTCCAGAATTGTGAGATAACTTACTTTTAAACCATTCATTTGAAGGTAACCCAAACAGTAAGAAACTTATCCATTTTATCATATTAATTTCCTTTATTTTAAGAATTTGGGACATTTAAAGTAGTTCAAAATTCAGTTCAATTTTAATTACTTTAATTATTTTCAGAATATTTGGAAATAAGTAGAGAACATTACAAAATTCTAATACACTAACATATATTACTCTCATATCTTCTGACTCCGTATATAAATTCGTATTTATGTAAATGTCTGCTTTCTCACCTAACATCATTATTTCTGCAGATTATTTGTACTTAATATTAAATAAAGCCATATTACAACAATTTTTTAAAGAATATATACTAGATATCCTTTTTCTCTTTGTTATATATCTTCTCTTCTTTTAAAATATGGGCTTTAAAAAATTATACTAGTATAGAATACATATATACAACCATTATATATTCCTAAAATCTGACAAACATATTTATGCATATTTTTCATTATTGTCCAATGACAACTTACTAGAGATAAGTACAAATATAATCATTTTTATGGATACATATATTGATTTCTAAAGATTTCTACTGCTTAGTTCTAATACTAGAAATATGACAGTTTCACTGTTTTTTTCATCAGTCTTGAAAATACATACCCTTTTAAAACTGTTTATTTAAATGTTTAAAGACATTATTTTTCTAGTTAGCATGTAGTTGATTACTAAAACCCCAGGGACATTATGATTCAGAAAATATGTAGGTCAATAGCACTTAATGATACTTCATGGTCAGGCTTATAACTATATAATGATCACTATTAAGAAAGATTTAGTTTTCTATAACACTATCCCATTGCAAAAATACATGTCATCCTGGCAGTAATAAGGCTGAATATATTACACTTTAGGTCACATAAATATATGCTGACTATCTCTGATGAGGGTAAAGAAAAATCTCACTGAAAGAAGAAATGTATATATAAGAGAATTAATTGCCTAGTGGTTAATATAAAATTAGGAATCTGAAGCCAAGTTTATCAGCTTGAGAAAAGTATGCTTGTAAAATCAAAACATAGATTATGAACCACAAGGGAAATGTTGGAAGCAGCAGTTAATTTAAATGAGACCATGATGTTTCAGATACCTCTGAGTTTTTAGAAATATGTATGTTTATTTTATAATATTGTATTAAATTTTTTACACAGACATTTGGAATACATTCTAAACATACATTTAATTTCAGCCTTCTCTTCCCTCTGATTCACTGCCTATAATGGCTATTTTTCCCTTCATTTTCCCTTGAAAATAATTTATTCCTCTCAATGTTCCATTCTAGTGTACAAAATTCAGAAAAGTTCCTGAAAGTTTTCTAGGAATGTTTTAAGGAGAAGGCAGTTTCTGTAGGAGGCATGTGAAATACAACAATATATTATATTATGTCATATAATATTATCACACATCAAAGGGAGAATATTAAATTCAAAAATTTACCCCTAATTAACAAACATTTTAACATCACTTGGGTGAAAAGAGTCAGGAGTAGCTGAGTAAGCACCTCATCCAGGATGTAGTGCCAGATGCTCCCTTGACATCTGGGGGATGGGGCAGTGACAGGCTGGTCCCTAAGAGCTATCCTCCTCTTGGCTATCCTGAGCAACAGGAACCACTTTTCCCTGTACTCAGTACTAGTCTTTTATTTGCTTGTTCTGTTATTCCAGTTACATGTAGATACCGTTTAACATTAATGCTATGTTTAACTCAAGAATTGGGCAGTGAAACACACTTGGCCATGAAGAGTAATTCACCAATACTTGGACATTGGACAATGAAACACACTTGGCCATGAAATAATCTACCTAATATTCCTCTCAAATATATATAAGTAACTTATACAAGTGGGCAAGAAGACAAATGGGTCCTAAATACATGCCCCAGAGTATACCTTATAATTTATTCAATACTACATATTTTTAATTAAGAATGTATACCCTGAAGATCATGTATTATTAAAAATTATTGACAAAACTAATCTAAACATCAATCAAACTGTTGAAGCGTTTACAATGTATTTTAGAGCTAATACTGATGCAAGCTTAGTACTTCTTAACAGATTTAGTTTGGAGTCCATGAAACTTATCATTGAAATAAATTTGTTTCCTTTTGCCTTTCTTTTATAGTACAGCAAAAATTCTGCAAGCATTTATATAAGTATTATTTATTCTTAGTATACCACTGCTCAATAAATCCTAATTCATGCTATTTTTATTAAATGAAAACTTTTATACATTTTAAAATATATAAAATACATCAAATATTGATTTCTAATAATTTGTTTCTAAAACATGTGGATTATTATTTTTAGAACAAAACTTGGAGTGAAATTCTAAATTATATATTTTGATAGTTTTAGAAGCAAATAAAACTTATAGAACTCTAAAGAAAAAATCATATATATAAAATACATAGCAACATAATGATTTTAAACAAGGGTTTAGGCAGAGTTGAGAGGAAATTAATCAACTATCATAAAGTTTAGAAGAAATTATGCAAGACTTAATAAAGAGGAATAAAAAGATGTAATACATAAAAAAGTTTGAGATGTGAAGGAGAGAGCCATATATTTTAATCAATAAATTTGGGGGGTTCAGAATTTTAAGAGAGACAGAGACAGAAACATACATAGACAGAATATACCCTGAGAAATATTAAAAGCTATAATGGTTAATTTTTTTTGTTTCTCCTGAAACAGTAAGTGTATGGGTTAATGTCAACAGACACTGGCCTTTAAAAACAATTACAATGAGTATTTGCGCGCTAAAAATTAAAAATGTGTGTGATTTGTGTGTGCAGGAGATGGTAAATAGAATCAAATTGCTCTAAGTTTTTGTTGAAAGCATTAAAATATCAACTTTAAGCTTGAATTAAATGTAAATCTAAACTGATTATTAAAAATAAAGATAGTAAGAACAATTTCAAGCTAATAAGCTATTTCTCTATCAGTTACTATTTTTGTTTAATATTATCCCCAAATTAAGTGAATTTTAAGTGACTTAAAGCAACATTAATTATTATCTCTCATAATATCTGTGGATCAAGAATTGGAGTGACTCTGCTGGCTCATTCTACATTAGGGTCAATCAAGCGGTTGCGGTACAGTAAAGTCTAGGGCTTGGGTTATTTCAATAAAAGCTTCTACATGTACATATCTGGTCATTGGGATTGACCAGATTGGAGCTGGGACATCTACAGTTCTTCAGGAATCTCTTTCCCTCCTTGTGATCTGGCCATCAGGGTTAGGGTGGTCAGAATTCTCATATGTAGGATCAAAGCTCCCAAAGCATGTGTTCTGAGAGAAAGCCATGTAAAATTTAGATCACTTTCTATTGCCTCATCTTCCACCACATTCTGTTGACCAAAACATTACACATTACACTGAGGTTTAAAAGAAAGGAATATTATCTCTCAATGTAGGGTGTGCCTATTTTTAAAATCTTGCTTTGGTATTTTTTAAAATTTTCTGTACATTAGTACCCTCAAAAAATTGAAATAGTATGAACCCTTTGCAACTTCTTTAAAAATAGAATTTATTTTTAGTATTGAGCAAAAGGTACAGAGATTTCCATCTATCCCCTACCTCTGTACATGCACAGCCTCCCCCATTGTCAACATCCCCACCAGAAATGTACATTTTAGATGAATCTACATTGACACATAATTATCACTCAAAATGTATGGTGCACATTAGGGTTCATTCTAGGTGTTGTACATTCTATGGGTCTGGACAAACATACAATGACATGTGTCCACCATTATAGTATTATACAAAATAGTTTCACTGTCCAAAAAATCCTCTGTGCTCTACCTAATTATTTCTCCCTCCACCCATAACACCTGGAAACCACTGATATTTTTATTGTCTAGGTAGTTTTGCCTTTTCAGAAATGTATAATTGGAATCATACAGTATGTAATCTTTTCATATTAGCTTCTTTCACTGAATAATACATATTTGAGGTTTCTCTGTGTCTTCTCATGGTTTAATAGCTCATTTCTTTTTAGTGCTGAGTAATATGCCACAGTTTGAATGTATTGCAGTTTATTTATCCATTATCATGCTGAAGAACATCTGGGTTGCTTACAGTTTTAACAATTATGAATAAAGCTGCTATAGACATTTGTGTGTAGGTTTTATTGTGGACATAGTTTTTTCACCTCCTTTGGGAAAATACCAAGGAGCAAGATTGCTGAATCATATGGTGAGAGTATTTTTAATTTTATAAGCAACCTCCAAAGAGTCTTACAAAGAGGCTATACCATTTTGCATTCCCACTGTAAATGAATGAGAGGTCCTGTTACACCTTATCCTCACCAGCATTTGATGTCAGTGTTCTGGATTTTGGCCATTCTGATATGTATGTAGTGGTGTTGCATTGTGGTTTTAATTTTCATTTCTCTGATGACGTGTGATGTGGGGCATCTTTTTGTATACTTATGTCCCATCTGTATATTTTATTTGGTGAGGTATTTAAGTTCTTTGACCTATTTTTTAAAAATTTGATTGTTTTCTTATTTTGGGGTTTTAAGAGTTCTTCATGTATTTTGGATAATAGTCTCTGATCAGATATGAGAAAATTTCCTTAATAGTTGCTCTTAGCCCGTGATTTGTTTTTTCACTCTCTTAAGAGTGTCTTTTATAGAACAGAAAATTTTATTGTTAATGAAGTCTAGCTTATCAGTTATTTCTTTCATGGGTTGTGCCTTTGCTGTTTTATCTAAACATCATCACCATATCCAAGGACATCTAAATTTTCTCCTATGTTGTCTCCTGGGGGTTTTATAGTTATCCATTTTACATTTAGGTTGTGATCCAATATGTTAAGTGCTGTGAAGGGTGCAAGTTTTGCAATGAGATTCATGATTTTGCAAGTAGATGTCCAGTTCTTCCAGCACCACTTGTTGAAAAGAAAATCTTTGCTCCATTGTATTGCCTTTGCTCATTTGTCAAAGATGATTTGATTATATTTATGAGAGTCTATTTCTGGGTTCTCTGTTGTGTTCCACTGATATGTTTGATTACTCTTTCTCCAATACCACATGTCTTGATTACTATATCTTTACAATAAGTCTTGAAGTCAGGTAGTGTCTGTTCTCTAATTTTGTTCTCCTTTTCAGTATTGTTCCTTTGCAACTTCTGAAAGGAGCTGATTTTTGTGTGTGTGTATCTGACAAAGAAAAGTGTCTTAATTATGCCCATATACATATAAGAATATTCATCAGAGCAAAGTTTACAGTAGCCTCAAAGTAGAACAATCCAACTGTATGAGAATAGAAAATGAAATGTGCCATATTCTCACAAGGGAATGCAACACAACAAAGATAATGAATGAGCCACACATAAAGCTACACAAATCAATCTCTTTAGAAAATGTTGTGCAAGAAAAGCAAACGGCCAAAAGGTACACAGGAAGCATGTATCTTCAAGGTGCTTTAAATATTTTCAAAGGGGAAATTGTTCAAAACTAAACAGGAAGAAAAATAGGAAAATAATTTAGAAGCTAAATTAACACGAGAACAATTAGATTATACAATATGACTGGAACTTCCACAGAGAGTTTGAGATTTGAGATTAAATCATCCATGGAACGAATGACCTTAGAAATAAGCCTATTATATTATTCACTGAATGTGTTGATGACCTAAGAATTTTGTATCCTCTTATAGTAATGAAATTGCAGCACTATGTTATAATCTATAAGGCTACTGGCTTCATTAAAAAATTCAGAATTTGAGTTCAAAGGTAAAATTAATTGTGTAAAATAATAAAACAATATAAAATATATCTTATTTTGTATTTGAGTAATATTTTTAACTTTAAAAATTTAGTTGTTAAATGTATAGAAGTTTTCAACATTAATGTCATTCATAGATTGCAGAAACATTACCAGTCTTTTCAATAATTAGGAAGCTAAATTAACCTACATGAAGAGCATTTACCTAAAGGAAAAAAAAAAAAAGAAGTATATGGTAACAGTGAAGTAAATAGACTCACTAACCAACATTTGGCTGTTTAAGTAGAATTAGTGAAGTGAATCAACATGATGGTTATTATAAGCTTTTATTAGGTGGTGAGTGAATATCAGTAAATATTTGTTGAATGTTGAATGGCTCTGGCACCTACCATTTTTCAGCTGTAACTATTTTTATGACAACAAATTTAACTAATTTCTCTCCCTGGAGTTAAAAACATTTTAATCATATTCTGCAATAGCCCATAAACTCATAAGAAATAAACTTTTCAAGCATATTTCCTTTTGTTGTCATTTTTCTTTTTATGCCTTATGTCCCTTTTCCTCTTTTAAAGTTACTAACTCATTTTGAGTAATGTACTAATCTTATATATTCTCACAAGTGTTCTAAATTTCTATCTGACTTCTCTCCAGATAATAGATGTTTAGTAAACACTTGGGGCTAATAGATGAATAAAAAGTTATGGGGTTGAGAAGCAGCATACTATTAACATTCTTGTTCTGGGGAATGAAAAAAAATTTTAACATCCATGATTCAATTCAATTCAATTCAACATGTATTTATCAAGGGCCTAGTTTATATTTTTAGTAATAACTGTAACTGTTACAGGCATTTACAATGAAATGAATTTGTCATAAGTAGCATGTAACAAAATGGAACAGCTGAGGGTAGAAAAGTAAAGTATGAACATGCATCCCACATAGTAATGACAAGAACAATTTTTGGAAGCTTTTATGTATTTATATCTCTCTAAAATGAATATAGTGAAAAATACTGAATAAATTATTGAGAGTATGAGGAAATACTTTAAGTTATACATCGCACAACTAGTATTTTTTTCTAAATTGGTATTTAATAAATTACCCAAAGTAATATTTCTGTACAAGGATGTAGACTATCAAGGCACTGCATTTCCTTAAATTACACTTTTTCCATAATCTTCCTGAAAAATAAACATTGGTATACTTTCTCCAGGCAGACTCTGTCTGCATTTAAGTGAAAATTTAACAAATTATAGTCAATGAGGGATTTGACAAAGTGCAATAACTGTAAATTGCCAATAATCTGTTTCTAATTTGTATTAGAAAAGAAAAATGAGCTGAGTTATTGAATGTATCTAAAAATGAATTGCAGTTGGTCTGTATTGTGGCTAACAAGCTTCCAGGCACTGAATCATACAAAGGTTAATAATACATGCTTAAGAGACTGCAGAAAACCTTTATGGATTTTATGGGAAGATTTTCAAATACCAGCAATAATGTAGCATATTGTTTCAGACAATTTATCACACTTTGAATCAAATAAATTCTTATTATGTAAAGATTTTGAGGAAGAAAAGGATAATGTTATCTACTAGTGTCTATTAAACACTACCAAAGCAGTCTTGCAATGATTACAAAAAATAGAAAAGCCTGTTTTCTCGTATTTTTTATAGAAAAACACCATATAAATTAGAAAAATTATGGCTATGGCATCACAGAGTGGAAATATCTAGCAGTTGTTCCCTTGAACGATTCATTATTTAGAAGTTACTGACTTGTTCAAATTACAGTTTCAAGAAACAAGTTTTTTTCCAGCATAGTGTATCATTTATAACAAATAATAATTTGTATGATATCTCTTCTTACTAAATAAATGATCTTGGAATCCCACTTTACATTCCAATAAAGCCATTACCAAATCCCTTAGCATAAACTAAAACCAAATTTACATGCATTACTTCTTCTCCCCTCAATTACACTGATAGTTTCTCAGGATATAATTTTTTCTCTAAGTAATATTTAATATTTTACATTAAAGTAGAAATTTCAGAAGTGAAAAAACTGAGAGACTGCTTATGCCTGTGTAAATTCTATATCCTTCCTATATAAAATTCTAAAATATCATGTATTTATATTTTGAGTTATAGTCAGAGACTCAGTATAGTGAATATATTTAAATGAGATTTTTAAACATATTCAAGAAAATTCCTTTCTTATACTAGTAATACTTTGTTTGCTGGAACAGAGAGAAGAGGAAAGAGGAGAGGGAGAGATCCCATTCTAACAACAAATCCTAATCATATTCTCAGTGCTTAGATAGTGCCTTGACTGGAGGATGTACTCAATAATTTTTGATGAATGAATGTGGTTACAGTGTAAGCTTTGAAACCAACTCCTATAGGTAGTAGCTGAAATACTTGGAACAAGTTACTTAATTTTTTTTTCATTGCACTAATTCATAAAGTGAAAATGATAGGAAGACCAATTTACAGGATTTTTAGGAAGCTTAAGTAAGACCACACAATTGCATAACTCTAAAAGTGCTATTCACATGTATTTATGTAAATGATGTCCCCAGGACCTTTGAAATATGGTGACCCTGAGACTTACTGAGTCATACCTTAAGTGCTAAAAACAGCAACTGGCACATAGCAGACTTTCAATTATTCAGTTATTTTGTTACTTCCTGCTGAGTTTAAAGACATGTGGTATTTGATTTGACTGTGCATGTAATTAGCTAGTACATTGTTGATTCTGTTGTTTAGTTTCTAATGTATAATTTCAGAATGCCTGTTAATCACCTTAATGAAAATTTTATTAAGATTTTTGGAATTGGAATGGATCTTAATAGTCTCTTATCCTACCTCCATACATAGCAAGAGTCTGCTTGAATAATAGTGTTCCTAGATAGTTTTGGTCTTCTTGAATTATAGTAATCAAAGGAATTTACTAGAAAGAATGCTGACATGAATTTTAAAGACAGAAGAAGAGGAAATAGGAAGCAGAAAAGACAAATGTCTCATTTGTGAGTTCATTTGAAGTAAGATTTATTAAGTTAGGCAACTTCTATTTGTACATATGGATGTTTCTTTAGTACATGCAGGAGTATTATTCAAATTGGTGGCAAAATATGTCATTGCCACTAATAGAGTTATCTGTAAGTTTGATTACAGGTAAAATGGAAAGTCATTCTAGTTTCCCCTGAACAGTTTGGGATTATGCCTATTTCTGAGTATAAATTAGCAATAGCACTCCCTTTCATTTTGGTTGCCAATCGAGATTTGCAAATATTAACTGCTACATGTAAAATAGATAAAAAACAAACTTCTCCCGTATAGCACTGGAAAATATATTCAATAACCTTGTAGTATCCTATAATGAAAAAGAATATGAAAACAAATATATGTATGTATATATATATAACTGAAATATTATGCTGTCCACCAGGAACTGATATAGTGCAACTGACTATACTTCAATTAAAAAAAGGAAACAAACAAACAAAAACTCAACTTGAATTAGCTTAGGAAAAAGATTTATTGACTCTTACTAAACCATAGGAAACCAAAGAATACAATTAGTTATAAGGAGTAATCCATATTGTGCTATTTTTTAAATTTGTGTTCCAAGTATAAACAAATTCCATTGTCAGTTTTATTTTCAACTTTTGTCAGAGATCTTACAAATAATAATTATGACATTGTTTTACTCAGTGTATAAGTGTACTCACATATCATAAAAAGCAATTTGGTAGTTTAATTCATTAAATGGCATGACATCTTGACTGCATTGTCTAGAAAGTAAAAGCCATGTAACGTAGTAATTATTCACATACAAAATTTTGCCTGTTTGTTGGATTACGATGGCAATCCTTCCCAATCTCTTTCTCTCCTCTTTGTGTATGTAATTGAACATATGTGTGTATGTGTGTATATATATGTATATATACATGTAAGTATATATATGTGTGTATATCAATGTATACAAACACATATATAATGATTAAGCACACAGCAAATAATTACAAAATTTAGTCATATACTCTTAAAAAACAGTCTCAACAAATATAAAAGCATTGAAATGCATGGTGGAATTAATTCAGAAATGAAAACAAACTCAAATACAATTTTAAAATCTTCATATATTTTAGAATTAAATAACAATTTCCTAAATAGCTCAACCATGGGTAATAACAAATCCCAATGAAAATTAGAGAATAATTTGAACTAAATTTTAATGAAAAATGAGAGATCATAATTGTGTATAGTTCTGCTTCAGATACAGAAAACACAATATTGTGCCTATTCTAATAATGAGGCAAGATCCAAATAATCTACAGAATCATAACTTATTTGAACCCATCAGAGAGTTAAGGACACCATGCAACTAAAAGGATTGAATTCCAAGGAATATCCAACACCTCTGAGGAGAGACAGAACACACAGATTATTTCTAGTTTGGCAGAGCATGGAAGGAAGAGGTGGTTAACTAAAAAGCAGGTAGCAGATATATATATTTAGAAATATATATAAAACATATATAGTTTTTACTTGACTATCGTGTGTTGGTTTATATAAACAGTAGTAGATATATAGAAAGAACAGTACTAAATTATTAAGCTAAGGAGGAAAAATGACACAGCATCATGATGTGTAATTCTTAACATCTTTTGATATAATCTACTAAAGCTTCTCAAACTGAAATTTGTAATAGAATAAAATATGTCCTTCAGATTAGTATGTTTTGCCATAAATCATTCTGGTCTTCTCAATTTAAATAGGAGGAAGGTAAACAAAGCTATCATTATTGGTATTATTATTTTAACAAAAATAATTAGGATTTTTTAGTCCTAATAATTGAGAATATGGAGAAAAATGGACAGAAAGTGGCAAAATGACATCTTACAAAAAATATGAATATTTACTTTGTAAACTAAATACATTCAACTGAAATATAAAACATTTAGTAAATTTACTAGACGGAAAATGACCAAACAATAGACTTTGTAGTTTTCCTATGTATACTGGTAGGAAAAAAATCATAACTTCTCTGTGTTAATTAGTTTAAAAATAACTTAAAAGATCTTATAAATTATGAGAAGTATAAGTGAAGTAAAATTAATAGCATCTGTACAACACCTACAATTTGCTGAGAAACAAAATATTATGAATATTTGTATACTAAATCTTGTAGGGATGGCAGTTCTCCAGGAATTAACAGATTCAAAGGTATTTCAATTGAATTTTCTATTATACATTATTAATAACATATTACAACACATATTATTATTCTCAGGTTTACTTAAAACTATGAAATGTGAGACCTGAATGGAAAGTTTGAGGAAAAGAAAAAACAATGTGATAATTTTAATACTAGATATTAAAATAAAACAGAAAATTTAATGTAGTGCTGGCAGGAGATTTGAGACTAATCAAAAGTTCAGGAGAAATGAGGCAGAAATAAAACCCTTCTTTATGTGCTTAGATACACGTAAATGTGCCAGTATTTTCTGATCCTTCATCAATGGAGGTTTGGATAATCCATCCTGGCACTTTCTGCCACTGAGTCTTTACATGAACTTCAGCTGCTCTCTCAATATTGCATATTCAGAGTCATTGCCTTTTGATCAAAATTGGCATCCAGGATAAAGCCCATCAGCACCGTCTGTCCTAATTTAATAAATATTGTGATTTAATTAAATAAATACTCTAAATGAAGACTAAGTAAAGACTCCTGGGAAATTAATTATTTGGGGAAAAATATAATTCTTTCATTTCATGGTTTACACAAGAGTAAACATCAATGTTGTTAAAATAGCTAAAGTTGGCAATTTTTACCCTGTAAAGTAGGAAAACTATTTGTGACTAGCTGAAATTTGTGTAGAAACTTGAAAATATAACTTTATAGGAAGAATTAACAAACATTTTTAAAGTCTTTTTTTTCTATTTGTAGTGAATAGCAGTATTCAAAAATACTATTTTAGAATAGTAACATAAATACTAAGGTAATATAACTGTAAAATAAAAAGACTGAGAAATGGCTATTTACCCAAAGCAGGGCAAATTATATTAGTAAATTAGTCACAAAAGACAAAGTATAAACTATCAGGGTATAAAAAAAATAGTTCTATTTTACTAAAAATCCTAGAAATAAATTTTTTAATGTATCAATCACATTTATAATAGTCAGAAGAAAATAATAATATGAATTTTCAAAAAAGGAGTTTATTATTGGGTTTCTTGAACCATAAAATTATCTATTTTAACTCATTTTAAATGACAACTTATTAAAATATGTAAAACATACATATGTGTGTATATATATATGAAATATATTTAAATCAGCATACTCCCGTAGTGACTGATGAATATGAGGAAAGTAAAATTTAGAAGAAAACAGCTCTTCCAGTTTCTCAAAACAAGTCCACAGTTACTTGTTTAGAACCCCCAAGTTCAGTGATACTTCAGAGTTAAGCATTTTTCACTTTTTAAGGGCAATGCAGTGTGTAGACTGGATATTGTGTAACGCTCTCATGAGGGTCTACAGCAGCACACTCTAACAGAAAAATATCAATATGCTATTCACCACAAGGACTATAGACCAAAGACGATCACTTTCTCCCATCACTCACATCAGGTTTGGCTGCCAGATGAGATTGCAACAAATTTAAGAAAAACACGTTGTAGATTAGGGATTTTGGACCTGTACTCGAGCAATCTCAGAGAAGGAAGCTATTCTCTTTCAGCTGACCCTCTACGTACCATAGGCCCTGCTCTCAGTGTTGGGAAATGTATTAGCTGTCTTGGCATCCCATTTGAACAAGAGACAGATTACAACTTTACAACATCAGAAGTATCATCATCAATCATCTCATGCACTCGGGGCTTTTGTGTTCAGAAAGGCTTTGTAGTGTTAACAGCAGCTAAAATGTGGGATGTCCCTTGGTTTAGAAGAGAATATTGGGTTAGGAATTTATGCTGTTCTTGTAAAATTACTATCTCTTCAAAATTTGAGAATTGAAAACCAATAGATCTAGCAGATATTAAAAGATATTCCTCTTAATATTTACAGAGCAAGCACTTGTCATTTAGATATTTCACCCATGATCTATGCTTCCTCTATGAAATTTTATTAGTTCTAACAGTGTTTATCACATAGGAGGCACTTAATAAATATACATGTTGTTGACAGAATAACACATTATTTTCTAGATTGTTTTTTTAAGATGAGTATGATTTTTAGAATATCGAAAAGTATGCCAATTCATCTGTTTTATTTATAAGTTACAGAAATACAATTAACTTACAGCAAACTTACTGAGTAGTACATACTGATGCCAGGCAGTGTGCTGACAATTTTACGTGTATTTTATCAATTGATAGTAACAACAATTCTTGAATGTAGTAGATGCCTTTAGTATTTGTGCCTTATATATGAGAAATGGATGCTTCAATCAGTGAAACAGATTGCACAAAATATAAAGATAACAAGAGACAGACGTAAGGTTCTGACTCAAGAAACAGGTGCTCTTAACCATTATAGTATTACAACTGTTTTTGAAAAAGTGTATTTTAAGAATTTTCCTCCTACTGGAGACAAAATGAGGGCATATGCCTGACATTCACCATGAGGGATTTGACTTAGATAAAGTAAAACTTTCAAACAGAGTGTATTGCCAAGAGAATCCCTGCAGTCACCTTTTCTGAGTTGTCATCAGAAGAACTAGGTAGTATACGGGAAGAAAGGATATCCTTTCAGAATTTTATATGTGCTTGCAAAATAGCCTTTAGGGGGAAAGATAGAATAACTCATTGAAATAGATAATAATTATGCAGGATTTTATTAGGAATGCATCTTTATAAATCTAGCTCAAATCCACCCCCCCCCCCTTTAGCTGTTCCTAGAACTGTTGCTTTGGTTTATACAGTTAGATTTTTTTTTTTTTTTTTTTTTTGCTTTCTGATTTCTGGAATACTTCAAAATAATGTATTTTTTCACTCTTTTCAATTAGAAAATCTTAAATCTCTTTTTGTAAAAAATGTATTTTAGACTGAAGGTTAAATTGAATAAATTAAGCCATCTTGATCAGTTTTTCAAAGGCCATGATAAATTCTTAAGCAAATGGAGTAGCAAGTGTTATATTATGTGCAGCAAATAAACTGAGTTACCACAATTATGTTAGAACCATAATAGAAAAGTAAGATGTTGATTTTGTTATACAACCTACCCTTATGCTAGGTAATGTCTCATTCTGTCTATAGCCATTCAAATTACAGAAAGATTTTTTGAGAAAAGATCTACTCCACTAATGCCCCAAAGGTGGACATAGGTATTCATTTTACATGGTATTAAAAATGTATGTAAAATAATTCCATTTGCAGCAGCATGGATGGACCTAGAGCTCGTCATTCTAAGTGAAGTAAGCCAGAAAGAGAAAGAAAAATACCATATGATATCACTCATATGTGGAATCTAAAAAAAAAAAAAGAAAAAAAGAGGACACTAATGAACTCATTAAAAACAGAAACAGACTCACAGTAAACAGTAATAGTAAACAATCTCATGGTTACCAGGAAAGGAGTAAATTTGAGACTTTGAGATTTGCAAATGTTAGCCACTATATATAAAAATAAATAAAAAACAAATTTCTTTTGTATAGCACAGGGAACTATATTCAATATCTTGTAATGACCTTTGATGAAAAAGAATGTGAAAGTGATTATTTGTATGCATATGCATGACTGGGACATTGTACTATACACCAGAAATTGACACATTCAATTAAAAAAAAAAGATATATAACCAGCCAGTCAGAGACTCAGCTGTCACTGAGACTATTTGGTTTGTTAGAAAGAAAGAGTATGGCTCCAGTTAACTTATGCAACAGGGAAATCTATGAAAGATGATGAGGTGGTGGTGGTGGTGTTGGTATGAGAGGGTCACAGGACCAACTAGAAGGGTAAAACCTGGATTTGGACATGACAGGGACGAGGCTACAACATAGTCTGTATAAACTGAATTAGATGCCACCTTTAGAATGAGTGGACTCCAACCATTTTTCTTTTGTCCCCGCTTCACTGTGTTTAAGACTGAAGCAAAAGAGCAAAACACACACACACACACACACACACACACACACACACACACACACACACACACACACACACGAGGAGGGAGGGAGGGAGAGAAAAAAGGAAGGAGAGAAAGAGAATGTGTAGAGAATTTAGCCTGGAAACTATTATTGTGAAAAATCATTCTGAGCAATATATATATACACTTTCCTTTCAATATATTTTTTCTTCAAGAGCTCATAACTCTATAGTATTGAATATTTAGAGAAAATACATTTATTGAGATTTGACTCAAATATTTCTCAAATCTGATTTATGAGGTAGATTCTCTTAATTATTGCTCACTAAACTTCTTTTCCCACCAATCCCACAAGAACTACCATTCCAACATAACATCTACCCTAGATTCTAGCTCCAATGCATAATGATACCGTGTATCATAATCACTCTCCTCCTCACTCCTTAAAATCAAACTCTTTGCTCAGAAAAGTTTGGCCCATCAACCATGTAAGCTCAAGGTATCAGTTCTATCTAATGGCTAGAGTAAATGCATTAGAATACCTTGGGCGGTTTTCCTGTGGGGCTATTAAGGAAAGCCTGCATACGCATTTTCCTTTTTCAAGCTGGCAAATAATAGATCTTGTGTAGAGAGCAGCTTTTTATGGCTAAAATATTCAAACTGAAGAGGTGTCTATCTACAAGAGGGAAATTTTCGAAGAGAACTGGCTCATTGGTATTCTAATTACAGGCCGGTTAAATGACCCATCTCTAATAATTACCACTGGAACTTGGACTAATGTAGATCAGAACCAGGGAAGCTGCCTTTGATGAAGCCTACATTTCAGTGTGCTAAATTTTCAAGTGTGCTCAAGGTAAAAAATATAACTTGTTAGAAAACATGACTTTTGAAAAAGTTTTATGAGTGCTTTTGTGAACTTTGTCTCTCTTTAAAGTTATTGTTAGCCCAAACATGCTAAGTGAATTCAACTAGGTTCATGATGAATTTGGTAGTTCATAATGGGTGACATTATAATATTGAATATACTCAATAATATCCATAAAGTCTTTTTATTGAAGTATAGTTGATGTACAATATTACATGTTACAGGTGTAAAATACAGTGATTCACAATTTTTAAAGGTTATACTCTGTGTATACTTATTATAAAATATTGGTTATATTTTCTGTGTTGTATAATATATCCTTGTAGCTTATTTTATACATAATAGTTTATACCTCGTAATCCTCTACCCTTACCCTTGTGCTCCTCCCCCTTCCCTCTCTCCACTGGTAACCACTAACTAGTTTGTTCTTTCTATCTGTGAGTCTGCCTCTTTTTTGTAATATTCATTAGTTTTTTTGTATATTTTTTAGATTCCACATATAAGTAATATCATATGGTATTTGTTTTTCTGTCTGATTTATTCTATTTAGCATAATACTCTCAAAGTCCATCCATCCATGTTGCTGCAAATGGTCAAATTTCATACTTCTTATGGCTGAGTAATATTTCATTATATATATATATATGATATATATAAAATAAAATATTTATATATTACATATATACATATGACATATATATTCCACATCTTCTTTATCCATTCGTCTGTGGATGGACAGTTAGGTTGCTTCCATATCTTGGCAATTGTAAATAATGCTGCTATGAACATTGGGATGCTGGTATCTTTTCAAATTAGTGGGTTTTTTTCCAGATACATATACACAGGAGTGGAATTCCTGGGTCATATGGTGACTCTATTTTTAGTTTTTTTGAGGAAACTCCACAGTTTCCTATAGTAGTCATACCAAGTTACATTCCCACCAGCAGTGTACAAGTGTCCCTTTTCTCTTCATCCTCACCAGCATTTGTCATTTTGTTCTTTTGGATGATAGCCATTCTGATAGGTGTGAGGCAGGATCTCACTGTGGTTTTGATTTGCATTTCCCTGATGATTAGTGATGTTGCACATCTTTTCATGTGCCAGCTACATACAGACTTTATTAAGTAAGGTATGCGGATGAATCATCCTTTTTCCAATTCTAAACTTAGGCTTTGAGATACTTTAAGGTCAAATTATGAACCATGTGATTTTCTTTCTATACAGTGTCAATATTGCCAGACAGAAAAATTGTGAATTTTTTACATCATTGTATAAAATATGGTCTCCATTCAAGTAAAACAAATCTAGTTTGCTAGGAAAGCAGCAAATTGAAACTGATTCTTGTCAATCATTGGTTGAGAGTGCAGCTGCCATAAGACAAAGGTTTGACAGAGCTTAGGTAAATGTATTATAGTGAGGGGTGGAGGCAAAATTCATTTAGATCGTTGCAATAACACACTCTCTTGACCTTTAGTGTTCTGAATGCTGTTACTTAATTTTTGTTATTATTTCTGTCAAATTATCAATGTTCAATTTCACTTTTCTCCCAATTATGATTGAATTTCATGGGTTAAATTGTAGAGTGTTTTTTGTGTTTGTTTGTTTTTACCAATATTCTATAATGCTTACATTTTGTAATTTTTGTCATATTTATTCCTGATCCACAAACTCCAGGTAGTCTCAACAATTTGAAGTTTTCTGTTCCCAGGTCATCAAACATTATGGATAATTTGTACATAGCAATGTCAAATAGCTCCACTCTATAAATGTACTCTTTAAACCCTAAACATTAGAAATTTACCACCAAATCATATTTCTCACAAATTATATGAAATATTCTTTTCCTTCAGTCTCTGATTTTATGCTCATATACCTCCTCCCCTCCTATTAGTCTATATTAACTGTTTGGTTTTTTTTTTTGGTAAAGACATCACTTCCAATTATTTATACCATGCATTGGCATTAACTTTCACCCACTCAGAACATTGTGAACTTGTTTTCTCTTTTTCCTGCACTTTCACTTTCCTCAGTCTCTAATAATGTGATAGATTGCAGACCATCTTTGTGTTTTTGCCAGGCCAAGTGTGATACAATTGGTGAGGTCATAAATTTTGAGGGCATGTCCATCAGATGACAGCAATCTAACCTGGCTAAGAAGAAAGCAAGATTATTAAAGAAATGAGGAAAAAGTGTAAGAGTGTTATGGTCAATAAATTAGAAGTCAAAAATTGTTAGGTTGACAACATTAAAGAAAAAGAGAAAGTAAAGATAAATGGATATCAAAAAGTGAAATTATAATTGACATTATAGATGATGTTTAATGCTTAATGGCAAAGTCAGGATGCTGAAGAAGGATAAGGTGCATGATTGAAGAAGGGTGAAGAGTAGAGCATTGTAGATGATAGCATTAAAGAAATGAAAAGCCATTGCACTTAAGGGACTGAATAGGGGTATATTAAAGTCACCAAGATGTAGATCAGGATAATGTTGGAGACAAGAATGACTCTTCAAGGAATGGCAGAGAGTTCTATAGATGACAACAATTGGAAAGAGTAAGAGAAAGTATACTCTAATGTTACAAACTTCATAGAAAGAGTGGTATTTTGATGGGAAGAATGAATATCAATCTGGAAGCAGCAATAAGAAATAAGTACATCTTCCTCACCTAGACACCAAAGGTAGACAAATAAAATCAAGAAAACAGTCACAATTGAAATAGGTACAGAAGAAGCAGAGTCCTCGGGGAAAGTTAGGTTTCAGATAAAGGTTACAGGGAATTTTGCAGGTAACAGATTGTGAGTTCCTGATCAGACCATATAAGAACTTTTAAAAATAATAACGGTAAAAATGACAAAAAGTATAAAGGACGTCTCCAAAGATGGAGAAAAATATGAGATTGGGTCATGGATATACTCAGGCATAAGAAGCCAATGAAACTGCAGCTAAATCCCACTGGTATCACTACTGGTTATAATTAGACAGACAAGGTCTCATGTGATTTGATTATCATTTTACTTCAGTTAGTGCAATCAATTTTATGACTAGAGACGGCAATACTAGATTCTTTAAAAAGATATCTGTGACTTTTATTCCATTCCAACATGTATAGATTAGAACTTATTACTACATCTTAAAATAAGAACATTCTGAACAAACTGAAAATCAATGACTTTTCCTGGGCTCCTCAGAGAAATTATATCTTAAGGCAAGCCAACATCCTGAGGGAAGCATTTAGCATTGAAAAAATAAAATTGACCAAGTTAGAATTCTATATTCAGCAATATGATTCTTCAAAAGTGAAGGGAAATTAAGTTATTATCAAACACTGAGGGAATTCATTGCTGGTGATTCTTTTCTACACGAAATTCAGGTAGAAGATAAACCATACAGTGATATATGTCAGAAACTTATATTTACATAAAGAAAGAAAGCACATTAGTAGTAAAATATATTTTATTTTTATTTGCAATTGAAGTCAAAGAAAAATATTTTTCAAGTAGTAATATTAACATTATATTGGGTAAGTGAAATGAATGGTAGAAATGTCAAAAGGGATGGGAAGAAGAAATTTGGAAGACTTGTGAGGTCCTGCACTACATATAAAGTAAAATAGTGTTATATGAAAGAAGATTTACATTAGTTAAAAATATATATTGAAAATATTAGAGAAAACAGCACAAAAGAATTTTAAAAAGTATAATTCATGCACTAAGTAGATAAAATGAGATCACATGAAGTATTCATTTAGAGTAATTTAAGGCAGAAAAAGAGAACAAAAAGGAAAATAATTTCACAAATAGAAAATAGTTACAACCATGGTAGACATTAATCCAACTATATTAATAATCACTTTAAATGTGACCCACCTGCACATATCAAACTGAAAAAAAAAAAAAGTGATTGTCACCATGGATAAAAGAGCAAGCCCAACTGTATGTTGTCTACAAGATACCCACTGTATTTTGTTTTTAACTTTTTAAAGTATAAAAGTATATATATATATGTATGTATGTATGTGTGTGTGTGTGTGTATATATATATATATATATATGCCACTTGTTTTTTATCCATTCATCTGTTATTGGACATTTAGATTGCTTCCATATCTTAGCTATTGATAATGCTGCTATGAACACTGAAGTATATATCTCTTTTCAAATTAGTGTTTTCATTTTCTTCAGTTATATTCCCAGGAGTGGAATTTCTGAATCATACAGTAACTCTAGTTTTAATTTTTGTGAAGTTCCATACTGATTTCCATGGTGGCTGCACCAATTTACTTTCCCACCAATAGTGTACTAAGGTTCCCTTTTCTCCACATCCTCCTGAATATTTGTTATCTATGGTCTTTTTGGCAATAACCATTTTGATAGATATGAAGTGATACTTCATTATGATTTTGTTCGCCTTTCCCTAGTGATTAGTGATGTTGAGCATGTTTTCTTGTGTCCATTGGCCATCTGTAAGTCTCTGTGAGAAAATGTCTATTCAGGTCTTCTGCCCATTTTTTAATTGGATGGTTTGTTTGTTTTATAATGAGTTGTTTATTTTTGGATATTAACCCCTTATTGGATATATCACTTGCAAATATTTTCTCCCATTCAGTAAATTTTATTTTCATTTTGCCAGTGATTTCCTTTGCTGTGCCAAAGTTTTTAATTTAAATCAGTTTCACAAAAAAAATGCTGTGACTTATGTCAAAGAGTGCTCTACCTATATTTTCTTCTAGGAGTTTTATGGTTTTATGTCTAACATTTAGGTCTTTAATCCATTTTGAGTTTATTTTTGTATACACTATGAGAAAATGTTCTAATTTCATTATTTTATATGTAGCTTTCCAGTTTTCCCAGCACCAGTTACTGAAGAGACTGTCTTTTCCCCATTGCATGTTTTTACCTCCTTTGGCATAGATTAATTGACCATATGTGTGTAGGTTTATTTCTCAGCTTTCTCTTCTGTTCCATTGATCTGTGTTTCTGTTTCTGTGCCAGTACCATACTGTTATGATGACTATAGCTTTTGTTGATTTTCTGTCTTGACAACCTGTCCATTGTGTAAGGGGGTTCTTAATGTTAGTAATAGCATTTAGATGCTCCTATTTTAGGTTTATGTATGTTAACAAATATTATAGCCTCTTTTTGTGTTAATAACTTTATCATTATATAATGCCCTTCTTTGTCTTTTATTATAAACTTTGTTTTAATGTCTATGTGAGTATTGCTACCCCAGTTTTCTTTCCTTTTTCATTTCAAGGAATATATTTTTTTGATCCTCTAACTTTTGGTCTGTGTGTGTCTTTAGCTCTGAAGTGAGACTCTTATAAGCAGCATATAGATGGATCTTTTTTTAATCCAATCAGCCATCCTATGTCTTTTGTTTGGAAAGTCCATTGACATTTAAAATCAATGGACATTTGGAAATTTCATTGATTGTTGGTAGCTATATACTTACTGAAATTTTAAAAGTTATTTTTCTGGTTGTTTTTATAGTTCTTCTCTGTTATTTAATTTTAGTTTCTTCCCTTGAGGTTTGGAGGCAGGGCTGGGATCTGTGCTGATGATTTTTTTTTAATGTTATGTTCATGTTCCTTTTTCTATAGTTTTTGTGTATCAGTTATAGGTTCTTAATTTATGTTTACCCTAACGTACATATATGTCAACCTATAATCTTATTTGTTTTAAACTGATACTCATTTAAGTTCAAACACATTCTAAATGATCTACATTTTTTACTTCTTTCCCATTTTGAAATATTTTGTTTCCCCACATGTTTGAAATATTTAACATCTTCATGTTTATCCCTTAACAGTTTATTGTATTTATAGTTGATTTTTACATGTTTTGTCTTTTAATCTTCACACTAGCTTATTTAAGTGGTTGATCCTTTAATATGTATTTGCCTTTGCTAGTAGGATTTTTTCCTTTCCTGTAAGTTCTAACTTTTGTTGTAGCCTTTTCTTTTCCACTTAATGAAGACCCTTTAACACTGCTTCTTAGATCAATTTGGTATTGATAAAGATCTTTTATTTTTTTTCTTATCAGAGAAGTTCTTTATTTCTCCTTCAATTCTGAATAATAAATTTGCTGAGTAGAGCATGCTAGGCTGTAGGTTTTTCCCTTTTGACACTTTAAATGTATCATGCCACTCTCTTCTGGTACATTTTCTGCAGAAAAATGAGTTGATAGCCTTCTGAGGGTTTCCTTTATATGTGACTTTTTCTCTTGCTGCTATTAAAATTCTCGCTTTATTTTTAACTTTCACCATCTTAATTGTGATACATCTTCATGTGTCTGTCTTTAGGTTCATTTTGTTTGGGACTCTCCATCTTTCCTGTACCTGGAAAGATGTTTCTTTCTTCAGCTTTAGGAAGATTTTGGCCATAATTTTATCAAATACATTTGCAATCCCTTTTTCCTTCTCTTCTTCTGGGACCCAATAATGCCAATATTAGTACATTTAATGTTGTCTCAGAGTACCCTTAAACTATATTTTTTAAATTTGTTTGTATTTTTGCTATTCTGATTGGATGGTTTTCATTATTCTGTTTTCCAGATCAGTTATTCATTCCTCTAAGTCACTTATTCTGCTGTTAATACCTTCCAGTTTATTTTTTATCTCAGTTATTATATTTTCAGCTCTGCCTTAATTTTTAGTTCCTCTTATTTCTTGTTAAAATTCTCACTGTGTTCATCTATTCTTTTCCCAAGTTTAGTTAGCATTCTTATTACCATTGCATTGAACTCTTTATCTGATAAGTCATTTATATCTATTTTATTAGGGTTTTGGGGTTTTTTTTGTTGTTGTTCTTTCATTTGAAACATATTCCTCTGTCTTCTATTTTTGTTTAACTTTGTCTTTCTGAAATGAGGTGAAACAGTTACTATTCCTAGTCATGAAGGGATATCCTTGTATGCGAGTGTTCCAGTGCAGTATGTATATTCCCAGTGGTTTTGGTGGGACAGCTGAAACAGAAGTGAGCATGGGTCACATCTTCCCCTGGGGTGTGCTGCAGATACCATCCTTTGAGGGAGGTAGGAGACAAAGATTCTAGAGCCAGAGCCAGGTGTGATCTGGGGCTTCTCCTGTGCTCATTATCAGTCACCACCATAGTGAGTGTGAGGTCAGAACTCAAGGTGTTGGAGCAGAAGCTCTGAGGTTTTTAAGTGAGCTAGTTTTGCTCCCTCTAAGTGTACACACTCTCCTTGGCAACAGCACCCTCCACCTTAATGGAAAACAGAGTTGCAGCAAAAAAGGCTGGAGCAGGGCTCAGTGTGGGATAGGGTATGTGCTGGAAGGCCACCAATTCGGTCAGAGCTGCAGGCGTTTCAAATTGCTGCCCCTGCACACACTGGTAATGCCTACCTTTGTCTTGTTCAGAGGCAGGGTTGCATCCAATTGAGTTCACTTCCCTTTCATTGTGCACACTCTCCTTGGCAATGACATCACTGCCCTAGTGGAGAGCAGCACCAGAGCAAAGCGGCTGGATAGGCACCTGGTGCAGGCTGGGGTTCTTGCTGGGATTTTCAGGGGAAACTGATTAGACTCCCCTGCAGTTTTCAATATACTTTCTCCATGCTGTTCCTGGAAGCAAGTAAGTGTGTGCAAGCACTCTTCACAAGTGGACTCTCTGTTTCTTATGGCCTTTTGGGAAGTCACACTGTTTTCAAACCACCTAAGGGAGCTCAACTTCCTAATGTCATACCCCAGGCTGGTGTACCCAGTATGTGGCTCAACCTGTCACACTCCAGGGAGGTATCCTTGAGTCCATGGCACCCCCTCCTCATCTGTGTCCCCAGCTAGGCTACAGGTCCTGACCCTATTGCTTTTACTCCCTTCTTCCCTGACTCATGTGAATCTTTCTTTACAGTCTTGATTGTAGAAGAGACTTTCTGCCAGTCTCAAAGTTGTTTTCAGTGAGAGTTGTTTTGCATGTGGATGTATTTTTAATATATTTCTTGGGAATAGTGAGGTCAGTGACCTTCTACTCTGCCATTCTAATTTCCCCTCTACAACTGTCCATAAAAAAATGCACACAGATTCACAGCAGGTTATACATAATTGCCCAAAAATGGAAAAAAGTAACATTTTCTTCAACAAATGAATGGATAAGCTATGAAACAGAGAATGAAAAATTAATGAATGACAAAAATAAATGAGTTATCAAGCCACGAAAATGTACAGATGAATCTAAAATGCATATTGCTAAGTAAGTGAATCAATTCTGAAAAATCTACATACTGTGTGAGTCCTATTATATAAAATTCTGAAAAAGGCATAGTGATAGAATGTTAGGGTCAGTGGTTGTTGCGCGCGCGTGTGTGTGTTTGTGTGCGTGCACATAGTGGGCGCTGGTTGTGTAGAGAGGAGAATGGAATAGGTGAAGTACAGAGGATTTTATTAGTGCAGTAGGATTGTACTTTTTAATAGTGTAATAGTGATTGCAAGACATGGAGCTGTCAAAATCCATAGAACTTTATAGCACAAATAGTAATCATTCATAAATGCAAATTTGAGAAAAATATTTAGGAAGTGAGAAGATCCAAGAATGGAATTCAAAATGTGACACAAGCATCTATGTTTATTAGAATTACATGAAACACCCTAAGTGAAGGGAGCAGTGGAATAAGGTGCTGAATTTTTGGACTTGGGGAATGAATAGAGTCTATAAGAGTAAATGCAAAAGGAACTGTACATAAGTACTGTATTCTAGTTGATGAAGCTCTGTTCAATCGGGCACAGGTTAACAGGTTCTGAAGCTACTGTACATGTATTCTGGAATTGAACACTTAAGTAAATGACTCATGAATGACTGGAGCCACATGTATCACTGTTGAATTGGGAAGTTATAGATAAGCAAAGGAAGAAGTCTAGAATGATCCACATGGTAATGAATTAGGATTAGAGACCAATATGAATTTAGGTTTAGCTTAATATAGACACTAATAATTATGTATAGAAATTTTATGTATATGTGTATATGAACTAGTTAGATTTCATACATGTATCTTCTTGCTTTGCTGGTTGAGAGGACATAAAGATAATCACACTCCAGTAGTAATGAGCACAATGTATATTCAACTATTGGTTTCTAGTGCTATTCTCTCATTAAAGCAACCAGAGCTCCTTAGAACAACAGCTAATTCTAGGACTGGGGCAGCAAATATGCAAGATAAAACTAGATCATCTGGTGCCAGAAAGTAAGAAAGTATTCAAATAAAAAGAAGGGGGAAGGACATTTTAAAAGCATACAGTAACATTGCATGAAAGAGTTGCAATAGCTAAAGATGAAACAATTTGAAAGAGAGAGAGAGAGAGGAGAGAGAGAAGAGAAAAACTAAATTGGATTATAGCCCAAAGCATAAAATGAATATCAAAAGTCTATACTAATATGAATAAATGATTGAATACATAAATAAATTAAAAGGAACTGACATATTTCCTGTGCAAATGACTTCCAAATGATTTATGTAAATATTCCATTCTTAAGGAGGTGAAGTATAACCCTACATTTCTTAAGTTTGAGGTGCTCATAGTGTTTTCTTTCCAAAGTGTGAAAATAGGGGAAGTTTAGCGTGGGGAAATCTAACAAGTACTACCTAAGCCATGTGACCACATTTAACATCAACAGTAATCATTCATGTAGACAGCATGCACCCTTGATAGGATGTCACAAGAGTGGTGCTTTATCTCTCCATGGCCTTCCTCACAAAAATCCCAGTTTAATCATGAGAAAAATATGAGATAAATCCCAACTGAGGGACATTCTAAAAACCTGAACAAAATACCTCAAAACTATCGAGGACATCAAAACGAGGAATGTCTGAAAAATTGTCAAAGCCAAAAGGACATTAAGGAGATGATATGGCTAAATGCAGTGTGATATCCTGCATGAGATTCTGGAACAGATAAAATGTAATAGATAAAAACTAAGAAAATTTAAATAAATCATGGACTTTATAAAGTAATAAGGTGCCAATATTGGCTTATCAATTGTGAGAAATACATTGTACTACTGTGAGATATTACAAGCAGGAGAAACTGGATATAGAGTATATGGGAATTCTCTGCATTAGCCACACAATTTTTCTCTAAGTTTAAAACTACTCTAAAAATTAAAATAAATGTATATGTACAATAGAAGAACTTTTAAGTAGAGTATATAAATAAGAAAAAAAAAAAAAGAAAGAAATGATAGTAAGATGAATCCAGGGAGTTTGTATGTAGAAAATACATGCTACAAAGGAGTCCTGGAAAATTATTCAATATAATTGACTTCAAACTTACTAAAGGCCAATCCAAATTAAGCAAACTAATTATTTGATAAAAAGAGTTATAAGTACTATTGATCTTAAGGAAAAAGGAAACAATTTTCTCTGGGGAAGCAAAGTTTTCTCTGATTCCAAACTTGAGTTACATATTTTCTATGCTGCAAGGGATTTTTGCAGTTACTGAACAAAATTCTGTCCATTTAAAATCAAAATACTAGTCAGTGAATGAAACATAACCACTTAAGTATAAAACATGGCATCTCTTTCTGTCAAATGTTTTTGCCATTCTCTAATCCCTTTTCCATTAGGCGGGCAGTGCATTTCATGGAGAGGCAAACATGCACATATATTCTTCATCCCATGTCTCTGGGCCTAGCAAAGCTTTTGGCATGCAATTAGCCCTTCATAAATATTTGTTGAATGAATATATAAGTAACTGAATGAAGAGTGATCCAAGGGTCTCCTCATTTCACTTTTTATTCCTTATTCTATAATGTTTTCTGCTGCTTCCTTTATTTTATTGTACTAAGCTCCCATTTTGGACATGCTTCTAGTTAGTTGTGATCATTTTTTACTCTAGCTTGAAATATAAGCCAGTGGTCAGTTCAGTTTATTTAAATAGTTTCCTTAGCATGGATACATTGGGAGTTCAGGATTTGTAGATACTAACTACTATATATAACATAGATAAACATCAAGGTACTACTGTATAGAGCAGGGACCTATTCAATATTTTGTAATGGTCTACAATAAAAGAGAATATATATATATGAATCACTATCCTGTACCAGAAATTAGCACAACATTGTAAATTGGCTATCATTTGTTCAAAAAACAGACTTTATTTGTAATAAATTTAATCCCTTTCTAAGCAGATATAGTTTTGGCATTTCTACAATATTATGAATAAAATATTATTCGTAATTCAGGTAGAAAGAACTTAAATTCAGAAACAAAAATCTTGACTCAACTTTTAAAATAATGAATTCAGAATTTTCAAAAATATAGAGAGAGCTTATATGCTCTCCACATTGTGAAACTCTCCGTGTTACATATGGCAAGATCCACAGAACTGAATCTGAAACTTTCTGTTTAATGCTAATGCTGACAACTATGCATTGTGTACAGAATTTTTCATAAACAATAATGAGTTAATTTTAATAAATTTCTAAAATGTATATTCCAAAAGTTTCTGATTTATAGATAAGTTGGTTAATAATTTTAAGATAATATTTTTCTTTGGAAAATATAAATGTAAGCCTACAAACTGGAGATCTTCAAATGCCAAATATAATTTTAGAAGCCTATTTTAAGTTTACATTCATGTCTTTAAAACTTCCAACACAGAAATTCAACCAGAACTTCAAATGGCTAAAAAATTTCAAAGCAGCAGAATTATTTCATTAATTAAATAGACCTTTCATCAAAGCAGTAGCTCTTTGCTGTGACTGAAGAACAAGTATCTTCAATGTTCAAATTGGTGTTTATACTGCATCTTCATTCTCCATTTGATGAGTAATATTTAATAGTCTCTTAAGAGACAGAAAGGTGTACTCCCCAGGTTTTGCTCAGTAGGATATTTTTCAAGCATCTCTTTTAAATCAACTTTTGAAATTTTTGACTCTGCAGATCCTTAAAATTACTGAATGACTATTTTTGACACCTAGATAAGAAATCAAAGATAATAACTAGGCACAAAATCCTGTTTTGAATTTAGTAGTTTGATCCATACAGTGTCTATATTCTATCTGCATACTTTCTTTGCCTTGTTATTGTGTTTTTGCTAAACCAGCTCTTTTGTTGATGTTTTTCTGTTTTGTTTTTGGTACATTCAGTTTATTTCTAACAAGATGTAGCCTTGAAGCTTTAAGCCCACCTGTTCCCAGACATTGTTATCCAGGCATGCAGCCATTATAGCGCCAGAGACCCTGAGATCCTGAATGAAGACAGAAGTATTGACTAGCTTTCCACACCCACAGACACATCCACAGAGTCCTATCTGATAGTGTTGAAAGATAGTCCTTTTTTTTCCCCCTCACATTTCTTTGGTACAACGTTTTCAATTTTCTGACTTCTATTATTCAGAATCTACTGAATTAAGCTATTTCATCTGTCAAATTTGAGTGTGATATTTATTTAAAAAGCACATTAGGGAACAGAGACTTTTGGATATAAAAACAGAATAGAATCATCTAATATTTAGCCAGTGATGTGTGCTTTAAACAAATAATTTATTAATGTAAATGGCAATTTGCTCATGGGAGATTTTGTAAATACTCTGGGCATCTGCAAGGGTTAACTAAAAGAGCAAACAAGACAGCTACTGCTATTTTCATATTTGTCTCACAATGTTTACTTAATAATAGGAATAACACCAGTTACCATTCTATATGTTTTCTAAGTATTAATTCACCAGAAACTTACATAACTTTTTAAAGCATACATGTTACGAATATATTGCACATTTTAAAGATAGGGAAATTGAGGATGAAGTAACTTGCCTGATGTCAAGCTGGTAGTAATTCACAGACCCAAGCTTTAAATTCAGATAATTCTGCTCCAGAGACCATCCTCTAACCACTACGTTATATTGTTCCACCACAATAAACTAGCCATTAGCCAACTTTGCAAAAACAGAAATATGCAGCTACTATTTGTTTATGTTGAACTTATGGCCAACTGTTGTAAATTCTGTTATGAAAATATTCAATTTAAATATGTTACTCTAATATGGCATTGATACTGAAGAAATCAGCCAAACTTTTTATGGATTTTGGAGATGTAATTTTACTGGGCACAGTTACAAGTAAAGTTTTTTTCTTTTTTAAGGGTTTAGGGAGAAGTATAAGAAAAGTTGGGATTGAACTTATGGCTTGGCATCAAAACCATGTGCTAATCAATTTGTGACCTTGACCAAATTAGAACTTCTTTGACCGTCACTTTGTTCTTAGGGATAAACCCATTAAAATCAAATAAAAAGGCATTAAACCCAGCTGTCAACATTATTTGCATGCTTCTAATTATGAGCAGAGGAATTGTTGTAATAAATGTAACCCGTTTTATGGTGATCCAGACTGTAACTAAAAAGTGTCATCCAGTTCTTACATAAAAAATATGTATATAACATAGTCCTATACAAATGAGACAGTAAACCTATTTCTGCAAACACTGAAAAATGTCGATTAAAATTTGACTAGAGAGGAAGCAAATGTATAGATAGTATTTCTAGGAAATTGGACAATCCTCTCATTGTTAAAATAGTGCAAACTTAATTATGTTTTTCTTTCCATTAAGGGCTGGTTGTTTCAGTTTGGACACTGACTTTAAATATAATTTTAGCATTTAGTTTGACACAGGTAAGTTTTCTGGATCAGGCATAAAATATTTACCAGCATCGGTTAAAAAAACAAAGGTATCATTTGTTTGTTTAAATACTAGAAGTCTTCTGATTTTCTCATTAGTTTGTTTATAATTCACACTTTGAATACTTAAACACTAATGGTCTTCTCTAAATTTGGACATATGTAAATCTCAGAAACTTGAGCAGGTTTCAAATAAGCATATCTCCTTTGGGGACCAGTAATATTCCCACAGAATTGTTCAGAGTAAGAGTATTTTGTGAAGGCAAGGCATCATGTGTAGTTACAATAAAATTCCCATTTAATCATAATGTGACTCACTGTAAAATATGATATTAACATGTCAAGTCAATTTCATGCTCCCCTCTTCTCAGGCTATTTAGCACAACAAATTTCATGCTAATCAGCTTGAGTATTTAATGTCAAAGATGGGAATTTGGCACTTCTGCATATCTTATGAAACATATGTATATATGCATATATGTATTTATGGTAAATGAAGTAATGCATTGCAGTTGAAATTAGCATTAATATTTAAGCATAATTTGATGTTTGCTGTAATTTAGAGTTCTGAGGAAAGCAGGATATTTGTATTATTAAAATAATACAATAAATGGAAAATACAAGACATAACTCATAAGAATGGCTAGAACAAAAAATTGCACATCAGAATCTCAAAATAGTTATGATCATATGTTATGATGATTAGTGACTATTATCTCTTTTTTTTCCTTATGGTATTGTACATTTTTCTACAGTGTGAATTCATGGTCAGTTAAATTTGTTGACATTAAAAACTTGTGAGCTAGATTTTAATTATTTAAAGCTAACTGTCAGCCCACAGAATAGACATAAGTACACACAAAATAATGTAAGAGGTAGATTCTGTTTCTCTATCTGACAGGCCAAGACTTTACTAACAGACCCCTCTACCTGCAGGGCAAAAAGTGACTATCTAAAGGTACTGGAGAGTGAGCAAAAGCAGACTCCAGTGGGAGTGCATACTTGTTTGAAGGAGGGAGGCAGGGAGCTGTAGATGAAAGTTCCCATCTCCTTGGCTTTTAGCCTGTAACCGTAAACAGTACACACATCTCATACAGCTTCAAATGAGGGCACTTGTCAAAAGCTCACATTTTTATTTTGGCTTTGAGAATGAGGGGCAAGAAAAATTGTGACACTGAATAGAATGAGAAAAATGCTTAAAGAGAAAAAAAAAAAGCAGAGAACTTCAAGCGCTGTTGACACACATGTCTGTATAACCCAGGAGTTGTGTAGTTTTCAAAGCCAATCAACCCAATTAAAGACAAAAGGTATGAATGGCAGTGGAGACAGCTTATAAAAAAAAAGAGTACACTGTTCAAACCTAGTCAACAAAATTATATGTTAAAATAAATAATATTCATTAAATAAAATAATATTGATAATTAATACAATCTTTACACCTAAAAAGAAGAAATAATGGTCATTCATAATGTCAAATATGAAATCCAAAATTACTCAAGATATGAAGATCCAAGAGTATGGAACACAGACTAAGATGAAAGGAAGAGTGATCAAGACTGGCCATGAGAAGATCTGCCTTAGATCTTAGAGATTCAAATCGACTATTATAACTATCTTCAGTTAATTAAAGCAACATATATTTTTAACGTATGAAATCTCAGTAAAAAAAGAACTTTAAACAATGTATAGAAACCATAAAAATAATTGAATAGATTCTAGAGCTGGAAATTGCAATTTCTGAAAAATAATTTCCTAGATTGACTTACTGCAATGGACATGACAAGGGAAATTGTAAACTGAATGTATATCAATAGACATAATCCAAGGTGAAGAATGTAGATAGACATACTGAAAATATAAACAGCATCTTGATATCAAATGGCCAGGCAAATTTCTAGTTGGAATAGCAGAGTGGGAGACAACAAGAATGGGAAAAATTGGGGGTAAAAATGGTCATTATTTCCCTAAATTTGTTGAAAGAGAATTTCAGATGCAAGATGAACACCAAGCAGAGTAAATACAAATAAGCTCAGGCTAAGATACATCATATTCAAACTGTTAAAAGCTAAAAAATATATAACGAAGCTTGAAAGAGGCAAGAGAAACATATACAAACAAAGCAACAATGATCCAGTTAATGGCTGACGTATAAAAAAACATGGAGGCAGAAGGGAATGGAAAAACAATTTCAAAAAACAAAAATATACAAGAATAACATCCAGAAAAAATTTTATTCAAGAATAAAGGTGAAATAGATAAAAGGAAACTAAGAGAATTAGCCAAGAGCAGACCTTCACTACAGGTAAAGTAAGGCAATTCTTCACACTCAAATGTAATGACAGATGAAAACTCATACCCTCAGAAAAGAATGAAGAACATCAGAAATAGATAAGTATCTGTATTAGTGCAATTTTTTTGCCTTTCTCCCTTTAATTTATTTATTAACCATATAATTGTTTAAAAATAATAATTATTGTGCAGTTTATAATGTGTATAGATCTATACTATAAATAATTATATTGGATGGGAGATGGGAAGTAACAAGTAAAATTAAAATAAATTTTGAACTAAATATATCAAAAAATTTAGGAAGCAGCCAAACCTATGAATAGAGAGAAATACATAGTTGTCAGAACTCTTACTGGAAACGGAGTTCTCTATACCTGTCCAATATAATAATTAAAAAGAAAAAGAACAATTTAAAGAAAAAAAACAAACCAAAGGGAGAAAAATGCAAAATTGGAGGGGCAGAAATAAATTAAATAGAAACAGAATATCAATAGGAAAAAAAAACCAAAACAAAAGCTGATTATTTGGGGAAAAATAATGAAAATACCTATAGCTCTTTTCAGACTTACTAAGAAAAAAAGAGAAGACACAGATTACCAAAATTAGAAATGACATAGAGGACATCACTATAGACTTTTCATAAAATAAAATAATAAGAGAAAATTATGAAGTATTTATGCCAATAAATTTGACGACCTTGATGAAATAGAATTTGTTTTTAGAAAAACATAAAGAATTTAACTTCTCTCTGGAGACAGGGAAAAAAAAACAACTTCATATCAAATAATGACGTTATAATTAAAATTAAAAGCCTTTCTATAAAGAAAACTCTAGGCTCAGATGTCTTAAATAATTATGTCTGTCAGACATTTCAGGAAAAAATACTGTTTCACAGCCTTTCAGAAAATAGTTACCCTAATTGCAAAATCAGAGAAAGTTGTCATGAGAATGAAAACTACAAACTAACATTTTATGTTAATATAGAGGCAAAATGGAATCCAACAACATATAATGATAATAAATCATGAAAAATTGGAGTTTATTTCAGGAATGCAAGCTGTTTTAGCATCTTTAAATTAATAAGTGTAATGTACCATCTAATTATGGTAGTATTATGATTTCTCTATTATATCTCTGCACAGAGAATGTACTGTTAGGTTTTAATATTGTGGATAAATTTATGTATGTCTGATCTTGTTGAAACTAAATTATTTCTAGTCATCAGTCTCTACACATGGGTAAATGAAATATTAGTTGTAACTTATTAGTGTCAAAACATCCATAAAATTTGCTTTATCTTAAATTTTTTAAACAATTACTGTGAAAATTTAAAACAAATATTTTATAGATAGAAATAGTTCCATATGAGTAAAAATTATATGGAAATTCTTTCAGAATACCTACATTAAACATAAATATAGCAAAAAACTCATTTCCACATGAAGTATATGTCAGATAAACTACATCTTTGCACTTTGCCTTGTAAAACAAGTAGCCTAATGTCTATGTCAGGATGAATGATTGGACCTGGTAGATTATTGTGTCTCTGATTACACTTGCTAAATTCTGATCCCACTAGCTGAATTGCATGCTTACCAAGAGTTATTTGTGTTTATTTCAAAATCTATTTATTCCTGATACAGTTGTTATCATTATATAGTTCCATTAAATATTATACAAATAAACAAGATATGTGACCATTTTTATAGAAATCATAAAGAGAGCTTTCGAATGATGTAGATCATACTGATTTTTCTAGAAATCACATAGAGCCTTTTGGAATGTGAAAAAATAGTTTTTAAAGAACTATTAAATTAGAAATGATATAAGAAACAACTTTAAATGATAATTGAATGTTAAAAGTATAAAATATAATTGCATTCAAAAGGCTCACAAATTTCTGTATGTTTTTCTCCATTTGAAAGAAACATGAAGTAGACATGTCTGTATGTTGCTTATGTTGCTATTGGTCTAGACAAAAATGGCAAAATCAAATATAGGGCATCCACATTAGGAAAAAATAGTATCCTTTCACAGTGGAAAATTCACTAATAAATGCAAATTTTACGGTAAAATTCGATATTTAAAGTATGCGTATACCTTTTGTCATGATTATTTGATTTATTACAAATCATGTCAGATTAGTGCATCTAAAATATTTAGTTTGTACAGTTGATTAAAACAATGTATAGTTATGTATGATCACTACTAATTACAACAAAGAGCTTTAATAAGTCTACAAGCTAGAAGGTACTTAAAAATTAGAATTTTGACGTTTACCATTGAGTGTGTTACTCGAAGAGTATGCTAAATGTTTTTTTGCAGAGGCAGTGAGTTTGGATAAGATTATTTGGAAATCGGATGTTTACAAAATACATTTTTACAATTTACTTAAATATATGTCTTGTGAAGATAAATAATAGTCTTACTGAACTAAATTAATATGATTTTTGAGTTATTTTTATAAATTTTCTTTCATAGGAAATATTTAATTCTTGTAAGTTTCAAGGTATAAAATTGGCATAAAGGTCTTCAGGATTGCCTTAATATCCCTCTAAAATGTGTCAGTTTCTAGGAATTAGATGCTACTTTTGTCAAAAGTCAGTAAACATATTGAGAATGTGTAGGCTTTCTGCAACATTTGTATAAACACAGTTTTCTAAATTACTGCAGGCACACAGTTACAGAGCATCAAAAGGAGGGGGGGGAAAAACACCAAACAAAACAAAACAAAGTTTTACAAATAAAAAAATTTCTTTATTTCTCCCATATATTTAACTGTGAAGAATATAATTTTTCAAAGTTATTTGAGTTATGCCAGTGGATATTGAAATAACTGTAGAGTCATCTTCACTAGTTCAGATAATTTTCAGTGAGTTCTAAAGAGGTATGTCTCATGCTTCTGTGAACGAAAAATACTGCAAACCATATCAGTAAACAAAGAATGATGAAACCATCAGATCATCAGCCTCTGCCGCCACCCACCAGTGAAGACAAGCCTGCAGGCCAGCCTCTGCAGCCACTCACAATGGTGCACCCTGAGGGGACTCAGAATAAGAAAGGACAGGATACTGGCCCTAGATAGCTAGGTGCTTGTCAAAGGAATGAATTCCATGAGCCCAAATGTTTGCTTCCTCCCATACATAGAAAAGCACTAAATTCTCTAACTTGAGATGCCTGGTTTTCTAAATTAACAGGTAATCTTTTAATGTTCCAACTAACTGGTCTTTGTTGTAAAGCGCCTATATATCCTAGCTCCTCCCCTACCTCTTCGGAGCAGTCCCTCAGAGCGATCTGAGAGGCTGTCATCCCGGCTAGACTCTAGTCTTCCCACCAAATAGAACATAACTCAACGTCTAGTCTGTGCATTTATTTCAGTCGACAGTTCTATATATGTCACGTGTTATGCAAGAAATGTCTATTTATTCACAAGGGATTATAAGAGTGAATTTACATTTGAGCACTAACCCTTATTTGTTTAATTATAGGGAATAAATCTTAGTTTAGTTTTGTAATTTCTAGCATAGGTTACCATATTTAGTAAAAATAAGTACCAGATAATCAGAATAACTTATTTTTGTTAATACAGAGATACATAGACCTAGGCACTTTAAAATGAATTAATGTATCTAGTCACCACAGTATATACCTAAAAGTTAAGACATTTACGTCCAGTTTAAGGATGAGGAAACTGAAACATTAAAAAAAAATTTAAAAAAAAAACTGTTAGGTTTCTAAAGCCACAAGAAAAAGATCAGAAGTCAGATTCCAAAACCAGTCAGTTTGATTACAATGCCTGCATTCATTGAACTACATTGAAGTGGTTCTCATTAAACCTGAGTAGAAAATTAATGGCATGCTCACTTCATTTATAAGTTAAACAAATTAATATTGTTGCTAATCACGAATAATGTGCTGAGAAGTAAGAAATCTCTAGTCATGTTGTCTTGTCTCCATCAGTAATCTGTTTAGGGTGTTATTTTCCTGGGAATATAATTTCCTCCTGACAGGATAGATGAGACTTCTTTCAACGATGTCCTTAAATACCCTAGAAAAACCTATGAAATCCACACACATTGTCTAAAATTACAGTGCCAGGCAAAGCACATGCTGAAAATAATGAGTTTAGGGCTGCAAATTACTGTAGTTTGATGAAAATATGAGCACTACAAGTCATTGGGGGAAGGTTGTAAGAATCCTTAACTAAAAACCATTTATGAAGACAATATAAGGTCTATATCAAGCCGCCCTGCGTAAGGCCCTCAGCCAGTGGGAAATTATGCTGAGAACCTTGACATGTGGTATAGCCCTTCCTCATATTTACAATATTGTAAATACTCCTAGAAACCAAATAGAGCTCCAGTCTAAACTTTCACATAAGCGACCTTGCTCTAAGTTGAGAGTTACCTGGACAAAATAGCATAATTACAAGAAATGGCAATGCTAGCTTCTCCTAAATAGCATACTTGAACATCCTAAGCTTGATAGGGTTTAAGCAGATTTAATTCCTTAGGGGAAAAAAAAGTCTTACTGACCAAACTCAATTTACATATCAATAAACAGCAAGCATGAGGCATATTTATCAGTAGTAGCATTCTTTAATTTTTCTCTACAGTGTAGAATTAAAACATCTCAGAATATAAAAGCATTTATTGCAGGCAGCTGAATAAGTTCATTTGTTTGTAATTCCAGAGCAGATGAAAATAAAATACCATCTAAGCCAAGATGGTGAACAGCATGGGATGCTAAGCATACGAGGAGTGATTGCAGAAAAATTCTGAAGCACTATCTCATCGCAGCTATTTCTTCTAGCCTCTTACTGTGTTTGCTTAATGTATTTTTCCTCTGAGCGACATTTTCTAAAAACACACTTCCCATTTAGCAAGGAATTACTATGTGCATAACAGGAATATTGATACCTGCTGTTCCATTTCAAAGCAGACGGTAACCCTTCTCTGTGAGGCATGCACCAATGGCAATAAAAATTGTGCTTGGAAATGAATATATTTAATGTTTTCCTTTTATGATTTAATGTCTAATCATTTTAATAATACCATAATTTGAATAAGACTACATATACTTAAGTAAAAGTAATTTAAAAAAATGAAAATTATTTTGCAAAAAATGTAATCTCCAGAATATTACTACACAGATGTAAACATTTTATCATCAGAAAAACGTCATTACATATTCATATGTATATATAATCTTTTTATATTTGAATGGATATAAAACTAGAAGAATGAATGGAAGGGTGGATGAATGAGTGGAAGTTATAGAAAAACAAACAGAAGATGAATGGATATATAGAGAAAAAGAATGTTGCCGATAGATGCAACCGGTGTTCCAGGTTCTTGTCCCATCCCAGAAAAAATTCAGAGACAAGACATAGTGGTTAAAAAAGGTAAAATGAGGATTTATTAAAGGATGGATAGTACACTCTCAAGGGGAGAGCGGACAGGCTCAGGTGAGAGGCTGCCCTGAGTTTCTTCGGCAAGTTAGCTACATAGGGTGTAAAAATGAATGGGCAGAATATTCGTTGCGGAGGAAGGGTTTGGGGTCGTATTCCCTGATTATCATCCCAACTCCACTTTCCCAAAGGGAGGAGGGATTTTTGTCCTTATTTAGTCTGGTTTGGAAGTGTCATGACGTCGGTACATGATGGGTACTTCTGATCTGCAAGGCTAATTTTATTGAAATGAGGGCATAATGAGCAAAAGGTTACATTTGGACACTGGAAATTCCTGCCTTTTCTCACCTTTCTATGTTCTCCAGGCCACTTGTCACCCCAAAAAGCATGATCCCTTATCAGCCCAAAGGTTCCTGCTTTTCTTTCTCAGCCCAGGGACCCCTGCTGCTTACACAATGTGTGGTTTCCTGCATTTGGCCTGTGCCCCTCCTTTCTGCCCAGTTCCTGCCATTTGGTCTGTGTCCCCCTTTCTCTGCTCATATCTAGCTATCTGCCTGCTCTAGTAAGAGGACTAGACAGGCAGACAGATGAAATGGTTTTATATGAATACAATGCATATATACTGGGTTACAAAAAATAAATGTCATTTAACTTAAATTATAAAAATAACATCATATTTATTAAAATACTCTACATTAGAATATTATAACATTTAAAATAATTATGAAACCATAATCTGAAAGAATAATTTTTACATTGAAATTTCAAATTGAATATATTGTCTCTATCTATAAGAAGCCAGTTCTTAAACTTTCTTTCATCACCCCACGTTCTACAAGTTCTATCTCCAGCGTTGATCATATGTGTTTATTGTTTTTTTCTTTTTCTTTTTTTGTTATTCTTTGGAATATATTATTTCTTATGAGAAATCTGCTCTTACTCTTTTCTTTTGTTTCCTTTATATTATGTGTCCTATCCTGTTGTTTCTAAGAGTTTTTCTTTCTTTAGGGTACTTATCTTCAGTAATTTTATCATTATGTGCCTTGATGTCATATTTCTTGTGGTTATCTTGCTTGGTTTTTATTGAACTTCCTTAATTTCTGGGTTTTCAGTTTTTATGAAATTGGGCAAAAATCTGTCATTATCTAGATCTATTCAACATATTTTTCTTACTTTCACTTTCTGCCTCTCCAATTACGTGTACTTCTCAAGGGTTACTGAGACATGTTTTTCCCTTTTTTTTTTTTTTTTTTGTATGCACTTCAGTTTATTTGGAGCATTGATCTTCTCTTCTGCAGCGACTAATCTGGTGTGAGGCCCATTTAATAATTATTTTAAAAATCATAAAATTGATTTTCACCTCTGGAATTTCCATTTTTATGACTTCCACTTCTCTCCATATTTTGTTCATGTTTTCTCTTAAATCATTCAGCTATGTATAATAATAACTTTAAAAATCTGTGTCAAAGAAATCAGACTTTCCTGTCATTTCTAGGTCTATTTTTTCTTAATGATAGATATTTCTACTGCCTGTGGATGAGATTTTTTAGGTTCTTTGCATGCCAAGTAATTTTTGACTTGTTGCTGAATATTAAGGCTGTTATTGTTGAGTGTTGGATTTTGTTGTCTTCCTTTAATGAAATGTTGGAATTTGTTTGGGGGCAGGTATATAAGAAACTTGCACATCAGCTTTATACTTTCAATTTCCTTTTAAAAGTTTTGTTAACGTGTCACTTTATTGTCCTGTAAAGCTAGTTTAGCCCAATTATTGAAGCATGAAAATTCTGGAGTTTCTACTGAATATCCTGAATGTTAAATCAGGTCTCATGACTCTGGTAATTGGAACTTGAATCTTGATTGCATTGTGTAAAATCTGGAAATTGCTTATTTTATAATTTCTTGGTTCATCCCTGCAAAGTCTTATGGAGTCTCACCAAGCCCATGAACAGTTTGTATTTGGCAAAGGCACAAGGATATTTCATGCTTGTTTTTGGAGCTATGTTTCTGCATAACTTCCTCCTGTTGCTATTCTGCTCCACCAGTTGCAGCTAACTAAGCCTTTACACGGTCTATTTCCTCACTTCTCAACTCGGCAAGACTACTGTTCTTTTCTTGAGTTACCTTCTCCTGTGCTCAGTTCTGAGGGGAAAAAAAAAACCTTCAGGAAAATACTAGGGAATCACTGGGCTCATCTCATTTGCTTCCTTTCTTCCACACGTCACATTCACACTCTGCCTGCAGTTTAAGTAAAACAATAACAATTTCATGTATCTCTTCAAATTTTCTAGTGTTTATGATATGGGGAAAATAATTAGTAAAAGTTACAGCAGTATTGCCGGAACTTGAAGTAAAACTTTTTCATTTCACTTCATTCTTAATTGAAGTAAGAATTTTCTCTTCTTTTTCATATAAGTGTTTAAAGCTGTAAATGTGCTTTTTTCCTAATTAACTCTCTCACAAGTTTTGATATGTTATAATACCATTCAATTTACAATGTATGTCTACTGTGATTTATTCTTTGACTTTTGGTTATTTAGGAGTATATATTTTTTAACTTCCAAAAAAATCTGACAGCTTTAAAAATACCTTAATAACACTAGGTTGAATTTTCTGTGGTAGACAGTATGCTTTGCATAACTTCAGTCTTTTAAAATTTGTATTGGATTTTTATGGTCCTGAAAATGGTCTATATTGATTAAAATTCCATGTGTACTTGAAAAGAATGCACAATCTGAAGTTGTCTATACTGTTACTCTGTAAATTATATAGACATTATGTGATGGCATCACTTGGACTCTTTATAGCATTAATAATTTTATTTATTTATATTTCATTTGCTCTCAACAAGTTCTCAAAATCTATAATTATAATTTTGTCAATTTCTCATTTTGGTTTGTGTACTTTCAACACTCTAGCATCTCTGTTTCCTCTCAGGCCATTACACCTGCATCTGATTTGCCTCATGATGTCTTGACATTTGCATTCACAACTAAACTCTTAGCCAGAGACCCCTAAGTTCCTGGCACACAGACTTGTAGAGCCCACATTTATTAGGTTTCCTTTAGGGCCTGCCCCACAAATTCCAGTTGGTTTGGAACTCCCATGTTCTGATCTCTGACTCTAGTTTAAAAAAAAAAAAAAAAAACAAAGCTAGCAGTGTTCCACTTGTATTCCACTTCCCTCTGCTGCAGTTAGAAAATTGCCTGATGACAGAGTACTGAGCTGTCTTAAGGCACTTATTTCAGAAATCTTAGTCTTGTACTAACCACCAATATCTAGGAAACGTTGTCTCACATAATTATGATAATAGTTTATATAGCAATGACTATTGTTTACTTTAGTATTATTTACTCTGTCATGACCTGAATCAACATTATCTTTTACTATGTTTAAAGCTGAATAATTTTGTGTGGTATTAAATAGATTCCATCAGTTATTTCAATCTGAAGATAATTCCTTCTTTTGGTTAAAAAAGGTCTCCATTTAAAAGTGAAAAATCTGTTTTAGTTCCATGTCTAAAACAGTGAAAATCTACTAAGCATGGAAAAGGACTCCAGCCTCAGTTCAGATTTGCAGCCCTGGCCATCCTGAACTTTTAGTTCAGCATGGTGATACCCTGAGCACAGGACCCAACTAACCCATATTCATAATCCTGATCCAGGAAACTTTGAAATGATACCTGCCTTTTTTTTTTTTAATATACCATAAAGCTTGTGGTAATGTATTCCATAGCAATAGAAAGCAAATGAAGGATTTGGAAAATATATTCTAGTTATACACTGATGCCTTAATATCCACCTCCAATTTCAACCTCTTCAAGAAGCTCCAGTCATATTTTGCCAGCATCTCAAATTAAAGTTTCTTTAAATTATATATGTGTGCCTTGTATTTTAAACTGTTCAGTATAGCAAGTCTTCATCTTGTCTCATAAAAGTGGCTTTTAGTTTTCTCTCTTTCTTCTAATGGCACAAGATTTTTTCCTGCCTCCTGGGCTAAAACTGTATAATATTTTCTCTGCTTCAACACAATCTTTATAATCAGTTCACCAGTATTTTTTAAGATTGTATTTTTCGAACACTATGGCACAACCTAGGATGATCCGAAGGAAACACGAGACTGATTTTATAAAGCTTTGCTTTTTACAAAACACTTAACACTTATCATCACATTTTGTTCCTCAAGAGACCAAGTCTTGCTCCTAGTGTACAGATAAAGAAAATTGAAGCAGAGAGATTAAGTGATCTGTTAAAGATCAAGAGATAGTAATTAGCAGAATTAAGAACAGAAATTAAGTATTCTAACTCCAGGCTCAGTGATCTTTCTGTCACACCGTGTTCTAAATCAGAGAGGAGATACAGCTTAAGGGTTTTAAAAGATAGACTTGGGAGGCAGGGTATCTAATTTTGAACTCACACTGAATGATTTGCTACCTCTGTTTAGCTGAGCAATTCATCTAACTTCCCTGGGCCTCAGAGTCATCTGCTGAAGGTGACTAATAATAAAAATTGATGTGTAGATTTTTATGAGAATTAAATTAACTATATGCAAAACTCATATGTATTGTAACATAATATCAAGTGGTTCAGTAATGGCTCCTGTTGTCATTGCAGTGCCTCCAGAAGTTATTTTAAAAACTGCACAGAGTCCTGAGAGGATCTGAGACTTACTGAAATCACCTGCACTTGCAGAATTGTACTTTATGCTAAGAAAAAAGATTTGTTGCTACTTATTTTTATCCAAACAACACTAGGAAAAACACAAGAAAGAGGTGTTGAGCAACCCCTGCTTTGAGATTTAATGTCAGGTATCGTTCTGTGTATGGCTGTTAGAACAAGTCATTTGTTCTGTTTATTAATCAGTTTTCTCAGCTTCACTGTAAAACGTATTCACTGTCTATACTTTCAAATTATAATTCTGTTGTGTTCTGGCTAATTGGATGGACTTAGGAATACTAAAATTTATTATTCTACAATCTAGATTTAGGGTAAATTCCTTTTTATCCTCAAATTAAGACAACCCAGACATATCTTCTCTGTACTAATTAAAAGTTTGAATAAAGATTCTTTTGGTTGGAAGTGTCATAAGCTCACTTCAGATAACCTCAAGCAGAGATGAACATTTATCAGAGGTTACACCATGATCCAACTTAAGAGGAGGTAATTTAGCTAGATCTTAAGGTTTTCAGGATCCAGGGAGCCTCTTTTCTTCAGTTTCTCTTAGATCTGCTTTTCTCTGCACAGGAGAATTTCAGCTTCTGGATTCTGCACACACTGGCTGTTTATTGTTACTGTCGCTGTTATTTGTTTGCATAAACATGGTTATAATTGAGTTTATGATTTGGCCTTCTGTCCAACCAAGCTGAATACATGGGGTTGTTATCACTCTTGTATTAGTTGGTTGAAGAAGGTAATGGCCTTGTGGAGTGGACACTTAAAAGATGTGACTGTATTTTTCTACCAGTTAACATTACTGACTCTTCACATTTTTGTCCCTGGTATAGTTTGCTCTGTGTGTGTGTGTGTTAGTGCTAAACTTGTGGCTATAAACACCCAACTTTAACACTGCAAAACTCTATTCCTTTATCTCCATCTACAGAAAACCAGTACCTTCAAAACTGTCGCTTGCTCCTCTAGTTTTCAGAACCATCACACCTCATATTAACTTCCAATCATTCCTCTTATAACCAGAGCAACCCACTTTATACAAATAAACACATTTTTACTGACACTTCCCTGAATAGTCTAAGTTTCTCTTTCTTTTATTGCCTTAGCTAATTTGATCTCACTTACTAATTTTTCTTCCATTACTCCTTAGCGTAGGAGTCTCTGTTAAGAACATTTCCTTATGAAAATCTAATTATCTTTTTACCAAATGGAAGTTCTTTTGTTATACCATTTTTTTCAATCCATTTTGTCTGCTTCAACTTCTAGTTCAAAGACATTTTCTTTCATAAAATATAAACATTTTATATTCTAATTTATCTTAGAAAAGTTATTTCTACATATTCATGAAAAATTGAAAATAAACTAAATGATAAATGATATATTTAAGTACATGGTAAAATACTCACTGCATGTTATTAAGTTTAAAAGGCTAGAAATAAACCTGTACACAGCTTATATTTTTTTCTAAGTATTTCAGTCTTCTCTATCTTATTCTCTGTATACAACTGAGACACAAAACCACACACATAAAAATCTACATATTATATTGGCAGTGTGTATATGTACAAATTATATTTTTATAATTTTATAGTAAGAAATAAACTTTGTTACATTGTCATTTCCATTCCCTGGGAAATTGAGTGTTATGGTGGTTACTTGATGAGAAAAACAGGTATACATCACGTCAGATATTTGAAACAAACAGGAATCACTGATGATTCATAAATCATGAATAAATGATGTCTGTTAAAACCCTCACCCCTATCTTGCCACTCCCCTATCCCTTTCCCCACTGATAACCAATAATTTGTTCTCTATATCTGTAAGTCTGTTTCTGTTTGTTATATTTATTCATTTTATTTTTTTAAATTCACATATTAAGTGAGAACATACTGTTGTCTTTTGTCTGACTTTTACTAAGTGTAATACACTCTGGGGCCATCCATGTTGCTGCAAATGGCAGAATTTCTTCCGTTTTTTGACTGGGTAATATTCCATTGTGCGTGTGTGTGTATATCCCATTTTCTTTATTCACTCAATCTGTTAATGGACATTTTTTTGCTTGTATCTTGCCTGTTGTAAATAATGCTGCTATGAACCAATATTGGGGCGCATGTATCTTTTCAAATTAGTGTTTTCCTATTCTTCAGATATATAATCAGGAGTTGAATTGTTGGATCTTATTTTTAGTTGTAGTTTTTTAATGAACCTCCATCCTGCTTTCTGTAATCAGTGCACAACAACGTACAGGAATTCCATCTTCTCTACATCCTTGCCAACACTTCTTATTCTTTGTCTTTTTGTTGATAGCCATTCTTACAGGTGTGAGGTAATATCTCATTGTGGTTTTGATTTGCATTTCTCTGATGATTAGTGATGTTGAACACATTATCATGTGATTTTTGGCCATCTGTATGTCTTCTTTGGAATAATGTCTATTGAGGACTCCTACCTATTTTTGATTGGATTTTTTATTTGATACTGAATTGTGTGAGTTGTTGATACATTTTGTTCATGTCATTTGCAAATATTTTCTCTGATTCAGTAGGTTTTCTTTTTGCTTGCTGATGGTTTCCTTTGCTGTGAAAAAAAACTTAACTCCCATTTGTTTATTTTTTCTTTTGTTTCATTTGCCTCAGAAGATAGATACAAATAAAAGTATTGCTACCATTTCTGTCAAAGCGTGTTCTGCCTATGTATTCTTCTAGAATTTTGTAGCTTTTGGTCTTATATTTAGGTCTTTAATCCATTTTAAGTTCATTTTTGGGTATGATGTAAGAAAATAGTCTAATTTCATTATTTTACAAGTAACCATCCAGTTTGCCCTATGCCGGTTATTCAAGAGACTGTCTCTTCCCCATTGCATATTCTTGCTCCATTTTTCATAATTGATCATAAGCTCATAGGTTTATTTCTGGACTCTCTATTCTATTTCATTGATCTATGTGTCTTTTTAGGTGCCACTATCATACTGTTTTGATCACATTAGTTTTATAGTATAAAGTCAAGGGGTGTGATAATTCCAGCTCTGTGTTTTTTTCCTCAGTATTGCCTTGGTTATTAGTGGTATTTTGAGTTTCCGTACAATTTTTAGAATTATTTGTTCTATTTGTGTGAAGAACACATTTGCTATTATGATAGGGATTGCATGGAATTTGTAGATTGCCTTGGGTAGTATGGTTATTTTAATAATATTAATTCTTCCAATTCATGAACGTAGTATATCTTTTCATCTGTTATGTTGTCTTCAATTTCTTTCAATGTTGTCTTATATTTTTCCAAGTACAGATATTTTACCTTCTTAGTTAAATTTATTCCCAGATGTTTTATTCTTTATAATGAGACGATAAATGGGTTTTATTCTTAATTTTTCTTTCTCAGAGTTTGTTGTTAGCATATAGAAATGGAACAGATCTCTGTATATTAATTTTGTGTTCTGCAACTTCACCAAATTCATTCAGGAGCTCTAGTAGCTTTGGGGGAGGCATCTTTAGGATTGTCTATGTATAGTATCATGTCATCTGCAAACAGTGACAGTTTTACTTCCTTCTTTCCAATTACTTTTATTTATTTGTATTGTTTGATTGCTGTGACTAGGACCTTCAAAACCCATCAATGAAAGTGATTAGAGTGGGCATCCTTGTCGTGTTTCTGGTCTGAGAGTAAATGCCTTCAGCTTTTCACCATTGAGCATGGTGTTAGCTGTGGATTTGTCTTATATAGCCTTTATTATATTGAAGGGTATTCCCTCTATGCCTACTTTCAGAAGAGTTTTTAATCATAAGTGGATGTTGAATTTTGCATCTATTGGGATGGTCTTATGATTTTTATTCCTCAGTTTGTTTAATGGGATGTATCACATTGATTTGCAGGCATTGAACCATCCTTGCTTCCCTGGGATAAATCCCACTTGATCATGGTATATGAAACTTTTAATGTGTTGTTGGATTCGATTTGCTAGTAATTTGTTCATGATTTTTGTATCTATGTCCACAAATCATACTGGCCTGTAATTTTCTTTTTTGTGGTATCTTTATCTGCTTTAGGTATCAGGGTGATTCTGGCCTTGCAGAGTGAGTTCTTAAGTTTTCCTTTCTCTGCAATTTTTTGGAATACTTTGAGAAGGACAGGCATTAACTCTTCTCTAAATGTTTGGTAGAAATCACCAGTGAAGCCATCTGGTCCTGGACTTTTGTTCATTAGGAACTGTTTTTATTACTGATACAATTTCATTACTGGCAATTGTTATGTTCATATTTTCTATTTCTTCCTGCTTTAGCCTTGGGACCTCTAGGGGTCCTGAAGCTGGTTTTAGTCCACTGGTGAGTGGGGTTGCATGTCAGGGCCACTGGCTCAGAGGCCCAAGGTGACCCTGAGATGTCTTGGCCTGCTGGTGGGCAGGGTCTGGGCCCAGGGAGTCCCAGGGCTGCTGCCAGCCTGCTGTTGTGTTGGCTGGGTCCTGACAAAACTGGCTGTGAGGCTGTCATGGTCCTGGGGCTGGAGTCCACCTCCTGGTGTGTGAGGTGAAGGTGCAGGGGATCCCAGTGTTTTTGCCTGTCTACTAGTGTATGAAGTTGGGCTTTGGGGCTAGTGCCAGCTCAGTGCAGGCAAAGCCATATCCTGGGGTCTCTGGCTGCAGATCCTAGGGTTCCCAGAACTGATGTTACACTGCTGGTAGGTAAGGTCAAGGCTCAGGGCATCCTGGCACTAGTGCTGTCTCACCAGTGGGTGGAACTCTGTCCCAGGTGTCTGACTGCAAGGCCCTGGGGGGATCTGGATTTTGTGTGTTTGCCTACTATTAGGTGGGGCTGGGGCTCAAGTGTTCCTGTTGCTGGTACCTACCCACTGGTAGGCAGAGTTGGGTTGCAGAGTCTCTGGCTGTTGGATCCTGAGGGTTTCAGGGCAAAAGTACCTACTTTGTGGTCTGTGGGGTCAGGTCCTGGACCCTCTTATGGACATTATCATGTCCCAGGGCATCTCTGGGCTCAAGGGGCAGCATGCCTGTTGGTGAGTGGTGATTTGTCATCACCCAGATTCTTGCTTGGCCTGAAGTATCCCACTACTGTTACAGACAGGGTGGTGTATGGGGATGGGTTTCTTTGCTAATAAGCTAGAGGGAGGATTCCAAAATGGCACTTTCTAGCATCAGTGTCTTTGTAGTAGAACAAGCTCCCCAAAACAGCTGCTGCCAGTGTAGGTGTTCTCAGGGTGAGCTCCAGTTGCCTCCTGCCTCTCTAGAGAATCTCCAAGATCTGCAGGTAGCTCTGACTTAGGCTCCTTTTAACTTACTGCTTCTGCCCTGGATCCCAAAACATGCTTCATCATATGGTAGTTCTATATTAAATTTTTGAAGGCATTCTATAGTGTTTTCCATAGTGTCTGGATCAATTTACATTCCTACCAACAGTGCATGAAGATCCTCTTTTCTCCATATCCTTGCTAACATTTGTTATTTTTTGTCTTTAGATAATAGCCATTCTGACAGGTATAAAGTTTTATCTCATTGTGGTTTTCATTTGTATTTCCCTGATAATTAGTGATGTTTAGCCTCTTTTCATGTGTCTGTTGGCCATCTGTATGTCTTTGGAAAAATGTCTATTCAGGTCCTCTGCTTATTTTGTAATCAGACAGTTTTTGTTGTTTTTTTTTTTTTTGAAATTGAATTTTATGAATTCTTTGTTTATTTGGGATACTAAGGCCTTATCAGCTATACTGTTTGCAATATCTTTTCCCATTCAGTAGGTAGTGTTTTTGTTGGTAGTTTCCTTTGCTGTGCAAATGCTTTTTAGTTTGAGTTTCTCTATTTTTGTTTCTGTATCTGTTTTTCTGTTGTTGTTTATCTGAGGAAACACATCCAAAAAATATTGCTAAGACCTATGTCAAAGAGATTACTGCCTAGGTTTTCTTCTGGGGGTTCTATGGTTTCGGGTCTTACAGTAAATTCTTCAATCCATTTTAAGTTTATTTCTGTATGTGTTATGAGAAAGTAGTCTATTTTGATTCTTTTGCATGTAGTTGTCCACTTTTCCAAACACCATTTATTGAAGAAGTAGTCTTTTCTCCATTGCAATATTCATTCCTCCTTTATTATAGATCAGTTGGCCATATATGTGTTGGTTCATTTCTGGGCTCTTTTCTGTTCCATTGATTTAAATGTTTGTTTTTGTATCTGTATCATACTGTTTTGATTACTATTGCTTTGTAGTATATTTTGAAATTAGGGAGCACGTTACCTCTATGCTCTTCTTTCTCAAGATTGTTTTATTTCTTTTAAAACAATTTTAGGACATTTAAAAAATCTCATATCCAGAAAGTTGTTTTTCAATTATGAGTTTAATAACTGTTTATTTAAAATCACTAATTGTTTCACTAAACATTACTTTAGAGTTTTAATTCCAATCCTTTCAGAACAGTCAATGCAATATCTTTTACATGTTTTTGTGTTTGGATGCTGCTATCACTTTTTAAAAATGATTTTATTTATATAGACTTTTTCACAAGAAAAATGATTTGTCTTTCTCTGTTTTTATTTTTGAATCTTTATTTTTCTTTAAAAATGTAAACAAACAAATGTTTCATTCCAGATGGTATTGACATGATCTAAGAGTCTGAGTTATTTTGTTTTCAACTCTCTTCAAAAAGCTCCTAAGGTCTTAATTTAGGAGTTGTCAATTTCTAGTTCTTTTTGTGCTTAAACTTTTTTCCATGTATGTATAAAACACAGTGAAGTAGATTTTTCTCGACAAGATATTTTGATCTAGGTAATCCCAGAATTGTCTAATTTAAGTAACTTATGTTCATCATTATTTATCATTTAAAGTGTTGTAAATACTTCATATAACAGCCAGGAAAAAAAAAAATGACTATTCAAGGCTAAGATCAGGTAATGATATGTTGATTTTTTTGCATTTTGTTACCTTGACAGCCAGGACATTTAGTGTCTCTCAGAAGTATAGTTATATATTTCTCAAAACTGATTATACCTAAAGATTCTACAAACTGATTTTCAAATGTAAGCTTTTAAAACTCTATGATAACAATTTAATGTTAGACCTATAAGGTTATACTGTCACTTTTTATAGAGGGTAGTTGTGCCATCCTGATCTTTTCAACTTTATTTTATTTGAATGATTTAATTTGATGTATTTTTATCCAGCTATTTAAAAATTATCATACATTGCTTATATTTTGTGAGATTTAAAAGTTAGCAATTAGACTACATTTTTCTTCAAGGAATCAGCTGAGTTGCCCTTAACAATGGAAATTTCTAATACAATTTCTATTGCTCTAAGAATATGATGTATATTGCATGTATATATGTACTCACATGCATACACACACTAAAAACATATACATTTGCCCACACAATACCTAGATAACTTCTTTATTACTGGTTTTTCCATCTCATCATTAATTTCGCAAATATATCATGAGAATTAAGGGAAAAAAATAAAATGCTAACAGTATCTCAAATCAATCTCTAGAAAACATAATTTTAAAGGGAAAATTTCTAAAAACTATTGGTTGAAAATAACAGCAGATTCTATTACAGTACTTGGAATAGTAAAAAAAAAAAAAAAAAAAAGAGTTACTGCTTTAAGGTTCTGATGAGTCCTTCAAGGTATATCTGAAATAAACAATGCCAGATGGCTGTAGGGGAGATCATTGCAATGATACTTATGAAGTCAACCCTTCATTGTTCATCAACATGGCAATGCCCATCTGCATTCTATAAACTCTATTACCTGAACCGGCCCTATACCCTCATTTTTATTGATAAGAATCAACTTTATTTTGCCGAGGTAAGTTCAGAAAAAAAGGCCAATTCATGTGCAAATAAACAAAAAACCTTGGTGGAGTCATCTAAAATCCATTTTGATTGTCTTAATAATTTCTCCCTAACTATGTGTAATCTTAAGAATGACCTTTTTGTTGACTATAGTACTTTGTTTAAAATTCACAGCTAATACTTGACAAATTTTCTCAAATTTTCTTATTCAAGACATCTTTACTAATGTTTCACTAGAATAATTTGTATTTATTAGATCAGTTAATAAATTTCAATCCACATTTTAATTCATCTCAAGTAACATTCATATTAGCCAAAATTACAGTGTAGGTGTTACATATAAATGAATGTTCCCTTTCATTTATGCTGCCACTATAACTCTGCCCATTATAATATATTAAACCAAAATATGAACATTTGTTAAATACTAAAATATTACTCTGAAATTACAGTATAGATGCATTTCATCATTGTGCTAAAATTTTGTCCTTATCCCATATAACACATACAAGAGTAGTCAGTTAATAATATCACCAGTGCTCTTTGATTTGTCTATATAACAGTATATATTAAATAATTATATGCAAGTCTATTTTTCTCATTAGTGATATTCTTACCTAATTGATTTTACCTAATTTATTTCTATAGCTTTTGTAGTAGCCATGTGGAGAATCATAATAACAAATAATATGTTCTCAGCATCACTTTGTTTTTGTATTCTGTTAAATTTCTCTTATTCATTTAATTGATTTTCCAAAAGCATATATAAAATCTTATTGTTTAAAACAATACTTAAAAGTACACCAGGGAGATCTCTTGCATCCCTATGAATTTCTGGGATATATTATATATGAAATATATATGTTATATATATGTGTGTGTGTGTGTGTGAAAGAAAAATCCACCTCTTGTTTTTCATCCATTTGTGTTGTTCTTTTTTTGTTTTCATTTTTGTTTTTGTCTTTGTCCAGACTGTTCTTCCTGACCAGATGAAAATTCCATATTACCTATCAACATTTTCCAGATTTTCTCCATTAGGGAAATATCTCACTATATTGAACTCCTAGGGTGTTATTTTATCTTTGGTTTATTTGTATCATTTATTTTTGTTAATTGCAATTATTTGTATATCCACTTATTTTCTTTGAAAACCTAAGCTACTTTAAGCTTAGAGTCTGGGACTTCTTAACTTTTATATCTTTAATAATAGTTATCATGAATGCTTGACAGTTATTACATGTTCAAATGACAAAGCAACAATTATGTTTATAAAACAATGTTTAAGAAATGAAGAGTTGTATGATATAATGTATGAGGTTGAGAGAGGTAAGATATGAAAGATCTTTCTGGTTATGGTAAGAGATTTGGATTTTACCCCTTGGGAAAAGGAAGCCATTAAAAATTTGAAGCAAAAGAGGAACATAGTGTGATTTATGTTTTAGAAAAACACTGGAGTGTCTTGAAGAATTCACTGTAGTTGGGCAGGAGAATAGAAGGAATTTTATTTAGTGGGATATCATCAACCCATGTAGAAATGACTATAGTTTTATCCAGGTAGTAATTTTGGAGTTCCTGAGAGGTAGTTAGTAGTAGTTAGAATATTAATATTTTGGGGAAAAGCAAATGATCATCTTCATAGATGTCAAAATGTTTGATAAAACACAACACTATTTCTTGACAAAAACACCAGACACACTAGAAATTAAAAGAAATTTCTTCAAGCTGAAAAAGGACATTCAAGAAAAACAGCTAAGATAAACTTAATGGTGCAAGAGTGAAGTTTTTCTTATAATTCAAGAACAAGACAAACGTGTTATCTTTGGTACTGAGTTTGTTTTGTTTTTGTTTATTTTGCTGATGAAATGTTTTGTAATTAGGTAGTGATTAGGGTTGTACAACTTTGTGAATATGCTGGATACCATTACATTGTATAATTTGGAAAAGATGAATTTTATGATATGTGGATTATGTATTAATTTTTAAAATGGTTATACCTGAAAATTAAACTTTCTGGAACTTGCTGCCAGAATATAATAGAGATAAAAAAAAAATACTTCAGGATTTTAACTTGAACAACTGGCAAAAAAACTTGTTACTTACTTAACTTAGAAAAAATTGGAAGAAGTATTATATTGTTATTGTTGGTATTTACTTGTATATTTATTTTTGTGGACAAAAAACAGTTTCAAAAACTAAATTTGATCTGTTAATCAAGTGGATTGACAAGTAGGTGAATTTGATAGTTATTTTATTTATCCATTTATTTTAATTGAAAAATAATTGGCATTCTATAAATTCACCTTTTAAAATCTATAAATTCAATGATTTTCAGTGTTTTCACAAAGTTGTGCAACCATCACTGTTATCTAATTCCAGAACACTTTTCTCAGACAAATAAGGAGACTCAATACCTATTAGCAATCACTGTCTATTTTAACCTTCCTTTCTCAGTCTTTCTTCCGTAACAATCTACTGTCTGTCTCTAGATTTGCCTGTTCTGGACATTTCATATTAATGTAATCATACAATATGTTTTTGTGAATATGGATTATTTCACTTAGTATAACATTTTTAATATTTGTCCATGGTCCCGTAGGTGTTGTTTCTTTTTTATATCTGAAATATATATTCTGTTGTATGAATATATTACATTTGTTTATCCATTAATCAATTTTTACTCTTTGGCTATTATGAATAATGCTTCTATAAATATTTGTGTACAGGTTTTTGCATGGACTTACATTTTTAGTTCTCCTGGGTATATACCTAGAAGTGGAATTGCTGTGCCATATGATACTTTATGTTTATCTTTTTGAGGAACTACTCAACTATTTTCCAAAGCAGCTGAAACATTTCATATTCCAACCAACAATATATGAGGGTTCCAATTCCCACCGGTTTCCAACACTTTCTATTTTCTGTCCATCCTGCTGTGTGTTAAATTCTGTCTCATTGTGGTTTTTAACTTGCATTAGTCTAATGATATTTATGTTGGGCAACTTTTGTACTTTTTGTCCATTTACATATATAAACTAATTATATTAACATGTACAATATATTATACACTTGTTAATTATCATATATGTGTATGTATAAAAACATTTATTGCATTTACTTGCCCATTTCTGAATTAAATAAACAGCATGAAATATTGTGTAAGTTTAAGGTATAAAGCATGTTACTTTGATACATTTATATATTGAATATGATTGCTTATATGATATTTACTACAGTATATAGTTATAGTACAATATTATTGTCTACATTCATTATATTGTACATTAGATCTCTATGGCTTATTTTCTACTCATCACAAGTTTGTATCCTTAAATACCATCACCCTTATCTACTCCCTTATGTCTCCTGGTAACCACCATTTTACTCTGTTTTGGTTTTTTTTTTTTAACAGGTTTAACTTTTTTAGATTTTATATGTGAGTGATATTGTACCATATTTGCCTTTCTCAGTCTGACATATCTTACTTAGCATAAGGTACTCAAGATCCGTTCGTGTTGTCACAACTGGAATGATAGCCTCCTTTCTCATAACTGAATAATATTTATTATGTATACGTACCACATCTATTTTTTTTAATCTGCTTATATGCTGATGGGTATTTGGGTTGTTCACATATCTTGGCTATTGTGAATAATCCTTCAATAAATGTGGGAGTGCATATATCTCAACAAAATCCTGTTTTCATTTCCTTTGGGCATATTCCCAGAAGTGAAAAATCACTGATTTTTATTTTTTGTGAAATCTCCGTTTTGTTTTCTAGAATAATTGGACCAATTTATATTTCTACCTATAATGTATAAGGGCTCCTCTTTTACTATGTCCTCACCAGTGTCTGTTGTCTGATCTTGAAACTAGCCATTGTAACAATTGTGAAGTGATACCTTCCTGTGGTTTTGATTTGCATTTCCCTGATGATTAATGATGTTGAGCATCTTTTCATGTGTGTGTTGGCCATATTGATGTCCTCTTTGGAGAAATATCTGTTAACTCCTTTTGCTTACTTTTTAATTGGATTGTTGGGGTTCTGTTGTTGTTGTTACTAGGTTGACTGAGTTCTTTATATATTTTGGATATAAGTCTCTTATCTGATATATGATTTACAAAACTGTTCTCCCATTCTATTGGTTGTCTTTTTATTTTACTAATTATTTCTTTTGCTATGCAGAAAACTTGAGTTTGAAATAGTTTTATTTATTAATTTTTCTTTTGTTGTTTGTGCTTTTGGCACAATGTGCAAAAATCATTACAAAGACCAGTATCAATGAGCTTCATCCCTGTGTTTTTATTGAAACTTTAGGTATCATGTCCTATGTTTAAGTCTTTTATATATTTTGAGTTAATTTTTATGACTGATGTGAAATAGGGGTCCAATTTCATTGTTCTGCATGGGTTTCTCCAGTTTTTCCAGCATCATTTGTTGAAGAGACCATTCTTTCCCTGCTCTCTTGTCAAATATTGTTGACTGTATACACTGGGATTAAATTCTGGGTTATCTATTCTGTTCCACTGGTCGGCATGTATATTTTTGCACCAGTGCTATACTGTTTATTACTATAGCTTTGTAGTATAGTTTGAAATCTTGAAGCATGATACCCTCTGAATTTATTCTTACTTCTCAGGATTGCTTTGGCTGTACAGGGTCTTTTGCAGTTCCACACAAATAATAAAATTATTTTGTTTATTTCTGTTAAGAATGCTTTTGGCATTTTGATGGAGATAGCATTGAATCTGTAGATGGCTTTGGGTAATAGAGCCATTTTAACAATATTAATTCTTCCAATCTAAGAACATCTTTCCATTTGTTTGTCTTCCATTTCTTTCAGCAAAATCCTGTAGTTTTCATTTTATAGAACTTTCACTTCCTTGGTTAAATTTATTCCTAAGTATTTTATTGTTGATGCTATTTTAAATGGGACAGTTCTCTATTTCTTTTTAAGTTTCTTCATCATTAGTTTAAAGGAATGCAGTTGATTTCTGTATGTTGATTTTATATCCTGCCACTTTACTGCAATTGTTGATTAATTCCAAGTTTTTGACTGACTTTGGGATTTTCTGTGTATAAGATCACATTATCAGCAAAGGGTGACAATTTTGCCTCTTCTTTTCTGCCTCAGATACCTTTTATTTCTTCATCTTATCTAGTTTCTCTAGTCAGTACTATATTGAATAGGAGTCATTGAGAGTGCCATCTCTGTCTTACTTATGATCTTAGAGGAAACCTTTTTTATTTTTCTTTATTTAATATGTTGGCTATAGATTTGTCATATAGGGTCATTATTATGTCAGGGTATGTTCCTTCTATACCCAATCTACTAAGGGTTTTTATCACAAAAGGGTGTTGTAGTTTGTCATTTTTTTTTCCTGCATCTGTTAAAATAATTATGCAATTTGTATCTTTAATTTAATTGATGTACTGTATTATATTCATTGATTTGCTTATAGTAAACCATCCTTATAGCTCAGAGATAAATCCCACTTGGTCATGGTCTATAATCCTTTTAAAGTGTTCTTGGATTTGATTTACTAATTTTTGTCGAGAATTTTTGCATCTATGCTTATCAGGGATATATGTTTATAGTTTGTGTTGGGGGCATCATTATCTGGCTTTAGTATCGAAGTAATGCTGACTTAGTAAAATTAGTTTAAAAGTGTTCCCTTGTCAATGTTTTGGAAGAGCTTGAGGAGGATTGGTCTTAATTCTTCTTTAAATGTTTGGTAGAATTTTCCAGTCAAGCTATACAGTTCTGGAGTTTCCTGTGTTGGGAGATTTTTAATTATGGATTCAATTTCTTTACTCCTTATTGGTCTGATCAGATTTTCTATTTATTACTGATTCAGTCTTGGCAGGTTGTGTGTTTCTAAAAGTGTATCCATTTATTCTAGATTATGTAATTTGTTGACATGTAATTGTTCAGTCTTTATGATTCTATGTATTTCTGTGGTATCAGTTGTAATGTTACCACTTTCATTTCTCATTTTATTTATTTGAGTCTTTTCTCTTTTTCTTAATTAGTCTAACTAAAGTTTTTGTCAATTTTGTTTATCTTTTCAAAGAAGCAGCTCTTAGTTATGCTGATCCTTTCTATTATTTTCCTGTTCTGTATTTGTCTCTTTCTCACTCTGAACTTTATCATTTCCATCCATTTTGCTAATTTAGACTTTTTTTTTTTCTTATTCTTTTAGATCCGTGAGGTGTAAAGTTAGGTTGTCTGAGATCTTTCTAATTTCTTGATATATGAGATATTTGCTATAAACTTTCCTCTTTGAACTGCATTTCCTGCATCCCATAATATTTGACATGTAATATTTCTATTTTCTTTTCATTTCACTGTCTTGATATTTGGAAAGTTTTTTTATTTCTTCTTTGACTGAATGATTGTATAGAAGCATGTTGTTTATTTTCCGAATATTCATAGATCTCACTTCACTCTTGTTGATTTCTAGTTTCATGCCACTGTGGTCAAAAAAAGTAGTTGGCATGATTTCAGTCTTCTTAAATTTGCTAAGATTTGTTTTGTGGCCTATCACATAATGTATCCTGAAGAATATTCCCTGTCACTTGAGGAGAATGTGTATTCTGCTGCTGTTGGGTGGAAAGCTCTGTATATGTCTGTTAAGTCCATTTGTTCTAAACTGTGGTTAAGTTCCAAATTTGCCTTGTTGATTTTCTGTCTGGTCAGTCTGTCCATTGCTGACAGTGAGATATTTAAGTCCCCACAATTATTCTATTGTTGTCTATTCTCTCTTAAGATATTTTATTACTTGATTAATATATTTTAATGCTCAAGTTTGGGGAACATATATATTTGCAGTTGCTGTATATTCTTGATGTACTAACCCTTTTATCAGTATATAATGACTTTTTTGTCTCTTGTTACCTTTTTGCTTGAAGTCTATTTGGTCTAAGTATGGTTACACCCACCTTCTTTTGGTTTCTGTTTACTTGGAATATCATTTTCCATCCTTTCACTTTGTGCCTGTGTGTGTCATTAGAGCTTAAACAAGTCTCCTTAGGCAGTGTATACTTGTGTCTTATTTTTTCATCCATTCAGCTACTCTGTGCCTTTTGACTGGTCATTTACAATTAATTTACATTCAGGGTGATTATTGTTACATAGTGACTTATTACTGCCATTTTACCTTTTGCCTTCTGATTATTTTCTCTCTCCATTGTTTGTTTTTTTCCCCTTCTGTTTCTGTCTACCTTTGTAACTTGATGGTTTTCCCTAATGATTTTCTTAGTCTTCCCTTTTTTTGTTTTGTGTTTCTGCCGTAGAATTTTGCTTTACGGTTATCATAAGATTTCCATAAAACATCTCATAGATAATGTAGTCCTTTTTGTACTGACAGCAGTTTATCTTCATGTGCTCATAAGGTTCTACCTTTTTATTCCTCCCCTTTTATACTATTGATGCCACAAATTTTCTCTTCATACTGTGATTTTGTAGTAGTTATAGTTATTTTTAATGTTCTTTTCCTTTAAACGTTATGCTGTAATTAAGAATTAAGAAATAATTATACAATTCTAAAAAAGTTACATATTTAAATCATTAAATTCTATTTACCAATTTAATTGAAGATTTGCATAATTTCATCTTTTTGTTTCAGCTTCAAGAACTCCTTCCAACATTTCTAATAAGGCAGGGCTAGTGGTGTTGAACTCCCTCAGTTTTTGTTTGTCTGAGAAAGCCTTTATTTCTCTTTTATATCTGAAGGATAATGTTGCCTTATAGAGAATTCTTGGCTGGCAGTTTTTCTCCTGGCTTGTAGAGTTTCTGTTGAGAAATCTGCTGAGAGCCCAAGGGGAGTTCCTTTGTACATTACTGTCCTTTTCTCCCTGGCTATCTTTAAAATTCTTTATTTATCATTGACTTTTTAAAAAAAATCTGTTTTTTAATATAACGTGTCTTGGAGAAGGTCTTTTGCATTGAAATAATAGCGTGTTCTATCGCTTTGTATGTTTGTATATCTAGTTCTTTTTTCAGGTTTGGGGAGTTTTCAGCTATAATTTCTTTAAATATGCTCTCTTTCCTTCTCTCCCTCTTCTTCTGCTATACCCATTAACTTATTTTGGCTTTTCTAGTGGAGTCAGTTAGAACTTGTAGAGTTTCTTTGTTTTTTAAAATCTTAGTTTTTTCTTCTCTTATACCTGAATCATTTCTATATTTCTGTCCTCAAGCTGGCTTATTTTCTCTTTCATCTGACATGCTCTATTTTCAATGCATTCTAATGCAGACTTCACTTCATTTACTGAGTTCTTTAACTCCAGAATATGTGCTTGGTTCTGTTTTTAGAATTTCATTTCTTTGGTACTCATTCTGTTTGTTTATTTTATTTCTGAGATAATTGAATTACCTTTCTGAGTTTTCTTATAGCTTGCTGAATTTCTTTAAACAGCTATTTTTAATTATTTGTCAGTTAAATGACAGTATTCTGTGTCTTTGGATTTTGTTGCTGGAAAATTATTTTCTTTTTCTTGATACTCTGTGACTGACTTTTTCATAATGTTTGATATAAAGTGCTTCTATTGCCACATTTAAAGTAATAAACCCTTTTTTTTTATTTAGACAAGGCTTTCTTTACTTTGATTCTAAAAGTTCAACAGGTTGGCAATTAGGAGCTTTTCCGGAAGGTGGTGATATAGTGCATGTTTTGGGTTGATCTTAATGGAGCTGACTTGTTGCTAAGGTTGAAGCATGTGCATAAAACAGAAAAAGTTGAAGGAAAAAAAAGGGCAGGTAGTGGTAGAGTCAGGGTAAGTGTGTATTTAGCATTTGGAACTTTAGGAGTGCCCATAGAGGGGAATTCCAGAGGTCTTTGGTGGTCCTCTTGTCAGAATCCAGGGCCAGAGAACAGAAAACTCTTTCCTCCAGTTTTCTTTGTCTACTTAATTGCCTTTCCTCTTCTTCCACCCAGTCACCACAGTTTGCCCTCAGAGAGAGCAGTGGGTCCCTCCAGGTGCAGCATGTGTGGCCAGGCAGACCCCTGCTTTCCCCACTCACTCCCCTCCTCTGTCAGAAAGGTCTTGCTGACCAGCTGGTAGACCTGCCTCCACCTCCTATGCTGAAGATGCTTCTGCCACTTGGACTCTGTCACCAATCCCCTCCCTCAACAGCTCCTGTGGGTTTTAATCCACCCTTTTTTGGGTGCACAGATGAGTGGATCTCTCTAGTGTCCTGGTTTGCTAAACAGAGCTGCTTTCTTTCAGTTATGGATGTCCAATTATCTGTACACTGCAGGAGAGATAAAAAGGAACTCATGCCTTCTGATGCTGACATCTCCCTGCTCATTTTTAATTGGATTACTTGATTTTTCTTGTTTTTGTTGTGAGTGTTCTTTATATATATTCTGGATATTAGTCCTTTATCAGAAATACGATTTTCAAATATATTCTCCTATTTTGTGAGCTTCTCTTTTTTGTTCTTTGTGGTACAGTTTTAATTTTGACGAAGTCCAATTTCTCCATTTTTCTGATTTTTTTCTTTTTTTCAATTTTATTAAAGATTGTCTTAATTCATTAAACTGATTTTACAATCCACTAATGCGAGGAGATCTGCAATTTGACAAAAAAGACTGATTTTATAGATCATCATAGAAGTAAGTGTGCATAAAGGATACATAAGTCTAAATCATTACACTTTCCAAAATTCAATGGTTGTAAGATGTGGAAGAAAAATTAAAGGAGACCTAGGAGTGTCTTAAGCAATAAAGTTGGTGATAACCAAGAGAAAATGTCCTGGGGACCAAGTATTAAGAGAGGTCCAATAAAAATGTGATATCAACTGTGTCAAAATTTTATCCAATAGGATGAGAACTAGAAATAATCATCTTGCTTTTTCAGATCCTCATGATCTCCAGAATTAGCATTATTCTCTCAGCAGACTGGAGAGAAAAGGAAAACAAAACATTAGTTATGAAATCAGATTTGTTATTTATAATTCCACATAATATATTGCTAACTGTTTCACTATGAATTCTTCTTGTAATTTATTTTTATATTTAATATTGTTAAACTCATTTATATATATATCTTTTCCTTTTTTGCTGTGTGGCAGAAGGAATTGTTTTCAAGCTTGATAGGCACCTTTTTTATTGGATATTTTTTAGGAGGCTGGCAACTGGCAACTTGCTTTATGACTTCTTTATTGTAATTAGCAATGGTGACAAAAATATAAACCTAACAGTGTCATTTGTCAAGTTCCAGTTCTCTTTAACTGTCTTTCACAAGTTCCATTTTCATCATGCATAAAACTTATGAATTACACCCAGTAATAAGCAAGATTTATTTGTCTCTTAAATAAATCAAAAAAATAATATTTTGTATGGAGAAAGAGTGCCTTACCCAGGTAAAAATTATAAAAACAAAACAGAGCAAATCTGGTTGGTAGTCTTGGGTCATATTCCTGTCTGTGGCACTGATCTATGTTTCTCTGCAGTGCCTCTCACTATGGAAGTGAGGCACTCGACAGAAATATTGGACTGTAAAAATAATAAATGGGTAGTGAAACTTCCTTCCCATCTTTAGTATATAGTTTCTGTGTCAAGTTGAACACTGAAGGAATCAAGCTCCACAAGGCTTGTGAATAAAATTAAGATTACTTCAAACTGAAGCAGTTTTATTCATGCGTCATTTCTTAATCATTTCCATACCTCCTCTTCAACTGTTTTTAAGAATAGAACTACTGGACAAATCATAAACTATTCTGTTATATCATATTAGGACTATTTTATTTTAGGGAAGAAGATACAGCTTTTGCAGTTTATATCAAGGAATAAAAAATTTACACTTGTGATAAATTTAGGCCTTTTAGTATTTAGATGTAAAGGCTACAGGCGTTGAGAGTCTTCTGTGTTGGTGTTACTTGCCAAAATTAATGAGGCTGTTTACCCAAATGCTCAGAAAACTACAAAATAGAGTAAAAATGGTGAAACTTATTGGAAGAGTGGGTGGTGCACATTTTTTTCTTCATTGTGAACATGAGCTAATATGATATTGGTTGCAGTAGTTAGAGGCAAGTTCAGCATGACTGGAGTATCATAAACCAACTCTACCAAACAAAGAGATGCAGCACAGTTGTAGCTTTATATAAAATTCTATGCAAAGCACAAATAAAAGAGGGCAGCTAGATGTGAGAAATCCATTAATAACTACCATAAGCTCTTCACTGGCAGCATTTTTCTCTGTGAAGACCACAGCATAGTGAGATAGGGTGTTATAAGACATAAGATCACTAACCGATCTGGTCAAAAATACTCATGTTCTATCCCTGGCCTTTTTACACAGTGGCAATCTAGTCTAGATCCCTCTAAATTAAAGATTTGGGAACTGTACAAAGGGCTTCTGTTAGTTTAATATTGGTGATAGATATATTTATGATTGACTGGATTAACTGATGCATTTTAATGCTAATTTTTAAGACTGTAGTATCACAACTATGGAAATTCTAAAGAAACTCTTAAAAATTCAAGTTGGACCATCATAGAACATGCAATCATGCAAGCACTTTACGTTTAGAAGGCAGTAACTATGCATACCACCATGTGTATATGTGGGATTCTCTATTTGCAACATTTGTTTTTAAATGCCATGTTTCTGATGTAATACTATATACCAGACATATTGTTAAAGATATTTCAGTCTCCAATTTTAACCAATGTATTTGAAGACTTTGCTGTGTGCTTTGAATGGTCCAGACTCTGTATTAGGAGTAGTAATGCAATAGTGAGCAAAAACTGACCTGGTCTCTGCCCTAGTAAAGTCACCTTTGTAACGGACTAGACAGAAATTAATAAAATAATGATAAAAAGTAACTAAGCCCTACAGATTATAAATAAATCTTCCCAAATTATACATTTAGTAAATCGCTGAGCAAAGAGGGAAACCAGGTCTGTCTCATTCCAGACCCCATGCTCTTAACCACTTCATTATGTTGTAGTTTCTACTGCTGTTGAACAGTTACCTTGTTCCTTGTGAGGATAAGTAAAAATCAAATTACTCAACTTTACAAATTTTTTTTATTTTATAAGAAAATATTTGAAATTCAATCCCTTTGAGTCTAAAAACATTAAAAACATATTTTTTACTACTACTAAGTAATTTTAATGGTAACTTTAAAATACAAATTCTTAGGTAAAGTGGTCATATATTATTAAGAGTTAGATATTCAATATTGATTATTGAGGAAGTTTTTTCCCACCTTACACAATAAAATGAATTTTAATTTAGGTATTTTAACTCTAACAATAAGGGCTAATCAACTTCAAATTTATACTAGTCAGAATAAGCTAGGATGTTCTATTATTGTGATAATAAATAAGACATTATTTCAGTTGATGAACATGAAATTCATTTCTTCATTACAGCAAAATCAGATATGAGTCATGATGCCCTCTAAAAGTTCACTCAGTCATCCAGGTTTTATCTTGTGACACTGCCATTAAAAAAAAAGAAGAAGAAAAGAAGAAGAAAAAGCAAGGTACAGACAGTCTTGCAGTGTTTTATGGTGAAGCCACAAATTTAATTTCCTCCAGTCACACTGGAGGCCAGAACTTGGAACCCAGACACATGACTTTAATCCTAGTAAAAGTGGGGCTGGGGAATATCTTCTTGTGTATCCAGAAAGATAAATATAACACAGATTCGAGACACAGTATTTCCACTGCAACGTAATGTTTGGGTAAGTTTGAAAAGTACCATCAATTTGTAAACATTTCTTTTACACACATTGTTATCACAATAAGAAGGGAATAATTATTTCACATACCTCCAATTATTTGGTATTTGTATCCTCGACCAATTTGAAATACTGGTCACTATACAAATATTAGTGATTCAACTATGCAACACAAATATAGCTGAAATATAGGGAGAAAAAAATGATCATAGCATAGATATAAAGAATCTTCTGAAAGTCCACTTAGTAGGCAATGTGTTAATCTGGCCACACATAGCAAAACCTAAGTTGTCCAAGGTATAATAGTCTTATTTGGGAAGAATGAATGAATTAGAGCAATACAACTCTAAAAGAGTCCGCTACATTTTGCAAACTTGATCCTTATTGTATCTGGGGCATACACAGAGAGTGTGAGTCATTGTTTGATTTTTGTTGTCACTGTTTTCATCCATAATTGTATTGCCACTATGATTGATTACATATGAATTTTAATGGAATTTTCCTGGATGTTGAAGTGCTTCTTTCCTCTTTAATTTACATGTCTCAAGAAATATCTAGTCAAATAACTGAATGTAAAAATATTTTCACTGAATAAAATGAACTGAATAAAAAGATAATTTATGTATAAGTATATATCGATAATATATTTCACATTCAAGTACATGGCCAGACTTAGATATTGGCTATTGATGTTTGTATACTTGCTCAAAAGCCAAGAAACCCCAAATTTTACCAAGTTTAAAAATTAAACAGAATTTACTGACCATTTGTATCAGTAATTTCCTTAAATTTTAGAAAATTAGTGGCCATCCTTCAGTAAATGAATAACTGAAATGTTATTTTCATATTTGTTTCATTCATATTTATATTTGTTCATATAATGAAATACCACATTGGAGATAAAAACTTATGGCTTAAATTTATGTATGTCAACATGGAAACATCTTCCAATGCAGTTTACTGAAAGGCAGTTACTGAATGAACATACAATTTATGTAAATTTTTTAATAGTTAATTACAATATTTATAGGTGTAAAATAAAATAAATATTATCCTGGTTACCTGACTTTTGTAGATGAATTTGGGAATGGTCCTGGGATGACTGACAAAAGAAACTTTAAATTTAACTGAATATTTTATTTCATAGGTACAAAGAAAATAGACAAATTAATAAGGATAATTTATAAATGATGAAATAGACTTTTTTTTGGTTATTGTTTTTAATTTTTCTCTATTTAAAAAAATTCTCTTTTTAAGAAAAATATTGAAAAATGTTCCCCCAAATTTTTACTTGTAAATTTATGAAAATATTTGTATGTAACACATGCTGGTCCTAAGGGAAATTTGGTTAAAATTCTCAATGTAATTACAGACCAAAAATATGACCTTTGTTAAAGTGAAAAGTGTTAACATATTAGACAAATACATTTCTAAGATTCTGGCCAATAAGTAGGAGTTTCAAGGCATCTGTGTCTAACGCCATGGGAGATGGCAATCAGGAGTAGGAGAAGTGTGCATTGAATTTTGTATATTTCAAGAGATTAAAGCTATTGAAATTGTAGCAATAAAACTGGGGCAAGCAAATAAGCTTATTCTTACCATTAGATGAAAGAATCTAATTTAGTATAAATTGACTCTGTGGATTGAAGAGTAATGGAAGGGAAGTATTTGGGAGACTTTTTATCTTTTAAAGTAGGTTGGAGTGAGAGTATATTAAGTGAGGTCAAAGAAAAGAGAAATTGTCAGCCTTGCTAATTTCGTAGACAGGTCTTTGCTCCCTGAGAGAACAGCCATCTGGTGAGGAGATTCTTTTTATCATATTACAATCCTTTATTTAGAACCTTTCTCAGGAGTGTGAAGTTATTGCTAACATTATGATTAATGATATTTCTAAACACCTATGAAGATATGGGCATTGATATGTTAAGCAAAGCACATTTAAGTAAGATTGAGCAAAGGAAACTATTATCATTTACTGCAAAAACCTGAGGTACGCATTTGTGCATGTGTATGTATGTGTGTGTGTCAAATTCTTGTTTAATTTTCTGTTTTTCAGATACATGAACTGAGATTCTCGGATGTTAAGGAACTTGACCATAGTCACTTATAAAAACCTGCAGAGCTGACTATAATTGTGGACCTTACCGACTGACCAAGGAACCCATCCTCAAATTCAAAGGTAATCAGAATTTGCTTAAAGACATCTTAAGCATAACTGAGGTAAGAAATGATACTCTAAGTAAGTGGACTGATATCAACAAAGAGGTTTCTTTCTTTTCTTTTTTAAGGTGTATTTTAGGTATAGCAGAATGTGACAGAAAGAATATGGGCTCTGGTGAGAAAAAAAAAAAAGATTAGAATCTCTGAAAATTAACTTTCAGTCTAAATCTCAGATCTCAGTTTTCTATTCATTAAAATGGAGGATATAAAATTACCTCATAGGATTAGAGTGAGGATAAAATGAACAAACAAATGTCACTTAGCCAATAGACAAATGACATTTAGCAAAAAAAAAAAAAAAAAGCAGAAATAGAAGTAGAATATGGGATGAGACATTTATATTTCAGTTACTGTTTTTTCAAGGTATTCTTGATCCCTGACCTGCCTTAATATTCTTCTTTTTAAGGATAATAGTCCTGGTGTGAAGTCTGAGTCTTCACACTTCCCTAAATTTATCTGAAAATATAAGCCATTTTAACCTAGCTTTGGTTTCTAAATCAGTGATATGAGAAGATCTAGGAGACAGGAAAGCTAGGATTAGAAGAATGATGTTCTTAAATAAATGTATACATTGATAATCAGTCTCCCCTGTACTGTTAAATATGAACTTTATAAACTTGTTCACAGATGTAGTAGGAATCAGAAAACCATGTTCTATTTCCTGCTTTACCACTAATTCACTGTATGAGTGCAGCTACTAAATTATCCTTTCTCTATTTTTGGTTTTGCTGCGTAATTTTTAAAAAAACAAACAACCAACCAAAGTTTTAACACCCCTTAACTCTGTTGGATTGATCTTTTTTTTTTTTTTAATTTCCATGGGAATTACATTGATTTTCATGCACAAGAAATAAGCATTCATTTAAAGCTTTATAAAAATATCTTCTATCTTATTTATATTTCTTTAGAGTTTTTGATTTCCTTTTACTCAATGACCTATAAGATTGATTAATTCCTCAAACCTGTATATTGCTCCAATAATGAAGAAAGATGATCTGAAGAATAGTTTAATTCTTTTCAAAGCTATTTCCAGGATTGTTCTTTTTACAGTCTCCTTTAAAATATTTTTAGAGGAAGTAGATGGCTTCATCCTGAAACAGGATGAGAAAAAATAAGGTCACCAGAGTCTTAAAGTCAAGGGCATCATAGTGCTAGGGACATTGACAGAGCAACGTGAACTAGAATGAGACACGACAGCTGGGCCTCCCAGGCAGTGTCTGCGCTAGTAGAAAAGACTTCTTATATATTCTGCATGTAGCCAGCTGGGTGGGACAGATTATAAACAAATCTGATGGCAGATGTTATTCCAGGTGATTTGACCAAACAGGCATTTTTCAGGGGTGTCTTGCAGTCATCAGAAAGAAAACTAATAGATAGGAAGGCTACCAGTAATCAAACATACATAATGAGATCAAAGCAGATTCAGAATGGGGAAAGCAGTCTTACATGGTTACACTAGAGTAAGTTGTTGTATGTGTTACATCAACACACATATATAGTAGAAATTTCAGAACATGGGTGCTTGAGGGAAGCTTTTGAAGTTCAATATCTGGAGTTAAGTTGTCAACTAAAGTGAGAGAGTATTGGATAAGTCCAGAATTCCTGAGTGAGACTGCAAATCCTTGGTATAGGATGACACCTTGCTTACAGGTAAAACTTGCTTACAGGGCTAGAAGCAAAGGACTCCCTATATTCTCAGATATCTTCGGAATGTACTCTTTTGTCTTATTATCTCTAACAAAGACATTGTTTTACTTGAAATTCCCTGAAGTGGCGGTTTCTCATTTTTCCCTACCATACCAAGCCATAACATTTTATAAGTATGTTTCTTCCCTGTTAACATTCCCAGATAGTTACTTGTATAATTTCATACAGATTTTTATTTAGTCAAAGTTCATGGAACTTCAGTATATCATTCTCTTCTCTCTTTGTGGCTGTCATGCCATGATGCCCTCTTCATTCTCAACCACATACTCAGTGAAGTTTTTGGCAACATACTCCTCTGTGTTACTAAAAGTCTCATGATCATTTCACATGACTTTAATGTTCATAACATAGCATAATCAAAATATGAGCTTCAAAGCCCCTTGATCTCACAATTTTATTGTTAACACATCAATTTCCAAAGCCAAATCCAGAAACTTGTCATCATTCTAAGAAATATTTTATCAAGATTGTCAATATCCATGTGAACCCTCTAGTAATTAAAATAACAATTTAATAACTGTATTAAAATGTAATTAACTTACAATAAACTACATATATTTAATGTACAATATGTGATAAATGTCAGTTTATGTATGCGTCATGAAGTATCACCACAATCAGAATAACAGACTTGTCCATCACCCTCATGCCTCTCTGTAATTTCTCTGTTGACATTTCCCATACATCTATCTCCAGACAATCATTTATTTGCTTTCTGTCTCTACATATTAGATTGCATATTATAGGGTTTTATATAAATCTAGTATTTACTCTTTATTTTGGTCTAATTTCTTTCATTCAGAGTAAATATTTTGAGATTCAACATGCTATCATATGTACAAATAGCACATGCCTTTTTGTTGTTAAGTAGTATTCCATTGGAAAACGTACCAACATGTCTTTATCCTTTCACATCTTGATGGACTTTGCTTTCTTTATAGTTTAGTCCATTAGACATAAATTTGTTACATCAGTTATGTGAACTGGTTGAGAATGTTGTTGAAGTCTTCTGTATTCTTACCAATTTTCTATTTGTCATATCAACTATTTAAAGAAGAGTACTGAAATCCTTAACTACATTTGTGAAGTTTTCTATTTGAAGTACTGCCTGCTTTTGCTTTGTGTATTTTGAGGCTCTGTTAATAGGTGCACACATATTTTAGATTATGTTCTCATCATAATTTTATCTTTTCTCATCATAAAATGATCAGTCTTATCACTGTTATTACACTTTGCTCTGAAATCTAATTTTTCTAGGCTAAGTACAGCTACTCTACATTTCTTTTGATTAGTGTTAGTGTATCCTTCCTCACTGTTTTACATTTAACTTAGGTTATTCTTTATATGTAAATAGTTATGGTTGGGTTTTATTTTTTTATTCAATCTGTTAATCTCTGGAATTTGATGCAGTGCTGTTATCATTTACTTACTGTGATTATTGATACAACTATGTCTAAATATTAAATACTTCTTTCTAGTTTCTAATACTTCCATTTATTCTTTGTCCCTTTTTGCATATTTTTCTGACTTCTTTTGGATTAATTTACTACATTTTGTAATTCAGTTTAACTTTCTTGTAGGTTATTAGTTATAACATTGTTTTGTTATTTTTGTATTAGCTTTTGGCTGTTGTGTAAATCTTTTACTTATCACATCTATTTCAAGCATTCTGTACAAATCTTAGAGTAGTCTTAATGATTTCCTCTAGGTTTTCATGCTTTTGTTGTCATACTTTTTATTTCTACCTATAGTGAAAATGCCAAACTTTTTATTTTGCAGTTATTTATATAAGAAAGCATTTTAAAATGTTACATGCTCTTTTTCTTCTTGTAATTTGAAGTATGAAAATCATAGTGTCTGAGTACACACCAAAGGAAAAAGAAAAGTACAGCTGTGGCTCTGACTGGCTTTGAGTTCAGTGATGAGTGATTCAGAGTTGGGTGATGGTCTCTGGTATATCATTTTTTCCCGGAGCTAGAAACAGATAAGGGCACTGACTCAGTGTTCCCCTTGTGAGGTCCACCATTGTTCTAGGGCTAACAGGAAAAACGTCATAATTTAGCTACAATGATAATGCTTTGGTGAAAATTTTTATTCAGTTTTACCACATTTTAAATTTATATTTAATTTCTGGTTTTAGTTCAGTCATTATCCCTCTTTGGTACTCTATATTACAATATAGTACAATTTTTTTATAAGTGTTGCTTAATGAATCTATAAGGGGCTACATTTTCTTAAGAGTAAAGTCCTGTTTTTTTTTTTCATTTAGAATTTTTAGTTTTATTGTTATTGAAAGATAACTTTTACACATATTTTATAGATTGTCTTAATCATGTATGCATGTATACAGAGGAATATATACATACAAATGATAACATAAGTAAAATAAATAAATAGGTTTGAATAAACCTCAAATTTTTAAAAGTTAGAGTCTTAGTCTGTAACATCACTTCTCAGTTATCAGTGTTCATTAAGAGAGCTCTATACTTTCAAGGATACTAATGATGCAGTGATTTCAAGTTACTAAAATGTAAAATAAAATGTACAGCTTATAATTCATTAAATGCAGTTTTAGTTCTATAATTCAAAATGTTTTATTGAATATCTTATTTGTACTAGGCTAGGCTATGTGCTAAGAAAGGAGATACGCCAGTGAACAAGAGAAATACAGTCACATAGAGTTGTGGGCAGATGGTATTTGCTTGTTTTATTCATCTTCTTATTTCTAAACCTTATACAGTATATATACTGTATTACACTGGCTTATCATAAGGATTAAAATGGTAAATGTACACAAAACTTTAGATAGAACTGAACTTTGAGATTCATCCCTGAAATCATTTGCATAGTTCTAGGGAAGTTATAAACAAAGGTTGATAATTAGCACATTCTCTTATATGAACATTAATATGTTGCTTGATGGAGATAATATTGTTGATTAAGAAGATGGTAAATCAAGGTAAATCATATCTGTAAACTCAAAATAATCACACACTTTCTTAGTATCAGTAAAAGTAAGGAAATTATTAATGAAATATCAGTAATATTCCTTCTCTTTTTGTATTTAAAAGTAAATGAATATGTGGGATCTAAAAAATAATACAAACTAATCTATATGTAAAACAAGAACAGACTCACAGACATAAAAAGCAAATTTACGGTTACCAAAGGAGAAAGGGAGGGATAAATTAGGAGTATGAGATTAAGAGATACAGACTACAATGCATAAAACAGATAAGCAAGCAGGATTTACTATATAGTAAAGGGAAATATACTCAATGTCTTATAATAAACTATAATGGAAAATAATCTGAAAAAAATATATATATAACTGAATCACTTTGCTCTACACCTGAAACTAACACAGTAGTGTACATCAACTATACTTCAGTTTAAAAGAGAAAAAAGAGAAAAAAACAATGAAGCAGCTTACCTTTTATTATTGTGGAGGCAGGTCAAAAATATCCTTCTGTGTGTCATATAGTTAAAAAGCAAAAACTTAAAAGCATATTCAAAATTACCTTTTCTATCATTTGCAATATTAAATTACTGTGAAGAACCTGTCATTGACAAATTTTATCATGTATATCCTGGTTTTTTTTTTTTTTTTTTTTTGGTAGTTCAGGGAAATTGGATAATATAATACGGTTATATAATTGAAATAAAAGTTTTACTTCATCTTCCACTGAAAAATCTATAAATTATTTTATAAGCACAATTATTTTTTTCCATTGATTTCCCTGAACTATTTCTTGGATCATTCCTGTTATTTCTGAGAAGCCAATTTAACTTTTGGTTTTCCAGAGCTTCCAAGGTAAGTAATATATACTCTTTATATTATACTGTTTCCTTCTCAGTGAAGGTGTTGATCACATAATTTAATGTGTGATAGGAGATAAACTTTGAAATGCATGGAAACCAATGCATACCCAACTAGCCTTCTTTGAGGACTAAGCCATTCTCTTAACTGACCCACTAGTATTACTTCTTCATACCTCCTGTGTAAATAAACCACCAACAATAGTTAAACAATAGAGTAGGAGAAGACTCACTTAACATAAGCAGCAGCATCAAAAACACAGTGAGATTAACTACCATTTATAATTTTAAATCACATATTCAGATGTGAAATTCATTTTTAATGTAATTTATTTTGGTTTTCAGATCTGTTCTGAGCTCTCCTTTGCCTGTTGGTAATAAGTATTCTTATGAGCAACTCTGTTGTTTCCTCAGCCACTTCAGATTTAAACTGACAAATCAGAATTTACCCCTAGGCTTGAATGCAGGACCCCTTTGGGTCTTCTGCCTTTCTATCTCTGTCAGGTCTGATAGAATATTCCCAAGCCAATGGAAGTATGGCTGCTCTGTCCCTGATGTTCCCCTCAGCTATGCCTGTTCTGCTGCCCCGTGCCATATTACTGTGGGGAAATCTGGGAGCAAACTTCTCAGAGTACCATCTGGGAAGTTCATTACTGGTCACATCACTCTCACATTACTAACTGTATCCAGATGTTCTCCACACTTTTGGATCCAACGTGGTATAGGTAGGTATGTGGACAAGATAGAGAACATTTTGAGACCCTTCTCAACATGAAACTTTGTTTCTCTTCCTCCAACAAAAAAAGGTCAGTGTCTAGGATGGAGAAAAAAGAGGTGCTTACTTAAGCAAAATGGACTGGGGGAAGGAGAAATGGATTTTCTTAAAAAGACATTCTGCCCAAATCTCTTTGTCTTATACCTGGCTTATGGGTTTTATCTTAAAACCAAGAATGCCATTAATGTTTTGTTTAGTGGAAAACTCATTTTAGGGGAAATTATAGCTTATGTTACTGTTCATAGGGTTGTCACGGGTTTAAAAGGACATGTGGAAAGATGGTACAGGGAGGTGTCCACCAATAGTACATACTTTTATCCCGATGATAATTAAAGAGATGAATTAATCACAATATTTGGGTTTATTGGAGTTTTAGGTTTTAGCAGGCTATACAAGAGAAAACTCCTTATAGTTAAGGGCTAAATTTCTAGACACTCAATTCTTGGTGTAGTATTTTAAGTAAGAAAAGATAGCCCAGGTGAGACATCTGCAGATCCCAAGGTCTGAAAAGCAATGCCAATTAATCAATCTGTGGTTTGACATGGTAGACTTGGTGCTTCCCTTTGGATGTAATGGGATCATGATCAAGGTCTTTCCCTGACTTTGCAGCTCTTCCAAAACTTGGCATCTCCTTCTGCACTTTTCTTTTGCCAGAGGCCATTATGCTTTAATGCAATTTAGACTGTGCCTGGGAATCATCTGAAGTTTTGATATCTTTAAAGAATATGGTGATTTTTTTCACTTATCTTATTTGAATGCTCTCAACTTCTGCATTTTCTAGTAGGGTTACAATAAATCATAACACTTTATCCAAATCAGTTTCACTCTAACTCCAACAGAATCACCCAATAAATGTAGGGACAAAGATTTAATGGCTATGTTTTCAATGTTTCAGGTTAAGAACTATGCAAATCAATTTATTTAATATAAGGAATACCTATGTAGGAGTTTTAAAATCTCTGTATCTAATTTTATCAAACCCCTCTTTGTCTCTAGAAGCAAAAGTAATCAAAGGCTTCCCAAAACTCCTTTATATTTCACTCATTACCATAAATTTTAATTTGTCCAATTTTGCTGGATTCAAGGAATGCCTTTAAAGACTTCTTCATTCATGACGTTTAGGACCACAGCATGAGAGAATGGCAGGGATGAGTAACAACAGAGAAATGCAGAAATTTAAGTGATTGTTTATCTAAAACTTAACTTCTCCAAGCTCAGCTACAAACATTTAAATTTGAGATTTCTACCCTAATAATAAAAAGCTGGAGATTTAGGCAGTCATGAACTTGACAGCAGGCTTCCTTAAAGGGCCAGGATTTCAACATGTACTTAACATTTTTGTCTACTTTTGTGTCTTCTTTATTCTATTGTATGCATGTGTATGTGGTATTTTTTTTTCTGATTCTAAGCCATCTGTTCCTCTATCACAAGCCAAGAGGCTAAAGAAGATTTTCTTGCTGAATGACAGACCCCAAATGGTGTGACATTGCAGAATTGCAGGTATGCATACTGCATATATCAGGAAGCTGTGATCTAAGAAAATAATAAAATAATTAGAAAATATAAAGAAGTTTACATTGTCCGAAGGAAAAAAAATCTTGAATTACTAAGAAACAAGGTACAGATCAGTGCTGTCATAGCATGAATAAACTGGTCATTCAATAAGAGTGACAGCAGGGTTCTTCCTACACAGTGAAGTGTGACCTTTGCTTCCCAGTCAATACCCTAGTTTATACAAGCAGGAAGCAATAACCAGCCACATCCTGGAACTGTATAAAGGATCTTTACCAGATTTTCAAGCCACGGAGATCCATCTGCTAATGTGTAAAATAGGTGGCATAAATGTGAAACTTCCGTTTTTACACAGAAATATTTTTAGCCACAATTTTGACTTCTGATGAGCAGAGACCCATTTGACATAAGGCTGGGCCAGGGCCAACAAGGTGACACACACTTGGCTCAGAATAAAGATCAATGTCTGTTACATACTAGCTTTCATGAAAAGATGCTCTTCCAGCAGAACAGATGGTATGACACAACTCAACTTTTTGTGCCTCTGTTTCACAGATTTTTTTTTTTCACTCAGTCTGACTCTGAGTGTGTGTGTGTGTGTGTGTGTGTGTGTGTGTGTGTGATTACTGATTAATAAATTGATTGGGCAAAGGCGTCATGTAATGATCTGTGTGGCTCTGTGAAGGCCTACCTGTATACTAATGACAACAAACACTTACATAGAACTAGCTCTAGTCATCCCATATCCTAATGTCAGATAAATCACATTATACAACTGGAATTTCTTGTCCAAAGCTTGTTATTTATTGTGTTTCATGTACCTAATCTATCACATATTGGGTAAATTTACATTTCCTTAGTAACAAAGATTTATTTACTGGAACACATGACAACATTCATTTTAATTAAAAAATTTTAACTATCAAAAGCCATTACATCATTTGAAGGATTGCCATGCTGTCTATATCAACTCAGTACATGTACCATTTCCCAGTGAACTTACCAAACTGATTAACTTTATAAAATAATGCAATAAAAATAAGATATTTTTTCAGCTCATATAGTTTGATAAGGATGCATTATCAGGATAGACAGGTAGTAATTGAAGGCTTTTTTCATGAAAGAAATAATTCATTCTGGTCATTAGCCTGCAAAAGTAAACCAAATATACAAATATTTTACTTCTAAAATGTTTTTATTGAATCTTTCTATGGTAACCATTGGATTTTATAAGATGAAGTTCATGTTGTATTTAATAATGATCAGTTTCTAAATAGATAGTATGTTTTATTTTTTGTATGATAGTGCCCTTAGTTCATATAAATGTAATGAATAGCATTTAAGATAATTTAATCTTTAGACAATAAGCTCTAATTTTTTAATGAAACCTGAATTTTAATTGGTTTTTGGTAGTAGAATATTTTGGATTTATTGTTTAATTATATCAATATAAAATTGATAGTTGTAGAGCAAAATAAATGCATATGGTGAAAACTGTTTAAAGCATTGTTTTCTGTTACAGCTCTAATTTTCTTGAGTACAGTAATCCTCAAGACCATAAAAAAGTTTATTTAAAATAATTTTGAGAGGCTTTTATATAGTTCATTGTATAGTTTCCTACATACAATGTGGGTCATTTTGTTGTTGAAATAGCATTTTGGCAGATCTAGCAGTTGGTCTAATAAATGATTTACTTGAACACAGAAAGACATAGTCTCTTTTCCTCAAAGATACATCTAAGTCAAATTTATTTTCAAAAACAACCAATTAATGTGATACCTTTACTGCTGTAGGTAATTTTTTCTTGTCACTGTCTTACAGATGTAAATGGATCATCCTCACCTTTCTCTGCCTTCATTTTCTTGACTAATCTGAAGTTACTATATATACTCTTTAAAGCTAGGAAAATAATTCTTGGTTATCATCATTATAAAACCACATTTTAAAGGGAATGGTGATTCCACACCATCTGCAAATATACTCAAGCTGTCAAAAATCTGTAGATGACTTCACTATGCAGTATTTCAGTTACTGTGGAAGAGAAGATTTGGTCAAAGGAATCTATTTAGACTCAGGCATTAAAATGAATTTATAATGTATATAGCATCTCTAAATAATAGATTAGAAAAAACAAATTTCCATGTGAATGAAAGCTTTATTTCAAGATATTTTGGTAAGGTGCAGATTAATTAATTACAATATATGAATTAATATAGGACAATAAAAATGATAGAATTGATTATAAAACACCCGGCAGAGCAGTAAAATGCATTATGTATCTATGAAGATAAAGAGAAAACAAGTGAAGGCTGCATAGGTGGGAATAGATAAACGTGGAACATAGACTTCTTGGAGAAATTAGAGATGTGGAGAGTTGCATTGAAAGCAACCATACCCGTTCCGTTCCTTTTGCGCTTCCCTTGGCTCTGTGTTTCCTGGCAACAAGGTCTTCCGAGACCCCTGTTGGGGACAAAACTGATACTAAGCAATCTTCCGTGTCTAACAACCTGGCTTTGTTTCTAGTGGTTGAGCTAAAAAACACAATTAAACACAATCCACTTGCCCACAAAGCTAGGAATAGGAAGAGGTAGTTATTTTCCTTGCTGTTGATGTTTGTTCTATGTAAGAAGTGAGTACTTCTGAAAGATGAAAAACAATTCTGTGTGTATGTGGAAGGAAAGTAAATAATACATATAAAGGTATGCATTTCAAATGTGAATATTTTTGATAAATGATCAGTATACTTAAAATGTACATAAACTATTTAACACTTTAATAGTATAGCAACTGGACACATACATTAGTATCACAGGGACAATACATTCAAAGACAAGTATTTGTTTTCCAAGATTTTAATACAATATTTAATAAATATTTGTTGAATGAACAGATCAGCAATATGTGTTTCTCTCACCTCAGGTTTGAACAAAGAACTTAAATCACTTTTTTTGTGTGTGAATCAATTTTCAGTAAAACTGCAGTCATGAAAAATAATATCCATGATAGTCACCCAAAATTGGTGCATTCTATCCATTCTTTGTTTTATAATTTGATGTATCCAGAAATCAAGAAATTTCTATATTCAAACCAAATTAATTTCTAACAGAATCAGATGTATTGACTATTGCTTTTGCATCACATCATTCCTTAAATTTGCCTTATGGCTTGTGATAGCACACAGCCATAAGAAATCACTATTGCATTTGTAATAAGGATAATTTTGAGACTATTGTTCACATTAGTGTAGAATGACCTATTTAAAAGGGCTCACAGGAGACCCTTCTCACTCTTCATTACCAGGAAAGCTGTTCTTTTACTAATAAAATTGATGGATATTATAAATCCTTCTGTCAATCATATAACATTCAATAATTTATCTTCATTCTGGCTACTAAGAAGTTTAAGACAAATCCGTGGCTTATCTCAATGATACAGTACTTAACATATGCATGTTTAATAAACTTACCATATGGCTTAAATTAAATTTTCTATTTTTAGTGGCCCTCTGTCTTGTTTTTCTCACATTTATTTTTTAATATATTTTTGCACGCACATAGCTAGAGGCTGCCTCAAATCCTCTACTAGAATGAGGCATGATGTAAATAGTAAATACATGCATAAACATAAATCATATATAATATATTTAAGATGGTAAGATCTCAAATATTGAATTGCATAAATGAGCAGGTATCTAAAATTCTCTCTGGAATCTTAAAGGGTAAACTTTACTCATTTTAGACTTTGGCAATGAATACAGGCTTTGGAATGAGACATATTGAAACAGAGTTCACTGAAGATAATTTTTTCTCACCAGCCACACAATATTCTATTGCATTTTTCTAAATCCTGTTATATAAAAAAATAGATACTCAGCTATTCCAGTATATAACAATGGATAAAATATAAAAGCAAAATATTTTGTAGAAAATAAATGTAGTTTACAAAACAACTAGCAACCCAAATTTTGCTGAATCAATGTATTGATTTTTAGGGAATATTTACTTTTTTATTTATGTCATATGGTTACAATTAGGTAACTTTGCTTAAGCAATGAATATTACAAAATACAAAAGAAGCATTTGTTGGGCTTCTACTATGTTCCAAATCATTCTACGTATTTTCCATCAGATTATTATACCAATAATTCTGCTTAACTAACCATCTCAAAACTTAGTGGCCAAAAAGGGGCTAAGATTGTTCTTATTCATGCATGTGAAGTCTGGTAAATTTTGGGTAGAGTTGGCTATGCTGGCTCCAAGCTACAGGTTCAGTCTAGGTCTTCACACGTCTCTCATTTTCTTTGGACCAGCAGGCCAGGCAAAGCAATGTTTTTTGTTCTTTTCAATGTGATAGCAAAAGTGCAAGATGATGAGTCCAATTACACATGCACGTTTTAAGCCTCTGCTTAAAATACATATTTACATATTACATATATGTAAATATAAACTTATATTTTCTATCTATAATATATGGTATGTATACATATAGTTTACATTGTGTAGCTGTCTAGGTGAGAAAAACATTTCTTGAATCTATTTTGCCCCATTTTTCAGACAGTGCTCTCAAGTTCATCTTATGCCAAAGTCCCTTTTTTATTAGCAAAGTCCACTGATCACCCATCTGCCCAAAAAAAATCATATGCCTAACAGAAAAGTCAAGTGTGAGGAAGCATACTCTGCCTCAAATAAGATAAATTGTAAACTCATATGGCACACAGTATAGGTTAATAATAAATGAATATTTGAGGACAATAATTTTATTTTCCGCAGTCTGCCCTCTTCATTACACTTGGTCACATCTCTCATATATACAGAATACAGCAGCCTCTTCTCAAGAACTCTCAAAGTTGTCATCCAACCAAAATATTAGTCTTTGTTTGTTGGGATATAACTGACATATACATTATGTTAGTTTCAGATGTATAACACAGTGATTTTATATTTGTATGTATGGTGAAATGATCCCCACAGTAAGTTTAGTTAACATCCATCACCATGTATAGTTACAAAATTTTTTTCTTGTGATGAAAATTTTTACGATCTGCTCTCATAAGATATTTCAAATATATACCTAAAATATTGTTAACTATAGTCACCATGCTGTATATTACATCCTATGACATTTATTTTATAGCTGGAAGTTTGTACTTTTTAACCTCCTTTACCAGTTTTACCCATCCCTCCAATTCCCGTGCCTTTGGCAACTATTAGTCTGTTCTCTGTATCTATGAGTTTACTTGTGTGTGTGTGTGTGTTTATTTTTAGATTTCCTATATAAGTGAGATAAGTTAGTATGTCATTCTCTGTCTGACTTATTTCACTCAGCATAATGCCTTCAAAGTCCATCCATGTTGTTATAAATGGTAAGATTGCCTTCTTTTTTAAGACTGAAGAATATTTCATTGTGAATACCACAGTTTCTCTTTCTGTTTATCTATCAATGGACACTTAGGTTGCTTCCATATCTTTGCTGTTATAAAATAGGGCTACTATAAACATAGGGGTGTATATATCTTTTTGAGTTAGTGTTTTTCTTTTTCTTGGATAAATACCCAGAAAAGGAATTGCTGGAACATATGGTGGTTGCATTTTTACTATCTTGAGAAACCTTCATGCTCTTTTCCATAGTGGTTACACAAATTTACATTCTCAACAATGGTACACAAAAGTTCCTTTTTCTTCACATTCTCACCAACAATTGTATTTCTTTTTTATTTGAAAATAGCCATTTTATCAGATGTGAGGTGATATTTCATTGTGATTTTGATTTACATTTCCATGATTTTAGTGATATTGAACATCTTTTCATGTTGGCCAATTGTATGTTTTCTCTGGAAACATGTCTTTTCATATTCTATACTGATTTTTAATTGAAGTTTTTTGCTGTTGAGTTATATGAGTTTTCATATATTTTGGATATTAACCCCTTATCAGATATATGGTTTGCAAATATTTTCTTCCATTTGGTGGTTGCCTTTTAATTTTTGATAGTTTTCTTTGTCCTGCAAAAGCTTTCTAATTTAATGTAGTCCCACTTGTTTATTTTTGGCTTTTTTGTATGATGCATTTGAAGTTATTGTTGAATTTAGTTTGCTAATACTGTATTTGGATTTTGTGTCTATGTTCATGGGGGATATTGGCCTATAGTTTTCTTTTCTCGTGGCATCCTTGTCTGGTTTTGGTATCAGGGGAATGCTGGCTTCATGAAATGAGTTTGAAAGTGTTCCTTCCTCTTCAGTTCTTTAAAATAATTTGAAAAGAATTGGTATCCTTTAATCATTTGGTGGAACTCACAGGGAAGCCTTCTGCTCCTGTAGTTTCATTTGTTTAGAGGTTTATGATTACTGATTCAAATACCCTACCAGTAATTTTTCTGTTCAGATTTTCTATTTTTTCATAATTCAGTCTTGATAGGTTGTATAATTATAGGAATTTATAAGTTTCTTATAGATTGTCCAAAATGTTGATGGATAATTTTTCATAGTGGTGTCTTAATGATCATTCATATCTTAGTTTTATTGATCTTTTCAATTGTCTTTTTAGTCTCTGTTTCACTTATTTCTGCTCTGATCTTTGTTATTTCCTTTCTTCTACTAAATTAGGGCTTTGTTTGTACTTTTTCTAGTTCCTTGATGTGTAAAGTTAGGTTGTTTTGAGGTTTTTCTTGTTCCTTAAAGTCGTCCTTTACCAGTACTATTAGCCCGCCTAGCCCTGATTTTGCTGCCTCCCATAAGTTTTGATATACTCTATTTCAATTTTCATTTAACATATGTTTTATCTCTTTTGAATTCTTCTTTGACCCATTGGCTATTCAGTAGCATGTTGTTTGTATCCACATATTTGTGAATTTTCCAGTTTTCTTTTTGTAATTTATTTCTCATTTCTCGTTATGCTTAGAAAAAGATGCTTGATAGTATTTCAATCTTTTAAATATATTAAGACTTATTTTGTGGTCTAAAGCATGAGGTAGCCCGCAGGATGTTTTATATGTACTTGAGAAGAATGTGTATTCTGTTGATTTTGGATAGACTATTCTATGTATATCTGTTAAATCTATCTGATTGATTATCTTATTAGGGCCAATGTTTCCTTATTGATTTATGTCTGAATGATCTATCCATTGATGAAAATGGGCTATTAACGTCTCCTACTACCATTTTATTGTTTTCTGTTTCTCCCTTTAGGTCTATTAATATTTACTTTGTGTATTTAGGTTATCCTATGTTGGGTACATTAATATTTACAAATATTATATATGCTTGTTGGATTGACCTCTTTACTATTATGTAATGATCTTGTTTTTCTCTTATTAAAAATTTTAAAGTCATTTTGTCTGATAAGGTTATAAATATAGCCACCTGGCTTTATTTTGGTTTCTATTTGCTTGGACTATATTTTTCTAGTTTTTCACTTTCAGTCTGTATGTGCCCTTACATATGAAGTGAGTGTCTTCTAGGCAGCATATAGATGTACCTTGTTTTTTATTCATTAAGCCACACTGTCTTTTGACTGAAGACTTTAGCCCATTTACATTTAAAGGAATTATTGATAGGTACATTTTGTCAATTATTTTCTGGGTGTTTTGTAGTTCTTCTTTTATTTTCTTTTTCTCTTCTGATTTGATGATTTTCTGTTCTAGTGTGCTTTGATTTCTTTCTTCATATTTTGTGTATCTGCTGTAGGTTTTTTCTTTGTGGTTACCATAAGATTTACATATAACAACTTATATTTAAAAGTCTGTTTTAGTTGATAATGGCTTAAGTTTGATCACATTCTAAAGCTTTACATTTTTACTCTCTCCCCTCAGCGTTTTGTGTTTCTTATGTCACAGTTTATATCTTTTTATCTTATATATCCCTTAACAAATTTTTACAATTTTAATTTGCTACTTTTGTTTTTTAATCTTCATACTAGCTTTTTAAGTGATTAATCTACCTCCTTTACCACATTAGATTATTCTGAATTTTACTGTATATTTACCTCTATCAGTGAGATTTATTTTTATGTTTTCCTGTTACTAATTAGTACCCTATCATTTCAGCTTAAACAAGTCCCTTTAACATTTCTTGTGAGGCCAGTCTAGTGGTGATGAACTTCTTTAGCTTTTGCTTGTTTGACAGATTCTCTCTCCCCCTCACTTTTGAATGACAGCTTTGCAGGGTAGAATATTCTTGGTTGGAAGTCTTTTTCTTCTAGCATTTTGACTGTAGCATGCCACTTCCTTCTGGTCTGCTGTGTTTCTGCTGAAAAACCTGCTGATAGTCTTGAGTGTTTCCTTGTACATAACAAGTTGCTTTTCTCTTGCTGCTTCTAAGATTCTCTCTTTAAGTTTTCTACATTTTAATTATAATATGTCTTGATGTGGGTCTCTTTGGATTTCTCTTTTTTGAAGCACTCTGGATTTCTTGGATCTGGGTATCTGTTTCCTTTCCCAAGTTAGGGAATTTTTCAGCCATTATTTATTCAAATAATTGTCTGTCCCTTTTTCTTTCCCCTCTTCTTCTGAGACTCCAGTAATGCTAATGCTGGTCCACTTGATGATATCCCATAATTCTCTTAAGCTATATTAATCTCTTTATTCTTTTTCTTTCTTTTTGCTGCTCTGAATGGGTGAAATCTACTGCCTTGTCTTCAAGTTCACTGATCCTTTTTTCTGCTTTATCTAGTTCATTGTTGAACCCCTCTAGTGTGCTTTTCAGTTCAGATACTGAATTCTTCAGCTCTGTGATTTCTATTTGTTACTTTTTAATATTTTCTCTCTCTTTATTGATGTTCTCACCGTGTTCATCCATTATTCTCCCAAACTGGATGAGCCCTTTGTGACTGTTTGCTTTAATTTATCAGTTAAATTACTTATCTCCATTTCATTAAGAACTATTTCTGAGGTATTATCTTGTTCTTTGGTTTGAAATGTATTCTTATGTTTCCTCATTTTCCTTGACTCTCTGTGTTGATTCATTTGCATAAGATAAGAGTCACCTCTCCTAGCCATAAGGAAGTGGCCATGTGTATGAGATGAAACCTGTTGTTCAACCCTGCCCTAGCTCTTGGTTGTCTCTAAAACATTTGTGATTGTCTAAGTAATAGATTTTATTTTTAGTACCTCCCCATAGTTGAGGATCTGCTATAACCCGTCAGCGTCCCAAAGAGAAGGATCTCAACCTAGATTCAGCCTGATTGGAAGCCATATCCCTAGGCAGCACCTTTTAAAGAATACAAACATATACAGTCTTGTGTGACTGCAAGCACAAGCCTCACTGGCCAGTAGAGGCAGAGGACCTAAAAGTGTCCCCTGCATGGAATTTACAAAAATCAGGGTACCAGACAAAGTGTGTACACTACTTCCTAGGAGATACTGGTGACCTGGAGTGAAGCAGATGGAGACCGCAAAAATGGTGTCTACCTGCCTTTGTCCCCACAGAGTATCTTAGTAGGCCCCTTTCTAGATGTGTGCAAACCAAAAGCATTCCCCCTCAGGTGGAAATTCCAGGAAAGGCAAATAAACCTCTTTTATAGAAAGGCTGGAGGTGTGTTACAGCCTGCTGCCTGTGCTAGATATTGGGTTGGTAGCCAGCTAAGAGTTATATCTCCATTTGTTATAGTCCCATGGGGCTCCTGATCACAAGCCCAGCTGACCACCAGAACCAGGTGATCAAGGGGTCTCCCCTGGGAGGCATCCATAAAAAACAAGAGCACCAGACATAAAAACCAGGACTTAAGATACATGTAAAAACTTTATTCTGGGAGTTATTGGCACTTCTGAGTATGGCAGAGGGAGATTGAAAAGATAGGACCTGCTCTCTGTGGTGTCTGAAACAGATGACAGTCAGCCCTTTGATATGTGTTTTATTAAAAGGTTACCCCTAAGGCTAAAGCTATATAAATAAGCTAATAGGCCTCTTACACAGAAAGACTGGGCTCCTCAGGCTGTTGCTTCTTACTTTTTGTTTGGGCTGAAGTCCTATGGGACCCATGAGCGTATGCTCCAGTGGCCAGCATATCCAGACAATCTAGAGGTGTCCCATGGCAGCAGCCACAATAATCAAGATACATGACAAAGGTATAAACTTCATTCTGGTAGATAACAGCAAGCTGGAGTGAGGCAGATGAAAAGCACAGAGATGATGTCCACTGGCTCCTGTTCCTTGAGAGCCCTTCCGTAGACTCCTTGGTATGTGTGAAATCCAAAACTTTGTCTCAGACTGGAGGTCCAAGACAAGTCAATAGGCCCTTTTCATAGAGACACTGGAGCTGTGTTTCAGTGTGCTGTCTGTGCAGTGCCCTGGTTTTGGTAGCTAGCCAACAATTGTCTCTCCAATTGTTACAGTCCACTGGGACCCTGGATTGCAGGCCAGGCTAGCTCCCAAAGCCAGGTGGTCAATGGGTCTCCCATACATGGCAGCCATAAAAACAAGGCATCAGACACTTGTAAAGGCACCCCTCGGGAGATACTGGGGCTCTGGAGCATGACAGAGATAGTGTGTAAAGATGGTGCACCCCAAGGAAGAAAGAGCCTATGACTTAAAAAAAAAAAAAAGTGGTACCCACTGCTGGAGTGAGGTAGACAGAGAATGCAAAAATGGCTCCTGCCAGCCTCTAATGCTGGATAGTACCACAGCAGTCCTCTAGATTTGTGTTAAATTAGATGCCTATCCCTTGGGCTGATGCTTTAAGGTAAGCAAGTGCACCTTTTTTATGGAGTCGATGCTTTTCAGATGGTTGTTTCTGCACTGGGACCTGGGGTGGATTAAGAATTACAACTCAGTTCACTATAGCTGTGTGGGTCTCGTGAGCCCCACTGATTTTCTAAGGTAGATGTTTTGGGTACTTATCTCTCAGGGCAGATCTTAAAAGCTGGTCACCTAGTATGGGGTTCAAACCCTTTTCTATTCAGGGAGGAGCTTCACGTTTTGAGTACCTTCCTAATTGTGGGTCACCAAGTTGAGGGCGGGGTTTATGATGATATTATGTCTCAGTCTTTTCTAATCATTTCAGTATAGTTCCCCCGCCCCATGTTCTCTTGATGTATAAGATTCACTCAGCTAGTTGATTGTGTGTGTGTTTTTTTTTCCAAAGGAAATTGTTTCATATGTAGCAGTAGACTCAGTGTGTCTGCAGGAGGTGAGCTCAAGATCTCTGTATCCTGCCATCTTGAATTTGCCCCCAAATATGACTTTCTCATAATTCTAGTCTTGAAGTCCAGGATCCCATGATCAACATTAAATCTGCATGTAATTCCTTGTAATAATGATCTGTACATTTTTATTTGAACCCTAGAAATAGGCCAGCAGAAACATTTAATTGACTTCCAATGTTCAGCAACAGGCAGGATGATGATGCTCAGTATTGCTGTATAATTCATGCTTTAGAGTATGTGCCCACCAAAGTGCCTTGAATATGTGCTAATTACATGTTAATACATGTGTTGATTTCCAGACAATTTGTTGAATGGATTGAAACATAATCTGAGGATAAAGATAATTAATTCTATTAAACTGAATGTAACTCTAAGATGTTTATTTAAAAGTAAGGAGACAGGAAACAAGAGAATGATATGCCTGTCAACAAGCTGGAAATTTTCATTTTTTTTCTTTAGAAGAGGAAAAAGCAAATGGAGAGCTATAGGAATTAAATGTATTCAAATTTAAAAAATATATTAAATCAGAGGTAGCATTGTCCTGAGGAGCATGACCTGACTCGGGAGAATGAGTCTGATTTAACAAACTTGTCTTGCTATCTAAAATAAAGAAGTTGTACCACTAATAATCAGATTCTTGAAGTGAGCATAAGGAAAATAAATCAAGAAAATATCCTAGCACTTTTAAAGGAAAATGTGTAAGAACTTCATCCTGCATTAACAGACTTGGACGTGTATTCCAGTGCACTTGGGAAAGGGGGGCAATAAAGGGTCTGAGAAATAGTTAGAGACTAATGCAGCTTTAGTGTTCATGTATGTCCTGTTTGGAAAACTCTTTGAGAACATACCCAAGGTCTCAACCCAAGTTCTCTGACTTTCCTCCAGCAAGCCTTAGTGGATATTCAGTGAAGGATGATCTTTGCCCAGAAAGTTCATTTCTGTTGCAACCTATCATCAGGGATGTACCTCTGTAAAAATTATTTTGGTATACTCACTATATATTATCACAAATAGTCCTAGTTTCATTTATTCTGGAGAAATACTTTTTTTCCAGAAATTAAAACATGAAGATGGAAAATTATCTTATTATCCTTCTGCAAACTTTCTGATTTTCTGCTGCTGGAAAGCTGTTTGTCCAAACACCTGTGCAGCATCTCACTCCTTTCTGACCTCTGCTTACAGTGTACTTTCTAAAACAGATTTTTTCCTTTTTATTTGGAAGAAAATTCTCCATCACCATCACTTTGTTCTTTTAACCTCCTTTGTTCTTCCTCATAGCAATTATCCCTACTTGACATAGGCATATTTCCTGTTTATGGTGTCTGCCCTACTTGGACATAAGCTCCATAAAAACAAAGTATTTGTCTGTTTTGATTCATGGTTGTTCTGCTGTACTAGCACAGTGTCTGAACTTTGTTGAACAAATGAATGTATTTCCTCCATTAAACACAAATTTAAAGCAAATGTAGAGCTATAAAACCAACCCAAATTTTTGAGTCAACATAAAAATATATTTCAATACATATAAGCATAACGAACTTAGGGAAAAAAGAAAAGAAGTTATAAAAATCATATTCTGTTCATTAAAATGGCATGAACAGGAAACAATAGTTTGTGGACCACAGACACCACTTTGAACTGGTCTGATGTCTATGGACCATTTAAGAAACTTTGTTTTTTCTGAGTGATACTGGAAGCCACTGTAAGGTTTTGAACAGAGAGGTTTTCAATTTATGTTTTATAAGTATTATTCTGACTACTTTGTAGAGAATAGATTTTGATGGGCAGATATGAAAGCAGCCAAACCAGTTTGGAAGTTGTTAAAATACTCCAAAGAAGGCAACAGTAACCCAAGTAGTGATCAAAGAGGGAGGTTAAGTTGGAATTATGGACACATTTAGAAGATAGAGCCAACAGAGCTTACTGATGAACTTTGTAAAATATGAAATATTGAGTAAAATCAAAAATGGATAAAGATTTTGGGACCTTAGTGTGGTGAAATATGGAGTCACCATTTCCTGAGGACAAATAGGGTAGGAGCAGATTTGGCATTTAAAGGTGAAGAGTCAGGAGTTGAAATTCAACCTTTTACACATTATTGGCTTTTTAGCACAGTGTAACAAATTGCTGCGAACTTGGCAGCTAAGGAGACCAAGCATTCATTATCCCACAGTTTCTGTAGGTCTGTTAAGTCTGGGCTTGACTTAACAGAATGTCCTGCTCAGGGTCTCACAAGGCTGAAATCAAGGTGTCCATCACTCTGGAGTTCTCATCTGGAGCACAGCATTCTCTTAAATGTTTATTCAGGTTGTTGGCAGAATTCTAGTCCTTGAAACTGCAGGCCTCATGCTCTGCTTTCTTGCTGGCTATAAACCTGAGGCCATTCTCAGCTTCTAGAATCTACATACCATCTCATGCCAGGTGGTCCTCTCCATGACAGCACAGTAGCTTGTCCAAGACCAGTAGGAGAATCCTCTATGTCAGCTACCAAGCAATCTTACGTGAAGTAACATAATCATGGAGTGACTACTCCATTATCTTGATAATATAACGTCATCAGTGGAGCATTGTCACATCACATTCCTAGGACCCTTCACAGTCAAGGCGTGAGGATTGTTCAGGTCCTGTATACCAGAAAGCGGGAAATTTGGGGACCATCTTAGAATTCCACACACCACAGATGCTTATCTGGTATCTGAGGGGGACCATCAAGTAAATAATTAAATATAGAGATATGAAATTCAGAGGAGAGATCTGAGTTGGAGATACAGAATTGAACATTATGTTGGCTATTTTACATTTACCACCCTCTCTTCCTGTCTTCCTATCTGTATTCTCATTTTGCCATCCTGATCTGTACCATAGGAGACTGACATTTGTAGACAACATCGTTTCCTTCAGCTAATGGAAAGCAGAGGCTTTCAGAATGGCAGACAGCCTGGACATTTCTCAGCCTGGCTTCCAGCCTTTACAGCCAAAGCCCCTTTTGGAGCACTCCACTTCTGTGGTTCCAGTTTTTTAAGGATCTGAAGACACCATTATTTCCCATTTTCCCTTCAGCCTAGGGTTTGTAATGGCTTTCCACTCTTGCTCATTCTTTGCATGCCTCCCCATTCCTTTATCTTTGCCTCTATCCTTTGGTAAATAGCCCTTTTGCTGAACTACCTTTTGCTGCCCCTTTGAATTGCCATCTTCCCCATCAATACTACAATAGCACAGGCATTACCAAACAAAGGGAAATAAAATGACCGTCTGAAACAATTTAATTCACTAGTGGAAGAAATAACATAGTTTCTCAGTGAGCCTCTTTGCAGCTATCTGAGGCTGACGTGGTCAGGCTGAAATTAGAGCTCATTATTAAGTTGAGGGATTTTCAAAAAGGCCTTATCAGAGTTCGGTTAAAAGGTGGTATTATATCTGTGATATGAAATATACTCAAGAAGCAATTGAAAAACAGAGAAACCACTCTATGAAAGACTTAAAAAAAAAAAGAAAAATGCTTCGGATCAGTAAACCATCTACATCTTAGGCGCAGATGCTGGGTTAAAGGGTGCTGAATGGGGAAAACACTTAGAGGTGATCCTCAAAGGCCACAGAAAGACTCAGCCCAAGAGGAATGGCAAAAGAGGAAGTAACAGTAGGGGCCTGCTAAGTACAGATTTCCCTGATCTGTCCTGAGAATGGCAGCCAGTAAGAATGCATTTGGATTTAAAGGCTGCTCTCAACAATACCTAAATAACCTGAAGTTGCTGTCTTAAGTATCAACGTGACAATATCTAGGTCAGTGGAATAGTTTATGATTAATAAATTGACTTTCTATTTTAAGACAAATATTCTCTAGCTGCTGCAAGAACATTTCTATGTCCTTGAGAAGGAGGAAAGGTTTGATGACGTTGATTGAGTAATGACAGTGTGTGTAAATGAGTGTAAACAGTTCAGTTTGACAGTAGTTCTAACAGACTGTTATTGGTTTGAATTCTGAGGGTCCCATGTAAGCTCTGTACAAATAATCATATTGCTTAATATCTGTGAGCCTCTATTTACTGATAGTCAAAATAAAAAATAATATTACCCACCTCAATACTGTGTTATGAAGATTATATAAAATAATGCATGTTAAGTAATCAGGCACTTGTTGGATTTTTAACAAATCTCTTCTGCAGTTTTTTGACTTAAATCATAAAGATAACTCAAACTATGATATAAAAAATGTTTTTAGGTATTTTGCATGGTTGCCACTGGCAATAAATTCTATAAAAATATAAACAATTATGTACATAATCCTCCATGCAAATGTATTATTTAATTCAAAAGGGGTATTAGAAGCATTTGCCTTAGTTCAGTAAAGTGATATTTAAAAATAATAAGCACTTGATATACATTTATATGTAAAATAATTTTCTTTATCCATTGACATTTCAGACTTTAGGAATGATTTAAATGGATTCAACCTTTCCTCCATTCATGACCAACATTTATAGGAGCACTGGTCACACCAAATTCATGGCAGTAACTAGAGTCACGTGGCACACATGTTATTAAATCCATACTGCTGCCCCAGTGTATACAATTAGTTTCAAACCTTTATTCAGACCATAAATAATCAGAATAAACCTATGGTAGAATTTAGTGAGTTACATTTTATGATGCAGAATTTGAGTCTGCAAATTCTGTAGTGTGTTTCCTCTAAACATACTGAGTACTAGAGTTAGAATAATTGCTAATGTAGTATAATTACTAGTGTACAAAGGTACTAGTGTAGAAAATTATCATCACTGATGGCAAGTCCAACCACGGAAGGTCCTGCACCGTAGTCAATGAGGCTATTTCTTTTATTAACCCTTATATCCCCTGCCATAGAGCAAATCAATACAATGGGATGAAATAAGGGTATATTCATGCCTTCTAAGAGCTGGAAGTTAAAATGCTTAAAATCATCACAAGTATTTTACCACTCTGTTATTCTAAATGTTCTCATAGGGCCTATATTTATTTTCCAAATTCAAATTGGAGCTTTATTTTTTTCTATATTGTAAAGTATGAGCGAAGTAAAATTCCACTGGCCTGTTGAAAGTCACTCTGGCCTTTTCCCAGTGGTTTTGTCTCCTGCATTGTGAACTGTTTTCCCCAACGATGACAGAAATGTCTTTTCCCCTCAGAGATGGAGGAAACAGGCAGAATTCATCAGTAAGTGGAAGAGACCTGACTGATACTGAGCCAAATTTGGAAAACTGTGCTGAGAAATAGGGAGCTTAACGAAGGATAGAAAAAGTTGGCTATTTCTTGCCTGGGGCTGGGTCCCCAGAGGCCTGAATTAATATAAAGAAGATATGGGGGGGAAAAGGTATAGGAACCAATAGAAATTGAGTAAAGATAATCTATTTATAAACAAATTCTCTTGGGTGTGAAACTATTACCTTTTTGACTCATGGAGCTATATATTACCCAGTAAATAATTTAGGGTAATTTGTTATTCAGATGTTATCTGACTGTAAATATAATCTGTAAAATTGTGTACACATACATAGACTTGGCTTTATTATGTATTAATTGAATGCTACCTGAGGATGGGCTCAATAATATCCAAGCAAGTAATTTACCTTTTCAACATATGGCAGTCGTCTCATGCAAGGGCATAAAGAAATTTGTTTATTTTCTTTTACTCATAAGCATGTGGAATTAAATAAGATTCCTGCCATTGCCCTTTCATCATTTCTTCATTAATTTAATCATTAAATTATTGCCTGATTACCTCCTGAAAAAAATGCTCAATTATCTTTTGGGACAGCTTTATATAATATTCAGGTTTTATTATAAATGGTTAAATTTTCATTTAATTTAATCATAGTAACATTGCCTGTATCATCAGGTTATTGTTAAGGTAAAATCTGAATGTCTAGTTCTTGAGTATTTCCTTCTGTAACACTATAAAAATACTAAATGAGTAGGATACCTTCGCTAATATGCCTAACTAAGAATTTTCTAAATTGCCTAATCTCTCCTTGCTTACAAAACCATTCCTAACTGAGGGAGCTATTTTGCCTTAGAAACAAAAATGTTATGAATGTGATGTAAGAATTTAACTTTTTTGTTTTTAAACTAACTGTCAAGATTCAGAAGTTTTGGGTCTTATAAATGTTGACAGTAAAGTCCCCTCTTTTCTACTACGTGAACAGGGAGATTTGGGATGACTCATGGGGCTTAAAACAAGGACAGACAGAAAACTGATCTACTCAAGGGATTCATTCTATTATCTTGGGATACTTTTCATCTAAGACACAGGATTTGGACTCAACTGTGTATACCTGCCCTCTTCTCACTCCCTGCCCACACAGCTATCTGTGATACCTGCTCTTACACACTGCTTATATGTCTAATATATGAAATATATTTACTGGAAAATATATTCTCTGTGATTATCTTTCGTAATCCTAACCTAACCTAAGGGAAGGTCTACCCTAAGTTTTTAAAATTATTATCAATGCTTGACAATCTTTGTATTACATTCTCTAATATCATTAAAACCTTAGACCATTACCTAAACTGACATCTGGGAGATTATTAATTTGCAAATGCTTTACTGTTCTTAAAGTTTCTTTAGAAGCTCTTTGTTTCATTAAGCTAGTCACTGCATGGAATAACTTTATCTCACATTTTACAATCTCCAAGAATAGTGAAGAATCCAGATATTTGCTAGAATTTTCATATTTTATGTTCAAGAATTTCTGTGTCAAGGAAGGCAAATACTGCAAGTTTCTTTTTTTGTCATTATGCTCGATTTTTATTTCCTAACAAAGATGTGCTCTTACCTGTCAGTTTTTCACCTGAAGTGCCCTAGGTGAGGAATGAGAGTGCCCTAAGTGTAACATAAGTTCAATTTCTGTCACTTTGTACAGGCCTTTCCTGGGTAGACTCTATTTGTACTTCTTCCCATAAAAACTTACCGGAAAGGGGTAGCTTACAGTCATTACTCTTTCCTAAGGGAAACTGAAAGAATCCATGGCAAACATGTTGCTTTATCTCTCTCCTGGGCTTGAGAACTTGCTTTTCTCTTCTTCGCCATGGCAGTAACAAAACTGTATCTTGATCTTTTCTTTCTGATGCATTTGTCATTTGGAATTGTTTTGAGGGCTGCTGGATTTTAAACTTGATTCATTGCTAAAGTTGGTTTTTGGATACAAAATTATAGATCCTAAAGCTAAATGTTGAGGGGGCCTGAGAACAAATGCAGCAATATAATCCTTAAAAATCCATGTGTCAGATTTGGAAGTTTTTACTTTCCTGTCCTACAAAATTTTAAAGTGAGATAATCCTGGTATCTTTCACATAAGCAGTTTATATTGAAATCATTTTAGGGAGAAATATGTCCTAAGAGAATAATTTAGATTGTTTGGCTGCAGAAAATATACATTATATGATCCTTTATAAAATATACATATAGCCTAGGGTTTCAGATGATGTCTGTTTTATGAAATGAAAGAATGGTGATCAGGATAATAAAGTTTTTTTTTTTTCATTACCAGTGGCATCTTTAACTCTAGAATTGGTGAGTAAGTGACATAATGCTTCATTTGATAGAGAGTGTCTTAAAGTATAAGACCTGAGTCATGATTTTAGTAAAAAATAAATTCAAAACTAGACTTATTTAAATCACTATTTATAGGAAGTATTTTAGTGATAAGTATTTAGTGATAAATAATAGTTATTCATTAATTTAATCCAAAGTAATGGTGCTTTCTTCCTCCCATCGGGTTTTTTTTTTTTTTAAATTTTTGAAGCAGGGAAACAATACATAAATATCTGCTTCAGAATTTGGGGGAAATTTTTCAGCAAATAACAAAAAGACTCAAAATTACAGAAAGCCAAATTGTATATTAAAAGTCCCAAGAATTATTAATGTGGAGACATTTTCCTTAATAATAACATTATTAATACATCAATATTTCCATAAATACTACTTGATGACTCATATATTGGACTTGCTTAGTGATAAGCATAATGTACTAGAAAGTGTAGAACTATTTTATTTCCTCAGATTCAAAACTTACTGAACTATTGGCCAGCCATTGGCTAGACTCTTGATCAACATGGCAGATTAATCAAATATTCTCATCTCCTCAACCAAACTAAATAAATCACATATGAATAGAATTTCTTTAAATATATATGAACAAAAAGGGATTGTGGGTAAACTACAACAAAAAGTATTTCAAGGAAGAAAAGCCAAGAAGCTCTAACTGATTGGAAGCAACAGAAGAGCTAAAACACAAAGTACTTGCTGAAATAAGTGTGAGAACTCACCTCATAGAGCCCTGAGAGGCTGAAATCACCAATCATCAGGGAAAATTGGGATGACTCATGGGGCTGAAACAAGGAGCTTGAGTTACATTTACATCAATCCAAATATAAAGTCACTGTACCACCAAATTTCCTTCTTTAGGATGTGAAGCCGCAAAATTGAAGCTTCTTATCCTCCTCAAGAAAACCTGAGGCAGATCTTCATTAACATAGATCCAGAGAGGCTTTTGAATGAGACAGCTAGGCAGAGCTGAGGTCAGGTGAGGGAGTTGGAAGACCCAATAAGAGATGCATGCCAAAGTCAAACTTTCAGTTTCCTCTACTCAACCTCTAATGTATTGGCATCCAGATACATGCTGTTCCAACAAAGGGAGGATTGTTTGCCTAAGTGAAATGCCCCCAGTGGAATGCTCTGACATGATACAGTCCTCTTGTAAAAAGAGGAAAGACCATTGCTGACAAGACCACCACAAAGCTCATCAGTCACAAACTCGTGGCCATACCTCAGTTGTCAGTATAATTTGAAAGACAAGGATCACCATCATGAAAACTTTTGCTACAAAATAGGAAATCAGAAGCTAGAACAAACTCAGACAAGAATGACAGGAATAAGCCTGGAGTAAGAGAAATGGAGTAAAAGTAATGTCTACAATGAGACTTCAATAATTGACAGCATAAAAGAGGAAGAAGAGGATGATGAAAATAGATAGAAGACTCTTTCCCAAAGAAGGGTATTTATAAAGGGAACAGAAGATATGATCTGGAGATGTCATTGGGGAGCAATGAGGTCATTGAGCTAATAGCCTAACCCTAACATATAAAAAATACATCAAAACACGCACACACACAGAGCCTGAAAAAATACCTGAGAAGGCTATTGGGGAAGGTGTACCTGCTGGAATCAGATACTTCTCAAGTGGTTTTATTTCTGAAAAACCTACAGGTTGACTTACAAATTACAAATCTCCATCATTCCACTAATTTGTGAAAACTAACTATAATGAATAACTTACCACATAATGGTACCCCTGAAACATAAGAATTGGGAAAGAAAGAGAAGAAGCAATAGCTCTCTGTATTTTGCACTCATATTTAATATCCTGTTTAGGGTTGCCTGAATGCTTGCCACCCAGGACTAAAAATTTTTTTTGCCTTTTTCCAATTTAAGTTTTTCTCTAAGATGTAATTGCTCTGAGTTCTAGATTGCAAAGAGGGCCTGTGAATTTGTGTATAGCAGAACTTCCCAGGTTTAGCAAATCTATAGTTGTTAAGTCTAATGGTTTCCTACATGCCCTCCTGTTGCCTTATTGTATTACCAGCATCAACCCAATTACTGGACATGTATTCCCTAATGATTAAAGATGGCTGGGAGGAACAAACATAATTTTTAGCAACTTTAAGTATCTATGTAATGCATATGGAACCTAGAGAAGGTTTGTGATTTTTAGCAATTTTTTAACAAGGCAATATTTTAACCCATAATAATAATATATTTTGAGTTGCTACATAAATGATTCAATCTGCACTTTTTTCGATTCATATAAAATACTATCAACCACATATCTGCACTTCTAGATAAATTTTATTGATTTTTAGAGTTTTGCATATTTTCTTCTGAAAAGTGCAAAAGTGCTACCATACTAATTTGAATACTGCTATATACTTTGCTAAGAACAAATCTACAAGGAAAGGCTTTTGGTGTGCTTGCGAGTGGGTATGTTTTAGTGTCTGACACAAAAGACTTCTTTCCATTGGTACTGATTATCTAGGGTAATTGAAATGCTTTGTCATCATATCAATATGCCTTGCACTTGGAGGAGATATATGGCAAAAGTCCATTGTAGCTGCCTCTGAGTATATTGTGTAGAATATATATAAAATAAATTTTAACAAATGAATCAGAAGGCTCACTGCACAAAGTTCTTGGAATAGTCTCTAAATATGAAGTATTGAACTAAAGCAAAAAGAAAATGATAAAACCAAAATTCACTTAGTAGAGCTATCCTGGCTTAACAGCATAATATCTCAGGACCATTACATAAAAATGCCAGCAAATAAAACAAAACGATAGTTATCTGGCTTGAGAAATGCAAGATGATCACCAGATACTTCCTTATATACATTTATAGTTCACATGTGGTGCTTGCTTTTGGAAAAATAAAGCAAAACAAATAAACTTTGTTTAAAGTACAACGGACATTTTATTTGATCAAAATTATTTTAAAAAATAATACTTTTTTAATCACTAATCTGCTTAAATCAACCAATATTTTAAAAAGTATGACAATGGTTTATCTTTTTCTGTTGCTCTAATGCACATCCTTACATTTGAGAACTGAAAGCTCATTTATACTGAAGCCCCATTGGCTGATAATGGTTTTTAATCTCAAATGAGTGTTGGGTCCATCCAAATATCAAACCTTAGGTTAAATGAATAGAGGATTGTCAGCAGCATTTCAGGCAACAGTAGTTTATCACAATTTGCTTTATGTTATTTTATTTAATTTTAAAGGATGAGTGTTTATTTTCTAATAATCAAAAGTAGTGTGTAAAATGAGTCTATATTTTGATTCATAAAATATAAGTATTAATATATTTTGTTTCATTTTATTACTATAACTGACTAGCTCATCCAAAGCCAGAAAAATGGCTTTAAATACAAGCTGTAGTTGTTTGCTTTTAAAAATTTGATGCTACATTTTTAATTAATAAGCATCAACCTTAAAAATTACACTAGGCAGATGTATTTCCATATAACTTCTTGGATTGATGTATACTTAGCTTTATGTTTATTTGACTAGTCTATTAATGTTGTTGAGGCCCATTTAATATTGTAATGGAGATTTTTTTTTCTTCCAGTTTTATTGGGATATACTTCACATATAGCCCTGTATATGTTTAAGGCATACAGCATAATGATTTGACTTACATACATTAGTAACTACAGTAAGTTTAATGAACATTTATCATCTCATATAAATAGAAAATAAAAGAGAAAGAAAAAAATATTTTTCCTCATGATGAGAACTCTTAGGATTTACTCTCTTAACAACTTTCATGTATAACATACAGCAGCATTAACCATATTAATCATTACATCTGTAGAACTTACTTATCTTAAAAGAGAAAATTTGTACCTTTGGACCACCTTCATCACATTCCCCCTCCATCTTTCTTCCAACCAGGTGACCGTGGAACAGAGGAGTCAAAAAGCTTATATAAACAGAGTAAGAACAGTGTGTACTTTAATCTCCCTTTTGCAGGCCAAACAGTAATATATAGATTGAAAGGAATAACAAGATCATAGAGTCTTTGTCTAACTTTCTAGTTGGGTTTCTAAAGAGAATTCAACCAGAGAAAAATCAGAAATATGGTATAGTTAGATCAAAGGAGTAGGATAAAGAATGGGTTGAAAAGTTACTATATGTTCCAAGAGGAAGCTCAGAAGCTGGCTGAATGTTGGCAGGAGACCTCCGTAAAGGGGGTCATTCTAGCTACTGACTGACTTGTGCTGGAAATCCTTCTGATGGACTTTCTATCTTTGCCTTAGACAAGGATAGTAGATCACAATTGGATTATTGGCAGACTTTGGGTACCAACACGTCTCCTATAAACTAGACAGACATGGAGAGGCCTGCTACAGACACCAGAAGTATATCAAGGGTGGATTCAAAACCTCTGTCCTCTGCTCCATTAGAATTGGTTCATCTGTCCTATATATCCTGTCAACATCTGGAAGGGAGAGGGAGGAGTAGAGACACGTACAAAAGAGACAGTTTGAAGTTAAAAGAGAAGGTACTCTCTAAAAGGACTCCATACAAATTGTTAGTATGGTCTGAATTTACCAACTGAACTGAATCCACCCTTCTGCTCTGTGCCTCTAGTTTGATTGAGGTTTCAAGAGGCAACCCACATCACCTTTTAGACAATTTTACACATCTGAATATAGTGTGTAAATTCTGCTGCAATATAAAATTTCTACAGAGGAGGGACAAGTCAGTTTAATTTATCTAATGAAAACAAGAACCAGATGTTCATTTAATAAATATCATTTGCTGCCACATGAATCTTGCTGATATATGTACGATTCCTGATTGTTCTTATTACAAAGTAATAGGACTAGTAATTTCTAATTATCTACTTACATCCTTATTATGCAAAAAGTATACTTTAAAAAATTAGAAATGCTTTGGAGTTGAAACAATATGGCCACAGTATATGTGAGGAATAGGGATGCTATACATTTTGCCAGATATTCAAATTTAGGATTCAGAAGTTTAGTTTAAAATTCAGTAGCATATCCTTTGACAGATGAATGTGTAAACCAAATGTACTCTATAACTGCAATAGATTATTACGTAGCTTTAAAAAGGAAATTATAACAAATACAACATGAATGAAACTTGAGGACATTTTGCTAAGTGAAATAAGCCAGTCACAAAAGGACTAATACTGTATGACTCCACTTATGTGAAGTACCTGGAGTAGCCAAATTCAAAGAGACAGAAATTAGAGTGGGGATCACCAGGGACAAGGAGGAGGCAGTCATGGAGGATTTATTTTCTGAAGAATATGTAGCTGCAGTCTGGGAAGATGAAAAAAGTTCTGAAGATGGATGGTAGTTATGGTTGCACAACAATGGAATGTACTTAATACCACTAAACTGCACACTTAACAAGTGTTAAAACAGTAAATTATATGTTACATCTATTTTACCATAATAAAAAAGGATTAAAAAAAACAGACTAAGATTTTAAAGAGCCTCTGGAGATTGGCATTTCACTCCACTCTGATGCACTGCAGGAAACCATGACCTGGCATCAGAGCCAAGGAAGGGTATTTACCATCAGCTTCTTTGATTGTAAAGTTATGCCGGCTAAGAAAATTCTTTCCTGAATTAGTTCCCCATGAAAAAACAGTTAAGCTATCTCAGTAATTTGAGAAAACTGAATAATTTCAACCTGAGTAAAAGTTATAGAATTAGTTAAAATTCCCTTAAACTACTTAAGCCTTTCTTTCTTATTTTGCCCTTGGCAATACAGCATAATCAGACAACCTGCTTTTGGAGAAAGGATTATTTGCATATTTTAGAAAGGATCATGTACAGGTAAAACTCAAGAAATGAGTATTAGGTCTAAATTATTTGCTAAAAGAAGGGAAAGGGAGAGAATGTGATTCTATTAAGCTATTGGGAAATGCTCCAGCGACCCCATTATTATTTTTAAAAGTGCTAATTCTACTATGATAAATGACCAGAGGGAAATAAGACCCAATCTATGCAGGAGAATCTGAAGGCTTCACAAATAGTCATATTTTTAAAGACTTATCTCTTTTGTAGACATTAAAATCAGAGAGGATTTTATCAGCCTGTCAAATGACTTCTTTGTGTGTGTGTGTGTGTGTGTGTGTGTGTGTGTGTGTATTGAGAGAGAGAGAAGCTCTATAAGGAAGAAAAAGAAAATACATGAATTCATTCAAATAAAACATAACCTTGACAGAAACTGTGTGGCAAAGTACAGATCTTAAACAACTAGATTTGGGTACAATCAAGATAAAAATAAGTCACTCATATTAATCAAAGAAATAGTATGATGCTTTTTTGTTCTTTACTTTTAATTTCAAGACTTTCTCTCTGATAACCGAAGTAAATTCTTTTTGTTCCTTGCCACTTGGGACCTCTCCTTCCTGCTCAGTTTACAGAGTACATGTCTAAAATGAGAAACCTCAAATGCACTCTGCACATGCTCTCACCATATTATCCTAAAGTTTATTATACTTAGAGCAGGAATAATTGCTGTAGATACCCGCCTGTCCCCTTTTGTGCGGCACAGTGGTTCCTGCACAGTGATCGACATTGCAGTGCCCCATTATAAGTAGCTATCACATTTTTTTTTATAAATGGAACAGATATTTGACGATCTGCCAAAAGCATCTTTGTAAGTCTTAAAGATATTCATACTGTGAAAACTATTCATATAACAAAAGATATATGGACAAGTGGATAAGTAATTGGTTACATGCCTGGGACTGCCCATGGGGTTTTGTTTTGTTTAAAAAGCAAAACCTCTCACTCTGCTCTTCTGAATAATGTTTCTAGTAGTGACAGTTTCAAAACGTAGTTTGCTTTTTTTTAATACCTTGTGTGGGAAAAGGTCATAAATACAGCAAGTTATTCAAAGAAAGAGAGAGAGAATTAAAAATGAAACAAACCAAAGTCAAAAATAATCAAAAGCTCAACTAAAACAAAATGTGAAAATAGCTTTTTTAAAAAATATAAGACCTTTGTGTAACTTACTCCATTGTACTCTGTTTTTTCTTTTTTCAAGCAAAGTAACAGGGTATGGTAACACTGATGTGATATGTCCAGATTACCTGAGCAGTTTGCATAACTATTTTATATGCTTTCCACTTAGTCTGTATGAAATTTTTTAGACCAGGAACAGACTATGAAATGTGCTTTGAGTGAATCCTACTAAATCTGAGGCCCCATTGGTCACTCAGTCACTGAAAATCCAGACACTCAGCTTTTTCAGTTTGACTACACCATTTTGATTTTTAAAAACACATTTTGTAATTCTGGTTCACTTTACTTTGTGCTTTTTATGAATAATGTTCTGCTGAGTGTGGTACCTTACTTTCATAATTTCCATAAACAACTCTGCAAAGTGTAAAGTTGACAGAAACTTTGAAACCAATTTTAATGACAAAGGATGGTTCTTAGTGATTCTCTACCCTAAAATTACTTGCTATTGTTGTTAATATATTTGGGCTGCCAGAGGTACTCTCATTGATCACATTTTTTGTAATGTTATATTTATGTTTGTAAAATTATTTATTGAAATCTTATGGTACCTCCCAATTAAGCTATGAAGTAGGAGTTGTTCTGCTTAGTTTTTGAAATAGGAAAAGTAATGTTCAGAAGCATAGTTATTTGTTGGAGATAATACAACTACAAATATGAAAACAAATTTGGAGAAAGATTTATCTGATTCCAAAGTCTATCAGTTTCTCACTAGGCTGGAATAGGAAACCATGTCTCATCTATGTTTTCTAATATATTCCATGCCCCAAATTTTTACGCTGAGACCAGCAGACTCAGATACATGAGCAGGAAAGTGTGTAAAAGAGGAAAAATGGTCTTTACCACTTCAAACGTTAAGTGTCATAGGAGTTTGCTTCTTGTAGAAAAATACACACACACAAAAATTCTAACACTCTTGCTTCTTATAGATGCTGCCTGACTCTTTGAAAAGCTATTTATCTCCTCTTATCTAACCACAATAAGACCATTTTTTAAATAGGAATGATTTCAAGTCAGTCAACCTTTGCATAATGGGAATTAAGTCCAATGCAATAACTTATCCAACCTACAGATATTTACTGAATATCTATCTACTGTGTAACACCTTCAGCTAACACCTTCTTTACCGAGATGAGAGGCATAGGAAACAAGAGTATGCAGGGGAAACAATCTATCCATCATTTAGTTTTGAATTTGGTAAGCTGAGGTGCCTGTAAAACTGAGTCGTGATGTAGCAAGGTAATAGGATATACAACAATGGAGCTAAAATAAGCCTGAACCAACAATTACGATTTGGGAGTGATGACCATATGCATGATAATTGAGGTCAATGGAATGAATGAAAGTCATTTAGGAAGGGATATAGGGGAAAGAAAAAGGGAGACCCAAGACTGAGTCCTCAAAGTCTCCTATGTTTATAATGAGAGTAGAGTAAAAACTCAGCAGAGGAGGTTAATACAAGGTGAGAGAATGGAGAAGATAGTAGTTAAGAAATGTAATAGCATCTTTGTCCATATTCTTATTAAGTCTGAATATAAATGTTGATCTGGTGTATTTTATGAGTAATTTTGATATTATAATTCATAATTTCAAAATAAAGTGTTTCCAGTAGTTTTGCCATATCCACATATGTTCATTACATGGAGATCTTCAGCACATGGTTCTGAAAAAAGACATAAAGTTATAGAAAAATTAGACTAATTTTGATGTAAACATTTTCAGTAATCACTATTATCTCATAAGGGTAAACATGACTACACAGGTAAGTATATGACAACTGTTATTTAAGTATACTGTGGTAAATCTGCCTTTTATAATGCGGTAATAGAAAAAGCTCCTATACTTCATAATTACCCAATTTCAAAATGACTTACTACATAATAGCTGGGCAGTTTCTTTCAAATTGCAAGTAGCATTACACATTGCATAACATCACTGTATCTAGGATACAAGGTGGCATTTTTTTTTTCCTTCTAAGACATTCAATGCAGTTAATGGGATAAATAAAAACACCTGCCTAGAACATTTTCTCCATTTGCACTGCAGCAGCTTCTTTTGTGGCTTGAAGTTTTGTTTAGTAAAAGAAAGGAGACAGGTGTGTAGAGGAGCAAAAATTAGAAAGTAAAAAGCAACCAAACTGAGAGAAAAAGTAAATATCTTAATGAACCATCAAAACAGGAAAGAAAAAATAGAAAGTAAGGAATTTACTGGAAAACATTTTTAAAGATATTTTATCTTAAAAATAGTATATCAGAACTGTTTTTAAATGGTGTCTTAGAAGTTTAAAATCAAGTTTCTCCCAGAATTTTGTGTTTATATCTTTCATTCAAGTGAATTAAGTGATATCTTCTTTTAAGCCTAAAACTAATTGCAAGTGATAATTATGTGATCTAACTTGAGTCAGGATAAAAACTACATGAAGCTGCTATATGGGTCATTTCAGAGAACCATACAAATGTTCAGCCACATTAAGTGACAGCATTTATCTGCTGTATTTAATGAATTCTTTCTTCTTCTTAAATTATTACTGTGATGCCACTTTCTACACCATGTCTTTACAGACTAATCAGAGTAACTGATGAACCTCCTTCATTTCGTCCATCTGGATCATAGACTGATGTTTCCGTGTTTAAACTTGATTCTTAAATAATTGTACTATCTCTTTATAAAGCTGAATGCTAATGGAGATTTAAAATATTTCTATGGAATTTAATCTGTGTGGATTAAAAGAGAAAATAATACATTGTTCAAAGCTAAATTAGTTGAAGTCAAAGAGAAATTGCACCAGACACTTGTTAAAAAAGATCAAGACAGATCTTATGAGATACTGCAGTGAGGGAGAGATACTTCAGTATAGAATGGTTCACTCTGAATATTGCCAGAGCAAGTCGGGGTTTGTAGCCAGTGGACTGAATGAGGGGATCAGTGGATGGAAAATTACTGAGGAACTTGTTTAGATGCAAAAGTAAGGTGGGTGCTGAGAAACTTGATTTGATATTAAGGGTAGGTTGGTTCTCCCTAAACTGGCTTAGCAGAATTCTTGCTGAAGCAGGACTCAGCAGCCAAGGACAAGTTCTAGTACAGAGGAGGGTTCAGAAGAGCCTTTAAAGTTTGATCTGGGAGAGAGTCCCTGTCAATGGGAAACATCCTTGATGTATAATTGGAACAGTATAACAGAAAGAGGTCAGCATATTTTGAGCTTTTTTTTTTTTTTTTGCTCATAGTCTTTAAAGGAGTTAGTGTTTCTATCCATGATAAAATGAGGGCAATATAGCAAAAATGAGATTTAGCAATAAAACAGTTGATGTAGTACAAAATATAATCTGTGGCTCATTTCTCTCCCATTTAATGTCCAAGACAAAAAGTCCAAGGAGAGGTACTGAAAAATCATTATTATTATTATTTATATTTTTCATTTAAAAAAACCCATAAAATGTTTACAAATATCATACTTGTTTATTAATTTTCACAATGTAGTTTAACTTTCAAGTTTTATGATTCTAGTTATATCTCTGTTTATTCTTTAGATTAATAATTATTGTAAAGCATTTATAAATGGCAGTTAGTATCACATACAAAAGTTTGAATAAATTTATAAAATTTATGTTAATTTTCATTTGGCTGACTTTCAGTATTTCCCTCTTCATAATGATGATTCAAATAGGCTCTTCTAAAAATGTAAGACAGATTTTAAATACTTGAAATTGAATATATTCTAAATGCTTAATGACAACTTCCTCTGTTCTATGAAAATTTGAAGAAACATTGAGGATCCCTTCCATCCTACTTTCAGTAACACTAGAATAATATGTTATAAGCATCTCAAAATAGAAGAACTCTAGTACAATGTAAAATTTGACAAAGGATTTTGCTAGCTTGAATTTTATAATTTTTTCTAATAATTTCTTACTTAAAGGACAGTAAAGTTGACCTTAAATATAAAATGTTAAACTCAAAATATTTCTTTGTTTTAAAATTGCAGAATAATAATTTCTGTGATTCCAGTCAAATGAAAGCATTCTAGTAGTCTAATTTTTAGTTTCGGTCAATCAAGGACATAAAAAAAAAATAGCAGAAAAGGTCAAAAAACCCTTACAATGCATAGAATTTTGAATCAGGCATAGCCCATATAAGTCATTCAAGGGTTTAATTTGAATGCTTCATGCAGTTTCTCTAAACTAAACAAATTGCTTCAGTAGATTGATTGAACTACATGAATTTAAGTTAGATATTCAGAAGTGTCCAACTATCCCAAGGGTTTTAGTTTTCTCTCTGCAGTCACTGAGTCACTAATTGATCCCTTCAAGGCATGGAAGAAAAGAATGTTAGCCCTAGCATTCTCCATTCTAAACTCTTTCCCTACCACTACCACTACCATTAATGAAATTTAACTGTGATCTGAGAAAAGGTAAGATAGAATCAATTTACAAAGTGAATATTTGGCAATCTCCTTCCTTGACCATACTGCCTCTAGCATGAGTTTTTCTCCTGCCTCTATGACATATCACCTCAATCAGAGCCAAACATATGACTTTGGAACTTGATGAAAAAGTAACAACTTAAATTTTGATATACTAAAAATTATTGTTTTCTTCAATGACTTTCTTAGTCTTTATAGGTCATGCTATGTTTAATTGAAGTTCAAGAGCTCAACCAGGGAATTAAGAGCTGAAATCTATTCTGTCCATTTATACTTTCTTGGTAGATTATAGGGTGAGGAATTAAATAGTTAAAGGTAAATAAATTTATTTTTACTTAGTATCCATCTAATCAAAAACCCTCACATTATCCAGCAATGATCGAAGAGTGGAGAGGAATAAATATTACAAATTGTCATGCAAATCAGAATACACTTAATTGATAAATTATATGTTATCTATTCTTTCATCAAGCTTTTATTGAATATCATTATGCATTAGGCACTCTGCTATGTGTTGGGATGGGATCGGTGAACAAGACACATTACAACACTGAAAACACTCATAGTTTTATGGGACTACTATGAATTTAATAGTTGGTCCCAGGTGCTGCTTTGACAAAAGGGATAGCAACCTACCACAGCCTTTGTAAAGAATACGTGTGTCTATGTCTTTGTGTATCTGTACATGTGTGTGGTGGGGTAAGGTGGTTGACAGTGGGATAATGCAGGCATATGTAATGCAGACTACATGCAAGGGGTGTGACACAGACTGCAAATCTTTTAGAACTTCAGAGAAAGAGAAGATTAAATTAGACTGGTTTGAATGAGATTGATCTAATAAGGGTGATTTCTGCTTCGGCATCTGGATTCTGGCCCATTCTTGCAGACACATGTGTTTTTCTTGTGCTTCCTACTTAAATGATTTTTGTCTTCCTATAAGTTTTAATCCAAATTTGACTTTAACATTTTTCCTTGAAAACTCTTAGGTTCTTAAAGTTCAGCGTCCATGAATATCACTTGCCAAATTGTTCTGACCATATAGAGTTCATATCCCACAGTTTTTATTTGACAGTGCTCTCTCGGGTCCAGGGAACCTACATTGAAAACCACCATCTTAAAAGTCTCCCAAGTTTCCCTGAAGGTGAGAATTGCCTGCAGTTTTCTAAAACACATGGCTTTTTAGGTTTTAGACTAAACCTAGTAAATCAGAATGTCTTCGTAATTTGGCTGATAATTATAAGCTGTATATTTAACAGATACTTTAGCAGGGCACTCTTCAAAAATCCTAAAATTATATTCCTTTTACTGTTTCCCTTCTTATCCTCTCGGTAGTATTAGATACTTTCTTCGCTTGGTCTATGTGTCATCACATTCCTCACTGTCTGTCCACTTTCTCTTCATTTATTTATTATTATTATTAATTTTTTCTTTTTTGGTGATTTCTCATCCTCTCCTTCAATCTTAAATGTCAGGAAGGTAAGAATGACCCAGAGTTTGGTCCTGATCATTCTTCCTTAAACGCCCCTTTCTATCCAATGTTTTTACATTAATTTTAGGGATTCTGGATATAATTTTTTTCTGAAATTCATTTTTTTCCAAAAATATAGGTGATTGAAATTAAGAATAGTAAAACAAACACTAATAGATTCAACAAATGTTAATATTTGCCATGTTTGTTTTTCCTTTTGTTTTTCTGAATTATTTGAAAGTGAGTTGTAGAGACCACCAGATGTTTCTGCATGCACCCCTAAGAACAAGAATACATATCTGCCCTGCCAATTTCACACTGAGGACAATTTAAAATAATTATACAATATTATATAATAGCCATTTCATATTAAATTTCAGCAATTCTTTTCCCCCAGAGGTTCTTGTAGCATTTATTTCCCCTAATTCAGAACTTAGTCAAGTTTCATGAGTTGCATTTTTTGGGTAATGTCTCTCTAGGTGCTTTTAATCTAGAACATTCTCCTTCCTTACATATTTTAGTACACCGACACTTTATGAATCTAAACCAATGGTCTTGTAGAATATTTCACTTTCTGGAACTTCCTTCATTCTGTACCTTAACTTAGTTTTGGCAAGAGTGCTTTACAGGTGATGACGCAAGCTTCACATTAATCAGGACACACGTGATGCCAGGATGCTCCAGTACTGGTAATTCTAAGTCTGATCATTTGGTTAAATGGCACACACCAACCCTTCAGTATAAGAATACATTTTTTCACTTTCTAAAGAGGATGATAATCTACATAATAATACTTTAATATTTCCTGAATATCTTGTTCTTCAACAATCTTTCACCCTTTTTATTTTAACATCCATTGATGCTCCCTGTTTATATCAATTCTTATATTGGGGATTTCAAATATAGTGACTTTCTAAATATATCAGAAATACACAGTGAATAGTATCAGAGACTACGGTCTTCTTGACCTTCATGTGGATGCAATCACCATGCTATTTCTTCAACCCTCATTATTAATCTTTCTCTAATATGATCTATTCACATTTTAGCATACTCTAGGCTGGACTCCAACACACCTCTTCCAGAGACAGTTTCCTGAAATAAGTCTTGCTCCAAATTCCAAACTAAGACCAATTCAAAGAACTTGAATTTATGGTACATTTGACACTGTTATCATATCCTACTCTTAAAATGTTTACTTCTGGAACGGTATTAGCATTTTGGAGATCCAGTGTACTCTGCTAAGTATTTATTGTACATGGTTTGAATATTTTTCCTTAAAATGACCCAAAAATACTATTAAAATTCCCATTTTCTAGACAAGATCATGGAGGATGTAGAAAAGCAGTAATTTATTTGAGGTCACATAGCCACTAAGTAAATGCAAGCAGACTTTAATTTCAGATAATTCTCACTCTTACTAACTCCATCCATAGTCATCGTGCTTTACTGTCTTACTTGGTCTCTCTACTGTGATATTATACAAAATCTTTATAAGATGATATTCAAGTCTGAACCAGTATCTTCCCAAAATATGTTTCTTTGATATTTCTAGCAAAATAGTGAAACTTCATGTCCCTTTCCTTCCATAAACAGTGAGTCACATCAATTCCAAACTTTTTGCCTATCTACTACTGTCACTTTTTTGCCTCTTTTTTTTTATCTCCTACCCTAGTCATGTTTAATATATGCATATTATTTTTCCTGTTCCTTTTTAAAAAATTATTTGATCTGCTTTTGACTCTGAAAGATTGGTTTCAAAATATTTAACACATTTAATCTCCCTCCAACTTGTTAATGGTGCTTTCCTGCCTAAACTTAGAATCTCTGTTTTCTAGGAAGTTTAGGAGGTAACAGTTGTTTCAGAATTTAGAGACTGAAATAACTCCTGTTGAATGACAGATTATTTTTGGAATATCTGAGCCTTTGTGAGTCTTCCAGTGAAAAATATAAAACAAATAAAACCAAATCAAAATAAGAAAAGCTCATACTATTAATCATAAAGAAGAAAAACATACAAATGTAAAACCTATTAGTTAGCCTTCTTTTGTAAAAATCAAAGCATATGGCCTAGAATGGTTTTCAAGGCAACATAGTAAAAATGGTTAAAGCAGATTTTTTATGTAAGTATATTTCTACAACCCTTCATTTTTATTATGTCTTGTAGAATTGTACATGAATTGGGACCTACATGACATTCTGTTATTTTTCACTATTCCTCCTCTTTTGTTTCTGTTCTGTACACAAACAGAAACACTTTATCTCCATCCAAATTACTTTTAATTCATGGGAATTCCTCTAAATACAACTATTGAATTCTTACTCAGATATTGCCTATATTAATCCCTCTATAAGAGAGGTCATCAATCACTTTGTTTATGTCATCCATAAAATGGGGCCTCTGCCTCTCAAAATTTAGTTTGTAGATGGTGTAATAAGGAAATTATCTGGCCTCTAAACCCTTTGAATTCACACAGTAATAAGAGTGTCTTTATTGTTCATGGTGGGCCCCCTTGGACAAAACCACAAAAGATAGTTTACAACAAAGAGGTGACTTATGTTGGCCATAAGATAGGATATGATGAAGAGATGACCAAGGATAGGACAGGACACTTTAGAAAGACCATTCATGTTAATAGAGGGTTGGAGCTCTGAACCATGTGAGGGCACTAGAGATTGAACTCAACCACATAGTGATGATTCAGTCAATCACGCCTAGTGATGAAACCCCAATAAAAATTCTGATGATGAAACTTGGGTGAGTTTCCTGTTTGGCAATACTTGTGTGTTATCACATATCATTATACTGTGAGGATAACATCTCTTAGGAGGATGGACACTTTGCATTTGAAACCCCTCCAGAATTCACCCTATGTATCTCACTTTGACTGGATTTGATGTGTATCCATTGCTATAACTACAGTCAAAATTATAGGCATTTTCCTGAGTTCTATGAGTTGTTCTAGTGAATTACTGAACTTGAGATAGTACATGGGAGCCCTCAAATTTGTAGCCAGCTGGTCAGAATTGAGAGTGGTCCTAGGGACACTCAAACATGTAGCTGGTATTCGAGGTGAGGGCAGTCTTGTGGAAGACGATACCCTTAACCTTAAGTTTGGCAAATTCATTGTAGGAATCAATTGGATCAGATTAACATGAGATACTTGAAAAAAATGATGGCTCCTGTCCCTACAACATGTGTGCTAAATCAAGATTTCTTGAATATGACCCAGAAATCTTTGTTAGCCATGATCCCTCATGTCTCTAAGGTATGAGATCAATTGTCCCAGTATATATCTTCAGTTAATTATCAATTCTTTATAATGATATATTAAAAGTTTTCTATTAAATATCTATAATCTATAACATCAGTTTTTGAATGATAGGACATATGTCTTATTTACAACCATATTCCAATTATCTAGTAGCATATCCAGCACATTGTCAAGGGCTTCAGGAATGTTTGTGTATATTCTTTTACACTTATATTTATGTATATTATATATTTATATATTGTCATTTCTCTGTAATTAAATAATTAGTCAATTTGAATGTGTTAATTATGCCATACTTATTTTTCCACTAAAATACCAGTCATATTTATTAAATAAGTAGTAATTAATATGTCATAGCACTGTACAATCTTGCATTTATTTCATTTAATGTGTTTCACTTAATGTTTTATTTAAATGACAGATATTGACAAACAAAATTCAGAATTTTGATTTTTATCTCAACAGAAACATAAATGGTACTTTGGAAATAAAATTTCTCAGTACATCTAAATACTTTTAGAACCTGACATTTCATCTCATGTAAACATTTCACAAATCCTTGACCTGATCCTACGGATCATTCTGTAGCAATTGTTCTTTAGTGACAGTTCTTTCAGTAGTCTTCTGTGCTCCCACAACTTTGATTGCATGTCAAGAATTTCAGTCTGGAGAGAAGGTTTGTTCCCAGGATGATGTCCCTGAGTCCAAGACAATAAAATCCATCAGCAATCACTTCCATGATGACCGACAGAATTGATTGTCTATCAACACCCAACATCAGCATGGCACTCATCAGAAACAGAACATACAGTCAGGCCAGCATTCATCATAGTAGGAATTTCAATGGTTGTTTTCTTCAATTTTTGTTTACCTATTGATGCAAATTATTGTCAGTTTTCTCATCAGTCTGTGTTTTTATAATGCATATTTGAAAGATAATTTGTACTTTTTCTTATTAATTATACATTCTGTTGAATAGGTAAAATATTTTATACATGGCACTCACTAAAATAGTTAAAATTATAGTTCTATATATATATGTTAATGTCTTCTGCATATGTCTATCACATATATAGCACTTTTTTTTGATGGGTGCCAAAACACATTTTTTCAAAATAAAACCTAAATTTTCTTTGTTGTTTAGTTATCAATATTGGCATTGATGTAACTACTTTTATATATAATGAAAAGTGAAACTAAATTCTTTAAAGTAGCAAACTCCTTTCTACAAATATAATTTCTCAACAGTTTTCATGGTTATTAATTTGATGTGAACACCTTACATTTAAATAATATCCTTCCTCTGGAGATTTAAATTCATTCTATGTTAAGAGAGTCATGGCCTGAACTACGCATTCCTCTTGCATTTCATTTTGTGAACAAAGGCATCTTTTTCTTACTGTGAGTTATACTCAGGGAACATTTCTTGTCCAAGCATCTTGTTTTTGTAGGAAAGTGAATCTTTTTGCTCCAAAGTAGTAATCAAAACACATTCACTTGCAGTTATTTCTACCTTTTGAAACAGGCTTTGATGCCAATGATTTTTCACTCATGAGTCAGCATATTTCAATATAAGCAGCAGATCTGGGCACTGTTCGGGGAAATTATAAGTATGAAGATTAATTCTTGTGTAGAACATGCATAAAAATCAGTCTCAAACATATTCCTTTTGTAGTGCCTTTATGGACAAATTTTAAATTCATGTTACTATACAGGTTTTATAGTATATTAGAGTTTCAAAAGTGACATCACTGTGCATCAACTTATTAAGTAATGTGACCCTGTATGACATAATGGAAGTCCCACATTTTAGAGTAATACTTCTTACAGTATCATCAACTAATCATGCAGTACCTAGTTAAACTAAAAAATTAAACCACTCTGTGGCCATTTATCATGTCCAGAAAGACCTAAAGTTAACATACATACTAACAGTTAATCTCAAATTGAGATGTTCATTTATGTATTGAATGCCTTGTGTCTCTTACTAAAAGAACAAGACTAATGTCAACTTGAGGATTTTTACCGCCCCAGGCAATATGAAAAATGTCTCCTCCTTCTGGCAAGTAATCACTCACATAATAAACAGTCACAAAACACTTTACTCTTCTAATATTTTGCTGCCTGAGGCAACCAGCTGTTCTACCTATATGATACAGCCAGTTATAACTATTGTGCAGTTGCAGTGACTTAATGTAATGGTAATAAAGACATATAATATATTCTGACTCACAGCCTTGAAGAATTGCCAAGTGCAGGGCAAGATTCTCATTATTTGAATTTTGACTTTATAGCTATTAAAAATACCTTCATAAGGGAAATGGATTGTATTATCCAGAGTAGTTCTTTGAAGTATAATATTGTTTGCTTTCAGATTTTTCTGATAGTTTTTAGATAACTTATGTAGACTTTGCTTTGTTAATGAATATAATTATTATTCTGGACATAAGGCAATATTTACTTGCTGATACTGGAGAATTATCAATATTTCTCTGTATCATGAATAACAATACTTTTCAATTATAAAAAAGATGAGTAAAGTTGTAATCTCTGAATTCAAGTTGTGAAAAAACAAACCTTAGACAATTAAAATATTATAAGTGAGTTAATATGATTATAAGTCAGTTGATATAACATAAAAATATATCCTTTTATTTCTTATATATATGACAATATTTACTAACAAATGTGCAGAAATTGATCGTATTCTTTTTTAATTATTCCTAATTCTTTTATTAGATTGTAAAGGCTTTCAAGTCATGGCCTTGCTTTACATTACTTATCCCTAAGTTACACAAAATATCTAGTCAATAAGTGATATTAATAAAGATATTCATGATAATGGTGATTGTATTATTAATAGGCCACTGAAATTAGAACTTGGGCACATTACTAAAATTTTTCCGAAACTAACCATGTGACAACAGGCCTTCTTGTACTTGAAAAAGTGGCTATTTCATTGGAAAAAAAACCTCAGTAATAATTACAGTAGCAACATAATAATGCCTAGTCCAGATATAATCTACAGCTAGAGTCTTACAAAATGACAAGAATATAGAGAATGTTCCACTGGACTTTTGTTAATCTCAATAGAAAAGATAAAGAACAAATTCATTGCTATAAATATAATTATTTTTTGAGACCTAAACAAGTTTCAGAGATTTTGTCGAAGTAAAATTATCTTGGACGAGGACCATTTCAGGGTAAAACTTGAGATTATGTCTCCATCCACACTAAAAAATATGCTGGCATTGTAGAAATGATTTTGGTATGTGGTAAATTGTGTATTAAATAATTATGTCCACCTCACAACGTTGATTTTCCTATTTTGAAAAGTATGACAGAGAAAAAAGGACTTAATGTTATAATGACACTTGTCCTCAAGAGATGTATCAGAGTTCAAATTTCTAACATATGGAGATATCTATTATATATGTTCAGTCTTTGGGGTCTACAGTTTGAATTCTAGAACTCAGTAAAATGCCAAACTTCAAAACAATTTTTCGTTACTTCCAAAACCTGTATACCTACTGACAGTTATTCAGTTCCTTATTTCTTTCAAAACCAAAGGTTTATTTTAAGAGCAAATTAATGAACTCTTTTTCATCCATAGAGATATTTTCAATAGCTACCTCTCCACCATCACCCATTTCCCCACAATGCCCTCCCTCTCTCCCACTCTCTCCTGACATATGAGAACTACTCCTGTTTGATTTCATCTCCTAGTCTTTATAAATCCCAAGGCAGTTAAACACACAAATCTCTCATCTTTCTTGTTTCCTAGGAAGACTGAACGTACTCAGTAAGAGAGAAAGCTAGTTAGTATTCTTTAATATAGGATTCTACATACCTTTACCAATTATAGTTGCATTGTCTGCCTGGAAATTCTATTATTATTTTATTAAATTCTGTGATTTTCCTGTGATTTTTAAATTTTACTTTATTTTTACATAATTTTAAAATTATACTCAATTTACAGTTATTATAAAATATTGACCCCATGTGATATAATATATCCTTGTGGCCTATTTTACACTCAATAGTTTGTGTCTCCCATCCCCCCACCCCTTTATTACCCCCCAACTGGTAACTGCTAGTTTGTTCTCTATATCTGTACATCTGCTTCTTTTTTGTTGTATTCACTAGTCTGTTTTATTTTTTAGATTCCTCATATATGTGATATCATACAGTATTTTTCTTTGACTTATTTCACTTAGAATAATGCCTTCTAACTCCATCAATATTGTTGCAAATGGCAAAATTTTATTCTTTTTTTTAATAGCTGAGTAGTATTCACTTGTGGAATGTATAGAATATATATATATATATAGTTCTTTATCCATTCTTCTACTGATGGATACTGTTGTAGCTTTGCAATTGTAAATAATGCGGCTATGAACACTGGGGTGCATGTATCTTTTCGAATTAGTGTTTTTGCTTTTTTTCAAATATATACCCAGGAGTGGAATTGCTGGTTCATATGATAGTTCTATTTGTAGTCTTCTAAGAGACTTCCATACTGTTTTCCACAGAGGCTTCAGCAATTTATATTCCCACCAACATTTTACGTAGGTTCCCTTTTCTTCACCTTCTCACCAGCATTTGTTATTTGTATTTTTTTTTTTTTTTGATGATAGCCATTCTGACAGGCATAAGGTGATATGTCATTGTGGTCTTTGATTTACATTTCCCTGATGCTTAGCAATGTTGAGCATCTTTTCATATGCCTGTTGACCATCTGCATTTCCTCTTTGAAAAAATTTGTTTTCAGTTTTTCTGCCCATAATTTAATACAGTTGTTTGCTTTTTTTATGTTGAGCTGTATGAGCTATTTATATGTAACTTATATGTTTATATATGTTATGTTGGATATTAATCCCTTATCAGTCATATCATTTGCAAGTATTTTCTCCCATTCAGTTAGTTGTCATTTTGTTTTTGTCTGTTATTTCTTTTACTGTTCAAAAGCTTTTAAGTTTAATTAAGTCTCATTTGTATATTTTTGCATTTATTTTCTAAAGGAGACAAATCAAAAAAATTTTACTGTGAATTATTTCAGAGAGTGTTCTGCCTATGTTTTCCTTTAGGAGTTTTATAGTATACAGTCTTACATTTAGTTCTTTAATCATTCTTGGGTTTATTTTTATATATAGTGTTAAAGAATGTTTTAATTTCAATCTTTTACATGTAGATGCCCAATTTTCCCAGCACCACTTATTGAAGAAACTGTCTATTCCCCATTGTACATTCTTGCCTCCTTTATAATACATTAATTGGCCATAAGTGCATGGATTTATTTCTGAGATCTCTATCCTGTCCACGGATCTATGAGTTTGCTTTTATCCCAGTACCATGCTGTTTTGATAAGTGTGGCTTTGCAGTATAGTCTGAAGCCAGAGACCATGATTCCTCTAGCTCTTTTCTTCTCTTTCAAAATTGTTTTTGCTTTGCATTTCCATACAAATTTTTTAATTATTCTAGTTTTGTGAAAGATGCCATTGGTATATTGATAGGGATTATGTTGACTATGTAGATTGCCTTCAGTAGTATGGTCATTTTAATAATATTCGTCCAATTCAAGAACATGGTATATTTTTTTCATCTCTTTATATTGTCTTCAATGTTTTCATCAGTGTTTTATAGTTTTCAAAGCACAAGTCTTTTGACTCCTCAGGTTGGTTTATTCCTAGGTATTTTATTCTTTTAGATGCCACGGTAAATGGGATTGTTTCCTTAATTTCTCTTTCTGATACTTCATTGTTAGTGTATAGACATGCAATCAATTTCTGTGTCTTAATTGATATATATATATATATATATATATATATATATATATATATATATATCAGTCTATCCAAAAAAAGTAGAATACACATTCTTTTCAAGTGCATGTGGAACATTCTCCTAAATGAATTACATGCTAGGCCTCAAAGCAAGCCCAGGTAAATTTAAGAACACTGAAATAATATCAAGCATCTTTTCTAGCCACAACACTATAAGACTAGAAATCAACTACCAAAAAAAAAAAAAAAAAAATGCAAAAAACACAAATACGTGGAGGCTAAACAATATGCTAGTAAACAACAATGGGTCACTGAAGAAATTAAAGATGAAAAAAATAAAATCCTACAAATAAAAATGAAAACAAGATGATCCATAACCTATGGGGCTCAACGAAAGCAGTTTTAAGTGGGAAGTTAATAGTGATATAAGCTTACCTCAGGAAACAAGAAAAATCTTAAGTAAATAATCTAACTTTACACCTAAAGTGACTAGAAAAAGAGAAACAAACAAAGCCCAAAGTTAGTAGAATGAAAGAAATCACATAGATCACATTTATTAAAAATAAATGAAGGGGAAGGTATAGCTCAAGTAGTAGATCACATGCTTAGCATACACCAGGTCCTGGGTTCAATTCCCAGTACCTCCATTAAAAAAAATGTAAATAAATAAACCTAATTACCTCCCCCTGCCAAAACCAAAACAAAGCGAAACAAAACAACTAAACTGAAAATAAAAAACTTAGAAAAATAAATGAAACAGAGAGTAAAACAATAGAAAAGATCAATGAAACTAAAAGCTGGTTCTTTGAAAACATAAACCAAATTGATAAACCCTTGACCAGACTCATCAAGAAAAAAACAGAGAGGCCCCAAAGCAATAAAATTGGAAATGAAAAAGAAGTTACAATTGACACCACAGAAATACAAAGGATCAAAAGAGGCTACTATAAACTAATATATGACAATAAAATAGACAACCTAGAAGAAATGAACAAACTCCTAAAAAGGTACAAACTTCCAAGGCTGAACCAGAAAGAGACAGAAAATATGAACAGACCAATTACCAGTAATGAAATTGAATGAGTAATTAAAAACTCTCAACAGATAAAAGTCCAGAACCAAATGGCTTCATAGGTGAATTCTAGTAAACATTTAGACAAAAGTTAACACCTATTCTGAAAGTACTCCAAAAAATTGCAGATGAAGGAACACTTCCAAACTCATTCTATGAGGCCAGCATTACCCTGATACCAAAACCAGAAAAGATATCACAAAAAAAGAAAATTATAGGCCAATTTCACTGGTTAACATGGGCGTAAAAATCTTCAACAAAATACTAACAAACTATATCCAACAATACATTGAAAGGATCTTAGTGCATGATCAAGTGGGATATATCCCAGGGATGCATGATTTTTCAATATCTGCAAATCAATCAATGTAATACACAACATTAAAAAATTGAAGAATAAAAAACATGATCATCTCAATAGATACAGAAAAAGGTTTTGACAAAATTCAACATGTATTTATGATAAAAACTGTCCAGAAAGTGGGCATAGAGGGTCCATACCCCAACATAATAAAACTATATATAATGAACCCACAGCTAACATCATACTTAATGGTGAATAGCTGAAAGCATTTACTCTAAGATCAGCAACAAGACAAGAATGCTGACCCTTGTTACTTTTATTCAGTATAGTTTTGGAAGTCCTAGCCACAGCAATCGGAGAAGAAAAAGAAATAAAAGGAGTCCAAATTGGAAAAAAAGAAGTAAAACCGTCACTGTTTGCAGATAACATGGTACTATATATAGAAACTCTTAAAGACTCTACCAGAAAACTACTGGAGCTCATCAATGAATTTAGTAAAGTTGAAGGATCAATTCCTTATTATTTTTAATGTGGGGGAAAAATATATAAATACACATATACATTTAAATGTAAAAGTACTGTCAAATTTGCTACTATATATCAAGAAGTTTGAAAAGCGTTTTACTTATGAAGGACATAAGTAAAACTAATTGGAACATAGAGCTCCGTATCTATGCATAAGTGCAATGTAGTTCTCCCTCTCACACAAGAAATGAGTAGATACAAAATAGACTTCCTGTATGTTCTTACTTTAGATATATTTTCATTCATGAGAGAATGACTTGATGAAACATGTAATCATATTTAGCTTTGAATAAATTCACTTTAATTCAGTTTGTAGTATTGGCAGTAGAATTCATGAAAGTATGATTTTATGAAATACTTCAGGGCAGAAATTTTAAATAAACTGTTAAAACAAATATAATATCATAAAACTACATGCACACACACTAGAACAAAGTATCCTAAGAATTCTGCAGTAAATATATATTTTTTTTACTATTGGTACATTGAACATGATTTGGGAAGATTCACCTCACACAGAAACTCATAAAGTATCTATGTATTTACATACTCTGGAAGACAAAGTCTTTGCATATAACACAGGAATACACTGGATAAACTCTCATGGGCTTTATAATTTCTCAGCCCAGTGATTACACATTATATTTTCTTATACAGTTTTACTGAGGTATAATTGACAAATGAATATTGTATGTAAGTATGTTGTACAACTAGATGTTTGGATATACATATACAGCTTGAAATAATCTCTATAATCAAGCTAATTAAAATATCCATAACTTTCCATAGTTACCATTTTTTATTTTGTGTGTGTGTGTGGTGATAATACTTAATTTAAGATCTATGTTTTTAGTTAGCAAATTTCAAGTATACAATATAGCATTAACTATAGCTACATTAGATCTCCAGAACGTATTCCTCTTATATAACTGAAATTTTGAACCCTTGAGTAACATCTTCCCATCTTCCCCCTCCCTCATTGTATATCATCAGTCAGGGCTAGTTACATGGCCTTGCATAATTGTGAGGGGCCAGGAAATAAAGGGTAATGAGAGGAATACTTGGTGTGCATTACACTCCTGCCAAAATATTTACATGAGTACAAAAGTACATAAAGAAATAAAATATTAACAGTGATTAAATCTGTGTGATTGGAATGAAGATGGCTTTTATTTATTTTCTTATGCTTTTAAGTATTCTTAAACTTCCTTAACTAAGCCTATGTATAATAACAAAAATTTTATAATATGTTTTATTTTAATAATTAAGCAAAGCATAATTGGGTTTCCAAGTGAGCAAATCTGTTCCTCTAAGTGTTGAATCTAGGACAGACTTAAAAGTAGAAATATCTTTTCATAAAGTTTTGGATGTACATGGTTTCAGTATGATTTTGGACAAGGAAATTTCATGTTCAAAAGCATAAAAGTAGAAATTGGTTGAATATTAAACAGTGTTAGGTCCACTTTGGCTTTTATAAAGAACTTACAGTGATTGGTAAAAGCAAAAGGTATAAAAATAGTTGAAATCAAGACTCCTAAATAATGTACCTAATTTGTGAACAAATAATGAAATTCGTTTCGGTTTTGTTTGATATGCCACATAAGCACTTAGGATAAGAGGTCCAGTAGCTAAGTATTATTTACTTTAAAAAACATACATAAGGCTTTTTCTACTCAGGTGTGCTATGTTCTAATAATCAGATAACTAGTAAGTCATCTAATTCTCATAGCAACTCTGTAAGATAGGTACAATCTCATAGTACCTATATATGATATAGAGAAGGATAAGTGCCAAAGATTATGTAGTTAGTATGGAGCAAAACTAGGATTTGAAATTAGGCAACCAAGTTCCAAAATATCTTAACCACTACGCTGCTTAATTCCAGAGCCTGAAAAATGGGTCTGCAAAAGTATTATAGTATAGATGATAACTGACGTTTTTGAGTACATGAGCTTGCCAAAAGACAAGTAGCAACTAATATAAAGTGAAAATAGGATTGAATGTGTAAGTAGAGAGTATACTTATTTACAAAAATGGTGTTTATGTATTTTTTTCTCAAGGATAGAATAAATGAACAAATGAGAGAATAAGCCCAAAGAAAGATTTTTAGGTAGAGACTAAAGATGCAATGCCAACTTCTGAGAGTGAATTTAGTAGAGGAAGGCTTTATACAAATTAGTTTTCTGTTCATGTGTAACAAATTATCATTTGTTCTCACTAGACACCAACCTTGTTTGTGCCTTGATCATGTACTTCAAGCATCCAGAACAGTGAGAAAATAAAGCACTACTGTTAAAGTCTCTGATATTTTGTTATGGCAATCTGATGGGACAAATACAGTTCCATTACTGAAAAGCAGGAAAATAGAAAAAAAGTGATAGTATAAAAAGTTTTTTTTTTTTTTTTTTTACTTTTTCTGTAAAAGAAGAAATTTAGGGAGAAATTAAAAGGAAGATATGACAATTACTTTAGAAAGCATTTAAAGCTCTTCAGTGACAGGTTAGGGAATTTGAAAATATTTAACAACTTTTGGTTATAAAATTCAGTGTATAGTTTCATCAGAAAATAGTTACAAGTTTATAAATTAGTTTTAATAACATTTTGTGAATTTTTAATGGTAACATAATCACAAATTCCTGAAATTTGACATCTTGCATCTCAGAATAATCAAGGAAAATGCAATTAAGGAAAATAATTGCTGCCTAAAGTTTATTTTTGGTACGTAGCAAATCCCACAGTGTCAATTGTACTGAGTCAGAAATTATCAGAAAGGTGTTCTAAGATTGGAAAAAATGAATTTTACTAAGTATGTTTGCCTCTTGGAATCATGGCAAATCAGAGGCACTGGGTGATCCAGAACATCTGACTGACAAATATTTATTTATTCTGAAACAGCATTTTTGTAAGTGCTTGAATCTCAGTCCAGAATATTAGGAGTGAATGAGTTTGCCTTTATTTCTTACAAATAAACCTATTGTAACGTTCACTTTGAGCTTCTTTCATGTAACCTTTATCAGAAATTCAGCCTCAAGCTGTGCAGCAAGCTTTCTTCCAAGTGCCCTAGACTTTGGCCTTGTTAAGTCAACAGGCTTCTCATCATTACCTGAGTTTATTTAATACGAGTGTCTCTTTGTTTTGAGCCATGCATGGGTCACAAGAATCTTTTGTAGCTGATTCCAGCATTCCTGATACCAAGCAGGGTGATTCTGCCTGAGAGCAGGACTCAGGGTATCCACCTTTAGGACCCAAGGATTACTTGTCTGACTCCAAACCCAGGGAAATCTTTCTAATTTAAGGAAAATTTATCTTAAGCACACTCAGTCCCCATCTAATATATTAAATTCCTTTCTCCTTAAACTGTCCTTATTGGTGTGTGTAAGATTTTGAAAAGGAAAACTAGCTTGACTTTCTCCCCTACATGTCCTAAGAGGCAAGAAATGCAGAAGTTTTACTTTCTTAGGTCTATAGAAACTGAGTAGAGAACAAAAGGGAAAATAAGTAATCAATAAACATAATTTTATTACCAAATATAAATCATGGCTCAAAAGTTATTGTTTTTCTTATTAATATTAGTCATCCTTGCATTTTAATTCAAGGTTGAAAAAAATCTCTATTCATAATTTGTTCACAATTTCTGACATTATTGTGACATCTTATTGATAGTGGTTGTGTGTTGGGGAAAAGTATGTAAAAATATTTTCCTTTGTACTTTAGTTTTTCAGTTTGTGAATTTTCTTACCTATGGTGACTTTAAGGTAAAAATAATATTGAAAAAAATTATTACACATCAGACATTGAGCCATTGCATTTATAATTTTTGCTCTAAAGACTACTGATCATAATTAAATCTTAGATAAATCATTTGATGTAATAACTACTTCTATCTAGAGAATATTTGGTGCTACAGTACTAAAGATTTACACTCAATTCTTTCAGATATAATTCCTTATCATGTGCTCAGCCTGGCTGAATCCAGTACTTTATGTTTTGTGGTGTCAAACCTGGCAGATAGATCAGTAGTCTATAGGCTCCTAAGCTAGTATTTCTGATTTTAATAAGTAATAGATGATTTAAATTCTATATATACATATATTTCATCGTGTTTTGATTTTTTTTAGAAATATAGCATGGATGGGGGATTTGAATGAGAGGTATAAGATATTTTGGCATTATTGCTTCAGTCAGAAACCCAACTGCTTAATATTTTTGATGTTTTAAATAAATGAATATGAAGTAAAAAATTGGGGGGCCCTCATCTTCCATCTAAAAAGAATGCTAAAGGGGGGATGACTCATTTTTTTCATGTAGTTGCAATTTTTTTCTTGTGATGAGAACATTTAAGATCTACTCTCTTAAAACTTTGAAATATGAAATAGTATTATTAACTATAGTCACCATGCTGTACATTATATCCCCATGATTTATTTATTTTATAATTGGAAGTTTGTACCTTTTGATCGCTTTTTGCTCACCCCTCATCCTTGACTGTCACTTCTGGCAACCACCAATCTGTTCTCTATATTTATGGACATATTTGTTTTGTTTTTGTTTTTGTTTTCTTCTGGATTCCACATATAAATGTGATTATAAGGTATTTGTCTTTTTCTGTCTGATTTATTTCACTTAGCATAATTCTCTCAAGATCCATTTGTGTTGTCACGAATGGCAAGATTCATTATTTTTTATGGCTGAATAATATTCCACTGTTTGTATGTATGTACATATGTGACATATGTATACACGCATCAGTGCACAGTTAGCTTGCTTTCCAGTGTTGGCTATTGTAAACAATGCTGCAGTTAACATGAGGGTGGATATATCAGTGTTTTTGCATTCTTTTGATAAATGCCCAGAAATGAAATTGCTGGTTCGTATAATAGTTCTATTTATAATTTGGGGGGGAAACTCCACATTGTTTTCCATAGTGGCTACACCAAAGTGTATCAGGTTCCCTTTTCTCTATATCCTCGCCAATACTTATTTCTTATTGTCTTGATAATAGCCATTCTAACAGGTGTAAGGTGCTATCTTGTTGTGGATTTGATTTGCATTTCCCAGATGATTAATGATGTTGAGAATCTTTTCATGTACCTGCTAGCTATCTGTGTATATATTCTTTGGGAAAATGTCTACTTAGATCCTCTGTCCATTTTTTATCAGATTTTTTTTTTTTTTTTTTTTGCTATTGAGTTGTATAAGCTGCTTCTATATTTTTATATTTATCACTTATCATATATATGATTTGTAGATATTTTTTCCCATTTGGCCAATTGCCTTTTTACTTTGTTCATAGTTTTCTTTGCTATGCAGAAGCATTTTACTTGACTCCTTATAGAAATTAGGAAAATATATGGTGATGTCAGGTCAACTCTGTCTTTTTCAGTTATGTGATCCAAATTTCTCCAAAAAACATTTTGTGGTGAAGGACTTAAACTTAGGAGACTGGGCAATTTGAATTATCCTTTTTAAAAAAATGGGGGGGTTAATATGTTTACAAAGTTTCAAAAGGAAGTGAATAATGTCATAGATGTCACTATTTACTTAAACCATTGATTTATAAATCAAAAGAATGGGAAAAAAATGAAGAACCCTAGAGATATATCTCCAATCCTTGGTCTGTTGTTTTGAAAACTTTGTTCCATTACAATCAACATATCCAAATCATTCTTTTATTAGCTGTCCCTCAATATGAATACTCATTTGTCTTTAAAACTGATTTCTCTGCTTTTATATTTGTCTTGACTCTCATTTTTCACAAATAAAACTTCAAAAGGTCCAAATTTATCCTGTTTTTGTATGAAAGGGAGATCATTCAAACTTGTAAATGTGTATATTTTAAAAACTTTGGATTCTATAAAATGAAGCATTAAGTTATTTTATGTTCTTTTGCTTACTTGTATATTTATTTGTGTATTAAATATGTAAAATACATATTTTACTTTTGTGTATTAAATATGTAAACTACATTCTCATACACTTTTAAAATCATGGTCAATTGAATGTTTATGTGAATTTCTTTCATAATTTAGTAAGCAAAATACAATACTGAAAAAGAAGAATGTTGCTAAAATATTTTAATATAAAGACATTTTTCAGTATGTATCTACACTTCTTTATGTTCCCTCAAATTGATTTCTGTCTGCATTTAGTCATGATCAAGTGTCTTTAGAATGTATTATTTATATCCAAGTTGGAAACATCACTAACAACGGGAAGTTTAAATAATTTGTACATTTAAATACCATGTTATAAGCAAGTAATGCTATAACATACTTTAAATTACTATATAGTGTAACAAGCATGCAGAAGTTTTCCTAAAATAGATAAATAGCTTAATGAATTTTTTTATTAAAGTATAGTCAGTTATAATATGTCAATTTATGGGGTAAAACACAATGTCCCATTCATGCATATAAATACATATATTCATTTTCATATTCTTTTTCATTAAAGGTTATTATAAAATATTGAATATAGTTCCCTGTGCTATATAGAAGAAATTTTTTAAAATCTGTTTTTATATATAGTGGCTGACATTTGCAAATCTCAAACTCCCAAATTTACCCCTTCTCACCCCTTTTCCCCTGGTAAACATAAAATTGTTAACTATGTCTGTGAGTCTGTTTCTGTTTTGTAGTTGGGTTCATTAGTGTCCTCTTTTGTTCTTTTTTTAGACTCCAAATATGAGTGATATATGATAGTTTCTCTTTCTCGCCTACTTCACTTAGAATGATGATATATAGGTCCATCCATGTTGCTGCAAATGGCATTATTTTATTATTTTTTATGGCTGAAAAGTATTCCATTGTATAAATGTACCACAACTTCTTTATCTAGTCTTCAGTTGATAGACAGAACTTTGGGGTTCATGTACCTTTTCAAGTTGGATTTCCCTTTGGGTATATGCCCAGGAGTGGGATTGCTAGATTTTAGTTTTTTGAGGAATCTTCATACTGTTTTCCATAATGGCTGCACCAAACTACATTTTTTTAACATTATTTTATTGAGTAATAGTCACTGTACAATGTTGTTTCAAATTCTAGTGTAGGGCACAGTTTTTCAGTTATATATGAACATATATATATTCATTGTCACATTTTTTTTTCTGCTATGAGCTACCACAAGATCTTGTTTATATTTCCCTGTGCTATACAGTATAATCTTGTTTATCTACTCTGCATTTTAAAATCCCAGTCTGTCCCTTCCCACCCCTCACCCCCTTGGCAACCACAAGTTTGTATTCTATGTCTATGAGTCTGTTTCTGTTTTGTATTTATGTTTTGTTTTGTTTTTAGATTCCTCATATGAGTGATCTCATATGGTATTTTTCTTTCTCTTTCTGGCTTACTTCACTTAGAATGACATTCTCCAGGAACATCCATGTTCCTGCAAATGGCGTTATGTTGTCCGTTTTTATGGCTGAATAGTATTCCATCGTATAAATATACCACCTCTTCTTTATTCAGTCATCTGTTGATGGACATTTAAGCTGTTTCCATGTCTTGGGTATTGTAAAAGTGCTGCTATGAACATTGGGGGAGAGTGCAGGTGTCATTTTGAAGTAGGGTTACTTCTGGATTTATGCCCAGTAGCGGGGTTCCTGGGTCACATGGTAAGTCTATTCCTAGTCTTTTGAGGAGTCTCCATACTGTTTTCCACAATGGCTTTCCTTGCTTCCCTCTCCCACTCTTAATGATTTAGATGTCTTATTTTACAATTTTGTGTTTATTCTTTTTGTAATTCATGGCAGTTATCTCCTTTCTAGTTATGAGTTTCTCATTTTTGTAGCATCCTGCTTCTTTTCTATTTAGAGTAGACCTGTCAATATTTCTTTTAGCATGGGTTTAGTGTTGCTAAACTCTTTCAGTTTTTGCTTGTCTGTGAAGTTCTTTATCTCTCCTTTGATTCTAAAGGATAGCCTTGCTGGATAGAGTATCCTAGGCTGCATCTTTTTTTCATTAAGGACTTTGAATATAGCTTGCCACTCCCTTCTGGCCCGTAGTATTTGTGTAGAGAAATTAGCTGAGAGCCTTATGGGGGTTCCCTTGTAACTCACTCTTTGTTTTTCTCTTGCTGCCTTTAGGATCATTTATTTCTCTTTGACTCTGGCCATCTTGATTATAATATGTCTTGGTGTGGGTCTGTTTGGGTTCTTCCTGTTTGGGACCTTCTGAGCCTCCTGTACTTGGATATCTGATTCCTTTAGGTTTGGGAAGTTTTCAGTCACAATTTCTTCAAATACCTTTTCAATTCCCTTTGTTCTTTCTTCCCCTTCTGGAACCCCTATCATGCATAGATTGGCACACTTTAGATTATCCCATAGGTCCCTTAAATTGTTTTCATTGTTTTTTATTTGTTTTTCTCTCAGATGTTCTGATTGGGTGCTTTCTGTTGTCCTGTCTTCTGGGTCACTTACTCGTTCTTCTGCATTATCTAGCCTGCTTTGTACAGCCTTTAGGTCAGCTCTCATCTCAGCAAATGAGTTTACTAATTCTACTTGGTTCTTCTTTATAGCTTCTGTTTCATTTTTGACAGATTTTGTATCTCTAAACACTATTTCTTTTAGTTCCTTCAGTACTTTGATCACTCCTTTTTTCGAAATCTTGATCTAGTAGGCCATCAATGTCTATTTCCTTGATCATGCTTTCAGGGGATTTCTTGATCTTTTATTTGGTAGTGGTTCCTCTGCTTCTTCATATTGCTCATATCTCTCTAGCACTGTGGCTTAAGAGTATCAGTTATCTAGTTCTCTTGGAGACACTGTGCTCTTAATGATTTCATCGAGAGGTCTTTGTGTCTTCACCCTGTTTCGCAAACTCAGCTTGCTGTTTCCAGAGGCCCTCTGTTGGCACCCTCATCTGTGTTGCTCCCAGTGGCTGTTGGCTAGCAGATCACACCCCCTCCCAACACTGGGTCAGGTGCTGAGCTCTTATCCAGTGGGCGGATGGGTCACTCCCCTTCCCAATGCAGCAGTCAGATGCTGTGCTCGGGGGAGGCAGGTGGGCGGATTGTGCCCCCTCCCAGCACCGTGGTCAGGTGCCGTGATCCTGCCCACAAAGTGGGTTGCCTCCCGCCCTTTCCTGGCGCCGGTCGCTCTGCTGCTCTGTGCAGCTGCCCTCTCCCCCTCGGGTCGGTGTTCCGAAGGTGGGCTCGTGGAAGACCGCGGAACGGCCCCACCTCTGCTCCATGCCAAACCTCAGCTCCTTATTTGTCTTGGTGGTGCAAGTTCTCTGAGGTGCCAGGGCAGAAAGATCCTATCTGCCTCCAGCCGTAAACAAGTCTCAGTCCTGCCTAGGAGGTTGCAGAGCCCCTGGGTGTGGATTCAGGCCTCGGCCCCACCCCCGCCCGGGTGCTGTGCACAGGAGAATATGGTAGCTGTGGCTGAGCCCCGCCTCTCTTCTCATGAGAAGCCCCAGTAATGGCAGCGCAGGTCTGAGGAGACAAAGGTTAAGGCACCCCTCCCCCCAGGGCACACCAGCCGTGTTGCTTTGCTTTCTTCGCAATCTATGGGAGACTGAGGTTGTTCTGCTCTGTATCCCCTCCCAGCCATGGCGCACAGCCCCCTGCAGTCCCCAGGGGCTGCCTCAGTGCAGCCGCCTCAGTCCTCCACCCGGTACAGGAGGCCTGTCCCGGCCCCAGCTGCTGGCTCACATCTTGGGCTGGGTGTTGTGGGGACCCTTCGTGCCCATTTAACTCAGTTCTGTCAGTCAAGGGGTGCTCGGGGTAGATCTGAGCCTCAGAGGCTCCCTCTCTGTCCCGCTGGCCTCTCCATTGGAGAGGGGAGACCCAGTGAACGAGCGCCAGTCCTCCTTTGCCGCTCCATCCCCGCGGGATCAGTCCTGCACTGTTTTGCTTTTTCTTCTTTCTTTTTTCCTTTTTTCCTACCAGAGTTTTGGCGTCTTTGTCTTTCCAAGAGGGCGATGTTCTGTTGGAGTTCGGCAGGTGCTCTGGTTGGCTGAGTGGGTCCATAGATGTGAGTTTTGGTGTATTTGTGGGAGAGGGTGAGCTACAAGCGTTCTTCTACTCCGCCATCTTGCTTCTCTCCCAAACTACATTCTTACCAGCAGTCTCTCCACACCCTTTCCAGGATTTATCCTTCATAGACTTTTTAATGATGGCCATTCTGCCTGTTGTGAGGTAATACCTTGTTGTAGTTTTGATTTTCATTTCTCTAATAATTAGTGATATTGAACATTTTTTCATGTGTCTTTTGGCCATTTCTGTGTCTTCATTGGAGAATTGCTGGTTTGGGTCGTCTGCCCATTTTTAGGTTGGGTTGTTTGTGTTTTGTTGTTAAGTTGTATGAGCTATTTATATATTTGGAAATTAAACCTTTGTCAGTCACATCATTTGCAAATATGTTCTCCCATTCCATAGACTGTCATTTTGTTTTGCTTATGACTTCCTTTGCTGTGCAGAAGCTTATAAGTTTAATTAGGTCCCATTTGTTAATTTTTGCCTTTATTTCTATTGCCTGGGTACACTGCCCCTGGAGAACACTGCTGAGATTTATGTCAGAGAATGTTTTGCCTAAGTTTTCTTCTAGGAGGTTTATTGTGTCTTGTCTTATATTTAAGTCTTTAAGCCATTTTGAGTTAATTTTTGTGTATGGTGTGATGGAGTGTTCTAACTTCATTTATTTACATGCTGCTGTCCAATTTTCCCAACACCACTTGCTGAAAAGACTGTCTTGTCTCCATTATATATTCTTGCCTCCTTTGTTGAGGATTAATTGACCATATGTCTGTGGGTTTATTTCTGGGCTCTCTATTCTGTTCTATTGCTCCATATATCTGTTTTTATGCCAATACCATGGTGTTTTGATTACTGTAGCTCTGTAGTATTATCTGAAGTCTGGGAAGGTTATTCCTTCCGCTTCGTTCTTTTCTTCAGTATTGCATTGGCAATTCTGGGTCTTTTGTGATTCCATACAAATTTTAGTATTATCTGTTTGAGTTCTGTGAAAAACATCATGGGTAATTTGATAGGGATCACATTAAATCTGTAGATTGCCTTGGGTAATATGGCCATTTTAACAATATCGATTCTTCCAATCCAAGATCATGGGATATCTTTCCATCTCTTCAAGCCATCTTTAATTTCCTTAAGCAATGTTTTGTAGTTCTCCACATATATGACTTTCACCTCCTTGGTCAGATTTATTCCTAAGTATTTTATTGTTTTGGATACAATTTTAAAAGGGGTTGTTTCTTCACTTTCTTTTCCTGCTATTTCATTGTTAGTGTAAAGAAATGCACCCGATTTCTGTATGTTAATCTTGTATCCAGCAATCTTGCAGAATTCTTTTATCAGCTCTAATAGTTTTTGTGTGGAGCTTTTAGGATTTTCTATATATAGTATCATGTCATCCACATACAGTGACAATTTTACCTCTTCTCTTCCAATTTGGATCTTTTTTATAGCTTTCTCTTGCCTGATTGCTGTGGCTAGGACTTCCAATACTATGTTGAATAGAAGTGGTGAGAGTGGGCATCCTTGTCTTGTTCCAGATCTTAGTAGGAAGGCTTTCAGTTTTTCACCACTGAGTATTATGCTGGCTGTGGGTTTGACCTAAATAGCTTTTATTATATTGAGATATGTTCCTTCTATACCCATTTTGGTAAGAGTTTTTGTCATAAATGGGTGCTTAATTTCATCAAATGCTTTTTTTTTTTTTTTTTTTTTTGCATCTATTGAGATGATCATGTGGTTTTTGTCCTTTCTTTTTGTGGATGTAGTGTATCACATTGATGGATTTGCATATATTGAACCATCCTTGTGTTCCTGAGATGAATCCAACTTGATCATGGTGTATAACATTTTTTATGTGCTATTGGGATCAGTTTGCTACTATTTTCTTGAGTTTTTTTGTTGGTTTGTTTTTTCTTACATGATCTTACATCAATGATAATTGGACTGTAATTTTCTTTTTTGGTAGTGTCTTTGGTTTTGGTATCAAGGTGATGGTGGCTTCATAGAATGAGTTTGGTAGTTCTCCCTTCTTTTCAATCTTTTGAGAGAGTTCGAGAAGGATCAGTATGAGTTCTTTGTATGTTTGGTAGAATTCTCCAGAGAAGCCTTCTGGTCTTGGACTTTTGTTTGTAGGGAGGCTTTTTAATTGCGTATTCTATTTCATTTCTAGTGATCTTTCTGTTCAAGAGATGTTTCTTCTTGATTCAGTCTTAGTGGACTGCATGTTTCCAGAAACTTGTCCAGTTCTTCTGGGTTGTCCAATTTGTTTCCATATAGTTGTTCTTAGTATTCTCTTAAGGATTTTTTTGTATTTCTGTGATATTGGTTGTAATTTCTCAATTTTTCTTTCTTATTTTGTTTATTTCATATCTCTCTCTTTTATTCTTGGTGAGCCTTCCCAGAGGTTTGTCAATGTTGTTTACTCTTTCAGGGCTCTTGGTTTGATTGATTTTTTTCTATTGTTTTTTTTTAAATCTCTATTTCCTACCTGATCTTTATTATTCCCTTCCTTCTGCTGACTTTAGGTTTTGTTTGTTCTTCTTTTTCTGATTCTTTTAGATTGTGGATTTGGTTGTTTATTTGAGATTGTTCTTACATTTTGAGAAAGGCCTGGATCACTATGAACTTAGGAATGCTTTTGCTGCATCCCATTAGTTTTGTGTGGTTGTATTTTCATTATCATTTGTCTCAAAGTATTTTTTAATTAATTCTTTGATTTCATCATTGACCCATTGGTTTTTTAATAGCAAGTTGTTTAATATCCATGCTGTCATTTTTTTTTCTCCTTTGTTTTTCTGTGGTTGATTTCTAGTTTCATGGCATTGTGGTCAGAAAAGATGTTTGAAATAATTTCTATCCCTTTAATTTGTTGAGGCTTCTTTTGTGCCCAAGTATATGATCCATCTTATAGAATGTTCCTTGTGCACTTGAAAAAAAGTATATTCTGTTTTGGGGGGATGTAATGTCCTAAAAATATCAACTATTCTATTGTGTCATTTAGTATCTGTGTTGCCTTATTGATTTTCTGTCTGGAAGATCTGTCTAATGATGTGAATGGGGTGTTAAAGTCTCCTCCTATGATTTATTCCCATCACTTTCTCCCTGTCCATTAGTATTTGCTTTATGTATTTAGGTGCTCCCATATTGAGTGCATATATGTTAGCAAGTGTCATATCCTCATCTTGTATTTCTCCTATAATCATTATATAGTATCCTTCTTTATCTTTCTATATGGCCTTTGTTTTAAAGTCTATTTTGTTTGAAATCATTATTGCTACTCTTGCTTTCTTGTCATTTCTATTTGTATGAAATATCTTTCCATCCTCTGACTTTCAATCTATGTGTATCCTTCACAATAAAGTAGGTCTCTTGTATGTATGCAGCATATTGTAGATTCTTGTTTTATTATCCAAGCTGTCACTCTTTCTTTTGATTGGAGCATTTAGTCTATGGACATTTATGGCAATTATTGATAGATTTGTGTTTACTGCCATTTTGAACTTAGTTTTCCAGTTGAGTTAGAATTTCCTCTTTGCTCCTTTTTCTTTTTCTTTTCCTTTTTGTGGTTTGATCATTTTCTTTTGTATTATCTTGGTTTCTTTTTAGGTCTTTGGGACTCTATTGTATGCTTTTGATTTGTGGTTACCCTGTTTTTCAAATATATTAACCCATTACTATACCTGTGCTTTAAACTGATAGTCATATAAGTTCAAAGACATCCTAAAAATAATGAAAAAAAGAGAAAAAATTTGTATTTTCTTGCTCCCCTCTTCTATCTTTAATGATTTTGATGTCCTCTTTTACATTTTCATGTTTGTTCTATTGTGACTCATTGTAGTTGTCTCATTTCCAATTATGGTTTTCTCCTCTCTTATTTTCTATTCAGAGTAGACCTTTCAATATTTCTTTTAGCATAGGTTTAGTATTGCTGAATTATTTTAGTTTTTGCTTGTCTGTGAAATTCTTTTTCTCTCCTTCTATTTTAAATGATAGTCTTGCCGGAAAGAGTATCCTAGTTTGCAGCTTTTTCTCATTCAAGACTTTGAACATATTTTACCTCTGCCTTCTGGCCTACAATGTTTGTGTTGAAAAATCAGCTGAAAGCCTTATGGGGGTTCCCCTGAAACAGTTTTTCTCTTGTTGCCTTTAGAATCATTTCTTTATCTTTAACCTTGGCCATCTTAATTATATGTCTTGTTGTAGGTCTATTTGGGTTCTTCTTATTAGGGACCCTCTGTGCTTCCTGTACTGTACCTTTAGGTTTGGGAAGTTTTTGATCACGATTTCTTCAAATACCTTTTCAATCCCCTATTCTCTTTCTTTTCCTTCTGGGACCCCTATTATGCAAAGATTGGGGTGCTTTATATTATCTCATAGGTCCCTTATATTGGTTTCATTAGTTTTTACTTGCTTTTCTTTCTGTTGTTCTGATTGGGTGATTTCTGTTATCCTGTCTTCTAAGTCACTTACTCGTCCCTTTACATTATTTAGTCTGCTTTTGACTGCCTTTAACTTGGCTCTTATCTCAGCCATTGAGTTTTCTGTTTTTAATTGGCTCCTCTTTGTATTTTCTATTTCCTTTTTATAGTATTCTGCATGTTTATTCATAGTCTCTCATATTTCATTCAATAGTTTTATCATTTCCTTTTTGAAGTCATAATCTAGTAGACCTCAAGGTCTATTTCATTAATTGTTCTTTCAGGGGACTTCCATTGTTCTTTTAATTGGGAGGAGTTTCTCTGCTTCTTCATTCTATTTATAACTCTCTGGCACTACAGATTATGAAATATCAGTTATCTACTGTGGTCTTGAAGGGCTTTTTTTTTTTATTTAAATAGGACACATTTCTGTGTAGACTGTGTGCCTCTAATAATTTTGTCACAAAGTTTTTTTTTTTTTTAATGTTGATAGTTGCCACATCTTTCTTCTGTGTGTTGGCTGTTACATATTTGAGTGGGGGTGTGGCCAGTGTTGTGGTGATCAGAGCCTGCCCCTGGTTGTTCAGCAGGGCCTCCTTTTTGTTCTGTGGTTGTCACGGCCCTAACAGGGGCCAGGTCTGTTCCCCTTTTGTTGGAATGGAAGCTTGCAGAACTGTTTCTGACTTGTGGTTTGTTGCAGGTGGGGTTGGAGCCCTTCAAGTACTCTTTGTTGATGCTGCCCTTGTCCTTGCTTTGGCCACAGTCAGATACTCTGTTTTGGTGTCCCCCAGGTTCTCTGCCCTCAGAGCTACCAGTGCAGTTCTGCCAACATCTGGGTCACACTTTTGGATCATGGCACGCTATCAGGTCAGCACTATCCCTAGCACTGTGTCTGAGTAAGGTTGGCAGGTCCACTGAAAACTCTGCACCTGTACTTGCCTCCACTGTGTGCCAGAACTCCAGTCCTTGCTCATTTGTCTTAGAGGCCTGGGTCCACAAAGGCACCTGTGGAGCAAATTGGTCCCCTCTGCCTCGGGCTGTAAACAAAGCTCAGTCCTGCCTGTGAAGTTGCAGAGCTCCTGCTTACGGATTTAGGTTTCAACCCCTCTACACCTGGGAGCTGCTCACCAGGGAATATGGTAGCTATTGCTCAGCCCTGCCTCTCTTCTAGGAGAACACGCCAGCAATTGTGTCGTGGGCTATGGAGACAGTGGCTATGGCTCAGCTGCCTTTCGTCCCTCCTTACAATGCGTACTGGCAGTGTTGCTTTCTTTCTTTCCTGCTTTCTTTCTTTCTTTTTTTTTTTAAATGAGGGACCCAGGCTATTCTGTTCTAAATACACTCCCAGCCACAGCCCATAGTACTTCTGGCCTCCTGAAGCTGCCTCTGTGCAGTCGGCCCTAACCCTCCACCTGGCTCGGGCAGCCAGTCCTAGCCCACTCCCACTGGCTTGTGTCTAGGGCTGGGGATCACAGGAACCTTTTGTGCTAGTTTCTCTCAGTTCTGCTAGCCAAGAGGCTGCTGTGCACTCCTCTGAGCCTCAGAGGTGCCCCCTCCATCCTCACTGACCTCTCCATTGGAGAGGAGGCATCCCAGCATAAAAGCTCTATTCCTCCTTTGCCACTCCATCCCTGTGGGACAGGTCCTGAATTAATTTTTGCTTCTTTTTGTTGTTGTTGTTGTTCTCCTACCAGATTTTGTGAGGAATTTTGTCTTTTGAAGAAGGTGATTTTCTATCAAAGTTCATCAGGTGTGCTGAGTGAATGGGTGGGTCTGTGATGTCTGTCTTGGTGTATTCATGGGAGAGGGTGAACTAAGAGCATCCTACTCTGCCATCTTGGCACCCTCCTGCTTAATGAATTATTTTGAATTGAACCCCCATAAAACCCTCACTCAGGTTAAGAAATAGAATGCTGCATTATAATTTAGCTTTTGAGACTAACCATTTTTTTCTCTGAAAATAAATGTGTTTCATAACACAGCCTTTATGATAGCTGAGTTTAATTTCTCTTCTAAGCAATCTATAAAATGTAGCTTTAAATTGTAGCTAACATATTCACATGAAAAAGTGTAGAAACTTCAAACAACATTCTTTCACAAGTCCTTGCTTTCCCTGTAGGAAGCCTGAAAACTTGATTTAAAGAATTTTAAAATTTGTCTTGGTTTGTCTAAGAAAAATATCTAGGCCCCCCATAGCAGGGAACGTACTCTAACCAGAATAACCATTTACGTTGTAATGTTAGCAGAAGCACAAAGCATTGATACCTCAGATCAGTTTTTCAATTGTGATGAAAAACTATTCACTAATAGCTACTCAAGCGAATAGGTACCTACTTAATGAAGAGAAATAAATCCATTCTCTATCCCAAATAATGCAAAATTGTGGAAGAAAATAATGGAAAAGGAAACATAAGAAATTCATACATAAAATTACCAAAACTAGGAAATTCTAGGATTGATCATTCTGATGATTTGTCCTGTGAATATGTACAAGGGCATGTGACTGTCACATCTTTATGATTGTTGTTCAATTGAAAGAGAAATTCTGAAGTTCAAATATCAAGGAAATACATTATAAATTACAGTGTGCATGCTTTCTCTTCTAATACTTTACTGTCATGTTGTTAGACTACTCTCTGTTAAGAAAATAATGTTAACACCTCCCCCCTTCCCTTATGTGACACAGTCTTTAGATAAGAATACATAACCTTGTCTTTCTACACTATTTTGCTCCGCATGTCAGTCCTCTGCTATTATTCTTTAGTGATTTCTATTCTCCGCCTTTAAATCAAACCTAAGCAAGTCTTTCTTATAACTACCTACTGCTAGATTGGATCTTTGTTTATTGTTCAAATTCAGTAGCTTTGATTTTTTTTTTTTTACTCCCCTGCTTATACTTTATTAATCTGCCTTACCATTCCCATTTATCTAGTCCTTCATTTTGATTTATCTATTTCACATTGTCTTCCAGATGATGGATATCCTTTGGTGCTTAATTTTTAACTGCTGACCATTTTTCACTTTGTTAAAATATTCATAGAAGGTAGAATAGAAGAGGATTAGAGAAAGCAAATTCAGTGAAAATTATAAAATGAGGGATTCTTTGGAAATAGTGTTGACTAAATTATTGCCATTAATTCCTTTAAGTTGTCAATAGTAAATTGACTCCAAAATCAAACAAGTGTAAACTACTGAATTAGTTAGAATGAAAATACACATTTGAATTTTAATTATAAAATTCAACTTTATGAATGAACAAAGGGTGAAAGTGTTTGTTGTAGAACTTGGTTATGACCAAATGATAATAAACATGTAGCGTATATTACAGTTTTATCTCTGAAAATCTTACTCACCTTCAGTTCATCTTCTTACTGGTGTTAGAGTAATCCTTTTAAAAATCAAAATTGATAATATTACTTCAGTGTAATCTTAATGTAATACAATTGCTTCCAGGTGGTTGGTTGATCTCACTGGAGAACGGTGCATATCGGATAATCAGTAATGGGCATTCAGGAGTGACTGTAGCCAGAATATAGTCCTAAATGAATAGACTGACATGATTTTGAGCTCAGGCATGGCCATTTCTGCCATTTTTTGATGAATCTACTGCCAAGGATGGAGTAATTAGGGGGAAATGTAGATTGATAACCACATACTAGATCATTTAGTCTACCTGGCTCTTTAGATTCTCTTCTGCTCGGGTGCTTTTTGTTAACCACTTACCTAATATTAAATAAATACTTTGGGGCATCTATATTTCACATTTTTCTTAAAACTTTTTGCAGTCTAACCATATATGTCTTCCCACCAAATTTCCAGTCTGTTTCCTTTAAAGTTCCTCATTCAGCCAGAAAATTAGCCACTGTTTGTAAGTAATTAGAGATCTGAATCTTCAGGTTAAATGGAAAAACACCTGCCCATGAAGTAGATTTTCCTTCAATACTGCCTTAAGGGTCACCATGGAGTAAGATTGCAGTGCTATGGTGGATATTTTTGGTAGTGTCATCATATCATGCAGGATCATCAAGAAATTAGGTTTACATTGTAAAATGATTATAAATCAATGAAAAATGTTAAAAAAATTAGGTTTAAACTATTTCTTCTTCCATCATTTGTTTATATTCAGTTCCCATTGAGGCCATTCAGGTTGAGAAAGAAAAACAATGAGATATTAGGAATCAGTGTCATGGGCATTAGTACCACTTGTTCAAGTTACTTATTCATGATGTTGGGACCTGCTAAAGCCTGACTTTGTGTACACCACTTCCACTTCATGGAAGTTTATTCTGCATGATTGCTCTGCATGCCCATCTTTATGACTTAGTAGATCTAAGCACACGCAGTTTATGATGGAAAACTAAAGTTGTATAGTAACTTGGGAGTTAATGGCCACATATTCAGTCTATTAACCTTCAATTACTAGCTCAAAGCTGTTTCTCAAAATTAGGCTAATCACCTGTAGAAGATGGCATAGTTTTGTTCCAAAATTCTAAAGACCTATGGAATTAATTGTGAATAACTGGGAAAGGAAGCAGTGGTCTGCGGGGGCCAATAGGGTCAGTATGATTCAGTTCTTGCAGACTGTTTAGTTTTCTATTGCTGATGTGACAAATGTCCACAAAACTTAGTGGCTTAAAAGAATGCAAATTTCTTTCTTTTCGTATAGATTCATAATTTAGAAGTCCAACATGGGTCTTGCTAGACTTAAAATCATAGCGTCAGCAGGAGTCTATTCCTTTTAGAGGCTTAAATGGGAAATGTGCTTCCTTGCGTTTTCCTAGTACTAGAGGTCACCGTATTCTTAGACATGTTTTCTTTCATCCACCTTCAAAGCTAGAAACAGCTGGTCGAGTCCTCTATCATCACATTTTTTGGGGTGCTTCTGCTGTGTCACATCTCTCCCTGAAGGAAATGGTCTCCATTTTAAAGAGCTCATGTGTCTAAACTGGGCCCACTCTGGTTAATTCATATCTTCCCATCTCGATGTCTATAACCTTAATCACATATGCAACATTCTTGTTGCCATGTAAAGTAATATATTCACAGGTCCTGGGGTACGGATATTTTTGGATGGCCATTTTTTTCTGCCTACCTCAAGAAACTTTATAGAGAGAGTCAAGGTGGCTAAGTAAGATATTTTCTTATAAGCCAGGATTTCATATTTGAGCTCCTTTGCTTTCATTTTTCCCAGCAAATAGGGACAAGCAGTTGAAAGGTTTCCCATGCAAAATTCTCTTTTCCTACCACTACAGAGAAATACTGTTTCTGAATATGTGCTTTGTTCTTACGATTCCTCATTTAACTCCTCTTCTGTTGTCAGAGCCAAGGCAGGCCTAGGAAAGCCCCAATGGCTGGTCATGTGTCTCATTCCCCCTGTTACTAACGTGGGATCTAAGGATTGCACTACAGGTTGTGATTTTTAGCTAAAGAGATGGACTCTGTAGGATCTTTCTGAGATCCAGAGGCAAAGAAACTTCTACCCACTGCTTCCAAGACACAATTGTTCAATCTCTATTCCTTTCAGAAATGCTTCTGCCTATTTTATCTTCTAAGGTTTGACTGCCACATGTTTTTCTTATAATGAAGTTTTAATTTTTGCTTCTTATACTCTTTGTTGCTTTGACATGATTTACAGATCCAATATGCTGATTTGTACCATTATCTCTACCATGGAGCTCCATGCTTGCCCTTGATACTGCAGCTGAACTGCCAATGTTCTATTTATGGGGGTGTGACCACAAATGTATGCCAAAAAATCTGTGAGGGTGTCAGTTAGTTTTGGACATTCAAAATTACACTCTGTCAATGAATATGTATGTGTTCATATGGAAAATCTCTAAGATATATTAAAAAGTAAAAAATTAAGAATATGAAGAACCATATTTAAAGTATGTTTATATTTAACTAGTCACACACACATGTATATGTGTATGTGTATATACATATTGTAGGAAGAATCTTAAAAAAATCTGTTAACAGAGGTATATTTAGGGAAAGGGCTAGAGGATAAAGAGGAATAGTTTTAGTATTTTTCCCTTACTCTCAGAAAAGTATAAAATAAAGATAAAAATGACCTTTTGGCCATATGTATATGTCACTTCTTTGTGAAAAAAAGTAAAATAAAAAGAAACCCAGGTCATTATTCCTGGAGGCATTTTAGATGTGGATCAGAAAGAAATTTTGTTGGTCATATTGCCTCTTTCACTCAGAGTGCAGAGTTCTTAGCATGTGTAATACGGTTCTGTTAAATCTCTCTGGTTTTGGGGTCTCATTGTAAATCAGTTTTCCCTGCAAATTGAAGTAATTCATTTAGCAACTGACTTTCAAATTCTCTAACTTGATATGAATCAGTGTAGGCAGGAAACCCATAAACAGGATTTTTTTTTTTCCATGATGCCCATACAAGTGTATAAGTATGACAGCCACTAGTGGGTAAGACTTGACATAGGGACAGAGGAGACAGAAGCCAGAGTATGTTTCATAAATTTCCACTTTATAAGTCTGTTTGCAAAAGTTCCAAGCATGATTTTAGATCTGTGCTGATTTGAACAGTACCTTAAGAAGCTGCACTTGGAAATAATGTTTCCTATTAAAATCATGGAGCAGAGATGTCACATTTAGCTTTAACAACTTTTGCTATCTTGGCCCAGAAGAATCACACTTTAATTATTTATAGCAGCTGTTCTCTCTCCTGGTGTACATTTTCTCAAAAAAAAAAATACATAACAAGAAGGAAAAAATAAATTACACAAAATACTCCACTTTAGTATACTCCCCTTTGGAATACTGAGGATATCCATGCATATAAGTAATCATAATCTATCAGCACGGGGTCACAGATTCTTATTTTTCTTTTTAGATTAGATTTTAATACAACTATCATTTTATTCTTGTTGAACTTATTCCAAGTTTGGCCATTGGCAACTCTTATATGTTGACTCTGTCCTTTTGATATGCTTTTTTTTTTTTTTTTCCCTTTTCTCACTCTCTTTCCTTCTGGCACTTTAAAACACACAAGGCTTATCTTGCATTTTTCACGTCCAGTTCCAGAATCAGCCATGTCACCAAGTCACCTTGGCTCCTTTTATTGGAGAATGGCATTAGAAACTAAAATTTGGATACTGGGTGTGCTCATTGCTCCTGAATTATCATTGTGTCTAGGTCCTTTCAACATAACAAAGCTAGAAATTATGAATTTCTCCTAGTGTCTTTACACACATATACTTTTATGTGTTCCTATCTATCTGTGTATTTATTCACATGTTACGTGTATATTTATATAAATTCATGCTATCTCCCACTTTAATCTCACCACGGTAACATTTTATCATGGTCTCCCTCCTCCTACTCCCTTGCTTGTTTGTAACTGCTTTCTCCGGCAGTGAGGGACCTGGCTCTCATTACCTGCAATATACTTATTTATCCAACTCTAAGATACATGTGAAATAATTTCAGAATTGAAAACCTATACTGCTGTAAGGAACAAATTTTCCCAAGTAGAGTACAGTGTGTGTACATAGTTTTTCTTTTTTGCTTTGGTTTAAAATATACTCTCAAAACACTGATTTCCAGGTTTACTTAGCACATTTTTCCATACTCTCTTCAGTAAGGAATTTGTAGTTAGTTTCATCTGAGTCTGTATTCCATTCTGGGATCCCTTGCTACTCTTGTTTTTTTTTTAATTTACATAAAAATGTTTACTCTTTTTGGTGTATAGTTTTAACAAAGGCATACAGTTGGACATCCACCACCACAGTCCTCATTCCTAAAAATTCTCCTGTGCAAGAGTGTATACACAGAATCATACCTAACATAAAGGGAGGCTGAGCAATGTTGTCTGACCAAATGCCTAGGTAGAACGAGAAAATGGCAATAATGGATGCTGTTAGATGGCCCTACCAGAGATACTTCATTATTTTTCCCATGTAATTTTTTTTTATGTTATCCCTTATCTCTCTTCCAGTCCTTTTAGGATAGCTGCAATAGTACAAATTCACTAAAAGTGTATATAACAGATGCATATTTTGAACATTAAAAACAAAAAGAAATGAATGAATGATAAATACATATATATAAGGACACATATGCATCTTAGTTAAAATGAAGTAATGTGAGAAAAGTAGCAAACCAATTATTTAGATAGCAGAAGAGATTAGTCTTCTAAATTTAATATCAGTTTTAAAATTATAAATATTGTAAAGGAGAGACTATTTTTTTAATAGAAGAGGGAGATGCCAGATTTTCAATCCAGCAGAATTTCTACAGAAATGTAGCACGATGATCAGAAATTTGAAAGAGAATGGCAACCTCACATACATGTATTACGTAGTTTTGCAGTGCCTTCCCACTGAAAACAGGGCATGCTTTCTTAACTCTTGGAATTTGGGTTTGGCCCTCTAACTTTTGCCAAGTGAATGATGTGGACGAGCACGTGTGCCTTTGCAAACCTTCAGCCTTAAAAGGCTTCACATTTCTGCTTCTCCTTTTCTGGCTCTGACAACTCCATGATGAATGCCTCATGGAGGCACATGTGGAGCAGAGCTGCGCTCACTCTAGGTGAGGAACTGCACCCAGTCTGATCCACAGATTGAAGCACAGCAACCCAGCCACTCACTCCCCTTCAGCTATTCCTCAGCCAAAATGCGGACTTAAGAGTGATTAAAATAAAACCAGTGTTGCTTTAAGGCAGTCATCTAGTTATGGGCAGGTTTGTTACACAGCAACAGCTAACTGACAGAATCCATGTTACATCTTCCAGTTGTTTGCAGAGTTGACACTGTGAAGGATTATGTCAAATAATCTACTCATTACTTTAGTCAATCACATAGACTGGAGAAATACAAGCATGTCAATTGCATGGCTGAACACTTGAGATGGTTTTATAATTCTTTCAATATACGTGGATAGAAGAGAAAAAGAAAAAAAATTTTAAAGGAGGGGTTTCCCCTTATACTGTCTTGCTTACACAAGCTGCTTTCCCTAGGGCTCTGGCCAGAAATCTGGTTTCCCTCTGGGTTTTTCATGCTTATTGGGCAGTTCTGCACTGGGGCTACTGTTGAATCAGCTAAGTGTCCTCTCAGTACCTGTGGCTATGAGCTGATTTCATATGTATGGTTATGTTGTCTTGTGAGGACCATATCCTTCAGGCTCTGACAATTGTCCAGTGCTTTGGGATTTAAAATGCATTTATACAACACATCACCATGTCTATAGTCTTAGTGTAGGAACAGAAGGCATTGTGCCTCTCATTTCCCAAATAGGAGGAAATGCCCTGTGCCAAGAAATGTAATGCAGTAGAATTGTCAAAGAATGTATGAAATCATTTATGTAAATTGGGAAATATAAGCCATAATTCTTGACATGTAATGAGGTAAATATAGCAAGCTTTCAAATACAGAACTTCAAAATATAAAGAAAACTCTGAGTACACTGGTATAACTTACTGGAAAGGAACAGTTTATTTATGATATATTTGCTTGATATTGTTTTGCCTCCTCTTCTGACTGTCTCGTTTGTTCATGTACATCTGTCTTAATTCATTCAGGCTGCTGTAACAAAATAGCACAAACTGGGTAGCTTATAAAAAAAACTTAGATTTATTTCTCACGGTTCTGGAAGCTGGAAGTCCGAGATCAGGGTGCCAGCATGGTTGTGTGAAGGACCTGTTCCTGGTTGCAGACTCCTCATTGTATCCTTATGTGACAGAAGGGGCCAGGGAGCTTTGTGGGTTCTTTCTTAGAAGAGTACAAATCCCATTCATGAAGGCTCCACATACTCACCCCACAAAGTATACACCTCCTAAAAACATCACATTGAATATTAGGGTTTCAACATGTGAATTTTGGGGGACACAAACATTCAGACCATAGCAATCTATTTATTATTTGATGATACTAAAATTACTATTTTATTTTAGTCATTTCTTACTTCTCATATTATTAATGTTTCCATTGCATTGATAACAATAGTCATTTAAAATTATGTTATAATAAACATTTGTTATGATGTATTTTTGCAGAATGCCCATGAGTTTACTAAACATTATGGTATCTGAATGCAGAAACTAAATTTTTTTATAATCAAAAATTAGTATATTTTTATTTCTTAATTTAGATTTAGCATATGATACAGTTCAAAGCCAGAATACTAACCCTTTCTTAATTTGTGAATATAAGTGACTGGTTAGCAAACAGTATCAGTCTTCTAAGTATATAAAATATATGTAGATAAAATATATATTATATATATATATATATGTGTGTGTGAAACATTTGAATTTATGGAAGGTGTGTAAATCAAAGTTTAGTTATGGAAAAGACTCTTTAATAGGTCAAGAAATTTCTATTTACAAAAAAAAATCTCTGGTAAAATTCAGAAAGAAAAAAAATGGCATTTTAAATAATCGAAACTGTGTTGTGAATATTGACTTTCCAGTGAATTGGCTAATGAGTTTGCTTATTTGAAATGAGTTAAAATATTAAATTCATAGATAATACCAAATTAAGTTTTAAAATTTCTTATAAGGCACTATTTTCTGTTAATAAGACTGGGTTAATCAATTTTACTTCTTATGAAAAAAATAGAGCAGTTTGAAATCAGAACATAAAGGATAATATATCTTTCAGGAATCAATATTATAAATTAATTTGCATCAATAGTTACAAAGTTTAATTGAATAGCTGGAAAACAAATTTGTTAGACAGAATACCCCCACCAAAGGTCTCCATATCCTAACGTTGTAATACTGTTAATATTTTAACCTACATGGAAAAAGAAACTGTGCAGATGTGGTTAAATTAAGGAATTTGAGATGGAGAGATTATCCTGGATGACCTGGGTGGGTCCAGTATAATCACAAGAGTCCTTAGAGGTGGAAGTGGAAGGCAGGAGGATTAGAGTCAGGGGAGCAGAGGATGGAGTGATGTAATTGCTGGCTTGGAAATGGGAGGGGGACATAAGCCAATGAATACAGCAGCCTGCACAGGATGGAAGAGGCAAGGGAAAGGGTTTTTTCACTAGAGCATTTGAAGAAACACATCATGATGAAACCTTGATTTTAGCCCAGTGAGACTAATTTCTGACTTCTAAATGCTGATACTATATGGTAATAAATTTATGTTTAAGCCACTAAATTTGTGGTAATTTGTCACATTGGCAGTGGTAAACTTTGCATGTGCAAAGGCAATTAAAGAACAGACAACTTAGACAGTTATCTAAATTTAAATTAGATTCTTCGTTTTCTTTGATATTTAAAGCAGAACTAAGTCTAATTTAACCAGCATTTCAAAAAATTCCCTGCATAGAATCTCCTTTGATTTGTATAAGATAAAGCTGAAACTCATGAAAAATTTGATATAGCTGCAATAAAATTTTGGGTGAGACAGGAATATTATGTCACTTTTTAAATTTAATTACATTGTGAGAAAGAATAAGATTTTTGAAGCAACTTGTCCTTTTATTGTAATGTATTGTTCATGCACTGTAGATTCAGTGGAACATTTTTAAAATTTAAAAAAAAAATTTATTGAAGTATAAATGATTTACAATGTTGTATTAGTTTCTAGTGTACAGCATATTGATTCAACTATACATACATGTATTTACATATTCTTTATCATTGTAGGTTATTACAATATTTTGAATATAGTTCCCTGCGCTAAACAGTAAAACCTTGTTTTTCTATTTTCTATTTGGTCATTAGTATCTGCAGATCTCAGACTCCTAATTTATCCCTCCCTCCCCCTTCGCCCTCTAGTCACCATAAGTTTTTTTCCCATGTGCATCTATGTCTGTTTTGTAAATAAGTTTATTTGTATCATTTTTTTACATTCCAAATATGTGATATCATATGATATTTGTCTTTCTCTGTTTGACTTACTTTTCTTAGTACGATAATCTCTAGGTCCATCCATGTTATTGCAAATGGTAGAATTTTATTCTTTTTTATGGTTGAGTAGTATTCTGTTGTATATAGATCACATCTTCTTTATTCAGTCATCAGCTGACGGACATTTAGGTTGCTTCCATGTTTTGGCTATTGTAAATAGTGCTGCTATGAACTTGAGGGTGCATGTATCTTTTTGAACTAAAGTGTCCTCTGGATATATGACCAAAAGTGGGATTGCTGAGTCATAGGGTAAGTCTACTTTTAGTTTGTTTTTTTTTTTTTTTAAGGAATCTCCATACTGTTTTCCATAGTTTCTGTACCAAATTACATTTCCACCAACAGTTGTAAGAGGGCTCCCTTTTCCTTTTCTCCACACCCTCTCCAGCATTTATCATTTGTGGACTTGTTAATGATGGCTATTCTGAGTGGTGTGAGGGGTGATACATCATTGTAGTTTTGATTTGTATTTCTCTTTGTATAATTAGCAATATTGAGCATCTTTTCATGAGCCTCTTGGCCATCTGCATGTCTTCATTGGAGAAATGTCTGTTTAGATTTGATTGCATTTTTGTTGCTGTTGTTTTTATTGAGTTGTATGAGCTATTTGTATATTCTGGAATTTGAGCCCTTGTGGGTCTCATTGTTTGCAGATATTTTCTCCCAGTCCATAGGGTGGAACATTTAAAAAAAAAATCTCTAAACTCAGAAAGGGATAGTCTGAAGAAAACTATGTAGTTAGTTTAAAAAAGTGTTGGCCAATACATCGGTGTGCGACTTTAGTGATGATAGGTGAGCTCATGAAGGTTAAGATAGGAAGTTCTATCAAATGATTAGTCAAATCATTTGGGATTCAAATGGTTTGTCAAAATCGGTTTGCAAACTTGAAGTTTCTGTGTTTTTTAAAATGTCTAGTGTTTTAAAAAGTAATACTTAAGCTGTAACTAATATTACTGATAAATATGGATTATGAGGATAGCTAGCAAACAGTAGGAGAATGTTTCATCATGTTCTGTGGTTTGGTAAAAACTGATTAAGAGTTTTCTGACTTAATACTCACAATAATTTCATGAGGTATGCATTGTTATTAGTCCCATTTTACAGATGAAGAAAATGAGGTTTAAGGTGGATAAATCACTTGTTTAAATTTCCATGGTTAATAAATGGCAATGCTGAGAGCTGAACCCAAGAAATAAGATTTTGCCACTCACTCTTGTAACCAATTCAATATATTGCCTCTCTAGAAGGTAGAAGAAATAATCAGTCTATTTATTTTCTGAAGAATATATTTCAAATGTAATTTGGACACAATTTATTTATCAAAAATTTCTATACATTTCCAATTGAAGTTTTTAATTTTTGGAGGAGAATAATTCTGAAAAAATGTTAGCAATTCGGGTATGTTTTTTCCTAATTTTTCAGAAAAACTATATAAGATGTCCTTTAGGATTTACTATTAATTCACTAAATATATGTTTATCACCTTCATAATATTATTCTAAAATTAAAATATACAACTAATTTTATTCAGAAAAAGCCACTGATAAGAAGCAATGTTTAAAAAGCTTAAAGCATTTACAGATTTGATACAAGAATAAATAAAGAACTTCGGTGCTGCAAATGACATGCCTGATAAGAGGTTACTATCCAAAATATATAAAAGTATATACAGCTCAATATCAAAAAGCAAATATTAAAAATGGGCAAATACCTGAGTAGATGTTTTTCCCAAAAATGTATGCAGATGGCCAAAAGGCACATGAAAAGATGCTCAACATTGCTAATTATCAGAGAAATGCAAATCAAAACTACAGTGAGATATATCACCTCAAACCTATTGGAATAGCTATCATAAAAAGCCTATAAATAACAAATGTTGCCTAGGATGTAGAGAAAAGGGAACCCTTAAACACTGTTGATGGGAATGTAAATTGTTGCAGCTACTGCAACAATTGGAAAACTGTATGGAGGTTCCTCAGAAAACTAAAAATAGAACTACTATATATGATCCAGTAATTTCACTCCTGGATAAATATACAAAGAAACTAAAAACACTAATTTCAAAAAGATACATGCACCCCAATACTCATAGCAGCATCTTTTAAAACAGCCAAGTGTCCATCAACAGATTAATGGAAAGAAAATTTGATGTGTGTGTGTATATATACACACACACATACACAATGGTATATTACTCAGTCATAAAAAGAAATTCTACCATTTGCAAAAATATGGATGGACCTAGAGGGTACTATTCTTATGAAATGTCCGGCAGAGAAAGACAATTACTATATATAATCACTTATATGAGAGATCTGAAAAATATACAAGTGAATATAGCAAAATATAAACAGACTCACAGGTATAGAGAACAGACTGGTGGTTACCAGTGAAGAAAAGGAGAAGGGGATATACAGAGTGATGGTAGGGAATTGAGAGGTATAAACTCTTGTGTATAAAATGGATAGGCTACAGGAATGTATTCAACCTCCCAGGGAAATACAGCTATTGTTGTATGATGACTTTAAATGGAATATAACCTACAGAAATGTTGAGTTGCTATGTTGTGCACCTGAAACTGATACAGTGTTGTGAATCAACTCTAATTCAATTTACAACAAAAGAACTTAGGTGTCACTGATTTTACACGTAGTTAAATTTTGTTTAAAAATGATTTTATCTTGTATTGATGATTTTAGCAATATATTTTTCTTAGTTGCAATCTCATAATATGCTCATTTAATCTAAAATACTGGATTTTCATTAGTTTAGTCAATACCTGCAGCCATTTCAGGAAGATAATTCTTCAATTTGCATAGCTAGTCATGTTCTGTGAGATTATACAGGACAGTGGACACAAAGTGGTCTAGCACTAGTGTCTATGGAATAGAAGCTGATGAAGCCTGAAAGATTCAGTGGAATGCTGGCATATTTTCCTACATCACTATGAGATGCTGAATATGTCATCATTAGAACAATCTCACATATAAACACTTCATAATTTGGTTGGTGTGCTTTTATTTTTCAAACTTTTACTTGTCATGATGTTTGCTTTTAGTGAAAATATAATAAAAATGACTAATTTTATAAGAAAATCATTGTTTTACTAATAAAATGAATAATGAGAATAAAAACATTTAAAATTATGCACATTATATTTTCTATAAGTAGTTTACATTAATATCTACAAGGATCTAACCCTATATATGCAATAATTTTTCTCTCTCTCCCCTTACCTCCCTCCTTTCTCCTTTTTTCTTTCTACTTTGCCATTCTCCCTAGCCCTGCCCATTCTCTTCTCTCTCCTTCTCTATTTTTCTGCATATTGCAAACAAAGACTTATATCAAAAAAAAAAAAAGCCTTAATTTGTGCATTACATCAGATTTGTCATAATTTTCACAATGTAGCTAAGGTTAAAAACATTATTTTTGATATGAATGTATTCAGCTCTATGTAGAATGAATAATAGTAACTTCATGTTTCTTTCTTTTAATTTCTCTATTTATATTATATTTCAGGTTAACCTTTGTACTCAAGTGGTTTCTGGGAGATATTTCATTGATAATAAGGCTACTATTACTCAAAGTGTGTAAGGAAAGAAAAGCAATGACAAGATTGCACTGATACCTTAAGATTCTGGCGGGAAATTAAATTTCTCTACAATACTCTTTGCTATTCGTTACTAACAGTGCTAGCTCTGGTTCCGTACAAAGGCCTGTATTTTACTATTATAAGCTTTCAATAGAAACTGCAGTTTTTATAAAATGGCACTTTTATCTCCCCAGATTTATAATAATTTCAATTTTTAGCTTTCATTCTTAAAAGGGGATTACAAACTGAGGCAAGGACAAAGCTAGTTTTATTCAAGTAATTGCTGGGCTCCATAGTATGCAAAAATGCTTCCAGATTATTATTAAAATGGAAAGACTGTGTGGATACCTGTAGTTATTTCATATTTAGCAGCCCTTTTTCACCAGCTTCCCTGTTTTGGAGCTCATTGACCATTTTCACTAAGCTGGCTCTCTGGGCATCACGCCCAGCTTGGATTAAGGTTTGTTTATTATAATTTACATTATCCAGGATAGTGTTTTTAGCTGGTGCCTTAGAAATGATTATAATTAAGTAGCAAGGAATACATTTATTAAGCACATAAGTACATTAGGTCATCAAAGATATTTTTCACACATCAGTTCAAATAAAAGGTTTATATATAAAGTATTTTGTGATTTTTGTAACCTGGTAACCTTTTTTGTCTTTGAGCCAGTTTAGATTGTTCCATGTCTAGATGGATTAACTTTCTCTTCCTTTTGGTCCAAGAACAACCATGTATTATTAATATCCCTTACAATGTCATATCTTTTAATGACAAGGGAGAATATGAGCTTTAAGTGACATGTACTTAGGATAAAAGAAGGTGATTAGATGGGTGTAAGCTAAAATGAGATGACTTAAATACCACACTAATAAGGATTTGCTCAATAGAACAGAAAATACTCTTAGGTATTCTAGAAGGAAGAGATACATAATACAGGGAATTAAAAGCTAACACAACAATATATACTAGGTAGAGAGAGAAAAGATGAGGGAGAACTGTTAGAGCAGGCAGATAGCTAGATATGAGCAGAGAAAGGGGAACACAGACCAAATGGCAGGCATTGGGCAGAAAGGAGGGGCACAGGCCAAATGCAGGAAACCACACATCATGTAAGCAGCAGGAGTCTGACAAATCCTCACTTTACTTTTTTTAACCACTAGTCTTGTCTCTGAATTCTTTCTGGGACAGGACAGGAACCTGGTACACCGGTTGCATCTATAGGCAACAGAACCACTCATGAAATTCAGAAAAATCAGGAAAAATGAAGAAAGAAACTGCAACAATTTTTTATGTATAAGTCATAAAAGAAAACGGTAAATTTTTTATTTACAATTCTCACCATCAATAGTATATCTATTTCCTGATTGTATTGTTGCTTAATAGTTAAAACAGCAGTATTTGGAGGAGACTGTAATCTAGCGCTCCAGTGCTGTTTTATTTCAAGAACACATAATGAGTCTAGGCAGCCACTTCTGGGGTGAAATCTTAATTTTAAATTTGAACAAGCTATCAAGAACTACAAAATACAAGGACAGACACAAATCATCAGAGACATGACATTACAAAGTAAATTATTTACATTAGAAGAAACAGTTAATAAACCAATATAAAGGACTTTAATAATTTATATACTAAAGTGAAAAAGAATTAGTTAATAAAGCAATATAAATAAAACTTTAATAGTTTATATACAAAGTAAAAAGAGAAGCCAGGTGGCTGGAGAAAGTTACTCTGGATTAGGTGGGAAAGCATGGAAAGGTAAAGTGAGTGCAGATGATGTAAGAGATATAAAGAAAATGGAAATTTATAGCTGCAATTTTTAATTCTGTACAGATAACATGTACATCCCCAGATTCCTCCTGTAGCTCTAAAAGAGTCCATTTTTGTTGTCTGTTACAATGTCATGCCATTTTTTACTCATTGATTCAAAGTCCATGTTGTTTTAAAATATAATAAATAATCTTCTGAACATTAGACTTCTCTAAAAAACAAATCTGCATTTATCAATTAGTGTAAATCTAATGTCTGTTTTATTTCCAACATCCTATTGGTCTTATCTTGACCTGAACACATAGGACAGTTAGGATAGGGAAGAAAACTACTGAGCTTGTTTTATATCCCCCAAGTCCCACCCCTAGGAAGTCCTGGACCGCTGAAAGGTAGAGCAAATTAGACATCGGGACAAGTGGACAGCAGAGTGTGTTACAGAGCGTATGGAGCACAATTATTTTTCACCCCTCAAATTTTTATACAATTACAGCAGTAGGTAAAACAAGCAATTTAAAATGGAAGGCAGCCTACTTGATTTTTGGTGTTAATGAAAACTGTGCTAGGTTGTAGAAATAACAGGTTTAAAGTAGCACCAGTATCTTTCAAAACCAGAGACTAAAATCAATGGTTTCATGCATAAGTCCACTTTAAAAATCCTCTATTCATGTCTCCCCAACTGTCTTTAATATGGATTCCCAGGTGTGCTTCTGCTTTACTTTAGTTACTGCTGATATCATTAAGTTTGTCCTTATTCAAAGATCATTATTGTAATTTGGGTCTCCTTACTAGGGCAACTAGAGGCTGTTACCTGTGAGCCTTTTATTAAATCTTATGCCTTCTTGTACAAGACATCTCACCTTTGTGGTCATAAAATTTTTAAACTTACCAAACTTCTGCCAGTTTCTTCTAGAGTTTTTTGATCTGTACATCCATTCAAACAGTATCAAAATTACCTTTATTTCTAAGTTTCTTTATTTCTACTTATTTTAAAGCTTGATGCATTTCCTTCATCCTATACTATAATTAGACTATAAAGGCTAATTCATTTCTAGATTTCCCGTATGAACTACCCTCTGTAGCTGCTTCTGACCACTCAAAAGAGTAAGAGAATCTTAATGATTATAGAACACAACTCCTAATAATCAGTAAATAATAACCATATGTTAAAAAGAAATATGTCTTCCCTGATTGAGATCAATAATGAGAACTATAGTCATATTATTCCATATATCACACCAAGAAAATGAAAAATTTAAAAGCTATATGTGACAAAAATCATTTCAAAAAGTTAGATATTAATATTTACTAATAATTTTAATAGACTAGATTGAGGAAATAAAATTACAATGCACATTTTTATAAAACTGCCACACTTTCCTACATTTTAAAATATAAGAGCATACCCATTAAATCAGGTATAAAGCAAGGGTACTCATTTCTACAACTCTTATTTGGCTTTGTTTTAGAAGTGGTGAACAATAGAAGTAGGCAAGAAAAAAGTTTAAAACGTATACATCTTAACATGCAGTAATTAAAAAATTTCCCCAGAACAAGTTACTGTCTTTTGAAAATCCTCAATACTGAAAAACTTTTTTTTTTATAAAAAACATTCAATAGTCACTGTTTTGTAATCATTTTTGTAATAATCTGTCAACATACAAAAACTGTGTATATATTCTATGAGCTATATTAGTAAGTTAATATAGGTATAAATTAAATTTAATGACTATTATCCAGTTCCTCTATTTACTTGGTAATAACTTTGTATATTGGATGTATCTGGTTTAAAATAGCTTCTTAATATGAATTTCTAGCTAGTTTTGTATGTCCGAGTTCTTTTGCCTTTTAAAAATTCTAGTATATGTTAATTTCTGCTATTAATTTCAAACGTGTGTTTGTTTTCTTATGTTCTGGTTACTTCAGCATCCATGAAGTTAAAGCTTACAGTCATCCACTTTGACTTTACTGAACTTCTCTTCTTTAACCACCTTTTCCATCCTTCCTTAGTCATTGCCCCTTATGGTCATCTGCAAATCTGTGTTTATGCCCAACAGCAGTACTCTCAAAAATCTGCCTCAGGTCTTTCTAATGGCCATATTCTAGATTTTTTTTTTTCCTTCAGTATCTTAGCACCATTAATACTTGCACTTTACCAGGACTTAAAACTCAATGATTTGACCACTTTTTCATTCTTTCTCACCCTTTAAATCTCTTGTTTTATAGCCAACCTACTATAATGTCTCCCATGCATATATCTTTAGCTCCTTTGACTGATTTTTTTTTCCTGGCAGTTTGGCCTTTGGTAAATTCTACAGTTTGCCTAGTCCACACCTGTATCTCTGCAGCTGACTGTAACTAGAGGAAGGCAGCCCTGCTGGGTAGCTTTCCTTTAAATTCATGACCAGTACCCTTAGGCATGTCCTTATTCCTTCAACAGAAAAACCTAGTTATATTTAGAATAACCATGAAATCTGTGAAATCTTAGATGTATTTTCCTGCTGTTTCTCCAGCCTTGTACCTTGTTTCTTCATGAATACAATGATTTTCTCTGAGCTCTTGAGCCGATACATGATTCTAATACTATTTGTAAACAAGATTGCACTATTTCATCCTTACAGGTGCCTTGCTTCACACACTACTTTTCAAGCTCCCACACGTATGTAAACATAGAAAGATTAGATAGCATTACCCTCTCCTCCTCTGTTTCCCTCCTTTATTGTGTCCTCAGTAAAGTTCTTGGAAGGTTTCCTGTAACCCTTCCTCCTTGACTCCTAAATTTTGCTAAGTTAGTTTTATTTTTACTATGTCCCTTCTATTTATATAATTCTGACATATCTTTAAATTCACCCATATCTGTATCTATCTTATAGCTAGATAAAGATGTGCAAATACATGTGTAGCAAAATTCACTTATTACTATTCTTGGTTATTTTCTTCATTTAATCTGTGTTTGAAATCTCCTTTTTGAGAACAAATGTATGGCTCAGATCAGGTACTTGGGGTGACAGAAGATCTGAATTTTTGTCTATGATGGTTCTATTTCTTCCTATCAGAATAACAGTACATTAGCTAGGCATATGCTTTTTTAAGACAAGTTATTGTATCTTAGAATATAGAAATGATTTCCCTTTATTTTGCTTCCCAAGGTTGCAAATGGAAGTCTAATGATAAAAGAAATCTTTTACTTTGCTAAAAAATCTCTAGAAACATGTGATTTACTCTTTATATTCAGAGTTCATAAAATCTTAACAGAAATGCCTAGATAGGTCTTTTCTTATCAATCTATCTTGAAACTTAGTCCTTTGGGCGCATAGTCATGTCTTTCCTCAGATCAGTGCAATCTTTTTATATTTGTTTAATTTGTATCTGTCTCATAGCTGTTCTGTAAAACCATATGTTCTTGTATTAGTTTTTTTTTTTTTCTGGTTTCTTTTTTTCCTACACTGGCTTAAAGCATGGCATCAGGATGAACTTCTATAAGAAAATTCTAATTTTACAAGTGACAACATATACCATCTCTAAGGGCCCTCCCTGAGGGGAAAAGAGTATGACAATCTGAAAGATTTGCCAGCCACACTGGTGAGTTCTGACATTGCTGCTTTTGTTGATTCTCAGCAGTGGGTGACTGTCCCATATTGTCAGATGTTGTGCTTCAGTGAGCACTTACAGTGAGCTGAATGGCTGATACTCTCAGGTGATCCCAAACTATAGTGTTTCTTCTCCTTTCTTGCTGAGGTCCAGACCAATCCACCTATTCACATCCAAAACACATTATTAGAAATAGCCACTATACTTTTGGAACATGGATAGATTCAAGGATTTGTCACTGGCCACTTGATAGATGAATTATTCGGGTTTTTTTTTTGATAATTTGTTATTTTAAAAATGCATATTATATATACAGTATCTAAATAAATAAATGTGCCAAGAAGCTATTCATTTAAACAAATTTCAACCTAATAATATTGGTGTTTTGACGACAATGACATACGACAATGACAGCCTTTACTGCTGAGGAAACTTCTACATAGGTGTACAATAAATCAAAAAGTCTAAAGAGAATAATATAACACCTGCCACTGCACCTGCATGTTTATAAATAAATATTTCTGATTTCAGAAAATAAGTCAAATCTGGGTAGTGCCCACCTATGTATTTTTTCAGACCCTCCTGTAACAAGAAGTGAAAGTAATGCAAAATCCTTAGTAGTTATTTTCATACTTTAAAAAAGTAGTTAACAATCATTGGATAAATTTTCCAAAAAGAAAAATACTCAAATGTCTACTTTTCATTCCATTTAACAGTATGCTTAAAAAGATAAAGTTAAGAAGTCATGGGGCATGTGTCTTCAAAAGTATCAAACTATTCATTCAAGAAGAAAACTTTCCCCATCTCTACTATTTATGGGCAAAGAATGTGGATGATGTTATCATAGACTATCGTACTAAACACTAACAAAGAATTTTTCATAAAATGTCTCACTTAGAGTAGAATAACATACATTATGAAAGACACTATAGAAAAAATGAAAATTTCTAATTTCTATTTTAGCAGTATTAGAACTATGAACAGATGTGATTATTTTCAAAGCAGCATTTGCCTTTTAATGAAGTAAAATATAAGCCATGTTGTAGAAAACTACTGTGGCTAATAAAGTGTCTTATTCATTTTAGGGAGGTTAATATTTAAAGGCATATGATTTTGGCAATTTCAAAATTTAATTTCTCAAACTCTTAATGTTTTATACCTAAACTGACCATTGACTGAAAAGGGAAACCTAATCTGAAAATATTTTATTACATTTAATTAAACAAATAATTATTTCACTTTAGATTCAGGCTAATAATCAGTTTACCTGGTTTAGTTATATGTTTATCTGAGTCATTCCATTTTACATGTTCTTTGTATATCTATCTATTGGACCACATAAGTAAGACATTGGTGAGGAGCCCTTATTCATATTTGGGCAGCTGAAATTTTTTTGATATGAAGAATTGTTCTGATTTGGTTCCAGTCACACTTGATAAACCCTGACATGATTTTCACTATCACCTGTATTGGCTTTACATCAATATTTTAAAGTACACAAACTATTTCCTGTAAAGATATATTGAGTTCACTTGTAGTAGCCCAGAACTTTTCATAAACATAATGATAAAACAAAGAACATGAAGGTTTAAAGCATATTAAAATTTCTTTTCGGTATCTGAATTAATTTACTTCAAATAAATATTTAATCTTCATTAAAAGCTTCATTGCTTCTAGGTGTTTCTGTATTATCATTTATATATGACACAAAAAGACAAAGGCAACCAGGCATCACTCAGACTATGCTTTTGAGTTTTTAAACTTCTGCTTACATGCGGCATATGACTTTATCAGGAGATCCTATTTAGTGAGCAGTAACGTGAAATAAGCAAACTACAGAGTGTCTTTTATAGTTTGGAGACAATCTGAGGTTTCATAAGAACTCTCTTAATGTCTAGTAGTTGTTATAAACATTTCCCTTTGAAACTTTTATATCCAAGATGATTGGCATTCATTTGTATGTGTGTGTCTGTGTCTATGCAGGTTTTTAGATATTTCACAAGTTAATGGAGAAATTCTTGCTTATAACACCTGTGAAGAACTCTCATGTAAGGCAGCGTCTGTTTTTCACCCCAGAGAAATATATAAAGTGCTTCCTATTTGAGGAAGACCTTACTTTGCTTCAAAGCAACACTTTTGCTTAAAACTGCATAAAGTCACTTGGAAAGCTTCTGAAACCACAGATTGCTTGGTCATACCCTAAGATTCTGATTCCGCAGGTTTGCAGAGGGCTGAAATTTTACATTTTTAACAAACCAGAATTAATTTTGTTGCTACTCATCTGAGGAACACACCTGGAGGAAGATACAGTACCATCTATAATTGCATTGCCTTATTTTTTAGATTTGATACTCATATACATTTCTCTACATTTTGCATAATGCATTAAATTCTAGTTATAGAACCAGGATTATTATTCCTATAAATGTTGTAAACTAGGTTGTAGGGTTCTCTGAACTCTTAGCAACTATAGCTCCCTTCAAGATGCTTTGACCTTCCTTGCCCAAGTATATAGCTCGCTTCCCCTCATGAGAAACAAGCTTGTGGTTGCATAGAAAACATTCTGTTCCATAGGTCGATTTTTATAGCTAAGGATCCTTATCACCTGTCAGAGAATCTTCACCTCCTCACTCTCTGCCCATTTAATGTCCACAAGATATAAATTTGCTTCGTTGAAATGCCATTTGCTTCGTGTAATGATTGATTATGACCACAAATTCTGAGGTAGAATGCTGGGATTCACCTCCTAACTCTGCTGCTTATAAACTCAGTGGCCTTGGGTAATTAGCTTTTATGACTCGAGCTTAGACTCTTCCATTCTCAAATGGTCAGGGAAATAATAGTAGCCATCTCATGTTTTGAACAATACATGCTGCATGGTAAGTATTGTATAAGTATTTGTTAACATTTTGTAAATCTACTTTTTTTCCCAGTTTAAGCAAAGGAATCTTGACATGAGAACTAGGTCATGGTTTACAGAGTTTTAGTCTCCATCTATGATTCCATTTGGAAAAAATCCTTTAACTTAGGACTGTATAAGACAGTAGAAGATTAATGCTGACTTTTTAAGAGCCCCATTATATATTGTGTAATATATAGATTATAACGTACTCTTAAATGCAACCAATTCTATAGTATAGTTAATGATTTCTGATATCAATTTGCCATTATTTTAGCTAAGAATTCGATGATCTGTTAAGTAGTTTGACAAAGGGAATAGCTCTCGTCCTCAATAATGCATATTCTTTGCTCAAAGCAATGTGGACTGTGCATGATTATAATTCTCTTTGGGAAGAAGACGACTTGTGTCTCAGCATTCCAATGGCTGCAGTATCTCTACTTTGAAATATGTGGATGTCACAGTACTTTGAGGAACACTATTATTCCCCCAACATAGAATATATATGTGATTTCTATTCCTTTACTTAAGCCCCATGTTGTATAGAATATACAAATCTATATAAGTCTACTGCTATAAGTTCACTAGTCTTTTAAAAAATCATCTTGACTTGTAGATATAATTTATCAAAGTAATGCTTAGAGACATTAGAAACTGATTAATACCAATATAATGACGTTAAATCTTATATATATTAAATTACATCTTTAAAAACGTACTATAAGACATAACTATAACACACTTAGTAGGGATATAAAATTTTGAAACTATACTTTCATTTCTAATGTTGTAGCCTTAAGTACAGGATCCATGAGGATGAAGCCCCTCTCTGATGCTCAGGAGCTGAGGGAGATGTGCTATAGGTGATCTGATCTCAAATCACATGCTTATTAATTTTAAAGGTTAATTTTGTGTTAACCCCCCCCTGTTTGGATGAGAGGAGTTCTCTACTCCTCTATATTTATCAACTAAATAATCATGGGGACTCACATAGCACTGGCAAATTGGAGCTTTTAGTAGTAACCCGACTGTAAGTTATAACTACAATGTGGGAAGAAATGCTTGACCATAAAAATGATTAACATGGGCCCAATATCTAGAGAAACAATAGATTGATATTCCCTAACATAATACAATATATGATTCATTTCTGTTTAAAAGTGTTTTTTTAATAAGAAAGTGCTTTATGCAGGTAATGTATAAATCTGGGAAGAATTAAAATACATGTATAAATTAATCAATCCTACCAAGAAGCCTTTTTGAAAACTTATGCTGTCCCATTGTTGGCAGACATAACAGAATTTAGTTACTCTGCCTTCCTTTTTGATGAAACCAACCACATATTTTTTATCAATATGCTAATGTAAGAACTTTTCCCATGTCCATTAGAAAAAAACACACAATTTGTAATGAAGTGATACTATCAATTGTCTTTTGTATCCATAGTATTTATTTTTCTTTGGCTGTGTTGTCCTTTAATATCGGGTTATCAGGTATGTTCATTACACCTTCACTTTAGTCCACATGGTAAATATTAGATGTTTTCCTGTACATAATGCCATGGTCTACAAGGTAATTTTGTTTGCTGAGCTGATACAATCATTCTACATGCTTTCTTTAATATCCTCCAAAAGGAGAATGCTAATATAAATTGCTAAAAAAACCCACATCTTTCCCATATTTGATAAATCATAATGAAAAATGAGAAAAAGTAAAGTTTTAAAGTAGTACACACATTCAATGGATATGGATTCTCTTTGTCATAAAAAAACCAAGTACACATCAAACAAGCTATATTTCAGCATAAGAATGTGTGTTTGATAAGAATACCTTCTAAAGCCCTATTTTAAAACCTCAGAAATGAATATTCAAAAAGCCCTCATAAAATGTAAAATAAAAGAAGTGCAAACACTGAACGTAAGATACATATCATGTAATATTGCTAATTTTTTGCCAAAAACAGTCTGGAAGCCCTTGTGATTTAATATATTTCAGCATTTCTTATATATAAATAATGTTGATATAAATGTTAACTCATACATTTTACAATGTTTCAGTTTGGGAAGCTGCTGGAGCATTTTCTTTGAAACAATAAGTTACTTCTGCCTAATTGTTTCAGATTTATTAATGTAAATTTGTATTTATGTTATGAAATGTGTAGGCATTAAGTTATATCTATATACTTATCATTGCCTTTGGGGTATTATGGAAATTCATATCTGAATTACATTGTAATAGCTCAGTTTACCTTTGGTGTAAGTTATTAAGCGAGAAAGAGGTAAAGTGAGGCAAGACAAGGTGAAGAGAAAGGATACTCTGGAGTCTAAGTAAATAACAGACTGGAGGGGTGTGGCTAAAGGTAGAAGCCACATAAAGCAAAAATTGGATAAACTTCTGGTTACAGTGATGGCAAAGGAATGGAAAATTAGCATTTGAAAATCAATCAAGGAAAAATAGCTATAAACAGAGATTACTACACAATACTTGAAACAATAAGATTAATATATTATTTAAAATAAAGGAAAGCCATAATGGTTAAGCACAGTGTTTAAAATAGAGTAGATTATTAATTTTTTAAAGGGATATTTTGGTTGAACAGTTGTTTTGGGGCTAGTTGTACAGTGGCAGGAGGAAATTGATGTTAGCTTCTGGAGAATTGTTTGATGAGCATATTATTGATTGACTGGTTTTAGAAGGCATTTCACAGGAATGAGTATGATTGGTTTGCCTTCAAAATTTTGAGCCTGGCATTGATTGGTTGCCTTTTAGATCCACATGTACTGAAGTAAGTATATCACTGATTAGTTAAATTTAGGGATGTCTTCTTTGACAGATTAAAACTTACTCTAGTGGTTATTTCTTTGGCTATTAAAACAAAACAGCATTTTTCTGGAAATATAATAATATACAAAATGCATTTATAAAAGAATAAAAACTCTGGCAAATGAGGAAGATAAGAAACTTTTTACAGGGGATATTAGATTAACAACATACTTAAGAGTGAAATATTGATAATACTTGTCATAAAATGGGAATGAGGCAATGATGACTGACAGAGTTACTTCTAGTCAATATTGCACTTTAAACATGTAGGTCCTAAGCCAGTATAATAAATCAAGAAAAAGTATATGTGTGTGCACACACATTAAATGAATATGGATTTTCTTTGTCACAAAAAAAAAAGTTCATGGAAATGAAGTAAGATATATTTCAGTGTAACAAGAATGTATTTATAAACTAGAATTCAAAACTACCACTAAGAAACTAGGTATAACTGACATCTATAGACTAGTATGTTCAGCCAGGAGAACACATGTTCATTTTAAGCTCACCAGGAACATTCAACAAAATAGACAATGTTCTGTTCCACAAAACATTCTTAACAAATTTAGAAGAATATGAATCATACAATATCTGTTCTCAGGCCATCATGGAATGAAAGCATACGCCAATAACAAAAGGATAACTGGAAAAATCTCAAAATACATGGAGATTAAAAACATATTTTTAAATAACACATGGGTCAAAGAAGAAATCCCAAAAGAAATTAAAATATTTTGAACTAAGTGAAGACACAACTTACCAAAATTTGTGGGATGCTGCAAAAGCAATGCATATAGAGAAAATTATAGATTGAATGAATATGTTAGAAAAGAAGAAATGTCTTAATAAAACTAATTTTTCATCTTAGAAAACTAGATAAAAGAGAGTAAATTAAATCCAAATTGAACAGAGAAAGAAATAACAAGAATTAGAGAAGTCAATGAAATTAAAAACAGGAATCAATACAGATGTTTGTGAATAAAGCAGGCTCCCTAAAAAGATCAATGGAATCAATAAGCCTCTAGCCAAATTGACTATAAAAAAAAAGTACATAAATTATCAAAATAACAGAAAGGAGAAAGGCTACATCAGCACAGATAATATGGCCATTTAAGGATAATAAAAGATGTCCTATGATAAACTATTTCCAAAATTTGATAACCAAGATGAAATAAACCAATTCCTTGAAAGACAAAATTTACCAAAACTCATATGAGAAGAAATAAATACACAATCTGAATAGGTTATTAAATATTGATTAAGTTTCTTTATTGGATATAGTCCTAAGACAGAAAGCACCAGTCACAGATGGGTGGATAAGAAGGCTGAAAGATAGGTGGGTGGATGGGGAGGAAGGGAGAAAGAGAGAGAGAAAGGAAGGAAGGAAGGTAGATAGATGGGTGGGTGGCTAGACATGCAGATAGATAGGCAGGCAGAAAGACAGACAGATAGTGGGATGAAGAGGGACAGAGGGAGGGAGAGAGAGAAAGGAAGCAAGCAATCAAGCAAGCTGGGTGAGTGGGTGTCTGGATAGGGAGGTAGCTTCTTGGATGGATCGAAGAGTAGGTGACTGGACGTATGGATAGGTAGGTAAAAAGACAGATAGCTAGGTTGGTGGGTGGATAGGTAGGGTAGACAGGTAGATAGGTGGGAGATGGGGAGGGAGGGGGAGAGAGAGAAAGATGGACGGGTGGATAGGGAGGGAGTTTCACAAATGGATGGATCAAAAGGTGGGTGGCTGGACGTACGGATAGGTAGGTAAAAATACATGGGTGAGTGGATAGGTAGGCTGAGAGCTAGCTAGCTAGATAGGTGGATGGGGAGGGAGGGATGAGGTGGAGAGAGATAGAAAAAGATGGGTGGGTGCATATGGAGATAGGTTTGTAGATGGATGGATCTAAGGGTGGGTGGCTTGACCAATGCATAGGTAGGTTAAAAGATATATAGATAGGTGGGTGGGTGGATAGGTAGTCTAATAGATATAGGAGGGTGCATGGGGAGGGACAGAGGCAGAGAGAGAGAGAAGGAATGAAGGAAAGAAGAAAGAAAGGTGGGTGGTTGATAAGGAGGTAGTTTGCAGATGGATGGATTGAAGGGTGGGTGACTAGACCAACGGATATGTAGATAAAAAGATGGGTGGATGGGAAGTGAGAGAGAGAAAGAGCAACAGAGAAAGCAAGCAAGCATGCACTGGACGAATGGATAGGTAGGTAAAAAAAAAAAAAAAAACAGATAGATGGGGGATGGGGAGGAGTGAAGGGAAGGAGAGGGAGAAAGAAGGGTGGATGGATAGGGAGGTAGGATCATAGACTGATGGATTGAAGGGTGGGTGGCTTGACAAATTGATAGGTAGGTAAAAATGGGTGGGTGGCTAGATATGCTGATAGATAGGTATATGAATGGAGAGGGAGTCTGGGAGAGAGAGAGGAAGGAAGGAAAGTGAGTGGATAAGGAGGAAGGTTCTAGTTGGATGGATCAAAGGGCTTTTGGCTGGACGAATGGATAGGTAGGCTAAAAGACTGATAGAGAGATGGGTGGATTCAGAGGGAGGAAGAAAGAGGGAAAAGAGAAAGAAAGAAGTTGGGTGGATAGGGAGGTAGTTTCTTGGATGGATGGGTCAAAAGTTGGGTGGCTGGATAAATATGCTAATAGAAAGAGTGAGAGTGAGAATGAGGGGGGTGGAGAGAGAGAAAGGAAAAAAGATAGATTGGTGGGTGGATAGGTAGGTAAAAAGATAGGGTGGTTTGGGAAGCGTGGGTAGAGAGAGAAACAGGGAAAGTGAGAAAGAAAGACTGACAGGTGGGTGGATAGGGATGTGGGTTGGTGGATGAATGGAAGGGTGAGTGGCTGGATGAATGAATAGTTAGGCAAAAAAGGTGGATGGGGAAGGAGGGAGAGAGAGAGAAACAAAGAAAGATGGGTGGTTGGATAGAAAGGTAGGTTGGTAGATGGATGGCTCAAAGGGTAGGTGGCTAGACCAATGGATAGGTAGGTAAAAAGATGGGTGGGTGGATAAGTAGGCTGATAGGTGGGGGAATGGGGAGGGATGAAGGGAGAGAGAAAAAAAGATGGATGGGTAAATAGGTATATTCATCAGTGGGTGACTAGATGAATGGAGAGGTAGTTAAAAAGATAGACAGGTGGGTTGGTGGATAGGTAGGCTAAAATATAGATAGATGGGTGTATCAGGTGAGGGACAGAGGGAGGAAGATGGTTGGATAAGGAGGTAGGTTCATAGATAGGTGGATGAGTGTATGAGGAGGGATGGAGTGAGGGAGAGAGAGAAAGGAAGGAAAAAAGAAACATACATAGATGGGTGAGTAGCTAGATATGCTAAAATTTAAATACATAGATAGATGGATCGATTTACTGATAGATGGTTGAATGCGGACAGAGGGTGGGGGAGAGAGAAAGAGAAAGAAAGGAATGAAAGAAGGAAAGTGTGTGATAGGGACGTAGGTTCGTAGGTGCGTGGATCAAAGGTGAGTGGCTGGACGAATGGTTAGGTAGGTAAAAAGATAGGTGGGTGGGTGGATAGGAAGGCTAAAAGACAGCTAGCTAGATAGGTATGTGGATGGGCTGGGAGGGAGAGAAAGAAAGGTGGGTGGATAGGGAGGTACGTTCCTCGACGGATGGATTGAAGGGTGGGTGGCTGGATGAATGGATAGGTAGGTAAAAAGGCTTTATAACACAGTTTTAAAAAAACAACTTTAATGTTCCCTCTAAGATAATGACTAAGCCATGAATTTCCACATTCTTTGTTCTATTCAAAGTAATTTGGAAATCCTTGCCATTTCAGTAAGACAAAAATACCAAATAAAATGTATACAGATTGTAAAGAAGTAAGTATGTTTCAATTCACAGGTAATATGGTTATGTGTGTAGAAGAAAATCCAAAAATTCTTCAAGAAAACTCCATGAGCTATTATTTTAAATTATCATGCTTGTAAGATACAAGGCCAATTTACCAAAACTAATTAAATCTATAAATAATTTTTAGAATCTTGGAAAATGATGTATAAAAAAGTAATGTTTAATATTTAAGATTAAATTGAAAAGATATGTTTTAAAACTTAATACTAAAACTACAAATTCAGACTTAAAGTTAGAGGACCCAAATAAATAGAAACACAATTTTCAAAGAACAGAACACCTAATATGATTAAGATATCAATCCTTTATAGTAGATTTGTAGATTCAACGTACTCCCAGTTGATTTCCAACAGGGACTTGAAGAAATTGATGACTGACTCAAAAATATTTATGAAAATATAAGTAACCTGTAATAGGAGAAGCTACACTGATAACTAAGAAAAAGATGTGAGATTTCACTATCTGATAACAAGGCTTAATTTAAGGGCAGATATTTAGATCAATGAAATAACAAAGTTCAAAATTAGACCCATGCATATATGATTGATGGACTTTGACAAAGTTACTGATGTGACTCTGTGGGAGAATAAAAGTCTTTTCAACAAACGGTGTTGAAACAACTAGAGTTCTCAATAGACAAAGGTACATTTTGATCCTTAACAGAAGCTCTGCACAGCAATGAACTAAATCTTGATAAAGTATCTTCATGTAAGGGCTAAAACTCTAAAATACCTGTGAAAAAATCTTGCTAAACTTGGGGTGGGCATGGTTTCCTTGGATGGAATACAAAAAGTATGAAGAACAGAAAATAATTAACATATTAGATTTCTATTCATTGAAAGGCATTGTTAGCAGGATGAAAATCCAAGTCCTGGAGAACAAGATAACAATTGTAAAAATAGAAAACAGCAGATTATGTACATTCACACTAAAATGAAGAATAAGATTGATATTTTCATGAAAGTTGCCATTTGCCATTTCATCAGAACAAGTGTAATTGTGATAAATATTGCCTACCTTTTCTGCAACAGTAGCAGTAGCATAATGCAGATCATCATCTACTTTTTACTTTTTCTGGGTTTGTTTTACTATGTGTCATTAATAGAGGGGATAGAATTGTGGACTCTGAGCAATGGAATCTTCTTGGTTACTGTCAAGCAGGACACAGGATTTTAAAATTAGCACTGTGGACACAAAGCAGGATTGTTTTTATTTGTCCTTCTTAAAAAATGAATATGGGACATGTACTTTTCATTGTCTTGTAATTATCTTGTGGTCTCTAACAATTCACTATCTTAATATGAACATTCTTTTCCTTTCTTACTGTAGTTTCAATTATGTATTGGGTAATTTTGTTCAATATAAGTAATTGCTACTTCCTGTAAGATGAAAATGTATATTATATTCTGTAAGCAATACCAGTTGTTATCCTCTATATTTCTTTACTACACTCCTTCACCCAGGAATAAAGCAGCATTATATTTTGTAAAAATTACATTCTTAATGTTGCCTATGTTTGCAAACACTGATCACCAACTACACAGTTCCATCATTGACAAAGCACATTAATTCCAGGTACATCAATGAATAAGGGCTGAAAACATAATTTCCCACTGGGGTCAAATAGGAAAATGTCAATTATGAAAGGTTAGACAAACACAATATGCAGAATATTTAGAAAGATTTTCACAAGCTATGACTTTTCACCCTAAGATGATAATGCTGTGTGGTATGTGAAAGCAGACCTAAGCTCTGGAATTTTTAGTCTTTTCAAATACTTAATAATAAAGTCAAAGTAGTATATTTTATAATATCTGTGAATTTGTACAGAAAGAAGCATAGAAAAATAATAATTTCACAGGTCCATCATTTCCTAAGTACATCAGCCTTATACAGCCTTCAGTACTGAATATTTTTCATCTTATACATGAGGTCCAGTAACCAGATCTGAAAGTTCAGTTGGGATAATACAGAATTAATGATCATTGTAGTAACTGTTTGCTGCCATACTGTGCTGATTAATGTGCTAATCCTACTTTTTAAATTAATGGTAGAGAAAGGAATAGCACTCTTGTTCAACTTCTACTACAAATTATTTTCTGCTATGGAAATGGTCTAGTCAATTCCTAGTAGAAAACAATTACAAGATTTGTAGTCACTTGATCCTGTTTAAAGGTCACCAAGGCTGGATAAATCAAAATGATTAAAGACAGTAATATGTCCATAGTTGAGAAAGACAGTTTTCAGAATTTTCAAAAATAGGTTAATTCAAAAAAGACCTTCTTATTGACAAACAGAAATGTTCAGTATTGCTTGGTTAGAAATTCCTCACTGAAAGTTTCAAAACAAAACTTGGAGACACCCTGAGGCATCAGGTAAAATTTTATGTTCACATGCCCAAGTAGTCTAGGACAGAATTAGGGGCTTCCAGCTGGATGTCATCACAGGTCAGGAAGTCAAGTGGGAAATGTATTGCTGACATAAGGGTGAAGAAAACCAAATCTCAATAATATGTTGTTCCAAAGTTAGGATGACCCTATGGACCTTTCAACTTGCAGTTGGTGTCAGAAGTCTTAGGCAGACTTGGCAGTCTGGCAAAAATGAAAATTTAACTTGGAGTTTGACTAAACCTTGATAATATCTTAGGTGCAAGAGAGATTTATCTGGTAGTTCTATATGTGATTTGGTATTCTGATTAGTCATGTCCGACAAATAGCTGGTTTACATTTCCTGATCAGCATGTACTATTTGACATGAGTCATCAACCTATGTAATGGTCATTGTCAACTTGGCTAAGCTATAATCTTCAGTTATTCAATCAAAAACTAATCTGCAAGAATTAATATTGTTAGAATAGTCATACACCCAAAGCAATCTACAGATTTAATGTGATCCCTATCAAATTACCCAGGACATTTTTCACAGAATTAGAACAAGTAATCCTAAAATTTATATGGAATCAAAAAATCACCCAGAATTGCCAAAGCAATATTGAAGAAAAAGAATGAAGCTGGAGAAATAACCCAGACTTCAGACAATATTACAGAGCTACAGTAATCAAAAAGCATGGTATTGATACAAAACCAGATATATCAATCAATCAGTAGAACAGAATAAAGAGCCCAGAAATAAACCCACAAACTTTCGGTCAATTAATCTTTGACAAAGGAGGCAAGAACATACAATGGAGTAAAGACAGTCTCTTCAGCAAATGGTGTTGGGAAAGCTGGACAGCTGTATGTAGATCAATGAAATTAGAATACTCCCTCACACCATATACAAATATGGAAAGTAAACTCAAAATGGCTTAAAGACTTAAACATAATACAAGACACTATAAACCTCTTAGAAGAAAACAGGCAAAACATTATCCAACATAAATCTCAGCCAGTGTTCTCCTAGGACAATCTACCCAACCAATAGAAATAAAAGCAAAAATAAACAAATGGGACCTAATTAAACTTACAAGCTTTTGCACAGCAAAGGAAACCACAAGCAAAACAAAAAGACCACCTACAGAAAGAGAGGAAATATTTGCAAAAGATGAGACTGACAAGGGCTTAATTTCCAGAATATATAAACAGCTTATACAACTTAATAACAAAAAACAAACACAATCCAAAAATGCACAGAAGACCTAAACAAGCAATTGTCCAATGAAAACATGCAAATGGCCAATAGGCACATGAAAAAATGCTCAATATCACTAATTATCAGAGAAATGCAAATAAAAACTATAATGAGGTATCACCTCATACCAGTCAGAATGGCCATCATTCAAAAGTCCACAAATGATAGATGCTGGAAAGGGCGTGGAGAAAAGGGAACCCTCCTACACTGTTGATGGAATGTAGCTTGGTGAAGCCATTATGGAAAACAATATGGAGATTCCTCAAAATACTAAAAATAGACTTACCATATGATCCAGCAATCCCACTCCTTGGCACATATCCAGAGGGAACCTTAATTCAAAAAGATACATGCACTCCAATGTTCACAGAAGCACTATTTACAGTAGCCAAGACATGAAAATAACCTAAATGTCCGCTGACAGATGACTGGATAAAGAAGCTGTGGTATATTTATACAATGGAATACTACTCAGCCATGAAAAATAATAAAATCATGTCAAGCAACGTGGATGCACCTGGAGAATGTCATACTAAATGAAGTAAGCCAGAAAGAGAAAGAAAAATACCATATGATTTCTCTTATATGTGGAATCTTAAAAAAAAAAGCAAACTTATTTACAAAACAGAAACAGGTTGGCACAGAAATAGAAAACAAACATGGTTATCAGTGAGGAAAGAGGGTGGGAAGAGATAAACTGAGAGTTTGAGATTTGCAGTTGCTAAGTACCATATTTAAATAGATAAACAACAAGTTAATACTGTATATAGCACAGGGAACTATACTCAGTATCTCGTAGTAACTTATGGTTAAAAAGAACAAGAAAATGAATATATGTATGTTACTATATAACTTGAAGTACTATGCTGTACACCAGAAATTGACACATTATAAACTGACTATACTTCAATGAAAACATATTTTAAAAAAACTAATCCGGGTTTTGCAGTGAAGGGATGTCATTGATGTGATTAAACTTCATAGTCAGATGACTTTAAGGGAGATTATCCCAGGTAATCTGGATGGGTCTTATTCAGTTAGTTCAAAGCCCTTAAAAGCAGAACTGAAGGCCTCCCTGGAGAAGAAAATATTCTCCCTGTGGATACTAGCTCCAGCTTGTAGTTTGGGAGTTCCACTCTGTGATCACTGATGTTGTGGCATTACTGATTTTGGACTTACCTTGCCTACTTTCACATTTGCATATATTAGTTTCTTACAATGATTCTCTTAACATGTATCTCCCATGATTCTGTTTCTCTCATTGATCCCTGATGACAAATTGTAAAACAATCATTTTATTTTAAGCAAAAGGCCATATGGAATATTTGAAATTATCCTCTTTCTGTCTCTAATGGCAAAAATCCATTTCAATAAAATTGATTCACTTACATGTTTAACAAAGTTTGGTTGAGTTATAAATATGTTTTTGGTCTACTATGTTATTTGCTCAGTGCAATGCAAGGGTAAATATGACAAAAATCCTACTCTCAAGAGATTTGAGTGAAAATTTGTTTATGAATAGCTAAAATACAAGGTAGGAAGTGAGAGGCACCAAAAAAGCTAGGCAGGTAAATTATTATTATTGTGAAAGCTCTGATGAAGAAGATAATACTTCCAACTTGGGGAATTTGATTTTCCCTCAAAGTTATGTAATAGAATTTCATTTGTATCCAGACTCAACCTTTGACTTCAGTGTTGAAACAAACCATGGCGTTACTTATTATATAGTCAGCTATGTGGGGACACTTAACAGAGACCACCCGTTCACTTTCCATGAAGCAAGGTTATTCCATAATGATTTTGTGTCACAATCGATATAAACTACATTTGAAAGAGTCTGAAAGGTGAAAGGATCACTAGCAAAGTCCATGAATCTTGTGAAAAACTTATTTTTATGACATAGGATTTTTTAGTATTACTGGCATATACCTTAGAAATGAGAGACAGCATAGGAGTTCAAATGTCACTAATAACATTCATTTGCTGCATCTTGAGGAAGAGAAAGCAGATTTAATCTTGCTCACACTTGGGACTTGAAGTTTCCTGCATAAGATTCATTATTATAATAAATGGGTTGCTAGAATATATGTTAGAAAATTATTAAGATATTCCTTATCTGACATTGTACTGCAATTTTAGCATGATGGATTTGAAGTATGTTACACTTAAATATATGAAATGCATAACTGTCTACTCTGGAAAGTATAAGGATAATAAAAACAATTTTAAAAGCTTTTAAAACTTAGAAACTCAATATAAGAAATACTGACCAAATGCTAAAACCAAAAGTAAAACAAAATACTTGAAGATCACCTGTTTACTTTCCATGAATGTGCATATTTAATATGCACTGACACTTATTTTTTAGTCTAAAGAGTGATATTTAAATTATATGGTGTAATTACTCACTGGGAATAGTTTCCAAACACCAACTTTTCTTGATTATTTCATGTTTTCATAGACCTGGAAGTTAAACTTTTCTTACTATAGCAAGATGTTTCTTACTAATGACTAACGGTGTTTTGATTGGGAGAAATATAGCAGAATTGAGAAAACTGGGTTCTCCTTATGTAAGCTTTGTCATTAAAATTGCCATACAATCTCAAGCAAAATCCGGGCCTCAATTTTCTCAACTTTTTTGAACTACATGAATTCATATTATTGTTTTATATTTCAGTCTATTATCTTTATGTATGCTTCTTGATTCAGAAAGCAGTGAAGCATAAGTCCCTTGAGAAAAATAGAATTTAAAATGGTCTTTCCTTATTATACATACTAATAACAACATAAGAAGTTTATGGTTTATAAACTGTATTCTCTCTGGATCTCAAGATTCTTCTTAACTCAATTAATTCTTCACAGCAAAAATAATAAATTTCATAATACATCATTTGAACACGTTGCTCCCATGTTAAAATGTCTTCTACGGCCTCTTGCTCTCTATCGAATGAGGTCTAGACCAAAACTATGGTAAGACTTGTCAAATCACTGATCTAAGAGTACAGATTTTGAATTAGAGTCCTGGTTTCAAATCCTTTTCTACCACTTATTAGATATGTGTCTCATTTTTGCCATCTGTAAAATAGTGACAGTAACATTATATATTCCATAGAATGATAAGGAAAAATTTTTAATGATATATTTGAAAACCATTTGGAACTATGCTTATTACTTGTAAGTATTCAAAACATATTACCTAGTAGTAGTAGTATAATCATTCCAAATGCCTTTCTGTTTCCATATATGTGTTACTGTATTATATCTGAATCTTTTCACGGACTATCAGTCTTATAAACCAACAACGTCAATTCCTCCACTAATAATTCTAATTATTCAACAAATATTTATTAATCATGGATATGTTTCCTCTCCTATAAATAAGTGAAAGGAACTTATAATCTTGTGTTAAAGCTTATAAGTAAAAACAAAATTCAGTATTTTGATTAGATATTCATGAAATTAAGAAAGACATAATAGGGAATATAAGCCTATATTTGGGAATCACAGAAAATAATGTTTAAGTTGAACTTTGATGAGTAAATGAATAGAACATGTCCAAGTTATTAGAGCTTTCCAAGTGGTGAGAAACTCACATGATCATTCCAGAAATAAGAAGTGGCTCATGGAAAGGACAGAGAATGGTTGGCATGATCAGCTGAATAAAACTGCAACTAAATATAATTTATTTAACCTCCTTAATTTTCTTCTAATACATACCAGCTAGGTGAACCTAACCATTAAGTGTTAGCTTTTTCAACTTTAAAATGGGAATCATAGTGCAAATATCATATTTTCTGAATGTAGTAATGAGTTAATGTAGAAAAAGTGATTATATCATTGTCTGACACAAAGTTCCAGACAATTATTAAGTTATATGAAAAAATATCATCATCATCATCTTGGCAAGAAATTGGTCAGATGATGGAGTAGGAACTCGGTTAACCATCTATGGGGAAGGAAATGAGACCCATTATAAAGGGTCCTGATCAAGAATAGCCTTTTACAGCTTGCAAAATAATTTGGATTTTATCATTTAACCTTGGAAAGTCATGGAATTCTTTGGGAGGAGGGAGCTGAGAATCATATGTACAAGTAAGAATGATTAAGTCTGTAAAAGGCAGCAACCAAGACGGTTCTCAATGACTCTATTTCCTGGCTTTTATGCTCTTACTTTATCTTCTCTCCCATTTATATCAGAGTTGTTTTCCATGATTAATCAATTATGGCACAAAAGATGATAGGTCGTAAAGGCTAGGTCCTAAAGGACACTGCTGTATGTTCGAACACTCACTCTGGGAGACACCAGCTGCCATGTAGAAAGGAAACCAAAGAATCCCCGAGAAGAGTCCACTTGATGAGAAACTAAAGCTTCCTGCCAATAACTAATGAGAAGCAGGCAAGTAGCCAACAACCATGTTAGCAAGCCATCCTGGGAAGGGCTGCTCCTTCAGCTCTGTTTAGACATTCAGATAGCTGCAGCCCTGCCTGATGCCCTGACTGCAGTCTATGAGAGACCCTAAGCCAGAATCATTCATCTAAGCTGCTGTTGAGTTCTTGATGTAAGGAAACTATGAAATAATAAATGTTTGTTGTTTTGTGATGCTAAGTTTGGGGGTACTTTGTAACACAGTATTAGATAAATAATAAAAAAAAGTTCAAGAGACTTCTAGTCGTATATGTTTTTCACTCATTTACAAGAGCAGTGAACATTGTATTTAAATATAATTTGCCTTCCCTGATTATGTCAGGAGTCACTAATAAATGTGCATATTAGGATGCTTTGCACATAATAAGTAGTTAATGAGTAAGTGAATGAGTGCATTTGTACCATCACATGAGAATTACAATGGCAAATATTTCACTGAAGAAAGGAAAATCTAATTATGAAACACAGAATATAGTCAAAATACTAATCAATTTGCTAAATTTACACACACAAAATATTAACATTTGATAGTAGGCTCCAACACAATATTTTAAATATTCTATTACAATGTTAAAACAAAATTTTAATTTGTCTACATCTAAGTTTTTGTGTATTGTCTGGGGAAAATATTAATCATAGTTTTTGTTTCTTTTCATTTCTTTGAGAAAAAAACAATTTCCCCTGGTTTCTTGCCTTCAATATAAAAGAAAGATATTGTGTATTGCAATGACACTGCAGTTAGATATTGCAGAGTAAATTGCCCTACTTAAAAGTCATCAAATTGCAGAAGCCATATGGATGCTATCATGAGATGACTGTGGTAATAAGCAATGGCTGCAAAATTTGAGGAAGGCCTATGTGAGACTGAGATGAAGAGATGAAGAATATGGGATACAACCAATACAAGATAAATAAGATTGTCTTACATAGTAACTGTTTGACTAACATTGTTATGCATATAAAATTCCTCTCCATGAGAATGAGGGCATTTCAAAATAACAGGATCCTGACTGAGAAAACAATACATTGAAAGTTATTTTAAAAAGACATAGTAGTTTCGTATTTCTAAAATTAATCAATCCTCCTCAACCCTAATGGTATGATTACACGTCATATTGTGATCTTCTGTTTCTCCTGTGTGTGTTCTGCGTTACAGCTAACTGCATTATTAACAGCCCTCAAGTGTTTCCTGTCTGTTCTAGAACAGTGAAACTGAAATTCTTTTCAAGTGCAAATGGAAAATGCACCCCCAAAGACCATATGTAGTGTGTAGAACCAATTTCAACAAATTTCAAAAGATTAAAATCATAGAGAGCATGCTGTCTACTACAATAAAATAAAATTATAAATAAAATAGAAAACAAAAAATAGCAAAATAATTAGAAATTAAATCATACACCTCAAAATAGCTCACAAAGCAGACTATCAAAAATAAAATAAAACATTTGAACTGAATGATTATAAAAATAAAATGGCAAAGCTTGTACGCTGTAGGTAAAATGATGCTTAAAAAGAAATTAGTCCTTTTATATCCACGTGTGAGAAACACTGCCTATTTCTGCCTCTCTCTTTCTCTTTTTCCATTGTGGATATCACAAATGCTAAGTAGATGCAGTCATCTTTTATTAAAAATAAAAAGATCTGGTAAATCCCAAGCAAAACTGATCCAGGAAAAAAAAATTTATCAATGTCAGAAACAAAATAAAAATCACCAGATAGCATACAGACAATACAATGAAGAGAATATTTTGAAAAAATTCATGCAAATAAATTGGACAACATTGAGGAAGTTGAAACATTCTTTGAAAAATGCAGCTTATAGAAAGATACAAGAAGAAACAGGTGATCCAAATAGTTCAGTATCAGTCAAACTTGAGTAATCTTACCATAAAAGAAATTTAATGCTCTGCATTATTACTCTCTTCAAATTAAAATCACAAGGGGTTGTATATACACGTTGACTAAAATGGCTAAAACTAAGGAAATACATGTTATTGAGAATATGCAGGGGCTGGCCTTTTACTCACTACAGTGTAATTGTAAAACTCTACAATGAAGTTGGAAATTATTTGCTAAAATTTGTTATAGGTAACTATATACTTTCCCTATGATCCAGTGACTCTACTTTAAGTTTTTATAAGAGAAATGTATACCTATGTCTATAAAATTGACTTGTTCAAGAATGTTCAGTAATGATTTATAGAACATAACCCACACTGGAAACAATTCAAGTGTTCACTAAGAAGAAAATGAACACATTCTGTAGTATGTACACAATAGAATACTTTATGCAATAAAAAGATCCAATTATTCATGTATGCAGCATAATTATTTACACTATAAGCTATTCTGCTGGGAGAAAGAAGACAGTCATGAAAGACAGACTACATTCTGGATTTCACTGATATGAAACTCAATAACAGGCATATAAAATTTTCAAACATCCTTTCACAATCCTTGCTCCAAATGCTTGCATTTCAGATAATTCCTTTTGTTTTGTAAGAGTTCTTCTAAGTAGTGTTCCCATTATTTTAATATTCAGTGTAGTTACTTATATTATTTATACCACTGCCACATTTGATGATTTAAATTATTTTTCTACATATTACTCGCCATTGCTAAAGGAGAGTGTGAATTGTACTGCTACCTTGACCAGAAGTCATTGGGATAATCTGTGAAAATATCAATCAGATCATACTTCTTATTGAGTAAAACCCTTTAGGGTCCTCCTTTCTCTAATTCAGTATTTTTCTCCAGCTGTATTTTTCACCACAGGAAACTCTTCTCAGCATCCTAGCCACACCAGCATCCTCTGGGTTTTTTCTGCACATCACATTACCTTCTGTCATGTTCTATTTTTGATATGTGTTTATTTTTGCAGACATATTGCACTGGAAATTTAAATTTGTAAGATTTATTCAATGTTTATTACTGCCACTAAATTGTAAGTTTTCTAAGTAAAGGGATTGTGGTTTGAATTGGTGGCTTTTTCATTTTTTTGGTTACTTGATGGGGGTTCTTGCTGTTTTTCTCTCTAACATTTTATCTCAGCATTTTATAGTAGGAACAACATACAGTAGGAACTTAGTATCCATTAATAAATGGATATTAATATACATTTGTTTTAATCAGTTCAAGATGCTAGAAAAGTTACCATAGACTATTCGGTTTAAACAACTGAAATTATTAGTTTTGGTGCTTAGAAAGTTTGAGATCAGGGTATTAATATGGCTGTGTTCGAATGAGAAACCTCTTCCTGATCTGCAGTCGGCCATCCTCCTGTGACTGCACATGACAAAGGGCAGAGAAAGAGGAAGCAATCTTTCTCATTTTCTTTTCATATATAGGCATGTATACTTTTATTGAGGTTCACCAGTACTTCATTTTTTAAAAATTGAAGGTTTGTGACAACTCTGCATTGAGCAATTCTATTGGTATCATTTTTCCAACTGCATTTGCTCACTTCATGTCTCTGTGTCACATTTTGGTAATTCTTATAATATTTAAAAATTTCTATTATTATTATAATTGTTATGGTGCTTTGTGATCAGTAATCTTTGATATTACTGTTGCAGCAAGATTATGACCTGCTGAATGCTCAGAAAATGGTTAGCACTTGTTAGCAATAAAATATTTTTAATTGAGGTATGTACATTTAGTTTTAGATATAATGCTACTGCACACTTAATGGGCTACAGTATAGTGTAAATAAAACTTTTATATGCACTGGGAAACCAAAACATTTTGTGGATCGCTTTATTGTGATATCCACTTTGTGGCAGTAGTCTGGAATCAAACATGCAATCTCTCTGAGGTATGCCTGTAATTGCACTAAATCTAATTCTATCATAAGGGCCTCATGATATAATTCCCTCATGATCTAATTATCTCCCAAAGGCCCCGCCTCCAATATGACATTGAGGATTAAGTTTCAATATATGGATTCAGATGGGACACAAACATTCAGTCCATAGAAACACTGTAAGTATAATTAGTCTTAGGTTTTACAGACCCTTAGTACTGCTCCTGTTTCTGTATCTCAACAATCTTCAATGTACTTAAGCTTTGCTCAGCCTTCAAAAATTAAAGCTTCCAGGTTTCTGGTTCAAAATGGTAATATAAGAAATCCTGAACCTACCTCCTCCAATGGACACACTGAATCTTCAGCTGCATATGTAACAATTTCCTCTAAAAATCTCCAAAAAACTAGCTGAGCAACTCCTACCCATCAGGAAAATGAGAAAAAATCAACTCACATCAAAGTAGGAGAGACTGAAATACAACCTCACCACAAACCCAATCCTTGGCAAGGTGACCCACAGTTGGAAGATAACCCAAAACCTGGAGCTTCTCTCTGAGGAATGAAGGATTTGACCCCCAGTTCTAGCACCTCATCTTTTAAGACCTGCACTTGAAAGACAAGTCCCCCAAATTTCTACCTTTGAAAGTCAATGGGGCTGACATCCACCAAAACCACAAGTTCATAGTAAACTGAGAAACAGCTCTTACAGGGCTCGCATGCTAAAACTCACCTGACCCTGGGACCAGAACAGAGGCGATAAACTGAGAGGCACCCAGACTTTAGGTAAAAGAACTTACTTTTCCTTAAGGTGTTAGCCTGAGGGTTAGACATCAAATTTAACACACATCTGGGGCCTCCTGGGGTACATTCTGAGGATGGAGGTTGGGGGGGCACCGTCCTGCTCCCCCTCTGCCTCACTTCAGCTGGTGGGTGCCCTCTTTGTGGTCTTCTCTGCCACTCTCCAGCTCACTTCATATCTCTTGGAAAGAAGCCTATACCCTCCACTGGCACAAATAGACTGTTTTTAGTCTGTCATAACAGGAAATGTTTTGAGACATGATTCTAGACAAAAAGCTTATAGCCATATGTTGTAGAAAGTCTATACCTATTTCTTTCTTCTATTTCCAATATAAAGTCTTTTCTCACCTTTGTTTCATCCCCAAGTGATACTCAACAAGTATACATTTCCTCTTTAATTTCACTAATCTATTTACCAATTTAATAAGAATAACCAAATGCTATTATTATGGATTTAATCCAAAGGTGGAAACACTAGAGATCTTCTTTTGCTATTCCTTCCCAACTACTTTAACTTTTAACTAGAGCCCTCTAGATCATGGCTTTCTTATCTACTACTTGTGAATATTCTCGTTTATATTTCTTTGGAGATTTTTTTCCCATCTTTCACACTTGTTCCAGAACATCACTTTCCATTATAATTCTACAGAATTGTTTTCTCTAAATCATATTTAACAACTCCTATTATGTCCTCATTCTATTCAGGAAAATAGTCTTCATTTTCATTATATCCCCCACTGAGAACATCTTCCTACCACCGAGGAACTAAGTGGGCTCCCTTAGCTTCCTCAAATATATACTGAAAGTTACATCTTTTGTCAGATCTTTCTGCACTGATCCCCTACATATGGTTGCTACTTGACATTTGAATGTCTTCTCATATATCGTCATTAAACTTAGATTTTTGTGGTTATTACCAAGTCTGTTGAATATTTTTATCATACAAAAAAATAAAATTTATAGAGCTACCATAAATATAATACTTTACAATGTAAGTACAGTGATAATTTAAAGTAAATGTTCTAGATATCTGGTATTTTCTTCAAATTATTTAATTCATGACCTGACATAAATAACGTCCTGACATATACTGAAATTGCCACCAAATGATTATAAACAAAGAACTACAATAGACTCCTGTTATTTGTGCTAGTTATGTTCTGTAGTCACTATGAACACTTACTTACTGAATATAGAACAATTGCTTATGGAGGAAATACAGAATTAAGTTCCTGAGGACTTCTGGTCACATTTTCATTTACTGATCACTATGTAACCTTGTTTTATGTTTTGCTTTTATTTTCTGTTTCAAGACTTAACTAATTACCTGTGCACAACTTTATTTCTGAATAATCACCTGGATGGTGATTCTAGGCAAGAGTGAGTACAATAAGAATGAAGTCATATTTTGAGGTATTGAGCATTAGAAATTCAACAAATGAATTTTGAAAAAAAATGTCACTCAACCCATAATACAACATAAAATGCGGCAGTGCCCCTTGATTTGCTTTTTAGAATATTAAGAAATATGGTAATATTTGTTTTTCTCTAAAGTGTTATAAATCTGTGATTAAAAACATTTTACCTTTCTCCAGATTATGATCTAATACCCTTACTTCCTTTATTATTAGGTTTTCATTTCTTTCCTCATTTCACAAGTATTCCTTTGTTAATAACAATTTGCTGATTTTTATTTGTTTGTTTTTGACTATTAAATGCCTCTAAGCCATGAATCTGCCAACAGATTAATTAATACTGTTTCATTACAAGTTTAGAATTGTAAGAAAATTCTGTGTAACTGTATCCAACTCATGTTTCACCCTTTCCACATCATATAGCATTGTGACTAGTGTATCATTCATTGACAGGAATGATTTTCTTTTCTAAAATCTGTTAATGAGTAAGTCTACTTTGATTTTTTAGGCTGGATCAGAATTGTGAATATTAAACCACTGTATCTGTTTTATTGTGTCATAAATTGTTATGTCATAGATTGCCAGTGAAGAAAACTCCAGTTCATCTCCACTGTGTTTATTCAGGAATAAATGAATGCTTCAGCTCTTGCATGTTGGGGCAAATGTCTCCCTCACTGATTCCATCCAGGAAACTTCAAGGGTACATACAGGCTTTGGAAAACCCTGTTCATTCAAAAGAACATAGAAGGATACTTTAAGACCCAGTTCTGGTAATTCTTTGCATTGTTGCAGGGAAGTTACAGGCTGATTATAGGCACTTTTTTTTTATTCCTGTATAACCTTCACTATTCAGTTGTGGAGGGCATAAGTGATATTCTAAATTGTATGCTGCAGGAAGTATTGCCATTCAAAGAGGAGTGAACATAATTACTTAGATTAAGCAAGCCTTCCCAATGTTGGTATTTGTTGTACACGTGTACATGTTATAAAAAGCTTTAAAAATACATGTGTGTTAGAGAAAAAGAGAATAATGTGTTCTCAGAATCACTGATGGCTGGAGTTCATTATTTTTGTGAGTATATGTTTGTGTCTTTTTCTTGTAACTTACTCAATCTATATTTGAGTTGATAATAATTATGCTTACTAATTTAGATGCGTTTAAGAATCAGTGTTTGGTGGTGAGAGCATATACCTGCTTATTTTCACTTGCTCATAAAACCCCCAATTTATAAAATAATCAACACTAATATATGAAGAATCCCAATAAATAATTTAGGAAACAAATGCAAGGAACTGACTTATATTTTACTTTTGGATTATAAACAACAGAATGGCAGAATTTTGTATTTTCTCATCTCACTGCATGAAAAGTTAGTTGTATAAATCTACATGTATCTCACTGCTTGTTATATAGCAAAGTATAAAATCAATAGCCAATGAAATTGTATTTTGAAGTTCCAAAGTGCTATAAACAATAGAAAATCATTACAAAAATCTGTTGTAAGGCATATAATTGACAGTTTCTTTTCTGGTGGTGATAGTGGTGGTAAGATTTGAGTTTCAATAAAAATACTATTACAATAATAGTTATAATGTATTACTTCAGTTTCTTAAAATGACTGTGACATACATGGGTTGATATTATTTTCTGTCAATTATCTAAGCATAATCCGTTTCAGTACTGAAGAAAGTACAGACTAGGAGACTTGCAGCCAGCTGTGACCACTGCAAAGAAACGGAATCTTTGAGGCAGTCACCTTCACTTTAGAAGGAGGCAGGCCAAATATGGCAGTTAAATGTGCTGGCTCAGACCAAGAAACATTAACATTAAACATGCTCAGTAAAGAAGGTTAACAGAGAGCCCCTTAAATTTATTTTGGTTGGGGTCAATATCTTCCTTGAAATCAGTAGATCAGAGATGCTAAAAATCAGAGTCACAATTTTTTTAAAAAGAATGACAACTTTATTAATAATTTGCCAATTTAATACTACCAAGAATGTCAGATATTTTCCTCAATCTTTTTAATGCCCCCTGAATTTCTGAAATAAAATGAAGATTTCTGTACACACAAGGAAACTGCCAAAACACCAATATTCCCACTAAAAGGGGGAAGTAATAAAAGAGAAGGAAAAAATGAAACCTAAAATTGTACTAGAATACAGAAAATTGTTGTTTCATACAGACTTCAGGTAACATGTAATAAAAGAGAAGATAAATTCAGACCATGACTTGTGAGTAACATTTGGAGTCATATCTGAAAAGCACCTGAAGATGCCAGCAATTGTCTGAGAAACATGTGGTAAAGACTGCCTCCAACCTGAGTCTATGATAAAATTTGTATCTATTTTAACATAGCTTGAATCCTTATGGCAGGCAAGTGTGAGTTAAGAGTGAGTGCAGTAAGAGAAGTGATGTCAGCAAGAAAGCAATGATACCTCAGCCCTCATTCTCAAATAAAAACAATTCAACTATCTGTTAATGATTATAGTTCTGAGAGAATCTGGAGTGCAGTTAGGGGCAGCAGCAACTCAGAGGAATGCAGAGATTAAGGACAGCTGCACAGAAGTCAATAGGAAATATTCCACCTATATTTTACCATTTCTAACACTGGGCAGCACTGTGAAGAATTCTATTGGCTATGAGTTCCCCCAGGGGAAGATGGAGACGATGGACTTCAGCAGCCTTTGCCATAGATGATTCCCAAAAGCCCTAGCTACTACCACAGAGGTCTCCCAAAGTCTTCACTAATATAGACTCCAGCTGCTGGAGTTGCCCAGAGCCACAACTCCTATATTCCTTGGAGCTGGAACCAACAAGCACTGCCTCTCCCCATCCTGAATTTGGAAGCATAGCACCCCCGTATCCCTGGTGAGACTAAGTGTGCCTGAGCCCATGAACCCTGATCACCACCAAGGGCACAACCTTGTACAGGTCCCAGTTGTACTGGGTATTCTCATGCGTTGGGACCAGAGTCTGCCACAGAGCACAGTTATGAGGTCAAGTGCCTGCCAAAAGTACAGCCACTGCCCACTAGACAAACCCATGTATGCCCCCCCCCACCAAGACAGCAGCACCACACAACTCAAGAACCATGTCTTTCTAAGTTCCTTAACATGGATCTGACTGGAGCCACAGCATACCTTACCCAGCGATGTCCTTATGTCCATGCATATGAGGAAATCTTTTTCTACCTAGACCAGTTTGTGATATTTGAAAGAGGTAACTGCTCCTTCAAATGAAAACACAATGGCACAAGGCAAAAGGGAACATGAAAAATCAGGGAACATGACACCTCCAAAGGAACACAATAGTGCTCCAGTAACCAATCCTAAAGAAATGGAAATGTATAAAGTGCCAAAGATTTTAAAATAACAGTTTTAAAGAAACTACTTGTTACTACAAGAGAACAGAGCTAGACATCTCAACAAAAATCAGTAAAATGAACAGAGGCCAAAATTATAAAAAAGAACCAAAGAGAAACACTAGAGCTGAAAAGATCTATTTGAAATGAAAAATACAATAAAGAGCTTCAATAACAGACTTGATCAAGTGGAATAAATAGGTGAATTCAAAGACAAACCATTTGAAATTATCCATACAAAGGAGAAAAAAAATGAAAAGAATATAGAAAGCCTACATGATTTATGGAATACTGACAAGAAAATCAATAAACACTTCATGAGGCCCCAGAAGGACAGGAAAAAGAGAAAGGGAAAGAAAGCTGATTTAAAGAAATAATAGCCAAAATCTCCCCAAAACTGTGAAAGGAAATCAACATCCAGTTCCATAAAGTTTAAAAATCCCTAAACAGTATCAACCCAATAAGACGACACCAAGACACATTATAATCAAGTTGTTGAAAGTCAAGGACAAAGAGAATTTTGAACAAAGAAACAGAGAAGTGACATATAAGGGAAGCTCTATAAGATCTTAAGCAGATTTCATAGCAGAAACTTTGTAGGACAGAAGAAAGTGGGATGATACATTCAAAGTTCCGAAAGGAAAAGCCTGCCAATCAAAAATTATATACCTGAAATGAATTATCCTTTAAAAATTAAGGAAAGTTAAAGTCTTTCCCAGAGAAACAAAAACAAAGTGTTTGTAACCAACAGGCCTGTCTAACAAGAAATAGTAAGAGACTTACTCAAATTGAAATAAAAAATAAGCTAATCAGCAGCATGGAAGCATGCGAAGATATAAGTGTAAAAGTAAATACATAATCAAAATATAGTAATGCAGTACTTTAATGATGGTGCATAAATTATTTTAATCCTGCTATAAAAATTATAAGACAAACATATTAAGAATAACTATAATCACAAAAGTTTATTAATGGATACAATATAAAAAGAAGTAAACTGACTAAAAGTAAAGTGTGCCTGTGTGTAGGGAGTAAAAGTGTAAAGATTTTGTATGCAACTGAAGTCAAGTTACCAACTTAAAAGAGACAATTTTAAATACAAGATATTTTATGCAAGGCTCATAGTAACTACAAAGAAAAAAACTATAGTAGATACCAAAAAAAATAAAAAGAACAGAATCAAAGGAAATTATTACAAAAATTGTCACATAACAAAGGAATACAGCAAGAGAGGCAAAAGGGAACTTAACAACAGCAAAACAGACAAAAAATTATTAATAAAATGGCAGTAGTTAATCTTCACATATCAATAATTAATGTAAAAAGATTTAACTCTCTAGTCAAAAGAATTAGGGTAGCTGAATAGATTTTAAAGAAAACAAGATACAGTAATTTGTTGTCTGGAAGAGACTCACTTTAGATTTAAGGACACACTTAGGCTAAAACTGAAAGAATGGAAAAAAGAGATTCTGTACAAAAGAAACCAGAGGTAGCTATACTTACATGAGACAAGATAGACTTTAAGTCAAAAACTGTCTCTAAAAATGAAGGAGGTCGTATAATAATAAAAGAGGCAATTCAACAGGATGATATAACAATTATACACACACACACACACACACACACACACACAACATCAAAACACATATATATATATATAGCAATACTGACAGATCTAAGGAGAGAAATTAATAGTAATAATAGGAGACTTCAATACCCACCCCTTGCAATAACAGAACATCAAGACAGAAAATCAATAAAGAAACAGTAGTCTTGAACAACACTAAAAGCCAAACAGACCTAACAGATATATTTAGAACTTTCCATACAACAGAATACATATTATTCTCAAGTGCACACAGAATACTTTCCAGAATAGATCTTATATTAAGTAACAAAACAAGTCTTCACAATTTAGGATCAAAATCATTTCAAGTGTTTATTCAGACCACAGTGTAATGAATCTAGGAGTTAATAAATAGTGAGAAAGTGAGAAAAATAACAAATACATGAAAAATGAAAAGCACATCTTTGAATAAACATTGAGTCAAAGAGGAAATAGGGGATTTTAAAATATCTCAAGATAAATGAAAACAAAAATATAACATAACAAAATTTACAGAATGCAGCAAAAACAGTATTAAGAAGGCAGATTATAGCAATTAACACCTACATTTAAAAAAAGAGAAAGATTTCAAATAAGCAGCCTAACTTTATACTTCAAGGAACTAGAAAAGTAAGAACAAAGTAAACCTAGGTTTAGTAGAAAGAAAGGAATAGAAAGAATAGAACAGAAATAAATAGGGAATAGAAAAAAAAAATCAAGAAACCAAAGCTGGTTTTATTCTTGAAAAAACAAAATTTACAAGCCCTTAGATAAACCAAGAAAAAAAGAGAAAGACTGGAACAAAATCAGAAATGAAAGAGGAAACATTACAAAGTATGCCTCAGAAATAAAAGAATTGTAATAGATTTTTATGAACAATTATAAAGCAACACATAAGGTAACCTAGAAGAAATTGATACATTCATAGAACTATATGACCTACCAAAACTAAATTAAAAAAATAGAAATCCTGAGCACACCAATAAAAAGTAAAGATATTGATTCAGTAATCAAAAAATATGCTCCTCACCCCCTCAAAAAAGTCCAGAGACAATTGGCTTTACAGGTAAATTTTACCAAACATTCAAAGAAGGATTAATAAATATCCTTGTTAAACTCTTTCAAAACTATAAGAAGAGACAACACTTACTAATTTATTTTATGAGGTTATTATCATCCTGATATGAAAGCAGGTAAAGAAACAAGAATAAAAATTACAGGCCAATCTCTCTGCTGAACATAGATGCAAAAATCCTCAAAAAAATAAATTCAAGTTCACATTTAAAGCTTATACACCATGACCAAGTGGAATTTATCCCTAGGTTGCAAGGTTGATTCAACATATGCAAATAAATCAATGTGATACACAACGTTAAAAGAAGGAAAGAAAACAAAATGATCATCTCAATAGATGCAAAAAAACATTTGACAAAATTCAAAAACCATTCATATTAAAAACTCTCAACAAAATAGGTACAGAAGGAACTTACCTCAACACACAAAGGCCATTTAAAAAAACCCACAGATAACATCATAATCAATTGGGAAAAACTAAGATCCAGTAAGATTGCCCACTCTCACCACTTCTATTTAACGTAGTCCTCTAATTCCTAGCCAGAACAATTATGTAGACAAGAAAAAAATAATAAAGTAATCCAAAACTGAAAGAAAGAAGTAAAATTATCTGTTTGTAAATGACATGATCTTATATGTAAAAAACCCTAAAGATTCCATTAAAAAAAAACTTCAAACTAATAAATTCAGTAAAGTTGCAAATTAAAAAATCAATATACAAAACTCAGTAGCATTTTACATCAACAAAGAAATTAAGAAAAAAAAGAAATCAAAAACAGTTCCATCTATAATATCATTAAAAACAATCAAATATTTAAAAATAAATTTAACCAAGGAAGTAAAATATTTGTACACTGAAAACTATAAAAGAGTGATGAAAGAAACTGACACAAATAAATGGAAAGCTGTTATGTGTTCATACATTGGGAGAATTAATATTGTTAAAATTTCCACACTATCCAAATATCCTATATGAATTTGGTACAATTCCTGTCAATATCCCATGACATTTTTCAAATAGATAGATAAAACAGTACTAAAATTTGTATGGAACCACAAAAGACCCTAAACAGCCAAAGTGATCTTGAGAAAGAGGAATAAAGTTTGAGGCATCACAATTTCAAATTATATTATAAAACTATTTAATTAAAGAAGTATGGTTTTGCCATAAAAAAGACACATAGACCTAAGGAACAGAATAGAGGGCCCAGAAATAAACCATACATATATCCATCAACAGTTGAATAAGTAAAGAAGATATGATACACACACACACACACACACACACACACAGAGGAATATTACTCAGCTGTAAAAAAAGAATAAAATAATGCCATTTGCAGAAAACATGGATGGATCTAGAGATTATCATATTAAGTGAAGTAAGTCAGGCAAAGAAAGACTAATATTATATGATGTCACATATATGGAATCTAAAAATAATTATTTATAAACCAGAAATAGATTCATGGACATAGAAAACAAACTGATTACCAGGGGAAGAGGGTTGAGGGATAGATTAGGAGTTTGGGATTAACAGATATATATTACTATATACAAAATAGATAAACAACAAGGACCTACTGTATAACAAAGGGAACTATACATTTCTTGCAATGAGCAGTAATGGAAAAGAAACTGAAAAAATATATAATTATGTATGTTTATGTATAGCTGAATTGCTTTGCTGTATACCTGAAACTAGCACTGTAAATAGACTACACTTCAATAAAAAACAAGAGTTAAAAAAATAAACCATACATATATTTTCAGCTAATCTTCGGCAAGGGTTCCAAGACTACACAATGGGGAGAGACTCTTCAATTAATGTTGTTGGGAAAATTGGATATCCACATGCAAAAGATTGACATTAGCTCTTCTATCAGAGCATACAGAAAAATTTGAAATAAATTGACAACTTAAACATAAGGCCTGAAAACATAAAATTCCTAGAAGAAAACAAGGGAAAACCTCTTTGACATTGGTCTTGGCAATGATTTTACGAAAATGGCACCAAAAATTGAGGCAACAAAACGGAAAATAAACAAATGTAACTACATCAAACTAAAAAGCTTCTACAAAGCAAAGGAAAAAAGTCAATTAAGTAAAAAGGCAATATATTAAATGGGAGAAAATACTTGCAAATCTGATAAGGAGTCAATATCCAAAACATATGAGGAACTCAAATAACACAGTAACCAGATTTAAAAAAATAGGCAGAGGACCTGAACAGACAGTTTCCAAAGACATACAGCTTCCAGATATTTGAAAAGGTGCTTAGCACCACTGATTATCAGGGAAATGTAATCAAAACCACAATGAGATATCAAATCACACCTGTTAGGATGGCCACTACCAAGAAGATAAAAGTTTACAAATGTTGACAAGGAGGTGAAGTAAAGAAAACCCATTGTACACAGTTGGTGGGCATGTCAATTGGTATAGCCATTATGGAAAAGAGTATGGAGGCTTCTTGAAAAATTAAAACTAAAATTATCATATGACCCAGCAATTCCACTACTGAGTATACATCCAAAGGAAGAGAAATCAGAATCTGAAAGAGAGATCTGCACTCCCATGTACACTGCATTATTTATAGTAGCCATAATATGGAAATAACCTAAGTTTCTGTTGACAGATGAATGGATATATACACACACACACACATATATGCACACACATATGTGTATATGTATGCACAACAAAATGTTACTCAGTTTTAAAAAAGGAGATCTGCCATTTACAACAATATGTATAAACTTGGAGGTAATTATGATAAGTGAAATAGGCCAGACACAGAAATAAAAAATGTGCAATCTAAAAAATGCATAGATTCTATCAAATTAATATAAGCAGAGATCAGAATGGTGGTTTTCCAGGGGTACAGGGTGAGAGAAATGGTGAGATATTGGTCAAATGATACAAAGTTCCAGTTATGTATGATGAATAAATTCTACATATCTAGTGGTTACTATAGTTAATGACATTGTGTCATATACTTGAAATTTGCTGAGAGTAGATCTTAAGTTTTCTTTCCACCCATACACAAAAACATAACTATGTGAGGATATGGATACGTTAATTAGGTTGGCTGTAGTAATCATTTCACAAAGCATGTGTATATCAAAGCAGCATGTTGTACACCTTAAATATAAACATTTTCTCAAAGGGGCGATGCAGTAAGGATGATACTCTTCAGGATAAAGGAATAATATCTTCTGTTACTAATTTTTCTCTGTCTTTAATACTGCCAATTTACTATATTCCTGAACTGGTAGAGTAGAGCTGTTAAAAATTTTACCTTAGCTCTTTTTGTTCCTTTTATCTGAACCTACAATATTTTAAGAAGGACCTATAAATGGCTCACCTAATAGATATATCATTCCTCAAGAATAGGGAAACAATTACTAAAGAAAGAAAGAAAGAAAGAAAAACAAAATTTTAAAAAATACCTTTGGTGAGTTAAAGAAAGAAAAAGCAAACAAACCAGTTAAAAAATGTATATAGAAGTGAAATTTCATAAATGTTGAAAATAAAGACAAAGAAGTGTTGTTTTTGGTATTGTTGGTCTTTGAGGTTGATTGTTGGTTAGACAGCATTATTGAAGGACACTGTTTAATACAATGCAACAATGCCCAATTTGCTGATAGGTTTAATTTAGTTCCAATCATATTACTGAGATGATTTTTTAAAATGTCTAACTATAAATGACACTAGTAGAGTATTGTTAAGCACTACACTAAGAGTAGTGCTTGATTAAGCACTATTCATTTAAATAATCTAAAGCTAAAAAGAGTATGTAGTACTAGAGAACATAAGTCAATCAATGTACAGTTTGCAAAGATCTAAGAAAAGTTTCAAATCTGTGTCAGTATTTCATTCATTAGTGAAATTTGCATTTCAAAGTCGTAGAGAAGTCTTGATAGTTCAACTGTTTATTTGAGGTTAAGCTTTAACTTTATGGAAATAGAAAAGAACAAATTGAGATTACTATAGATATAACATAAAATATATAATCAAATAAAGATACTGAAAAGAAAAAAAAATTTTAAATTTCACAATTTGAAATTTTTGAAATGCAATACGTAACACTAATATATATTAAATGCCTCGAGTTTGTTAAAATGTTCAAGTTTTCAGGGCAAAATTTAAAAAAAAAGAAATGTGCAAGTCATCTGTGTTAATATATTATTTGGCTTATTGTCTAAGTAAATTGAAAATCAACTAATAAATGACTAAATAGTAGTAACTCAGTATAAAAATAATGCCTAAATAAATTGAGGGTATTGAAAACATGTATACTTAATATGGAATTATTAAAATCATGTTTTTAAGTAATATATAATTGTCACAGTGTAATAATTTTTTTAAAGGACCCGTATGTACAATAAGATTCCAGTTTCATATATCAGAATTTTAGGAGTGTTTTTTTTTGTGGTAGAATGATTAACAGGTTTTAACTTTGTTATAGCTATATGTATTTACAAATAATCTACTATAAAATATTACTTCATAAAAACAAAACACAAATATAAAAATATTTTAACTTATTTTGTATGTTTTTGCAACTAAAATGTAATGTGGTACAATTTCCTTTTCAAGTTTTCTAATAAACTAAATGGCTTCTAATTTTCCACTTTCAATTACCTATAGTTCAATACTTTCATAAATAATTTTTTGCCTAGATTTCAGCCATTATTGAGTAACTATCACCAATACCCATAGTGAACCTCAGAGGCCAGTGAAGAACATATGTTATCACTATTATTTCTTTTCTAGATTCAAGCAATTTACAGAATCTAGGCTTTCAGCATATGGAAGTGAGACAATTATAGAGATTTAAAATCATAACAGTCAAATTAAGTTATTCAAGGAATTAAGAAAACCCAAGTAATGAATTTCCAGTTATAAAACACTTTTCTAGAATCAACATGTTCCATTCACCTCCTTGGATCAGGGAGGTTGGAATGTAGAAAGTCTGACTTTTGAGGAAAAAAAAAACAGTAAAATTACACAAAACACCTAATCAGTGGAATAATGATAATCACTTATAAGCAATATGTTCTCCTAAATATTCTTTTTCTGGCAAGTTTTTGGGGGGATTTTTTAAAAATGTAAACTTCATATTATAACTTGAATTGGTAATAACTGTATCACACATTTTAAATCATGTGACATTACTTAAAAGTACTGATTAAGAGAATTTAAACATATACACTAATTAATATTCTAAGTTTTAAAATATATTATTTTCAAGCATAATTAGTAGCAGGCAATGAAGTAGTCATAAGAAATAAGACAAAGTATTAAAATAATTGCATGTTTTCAAACTAAATTTTTATTTCAAACTCTCATAGAAAGGGGATAAATGCTATATAGTAATTGTGAATAGTTCAATTCAGAATTTGTATAGTTAAAAAGAAGCCAGTTGCCATTCTACTTTCTTTTAATGAAACTTCCCCCCGGAATGCTGTAGCTGCTCAAGAAAGGCTGTTGGAAATCAACTGAATTACTAACACTTCCACAAAGACAAAGAAATAAAGTTAGGCTGCAAATTATTTCCCTGTTCTGAAAGAAATTGAAGAAATAACTCTTCATGCTATTTTGTTCTTACAAATAAGAAATAGTCTTCTAGTCCATGGTGGTGGATATTATTTGTCACACTGAAAAATTTGTTTCACATTATGGAAATCTAGAGTGGTAAAAAACAAAACAAAACAAAACAAAGCATTGTTCTTTAAAAAATCTAAGACTTTTAGAAAATTCAAAAGCAACTGAAATTTTTAGACAAGAAAAATCCATATACTTGTCTTTAAGACAGCACATATCTGAAACTTCAAATTAAAAAAATGTGTTCTCAGTTGGGTGCCTCTTCAAATGAATAGTTCATGACACTACTTTTTAAAATACCTCTTTTGCCTTATTTTGCTTGCTTAGATAGGAATTTGCTTGAATGTAGAGAAAAACTACTTCTTCTCAGGTAAAATCAAAGAAACTTATAGGAAGTTATCCAGTGATCTGAATCATTGGGAGCAGATGATTCACATAGCTGAACAATAAAAATTTGGTATTTCCTGAGTAGTTAAAATCATTTTCTTTTCCTTAATTCTCAGGCTACGTGCCTATATTCTTTCTAAAGATATTGATTTGGCTTGAATTTTTCATATTTCTCTTTAGCTTATTTTTGTAGACTATTTCATTATCTTGTATGCCTTTAAATTTTTAATAACAGATTTCAAATTTCTAAGTCTTAATAAATGTTAACATAATTATGCTCAATTGAGAATAAGCTAACCTAGAAATTTTGTAACGTTAAAACCTGCAAAACAGGAAATCATATTTTCAGTATTTGCAAACTGAGAACATTTGCACAGTCTTAAATATTTGCTCTAGGAACATATGTGCATTAAAACATTTAACTTCATTTTCTTTTCTGTCCATATGTAAAGATTAGAAACCAGTTTTTTAATCTGGCTTTTATTTTTATTTTTCAAATTTTGTCAAAGTGTTCAAACACATTTATATAATTTATAATAGAAATGAATACAGTACAGCTATTTTAATTTTACCCTGAAACCTGAATTATCTATTGAAAATTTTAGTGAAATGGCTAAGAGAACTCCATCTGTATTCAAAGTAATGGCTACAACCATAAACCACAGATTTATATGTATTTTAAAGACACACAGAAAATATATGATAATGAGGGAGAATACTAATCATGGAGTTGGTACTCACGTCTTTAGACAAAGCACATAATTTCAATCCCTCTATTTAAAGTAACAAATACCTAACAAACTCAACCAACAATCTATTATATGAGGTAAATATATCTAAAGGAATAAGTAGAGCAAGAGACTATCTCTATAACAGTGAAATACATTGATTAAAGATTATAGCTTTGTATCAAAAACAATAGAAGTAATTATCATACATAATAATCTAAGTGCTTAAAAGTATGAGACAAGACAAAGCTAATTCAAGAATCTTTGATTCTACATAGTAATGTCTGAAAGTGTGAGGTGATATGGAATACAGTATTTCTCAAAACTTTAACAATAATAAAGTAAAAACTTGATGAACAATAAATTATATTCAGTAAAAATCAAATTTTAAAAGTCTAAATATAAGAATTAAATCAAATAAAATATGAATTAATACATTTTGAGAATTCTTATTAAGAATATGGGCATATCTCAGAGATATTGTATGATTCCAGACCACTGTAATAAAGCAAGCTTCTCAATCAAACAAATCACATGAATTGCTTGGCTTCCCAGTGCATATAAAATTTGGTTGTAGACTACACTATTGACTGTGCAATAGAATTATGTATACAAAAACAATTAAAAAGTAATTAATTGCTAAAACATGATAACCATCATTTGAAATGTCAGTGAGTGTGCCTTCACCTTTTTGCTGGTGGAGAATCTGCCTTAATGTTGATGGCTGCTGATTGATCAGGATGGTGGTTGCTGAAGGTTGGGTGGCTGTGGCAATTTTTTAAATAAAACAATAAAATCTGCCTTATCAGTTGAATCTTCCTTTCATGGACAACTTCTCTATAGCATGTAATGCTGTTTGATATTGTTTTTTTAATGGATAAATCTTAACAGTATAACTTTTTAAAACTTAAAATTTTTAGTTGAAGTATAGTCAGTTTACAATGCTGTGTCAACTTCTAGTGTACAGCATGTTTCAGTCACATATATACATACATATATTCATTTTCATATTCTTTCTCATTATGGGTTACTGTAAGATATTGAATATAGTTCCCTGTGCTATACAGAAAAAATTTGTTGTTTATCTGTTTTATATATAGTAGTTAGTATATGCAAATCTCGAACTCCCAATTTATCTCTTCCCAACTCCTCCCCAGTAACCATAAGTCTGTTTTCTGTATCTGTGAGTCTGTTTCTGTTTTGTAGATAAGTTCATTTGTGTCTTTTTTTTTTTTTTTTGAGATTCCACATATAAGTGATGTCATATGGTATTTTTCTTTCTCTTTCTGGCTTACTTCACTTAGAATGACGATCTCCAGGTTCATTCATGTTGCTGCAAATGGCATTATTTTATTCTTTTTTATGGCTGAGTAGTAGTCCACTGTATAAATATACTGCTGCTGCTTTATCCAGTCATCTATCGATGGACATTTAGGTTGTTTCCATGTCTTGACTATTGTAAATAGTGCTGCTATAAATAGAGGTGCATGTGTCTTTTAGAATTAGGGTTCCCTCTAGATATATGCTCAAGGGTGGGATTGCTGGGTCATATGGTAAGGCTATTTTTAGTTTTTAAAGAAATCTCCATACTGTTTTCCACAGTGGCTGCACCAAACTACATTCCCACCAACAGTGTAGGAAGGTTTCCTTTTCTCTGCACCCTCTCCAGCATTTATCATATGGTATTTGTGGACTTTTTAATTATGGCCATTCTGACTGGTGTGAGGCGATACCTCATTGTAGTTTTGATTTGTTTTTATCTGATATTTAGCAATATTGAGCATTTTTTTCATGTGCCTATTGGCCACTTGTATGTCTTCATTGGAGAATTGCTTATTTATGTCTTCTGCCCATTTTTGGATTGGGCTGTTTTTTTGTTATTAAGTTGTATGAGCTATAAACTTCTTTCAAAATTGGAGCCAATCCTCTCAAAGCCTTAGCTTTATCAACTAAGTTTACATAATATTCTAAATCCTTTGTTGTCTTTTCAACAATCTGTATAGCATCTTCACCAGGAGTAGATTCCACCTCAGGAAGCCATTTTCTTTGCTCTTCCATAAGAAGCAACTCCTCATCCTTTCAAGTTATATCATGAAATTGCAGCAATTCAGTCACATCTTCAAGCTCCATTACTAAATCTGGTTCTCTTGCTATTTACATCACATTTGTATTTATTGCCTCCACTGAAGTCTTAAACCCCTGAAAGTCACCGATGAGGGTTGGAATCAACTTTTTCGAAACTCTAGCTAATGTTGATATTTTGACCTCTTCCCATGAATCACAGAGGTTTTTAATGGCATCTAGAATGATGAATCCTTTCCAGAAGGTTTTCAATTTTCTTTGCCCAGATTCATCAGACGAATAACTATGACAGCTATAGCCTTAAGAAATTTATTTTCCAGTTAGTAACACTCAAAAGTCAAAATTACTTCTTGATCTATGGGCTGCAGAATGGATGTTGTGATAGGAGGCATGAAAACAACATTCAGCTCATTGTACATCTCCATCACAGCTCTTGGGTGACCAGGAGCATTGTCAATGAGCAGTCATGTTTTGAAAGGAATCTTTTATTTTCTGAGCAATAGGTCTCCACAGTGGGCTTAACATATTCAGTGAACCATGTTGTAAACAGACGTGCTGTCATCTGGGCTTTGTTATTCCATTTATAGAACAGACAGTGTCAATTTAGCATAATTCTTAAGGGCCTTAGGCTTTTTAGAATAATAAAGGAGCATAAGCTTCAACTTAAAGTTACCAGCTGAATTAGCCCCTAACAAGAATGTCAGTCTGTTCTTTGAGACCTTAGAGCCAGACATTGACTTTTCCTCTCTGACTATTAAAGTCCTAAATGGTATGTTCTTCCAAAATAAGGCTATTCTATTGCCACTGAAAACCTGTTGTTTAGCGTAGCCACCTTCATTAATGATCTTGACTAGATCTTCTGGATAACTAGTTGCAGCTTCTACATCAGCACTTGATGCTTCTCTGTGCACTTTTATGTTATGGAGATGACTTCTTTCCTAACAACTTGTGACCCATCCTCTAGGAGCTTCAGACTTTTCTTCTGCAGCTTCCTCACCTCTCTCAGTTTTCATAGAATCGAAGAGTTACAGTCTTGCTCTGAATTAGATTTTAGTTTAAGGGAATATTGTGTCTGGATTGATCTTATACGCAGACCACTAGAACTTTCTCCATATCAGCAATAAGCCTGTTTCACTTTCTTATCACTTTTTGTCAATCTTATTATTGTTCACTGAAGTAACACTTTTACATTTCTTCAAGAACTTTCCCTCTGCATTCATGGCTTAGCTAACTGGCTCAGGAGGCCTAGATTTCTGCCTGTCTTAGCTTACAACATGCCTTCCTTTCTAAGAATACTCATTTCTAGCTTTGGGTTTAAAGTGAGAGACATGGCATTCTTCCCTTCACTTGAACACCTAGAGTCCACTGGAGGGTTATTATTTGGCCTAATATCAATATCATTGTGTTTCAGGGAATAGGGAGGCCTGAGGAGAAGGAGAAATATGAAGGAATGGTGGGTTGGTAGAGCAGTCAGAATACACACACCATCTAGCAATTAAGTTTGCCATCTCATAAGGGCACAATATGTAGCACTGAAGACAATTACAATAGTAATATCAAAAATTAGTAATCACAGATGACCATGGCAAATGCAATAATATGGAAAAGTTTGAAATATTGAGAGAATTACCAAAATGTAACAGAGACAAGGAGGGAGTGAGCAATTGCTGTTGGGAAAATATTGTCAATTGACTTGCTTGATGCAGGTTGCCACAAATTTCAATTGGTGAAAAATGTAATATTTGTAAAGTGCAATAAAGCAAAGTGTAATACATCAAGGTATGCCTGTAGACTGCAAATTCTATGACTGTTCATTGTATAAAATTAATAATATAACTAAAATATACAAAAGTGGATGGTATAAAAAGGTATGAAAATAGAAGTACCATTTCATTATTGAGAATCAATGGACATTCTGTTTAGCTATCAAAATAATAAAATCAAATCCTATCGGACCACAGAACAGATAGAAAGATTCTAAGTATATTCACCCCCATGAGACCAAAATAAACACAGATCATATAATGAAGTAAATCAAAGGAAGCATCAGAAAGAGATAACATGACATTTAAGAAAAAGAGTTGAAGTTATACATACTATATAATTCTGAAGAGAGATGGGCTGCATTTCTTTCTTTAAAAAAGTAGATCTATCAAGACAGTGATATAGGTCATTCTCAACTTTATTCCTCCTTCACAAGAAGACCATCTATCAAGTATCCACAGACAAGACACCATTGTGAAAATCCTAGAACCTGGTGGAGTGGGCTAAAGCATTCCTATGGACCACAGAGATGAAGAAGGAGGACCACATTAGAAGGGTAAAAAAAGTGGCTCTGCTCTGACCGCATCACTCCTCCCTTATGCAGTCACAATGCTGCACTGAAAAGACCTCCCTGGGCTGAAGGATTCTCCAGTGGGAAAAAAGAGACCTGAAGGTGAACATTTAGCATTCTCCGTGTTTCAAGATGCTTTCCAGAGTCCCACTCAGGTCTTGCCTCACAAGAGTTACTGGGTTAGTTTGCAGGGCTTGACAACTGGGGATAAGATAGAGACTGAAAAGGCAAGTGACAAGGATTTTATGGATATGATACCAAAAACACAAGCAACAAGAGCAAAAATAAACAAATGGGACTATCTCAAACTTAAAAGCCTCTGCACAGCAAAAGAAATATCAACAAAATGAAAAGGCAACATACAGAATGAGAGACAACACTTGCAAACCACGTATCTGATAAGGTGTTAATATCCAAGTTATATAAGAAACCCATACAACTCAATAACAAAAAAATTCTGATTAAAAAATGAGTGAAGTATCTGAATTGACATTTTTCCAAAGAAAATATTCAAATGCGCGATAAGTACAGGAAAAGATGCTCAACATCATAGATCATAAGAGAAATACAAATCAAGACCATAATGAGAAATCACCTTCACCTGTTAAAATGGCTATAATCAGAAAGACAAGATAACAAGTGCTGGAGAGAAGGTGGAGAAAAGGAAATATGAAATCCTTGTGCATTATTGGTATAATGTAAATTGGTGCAGGCACTATGGAAAACAGTATGCAGTTCTGTAAAACATTAAAACTAGAACTACCATATGATCCAGCAATTTCACTTCTGGACATATGTCTGAAGGAAATTAAATTGCTATTTAAGGAGATACCTACACTCCCATGTTCACTGAAGCATTACATTCAAAGACCAAGACATGGAAACAACCTAAGTATTCATCAGCGGATGCATATATATAGAAAATATAATAAGATATACATATAATGGAATATTATTCAGCCATAAAAGATGGAAATCTGCTGTTTGAAAAAAAAAAGGATTAACCTTGAGGGCATTAGACTAATTAAAATAAGTCAGAGAAAGACAAATACTGTATGGTCTCACTTTTATGTGAAATCTAAAAACAAAAAAGCAAACTCATAGAAACAGAGAGCAGATTGTTCTTCGCCAGGGGTGGAGAGTAGAAGTGTGAGGGAAATGGATGAAGGTGGTCAGAGGATACAAACTGCCATTTACAAGATGAATCATTTCTGGGGATGTAACGTACAGCATGGTGGCTATAGCTTACAATACTGTCAGTAATCTTTTGAGCCTAGACAACAGTTTTTAGTTCTTTATTTATCATACCTGGGTTATTACAGACATATAGTAAGTGTGTTTTGCAAACTTCTTTTCTGTACTTTCTAGTATTTAACAAACAGGAATATTTCATTGATTAGAAAAAGTGCATATATTATTCAAAATATTTTAATACTTTAATAACTGAAGAGATATATAGGAATATAAGAAGAAAACCCATCTCCCTTTAAATATTTAAGAAGTGTAGTATTGAGTTTTAATAAAACCTTATCAAATTTGGGGCTGCTTATATCCATATATACTTTGAGAAAATTTTAAGAAGGTGATTTAGATGAATTATAAATCATACTATGGGTTTGGTATCTGAAAAGCATTCATTATGTTAATCTATCAACTTTATATAGGATTCTAACTTATGGATTGAAATATTTATGTTTGGAAATCATTGCTACCTAATTAATATTATAGAGAATAAAACATACTATATTCTGAAACATCAAAACTTTTGTTTCAAAAGCTTATCACTGAAAGTTGTAATAGGGTCTCCATCTATTGGCTACTTTAGTTGACATAGATTATCTAAGGCATCACTGCCATTAAGTAGTTTAGTCAATCATAAGATCCAAGTTCCTGTATTAAGGTCTTATTGAATAACGCCATTAAGTAGGAAATGGAAGAATAATTTGTTGAAAGATTCTGAGCTCAGTTTTGTAAATGATGAATTTAAGAAACCCACTACTTATTTAAATAAATCTATCTAGGAGGAAGGTATAACTACATGGAATTTGAGGAGAGTTAAATAGGATTTTTTTGAATTATCAATATATTAAGCATATGGAAACCATAGGAATAGACAGAATCTCCCATAAAGTCTCTCAAAAACAACTACTTCTGGCCAAGTAGATAAAAAGGATAAGTTTCTCTTTGTAACTCTCTCATTTGAAAACATAAAACACTAAAGTTTATTAATGTTTTATATCTAGAAAAGCTGATCAACAAAAATGATGCCAAATGTAAACTCTTTAAAAGATAAAGAATGACAATCCAATAACACTTGGCCAATGAGTCAGAGAAAAAAATGTAAGATTTTAAAATATTTTATAGTTTGTTGTGTTATAATTTATATATCATAAAGTTTAACCATTGTTAGTATACAATTTAGTGTTTTTTAAAGTAAGTTTATAGATATGCAAATATACTCCAGTTTAAGAACATTTTTATTATCCACAAAATGTCTCTCAAATTCATTTTTAATCAATCCCCAATCACATCCTCCCAGTTGCGGGCAAACACTGATCTCTATAAATGTGTCTTTTCTAGACATTTCAAACAAAGTGGGCTCATAGAATATTTAATGTTTTTCATCTACCTTTTCACTTAGAATGGAGTATTTTTTCTTTTTTTAAGTTTACCCATGCCAAGGAATGTATCAGCACTTTGTTTTTTTATATTGCCAAATGGTATTCCATTGTATGCATTTATGAAAGTCTATTTATTCATGGGTTGAATAACATTTGATGTATCCTAAAGTAAATTTCAGGATCTGTTGGAACATTCTGCCTAATCTACTAATATATAAGAAAAAAATTGCCCCACCACACTTCATTCATTAAAAAAGTAAAATTAGATTATTTAAAAGATACCTCAAATTTTAGAAAACTGGCTTTGCCTTTATCTTGGGTTTTCAAGATTGAAACACTGGATAAATAAACATCGTTTTTCTCTTCCCTTCTCTGAGTCTTCCTTTTGCCCATAAATTTCAAAGTCTATTAAATTCTTCCTTTTCTCTGTCTCAGACATTTGTCTCTCTTTCCATTTGAAATGTCACTTACGAGCCTAAGAACTAAACAATCATTTAGACACTCTTTATAGTAGAAAAGTACATTCTCTGTTTTTGGTCAGACACAAAGAATTCCTTCCACTTCCAGTAAGGAATTCTGCAGATAGAAGTGTTTATGACCTCAGGAATGTGTGTCCTATTTTGATCCCAGTGCAATGGGATAGCAATGTGGGCAGTAATATCAAAATATTTCTTACTCTCTTGAATGTAGCTGTTACTCCTTAATATAACATAGACATCTATTTTAGCTATAAAACACTCCTGATCCAAAAAATATAAATCAGAGACTTTCTTTACACAAAATTTTAAACACACTGTCCTTCTGCTAATAAAATACCGTTTAGAATGTGTGACAAATGAACAGATAACATGCAAGTTTTTTTAAAAAGGCAACATAAAGAAAGCTTAATATCAGAACAAAAACACCTAAACAATGTAAGGGCAATTTTATATTAGCAAGAGTTTCTATTGACAAGAATAAAAGAGTCAAGTATTTCTATGCACATAAATACATAAAAAATTAAATATAAGAGGAAACTGACAGCAAAATCTTATATTGCAGATTTTACTGGATGTATCTTTGACAAATCAAATAATAAACAAAATGATTCTATACTTAAATATATACTTAAAATTTTGATAATGTATATAAAATACTCTGCCTTATCTACAGAAAATTCATTACAACTAGGACAACAAAAAGCCCATTTGTGTCCAAAAAATTTTAAAAAGTATTCTGCTTACATTCATTCGTTTTAATAAAATAATCAAAACAATATGTTTTAAAGAGATCATATAGATAAACAGACTAACAAACTTTGAAGGGAGAAAATCTTTTTATCATTCATGAAGTTAAAGTGGTATTCCTAATAAGAGTCATAACTTGTGAAGAAAATTGATTATGAAACATATGCATCAAATCAAACTGATAGCAGTCAAACCTGCAATTAGAACCATATACATAGCCTAAAACACTTGGATTGTAAACTAAAAGAATTAATGTAGAAATTTCTGTTAAGTAAAAAACTGGAAAAAAAGATTATAAAACTAAGAAGGAAATTGAGTAAGTTAAGATTAAAATAAAATTAAGAAATTAGGAAACCAATCTTAGAATCTGCCTCTTAATAAATCCAAATATGACTCTAGGGGAATAAAAATAACAATTAATACCAAAAAACTGGTAAGTTTGATAATCAATAAGAGAAATTACAAACACAAACTTGAAAAGGAAAAATGGAATTTAAGAAAAAGGTAGAAAAGGTTTTGTTTGTGTTTATTTTTGTCTATAGTTTTTTTAAAATATATATTTATGCAACTTTATAATAAAGTTTAAAATTTTATAAAACATTATTTTCTTGAAAAATGTAAGTTAAAATTGACTGTAAAAAGTATGGTAAAAACTAGAGTAGGGCAAAAATTATCAAAGACTTAGAATAAAGCTTTCAGTGTAATCAAGACAATTTTCCTATTGTGTTCCATTTATTTGATTTCAAATACTTCTGATAAATTCTGTCCTATGTTTTGAAAAACTTTTTAGAAGAAAAGTGCATAAAATATACAATGATGGAGTAATAAGCTAGATTTCTGTGCTATACTGAAAAAAATTCTTTGATCTGTTTCAAATATAAATATGAATACAAATGAGAAATAAAATCGATTTAATTAATCAATAACTATTGATTAATGTGTACCATGGTCAGAAAGAGTTTACTATAGCAATAGAATTGTTTAAGATCATAAAATATTTTAATATAATTTATCACATCATCTGCTCATAGGAGAATTACAATAAAATTGAAAGCATTCTAAATATATATTGGTTCCATTTACCTACATGTGTTAGCATTTTCTTTGGAAATACATTTTATTCATTTAATCTTAAATATATTTAAAATATTTGCAACAATTTCCTTTTCTAGGAATTTATGTCTCATAAGTAAATGTATTCTAAAAGCTGGTCATCAATTCATAATTTTAGAAAAGATAATATGGAATATATGACCTGTGATAGAAAATAATTTATTATTTTAGTATATCTGCTTGTAACAGAATTGTATGAAGCCATTAAGAGTTATAACAATGCTACAAAAGAAGATTCAATGACAAAGGAACATGTTTGGTTTCCATAGCACAGAAATAGAGGCAGATCAGTGAACAGTATATGGTGCCATCTTTGCTACCTTTCATAAGTTAACAAGTGATGAACTGTCTGCTGTAGACAAGGAGATGAGCAGAAAAGAATGAACAAACAAAAAGTCTGGTTCATGGTATTTTTTCCCTCAGTTTTTGATTATGCAATTTTAATTTACTTATTTGCTTTCAAAAGATCGTATGTATTATTTCTAAGTTAGACAGTTTAAATGAGTATTTTTCATTGAGTACCTTAATAACCAACATAGGATAGCAACATAGTTATCAGTAAGAATGCAAAATGACACAAATTCAAAATGCAGTGCTACGTTATTAGCATTACTGATTCAGATTCTCTTATAGGCTGTACTTTATAAGTTTCTACAAATGTAGATATATGCTATTTTATTATCACTTTCTGTAATGTTTTTTCCCTCTCAGCTCCACTGACAGAACTACCAAACCTCACAGCCTGCCATAAAGAAAATCGACATGTGTGAAAAAAAGCTAAACACTATCTACAAGTTTTCAGACCATGTTGCTGTGTTTAGCAAAGGATGTACTTTACAGAGATTTGATATAATAATGACAGCAGAAATCCTTATTTCAATGTTGATACTATTATAATTTGTTACATGATTCTAGAGTTTTGCCTGCCATGCCTCAAATTTTTCATTTGACAATACTTCTGCAATATTCACAGTGTGACTGAGAAATTGGTATGTTTTCAGTTCCACAGAATAAAGTTGCATGTTTAACATATAATTGTCTATTTTTTCTTTATTTTCATTTTAAATGCCTCATGTTTAGAAACCGTTTAGCTGTAAAATGGACTGTTTGTATAATCACTGCCTGTATGCTAGTATTCATTTTCCCTCGTTTTATTGCTCTCAGGATTAAATTCTCGTAGTCCCTGTCACAATTTAAATCCAAATTAAGCACTTTAAATTGTGAACAAGGGGTGTTATACAAATGCAAATATTGGACTGAGAGATGGATTGCTACAGATCAGTCAATGAACATGAAGTCAACAGTTATTAACAGAAATTATGTTACAAACATGGAGAATGGTAAAAAAAATAAAATATCTCCAATACGTCTAAATCTAAAAATCAGTTACTGAAACACCCACCAAAACTGTATATTTGAAAAACAATAAAAACAAAAAATATTTTTAAAAAGACAATTCGGGTTACAGAAAAGTTCATAGATACTTAATTTAAGCACTTGTTCTGAAAATAAAGTCACAGAGCAACAAGTATCTTGAACTTGGTTACCTGCTATTTACCAGCTGAATTAGAACTTAAACCTGGTCCCTGGTCATTCCAGCTTCCAATTCAATATTTTCTTGGCAAAATACATTTAAATTTAGATAGACTAGGAGATAAAACAATTAAAATTCTAATATTTAAAACCACACAATATCATCAATGATATTATGAAAAGGGATTGAGATTTTTTTCCTTAAAAAATGTGTTGCAATAAAATGTATTTGTGACATTCTCTCTTCTCCCACCGCGTCATCCCCTCTGTCTCCCCCAGATGTTTATTAGATGGAACTGGGTACTGCACGCCAAGGAAAAAAAAAAGAAAGAAAAGCTTTGAAATATAGATATTAAACTTTTTCATTAAAAAAGGGACAAGGAGCAAATTGCTTTTTCACTGAAGTCTTCTAGGATCAGGACATTTAAATGTTTGAAATGGGGTGATAATCTTAAAAAAAAAACAAAACTCTGAGTAGCCTAAATTCTAATGAAGATATATCTAATGTTTTGTATCCACAGTATTTAATTTAAAAATAATAGAACTACATCTTTCTCCTGATTAGCTTGTAATATATATGTTGGTTATAGTTGACTAGATTATAATGGCTTCTCCTTAAGAGAAAATATTTACTAATGCAAAAGGTCACTTTCGGCTCAGTTTAAAGAATAATTTGATATTTGGAATGTTTGTATGTATGTATAAAACACTCAACGTTGTACTTCTACTATACAGTCAGAATTAGTCCAGATTTTTCTCAACAAAAGGAGTCTTGTTCAGTGAGCTCTCTTTCATTGTTTATTTCTACCACTGTTTTTATTTTTCAGAGATTTAGGAATGTTGAGTATGAAATCAATGGAATATTGGTTTCAAATGATTTTGGATAACCTACTGCTCTGGTTTAAGAAGTTAGATTGGCTCAGCATGCTTTTCATATCATTTCTCTAAATGAATATGTGTTCCATTAGATTAGGAAATACATATGAGAAGTGTCACTAAAGCACTTAACTTCTCTGTTGAAGTTAAATTGCAATTATATTTTAAAGTTTTTTCTACAGTATTATTAAACACATTATGATACAGTAAGATTCCTTTATTATCCTAATGTTTTTCCTTCCCATGCACTTAAAAAGTGGTGTGGCTGTGGAGATGCTTATGAGATCTGAAGGACAACCTGACAAAGCAGCATTCCAACACCAAACTCAACAAAGTGTGGCAAAGGAAAGAGATAAAAACCTAAGTTAGAATGTGAAATAGGTTTCTATTGAAGTCCGTTAGATTGCAGAGTGGGATCCCATGGGAAGAGGTAGAAGCTCTCTCACTGGAATCATTTAAAAATCTTTCTTAGAATATTTAAGCACACATTGCCTGGAACAATCTCATATTGGAACAGAGAGACAAGATGACCTAGAAGTCTTTTGCTTTTCTAGCTTCTAATGTTTTATGATTCTGTACATAGAAAAAATATATTAAAGTCTGAGATGCAGTTTCAGACAGCATTAAATTGTTTGTATAGTTTTATAATAGTGTACAGAAATGTCAGGTAGTGGTCTATAGGCAAAAATACTGCAGAAGAGTGTCCTGGAATTTACAAATGGATTATATTAACATACCAGTGCAAACTTCTGTTGAACTGAACCACTTTTTATTTTCATGTAGCCTAATGTGGTCCTCTAAAAACACATTACTAAAATTTATACTCAGTGTTTTGTGTTATGTGTATTGAACCTATGAAATATGCTGATAAAATTTTTATTAAAATCTAATCTATAAAATAAAAAGAAAATAAACTTCAGTTCCTCTTATTGACACATACCTTCCAAAAGTGAGAAATGTCTTTGAAATATATTTAAAAATTACACATAAATATATGAGGAATTCTAATTTATTTATACTTTTCAAAATTAATATTATAACCTAATGTTAAATATAGCTCATTCCAAAAATATTGTCAAACGTTGCATGCCTACCTCAAACTATCATTAATATGTACTTAACTCTGCAATGGAAAATGTACTTACTGGACAAAGATATCCGCTGGGTTTGTTCTTAAGTGCTTCACTGTATGATTGCAAGTTGAAAAAAATCTAAAAAAAAAAAGATTTGAATAAAAAGCCTTACCGAAAATAAAGAATAGCATTCTTTTTAAGAAGTTCATTTTAGGCAGAAGTGTTGGTTATCTTTAATAGTTCAAATTTGTTACAGTATAATACATATGGCTTTTTTTTGCTTTTTTTCAAAAGCTAGCATTAAAAAAGGTGACAAGGTGGGAACAACAAACAAATTATAGATAAAAAGAGTTAAGGGAAACAAAACCAATAATATTAAGTATGTATATACCAAGAGTAATAGGTGAGACTCATTAATATTCAATTATGAATGAAATGAATGAATTAACTTAAACATACTTTCAGATTAGCAGAGAAATTTGAACAGAAACCAGATATTGGACATTGTTAGAAAATTGGTTATATTAAAAGATGTGTTTATGTTCTTGTTACATAGTGGGACTTCTATTGAAAAGCTGATATGGTGTCTGTGATTATTTTTAAATAATTTGTAGGTGGACACTAGCAAACTTATACAAGAAATAATGTTTTAATATAGGTATGATTGTTTAAGTTGCATAATGGGTTCAAAGAAGTTCATGATGCTATTCCTTCCATATTTGTGTAAGCTTAGAAAACTTCATTTTTTAAAAAGTAATTATCTGATCATCATAATAAAGAAGTTGTAAAACAAAAAAAAGCACCTGAAATCAATTACCTAAATCCTTTCTAGTCATTTATAGTGTGTATCACAGTTGTTTTTCTAAATTTTTACTATATTGATGCTCAGATGAATCTGGCACCAGTACAAACAGCTTTTCCTTCTTTTGCAACATGAATGATAACTTAGAAAATTTTAAAAAATGTAAGACATATTTATTTTCCTCATGTAATTTTTTTCTTTTCCTTTTTGGAGATGCTGTTTAAGAGACATCTTAGGTGTATTTATGTTGCCTTCCTTGGGTTTTGTCATCAGCAACTGTTGCAAAAGGAGCTTTATGCATATTCAATAATGTGCATGCAAATTTTAGGCTATATAAATCATTTAACAAACTTTCCATGATTGTTTCACTTCACACAAAGAAATCTCAGGTTCTAGATGTGTAGTCACTGACATTCGGCCGATACTGTAAAACCTCACAAGGAAAGGTTTATAATCTTACACAAATACTCAAAATTTTAGATCTTGAATTCATAGGGTGATTGTCAATGTACATGTCACCTGCCCGAAATATTAATGTTGGCCGTTTCAGTTACTTTACAAGTGGTTCTGAATAGCATTTCTGCTTAAAATCTACCTCTTACACCCGGAAAAAAAAAAAAAAAAAAAAAAGCCCTGACAAAAAGAACCCTTCAAATCCAAAGCTACAGGTATCTATCTTTTTTTTTTTTTCCTTTTGAACTTAAGGTAGATATTGAAAAATAAAATAAGCATTCTAAAAATTCTGTTTTAGAATCATTAGAAAACTTTTCTAACCAAAGTCTGTTACCATTAATCACACTTAAAGTCTGCATGCATTGCACAAAGGAATGCTTCAGTGAACTTTGGTAAGCCAATGACACACTCAATAAGACTTTTCTAACATTTACTGAGACCTACAATGGGACTCAAATTTCTTAAGGGTTTTTGAAGTTGAAATGTAAACTAGTGGCTGATATCCTTTATACCCCTAAAATCTTAAACAAATATTTATCAACAAGTTTAAATCCATACATGGATACATTTTTATCTTAATGCTAATTAAAAATAGACATAATGAGGAATATTCAAATATATGTGAAAAATAATAATAATTGAGAATAAGTCACAAATTTGTATAGAGGCAGCATAAGAAGAGAAAACACACTCTTACACAATTTAGAAAAGCACTTTGGAAAGAGAGGAGACAAATTCGCTTAGGTCACTTATTTTCAAAACTAATCAGCTTCACAGTTGGAAAAGTGGCCCAGATAATATTTCTAATTCTCTTTCAGTTCCTTGGGGTAAGAGAAGTAAAATCCTGAAGTTCTCATCCCCATTGTAAAGATCCACCTGTGGGACAAAATACTGTCTATAAATAATTTTAGTAACTTGTCAAGTTCACTGAAAATGATGATTTATGGATATTGAACTTAACATGATAGTAAAGAAGTATAACAGAAATTATTTATAGAAAAGATAGAAGAACAGGAAATTCTATATTCTGTGAGGCTGGAAGAAAAAGAATATACTCCTTCACAGTTAGAGCTTTCGGAGTAAATTTTACTAAAACTTGTCACCCACTCTAAACTAAAAGCCTAAAAGTTAAATTATGACTCATTAGCTAGTGAGATAAATGTCGCTAGAATTAAATGTTTGCATTTCAAGAGTAGATAAATCACCCTTTCTGTGGGGATACCCCTGGATTAAAAATTTGCAGAAACTCATATCATCTTTAACTCGAAAAATTTCTCTCTCTTATCTATATAGATGTCCACATTCACTTTTTTTTTGGATTTCTCCTTTACAGTAGACTATGATATCTATAAGATGACATCTTCTAGTTCTAGTTTTACCCTAGGGTGAAGAACTGAGGCAAAGGCAAAAGGCATGTTTATTATTTTCTGTATGTAAATAGTATTCGCTTTGTCCCTCTCCATATACCTTGTGTTGGCATTCATGATAATATTAATACATGTAAGTATTAAAAACTTAATATCTATATTGTCTAAATTTACAGGAGACTTGACAAAACAAATACAGATTTTCTTGAGAGTTATTCAATACTACATAAGAATTCAGTAATTCAGTAATATTTTAAGGATTCAAGAGAAAAAAAATTAAGACCTTTTAGTTTTAGATAATTTAGAATTCATAGAGTATTATCTCTTGCAGCCTTCTTCCAGCTTAACCCAGTGTTAACATCTTGCATAACTATAGTGCCATGTCCAAACCAGGGGATACACATTGATACAAACCATAGCTACCATTCAGATTTCACTAGTTATACCTGCACAAATTTATACATATAACTTTGCACATAGTTTTGGGTGTGTGTAGCTTTGTGCAATTTTCTCACAATTGAGCCTTCCTACGATGGAGGCTTCACCACCAAAATCAGATTACTTACTGCATCTTGATCACAAGACTCCCAACATGCTACCCCTGCAGAGCCTTATCTTACCCTTCCCCATGGCAAAGCCCTACAACCACTAATCTGGTTTTCATCTTCATAATGATGTTATATACATTCACAAATATTATACGTGTGTGTGTGTGTGTGTATATATATATATAGATTCACAAATGTTATATAAGCAGAATGCAGTAGATATTTTTAGATAAGTTTTTCCATTCAGCGTGATATGAGATTCATACAAGCTGTTGTATGTCTGTTACCTTGTACTGTTGATGAGTATCCCATCATATGGATGTACCACAGATTGCTTAACCATTCACCACTGAAGGATATTTAGGTAGTTTCCATTTTATGACTATTAATAATAACACTGCTATGAATATTCATTTATAAATTTTAATATAAAAATACATTTCCATTTCTCTAGGATATTTCCTCAAGACTGCAATTGCCAGGACATATGGTAAGTCCATTCTTTTAGTTTTAAAAGAAACTGTCAGCCTATTTTCCAGAGTGGCTTTACACTTTAATATTTGCATCAACAATGTGTGAGTGGTCCAGTTTCTCTGCATCCTCATCAGCATTTGGTGGGATCACTGATTTTATATTTAGCCATTCTGATAGGTATGTAGTGATAACTCATGGTATTTCTAATTTGCATTTCTAGATGTTGACCTTTTCTCATTTGCTTATCTGTTATCTGTTTATCCTCTTTAGTAAAATTTCTGTTTATGCCCCTTGGCCACTTTCTAATTGTACCGCTGTTGAGGTTTTTGCATTTGTGTCTTCCTTTTTTTGCAAATATTTTCTTCCAGTCTATAATTTGTCTCTTCATCCTCTTAACAGGATCTTTCACAGAGCAAATGTTTTTAATTTGTGAGATCAAACTTATCAAGTTTTTGCATGTATTATATTCTTGGTGTCAAGTCTAAGCATTCTTTTCTTAGTCATATTTCTCATTTTCTATTGTTTCCTAAAATGTTATAGTTTTGTGTTATACATTTAAATTCAAGATCCATTTGAGTTGAAATTTGTATACAAGGTAAGGTTTAGTTTAAGGTTCACTTCTTTGCCTAAGAATGCTTAATTAATCCAGCATCATGTGTTAAAAAAGCTAACCTTCCTCAAATTGTTTTTGCTCCTTTGTCAAAAATTAAATGGTTATATTTATGTGTATCTATTTCTGAGTCCTTAAGATTTTTTTCTTTTTTTATTGAGTTATATTCAGTTTACAATGTTTCAATTTCTGGTGTACAGCACAATTTTTCACACATACATGAATAAACATATATTCATTTTCATATTATTTTCCACTATGAGCTACTACGAGATCTTGTTTATAGTTCCCTGTGCTATACAGTTTGAACTTGTTTATCTATTGTATATATACCTGTCAGTATCTAGAAATCTCAAACTTCCAGTCTGTCCCTTCCCACCCCTCAAGATATTTTTTTAGGAAGGTATCTCTAGGATTCCCTGGATGATATCCAGGGAAAAAGAAATAAAGGCAGATAATCAACTTGCATTTAAGCTAAGAAAAGAGGACAGAGTGACCTCTCAGAGACTATACTTCCTGTCTTGATTCTAGTGTTTAGGATTGACTGATAATTGGGAGTTATCACATCAGTGCAGTATGAGTGACTCAATCAGAATTCATTGTTAATTAAGGAAGTAATATCCACATGCATGATCTCAATTTCTGTCTACAAGATGATGACCTTCAAGACCTGCCACACCTCTGTACAAAATCAAAAGTATATTTCCAATTTTTCTTGGATATTCTTCAACTGAATTTCCCAGAGCCAACTCAGGTTTTTTTAAGTTTAAATTTGAACTTACGATCTCCCCAGAGTAAGAATAAGTCACGTTCTTTTTACTACTCTCACGATTTTAGTTTATAGAATTTTTGTTTATTCAGGCACCTACACATTAGGTCAAATGTGACTGCATGTTTTCCCAATTTTGAAGATTCAGCAGATTGCCAACTATCCCAGTATCACTTAAATCATGTCCACTATCTCCGTTTTCTTATGCACCTGCTTTACATTTTTAATATTTCTTTCTTGAATGTCTATAATAGTATCACCTTGACACTCTAAAATAATGATCATGTTACTGTTGACATAATTCTGATTTCCTAAATGTTTCTGCTAGCATGGCCTGAAAATAAAACCCATAACTAAGATGTTTAACTTCACTTTCATATGTAAAATGTTGATCTACCAATGATTCTTTTACAATTAAAAAAAAAGGTAGAAATCTATAAGAAAAAAAGAAAGGAAAAGAGAAATCAGAGAATGAGAAAAAAACATTTCTTTTTTTTTTGTTATAATTACAAGATACTGAATACCAATGTTTTAATGTCATTCAAAGTATAAAATTAAATGACAATTGCTATCAACCCCTTAGGCTAGTGACTGGCATATAACTGCCCCAAAATGGTAACTATTTTCATTATCATTAGTAAGTTATACAAAACCCTTGATATTTGAGACCTTGGACTACATTTTTGAACTAATCTTCCACAAACTTCCATGAGCAGCTTCAATTCTGACCCTAATGTATCCCAGTTGTCCCTTAATAACTGAACTCCTACTCATTCTTCAGGATTCTGATCAATATCATCTGCTTGGTAAACCACTGTCTGTTCTCCCGGATAGTTAAGCATTTTCTCTCTCTTTCCTAAAGTAATATATACTGTAGTTTGTATGAAATTGTTATATAATTTTTCATTATTTTTACAATTCATTTTCTTCACCAAACTGAGTTTCTGAAGATCTGGTACCTGAGCTATTAGTGTACATTTTCTGTCCTTAAATATCTAATTAAATTAATGGAAACTTTGGTTATTAAACACCACTAAACAAGTTACATAAGATTAAAATATGCACTAAAACACTTGGCTGAAAATTAGAAATAATGACACTCCCAAAATGCATTGAAATATTAAAGTTATTTTTCACAATTTTCTAATATTTCACTCACACTTTAACATACTCTTTAGACTAGCATAAACAAATTGTTGTGTTTAATTTTCCTTTGTTCATGCGCTTACATATAGAAAGCTTTATAAAGCTTTCTTTCATAGCTTTAGTTCCTAAAGAAAAAATACTATAAATATAATCTTCAACTTTGATTTTCCTTTCTTTTTATAAATCATGGATATACCTACAAATCTGGAACTATAGAGATCCAACACTATCTTATTTTTAATTTTGTTCAAAAATATTTATTTTTATTAAAAATAGTACATTTATATTACTAGTTTCAGGTGTATAAATTTGTGATTCAATATACCTATAGATTATACTCCACTTAAAGTTACTACAAAACAATGGCTATATTTACCTATACTGTATAATACCTTACTTGCTTATCTATTTTATACATAGTAGTTTGTACCTCTTAATCCCATATTCCTATCTTGTCCCTCCCCACTTCTCTCTCCCCACTGGTAACCATTAGTTTATTCCCTATGTCTGAGTCTGTTTCTGTTTTGTTATATACATTTGTTTATTTTTTAGGTTCCACATATAAGTGATAACATAGAGTATTTTTCTTCCCCTACTTGACTTATTTTGCTAAGCATAATACTCTCTAGGTCCACCCAATTTGTTGCAAATGGCAGAATTTCATTCTTTTTTATGGCTGAGTAATATTCTATTATTTATTTATATATAAGATAAATACATATATGTTTATATATACATATATAACACATCTTCTTTATCCATTCATCTGTCGATGGACATTTAGTTTGCTACCATATCTTGGCTACTGAAAATAATGTTGCTGTGAAAACTGGGGTGCATGTATCTTTTCAAATTAAAGTTTTCATTTTTTTGTCTATATACCCAGCAATAGAATTGCTAGATTGTATAATAATTCTGTTTCTGGTTTTTTGAGGAACTGCCATACTGTTTTCTATAGTGGCTATACCAATTTACATTCCCACCAGCAGTGTACAAGGGTTCCCTTTTCTCTACATCCTAGCCAACATTTGTTATTTATAGACTTTTTGATGATAGCCATTCTGATAGATATGAGGTGATGTCTCACTGTGGTTTTGATTTTCATTTCTCTGATGATTAATGATGTTAACCATCTTTTCATGTGCCTGTTGGCCATCTGTATATCTTCTTTGGAAAAATGTTTATTCAGGTCTTCTGCTCATTTTTTAATTGTTGTTTTTTTTTTATATTGAGTTCTATGAGCTGTTTATATGTTTTGGATACTAATCCCTTATCAGTCATATCATTTGCAAATATTTTCTCCCATTCAGTAAGTTGCCTTTTCATTTTTTCAATGGTTTCTTTTGCTGTGCCAAAGCTTTTAAATTTGATTAGGTCCTATTTGTTTATTTTTGCTGTTATTTCTTTTGCCTTAGAAGACAGACCCAACAAATAATTAGTGATTTATATCAAAGAGTGTTCTGCCTATGTTCTCTTCTAGGGGTCTTAAGGTTTCAAATCTTACTTCTAGGTCTTTGATCCATTTTGAGCTTATTTTTGTGTATGGTGTGAGGAAATGTTCTAACTTCATTCTTTGACATGTAGCTGTCCTGTTTTCCCAGCACCACTTATTGAAGACTGTCTTCTCCATCGTATATTCCTGCCTCCTTTGTCATTGGTGCATGTTTTTATTTATGGGCTTTCTATTCTGTTCCATTGATCTATGTATCTCTTTTCTGATATGTAGAAAATTTATATTTTGTTTTTGTTTTTGGCCAATACTATGCTGTTTAATTACTGTAGCTTTGTAGTATAGTCTGAAGTCAGGGAGCTAGACACCTCTGTACTTGTTCTTCTTCCTCAAGATTGCTTTTTCTATTTGGGGTCTTTTGTGGTCCCATATAAATTTTAGAATTATTTGTTCTAGTTCTGTGAAAAATGCCATGGGTATTTTGACAAGGATTGAATTAAATCTGTAGATTGCTTTGGGTAGTATGGATATTTTTAATATAAACTATTTTCCTAATTTACTTATCACACAAGCAAATGTACACACATACAATTTCACATAAATGACATAATAGATACATATAGGAGGTTTCTGAGAAGTTCCTTTTCTTTTCCCTTCTGTTTGATTTTATATTTCATTTTTTTATTCTCCTAAAATATCATCCTACACTTCACATACACTCAATAGCCATAACACTATTTCATCTTTATACATTATAAACTTATAGAAAATTATAAAATATTATAAAATAAGATTATTACTTGCTTTCAGAAATGTGTTTATATTATAGAAACTTCTCAACTTTTTTTTTGCACTCAATCATTATGTAAATACTTTAAAGTCATTTGACATAGTTTTAATTGCTTCTTTTTAATTCTTCTATAAATTACACAAAATTATGCCCCAATTTTTCTCAATTCACATTGTAGCCTTCTTTTGCCTTGTGTTCCAACACACATGCATATATATTAATGCTTCTATTTCATTTTTTTTAAATCACAGAAACAGGCTTGATGAATAAAAAAGCATATACATCTCTAAATTTTGATACTGTGTTACAATTTTCTTTTGCCTCAACAATGAATAAAACCACCCTACATGTCTGTGAAAAGTCTGATGTTGGCCAAACAATTTAGCAACCTTACCTAAATTTTAATTTATCTACTTTGCAAAATCTCTGATAATAGAGATTTTGAACAACATTTTTTTTTTGTTTTTATTTGCCCAGTTGTCTTTGCTTTTATGAATTATCAATTCTTGTCATTTGCCTATTTTTCTGTTGGGTGGGGGTGTCGATTTTTAGTCTCAATTTGGCTAGGTTTAACTGTATTTCCCAGGATTCCATTTCTGTATGTTTCCAGTTAGGGTAGATTCTCAAATGAGATTATCAGAAGATTTAGAGACTTGAAGGAACAGAGTAACCACTTGGTAACTAACATTCATTGTTGGTTTGCCGATTTACATTCTTGTCATAAAGCAGCAGCTAGACTTTAAACTGTTCTATTAGCCTTTGTAGGGGTAGGAGGGACAGAGAAAGAGCGATAGTTTAAGAAATTGGTTTATGCTATTTTGGAGTTTGGGAAGTTCAGAATCTACAGTGTAGGCTAGTTGGCCAGGGACCCAGAGAAGAGTTGATGCTACAGTTTGAGTTGGAAAGAAGTATGCTGGCAGAATCCTCTCTCCTTCAGAAAAGGTCAGTCTTTTTCTACTAAGGACTTCTACTTAAGGATTTGATAAGGTCTACTCACTTTGCAGAGACTAATCTGCTTTATCCAAAGTCTACTGAATTAAATGTTAATCTCATCTAAAAAATACTTCACAGAAATATCTATAATAACGTTTGACCAAATATCTGAGTACAGTGAGGAGCCAGGCTGACGACTAAGTTTAACCATAACAACTGTGTATATTATTTCATCTGCCTACAGACAAGAAACTTGAGACCTAGTACTATCAAAACCCTCTGTTAAATCAGACAGACATTTTACATTTAACTCATTTTACAGCCAAAATCTCCAGTTTTCCCCCAGAATATTTTCTCCCCTCTTTCTTAGAAATAGAATCCTGGATTTATCTGGGTACATGGCTATTTGGAATAAGCACTATATTTCCAAGACTTACTTGAAAATTGTTGTAGTCATGTGGCTAAGATCTAGCCAATGGAATGAAAGAACATTTATGCCTTTTCCAAGAAGTATCTTTAATGGGAAGGGGTGTGTTCTTCAGGTTCCTTTTATCTAAATTTAATCTGGAGTAAATTAACATTCTAAGTATGGAAGACCAGGTAGATAGTAGTAAGATGGCTTCCTATATTAGAAAGCTTTAGACTGTTGTCAGATTCAATTTGCTTGAGGAAGACAGATGTTTATATGTTGATTAAGTCACTATTATAATAGGCTTTTTATTACTATCAGGTAAATAATACACTTGTTTTAGATAAACTCTGGCGACTGATCACAATGTGCCTTCTATGTTCTATACAAATCTTTTTACCTACATAGAATGGCCCAGTGACTCATTGCCTAGCAAAATTTTTTTCAATGATTTTTTTCCGTACTACCAATTATCTGGCATGACTTTCCAATTAATTATAAACATATTTCATTTCCATTAATTAAGGAAATACTCAGAATATTTCAGATGAATTTACAAATCAATGATCTACATGATATATTGACACATTGTAGTAGAATCCTAGAACTTTCTCAGTTATTTAGACAAAATATCAAATAGCTTAAGACCTTTGTCACATTTAAACAGATTTTTTTTCCTAACTCTGCTTACTTATGATTTTGTTTTAAAAAAATGGAGTAAAGTTAAAGCCATTATAATACTTTTGCTCTAATAATATTACAGAATTGTAAAATCAGTGTTTTTATGATGCTGGAATAATATATCTCTTCAATTAATACTTTAATCGTTTATTTATTTATCCAGCTATTTATTCTATGCAAGAATTAACAGGAATCTACTGAACACCAGATCCTGTAGTAAGCTCTGAAGATAAAAGTATACATAAGCACAGGTTCTGCTTTCAAGCTTCCAGTAATCTTTGAAGGAAAAAAAAAGATATTTATCATGCCATGCATCAGATACATGAAAGGAATAGGTATAGGATATTAGTGTTGCTAACTTAATATTGGTTTTAATAATTCTCTCTGTTGATGTCCTCCCATAAGAAGTAGAAAAACTGGTGCTGTGATTATTGATTTCTAAATGCCTGGAGTTTTTCTTCTTTAGAACTGCTGAGAAACTAAGAGAAGAATGGAGAGTCATTTGGACATAGATTAATGGATACATCTTTAATGTGGATCCACAGGGACTTTCATAATTTCTCTGGTCATTATATGGCAAGCACCAATTTCTCAGGAAGGCTGGCAGTCATTTTTTTCCCCTTTAAACAACAGTTTTGTGGTAAGAATAAATCCCTAGGGGTGTAGAAAGTGTCAGTTGTTTGTATTCATAAGAATACTCTCTCTGACTACAGCTGTTAATAGTACTCTTTCTCTCTTAAGTAATTCATGTTGCCTGGGACTAGGAAGAAATAACATAGGCAAGGTTTGTCAACATATCCCAGAAGAAAATATCACAGATGTGTCCTATCCTTTTCAAGTTCAACCAGTATCCCCACTGGATTTATCAATATTTCATGCTGATAAAAACAAATGGGGTGAGGATGAGATCTGATCAGATTTGATGAGTCTTATAGGAGGAAATAGAACTCAGCAGTAGTTGATAAAAGTGCTAAATGGCTGAAAATAACCCTAAGATGTTCTGAAACCTTCACAGACACGCTTCTGCAGTTTTCATGATGCTATGGATGGGAAGGAGAGTTGCATAAATGTGAGTCACTTCACTCATTTGTTTAGGAAATGTAAAATGATTAATTTAGCTAAGTAACAAGACTTTCCATTCTATAAATATAAGTAGCCTTTGTCTTGAAGTTATGAATTATTGAGTAACTGGAAGAATCAATGGGCACTTATGAGTGAGATTTTTTAATTGGTACAAAATATCTCCAGACTTGGATGACAAAAGTCCTCAACTGAGAAGAGAAGCAAGATATAGCAAACAGCTGCTAGAATCCAAGAAGTCAAGGAGTATTGAAAAACACTTAATCAAGCAAATACTATAAAGAAACCCATGAGGAAAAGAAAGGGCCACATTTAGACTTACAGTCTTAATATTTTCAAGTAAAGAGACAGTAGAAAACCTCTCATAAGAAATCAAGATTACTGGAAGCAGACAATGAGTGATAGTTCTTAATGCTCCTGGTCAAAAATTATAACATGTGGATTACAATTTGAGTATATAGAGGACAGCCATCTCTCTCTGATTTACCTTAATCTACTATGAACTACCATATTGTTTTTGGTTTATGGAATCTAAACTTCTTCCTAAAGTTGATGCTATCTGCCTCCAACCTCCAGATTTTGTGAAGTCCTGGACCTAGTTTCTAAGGTTGATGTTCTTTTAAACTAAGAATACTAGAGCTAAGTATTAAGTCACCTGTGGTTCTCAATTTTAAAAATACCGCTTTTAATCACATGCTTGAGTTATTGATAAATTTATTTCATATAATAGGACCAGCCTATTCTTCTACTATTTCCCCTTATTATCTTCTAAAGAACAGTCATATTTAATCTGAAAACCTGTACTTGGTGCCTTGGTATTAGCTGAAAGACTTGCCTGGTGCCAAATTTTTGGCTACCTATATTTCTATGGATTATCCCCAAATTTCCATTATACTCATTCCCAAATACTTTGATGAATTTTAATAATATTAAAATGATTAAATCATAACTTAATGTCTTTTTTAATTCATTGTATAACATTTTTTTGCTTGAACTTTCTCTTAAATTTTAATTGAATGTGTACTCAATTAGTTAAAATAAATAATATGGTAGCCAACTCATAGAATTGTGAGAAAAATAAAACATTTTTTGAGATAGCTTGTTATGAAGTAACAGATAATTGCTGCAGAAATAGATGAAATAATGTAGAAATGGGTTGCTGCCATAACCAAACTTTAAACTATGTGGGTTGAATTTAACAGGAAGCAATAAGCTGAGATTGGCAATGCAATGGGGAAACTGTTAGAAAAGCATGGAAAAGGGCTACTTACATTTCTAATAGTGAAATAATTAATGATGAATGTTGACTGTGATAACTTGGAACATAAAAAAATGCATATAATGATTTTGTGAACATTGACAGATTATTTCCATGTAAAAATTTAGAAGTATCATTGGCTTCCTTTAACTGTCAATAATATTATACAAGAAAGATATAAACTAAACTGGAACATTACAATTTACAAAAAATAATTTAGAGAGAATATAGATGATCCAGTACTTTCTGATTTAGAAAACAAAACATGTTATCAATTCCAGGCTCTCAAGTTTCAAAAGATTTTTAGACCAAGAATAGCCTCAAAGTCAAAAGAAAGTAAAAAATGTAGGTAAAAACCAATGATTACGCCTACTGAATGACTTAAGTTGATGCCTAGTATACTCACTCAATAGAAAAAGTGCTCCTAAGAATCTTAAGAACATTGCTCTACAGCAGCCTGAAATTCCCAAAGTTTATAGACAACTGTCCAAATTATGTGTGGTGATTGGGGAATACAAAGGAACCAATCAGGTTTAGAAGAAATCCAGAAGAAATTTAAGAAAGTTATATTGGTGAAAGTAATGCAAGCTTGGACTAAAAGGGTTCTAATGAAAAATTTTAAAAAATTGACTTTCAGCCCCTAGCATGCTATGAACAGGAAAGAGGTTGAGAAAAATACTAAGCTAAACACATGACTTATTTTTTATGGGGAAAAAAAAAAAGTTTTGATCATAGGGCAGAGATCCACAGACAACAATGGACCAGAAGCTTCTTTGGGGCAGAACATATGTTGAATCAAAAAATATTTTATGACTTCAATGGTCATCATTAAAAAGTCCACAAATGATAAATGCTGGAGAGGCTATAGAGAAAAGGGAACCCTCCTATACTGTTGGTGGTAATGTAGTTTTGTGTAGCCATTATGGAAAACAGTATGGAAATTCCTCAAAAGACTAAAAATAGACTCACTGTATGATCTGGCAATCCCACTCATGGGCATATACCCAGGGGGAACCTTGATTCAAAAGGACACATGCACCCCAACGTTCATAGAAGTACTATTTACAATAGCCAAGAAATGGAAAAAATCTAAATGTTCACTGACAGATGACTGGATAAAGAAGCTGTGGTATATTTATACAATTGAATACTACTCAGCCATAAAAAAATAAAATAATGCAATTTGCACAACATGGATGGACCTGGAGATTGTCATTCTAAGTGAAGTAAGACAGAAAGAGAAAGAAAAATACCATATGATATCACTTATATGTGGAATCTAAGAAAAAAAAAAGACAAACAAACTTATCTGCAAAACAGAAATAGACTCAAAGACATAGAAAATAAACTTATGGTTACCAGTTGGGGAAGGGGGTGGGATGGGATAAACTGGGAGTTCAAGATTTGCAGATCCTAACTAATATACATAAAATAGATAAACATCAAGTTTATACTTTATAGCACAGGGAACTACATTTAATATCTTGTAATAACTTATGGTGAAAAGAACATGAAAACAAATATATGTATGTTCATGTATGACTAAAGCATTATGCAGTACACCAGACATTGACACATTTTAAACTGACTATACTTCAATAAAAAGTGTATGTATACAAAAAAGTATTTCATGACCTCAGAATTGAGAGGACTATGTGGCTGCCACATTGCTATAGAACAGTGATTGCCATGCACCTCTAATTTTTCCCAGTTTTAAATGTGAGTGACTATGACTGTTACTCTGTCCTTAAATAATCATTGTATATTGGTTGCATTATAAATCAATGGGAGCCACATCTGAGAAGCTATCTCTGCATACAATTCTAAATCATGGGATCCTGGACTCAGTATCCAATGTCATGGTTGGATGAGACATTTAGAAGTGTTGTGAATTAATTTGTGCATTTTTTATGTTGGTGGAGGAGCATAAATCAATGGAAGGAAATTACCGTAGATTGTTCTCATTAATATTTTCACTCCTCTTTATGAGCATGTACTTTGATAGTTTCCTTTCACATTGGCACTGATACAGTATGTCTTCAGACTTCTTTGGCCAATGGAACACAAGAAAAGAAAGTCAAGCCTGCAGAGACTTCTTAAATATTTATATATTTGGGCTCTCCTACTTTTGCTATTCTTGGTATCATGTAACTGCTATACGTAGAATTCTCAAATAGTCTGATGTATGATAAGAGATAATGTAACTCAATTTCAGCCATTGTGTAATCCAACAATGGCCTGCCAACATCCAGATAAATGATTAAAACCATCCTAAATTATCTAGCTTTCTGCTGACATAATAGATGATTTAAGCTACTTCAGCAAGTTCAAACAAGTTTGGCTGAGCCAATTCAAACTTGAAGAATCAATAACTCAACCCACAGAATCTTGAGATAAATTAATGATTTTTTAAAAAGCTTCTATGCTTTAGGGTTTTTTGTTATAACCCAAAGATAACTGACAGAAATAACTGGACATGTTTCATAATATATTTTAAACTAGATAATACAGATTTATCCAAAGCAATTGATCTGAAAGAACAAATCATTTTACTTGATATCTTTTTATATTTAATATTGATAAGATACAGAATAATCAAATAGAATCAGTAGAAGAAAATGGAGACAGAAAATAATCATTTCAGACCTTCACCCTGAAAGGGAGATATATTTTAAGAAGATAGTTGCATACCATGAGGAAGTGGAATGTATAAGATAATAGTATGTGTTAGCCAATTACAAGGACTTTGAACACTTAAAAATAAATTTCTAAGGGGTTTTTAGAATTGAAGCAATTTTATAAGAGATAAAGTCAGTATGAAAATATAAACAAGTTGTGTAGTGCAATCTGTCAAAAAGTTTAGTGATGAAATCAGTCAATTCGGTTTCAGAAGTAATTACTATGTCACTGCTACTTGCAAAGATTCATTCTGGGTAATGAAAGTACAAACACACCATCACTTTCCTTAAAGAGCCTGCTGTCTAGTAGGAGATTAGAAAATATATTTAGGAGATATTTACCTCAAAGAAAAGTTACACAATTCTTATTTGTTTCTTTGATTATTACAAGATAAACATCATCAGACAAGATTTGTAGCCAGAGTTGAACAGTCTAATGTATAGTGAGAGGCTAGAATCTCACTGCTAACAGGAACCTGAATGTGCAACAGAATTAAATTTTGATTTTTAATACTAACATCTGGTTACTTCTCCACTGACTCTGTGTTTAAAGGAAAAAAAACTGTCTGAGAGTTACTAAACCACTACTGCTACTTGGCCAGTTTGTTAGATATTAGATTTTATTTCTAGCATGTAAAGTGGACAAAGTCTAACAAGCCAGCCAAGCAACTTTAGGTAGAGTTAACTCTCTAATTCAGACTTGCACACTGATGTCTTAGTTTTTTCCAATGAAAAGTGCAAGTAAGAGACGTAGTCAAATGCCCTGCTTCAAGCCCAAGGGGGTTATCAATTAGGAAAAGATGGCTACAAACCCACAATCTTTAAAAAATAAATAAGTTAAATCGTTAATTATGAGGACACAATAGCAGATTACCTAGATCCTATCCTTTGTGGAATTCAAGGTTATCATTTTGTAAGTTGGTACCTCTAGGTGATCCTAGAAAACTTCTGGAAATACTATAGACAAACTATGGCTAATTTAGAAAAAAAAGTTTGGATACTCTTAATAACTTCACACCATGAAAAAATCATATCTGTTATTGTCTTCCATTAAGGCCTGAATTTATTTCTCATAACATGTGTTAAAATAAGGATTTCTTTATTTTAATGAGATAAAATGAGATATTAATAAATACCCTTGACTAAATGATAGGATTTATTTTACCTAATCATAATTCCAATTGAGCAATTACAGGGAGGTTTATATGTTAATTTATTAAAAGTTGTATTATAAACTTAAAACATAAAATTTTGCATATGTCTTTGATTGAAATAAATAAAACTAAGAATGTCTACTTAATGAATTAATGTACTTGGTATATTGACTATAACATTTCTGAATGGTTTGTTGCCCATTCTTAGAGACAGAATATTCAGCACCAGAAGTGCTCTGATATGTAAACAGGTCTGATTAGGATTCTTCTGATAGGATTTGACTGTCACACATGTGGAGATTTCCAATGTCCTTGAGCAACATCACAGAACTTGTCCAGCTTCAAAAGGGAGAGTAGTTTTGTGTAGATTTGGGGGACCTCACTTATTCATTTAAGATTCCCAAAGGGTACAAGCTAAGAGATTCCACACTGGGAAAACAAGGACCTTATCCTCTCCTAGTGAAAAATGAACTTTCCATTGTGGTCCCCAGATCATTGTAACACCAACATTTTACAAAGTCTATGGCTCCTTCTCCATGAGTTGCTATTGCCAATGAGTAGAAACTCTTCCAATTATCTTTGTTTTCCTTTCCTCAGTTCAAGGGCCTGATCTATCATGAGAATGCTAATACCAACTGCTCTATTCTGGAGAAAATTGTTTTATCAGATTAAGCAACTGTTCTTCAACAACAACTGAAATGATACATTTAGATGGTAGTATTTCAAGGCTAGAAGATGCTTCTTTTTTTTTTTTCCCAAGTAGAAGAGGTGAGGACATTGGTGGCTACTGTCCCTGAGGATGCCTTCTTGTAACTTCCCGTTAGTGAAAAAGCAGAGCTGGCAGTTGATTTAGTCATGTTCTCTTTGCAGCTGAATCTCTTTCTTAAAATGCAGGCATAAGAGAAGGTTCTGAGCCTTTGTGTGACCTTAGGCACAGATTGATATTTTAAACCCCACGCTTTCAGTAAAGCAAGAGTTTAGCGTCTTTTTATGATTCAGTACTATTCCATGATAAAATGACCTGTTATCTTTGTACCACATCTTCCTCCAGCTTAAGAGCAAAGAAGATTGTCGCTATCACCAAAGAGATAATGGCACACATAGATCTCTTTCCATAAATGGTTAACAAAACTTAAAGTCTTCATAGGATCCAAGATGAAGAGTAAAAGCAGTTGGTGTGTTCTCCTCTCTCCCCAGCATGATAATTTGTCACAGACATTGAGTCAACACCACTCTGACAAGAAAAGACGGTGAAACGGGTTAAGGGCATGGCTTTTACACACTTCGGACAATGACAGCCTTCTCACAATCTGTAGCTCAGCATTACCAGGAATAGCTTTCTGAAAGTGCAATGTGCCCCTTCAGTAGAAAACAGCAAAAATAACTGTCAAATGTTAAGTAGACAGTCATCTGGTTTTCGCGTAGTCTAGTTATAAAAAAGCCTCTGAGTCACCTCTGCTAAAATAGAAAGACAATTTCCAAATAGTAAGCTTTTGTTCACCAGTGCGTGACTGTAACTGTTAACAAAAAGAAAACTTTATTTTTGGCGTTACCAACCACCTTCTTCATATCCTATTCCAGCTCACTGGCAAATCTAATTACCTTCCTCCCATTTTGGTAGGGCTTCCTTATTTCCTTGACATACATATTTAATCCAAAACATTTAAAAATTATTATTTTACAATATCTACCTGTTTGAGAATGTTGAAATCGGTGCTAAGGATTGTTTCTAAAAGTCACTGCTGTCATTTCTGCTGCTATTCTTCCCTTCCCCTCATAGCTTATCTGCCACATATACCGAGTTGGTCCAACTCAACTTGGATTATATCTACAACCAAAGGAAGCCTTATAATCAAGTAGAATTCTGACATGACAGACCATCAAGCATCTTTCTTGATGTTTCATGAAGCCAAAAATGCTTTGTGCCCTTTGAAATTTGTAATGCATGATAAGAAATGGAATGTCTCTACCTCTATCTGCATTTAAAGGTCTTAGAGAGAAATAGAAGCATAGTAAGATAGACTACTTCATGTTAAAAGCTCTAATTATATGTCTTTGAAGCCTGGATCTCTCTAGAATAGGATTTCCTGAAGTTGGTACTATTGATATTCTAGGCACCGTTCCTGTTGGGGCGTGAGGGGCTTCTGGTGCGTTGTAGATGTTTAGCAACATCCCTGACTACTACTGTCTAGTTGCAAATAACATTCTCACCATATATAACAAAGATATCTCCAGACATTGTCATTTATTTCCTGAGTGTCAAAACAGAATCACTAGTTAAGAACCATTGCTATGGAATTTGAGTATTATTATATGGGGCTAATCGATGGAGAAAATTTGAGTAAAAAAAATGTTTTACTAATAATCACATTTCCCTCTAAATAAGATTGCATGACTCAGCAAAGTTTGCCTGAATGATTCCTCTCTACTGGAGCCCATGGTGTACCTGCCTTTCAGTGAACCTCCCAAACTAGCCTGGACACATCTATTCCATGTGCTGAAACACTGGGCTTCCAAATGATGTTTTCTTCATGACCAAATGCATGACCAAATTGCATATAAAAATGCTTGCAATAAAATGAGCAATGAATTTAAAATTACTACTACATGCTTAATCATCTACACTCTGTCAGAAAAATACAATAGTTCACATTGTTGAGACGCCCCCAATCTCTCCAGAAAAAAGGTAAGCTGTAAAAAGTATAGTAAGATAAGCTTCACATATCCAGCAACTTGAAATCTAAGAAGATTTTAACTTTTTTTTGCAATGTGCCCTATTTGTGTGCTGTCAAAATAGTTTTTTAAATCATTATGCTAGATGAAAATAGATACCTTTCTGATATGGAATGTTTCAAAGGTATAATCAATTAATCAGTCAGACATGTGAAAAAAAATAAGTTTGGAACATTTTTGTTCCTTGCATGTTTTTCTGACAACATGTTGGTTATTCTAAAATTTTAGGTTTTATTTTATACTGTTCTGAAAGTGTGTGTGTGCATGTGTATTTGGATCTGTGTGTATTTTAAGTTTTAAGTCCTAGACTTGGCTTTAAATGGACAATGGTAGGTTTACAAATGGGTAAACAGAATGGTTTCGGGTTATATAGATGATTTTTAGTTATACAGGAAAACTGAATTTTAAAAGGCCTAAGTTAGCTATGGTGGTTGGTCTTTTCTTCAGGAGATGTATTATACATTTTCACTTCCTGTAACTGAGTTGATTGATTCACTTTAGAAAAGACTGCAAACCAAAATACCTTGAAGACCTGGTGACATCAGTGGTTCTCAAAGCTGAGTCTCTGCTAGTTCAAAAAATCAAAAATAAAAACAACTTTCTGTGGGATGGATTCTGCCTGTTCTGCGTACTAACTGCCAATTTTTAAGGCTTTTAAACATATTTTTTAATGATGTTTTTAACTACAGATTCATTTTATAGTAATAATTATGTCCCATTTCTGTCTTAGTTTTAATTGTATATATCACTTGAACCATGTGGTTCCAGTCCTAATTTCATAAATTAGTTATTTATAGAAAGTACTATGTAATGTGATATAAAACATTTATTCAAAAATTATTTTTATATTACCAAGGCTTCTATGTTAGGTATAGTAATCAAATAATATAATAAAACACTTTAAAAAATTAATTGAATTAGAAAAACACCAACCATGGATTATTTTGACCCTCAGCAAAAGAATGAATGGAAAAAGTCAACTACAACTCTGATGTAAAAAAAAAAAACATCATCATCTAATAGTTCTGATTTTTTAAAATTTTTTTCTATTATTCTTGTTAGAAGTGCTAAAATTCTTATATTAAATTTTAAGGTAATTTTAATATGTATACTGAAAGCAGTATTTATTTTTATTCCACAGAAAATATGAACTATAAAGGTTTCTTTTAAGTCTTTGTAGGTATTCTGATTTTGTTTTAATGGGAAGAAAAGTATTTTCTTAACTCTTGATGATTAGAACAATAGCACACACTAGTAATAAATTACTCATAGGATGATTTGACCAAGGTCACTGAAGCAAAATTTTATAAAACTTCTAACCCTTGCTTTTTCTCAGAATGCAATAAAATTTAATTTATAATAAATGAAATATATGAACTCAACTTCAGGAATATAAAAATATCAACTGAAAGCCCCAGTTTATGTGGTAAGTTTCTTGCATGTAAAATGTCAGGGATGATTTCAAACTTACATTAGGTTATACTGCTACATGAATTCATTTTTTAAAAAAATGTTAAAGCCAAAATTTTAGATGGTAAATAATTAAGGGATGAGATGGCTATGATTCACTTGACACTGTAAAAAATTTAAATACCCTCAGAATACAGGCATATCATAGGATTTGAGCTTCTGACCTTCCACAGTATTATGTAAACACTTTGTTTCCTAGGCTATGCAGGGTTTTGTTTTTTTAAATAAGAACATGGAATTCTGTGTGTGTGTGTGTGTGTGTGTGTGTGTGTGTGTGCGCGCGCGCGTGCGCCCTGAGAACACTTAAGATATAGTCTCTTAGCAAATTTCAGGTATACAGTATTGTTAAGGATGATCACCATGCTGTACGTTAGATTCCTAGAACTTATTTCACTTCTAACTGAATGTTTGAACTCTTTCTCTCCCCATTTCTTCCACCTCCCATGCCCCGGCAACCACCATTCTATTCTCTGGTTCTTAGTTCAATTGCTTTAGATTATTAGATCATTATTAGTTTTTAGATTATTAGTTAGGTTTTAGATCTAACGTATAAGTGATATATGTAAATTGGATAAATGATCTTGACTCTGAACATAAAATTTCTAAAATTTATTTTTATTAGCAAAAGCTTGTTAATAATTTTAACAATTTTAAACCAAAAACATACTAGTCTTTTCATTTTAAAATGTTATGTTTCCAACAGTTTTGAGTTTATATTTTTGTGTTTTAAATTTTGGATAAGAAAAGTAATAAATCTATAGATAGGGGTGTGTGTGTGTGTGTGCCATGCAAGTCATTTGACTATGTTTATTATGAGGTTTTTGTTTTACTTATTGAATCATGTTCTTTATATATTCTGAAGTAATTCCTTTCTCATATACAGATATTATAAATGTCTTCTTTCAAACCCACAATTTGTTTTGAGAAACTAAAGATTGTTTTTAGTGAAGTTTACTGTGTCAGTCATTTTCTTTTTGATTAGTAGTTTTCTTCTCTTTTGAAGAAATCATTTTCTATCCCAAGTCATGTATATATTCCCCTTTATCTCTTCCTTTTTTTTTCTTTTAACTTTTTACATTTAACTCTGGTGTTTCTGAGCTTGATTTTCACGTAAGCTATGAGGTAGGAGTTCAAGTTTAGTTTTATATTATTTTTCAAATAACTAAGCACTATTAATTTCTTCATTTCCTCAGGGCACTTCAGTGGCATGCATATCACAACACAGATGCACATAAATTTCTAAACTTTCTATTCATTTTTGATGGTCAATTTATGTATCCTTGTGCAAATACTGGACTAGTGTATTCTTTATATTCTATAATGTAAGACCTCTAACTTACTCATCTTCTTTAACATGTCCTTGACTCTTCTTGTACTTTTGCATTTCAGTCTCTCTCTCTCTCTCTCTCTCTCTCTCTCTCTCTCTCTCTATATATATATATATATATATATATATATATATGCTAATATATATTTGTACATGCTTGTCCACTTTTAGTAGAAAACATTACCTGGAAATTCTATTAGTATTGCTTCCAATCTGTATCAGTTTGGGGAGAATGACGATCTTTGAAATAATGAGTCTTATAGCTATATACATGGTATATTCCTCTAATTATTTTAATTAGAACATCTTTCCAGTAATATTTGGTATGCTTTATTGGCAGGTATGGATGTAGAGGGAACTATTTCGTTGGGATTACTCCCAATTACCTAGTACGTAATGCTAATGAGAATGAAGTCTTTTTGAAAAGCCATTTTCTAATTTCATGTTGCCAGATATTGAAATAATTATTTTTCTATACTGACTGTGTATACCACAACATTGCTGAATTTACTTCCTAGCTGCAAATTTACCTGTCAATTTCTTTCACTTTTTCTGTTACATAATTGTGTTACCTGTAAAAGTTTTTCTTTCCAATATTTATATATTTTATTGCTTTTTTCTTTCTTATTATATTACATAAATCCTTTAGTGCCTAGTTGAATAGCAGCAAGTAGAACATACATTCTTACCTCATTTTAATCTTAAGGAAAAAGTTTTCAATATCTCCTCTTTACAATTGATTTTAAGGTAGATATTCTTTATCATATTAAGGAAGTTTCCATTTCATATTCATAATTCATAAATGGTTAAAAATTTTATCATTGAATTTTATCAAAAGTTTTTTGCTGCATCCTTTGAGATGATCTTACTCTTTTTTTTCTTTTATATTTTGTTAATGTGAGAAATTACATTGCCTGATTTGCAAACATTAAACCCATCTTATTTTTGTGCAGGATGATAAAACTTCACTATATATATAGACTGTTTAATGATTATGAGATTTCATTCTCTACATTTCATTTGAGATTTTTGCATCTATGTAAAAACTTTGCCTGTAATTTTCCTCTTTGGTAGGTTATATGGTATATAAAAATTGAGCAGAAATATGTTTTCTATTGTCAGTAAGACTGTTTCCTTTATTTCTAAATATTTTTATTACTTCCCTACTCTCAATTATTTATGTTATTTCATGTTGTGCTATATTTTGTGATAAGGATTTGAGTAAGCACCCACAGTTTTGACTTCTTTAAAGAATTTGGTGTATTCATCAAATTTGTTTACTTCTCATATCTAGTTAAATTATAAAACACTGTTTTGGTCCTCAAGTAAAAAAAAAAATCTAATTAGTTGTTTAAGTCATTAATCCATTGAATCTAAATATGGAATTCATTGTTAACGAAGACATACAAAACTATTATTATAAATGACGACATAGGGTGAATAAATTAATGATCACTGTATAATTCTCCAAATGTGATGCACTATGTATAAGAATTCATTTTGTATATATTGGCAAAGTCAACTTAATATGAGTGAAAAATGTATTTGAATTGAAAATGTTATAATTTCAAACTCATCATGAAAATTTCCCATTGTGGATAATAATTACAGTGCTCCTAAAACTCGCTGTGTAGAAGACCCTTCGGACCCTTCATAATTTCTTTATGCTACTTAGTTATAACTATCTTGTGCCTTCTTTCAATAACAAGATTTTATGATTCTAAACAGCAACTATAGTTGTTTTTTTTAACTGAAGTATAGTTGATGTACAATATTATATACGTTTCAGGTGTATGTCACTGTGTTTCACAATTTTTAAAGATTATATTCTATTTATAGTTACTATAAAATATATAATATTTGTGAAATATTGACTATATTCTCTGTGTTATACAATATATCCTTGTAGATTATTTATTTTATACATAGTAGTTTGCAACTCTTAATCACCTATCCCTATCTTTTCCCACCTTCTCTCTCCCCACCATCAGTTTGTTTTCTGTATCTGTGAATCTGTTTCTTTTTTGTTGTATCCACTGGTTTGTTTTATTTTTTACATTCCAGATATAAGTTATATCATGCAGTATTTGTCTTTCTCTGTCTGACTTATTTCACTTAGTAAAAGAGCCTCCAAGTCCATCCACGCTGCAAATGGCAAAATTTCATTCTTTGTTATTGCTGAGTAGTATTCTGTAGTGTGTGTGTGTGTGTGTGTGTGTGTGTGTCTGTATAACATCTTCTTTATCCATTTGTCTGTTGATAGACACTTGGGTTGCTTCCATATCTTGGCAATTGTATTGGCTGCCATGAACATTAAGGTGAATGTATCTTTCTGAAGTAATCTTTTTGCTTTTTTCAGATATACACCTAGGAGTGAAACTGCTAGGTCATATGGCAGTTCTACTTTTAGTTTTTTGAGGAATCTCCATGCTGTTTTCCATAATGGCTGCACCAACTTACATTTCCACCAACAGTGTACAAGGGTTCCCTTTTCTCTACATCCTCACCATCATTTGTTATTTGTGTTCTTTTTGATGATAGCCATTCTGACAGGTGTGGGGTGATACCTCATTGTGGTTCTGATTTGCATTTCTCTGATGATTAAGGATGCTGAGTATCTTTTCATGTGCCTGTTGGTCATCTGTATCTCTCCTTTGGAAAAATGTCTATTCAGGTCTTCTGCCCACTTCTTAATTGGGGTTTTGGATTTGTGCCTTTGAGTTTTGCGAGCTGTTATATATTTTGGAAATGAACCCCTTATCTGTCATATCGTTTGAAAATATTTTTTCCCATTCAGTAAGTTGTCTATTCATTTTGTTGATGGTTTTCTTTGCTGTACAAAGGTTAACTTTGATTAGGTCCCATTTATTTATTTTTGCTTTTATTTCCTTCGTTTAAGGAGATAAATCCAAAAATATATTGCTACAATTTATGTCAAAGAATATTCCATCTATATTTTCTTTTAGGAGTTTTATGGTTTCTGGTCTTACATTTAGGTCTTTAATCCATTTTGAGTTTATTTTTGTATATGGTTCTAATTTCATTCTTTTACACGTAGATGCCCAGATTTTCCAGCATCAATTATTGAAGTGACTATCTTTTCTCCATTGTATATTCCTGCTTCCTTTGTCATAGATTAATTGACCCCAAGGGCATTTTTTTTCTGGGCCCTCTATTCTGTTCCTTTGATCTATTTGTTTATTTTTGTGCCAGTATTATGCTCTTTTGATGACTATAGCTTTGTAATATCTGAAGTCAGAGAGCATAATTTCTCCAGGTCTGTTCTTTCTCAAGAATGTTTTGGCTATTTAAGGTCTATTATGAACCCATACAAATTTTAGGATTATTTGTTCTATTTCTGTGAAAAATGTCCTTGGTGTTTTTATAGGAATTGCAATGAATCCATAAATTGCCTTGGGTAGTTTGGTCATTTAAAAAATATTAATTCTTCCAATTCACGAATATAGTATAGTATAGTGCCACTGATGAAATAAATTGTATATGACACAAATAGATGGATGGACATACTGTGTTTTTCTTGTTGTTTCATTCTTTTAAGTAAATGATATATTTTACACTGTGAATTTACCTGTCTCTGTTGATTTCACATTATATCTGATCTTAGTTACACATTTTTCCACTTTGTATCTTGTCATGATGAAGATCATCAAGGTCTGTGTTCATGATTTAGCCTAATAACCTTCTTGAAGTGTTTATGACATTACTAGGAAGACTATACATTTATGTTTGATCAGGAGTGTCCTACTCTATGACTCTTGTCTTGAAATTATTTTTTAATGTATCTCCTTTATGCTCTTAAAATTATCAATTGTTTTAACATTCCTAAAAAATGACTTACTTTGTAATACAATGTATTATCACACTAACTGTACCCACTTCTAGAATGTACACTAAAAAATATTAGATCTTTTCATCATTTCTCTCATTGGTGAATTTCTTTACTAATTAGTCTACATTAAAAATTCTGAAAGAAAAACAAGCTATTCCACTACATCACATTTTCTGGATACCCTTATTTCCTTGCTTTTCCACCATATTCAACTAATGGTGGACAATACGGATTATGAAAAATTGCCTGCTCAAGCCATTCACATTGAAAGCTTCTAAACCAGATAATAATGAAAGCCATAAAACATTGTACAGTCAGCCGTCCACATCCATGAATTATGCATCCGTAGATTCAACCAACCACAGGTCAAAAATATTTGAAAAAATTTCCATTAAGTTTCAAAAAACCAAAAACTCACTCCTCAAACCAACAACTATTTACAGAGCATTGACATTCCATTAAGTATTATAAGTATTCTAGAGATGATTAAAAGTGTACAGGAGGATGTGCATAGGTTACATGAAAATATCACACCATTTTATATAAATGGACATGAATATCAGTACATTCTGATATCCACTGAGGGTCCTAGAAAAAAATCCCACATGGATACTGAGGGAAGACTACAGATTGTTACCATGATAAACTCTTATTATGCAAAACCTATTGTGTTCTCACTGAGATCCCTCGTTTACACAGGTTCAGATCTCTCTCCTATTCCCTTCAGCAGCTCTTTCACATCTCTACAGATCATCCCAGACATGCTCCTCACCTCTAAGGGACACCTACCACCCTTGCAGTTACAGACTAGTAACAAATCTATGATCTCCCTTACAGTAACTTACTTACTAATACACGTAGCTTTACACTACAAGAATCTTCTTTTGTTGCTTCAGAAAAAAAAATATTATTATACTTGCATTCATTGTTTAGAAATATGTGGTTTGGTTCTCTGTCTAAACAACAATTAATATCTGAACATACTGAAAAATCAACAAATCTTGGATGCGTGAGAGAGATGAGAATACAAGGCAAACCACTTTTCCCATCTTTGGAGACATAGACAAGTGAATGCAGAGAGTCACAGTTTACTGGAGCAGAGACTCACAAGCGGAAACCTCCATGGGAACAGGTACTGAAGTAGGAAAATTGTCACTGTAATTGATGAACTGCTGGATGCTCAGTATGGAAAATTTTAAGAGTTAAAAGTTCCAGGGGAACCTATTCATAAGGGAGCCCCCACAGTTTTGTAAGTTTTACCACCATGAGCTCAACCACGTTATTATAGCAAATAGAGAAAAATCATCTTCTGTCTGAAAGGGCCAGAGGAAAAGGGACAAATTTAAATTATACCATAGTATTCTGTTCTTCACAAGAACTTCCATCAGGAATAACTAATTAACTAGACCCTAACTTGCTGAGATATTATCAGAAACTAAATTACCTAGGAAAACAGAAATACCCAACTCCACTCATCTCTAGCCTTCCAAGTGGGAGAAGGGAGATACCTAATTCCAGTCAACTCAAGCCATCCTGTCACATCTAAGGGGGAGGGAAAAAAAGGGAAACACTGTAAAGTTCACAGTCCAGAGGCATAGGCTCATTTAAAGACTGAAACCTAATCACAAGACTACAGAGAACATCCCCTCCACCATACCTTACAACCGCATTACAAATGGCTTATTTATAGAAGACACTTTTACCTGGTACATCATGTCTGCCTATTAAAAAAAAAAATTACAAAGTGTGAAAATACCGAAACACCGTTTGAAGAGACAGAGCAAGCATCAGAACCAGAAATGACAGGGATGCTGAAATAATCTGACCAAAATTTTAAAACAACTGTGATTAATAAGCTAAAGACTCCAATCTATAAAGTAGACAGCATGCAACAAGAGATGGGCAATGTAAGCAGAGGTAACAATTTTAAGAAAGAAACAGAAGGAAATGCTAGAAATTAAAAAACACTGTAACAAAAATGAAGAATGCCTTTGATGAGCTAATTAGTAGACTGGACATTGCTGAGAAAAGGATCTCTGAAACGGAGGATATCACATAGAAATCTACAAACTTGAAAAGCAAAGAGAATAAAGACTGAAAAAACAGAACAGAACACTTGAAGACTGTAGGACAGCTACAAAAGGTATAACATTATGTGTATGGGAATATCAATCAGGAGAAATAAGAGAAAAAAAGAAATACTGAAGCAAAAATGGGAATTTTCTCAGATTAAGGCTAGAAATCAAACAATAGATTGAGGAGATCAGAGAACCCCAAGAAGGTAAATGCCAGGAAAACAAAATGCATGTATATCATTTTCAAACTACAAAAATTAAAAATAAAGATAAAATCCTTAAATAAGCCAGAGGAAAAAAAATATCTTACTATAGAGGAACAAAGAATTATATCCAACTTCTCTTTGGAAACCATACCAGTAAGAAGAGAATGGAAGGAGATATTTGAACTGTTGAGACAGAGAAAAAAACACCAATATAGAATTCTGTAACTCATGAAATTATCCTTCAAAGGTAAAAAAGAAATAAAATAGCCTATCAGACACACAAAAATTGAGGGAACTTGTTGCCAGTAGGCCTGCCTTCTGAAAAAAAAAAAAAACTTAAAACATTTTTTTTAGAGAGAAAGAAAATAATATGGGTCAGAAACTCACACTTATTTAAAAAATAAAGAAAATCATGAAAAAAATAAGTAAAAGTAAATAAAATCTTATTTTTCTTATTCTTAATTTATCTAACTGATAACCATTTATTCAATATAATATTCACAGTAATATATCCTGTTTATACACAACACACAACATTCATATACATACATACTTATGTATTACCAATATATAAGTAAAATGGCTGACAGCAATAATACCAGGGAAGGAAGGATGGAAGCAGGATTATTTTGTTATTTTTTACATACTCATACTCCCCTTCAAGAGGTATAGTGCTATTTTAAAGTGGGCTTTAATCAGTAATAAATGTATTTTGCAAGTCTAGGACAACCATTAAAAAAGTTAAAAAACAGAAATACAGCTGGTATACTAAGAGAGGAAAGAAAATGGAATAATATAAAAAGCTTAATTTAGAAAACAAAGGCAAAAATATATATGAAAAGGAAAAAAGAACAAGGGCAAAAAATAGAAAACAGTAACAAATTGGTAGGTCTGAATTCCACTACATAAAGAATTGGTTATAATATCAAATATCTAAAGATGTATTAAAAGGCAGAGGAGGAGAGTATAGCTCAAGTGGTAGAGCACATGCTTAGCATGCATGAGGTCCTGGGTTCAATCCCTACTACCTCCTCTAAGAATAAATAAATACCAAATAAACTTAATTACCTCCCCCCACCAAAAAATAAATAAATAAACTTAAAAAAATTTAAAAATTAAATACAAGGCAGAGATTGCTGGAGTGGATCCAAAAACAAGACCCACTTTGGATATAAAGATACATAAAGATTAAAAATAAAAGGATGGAGGAAAATATAACATGTTAACACTAATCAAAATAAAGCAGGAGGAACTATGTTAATTTGAGACAGAATAGACTTCAAATTAAGGTAAGTTATCAGGGATAACATAAAGTTGGGTATTACATAAAGATAAAGGTATCAGTTAACCAAGAAATATCACAATTCTTAACTTGCATATACCTACCAACAGAGCATCAACCTATGTGAGACAAAACTGGTAGAACTGCCAGGAGAAATAGATGAATCCATTACAGCACAATACACATTCCTCTCAATCTCACATGGAACACGCACCAAAATGGACCAAATTCTGGGCCACAAAACACATCTTACATATTAAAAAATATATATAAATTACATAAGGTCTGCTATCATAACAAAATGTAATTAAACTAGATATCAGTAATAAGGGTAAAGGAAAATTTCAAAAATTGTGGAGATTAAACAACTTTTCTAAATCACACATGTCAAAAATGAACCACTAAAATTTTTTTCAATATTTTTAATGAAATGAAAATAAAAACAGTGGCCTGGATCAACATAGGAGTAGGAAGATCCTAAACTTACCTCCTCCCACAGACACACCATAACTACAACTACAAACATAACAACTATCTATACAGGCCTACCTCAGGGAAAAAAAAAAAAAACTCAAATAAACAATCTAACATTACACCAAATACAAACAGGAAAACAAAAACAAAAACAAAAAGCCCAAAGTTGATAAAAGAAGGAAATAATAAAGATCAGAGTGGAAACGTATTAAATAGAGCCAAAAAAATAGAAAAGATCAATGAAACTAAGAGCTATTTCTTTGAAAAGATAAACAAAATTGATAAAACTCTAGCCAGATTCATCAAGAAAAAAGAAGTCCCAAACAATTTAAAATTAAAGAGGAAAAGTTACAACTGACACCACAGAAATACAAAGGACCATACGGTATTACTATTAACAATTATAAGCCAACAACTTGGACAACCTGGAAGAAACAAATAAACTCATAAAACCACAATCTTTCAAGACTGAATTATGAAGAATTAGAAAATCTTAATAGACTAGTAATTAAGTAAGTCAATAATCAAAAAACTCCCAACAGATAAAAACTTAGGACCAGATGACTTTACAGATGAGTTCTACCACATATTTGAAGAATTAATGAGTTAAATATAAAAAGTTGCCTATCCTCAAATTATTCCAAAAAAAAAAAAAAAAAGATTAAAGAGAAAGGAATGCTTCCAAAACCCTGAAACCAAGGCCAATAAAGCCACAATCCCTGATGAACATAGATGCAAAACTCCTCTATAAAGTATTACCAAATTGAGTTCAATAATACTTTACAAGGACCAGACACCATGACCAAGCAGGATTTATTCCAAGGTAGAGGACTGGTTCAATAGTCACAAATTAATCAATGTGATAAACAATATTAACAAAATGAAGGTTCAAATTTAAATAATCATCTCAATAGATGCAAAAAAAGTATTTGACAAAAGTCAATATCCATTTATGACCAAAAGTTCTCAAAAAGTGGGTATAGAGGGATCATACCTTGACATAATAAAGGCCATATATGACCAAACCACAGCTAAAACAGCTAAACAACATACATAATAGTGAAAAGCTAGACTTTCCTCTAAGACTAGGACAAGACAAAGATGCCTACTAACATCATTTTTACTCAACATAGTATTGGAAGTCTTAGTCACAGCAATCATAAAAGAAATAAGAGATTTTAAATGTCCAAAATGGAAAGAAATAAAACTGTCGCAATTTGCAGATGACATGATACTACATATATAAACCCCTAAAAACTCCATCAAAAAACCATTAGAACTCATAAATGCATTCAGTAAAGTTGAAGGATACAAAGAATAAACTGATATCTATTGCGGTTCTATACAGTAATAGCAAACTATCAGAAAGAAAAATCAATCAAACAATCTCATTTACAATTAAATAAAAAAGAATAAAATACCTAGGGATAAATTTAACCAAAGAAATGAAAAACCTGTACTCTGATAACTATAAGAAATGGAAAGAAATTGAAGACATAAGTAAATAAAAATGTATATTATGCTTATAGACCAGAAAATTAATTTTGTTAAAATGTCAATTTTAACTACCCAAAGCAATCTGCAAATTCAATATATTCTATATCTTAATACTAATGGCATTTTCCACAAAACTAGAACAAAGTCCTAAAATTTGTCTGGAACCATGAAAGACCCTGAAGAGCCAAAGCAACCTTAAGAGAACAAAACTGGAGGTCTCATGCTTCCTGATTTCAAAGTATACTACAAGACTATAATAATCAAAACTGTATGGTAGTGGCACAAAACAGAGACATAGATCAATAGAACAGAATTTGGAGAGCAGAAGAAACCTATGCTTACTTATTTAATTAATTTATGTCAAAGGAGCCAAGAATACACAGTGAGGGAAAGACAGTCTCTTTAATAAGTGGTATCAAGAAAACTGGCCAGCTACATGCTAAAGAATAAAACAGGAAAACTTTTCTTACACCATATACTAAAATAAACTCAAAATGGAATAAACACTAAATGTAAGATCAAAAAGCATAAATCTCCTAGAAGGAAACTTATTCAGAACACTCTTTTACATTGGTCTTAGCATTATTTTTTCTTCAGTTACCTCCTCAGGCAAGGCAACAAAACATCTCTACATCCAATTAAAAACTACGCACAGTAAAGGAAACTATTAACAGAACAAAAAGGCAACTTACTGAGTGGAAGAAGATATTTGTAAATGATATATCCAATAAGTAGTTAATATCTGAAATATATAAACCACTCACAACTTAATATCAGAAAATAAAGAATTTGACTTAAAAAATGGGCAGAAGACCTGAAAAGACAGTTTTCCAAGGAAGACATACAGATGGCCAAGAGACCCTTGAAAAGATACTCAACAACACTAATTATCAGGGAAATGCAAATTGAAGCCATAATGAGTTATCACATCACAACTGTCAGAATGTCTTTTATCTAAAAGACAACAAATAACAAATGCTGGTAAAACATGGAGGAAAGGGAACACTTGTGCACTTCTGGTGGGTATGTAAATAGGCGTAGCCACTATGGAAAACAACATGGAGGTTTCTCAAAAAATTAAAAATAGAACTACCATACAATCCAACAATGCCACTTCTGGTATGCTTTCCAAACAATACAAAAACACTAATTTGAAAAGATACATACACTTCAATATTTATTGCTTTATTATTTACAACAGCCATATTTGGAAGCAAACTAAGTGTCTATAGATAGATGAACAAATAAATATACGATGGAATGTTACTCAGCCATTAAAAGAATGCAGTCTTGCCATTTACAACATGAATGAACCTAGATGTTATTATGTAAGTGAAATAAGCCAGACCAGAAAGACAAATGTCATATGATATCACTTATATGTGTAAATTTAAAAGTAAAACAAACACAAAAACAAATAGAAAAAGACTTTTAGATACAACAATTGTTCAGCAGAGGGGAGGGTAGGTGAGGGATGTCAAAGCAGATAAAGGGGATTAAGAGGTACAAACTTCCAGTTACAAAATAAATAAGTCAGAGTTATAGTATAGCATAGGGAATATAGTCAATAATATTGCAATAGCTTTGCATGGTCACAGATAGTTACTAGACTTATTGTGGTGATATTTTCATGATAAATATAAATGTTGAATCACTATGTTGTATACCTGAAACTAATATAATATTGTATGTAAACTATACTTCAATGAAAAATTCAGTTAAAAGAAAAATGGTTCCATTTATATAAAATGATTCCATTTACATAAAACTCAGATACATGCAAAATAATCTACAATGAGAAGAAGTAGTGGTTGCCTGGAGATTGGGTGAGAGGGGTTGAAAGGAAATAATTACAAAGGATGAGGATAAAGCTTTTAAGGTGATGAATACAATCATTATTTTCATTGAGGTGATAGTTTTACATATGTATTCATACATGTACATCAGCTACTCATCAATAAAGCTTTTATGAAAAAGTATTTAAAGGTGAAAATGAAAACACGACTTTCGAAAGGTGCGGGAAAAAGTGAAAGCAGTGCTTAATGGGAAGTTTATAATATTGAATGCATTTATTAGAAAAGGAAAAGCCCTAAAATCAATAATCTAAATTTCCACCTTATGAGACTAGAGAAACAAGAGCAAATTAAATGCAAAGTAAGCAGAAGGAATAAAAAGTACAAATTAAAACAGAAAAAATTAAATTGGAAATAGGAAATCAATAGAGAAAAATCAATGATACCCAAACTAATTCTTTTTAGAGATTAATAAAATGATAAGCCTCTAGCCCTGCTAACCAAGAAGAAAAGAGAAAATACAAATTAATAATATCAGTTTTGAAATAGGGAACAATACAGATCCCAAAACATTAAAAGCATAAATACAAAGTATTATGAAGAACTCAGTGCCCATGAATTTGATAACCTGGATGAAAACAATCAATTCTTTGAAAGACACAATCTCCCAAAACTCATAAAAGAAGAAACAATCTGAATGGGCATGTATCTATTAAAATACTTAATCACTAATTAGTTGCCTTCCAAATCCAAAAGCATCAGGCCCAGATGGGTAAACTGGAGAATTCTACCAAACATTTAAGGAAGAAATTGTACCAGTTCTGTTCAACCTCCTTCAGAAGCTAGAAGGGAAAGGATACTTCCTAACTGATTCTATGAGGTCATCATTACTGTCATGAAACACAGCAAACATTCTGCCCTCCCCCCCCCCCCAAAAAAACCTATAGACCAGTATCTCTCATGAATATAAACACACATTTTTTCAACAAAATAATAATAAATTGAATCCAACAATATACAAATACTTATAAAACTCTCCAATTCGGATTTGTACCAGGAATGCAAGACTTGCTCAACATTTAAAATCGATTAATGTAATCACATCAGTAGGCTAAATATGATCATATCAATAGACACAAAGAAAAAATGTTTTGTTGGACAAAATACAGCATTCATGATAATAGCTTTCAATAAACCAGTAATAGAGGGAAACTTCCACAACTTGATCAAGAATATCTACCAACAACTGTAGCTAACATTATACATGATGATTAGAAACTTGAAGCTTTTTCCCTAAGAGTCAGGTATAAGGATAGGCTATCTCCTTTCACCACTCCTTTTCAACACTATCCTAGAAGTTGTACCTAATGCAATAAGAAAGGCAGATAAAAGGTATACCAATTGGGAAGAAAGAAATGAAACTGCCTTTGGTTATAGATTATATGATAATCTACATAGAAATTCTGAAAGAAACGAATAAGCAAAGCACTCCTGGAACTAGTAACTGATTGTAGCATGTTGCAGAATACAAGGTTAATACAAAAAAGCCAATTGCTTTTTTGTATATCCACAATAAACAAGTGGAATTTGAAATTACTAATACGATTTACATTAGCACTCACAAATGAAACACGTAGGTACAAATCTCACATTTATGTACAATATCTACATGAAGGAAAATACAAAACTCTGCTGAACATCAAAAAAGAACTAAACAAGGGAGGGATAGTCCATGTTCATAGATTGAAAAATAACGTCAAGACGTAAATTCTCCAAATTTAACTTACAGACCCAAAGCAATAACAAGCAAAATCCCAGCAAGTTAATTTGTGTCGGTACTGACAAACTGTTTCTAAAGTCTATAGAGGCAAATATTAAGAAGAGTCAATACAATATTTAAGAGGAACAGTGTTGGGATACCAACACTATCAAGTTTACTATAAAGCCACAGCAATGAAGACAGTGTAGTGTCAGAGAAAGCACAGAAATATAGCTGAGCTAAACGGAGTAGAGAGCCCAGAAACAGACCTATACTAAGTATAGTCCACTGATCCGTGACAAAGAAGCAAAGGCAATATAATGGAGCACTGACAGTCTTTTCAACAAATGGTCATGAGAAGTGGTCACCCACATTAAAAAAAAAAAAGAATGTAGACACAGACCTTACACTTTCCAACAAAAATTAACTCAAAATATGTATCACAGAGCAAAATGTAAAAAACAAAATTAATAAATTCCTAAATTTAACAAAAGAGAAAACCTAGATGACGTTGGGTATGACTACGTTTTTAGGTATAGTAACAAAGACAGGTTTCATGAAATAAAGAATTAATAAATTAGACCTCATTAAAACTTCTACTCTGTGAAAGACAAGGTCAAGAGAATGAAAAGATAAGCCACAGACTGGGAGAAAATATTTTTAAAAGATTCATCTGATAAAGGCTTGTTATACAAAACATACAAAGAGCTCTTAAAATTCAGTAAGAAAACAACCAACCTCAGTAAAAAAATGGCCAAATACCTTTGCAGACACCACGCTAAAGGAGATTTCCACATAGCAAATATGTATATGAAAAGATGTTTTATGTTATATGTCATCAGAGGAATGCAAATTAAAACAAGAATGAAATACAACTACACTCCTATTACAATGGCCAAAATCCAGAACATTGACACCACAAAATGCTTATTTCATGTAGACTCATAAAACTCTCATTTATTGCTGATGAGAATGCAAAATGGAATAGCCACTTTGCAAGACAGCTTCCTGGTTTCTTACAAATGTAAACACATTCTTACCACACAATCTAGCAATCTTTCTCCTTAGTTTAACCAAAAGGAGCTGAAAACGTACATCAACATGAAGACCTGAAAGTGGAAGTTTTACAATGGCTTTATTCAAGACTGTCAAAACTTGGAAGCAACTAAGATAGCCTTCAGGTGGTGAACAGATGTCTGTGGTACACCTAGATAATGGATTATTTTCAGCACTAAAAAGAACAAGCAATCAAGCCTTGAAAAGACATGGAGAAATTTTAAATGCATATTTCAAAGTGAAAGAAGCCTGTCTGAGAAGGCTATATATATATACTGTATGATTCTAACTATATCACATTCTATAAAAGGCAAAATTATGGAGACGATTAAAAGATCAGAAGTTGCCATGAATGTGTGAATGTCAGAGGGGGTGGCTGTTGAAAAGGGAGAGCAGAGTAGTTTTAGGGCAATGAAAATATTCTGTATGAGACTATAATTATGAATACCCGTCATTTCACGTTTGTCAAAATGCACAGAATATACAACACCAAGAATGAATTCTAATTTAAACTGTGGACTTTGGATGACTACGATGTGTTAATATAAGCTCATCAATTGTAAACAACGTATCACTCTGGTGGGAGATGTTGACACCAGGGAAGGCTATGCATGTATGGGGACAGGGGACTTCACGGGAAATCTTTATACCTTCTCAATTTTACTGTAAACCTAAAACTTTCCTCCCAAATATAAAGTCATTTAAAAATACGTTGTGCCATGTAGTCACCTGCCAATGGGTACCTTGTTTAGGAAAATTGTTTACTTTGAAGGAGACTGGAAATCAAAGATTGCCATGCTCTTTTTCTCTCTTCCTCTTTTTTTTTTTTTTTTTTGGTTGAAGTATAGTTGATTTATAAACTATTCTCTACTCTAACATAGTACATGAAAAGAGGCAGTAGTATGATGCTCAAACTATTCAATATTGGTTAAAAAACTGCACGCTAATATGTTGCCTATGGATTCTGTTACTTTGATAAAATTTATGGAAAGCAAACAGAAAATTACTTTGAATAAGACTTCCCAAGAACAAAGGCCTGCATACATGTGGGTCTACCATAGACTGCTAGGAGTACCTTTAAGGATTTGAAATGATCCTGGCTATTAAGATAATTATTCCATTTTGACTGAAAAATATTAATTTCTTTGAAACATGAATTTATTATGTTTGTTCCATAATGAATCAGATTATTCCTTTTATTATGGCAATTATATAAATGAGCTAAAAGTACCCTGTATTTCAGACTTAACATATCCCTTAAACTCAAAAGTTATTATTTGATTAAAAATTATAACCACTAATTACAAAGTAAAGTGTTAATAAAAATGGAGAAAGGTGGTGATAAAGACATTCTTGGCTGAATACATCATCTGAATATGATGGACTGTAAATTGATAATTCTTGGAAAGGTTTCTGAAGTGAATGTTGGAAATGATGCAATCACACAAAACTATTTTTATATATCATGTAATAAACCCATTATCTTATCGCAAAGTCTTGTACAAGTATACAGTTATATTCACATATCCAGGCCAAAGGGGACATTATTGCTTAGTAAAGAATTTCAATTCCTTTGAATTTTTCTCTGCATATTCCTAAAGGAACAATAGGCTTGTTCGGGAATTTATTTCATGTGGTTAAAATAGGACTTATTATAATATCTGCTGCACTGCCTAATTGTAGAAACAGTCTCATTATTCTTTTCTTTTTTAACCTGACTTCTTCCAGGAAATGATAAAAATGTAGACTCTGGCAAGTCTATTTGTGCTGTCTTCTGTGGGTGGGTATTAACGGCTGAAACAAAAAAAATCCTACCTGGGGAAGTCAAGCCTGAAAAGAAACAGTTAACACAGAGAAAGAAATTAAAAAATTGTGGTTGAGTAGAGGGTATATATATGGGTAATAATAAAGGGAAAGGGTGCCATCATTTTTTTTCTGAGAAAATATCTCAGAAAATAATAACAACAACAACAACAATAATAATCCTCCTAGATCTTTTCAGCTGTGAAAAAACCTTTCCATGCAACCATTTTTGTTTATTGTTGTTGTTGTTATTTTTACCCCCGAGAAGAAGAACAGAATTGAAGCCAAAATATAAGATTTGTTGAAGGTCTATATGTAGGTGATTTAAATCAATGAAATCAACAAACAACTCTTGAGAACACAACTTTATTATAATAGATTAGAATTATGCTTTTTAGTCATATTCTTACATTGGTTCTTTTGTGGTCTTGAGACACATTCTGCCCCTGAAACTGAATGCCTCATAGAGATAAGAAGCCTACACCTGACTATTACTTTTCTGTGAACCAAGGTGGCATCCTGTTAAGGCAACTACCTAGGTGTGATGTGGAGGAATTAGAGAGGTTTCTTTTCACAATCCTTCGAGATCCAGTATTTAAGCAAAGTATGAAATAAAACCCTAGAGTTTCCTGATGACATTGTATTTCTATAAAATTTTACAAATACACTCACTTCCTATACTTATCTCATTTTAAACTGATTAAAAAAGGTGTTTCTTGACTGACATCTTCTATAGGTCAAACTAGGAGTAGCAATATATTACGGTAAAAATGACTGACTTTGAACATTAAATATATTTAACTATAGACTGAAGAAAAAGGAAACAAGGATAAGGACTCTAATAGTATGTATATTACATGTCTAGCAATGAAGAAATATTACAACTAATGTAAACATGAGAAAAAGGAAGACGTTGAAAGCCTGATAAAATCTGTACATTTGACCCCTAGCTACTTGCTGATAATCAATTAAAACTGATGAATCAAAGACAGGGATTTGAAATCATACAGAAGTAAAAAAAACATTACACTACCATAATACAAGGGAGTATTGGGTCGTTTGGAGAAGACAGCAAGGGGAGTTGTATAGAATTATTTACCATATAGTTGTAGTATTGCTCAGAGTATGGAATAGATAGTATCAAAATATAGACAAAACTAAAGATATTGTTTAAAAACCATCAATATGAATTCTGGTTCTAGAACAAAATGGCATAAAATTACTGTTCCCAGCTTTTCCCTCTAAATACTCTGGAAATTATTCAGCAGATCATAGTAGAGGACTCTGAGATCTGAAAAGAAGGTAGACTGACTAGAGACAAAGACTTGAGTAAGAAAAACGTGCTATTTCCTGAGTTTTCTGTTTCCCATAAAATTTCCAATTGTGTGTCAGAGGGGCCTGCCACCTGGTAAATGCAGCAGGTATAAATAAAACACCTCCAAAAAGCATTCTCTTTCCGGCAAAAGGACTTAGAAACAGGACGCCTAACAGAGACCTAATGGGGAGCCCCCAAACTCACTCTGAACTAAGGTTCCATCAGGTGGTCCTGGTCACTGGTAACAATGACAGCAGTAAAAACTCAGGCGAATCCCTGCACCACAACTGTTACACTGGTAAATGCCCCAACCTGTCCACAGCAACATTGGCAGTGATGCCCTGTGTCTCCTGGCAGTCCATCCAGCAGAATAAAGAGACCCCACCTCAGTGGGTTTGCCCTAAATCCCCTTGAAAGTTGCCCAGTAAAAGTAAATGGTCCAGGGGAGCACCTTCTGCCTCTGTAAACATCATTAAAAGGACTCAGGAAAAAAGTGTCTATACTACTAGAAGAGTGAAGTAGACCAGAATATCCTTGCAAGGACTCAGAAAACTCAACTGTCCTGGAACTAGAGCCCAGCAAAGTAGAAAAGTGTGTCTATGCCAAATCTGAACAAAATAAATGAATGACAAAATAGAAGTAAATAGGATTAAAAGTTTCCCAAGGTAATAAAAAAAAATCCAAGACACAACTGAAAATCACTCAATATAGCAACACCCAGAAAAGCCAGAATTTAAGGTAAAAAAGATTAACTAATGCCAATGTAGAGATAAATCAGATATTGGAATTATCTGACAAAGTTTTTAAAGTGACTTTCGTAAAACTGCTGCAAAATCAGCTGAAAATTGAGAAGCAGAATAAACCATAATTAGGAAAATTCCAAATAAATCCACACCAAGAAAAATCATAAGTAAATTTTGTAAAACTAAAGAAAAAATCCTAAAAGCAGCCAAGAGAAATAATCCATTCTTTATAAAGAATACCGGTTAGAATGACAACAGATTTCTGTGTGAGTCCATGGAGACAAGAAGACAGTAGCATAACATATTCCTTTTTTGACCCCCAAGTTTTTTATTTAACCAGTTAACATCTTTTACCATAGTTACAAACTTTTTTTTTTTTTTTTGCTAATGGTGAGAAATTTTCGTATCTACTCTTGCGGTATTTTCAAATGATGAAAGAGAGAAATTGTCAAACTCAAAACTATCCTTTAGGAACAAAATATAAATAAAGGCATTGTCAAGCAAAGTAAAGCTAAATGAATCTTTTCTTACCAGATTAAACATAAAGAATACCTAAAAAGAGCTTTCATAACAGAAAGAAAATGATAGCAGAATGAGTCTGGGCTCTTCAGAATGCAAAGTAGAACAATAGATAGATAAAAATAGAAGTAACAAAGTAGAATATCATTATTAATTTTTAAACTTATAATTTGTAATTGAAGCCAAATTTAAACACCATCAGATGTACTTCTCAATGTATGTAGAGGAAATAGTTATAGAACATTTTAAAAGATCTGATAGTAAAGAGACCTAAATAAAAGTGGGATTTCTACACTTCACCCAAAGTGGTAAGACATTAACACCAACAGGCTGTGATAAGATAGGTGTGTGTGTGTGTGTGTGTATGTATGTATGTATGTGTGTGTATATATATATATATATATATATATATATATATATATATATATATATAGTAATATCTATATCAACCCCTAAGAAAATGATACAAAACAAAATACTAGAAACATTATAAATAAAATGAAAATATTCAAGTCATCTACAGAAAGCAAAGAGAAATGAAACAAAAATTAGAAACTTAGAAAAAAACAAAAAACTAATAATAAAGAGTTTCTCTGAAACTCTAATAGAATAATTAGTCTAAATGTAAATGTTTAAAGACACCAAACAGAAGACAGAGATGAGCAGAGTACAGAAAACAGGCAATTATTTTCTGGGTATAAAAAACGTATTTCAAACTTAACAATGTATATTGGAAGTAAAAGAATGTAATAAGCTATAGCATGCAAAAATTAAGAAGAGTAAGAGTAACTATAATATCAGCTAATGAAAAGTTCAAATGAAAAACTACTAGAAACGAAGTGGGACATTACATAATAATAAAAGCATCTATGTATTAAAAAGATACAGTAAGTCTAAATACGTACATATCAAAGACTAGAATTTCAAAACACATAAAATAAAAACCGATAGACTTGAAGTATATACAATATCATATTTAGAGTTGAGAACTTCAACAACACACTCTCAGATTTTGCTAGAAATATACAAAATCAATAAGGATATAGAAGTGAGTATCATCAGACAACAGGATCTAACAGATATTATAAATTACACTATCCATCAGCAAAATACATATTCTTTCCTAGTGCCCATGGAATATTGAGCAAAACTGATAATAATCTGTGTCATATAACAAATCTTAATGTATTTAACATAATAGAAATCATACAGTGTATATGATCTAACAAAATGGAACAAAACCAGAGATCAGTGACATAAAGGCAACAGATAAATCCCAAACACTTAAACAATTTTTAAATAATCTATGGATTAAAAATATAAAAATAAAATACATAGAATGGAATAAAAACACATAGAACTGAATAAAAATGAAAAATAGCAAAAATTGTAAGATACAATAAAGTGGTGCCTAGAGGAAAAGTTAGAGCACTAAATGCTTACATTAGAAAAGAAGTCCCAAATCAGTAATCTAAATTGTTACATAAGAACATAAGAATAGAGTGAATGAAAATGAATGAGATGGAAGAATGTGTATGGAACTGTACATTTTGCTTGAGTCATGATAAAAAAAATCAATGACAGTATTTCTTTAGAACAATTTTGTGTTTTCTCTAGAGTATTAACTTCTGATGGAATTGATTTTTCTCAATCACTGTCAGGGTTGTTCTGTGTATTTCACTAACAACAATAGCTGTTCTCATATGACAAAATTTATAAAATATTCCCAGGTGAGAATAGATGTGACATGTAATATAGGTATATCAATCAAGACATTCTTACTTAAAATTACCCTAAAAGTAAGCTAAAATTGAATATGAACATATATGTGATAATATATCTTAATGCCATTAACACTAAATTATTCATCTTATATGTGTATATGCCCACACATATATAGTTGTATATAATAATGTGAATAATAAAAGTTAAACAAAATTATCTTAAAATGTACATTCATTAGAGTTTTCATTTTTGTCATTATAGTTGACTTAAATAATATGTAAGTTTTAGGTGTACAACATAGTGACTTGATCTTTCTATAGACTATGTACCACATAAATTTATAATAATACTATTGACTATATTCCCTTTGCAGTACTTTACATCCCCATGAATTATTTACTTTATAACTAGTAGTTTGGGTCTCTTAAACACCTTCACCTAAGTGTTGACAGACTGATAAAGATTACATACTTATACATAAAAATATATATGTGTATATTTATATATATACACATGTATGTGTATATATATACATGTATATATGTGTGTGTGTGTGTGTGTGTGTATATATATATATGTATGTAATGGATGTTACTCAGCCATCAAAATAATAAAATCTCGCCATTTGTGAGTGACAACATGGATAAACCTGGAAGGTGTTATGCTTAGTGAAATGTCAGACAGAGAAATCCAAATACTGTAAATTTTCACTTACATCTGGAATCTAAAAAACAAAGAAAAAAATACAGCAAAACAGAAATAGACTTACAGATAAAGAGAATAAACCAGTGCTCACCAAACTGGAAGGGGTAATGGGTAAAACAGTTATGTTGTTTACTTGAGTCTTTGTGATAATCATCAGAATTCCCCAAAATTCTTCATTTTCTCTCTTGTCAGTCCTGTTAAGCACTGACCAAGTGACTCATTTTAGCCAAATAACTTACAGCAGATAATATGGTCATTTAAGGGTTTAAGAACCAATACGTAATTTTATTTTGTTCTTTATGTACTTTGGTATTCATGAAAACATAGGTTGAGATGAAGCTATCATCAATATGGGTTCTTGAGTGACTATAATAAATACGACCCTAGCACTCCCTCAGGTGAAATAAATGAATGAGGAGGTTTCACTGTGTTTAGCCACTGAGACGTTGAAACTGTTTAATACTACAGCATATATTACAGTATCCTAACAGAATAACACAAGGTGAATTCATCATGAATGAAGATTATTTTATCAGTCATGTTATATATTTTTTCCTTGCATGGAATTATTGCTGAGATTACAACTGTAATATGGTGAATATTTATATAAACAATAAGTTATCAGAACATTATTATTTTCGTGCCTATAGTATGAGCATCACCTAACACAACTTTGGTGACATTCCTGCTCTGCTTTGTACATGTAGTGTGGTGTAGAAATTAATTTTTGCTAGGTTAAGCCACAGAACTTTGAGATTGAATGTTACTGTAGCATTTCCTTAGGCTTTACTGACTCAGCCTCTGTCTTAATATTTATTTTTATTTACTTCTCATCTTTTTATATATTTGCTGTGCTCATTTAGTCTTTTGAAAAAAATTATGTTCCTTGAAATTTGGGCTTTTGAACTGTATTTTTATATTAGATGTTGTTCTCTATGCTTTCTTCATTATATAAATGGATAGATAAATTTATTAACTCCCTTAAAGAAAGCTGTAACAATTTGTACATATTCAGTGTATAAATAGACACACACTTGTATAAATGCACATTGAGTCAAATGTATATATGGAAATTAGTAGATAGGTAATAAAAATAGTTGAATTTTATTGTTTTTAATTTTTGTGTAACTTCATATATCAGAAAAGCTCAATACTTTTTACCTTGGAAACAAATTATAAGTATCCTTGGCAACTAAAGTAGTATATAAAATGCATATTTGCCCTTGTTTTTCTTCATATAGAGAAATAGCAATAAAATACTTTAGCTCTAGCCACAGACAGCATTCTGAATAGATGTGTTGCCAGTAATGCTCAAGTCAGGGATATTTAAAGAAAATATAATCCAAGTACTGCTCAGAGGCCACACAGCAATAACAGAATGCAGCAGATTGTACCTAACAGACAACAATAGATTATTAAAATTCTCAAAATATTATATACAAAGTAAATTAGGGAAACACTCCCTAGCTTTTCATACTGCAGGGTTACTAAGCAACCAACAAAATAGATACTTCTTATAAAATATTTGCATTGAACTTAAGATAAATATAAGCTCAACATAACCTTTCCTTTGTTTATTTCATAAAAATAAGTATCTGACAAATTTAATCTCCTGAAAAGTTTTAATATAGACAGGAATACTGATTATAACAGTCAGAGTAATGCAGTATTTATTTACAAAGATTATAGGTCCTCTCTTAACTTAGAAAATAATGACTGAAAAACACTGACTGGTCCTTGATAATTTGCTTTCTAAGTCATCATGGTCAAGTTAGTTCTTGATGGACAGATACTAACGTTGGTAATTATCTTCTATGCCTTTCCAAATGGCCCCAAATTCAAGCATTTCAAACAACAATAATGATTGGTATACAACTGTCATTCTTGCTCATGATAAAATATTATTTTATGAATGATGATTGGTCTCTCAGAATGCAAATATATCCCCCAGTGAGGTGTTTAACTAATAACCTTGCTCAGATGCTTTAAAAATAACAAAAATACAGGGAAAATTTAATAGATTAAACTCTTAAATTCTTTACTTTATTTAAATTGGTTATTACATTTCTTAGCAGGATCTTTTCTTCCTCAAATATTTTCCAGAAACACAATTTTTTATTGGTAAATTGTTATTTCTTAACCCTAACATATTTTCTTTCACAGAAGAATCACAGGTGGGTCTTGAATTAGAAAGTTCAATACATAATATGACTGATTTTAGTTTAAAAATAAAGTGGTATGTCTGTCACTGTTTGCAGGAATGTCTCTAATACTCACAATACATTCAATATGTTCACTTACAAAGAATAATCTGTTTGTTTATTGTTTTATTTGTATATTGATTATTGCAACTAATTTCCCAGCAGTCCACAAATTTGCTGTATTACATAAAATTGTACTTTCTTGCATACTTAAATTTATACTCTTTCCAACGTTCTCTCAATTTTACTTCTTCAGCTCACCATGCAATAAATGTTTGAGAAACTTATTTTCAATTGTCTGATAACATTCAGTTCAATGGAGTTTTATTCATTATGCATGGTTTCATCAATTCATTGCTACAAAATTTATCTTAACTCGTAAGTGATACTGATTAATCTTTTTGAGAATCTTTGCCTATAGCAAGCCCAAGTAAACTCGTGACGCCACGGCCTGTGAGTTTTCAATCTCCAGCCTCATAAGGAAATATTTATTCATTATGTAAACAAAATGACTCCAATTTCCAAGTTAGTGGGTTCACCTAAATTTTCCCTAAAGCAGATGTATTCGTCTCATTTTTCAGTCAGTCAATTACTAGACAAATTTTCATTGTTGCCTGATTCTAGCCTTTGTTTTCCCTTTTTGAGTCCTTTTTATTTACTAATTTCCCCAAGTACCACTGCTAGAGTGTGTATGTATGTCACAAACTTTTATGAAAATTCTGTGAGTAACATAGGGACAAAACACCACAAATAACATAAAGATAAATAATAATTCTGACTGATTTTGTAATTATTCCAGAGTATTAATATACCAGAGACTTTCTCAATGGTTATTCTTTTAAACCTTAGTCTTTTGTTTATCTTCTTGAGGCCTGTCATTTACCAATTCATAAAAGCTCAAATTGTCATACTAAAAAAAATGAATCTCTAAAACCTTCCCTCAAAATTAATTTTTTATATCAAAATATCTCAAGATTTTTTTCTAAACATAAAATATATATATTTTTTCATTTTTAGGAATAATTTAAGCTAACATAGTTTCACCTGTTATATATATTTTAAGGACTTGTAATTGACAACTCATTTTATTTGTATAGATTCTCTACCTTTTACATTTCCCTTATTTGTTTGTTCTATAAATACTATGTTGGTATTTATAAAAGATCTTTCATTTATTTTTTTCTATGGATTTCTCCAGAAAACATTTTTTATAATGGGAGATTAAAGGGAAGTTGATGGCAGATGCTACAAAGGGAGAGAGAGTACGCCCTTGCCAGTGGGGCTCAAAGTGAGAAGACCCACTTGTCAGAAGCAACCTCCTTTGCAACAGCTGAAATACATTTTATGGACTGTCTCCTAGAATTTCTCTGGATCCAGTTTGTAAATAGAGAATAAGCAGGGAAGGCTCAGGAATGACATGAGAAGACTCTAAGCTCTCACCTCTGGTTGACCCTCAGGAACTGTTAAACAGGAGTAAAGGATAAGATAATGTTTAAATTGCCTGAATGAGTGTTGAGGGCATGAAACACACAGGACCCCTCGGCAAAACCCAGGAGAACTTTTTAGCTACAGCTATTTAAATAAAAGATCTCTGTCTAATCATTAGCTGACCAGTAAGCTAAGGTAGCAGAGACTTCAATGGCCAAAAGACAAAAAATAAAAACTTTATAAAACTAGTTTTAATAATTCACCAAAGAAATATAATGATTTTAACAGCCAGCAGAAAAAACAAACCCTGAGAGAAGAGAGACTCTTCTTTTCCACAGTTGATGCATTATATTATTTAAAATGTCCAAATTTCAACAAAAAATTATGAGGTATACAAGAAAATAAGGATGTATACCCTACACAAAGGGGAAATGCAATTTATAGTAACTATCCTTGAGGCAGTCAAGAGGCTAGGTATACTAAAAAAAGATTTAAATCAGCTATGTAAATATGTTCAAAGAACTGGAGGAAATAATATTCAAATAACTAAAAGAAACCATGAAAACCGTCTCACCAAATATAAATTATCAATAAAGATATAGAAATAATTAAATAAATCCAAATAGAAAATTTAGTTTAAAAATACAAGAACTAAAATGAATATTTTACCAGAAGAGTTCCAAAGCAGACTTGAGCATCAGAAGAAAGAATTAGCAACCATGAACATAGGTCAACTGAGATTATTTAGGTAGAAGAGCAGATAGGAAAATGAATTAAACATACAAACATATACATTTTCAGAGTGTAAGAAGAATAAAAAGGTGAGAAGGTAATAGAATTATCTAAAGAAATAATAACTAAAATTTTTCAAGTTTGATGACTAGTATTAACCTACACATAAAGAAACTCAACATATTCAAAGTAGGTTAAACTCAGAAATCCACAGCAAGATATTATCAAACTCTCAGAAACCAAGGACAGAGAAACTCTTAAAAACAGGCAAATAAGCAATTATCATATGGTTATGACAAAAAGTGGTATGGTAAAAAAAAATTTTCTAACACAAGAGAAGGAAGTAACAGAGGAATTGAAGAACAAAATGATATACAACATTTGGAAAACAAATAAAAAGTCAGAAGTAAGTCCTTCTTTATTAGTAATTACATGTGACTAGAATAAAATCTCCATTTAAAAGACAGGGATTGACAGACTGGATTAAAATAAAACTTGATCCAACTGTGTCCTGCCTACATAAGTTATACATTAGATACGAAGGAATATATAGGTTGAATTTGAAAAGAAAAAAGATCTCAAACCAATAATCTAAAATTTTAAGAAACTAGAAAAAAAAACAGAGCAATCAGAAAGAAGAAAATAATAAAGATTATTGTGGAAATGAATGAAATATAGAATAGAAAAAAAAAAAACAAAGAGTTGGGTTTTGGGGGGAAACATGAACAAAACTGACAAAACTTTACTTGCCTGATTAAAAAATGAAAAAAAAAAACTCAATTTCTAAAATTAAGAGAGAAAGCAGCCATGCTGCAGAAATACAAAGGATTCTAAGAGATTATCATGTGAAATTGTGTGCCACAAACTGGATAATCTAGGTGAAATGAAAAAATTCTTAAACATAGCAACTGCCAAAACTGATCCAAGAAGAAATAGAAAATCTGAAGAGACCTATAAAAATTTGATAATCAAAATCTTCCAACAAAGAAAAATCCAGGCCAAGATGGCTTCACTGATGAATTGTACTAAGCACTTAAAGAAGAATTAATAATACCCATCTGAATCTTCTAAAACTTTTTCAAAAAATACAAAAGAAACACTTTCTAGCCATTCTCTGTGATTCCAGTATTATCCTGAAGCAAAAGTCTGATAAAGATACCACAAGAAAACAAATACAGACCAAAGCTTTTATGAATATTGATACAAAAATCTTAAGTATATATTAGAAAACTAAATCACTAGCCCATTTAAAAGATTATACATTATGACCAAGTGACATTTATCCCAGGAATGCAGGTTAGTTTACACACAAAGCTCAGTAAATATAATGTACCATCATAATAGAATGGGGGAAAAAAACATATGATAATCTCCATAGAAGAAAAAGCTTTTGACCCAATCCAAAATCTTGTCATAATAAAATCACTCTTGGAGTAGAAGAGAAATTGCTTAACCCAATAAAGGACATCTATAATAAACTCACAGTTAACATTATACTCAATGATGCAAGACTGAAAAATGTCCCCCTTAAATCAGGAACAGGACAAGAATACCACTCTTGTAACTTCTATTTTTCATCATACTAGAATTTCTAATGAGAGCAAGAAAACAAGAAAAGAAAGGAAGAAGGAAAAGTATCTCTGGTCACTGTTGAAAAAAATCATATATACAGGAATGAATCCCCAAAATATTTTTTTAGATAACAAATGAGTTCAATAAATGTTGAATGAGTCAACAAATGAATTCAAGAAGAATGTACAGAAAATCATTTTTATTTCTATACAGAAACAATGTGTGATTCAAAATGAAATTGAGATATTAATTCCACTTATAATAACATCAGAAAATACAATACTTGGGAACAAAAATAACCAAGGGAATGCATGGCTTGCACATTGAAAATCGTAATACAATGTTGAAAGAAATTAAAGATGACCTAAAAATGAAAAGATACCCTATGTTCTTGAATTGGAAAACTTAATGTTGTGAGGATGGCAATATTCTCAAACTGATATACCTAGTATATTTAATTCCTATCAAAATCCCAGATGCCTGTTTTTCACAAACGTATAAAGGACTCCAAAAAGCCAAAAATGATCTTGAAACAAAAGAGAGTTGGAGAATTCACAATTTCCAAACTTACTACAAAGTTACAGTAATCACAAACGTGTGGTTGGCAGAAAGACAGACATATTGATCAATGGAATAGAATTCAGAGTTTCAAAATAACCTAATCTCTAGTCAATTGCTTTTTGTGTAAGGTGTCAAAATTATTTAACTGGGAAAGAAAATTATTTTCAGCAATGGTAATGTGACAACTACATGTCACATGCCAAGTAATGAAGACAGACCCCTAGTTTACACCACATAAAAAAAATTAAGTCAAAATAGATCAAATACCTAAATTTAAGAGCTAAAACTATAAAATTACTCAAAATGAACATAGGTGTAAACCTTCATGACCTTGGAGTAGGCAGTTGTTTCTTAAATATGGAAAAATTACAAGTAACAAAAAAATTGCTAAATTGAACTTTATTACAATTAAAATTTTGCGTGCCAAAGTACACTATCAAGAAAAAAGGTAAGCCAATTACACAAGAAAAAATAACTATTAATAGGGATCCAAACTGGAAGAGAAGAGGTAAATTGTCCCTATATGCAGATGACAATATTGTATCTAGAAAACCCTAAAGGCTCTACACAAAAACTATTAGAGTTGATAAAAGAATTCAGCAAGGTAGCAGGATACAAGATTAACATACAGAAATCTGTGGCACTTCTTTACATTACCAATGAAATATCAGAAAAAGAAAGTAAAAAAAAATCTTTTAAAATTGCATCCAAAACAATAAAATATTTAAAAATAAATCTGACCAAGGAGGTGAAAGACTTATACATGAAGAATTACAAAACATTGATTAGGGAAATTAAAAATGATTTAAAGAAATAGGAAGATATCCCATGTTCTTGGAAGAATTAATATTGTTAAAATGGTGATACTACCCAAAGCTATCTACAGATTTAATGTGATCTCTATCAACTTACCCAGCACATTTGTCACAAAACTAGAACAAATAATCCTAAAATTTATATGGAATCACAAAAGGCCCAGAATTGCCAAAGGAATAACTGAAGAAAAAGAACAAAGCTGGAGGAATAACCCTCCCAGACTTCAAACAATACTACAGAGCTACAGTAATCAAAACAGCATGGTACTTACACAAAAACATATATATGGCTCAATGGAACAGAATAGAGAGCCCAGAAATAAACCCACAGACTTGTGGTAAATTAATCGTCAACAAAGGAGACAAGAATATACAATGAAGAAAAGACAATTTCTTCAGCAAGTGGTGTTGGGAAAACTGGATAGTCACAGGAAAACCAATGAAGTTAGAATACTCCCTCACACCATACACAAACATAAACTCAAAATGGCTTAAAGACTTAAACATAAGACAAGACAGTATAAACCTCCTAGAAGAAAACAGAGGAAAAACATTTTCTAACATAAATTTTAGCAATGTTCTCCCAGGGCAGTCTACCCAGGCAATAGAAATAAAAGCAAAAATAAACAAATGGGACCTAATTAAATCTATAAGCTTTTGCACAGCAAAGGAAACCATGAGCAAAACAAGACAAAAACCTACAGAATGGGAGAAAATATTTGCAAATGATACAACTGACAAGGGCTTAAATTTCAGTATATATAAACAGCTCATACAACTCAATAACAAATAAACAAACAACACAATCCAAAAATAGGCAGAAAATCTAAACAAGCAATTCTCCAATGAAGACACACAAATGGCTTATAGGCACATGAAAAAATGTTAAACATCACTAATTATCAGAGAAATGCAAATCAAAACTATAATGAGGTATCACCTCACCCCAGTCAGAATGGCCATCATTCAGAAGTCCATGAATGATAAATGCTGGAGAGGCTGTGGAGAAAAGGGAACCCTCCTACACTGTTGGTGGGAATGCAGTTTGATGCAGCCATTATGGAAATCAGTATAGAAATCAGTATGGAAATTCATTAAAAAACTAAAAATAGACTTACCCTATGACCCAGCAATCCCACTTCTGGGCATATATCTGGAGGGAACTCTAATTCAAACAGACATATGCACCTTAATGTTCATAGCAGCACTATTTATAATAGCCAAAACATGGCAACAACATAAATGTCCATCGACAGACAACTGGATAAAGAAGTTGTGATGTTTATATAATGGAATACTACTCAGCCATAAAAAAGAATGCCATTTGCTACAAATTAAATGGACCTGGAGATCATCGTTCTAAGTGAAGTAGGTCAGAAAGAGAAAGAAAAGTACCATATGATATCACTCATATGTGGAATCTAAAATAAATGAAAAAGAGAAAACTAATGAACTCATTTACGAAACAGAAAAAGATTCTCAGACATAGTAAACAATCTTATGGTTACGGGGGGAAAGGGGGTGGGAAGGGATAAATTTGGGAATCTGAGATTTGCAAATGTTTGACTCTATATATATAAATCATTTAAAAAATTTTCCTATGTATGGCACAGGGAACTACATTCAATATCTTATAATAACCTTCAGTGAAAATGTGTATATATGTGTATATGCATGACTGCGACATTGTGCTTTACACCAGAAATTGACATTATAACTGACTCTAATTTAATTTAAAAAGTAAAGAATTAAATATAATAAAAATAGCTTGTGAGATGTATAAGTAATGTATAAGTCAAATAATTGTCAAAGAAGAACCAAACTCATGATTGGGATGAAACAGAATTGGTTTTTAAAACTGTTTGAAAGTTCTTACATTTTGGGGAAGTAATTTAACTACTAATTGAAGATTGACTGTAATAAGTCAAAATGAATATTCAGTATGTGGTGTGACCATTTAGGAACCACACAAGAATATAAAATTCAAAATGTAATTTAAAATAATGGGAGAATTAGAAATGCCTAATTATGCCAAAATAATAGAATAAAAGAGAATTAAAGAATAAATAATAGATGACAGAAGATAGAAACATGATAGTTTTAAGTCAATCTACATCAGAAATCATATTAAATGTAAATAGACTAAACACTCCAATTGAAAGCAAAGACTATCAACTGTGATAAAATAACAATGCAGCAGCTTTGTGTTGTTTTTATCTGAAACACTTCCAATATAAAGACACAAAAGGATTAAATTTAAAAATATGGAGGAACATACAACATGAATATACTAATCCTAAGATGTTTGTGTGGGTTCCTCAATATCAGACAAATTAGGTCTTAAGGCAAGAAATGTTACCAGAGAGGAGTGACATCAATTCAATGAGATGATGAAATAATTCTAAATTTGTAGGTACCTAATATAATTTCAAAATATATAAATTAAAATTTAACAAAATTAAAAAGGAATAAATAGGTAAATCCAGAGTTGGTATTAACATATTTCTCTCAGTAACTAATAAAAAACATTTTTCTTTAGATAACCTATAACATGCTATGTACTATAGTTTATATAACAGAGTAGCAATACTGATTTTGAATCCTCAGTACCTTAAAAATATTAGAGCCTATTACATATAAACGTTGAGAGTATCAAACAAGTATGCTACACAGATTTCTAAGATGGTCCCATGATTGCACCCTTGTATTATACCCTATATAATCCTTAAATATGGATGGGATCTGTGACTTGCTTCTAATCAATAATATATGACAGTAATGGATGTCACTCCTTTGATTAAGCTATGTTCATGGCAGAGGCAAATGAGTCATTACTCCCTCAATTAGGTTACATTATAAGACAATTGTGATGGGATGTTTCTAGCATGATTGTTATATAAGACTCTATCTTAGAAGAGAGAATCAAGGGATTCTTTCCATTTCTGAAGAAGTAAGCTGCTATATGGTGAGAAGGTCATACAGAAAAGGGCTGTGTATGTGTCCTCAAGGAGCCAAAAATGCCCTCCATCTAAAATCCAGAAAGAAAAGTGTACTCAGTCATACAATGATAAGGAAATGAATTCTGCCAACACTCTGACGGAGCCTGAAAGGGTATCCTTCCCCAGTCAGGACTAGGTGAAAACACAGCCCAACCAACAATTCTTCAGAGCCTTCTGTAACCTTGAGTAGCAAACCCAGATCAACTCTGACCCACTTCTGACCTTCCAAAATAAATGATAAAAAATGTGAAGTCTTAAGCTGCTGAATATGTGGTAATTTGTTACACAGTAATAGAAAATAGATATAATATAATTACTTTAGAAAATGTATTTCCTGATCATGGCTTGTAGGCACTCAATGTAATTTTAATTGTGTTTTATCTTTTGCTTCTCACTATATGCAAATAGTAATTCATATCTTAAAAATAAAAACAATTTAAACCTTCCAGTCTAAAAAGTACACATCACAGCTATAAAGCAAGATAGGTAATCATATAGACATACATAGAAGAGAAAGGAGAGTGAGACAGGAGGAATAATTCAGGAAAAATAATTTTGAAGTTAATTTTATTAAAAAAAAAAATCTGTCACTTCCTCTCTAAACATTTGATTCCTGCACTTGAAGAATATAATTAAATAGTAATCTCTTTCCATGTTATGAAGACCATGCTGACTTTTCTGGGCTCATCTCTTCTCCCTTTAAGGTTGCCTTCCTTGCTCCTTCCTACTACACTAGCTTTATTTCAGCACCTTGAACATGTTAAACGTGTTCTTCCCTCAGGGTGATTGTATTCCCTCTGGTTAGAATGTCTTATGTTGCCAGCTTCATGGCATTCAAATCTCAATTTAAGTCACCATCTCAGAAGGGCTTTCTCCTCTCTTTTTCCAAAATAGTCCTAAAATTAATGTCTACTACATCATTCTCTGTGACATCTCTGCATAAACATTTTCAGTGATTTCTTTTTTCTTTTTGAGAGTGTTTGGGTTTTGCTTTGTTTATGTTGTTTTTGTTTTGTTTTGTTTTTCCAGTTTTCCATGGTCCCCTAACAGAATTTACAAGAAAAAAAAAAGAGTGGAAACATTTCTGTCTCATTTCTCACTATACCCTAGTACCTAGACTAGAGCCTGGTCCATAATAGGTGCTCAGTAAATGCTGTATAAGTTGATGAATTTAAAAGAGAAACTGCTGGATTTTTAATTCTTTCTTTCAACTAGGTCCTTCTTAGCCTAGTTTTAAAAGACAAGTCTATATTCAGATTTATCAGTGTTTTCCAGTCTTTTGTTCTATATCCGTGAATTTTCGTGCTACCTTTATTATAATCTTAAAGTAGCACTCAGAAAAATGTTACTAAATTTAAAGTTTGTTTTTCTACACTCTCTAATAATATGTTTTATGAATATTACATAGGCTGCTCATAAAGTAGCTTCAAATTTATTAGTTCAGGACCCAATTTTGAGAGAATTGACAAAGAAATTGGTGAGTTTGATTCTACTATAGTTTTAAATATTATTCTTATTATTTGATTGTAGTTCATAGAGTGTTTTCATTTATTGCATTCACTTCTAACACCATGTAAGCTCTCGTACTGAATTAATTATTTGTTCTTTTTATTTATTCCAGAGAATTTAATGTGATTATAAAAGATTCATTTGACCTTGTTCAAGTAAATTATGACTTTCCACAGGGTTATCTTTTAAATTATGTCCTCTGTGTTATTTGCATATTTGTATTAGAAATATTTTTAGGACATGAGTTGTGAATTATTGCTATTTCATGCATCAAACAATCTTATCTGTGTCACACTGAAGATGTAAATATAAATTCTTATCATGAAATTTATTCAAATATGATTCTTATAAACACCTAAAGATTGAAATTGTATTTGAATTAATATGAATGCTCTCCTAGCATCCGAGAACACAAGCATTCTTGTTTGACTTAGTTTTGCGGTGACACACAAAAAAAAGGCATAACTGATAGGACTTATCTTTCTGTCAATTTTGACATACTTATATTAATAGACTAATAAGGTTTGACATGGCCCAATGATAATGCATGCATTTGCATCATTCTAAGATAATAGAACAATCATTTATTAGATTTTGAAGTTTGAAAGTATTTAAATTACTATGCTACACCATAGTATATCATACAGCGCATGAATGCTACTTTTCTACGAAACGTTGTCAGAATGTCAGAAAAAGAGATGCTCTTCTCATTCTACTCCAAGGACATGGATCTTATTTGGATCATGCCCTATACCCAGTGGGAAAAAAGAAGATAAAGCAACTGAACTGTGATCAATTTATCTCTGTCAATATTGGAGCTTCAGGAGGAAGATGAGGAGAAGATTTGATCTCATTTTCTTGTAAACATGATAACTGGAACTTCTGAAAAGTAGACTAATGATATATGCAAGAAAGGATCCTTTCATATGTAATGCTTTTTGTCCGAATTTAGCATTAGTTATTGGAAATAAACCTAGAATATTGACTTATGAGATACGATTCCCTGGAAAATGTCACATACACTATGTTACTATTTGATGTACAAAATGGAGATTTTTATAATCTAAATCTTCCCTGCTGTCACTTTGGTCTAGAGATGTGTGTTTGGGGCAAGAACAAGGGGCTTTGAGAGTTGCCTTCACTACCCTAGACATTCTCTCTGCTTCTCCTCTGCTTCTTCATTGTTTGTCTTCTTGAAATTATTAGTAAAACTTGATATTGACTAAGCTGACTCATGTGAGTCTGAGTTTGTAACACCATTGAGTTTGTCAGCTCAATCAGTTTTAACTTCCAGGAACCTTGACAAGAATCTAGTGGAATCAAGTTATGGTACAGTAGTAGTCATAGTCTCAAGACAGTCTTATCTACATTTGTCTATTCCAAGGGGAAAGTAAGATCATCTCACAATAGGCTTTTTTCTTTCTTCCTATGCTCATTTCTTCTCTTTCTTTCCTTCCTTATTTCCCACACATTTTACAACTATAGCTGTATGTTAGTGTGTAAGTAACAAGCAAAAGACCACATCAGAAACATTCTCGTAGTCAAATTCTTCCCCAGTAGAGTGCCTACAATATATACATAATCTTCTTTCTGAGTATTTTACATAAACAGAGTAAATATGTTGCTTTTTATGTAAATAGGATCATAGTCTATATTTTATATTTGTGACTTGCTATTTTTCACAATATATTTAACAAAATGTATCAGAAATTTCCCTCTCCTTTTATCACTCTCATTGTATTTTTCTATCGATTTCCCCTCACAGTTTGTCACAGTGTATAGTATTCCACAGAACACTGTAATGCTGAATCATCTTTAATAATGCCCAAATTACTGAAAGATTATTTCCAGTTTTCAGTTTCTGCTATTGAATGGTAGAAAATATCTACAAATGACATGACCAGGAAAATATACAACCAGCTCACATAATTCAATATGGAAAAACAAAAGCAACCCAATCAAAAAATGGGCAGAAGACTTGAATAGTCATTTTTCCAAAGAAGACATAAAAATGGCTAATAGGCACATGAAAAAATTCTCAACATCATCAATTACTGGAGAAATGCAAATCAAAACAATGACATATCACCTCATACTTGTCAGAATGGCTATCATCAAAAAGTCTATGAAGTACAATTATTGGCAATAATTGGAAAATTTTATTAGTTATTATGTATTCATATACACTTTTTCTTGATAGGCTCTTGTTTTTTTATGTTTAGGAAGGCATTTTTATTTAAATAATATAAAATTGTCTTTTGTTTTCTTCTATAATGTCTATATTTCCTATATTTTAATCAACCTGAATCTGAAATTTATTTTTATATATGATTTTGGAATTTAGTTTGATTTTTTCTTGCTCCAAATAAATTATAAAGTATTTTATCCTTATACATTGCCTATCCATTAGCTATTCATTAGAAATGCTGCCTATATTATATACTGAATCCGTGTATGTAATCTATGCGTTTAGTTATGCTCACTTATTTTTATTCTTCAGTCTCTGTCTTACAAGGACCACATCACATTTTTAACTGCTGTAACTTTATAACATATTTCAATATGCTTGAAAACCAGTCTCATTTTTTTTTATTTAAAATAGGATATTTTTCAGCTTGTGGATGTTTTTAAAAAATTCTCATTTATTTATTTAATATATTTTGTATTCCCTTTTTTAGGATATTTTGGGAAAAGGATATTTTTACAATATTATCTTTTCCTCTTACATATGCTACTCCCATGTATGACTCTTTATTTTTCATCTAAATATCACTCTGCCAGTGTTTTTGTTAGTTCTTATGAACTTTATTTGTAGGCAGTTGAGAATTTTAAATTTTATGTTAGTTGCTTATATGAATGAATTATTCTGTTTCATTTTATAAGTAATTTATTGCTGATATATAATAAGCAAATCCTTATTTTATATATTTATCTTGCAGCTGACTGTTTTCTTGATTTATTATTTCTGAATATATCATACTTTGATTTATATTCTTATATTAATTTGCATTGTCACCTGCCAAAAACACAGTATCTTGTACAAGCATGCATGTGTTGTTTGGAATTTTAGACTGAAGGAGTATTTTGAATGAAAATATGAGGGTCTAATAATGTGCATAACCTAATCTGCAACTGTAACTAAGCTAGTTAAGAAGATCTATTAATGTCATTAGAATTTTTGCTTCTGTGTTTTTGTTCATATTGATTGAACTACCTGAAATATTTTTCATGCCTTTTCAACACTGAACCAAACTTATGTCCTACAAAATCTTATCTGTATTCTATTTTTCTCTGAATTTCACAAGCATTTGTTTGTGAATTGTGCTGTTACTTTCAGCTGTCTCTAGCCCCCTGGTTGGCTTTAAAACTAAGACAGTATATCTTAACTTCTCTGAATAATCACAGCCCTATGATTCTAGAAATAGAATTTGGGAAAATAGTAAAAACGCCTTTACCTCCTCTAAGCAGAGTTATTCATTCATTTCCACTAAGACATGTAATCTAAAATTCTGTCAATAAAATGGGATACAACAAACATTTTGATATATTTTTAGAATCAACAGTGTAATTTTCTAGTATTATTAGTAAACCTAGGAATAAAGATACCCAATTTTACAAATAAGACTGCAATAATTTATGATTTGGCCATGTTTTTAAAAACATCTATTGAAATTTTTTATTTTGTATATAAAATTAATTGATACAAAGATAACCATTGCAAATATGTGTATTGAGATCCATATTGGAGGATATGTATTTAAATAAGAATTATCTAATTAGCTATAGAATTGCACTATAAATAGTTCTATTCATATAATATGAAGTTATCATGCCACTTTCCAGTTAATTATCCCTATGTAAAGCTAACAGCTATTCTGATTTTTATGAACATAAAAAAAATTTTACCTGAACTTGAACTTCATCAATAAACAAAATCATACATTATGTAGTATTTGATGTGTTTTTTCCACTTATACTTTTATCCATCTTAGTCTGGGTTTTTAAGCTTCTAGTACTTCAGTATTACTATTATTAAGGAGTCCATATAAACATAACACATTTTATCTATTTTAGTGTTAATGAACGTTTTATTGTTCTTAATTTTTAGCAATTATGACTATGTGTAAATTTATTAAGTTGTTTATAGAATAATTTTTTAAAAATCTGCATTTTCTACATGTATGTTATGCCGTATTTCTAAAATATAACATTCAGGTGGAACAAGAAAGGAGTGATAATTCAAATTTAAACTTAAGACTTATTATGTTTAATAAGTGTCCTTTATCTCTTTAAGGTTCTAAGAGGCAAATTTTGTCTACCAAATTACTACCAAAGGTACCATTAATTTATTCTTGACATCACATACATATTGTAAAAGCATTGTATTTTTCAGTTTTGCTCAGTTAAGAACACAGTTATAACTTCAAATATATTTAAATGTATAAAAGAAAAAATAGGAAGGGAATAAAGGCATTGGGGAAAAAACAGACCACCAAAATATATAACATTTGCTTTAGATATTACAATTATTTAAAAAATACTATCTTACAATTATATCAATAAAATGTCATATAATATAAATTATAAATAATGTAATGATTTAAGGTTTAATGTAATGGTTATTCATTATAAAATTTACCTATCAGGCTTATAAGTAAGACAGAAATACATAGGGGAAAGGTCTCCTTTAGTGGTAGTAACTTCTGTTAGAAGAATATTCACATAATAATAAAAAATAATTAAGAGCCTATCACAGCGAATTCTGAACAATTTTGAAAAGGACATGAAATAATTTAAGTGATTACCGAATTCTAAATTAAAATAATTAAAATTTATTTCCCAAATCTTGACCTAAATTGTTCTTTTCCAATAACTTAAATGATTTATTTTATTCCTAAAAATTACCTCAAGTAGTTATCATTATTATCATCATTGCAAATAAAGAAATTGAGCTTAGAAATGCTAAGTGGCTTGTTCATGGCCTCCAGAAAGTAAATGACAGGATCAGGCAATTTTAGTTCAAATTCTATATTCTAATTGATTATAATAACCCTGTCTCTATATTTTTATTTTTAGTATGTCTCCAAAACACTCCCAACATTCCAGATTTGGTCATATCCATGACCCAACACTATGTCATGCTCCCAATTTCCAAATGCTTGGTCAGAGTCATCATCTTTTCATATTAACTGTGTCCTTTCTTTGCTTTTATCTAAAGCAAGATCACTTTTCTAAGCACTGGACATGGAAACAATCATAGGGTCATTTGTAAACTAATTGCTTTCTTCCCATTACATGTTCATAAAAATAAGAGATGACTTTTGGAAAAAATATTAAATATATTTGTTAGCACTATTGATATACAAACATTAAAATCAAGGTATTTATTTTAATTTAACCAATCGACAGAGCCCCAGAATGTGTAAGACATTGTTCTAAGTAATATACATATATAAAGACAATAACAAAAGTGTCCTTGTCTTCAGGAAGTGTATTATCAGGCAGAAGATGGATATAAGTACAAAAGGAAATAATAGGAGATCTAAGAGAGACACAGTAAGAAAGGATGCAAGGAGATTTAAATTGTATCTAGCTTTCAGGTAGGGGTGGAGAAGGGATGCCAGCAATTGATCAATACAACTTTAGCAAAGTTCCTTTACAAATTTTACTAAAGGCAATGCTAAAAATTCTATTGTCCGTATATAGCTATTTTTTTTCCTACATTCTGGGGTAAAATTCTGTGCTAAAGTTTGTCTAATACAGGATTCCACAAAAGCAGTCGCTGAAACAAAGATCAGAGTACAAGCAATTTACTTGGGTTGTAATCCTAGGAAACACTGATGGGCAGTTGGGGAAGTAAGATGGGTGAATGGGGAAGGAAAGTCCAAAAGGAATAAATCAAGCAAGTTACCAATATGGGAAAATAAAGCTTAATTCCACTGTACAGTTGTGGGGAAAGAGAATAGAACCTGCTTTGAGTTGTTCCACCAAAAAGGCAAGGAAACTGGGATATTTATCAACCAAATCAATATTTGTCATTTGTTGAGAGCTGTTTCTGTGAACATTAACTCTCTGGTAATTCCTGCTTGGCCCACACAAACCCTGAGCAAGTGGAAGAAAGCATACCAATTGCACTGCTTCTTTCATAGTGATAGGTCAAGATGCAATACTTTTTCTTTTACCTTAGGAAGGATATTTCAGTATAATGCATTACAACTGACTCCTGTAAATTGTACCATTGTAGTAAGCCCCTGAGTATTTGTCAGATGTTTCTCTCACCCTGTGATATCTCTATGTCTAATCATGGCATCCAGCGAGAGGACATTAAACTCACTGTTTTTTAGGTCTGCTCAATATGATATAATCAGTATAATGACTTAGCATGAGGTTCTTCAGGATTTCCAGACAATAAATGTTCCTTCATGCTATATTATGATAGAAATCAGGGGATAATAAAGTCCTGGCAAAATTGTGTATACTGCTGTCCATCCAAATTCATGAGAGCTGCTTCTGATGCTCATCTCTGATGAAGATTAAAGAAGACATATTTTTTGGATCAATAATATCACAGTGAAAGCCAGTGGCTAAGAACTGGCTCGTGTTTGGAAACTGAGTGAGTCGTTTTTTCCCCTTGTAGTAACTTGTATCAGTCTATACCAGAGTGCTGGTTTTGAATCTTTTTAAGTTATAGAAGGCAAGAAATGTTCTTAATGTCGAATATTTATTTCATGCCTTGGTGTACTATGACATATTAACCATCACTACAGATCTCTCTTGATTGCTCTTCTAGTCTTGCTGCCTAGTATGATAATTATTTCTGTCTTGCATCTAAGAGTTCAGTGCCACCATATGACCACTGTAATTATAGAATCCTGCCATTCCATTGCCAGAAAGAGTCCAACTCCATGATTGCATTCCCAGTTCCATCAACCTAATCTATAAGAGACAGCTACCTTTAAATTCTTTATCACTCAGGTAAAGGAGATCCTCTAGAGTAACAAAGACTTTCTCCCTGAACAAACTTGATTCAAATTTCTCTGAGCTCTATTCTCTACTAGATCTCAACCTCAGCCTCTGTCCTATCTTTGACCTGCCCAGACCAGTCTTAGAAAGAATCCTGTTAGTCATTCCCTCACTCTTGCTATATGATCACCTTGGACTCTTTTTCAGAAAGAATCCTATTAAGCTCGTTTAATACAAATCCTCCTACTCTTGTGTCTTCTCTTAGTGATTTTCCATCCATTAATGCCATTACCCTGCTCCTTGGCTATAAACCCCCAGCAGTCTTCGCTGTATTTGAGCTCAATGCTGCCCTGAAATCTCTTCCCTCTATTACAATAATTACTAAATAAAATCTGTCTTTGGTGCTTTAACTAACATCCACTCTGGTACTTTTTGACAGATCTCACCTGTGGAAAATAGGTAGTAGATTATCCAGTTTTATCTAAAAACTGTCTGTTACATGTATATTTAGACCTTCCCTTAGGTTTTTTTGTTTGTTTGTTTGTTTGTTTTTTTTAAAGACAGGTCCAAAATTTTCTATATTTCGTTTACTATAAGCTAGTTTTTCAAGTTGTTAGGGACAATTTCAGTATATTAGGACTCATTTCAGGGGTTCTCAGATCAAAAACTCTCTCCTATCCAGCTTTATATTCTGTATCCCAATTTCAGTTCAGCACCATAAAGATTCACTCCCAGGCATTTCTCCCATTTGCTGCCAGGCCATATTAGCCAGGTCCTGAATATTCTTTAAGGGATACTGCCTTCCCCACCAAAACAAGGAAAATACAACTCTATTTAGAACAGTTTCTCAAACTGTGTCATGCAACAAAAAGACCCGGAAGGCTTATGAAAATATACATTGATGGTCCTTCCCCCATCATTAGCTTTGGAACGGGCCCCACTTCCAGTATATGTCCACATAAATCTGATGTTGCTGGTCTACTTTATGAATTGCCTGAGTGAAAGCAATGAGAGAAAGTGGGTGCAGGTGTGGAGGAGGCAAGTGATAATTTTAATGGTATCTTCCTCAAGTGAGTTATTTTCATGATTTACAAGAGTATCTATTCACCTACAACAAGAGGGATGTAGGCACCTCTTCCAGCCCAGACAGTACAGGTGATCTGCATGTTAGGAGTTTTCAGGAGCATCTACCTAAATGTCTGCATGCTGTATTTGAGAATTTTACTTCTTCTCTAATAGAATACCGCCTTTTTTTTTCCCCCAAAGACTTGGCCAGGGTGTGAATTTCACTATTCTTATAATCAGATCTTATGCTAATGTTTTAGCACACCGTGCCCTCCAGGAGTTGAAGTTGTCTTTAAATGCCGCCTCAGAGGGCTTCTGGATTTCACACCATACTGCTATAATTTGATGTTAAATTGGTTGGTAGCAGGCTGACCTGCTGTGATTTTCTTTTTCTCAGTATTTCAATGGGAAGTAAAAGCCTTCTACAATCTCCATTCTAAATGGTACAAATCACAAGCTGCCTATTCTAACTTCTGCCTGGAAATAATGTACATTATTTATGCTCATGTTGTACTGTGCAAAGAAAGTCAACACATCACACACAACTTCAAGGATCAGAGTAGTTTAATCCTTAAAGTGTCTGGGGAGATTTCGAAAGTTTTGGTGAAAGCACTAATGGCTTTGTTTCATGCTTCTCATCATAAAATATTTGGTTCACTGTTCTTTCACACACACATCATCTCACCACTTAAAACAATCCAATTCCCTATCCATTCACCCCATTAAACTCATTATCTTGGATTCATTTCTTAGTGATACACGGCAGTTTCTTCATCAGAGGATGAAGGCTCAACAGCAAAACAAGGACTTTCAGTTAGCAATATATTTGATCTTATTCGTATACAAATAACTTGCTTAGACATCTTAAAATAACTATATTCATTCCAGAAGTGCTTTATTATTGACATGGTCGGCCACTACAGTTTAAGTAAGGGTTTGGATTAAGTGTTCCCAGAAAATTCTATTCTCGGAACCTTTATACAAAATCCAAGAAGCATGCCCTGTCCTCTCTGGTGACCTCATTATCTTCCCAATATGTGTCTGAGGTGAAGAATGATTTTGTCAATCATTGTCCTAAAGGACCGGTTTAGGCTCTGTGAGAGGATGCCTTTTTATCTTTCAGGTCTTTGATCTTCATGGGGTGCAATTATCAGGCCACTGACTCTTCTGTCATTTTTGTCTTTAGGGAAACACCTGCAAGCTTCCATTTTCAGATACATTGTAATTCAGACTTTATTTTACTTCACGATAGAAGTTTAAATTTAGGCATACCACTATTTAATAACTTTTATCAAACCATATTTTCTGTTACGCTTTATGCAGTTGACATGAAAAACTTTGAGATATTTTATGGTTTGTTTTCATAAGCTACAGAATATAAAAATAAGTAAAACGCTTCATCCCAAACCCCAACATTTTAAAGGAAGCCTAACCATTTATTTTTGAAGGTATGTATGTTTTACTAGTCAAACAAAAGTAACCTGACAGCAAAGGTCACTTTTTGGCAGCACTCAAAAAGCAGAACATATATTGTCCCAATGATAACAGATACTGGGCTACTCATCTAAGAAGCTGAATCATTAGCACAATTTATATAACTTGTAACCACTTAGTCATCTTAGTCATAATGTATAAGAGACATTTACTATGCAACAAAGTATCACCTACTATGCAACAATTCACTTCTATGTATTTACCCAAAAGAAAGGAAAATATATATCCACATAAGGATGTGTACATGAATATTCATAAGAACCTTATTTATAAGAGACCAAAACTGTAAAGAATTGAAGTGTCCATGATCACTTAAATAGATAATTCCCTTGTGTTGTATGTATATAATGGGACACTACACAGTGATCAAGAAGAATGAACTAATGGTACATTCTATGAGATAGCTTTTGTAAACATGCAAATACAGAAGAACATATTCTGTGTGATATGACTTACAGAAAATAATTTAAAAAAATTAAACATATATAATGACAGAAAGCAGATCAGTTGTTGCCTGGCTCTGACCTAGAGGAAGAAACTGACTGAAGTGGCGTGAGGGGACATCTGTGCATGGTTGAAACATTTTTTTATCTGGACGATAACTGTGGTACCACAGATATGTGTGTGTGTGTGTGTGTACACACATTTATATATACACATTTAGTAATGCAAATTATACCAAACTGAAGTTGAGAAAGAAAAAACAATGAAAAAATACTAAATATTTTTAAGATTACTAAAAGGGATAGGAATTGTATTAAAGTTATAAGTAAAGTAGTTAGCTGCGATCTAGATGGATGAATGGTTTCCTTTGACTTAAATCAGAAGAGAGAATAGTATACAGTTATAACCAGAACTCAGAAGACCTCAGGTATGAAACTAACTTTGTTAACAGTCTACAAATGTGTTTTTGCCATAATGACTACAAAAATTACTCAGTATTTCCAGTCAGGATAGATCATAGTTCAAATTCTGATAATTACAGTCTAAAATTCTGATACATACAAATCCTCAACCTACCTGAGATTTTGTGGTCATGAATTATTGACTTGATAATCAAACTTTAAGTCACCAAATTTTGGTCTTTACCCTAATGGAAATCTACATTTCCAACTTTATAATGACTTATAATTAACAGATGAATAAAAATTAAATCTGTTAATATTTATAATTTTGTTTTAAAATTAGGAATATATTTAGTATGAAAATGATTATAATTTTAAAGGGAATTTGGCATATTAGATATATGAAAAATAAATACATATTTTGATTGTAGTTGAAAAAGTATACTTTCTTGGGCTACAGTTCAATTGAAAGAACATAAAAGGGTAAGAGTTAATTGGATTATGAAAGTTGTATTGTTACCTGAATGTTTTCTGGGAATGAAAATTATGTCTGGCTGGGGAACTACTTATCTCACCTAGTATTGTAAAGCAGAAACCTACTGATGAAGTCCGAATGGAGGCTACAGTTAGGAATGTTGGCATTGATTAAATTAAGATAGAAATTTGTAGGATTAAAAAAAAGAAAAAAGTATAGTATATTTTAAACTTGGATTTTAAGTAGAGATATATGAGATAATTTAAGTTTTCTAAAGTACCTCTGAACATTTTTGTAATCTTTCTATATATAAATTAATTAGATTTATTTGATTTAATAAATCTCCCTATGAAATGTATGAGTTGTTAAGTATTTGTGTAGGTAGGCTATTTGGATATAAGATTGCTCATCTAGATATCTATAGTATTAACAAGAAATCTATTAATATAAAATTCTGTATATCTAGTTCCACCTGTTTAAGGGAATTTTACTAAGATTGAAAATCAAACAATTTAAGGACAAGTCTTTATGTTTTATCTATAAGCAACATAAATAAAATTCCCTAAGAAAACAATTACTTCTATTTTATATAAAATTATTAGGTTACTATCTAAAATGCCAAGATTTTTGAGATATTAAATGCATTAATCTAGATTTTAAATGTGCTGCTTTAAAATATGAATATGAATTGAAAATGCAAGTTACTTCTAATACTTCTTTGAGTTCCCAAAGTTTCCCTCAGATGCCAAAGCTGATATCAATAAAGTGGAGGTCATATTGGTGACAGTGTACTATTGTTATTCTGAGACTTATGTGAGTACAGCAGGACAGAGTGAATGAGAAATTTGGGGTATTTGAATTCTATCACATCCAATGTTCCTGACCACCATAATTCTCACTGTGGAAGAAAGGAGGTAAAAATGTAGTAAAGAAACTTAAGTAAGAATGTATTCTTGAATTTGATTAAAATAATCAATATAAAACATTGAATATATGATATATACATACACATATATGATAATTCCAATTCAAACACATGCACACATGTACTTTTATCCTCTAAACAGTATCTACTAAACATGACAAAACAATGGAACAATGAGAACCCAAGTAGCCAACTGTGGTCTTCTAATACCATTTACCACAAAGGGTTTTTGGATGAATCTAGACAAGATACTTCTTTTCATGTAAGGTATCCAGAAAAACTGTACAGTTTGTGTTGAAGCCAACTTGAAGAAACTACCACTAGCCAAAGATGGGAAAAATTATGTTTCAATAGTGATAATAATTGTAGTGTATTGAAGCCCATGAAATAATTCAAATCAATGTTTATTATAACACTAAATATTATGAAAAAAAGACATGTTTGCTGTCAGAAGTATATAGGATTCAAATTATTTATCTTAAAGATTGGTCAAAAAAGGAAAGAATCAAGCATTTATGTTGATTTTCCTAGATGAACTAGACAACTACATAATCATAAGGTAAAGAGAAAAAGTGTTTTTGTTTTAGTGCAGGTTGCTGTAACATAACCATAGATTAGGTGGCTTAAACAACAAACATTTATTTTTCATAGTTCTGGAGGCTAGAAGTCTTAAACCAGGGTGCCAGCCTGGTTGCATCCTTGGTAAGGGTGCTCTTCCTGGTTTGCAAGTATCTTCTTTTTGTATCCTTACATAGTAAAGCTGGAGGTAGAGAGAGGGAGAGAGATGGGTGCGGGCAGGCAGGAGGGAGAGAGAAGGAGAGAGAGAAAGGAAGAGAAGATGGCAAGGTTTTGCATCTTCTTATAAAAGTACTAATTATATGATGAAGGCTTCACCTTCAAGACCTAGTTATCTCCCAAATGCCTTATCTCCAAATACTAACATGTTGGAGATTAGGGTTTTAACATGAATTTTGAGGGAATGTAAACTTTCAGTCCATATCAGTATGTTTATTTCATTTCTCAAGTAATACGTGAAACATTTATAGAACCAGAATATCACTTTTGCCAGATCTATTGAATTAATACATATAGACATTACTTATGGCAGTTAGAAGGAAACACACACACACACACAACCAGACATATGTTTTTCATAACCTTGCCAAAGACCACAGATCATTTTGCTATGTAGGAAATGATAGTAGAATTAAATTCATCATTTCCCAGTCTTCATCTTACTTCAACAAACTGTAACAGTTGTCCCAGTCAATCCCTGTTTCTTGAAATTCTTTGTCTCTTGGATTCTGAGAAGCTACACTTGCCAAGTTTTCCCCTTACTACTCTGGTACTCTCTCTCATTCCCTTTCATTGACCCCTCCCAGTCATTACTATCCTTCAATTTTTGAGGAATCTAAGATTCTGTACTCAGACAAATCTTTTATTTCTTTACTTGCTCCCTTGGGAGTATCATCTATTTTAATGTTTTTAAATGCCATATATTTACTGAGGCCTTAGAAAATCACTCAGTGCAAACCCCTAACTCATATTTAAGACCAATATATATAACTAGGTAGATGCATTGTACTTAATGCGTTAAAACTGAGCATTTGATAATTAACAGAAAATTCACTTCTTCCACAGTCTCCTCCATTATCATTAAAGTGAATTCTACTTAAAATTTTTTAGGTGTGGAGACCAAAAATGTCAATTTCATCCTTGATTACTTACTCTGGGGTTTATAAAGCCCTCTGTGTACTGTCCTTTTTGTTACCTTTCTGACCTCAACTTCTGTTACATTTTCTCTAGGTGTGTTTGTTCCTGCCCCACCGGCCTCTTTGATCTTCATCAAATACAGACAGGCAAATTCTAATCTCAGGGCTTACATTGGAGTTAAAGGAAGTAAGAGAGCTATCAGGTTTTTACTTAAGAGTTTTATATAAATTAATTTATTTTACATACATAATATCTCTTATCTCTGCTTTATATTTTTCTTCATACTCATGAATACTCAATTCTTTAGATATTTATCTTCTGTTTACTATAATATAAATTCCATTAGGTTAGACATGTTTTGTCTATTCACTGCTGTGGTAACGTGTGTCTGATTCAAAGTACAAGCTTAGTAAATATTTAAGAAATAAATAATGTGTGAAGACACATATAGTATTCAGTGTAAGAAAAAAAATCTAGGAAAAACATGATTTTATTATTAACTTTGAGCTACTTCCAGAACATGAAAATAGACATGTGCAGTGCATACCTAGAAATATAAATATGGAATTCATAGAGATTTTAAATTTAAATAACATATAATTTATTGGATAAAATATTCCATTCAACAGGCTCAAATTAGTTACCAAGAGTGTAGAAGTGAATAAATATAGCCAGACCATGTCCCTATTGAACTTATATTGAGAGTTTCTTTCTAATTATGATAGTCTTTGTAATAAATGAGATTACCTGGTGAGAAGGATGTATAGTAAAATATCTAAAAATCAAAACATGTCCATGGGAAATAGTTTCAGTGAAGTAGAAAAACATAATCCATATTAAAAGAAAAAGTACAAAGAAAAAAGAATCGTAGAAATTTAATTCTCTGAAGTGAAAGAGAAGATTTGAAGAAGAGTGTATTTAACAGTGCCAAATACTGTAGCAGGATTAAGTGGGATGAGGACAAAACCCAGGGATTGAATTTATTGATGAGGAATTCATTAGTAATTGTAGCAAAAGCTCTTTCAACGTAGTCATAGAGATAGGGACCAGATTTAATGCATTGGGGAATGAGGGGAAAATAGAGACATTGACGTGAACCATTTCAGTCAATGAATTTTATCACGAAAGGAAAGAAATAGGACATGACACTGTGGATAAGATCATTTCAAAGGGAGGATTTTCTTTTTTTGTTTTCTTTTTATTTATTTCTTTCACGTAGGAAAGAATAATATGTGGGTTGATTAAGAAAAGCACACACACAAACAAACACACACACACACACACACACACACACACACACACGAGGAGGGAGAAACTGAACAGGCAGGAAGAACAGCACTGGAGACCAAATAAGGCCAAGAACAATGTGACAAAGCCTTAGGAAGAAGGTCAGTCTCTCCTCTGAATAGAAGGAATATCAGGTTAAGTAACTCTAAAGAAGAGGAACATTCAGAGGTCAGCAACATGTATATACCTGACAGATTGCTTCAAAAATAATTTATCAAGAAGGGTCTGAAATGGTAAGTCCGCATATCACAGACATACATTTACTTTGTGTTACATTTGTGAATCCTATCTCCTTTGAATACTTTATGGGCTCTAAAAAGTATTGTCATAATTTTAATAAAAATAGTTATTGCTTTTGGGGGAAACAAAGATTAGCATTCTCTAATTTTATATAGTACTCTAAGAAGTCTCACTGGGAGGTTATCACCCTCGATTTCATAATGCCACCAGAGAGCAAGATTATATCAAATGCCATGATACTGCAGAGCACAAAATAATGAGAATGACCACATGATGGGAAAAGTTGAATGAACGTGTTAGCACAAGCTGCATGTGGTGATAGTCAGAGAAGAGCCCAGTGGAGACCCTGCACAATCAGCCTAGATCCAGAGATGTTCTGATCTGAAGAATAAGGTAGGACACATGTTTAAAAACAAAGGGTGGAAATGGCACAGTTTTGGGGTTGACAGAGGTAGAGCAGGCAAATAGGACTTTAGAATTTGTTTGGGCAGAGGACAGAGATCTCTCTTAATATCCTTGAAAGAGGGTACCATTTAGGAAAAACAGATTCTTTATGAAGAATCAGGCTTAAGGTCGTAAGTGTGCACTGTAGTTGGGAATTTTAAAGAAGACAACACCCTGAGGAGATGCATGATACAAACTGTTATGACTGAGTTGTACTCCTCCCTCCACTCCTTGGAAATTCATAGGTTGAAGCCCTAATCCCAAGCACAGTAGAATATCACTGTTTTCAGAGATAGACTTTAAAGAGGTAATTAAGTTACAATGAGGCTGTTAGATGTGCCCTGATTCAGTATGGTGCTGTCTTTATAAGAAGGGGAAATTTGGATACACAAAGGGACTCCAGTGATGCACGTGCACAAAGGAAAGACCATGTGAGGACACAGTGAGAAGACGGTCATCTACAAGTCAAAGAGCAACCAAACCTGCCAACACCTGATCTCAGACTCCTGACCTTCTGAATCGTGTGAAAATAAATTTCTGCTGTTTAAGTCACTCAGTCTGTGGTATTCTATTACATCAGCCCAATCAAACTAAAATACAAACTATTTCCCTAAGTTTGATGAATAGTCCAGATCTTTTTGTTGATAATGATGGTAACGACAAAGCAATAATAATTACAAGAATGGTAAAAAGTCATAGAATTAGTAGTAAACTCAACGTTTGTTAATACCTGGTACTGTATGTATGTATGTATATATATTACATCAACTACTGTTATATTCATTTTATGGACAAAGATTAAATAACTTCCCCAATGCCACGAAGTATTGGCAGAAGCAGTGACTATTACTGATAAATTGTTTTCCTGAAATCTCATATTTTTCAAAAGATGATTTAGGCAGCATACAGATAACTCATTAATAACAGGTAACAGACTGGAAAGAAGAGAAATTGATAACAAATTTGCATGTTTGGAAGGATAAAATCTAAATCAAATAAAAGGACATTTAAGAGCCATTATGCAACATATATGTTCTAGTTTGAAAATACAAGAATCTGACATCTTTTCAGTCTCTAGAGCAGATGCAGATTAGATGAAAGTTAGACTCAGCCAAAATTCTGATTTGCTAACCCAGTATAATGACACTGCAGAAAGACAAGGGAGTTGAGTGTATAAATAAGGGAGTGTTTATAATTACTGACCATGAAATTTAAACTAGTTGACTGCAGACATATAGGAAGTGAGAGACACTGAAATGGTGAGGAGGTAAATGGATTGATGGTCAGCAAGGTAAAAGGATTTTCAGGGAGTTAATATGAATGATCCAGAATGATGAAAGGTAGTGGTCAGGGAGTTGGGCATATAAAGTTGCAATTATCAAGGAGTTGCTATGATTAATACCAATAATTTCTGTGTTATGTATCTGCAAGTATATGACTAAGTAAGGCTGAAGTACAAGACCTTTGGAAGAAAAAAATTTGAGGTACTAAGAGGCTGGACTTTGGAAGGATCATACACACAAATATTATACTACCAAGTCACCAAGAATTAAGGCAGTAGTAGTATTGGAAAGAGTAGATTGATCTAGAAGTTTAAAATAATGAAAAGAAATTGGGAAATATGCACTGGTAGATGGATTAATGCAACAAGAGTTAGTGATTAATATAATCTTACTTGAGATTTAAAACTAGTTGTGTGTTTATTTGTGTGTGTGTCCATGTTTTTCCAAGAGAGAAAAAAAAAATGGCCTGAAAAGAGCTGATTGGAGCTGCCACTGTAAAAAGCTTTAGGGGAATTACTGCCCTCATTAGAACAAGAAGGTAAAGATGAAATAAATGTATGGAGAAACATTAAATATATGTGGGACTTTACTGACAATGGATCATAAATTTTAGAATACAGTAGGACTGGGGAGAAACAAGAGAAGGGGAAAGAATGTACAAGGTCTTATAGTCTATGAGATGAGAGTTGACTTGGACCTTAGGTGTTCTGGTATGTCTGCCATAATCGTGCATGAAAGTCGTAATGGTACTGATTCCAGTAGATTAAAGGCAGATAGTGTGACAAAGGTTTAAATATGAGGTGATTGGAAGGCGTAGGTTTTAGTTGTCACTGAGAAACTGGAAGTACAAATGGATAACGGACAGACTCTATATAAAACATAGAATTCTACTTCACAACCTGCAGCAACTTCTCTAGAAAACAAATGTCCTTATCTACAATAAATAGCCCAGGAAGCCAGCTTGCTGTATGTCAGACTTATTAGAATTCACAGTAACAATTCAGAAAGCCAAACAATAACACTTGTAATAATTGGCCCCAAATGGCCAGCACTCAATGGATAACCAACAGCTTCTCCAATTTTTGTCCCATGGCCACCAGAGAAAACCAAATATTCACCCATAACCAATCATATAGGCTGTTCTGATTCTAGTCTGACTGTCTACAGCTTCCCTATGCCAACAAAGGAGAATCAGGGCATGCATGAAGTCTTCATTTGTTTCCACTATAAAGCTTTCCCACTTTTCTGCCTGCCTTTGTTTGTCTGCTAAAACGCAAGTGATAATGGCTGACTCTGTTCAAGTCTTTGTTTATTTGATACTAATAGTTTGGGTGGATGTCTTCAGGGAATCATAGTTTTAATCTCTGGTCCAGTATAACATTGACACATTTTGAGCTCAAGATCTTACTCCATGTATATGTGCACCATCTTATTCCTGGTTGATGGACTTGAGGATTTTCAGGAAGCTGGATAAACTCTCATTTTAGGGTCTTTTCTCCAAATCTTCTTTTTGTTACCTCCTTTGCTAATTCAAATCCTTGCCCAGACATCTTCTCAGGGTCGCCTTTCCTAACTACAAAATTTTATACTATAATCTGTCACTCCCTCCTTCCCCAATGATCATTCCTTATCACTCTTGCCCTGTACTTCTCTCCCTTTAACATATTTATTATATTTCTTATTTTTCATATTATTTGTATGACAGCCCTCTCAAGCTAGAAAGTAACATCTTTGAGGGTAAAAGGCAATATTTTAAAATTAATGAGTGGATTCCAAGAGTCTGCAGTAGTGCCTAGCAAAAGGCACTTGATAAATATTGCTTGAATTAATGAAGCAATGGCAATATTTATGCAGATAAATGTTCTGTGGTCCAAGTCTCCCCAAGCATGAATTCTGTTCTAAGTTTCAGGTCCCATTTTGTTGAAAATTAAAGCCTAAAGTCTTGCTCCTGATTAGTTACTGGAGAAATTAGCAGAAACTAACAAGACTAACATTGAGTGAATATTTAAGTACATGAATACAACCTAAGACAATATCTGGATAGATGTAATGATCACTAAAACCTTCTTCAGCTATTCCTTCTGTTTTTCATCTCTGAAATTTAGAGTAATAATAATGGCATCTCTCCAACTTCCCCATACAAAATGGAAAAGATACTGTTCTCAACTAGCTTTATTTTCCCTAGCTGTTTATGCCAACACCCCATCCTTTGATGATTAACATTTTTGTTAATGGTTAATTCACCTCAACATTGAGAAGTTAATTATAGATTTATCATGTATTACTAAGTTTTTAAGTAAGAGTTTTTTAGGTAAATATAAAGCTCTGACAACAAATTTCTCAAGACTATTTTTGCCTAAAACTCTATACATAACTTTAAGCAGGTAGATATTATAGTTTTCTTAAAAGTTGTAACATTTCCTCTCAACACAGTACAGTAAAATATAATAATTGTTTTGGTCTGAATTGTGCATCCCCAAAATTCATATGTTGAAGCCTTTACCCTCAGTACCTCAAAATATGACTATATTTAGAGATAAGGTCTTTAAAAAGATAATTAAAAGGCCATATGGGAGGGTTCTAATAAAATGTGACTGGTATCTTTATAAGAACAAAAGAATTGGACCCATGGAGAGACACCAGGGATTCATAGGCACAATGGAAAATGCATTGAGGACATAGCAAGAAGGCAGTCATCTACAAGCCAAGAGTGGCCTCAGAAGAAACCAAACCTGCTAACAAATTGGTCTTGGACTTCTAGGTACCAGAATTGTGAAAAAAATAAATGTTTATTCTTTAATCCACTCAACCTGTAGTACTTCGTTATAGCAGCCATAGCAAACTAATACAATATTTTTTTTTCTCAAAAATAGTCAATGTTCAAAGTAATTTATAGAAAAAGCAACTGGTAATTTTCTATTGATAATTGTTGCTGACTCATTCTTTTCTTTTAATAACAGAATGCCACTCCCTTTACTCACACAACACGATCAGCACCTGCAATAGTGGCTGCCATTTTTTGAAGAATAACTATACGCCAAGTGCTGTTTTTAATACACTGTATCTGACTGTTATGGAATGAACTGTTTCCCTTCCAAAATTCATATATTGAAGGCTCTAACCCCAATGTGATTTTATTTGGAGACAGGGTCTTTAATGAATTAATTAAGGTTATGTGACATCATAATAATGGGGCTCTAATTAGATCAGACTGGTGTTAGGGATGACAGATCAAGAAGGCATTGTCTGCAGACTGAGAAGAACTCGGTTGAAACCAACCCTATTGGCACACTGACCCTGCACTTTTTAGTCTTCAGAACTGTGAGAATTTAAATTTCTGTTGTTTAAGCTAACCAGTGTGTGGTGTTTTGGTATCATAGCTTAAGCTGACAAATACAGATTTTGGTACCATGGAGTGGGATGCTGCTGTAACAAATATCCCAAAATGTAGAAATGACTTTGGAAGTGGGTGATGGGTAGAACTGGAAGAGTTATGAGGTACATGCTAGACAAGTTCAGACTGCCTTGAAGGGACTGTTGGTAGAAATATGGATGGTAAAGATAATGCTGGGAAGGGTTTACAGAGAAAAGAGAAGAACTGTAAAGAAATTATCATCTTAGAGAATATATGTATCATAATGAACTGAATGCTCATAGAAATGGGAATATTAAAGGTGCTTCTGGTCTCAGACAGAAATGAGGAGCATATTATTGGAAACTAGAGAAAAGATAATCCCTGTTATAGAAAGGCAAAGTACTTGGCTAAATTGTGTTGTAGTATTTCACAGAAGGTAGAACTTGTGAACGACTATCTTGAGTATTTAGCAGATTTCTAAGCAACATGTTGAAGGCATGGCCTGATTTCTCCTTACTTTTATAGTAAAATACAAAAAGAGAGAGAGAGAGAGTGAAGGAACTGCTAAGCAAAAAAACCCACAAATGAAGATCTGGAAAATTCTCAGCCTATCCACACCACAGAAAATGAGAAAGCACGTTCTGAAGAGAACACCAAAGGCATGGCTGAACAATCACTCCACAGAGAGAGCACACACAGATTTAATCAGCCATCTCAGATGAAACCAAGCATAAAAACAGGGTTATACCAGCAGTGATATTACCTTGGGAAAAAGGGGAGAGATGGAACTAAATGAAGGGAGGCTTGGAATTTTACAAGAGAAGTCAATAGAGCCATCTGGTTGTGAATAGGTGTTATCCTTCAAGAAAAGGAAAAAATGACCCTCAAAAGCAGTACCAGAGCTACCACAGGTCTGAAGGGCAAGACTGTCTCTTCTCTTGGTTTCAGAGAGTAAGGACACCTTGTTTTCAGGAGACCAGGTTGTCACAGTTGGGGCTGATGCAGTGGGAGCATCAACCAAGAGGATCCTAGGACAAAGCATCAAGCCAGAGAGAATAATTCTCAGCATTTACATTCTAATGAAGTTTGTCCTGCCCACAACCCTTTCTTCTTTCCTATTTTTCCCTTTTTGGATAGGAATGTCTGTCTTATGCTTTTTCCACAGTAACATTCTTGAAGTATATAATTTGTCTCATTTTACAAGTTCACAGCTGGAGAGGAATTTTTCCTCAGGATGAATCGCACCTGAGTCCTACCCACTACTGATTTGGATGATATTTTGGACTTAAAGAGTTGTTATTGAAAGTGATTGAAAGGAAATCTCTGGGCTGTTGGGATGGCGGGGAACGTACTTCGCATGTAATAAGTAGATGAATCTTTGAGTTCCAAAGGGTGGAATATTATGGGATGAATTGTATCCCCACAAAATTCACATGTTGAAATTCCAATCCACAGTACCTTAGAATGTAACCATTCTTGGAAATAAGACCTATAAAGAGGTTGTTAAGTTAAAATGAACTCTTTAAAGTGATGCTCTAATTCAATATGACTAATGTTCTTAGAAGAAGAGACACCCAAGGCATGTATGCACAGAAGAAATACCATTTAAAGAGGAAGAAGAAGACAACAATCTGAAAGCCAAGGAGAGGCCTCAGAGAAACCCACCTTTGCCACCACCTTGATCTTGGATTTCCAGTCTCCAGAAAAAAGAGAAGATAAAATTTTATTGTTTAAGCCACCCAGTGTGTGGTATACTATTACAGCAGCCACAGAAAACTAATACCATTAGTATCAGAACTGTACTTTAGTACACTACCTGGAGTGAAAATATAACAGATGGAAAAAAAAAAACACTTCTAAACAAGTAAAGATAATATGTAATATTGAGATGCATTTAAAAATCTGTTAACCATTCCTACACCAAAATCTGCTCTTAGCAAATTATTTAAATTCCCAATGAAGATTAATTCTGTGTCTTTCTTAAAAAACAAATTTATCCTTCAGAGTTTAAGCTATTTTAATAGTGTTAAAATAATTATTTATAACTAAAACACAATAACATAGTAAGACAAGTTACTGGAAATAAGAAGCCCAAAACCATATTTTCCAATTTATAATTTTCCAACATATTTTTACTTCCAGTCATATGTTTTTACTTTAAAATATATGACAAATTACTTTTATTAGAAATTTTCACAGTAATAGTGTCCTTAAAAAAACATTTTTTTATTTAAGATGATCCGTAACATTGGGATTAGTGTATTTCAATATGCCTATAAATTTAATCATATATAGACAGACACATATATATTATATACATACAAATATATATATGTATTACATATATGTGTTTTTAATAGGTCAGGGCATTTGGTCAATATCATCTCTTTAGGTATGTTCTAAGTGTTGAGATTCATTTAACTCCTTCACAGAGGATGTCACCAAGATGGCAACATAGTTCATTCCTGATCTGCTCCCCATTAAAAAAATAACTGATAACTATTCATGGACAAGACACCACTGAGAGAATCTAAGGACATGGGAGTGGGGCTGAAGCACTCCCTATACCACAGAAAGTAAGACAGATTGTATTAGAAGGGTAAGACAAGCAGCTCCATGGTGATCACATGGCCCCTTCCCCAGGGTGACACAGCATCACATAGAGAAATCTTCTCTGAGCCTGTGATTCCTCCAGTGAGAAAAGAGCCCATGGAGGCCATACAGATGCCCAGCATTGTGAGTCATTTTGTGTGGTTCCCTACTCTGGTCTTGCTCCCATGGGGACTGCAGGGAAATCCGTAGATCTTGACCACTGAGAATCTGGTTGTGATGGAGAAGGGGAGAAGGGCTTGCAACAACTAGCACTTAGATCTTAGCAGACATCATTCCTACCTGCAGATCACAAGCAGTAATCAAAACCAAAGGCTTTGCAGAACCAAGTTAGTGGTGCAGTCTAACCAAGGAAACTGCAGAGTGCAGGTCTGCCTGATATGGGCTGTCAAACAAGAAGATGCACTGGTTCTGGAGCCCTGTCTGCCCCAGCTGTCTGTACAGGAGAGCTGAGTCTTAACTCCGTCAACTAATAAATGTGGTTCCTGGTTCTTTTTGACCAGAAGGCCTGGAAAGTATACCTGGAAACGGCATAGCCCAGCAACGCTCAGGCTGATAGAAGGGTAAACAATGTTGATAACCTCCAGTGCAAAGCCAGTACTGGGCATGGAGGGTCCCCAGCGACACCTAAGCAGGAAAGTTAATTCATGCTGCTGAATGTACCTCCCAGCTCCTACTGATCCAAACATTTATTTGGGAAAATTTGAGAGGTGACTGGAGGAGGTCTTCCCATCCCACCCAGAAGGGGAGCTGAGTCAAAGCCTTGCCCAGTTGTATGTGTAACTCCTGGCCATAGGGACTGGCAGGAATTCCTGGAGACTGCATTGCCCAGCAAGTTTGAGCAGAAAGGTTAAAAAGGAATAACTAATAGTCCACAAAGCAAAGCCAGTGGCTCTGTTCAGGCAGGGAATATGGGGCATGGGTCAACTTGAGTCAACACCACCACTGGCCTCAGAGCTGCTTCTAATGCTGGGCCTGGGCAGGAAAATTAATTCATATCCTTGTTTATCACTGAATACAGCCTTCAGCCCACGTGACCAAGGACCCTAAACAGAGTACACAAGAAGCTGTTGGACTGCATCCAGTAGTCCTGCTTACTGTGGCAGTTAAACAGAGAACACAACCTGTGGCTTTCCTCATCTGCAGAGCAACACTGCTGGCCTCACATCTCCAGGGAATTTGGTGCACAATCTTGCCTGATTCAATTACCCTAACAATGAGCTGTGCAGGCTTTAGGTCCTATCCTTCTGCTTTACCAGGGCAGGGAAGATACTTCATAGTCCCACCTACTGCTGGGTGTAGTACCCGGTTCTGACCATCTAGTAAGCATGACCAGAAAATCCAGGAAACTGTGGAGCCCATTCTACACTCTTAGCTGGACAGGGAACAAAGCCAGCAGGCCCATCTAACAGTTTTCAGTCAGTGCAACCCTCCACCCTGATCTTAGAGTGTGGACTGTTGCCTTTCCCCAAAGTATACCCTGATAACAGACCCCACCTGCCCAAGAACATTACCAGCAGGCACATCCAGAAACCCAAATTGAGCTGACCAGTGAAGAACCACCTGCTGAAGCAAACCTATAAAGTCTGGAAGAGGAGACCACACACTCAAATGGAAAGATAACAATGGAAGGATTCAAGGATCATGAAAAGTCAGGTAAATATGATGCCCTAAATTGACACTAAAGAAATGGGCATCTATGAAATGTCAGTCAAAGAATTCAGAACAATCCTCTTCAAAAAGTTTAGTAAACTAGAAGAACATAGAGATATTTAACAAAATGAGGAAAGCAATGCATAAACAAAATGTGAAGTTCAACAGAGAGAAACCATCAAAAAACAAACAAATGAACAGAAATCCTAGAGCTGAAAAATACAATAAACAGAAGATTTTAATAAAGAGCTTCAAAAGCATACTTGACCATGCAGAAGAATCAGTGACCAGAAAGATAGGACATTTGAAGTTATACAGTCAGTGGAGAAGAAAGAAAAAAGAATGAAAAAAGAGTTAAGAAAGCCTATGAGACTTATGAGACACAATTGAAAGAAAGAGCATTTACATTAAGGGAATTCCAAAAGCAAAAAAGAAAGGAACAAAAAGTATAGTTACAGTAATACTGGCTGAAAACTTCCCAAGTCTGGAGAAAGAAACAGACACACATACTCATGAGGCCCAAAGACCCCCAAATAGTTTGAGCCTGAATAGGGCTAGTCTGAGACACATTATAATTAAACTGTCAAAAGACAAAGACAAAGAAATAATTTTTAGAGCAGCAAAAGAAAAGAGAGAAATAACATACAAGGGAATCCCCATTATACTAATGATGAATTTCTCAAAAGAGACTTTTCAGACCAATGGAGAATGTCATGATACAGACAAATGGTTAAAGAAAAAAGCTGTTAAGCAAGAATTCTATACCCAGCAAATCTCTTTCAGAAATGAAGGAGGAATAAAGACTTTCTTGAACAAACAAAAGCTGAGGAGGTTCACCATCACTAGACTTGACTTACAAGAAATAATACAGTTTTTTTAATAGAAGTAAAAGGACACTAATTACCACCATAAAAATGTAAGAAGGTAGTGTAAAAGTTGTTGGTAATAGTAAATATATAGTCAAAGTTAATTTCTGTGATACAGTAATGGTGATGAATAATTTACTTTCAAACTCTAGTTTGAAAGTCTAAAAATACAGTAAAAATGACAATAACTGTGATAATCTGTTATTAGTTACATAATATAAAAATATAAAGCTGTAACCTAAAATGTGAGGGGAAGGAGGCATGCAGAAGTGTAAAATTTAGAGATTTTATTAAAGTTTTTATCAGCTTAAAGTAGGGTGTTATAAGTTTTTCCCTTGTGGTTACCATGAGGCTTACATAAACATCTTTAGATTATAGCACCCCAAATTTGTAAATATTTATATGCCTCACATCAGAGCACCAAATATATAAAGCAAAAATTCATAGAGCTAAAGGAGAAGATAACAGTAATTAATAGTTGGGGACTTTAATGCCCCATTCTCAATAATAAATAAATCATCCCCAGAGAGTCAATAAAGAAATGGTAGATTTAAACAATAATACAGACCAAATGGAACTACAGACAAATATAAAACGTTCTATCTGAAAACAGCAAATACATATCCCTCTCAGTCACACAGCGGACATTTTCTAGGATAGGGAGTATTGTCTAGGATAGACAATATGTTAGGGCACAAAACAAGTCTTAGCAAATCCATGAATACTGAAATCATACCAAGTATCTTAACACTGACCACAACTGTATGAAACTAAAAATCAAAAAGGAGGAAAACTGGAAAATTCATGAATATATGGAAATAAAACAACACTCTCCTGAAAAAAACAATAGATCAAAGAAGAAATTAAAGGTGGAATCAAAAAGTATCTTGGAATGAACAAAAATGAAAACACAACATACCAAAACTTATAGGATGCAGCAAGACAGTTCTAAGTGAGAAATCATAGTAATAAACTATATTAAAAAAAAAAACAAAGATTCCAAATAGACAACCTAACCCTATGCCTTAAAAACCTAGAAAAAGAATAACAAACATCCTAAAGTTAGCAGAAGGAAGGAAATAATAAACATGTGAGTAGAAATAAATGAAATAAAGAATAGGAAATCAAAAGCAACAGTAACCAAACTAAACTGGTTCTTTGAAAAGATGAATAAAACAAAACCACAATCAAACCATACAGGCCTCTCAGAATGGCTATCAATAAAATTTCAAGATACAAGACCCACCAGCAAGGATATGGGAAAAAGGGAACACTTGTACAGTGTTGGTGGGATTGTAAATTGGTACAACCACTATGGAAAATAGTATGGGGGATCTTCAACAATTTAAAAAGAGAACTATCATGTGATCCAGCAGTTCCACTTCTGGGAACACAGCCAAAGAAAAGAAAATACTATGTTGAAATTATATCCGCACCCCATGTTCACAGCAGCATTATTTACAATTGTCAAGACATGAAAACAAACTTGTGTTTATCAATAGATGAATGGATAAAGAATGGATGTCTACACACACCCATGTGTGTATTTATGAGTATATACATATATAAAGGAATATTATTCAGCCCTTGAAGGCATTGTGCCAAGTAAAGTAAATATACAGAGAAAGATAAATACTATATAATACCACTTATTTGTGGGATCTGAAAACCCAAATAAACAAAAAAAAACCCAAACTCATAGCAAAAGAGATTATATTTGTGGTTACCAGAGGCAGGAGGTGGTAGGGGTTGGTAGAATTAGAGGAAGGTGGTAAAAAGGTACAAGACAACAGTTATAAGATAAATAAGTACTGGGGATATAATAGACAACTTGATGACTACAGTTAATACTTCTATATGATATACTTGAAATTTGCTGTAAGAGTAAATTCTAAAGTTCTCATTACAAGGAAAAAACTAACTATATGATGTGATGGATATTAACTAAACCTATTGTGGTAATCATTTTATGATAAATGTGTGTCAACATTATGCTGTACACCTTAACTTTATAAAGTGCTATATGTCAATTACACCTCAATAAAACAGAAGGCCACATTATCTCATTTTTTCTGTAACTTTTATAGTCTGCTGGGGTTAATAATAAAAAGATTAATGAATGTCAATATGACATTTATACATGTAAACTGTATAGAAGATTAAAAAGGAAATGGAAATTTCATGAAGTTCATAAATTAACTTTGTGAATAAATTTCTCACTGGGAGGACTACTGACATCCTGGTGAACCAACTTTATTTTAATTAAACACAGTAATTCTCCTTAATTTTTTGTGACCATCAAAAATGCCCATCCATATTTTCAAATGCCCTTGGTGTAAAGGCCGGGGATATCCAATGACATGGATAAAGGGACAGTATGAGACTAAAGGCAACAGATTAAAATATACAGCCATGACTAGTCTCCCACAGGAAATACAGTCCTGTTTCCTTACGGACAATCATCTTTCTCTATTGACTAATCAGTTTCATATATGTTTGACTTCTGCAGGCCTTTCTGGATAGAATAGGAAAAAACATTTTTCTATGATGGTAATGAATTCATGTTTCTGTTGACAGCACCTGTGGAAATCAGAGACGGTTTAAGACCTCCCAAATATCCCCAGAGTGAATATGCTTTTGTTGAAATAAGGCAACAATGCTGTCAGTAAATGTTGCAAGCCCTTTAAATGTACGAAAGAGTTGGGGAGTTCGAAGACGTGTGAATACAATTTCTTCTGTTTTACCCCTAGAAACCTTAGACAATCTCGCATTTCTAAGAACTGCAAGTGAACATGTGGGAGCTGACAAGAAAGGATCTAAGAGTAACATTTCAAACTTGCTTTATGAAACAGACCTTGAGATTCCTTTCTCCCTGAATGGAAAGAAAGAGATTTGGTCTCAGAAAAGCAATAAATTGTTAAAAGTTTCATTTCTATGACAGAGTAGGATTCTAAAGGCCTTCAAAACCTGGCGTTATATTTCCTGTTAAGTTTAAACAACAGATTTTCTTGTCTTTATCTTCCTCTCAAGAACCACATCCCATCTCTCAAGAAATGCTTAATAAGTGTGTAGAATAGAAATGCTACATTGTGAAAGAGGAACTTTAGAAATCTTACTTTACCATTTAAATTTCCTTGTATGTTTCAAGTGCAATACAACTACTTAAACTAATTGATAAAAACTATAACTTATAAAGTATTTCCATAACTTAGTATTTCCAAAAGTTCAGTGATTTAGGAGCCAGATTCTTAATTGTAGCCATTCTTAGACCAGTGGTAATTATTGATTTAATGTAGTTTGTTTAATTATACTGTTCTCTAAAAAAATTTTAACTATTTTTTTCAAATTTTAAGCAAAACTGAGAGAAAAATACATACAGTTATTTCCCATATATCTCCTGCCACACATATGCATAGCTCCCATATTATCAACAAACCACCACAGAGTTGTGCATTTGTTACAACTGATGAACTTACACTGACATATCGAAATCACCTGATGTCCATAGTTTACACTATGATTCATTGTGTTGTACGTTCTACAGATTTGAATAAACCTATAATGGCATGTATCTATCAGTATAGCATCATACAGGGTATCTTTACTGTTCTAAAAGTTCTTCAGTTCTGTCTATTCATCCTTCACCCGTTAAGCCCTGGGAATTACTGATCTTTTATCTTTTCACCGTCGCCACAGTTTTGCCTTTTCCAGAACGTCATATAGTTGGATTAAATAGCACATAGTCTTTTCAGACTAGCTTCTTTCACTAAGCAGTATGGATTTAGGTTTCTACATGTCTTCTGATGCTTTGGTAGCACATTTATTTTTAGTGTTGAATAATATTCTACTGTTTGAATGTACCACAATTTATTTTTTCACTTACCTACTGAAGACTGTCTTGGTTACTTCCAAATTTTAGTAATGATGACTAAAGCTGATTTACATATCCATGTACAGGTTTTTGTGTGATCATGTTTTCAGTTCCTTTGGGGATTAACGAAAAATGTCATTGCTGGATTCTATGATAAGATTATGTTTAGTTTTCTAAGTAACCAGCACACTGTCCTCTAAAGTCACTATACCGTTTTGCCCATATACCAGAAACGTGTGAGAGTTTCTGTTGTTCCACATCTTACCAGGGCTTGGTACTGCCCATTGTCTGGATTTGGGCCATTCTAATAGGTGTATAGTGATATCCTATTGTTGTTTTCATTTACATTTCTCTGATGACATATGACATAGAGCATCTTTTCATATGTTTATGTGACATTTGTATTTCTTCTTTGATGAGGTATCTGTTAAGGTTTTAGGCCCATTTTTTCATCACTTTGTATGTATTTTTACTGTTGAGATGAAAAGCTTTTTTGTATATTTTGAATTAAGTCATTTATCAGATGTGTCTTTTGTAAGATTTTCTCCTAGTCTATATTTTGTCTTGTTCTTGTCACATTGTCTTTTACAGAGCATAAATTTCTAATTTTAATGAAGTCTACCTTATCACTTATTTATTTTATGAACAATGCTTTTGGTATTGTATTTGAAAATTTGTGGCTATTCAGAAGGTCATCTAGGTTTTCTCTCTTCTTATCTAGGAGCTTCATATTTTTTCATTTTACTTTCAGATCTGTGACCTATTTTGACTTCTAAGATATGTGTCTGTATTTGTGCTTTTGCATGTGGATGCTCGGTTGTTCCAGCACTATTTGTTGAACAGACTATCTTTGTTCCATTGTACTGCCTTTGCTTTTTTGTCAAAGATCAGTGGACTGTATTTATGTGGGCCTATTTCTGGGCTTTCTATTCTATCCCATTATATTTTTGTCTATTCTCTCAGTATCACAGCATTCTGATTATTGTAGCTTTATATTTATATTAAGTCTTAAAGTCAGGTAGTATAAATCTTCCTCCTTTGTTCTTCCCTTCAGTATTGTTTTGGTTTTTCACGGTCTTTAGCCTCTCCATATAAACTTTAGAATCAAGACTGCGGACTTAACTCAAAATAACTTGCTGGGATTTTGACTCAGATTTCATTGAATCTATACATCAATTTTGGAAGAAATGACAACTTGACAATTTTGAGTTTTCCTGTCCATAAACATGGGATATCTCTCGATTATTTAGTTCTTTGACCTTGTTAATCAGAATTTTGTAGATTCCTTCATATTTATCTTGTAAATAATTTGTTAGATTTGGATGTATTTTATTTGGTGGAGTTGCTAATGTAAATAGTATTGTTTTTCTTTAATTTCAAATTCCACTTGATCATTGCTTTATAGCAAAGTGATGGACTTTTGGATATTAATCTTGTATCCTACAACATTGCTATAATCACTTGTTAGCTCTGGATTTTTTGTTTCTTCTGTCAGACTTTCTATGCAGATGATCACGTCATTTCTAAGTAAGACAGTTCTATTTCTTCCTTCTCATCTGTATATCTGTTATTTCCTTTTCTTGCCTAATTGCATTTAGTAAAACTTCCAGTAACATGTTGAAAAGGAATGGAATAAAGAGACTTCTTTGTTTTGTACCTGGTTTTAGTGGGAAAACTTCAAGTATTTCACCATTAACTATGCTGTTAACTTTAGGGCTTTAAAGATATTCTGTATTAAACTGAGGAAATCTCCCTCTATTCCTAATTTGTTGATAATTTTTATCATGAGTGCGTGTTCTCACTGAAGAAATCCTTTTAACATTTCTTGCAAGGCACATCTACTGGCAACAAACTCCCTCAGTTTTTGTCTAAAACAGTCCATTTGTCCTTTACTTTTGAAGATAATGTTGCTTGTTACAAAATTTCTAGGTTCTTTTTTTTTCCACTTAATACTTCTTAATATTTCGCTCCTCACTCTGTTTTGCATGGCTTCAGAGAAAGTTGGGTACAATTCTTACCTTTGTTCCTCTATAATAAGGAGTTTTTCCCATCTTTTTTTTACAGGAATTTTTTCTATATTTTTGATTTTCTGTACTTTGAAAATAATATTCCTATATGTAGATTTCTTGGTTTTTGTCAAATTTGGTGGTCTCTGAGCTTCCTGGGTCTGTGCTTTGGTGTATGACATGAATTTGGGAAATTTATCAGCCTTTGTTTCATGCTTGAAACATGAAACCATATCTGTTCTTTTTTCTCCTTCTGGTATTTCTAACTGCATGTTCTATCTTTTGTAGTTGTTTCACAATCCTTACACATTCTTTTCTGTTTCATTCTTTGTTATCTTTGCCTTTCAATTTTGAAGGATTCTATTGATATATTATCTAGTTCACAAATTCTTTCCTTAGCCTTTTCCAGTCCAACAATAAGCCCATAAAAGACAGTCCTAATTTTCTGTTACAGTGTTTTTAATCTTTAATCTCTAGCATTTCTGTTCTTTTTTAGAATTTCCATGTCTCTGCTTACACTGACCATCTGTTTTTACATGCTGTCTACCTTATTCATTAGAGCCCTTAACATATTAATTATAGTCGCTTCAATTCCCAGTCTAATAAATCCAGCATACCTGTCATATCTGGTTTTAGTGCTTACTCTGTCTCTTCAAAAGCAGACCAAATTTCTTTTGGTATGCCTTATAAGTATTTCTTCATAGTGAGGTATAATATAAAAATGGGAGAAAATATTTGCAAATGATGCAACTGACAAGGCCTTAATTTCCAGAATGTAAAAACAGCTCATACAACTCAGTAATAAAAAAACAAACAAACCAATCCAAAAATGGGCAGAAGATCTAAACAAGCAATTCTCCAATGAAGACATACAAGCGGCCAATAGGCACACAAAAATTGCTCAATATCACTAATTATCAGAGAAATGCAAATCAAAACTACAACGAGGTATCACCTCACCCCAGTCAGAATGGCCATCATTCAGAAGTCCATGAATGATAAATGCTGGAGAAGGTGTGGAAGAAAGGGAACCTTCCTACACTGTTGGTGAGAATATAGTTTGGTGCAGCCATTATGGAAAGCAGTATGGAGATTCCTTTAAAAACTAAAAATAGACCTACCATATGATTCAGCAATCCCACTCCTGGGCATATATTTGGAAGGAACTCTAATTCAAAAAGATACATGCACCTCAATGTTCATAGGGGCACTATTTACAATAGCCAAGATGTGGAAGCCAACTAAATGTCTATCGGCAGAAGATTGAATAAAGAAGTTATGGTATACACACACACACACACACACACAGTAGAATACTACTCAGCCATAAAAAATGATATAATGCCATTGGCAGAAACATAGATGACTTGGAGATTGTTGCACCAAATGAAGTAAGCCAGAAAGAGAAATAAAAATACCATATGACAACACTTTTATGTGGAATCTAAAAAGTTACACAAATTAACTTATTTATAAAACAGGAACAGGGTGACATAGAAAACTTATGGTTACTATAGAAGAAGGGGAGGATAAATTGGAACTTCAGGATTTGCAGATACTAACTGTATATATAATTAATATATATGATATCTATATAATTGAGTAACTATGTTGTACACCAGAAATTAACAACATTGTAAATCAAATATGTTTCAATATAAAAAATAAATAAAGCAAGGAAAAGGTTAAAAAAAAAAAAAGCAAAACAAAACAAAAAATATACCAGGTAAAAGGAATTGCAATGAACAGGCTTTCAGTAAAGCAATGGTGAGGTGTGAGGTAAGGGGGAACTGTTCTATATTACTATGATTAAGTCTCAGTCTTTTAGTGAACTTATGCCTCTGGACTGTGAGCACTACAATAACTTTTATTTATCTTTCCCCATAAGTCAGACAGAATGGTTAGAGTACCTAGAGTTGGATATTTTTCTTTCCCCAGATGAGTTTGGCTCTGATAACATCTCTGCAAGCTAGGCTGTGGTTAACTAGTTTATCTTGAGGGCAGTCCTTGTTAAGAACTGAGTTCTCTGACTTTTATTTTGAAGTGATTCCCATTGCATTTCCTGCCAGGAGGTAGAGGGGGTTTTTCTCTGATATTTACTGTGGGAAGCTGGTAGATCTCCTGTAGCTAAATCTCCTAACACTGTGGGAGCCCCCCTATGACTAGGTCTTTCTGGACTTTTTAGCTCTCACACTGCTCATACTGTACTTAAACAGCAATTTGTCAATTACAGTTTATAGTTTCCTACTTCAGCACTGGTTCCCACAGAGGTTTCTATTTATGGTTTTCTACAAGATAAGTCATGCTTCCCTATAGTCTTCTGTCTCTCCAATTTTGGGGAAGCAGTTCACCCTGTGTCGTCCCTTCTCTTACAAATCCAAGAAGAATTGTTTTTTAGTCTGTTTAATTTTGTACTTGTTCCTGGCTTGATGACATTCAAGCTCCTTCCATGTGGAAATGGAAACTGGAGCAAACACTTTTGTGTTTTAATTTTGAAATATTTTTCATATAGAGTAAAAGATTAGATAATTATATAATGAAGAACAGTGTACCTCCCTATTAATTTATGAAAATCCTAACATTCTGTTTACTCACTTTACATCTTTTGTTTGGTTTCATTTGGTTTGTTTTAATAAAGATACATGTTCATTCTTGGCAATCACATGAAACACATTCATTGCAGTAAACTCTATGAAACCATTATCTAATCTTGGATACTCTAAAATAAACCTTGTAGACAAAGGTCATTTTTAAGTGGATGCAATAATATTCTGAGAGCAGTATCAAATTATATTCTTTCTGGCTAAGGCCAAAAAGTTCACTATTAAATAGAGGAACAGATTACTAAATAATACTGTAAACTACACATCAAGATGTGTTTGACTATTGGGCTGGCCAGATGTTTTGCCTCATTCATGTAAAGGGAACATAATTACTAAGATCTTTTTGCCAATCCTACAAACCTTAATCATCAATGGAAAATACTTCTTACATATATAATGCTAGAATAAAAGCTTTTTGGAGGATATAACAATAATTGAAGCACTTGTAATGCTAACTAGCCAGCCAGAAGGTATATGTTAAAGTTAACTTATCACACACTTTTTAAACAATTTATGTTATTTTAATGTGGCTGAACAGACAACATAGCCATTTCCACGCTATGCATCTTTACATAGTAAATTGCTATTCACAGGAAATCACCAATAAAAATTCGTAGACAGTTCTAAATTGCTTTTCAAAATATTTGCAAGCCTACAATGAAAGAATGGTACTTTCTCCATCTATAGAAATTTTTCCTTACTGATATTTTAATTTTTAGATTCCAAGTGAGGGGGAACATCTATTTCTATGTTTTCTCTTCTAGACTCATCTTTTATAAATCGGTTTCCTTTGTCATCTTCATTTATATAGTCTTTTTACACATTGCCTTGGAGAGTTATTTATGTACTCTGGATATCAACTTACTATTGGTTGAATAATTTGGAAGTATCTCATTGTAACTTAGGTTATGCTCTTTTATTGTGTTAAATATTAATTTAATTTTAGTAAAGCCAAATTTATCAATATTTTCCTTTATGATGTACAGTTTCAGTGTCTCATTTAAGCAATCATACAAAACACCAAGTTTATAATATTATTGTCTAATATTTCTTATAAACATTTAAACATTTTATCCAATACATTTAGGCCTTTATTTTTTATAGATGATATAACACAGCTGCCTACTGTTAATTTTATTGCATAACAATAACTGAATGTCCCAGGACTATTTATGAACAGCTAGTCGTTTAATCATTGAGTTGTAAATAGTTGGCAAATATCAAGTTTCCATTTATCCTTGGATCTGCTTCAATTATTATTATTCCTGAGGAAAAATTTAATGTCAATAAAATTAACTTTCCCTTTCCAGTTTTCTTCCCCAATTCATTATTCATTCTTTTGAGGTCAAATGTGTTCAAAAATTCTGAAATTTTTAGAATTATTAAGGAAATATTACAGATATACTCTGTATTACAACACTCATCCCCAGTATGGTCAAGGGCAAAACTTTGCAATGAGACTAATTAAAATTTCTATAGCAAAAAATATTAATTCTACATGATATAAATAATAACCCTAAATAGTCTCACATCACTTCATGTCAGAATTTTTACCCAATTAGTTCAGGCCAGATCAGATTTTTCCTTTAACATTAGTTATGAAAACTTTAAAATTTCAGAATTTTGAAAAATTTTAATGGCTATTTTAATAGTATAAATTTAAGAGAAGATTTGAAAGACCTTTGTAAGTTACAAAACATTGCTGATGGAAATTAACAAACACCTAAATTAATGGAGATATATACTATGTCTATGCATTAGAAGATCCAATATTGCTAAGATTGTAATTCTTCCCAACTGTATCTATATATTGAAACCAGTCCAATCATATTCCTAGGAGCCATTTTGAAAAACTACACAAGATTTTTCTAAAATTTATATGGAAATAATGGATTTATAGTATCAAAAAATAAAATGAAAATCAAGACTACTTAGAAGATCCCATTTTTAAAATGACTATTTTTTAGTTAGAGTAATCAAGAGACTAGCACTGAAATTATAATAGCCATATAAGTCAATGGAACCAAAAGAATTCAGAAATAAACCAAAAGTTATTTGGCCAATTAACGTTAAAATCAGCAGTATAATTCAATGGACTAAAGTATAGTCTTTCGATACAAAGTGCTGGAACAACTGGGTATCTGCTTTTGCTCTTTCAAAGATGCAAAAATAAGTGAATGAAAGTGTAAATAACAGATGGGAAAATTATTTGGAATTCATATATCTGATGAAGTGTTTGTATACAGAATATACAAAGGTCTTTTTGAAAACAAAAATCATTTAAAATGGGAAAGACTAAACTGACACTTCAAAGATATATGAATGGAGAGTAAGCACATGAAAAGTTGCAATATCATTAATGATTAAAAAATGGAAATTTAAATCTCAGAGATATTATTGACACTAGAATGGCTAAAATTGAGAAGACTGAAATACCACATGTTGGTGAGTATACGGTACGAGTTCTCTCATACATTGCTGATGGGAATGAAAAATGCTACAAACTTTAGAAACAAGTTGGTAGTGTTTTATAAAGTAGGATATAAACATACCACATAACTCAACAATCCCAGTCCTAGGTATTCAACCAAGAGACATAAAACTAAATTCTACACAGAAAGGTGCTGTTCGTAACACATAATAAACAAAACTGAAAACAACCCTAATGTCCATCACCTAGTCAACAGATAACCAAATTAAGGTGTAATAAAACGAATGAATTACTGACAGGGACAAAAACATGGGCAAGCATCAGTGATCATGATACATTAGAGATGTAAAATTCTAAAGTATGTATCTTCTATCATTCTATTTATTTGAAATTCAATAACATAAATTTAGAGACAAAAAACAGATCAGTGCTTCCCAGAGCTGGGGAACAAACTGACTGCAAAGCAGCGTGAGAGAGATTTTTGGAAAGATGTAAATATTTACATCTTGATTTTAGAGATAGTTACAAAGCTATTTCTGAAGGTCAAAATTCCTAATCTATACACTTAATTGAATTTTATTGTCTGACAATTATATCTCAATATACTTGCTATGAAATCAAAGAAAAAAATATTTGAAATTGCATATTAAAAGCAAAATAAATACCCATGCTAGGGTACAAGCAATATGTTTATTTGTTTAAGCAACTGTCTCAGAAAATGTTTCAGTTATCTCAATGTATAAGAAGAGAATATATTATTAAAATAATCCTAATTATGCAAATCTTATACTGAATGCATTCCATCTATAGCATACCAAGTAAAATTCTCAGACTGCAGCATCTCAAGGCTAAAATTTAGATTTATTTCCTGGTCTTTGCACAGTATCAGTTAAGCATCTAGTTTGCTAAATTTGGTATAGATTTAATTTGGCTACTGAATGCCTAATCTAGATTTCTGATCATTTCTTTTCCCATGTGCACTGATCCCTATGGCAATAAATGAATAAAGGATATTTCACTATTTGAACACCTCTGATTCAAAGCAACTTAATCAACCCTCTTCATTGGAAGATTCTGGACTACAATTACAGCACTAATGTCTAGCTGTCGGTTCTTTTCAGGCCTGGTACCAGAGAGTAATTGCATCCCACGTATTTTCTTGTGGAAATTGCCTCATGCCTGGAGGTGGCATTTTTTTTTTCTTTTAATCATTTCTTCTGTATGATGTAACTGCTAGTCACCCACAGGACATTTCAGCTACAATATTCCAATATGGTTCCCCTCAATCTGGACATCATCTGGGTTAAAAAAAATAATTTATAAAGATTCAGCAATGTCAAAAATTTATTTAATAGTAAGAAAGTCACAATGTCTTAAAATGTGACCTTTGATATTTGTATGATGTGTTGATTTTTAAGGTTCATTACATGCTGGGGAGACTATTTCTGAAATATTCGCAGACAGTACTTTGACAATTATTTTGTCATCTTATGCTTTAAGGACTTTTTGTTGCAATATTCAAATTAGGTTCTTAATAGTTGACTAAAATATTTATTATACTTTTATAGAAAATAATATTGCCATCAGAGGATTTCTGTAGTTCTGTCAAAACATTCATGTGCCTTTTATAGAGAATTCAAAACAGTGACAGAAAAGTATAATAAACAGAACATAAAAGTTAATTGTGTATTTATATATTTCAAGTTCATTTCAATGTGAGTTAATGATCTAAAATACATAATCATTCATCTAATACTGTGAGCTTTAATATTTACAACTGATCCCTTATAAAGGTCATTAGCCTAATTATATTAAATATAATTTTATCCCACTTATCCTCTAAAGCAAAGTTACATATTTACATACATAGATTTTCTAAAGTTTTACTTGTAATAATCCTTTTATCTTCCACTAATGCTGTAAGTTCCTCCAGCTCATCTTACTTCTTCTGTAAATTCCAAAAGATATATGTATTTGAAAGTGCCATAATCTTTGTCCAAATAGAGCAATATGAAAGTAGTGTAAAGACGTTACCCAGATTTGGGATGCAAAGAATAATTTGTAAGTTCAGGTCTAACGTCCTGATATAAAATATCACCTCAGTTCTATCTTGTCTCAAGAATTTTAAAGTTCTCCAATTAAGTTAGATACAACATCTTTGAGAACTTAACTATAAACCTTCCTTAATTAAAAAAAAACAATAATTTTGTATTATCTTTTATACTTGCCCCAAGACACAACACATTATAGCATAACCACCCTATCATCAACTAAGCAGAAAAACAACAGGTGGTCAGGACCTGAGTTTTATCTAAGGTGGTTTAACACAAGCAGACTTCTGTGATAATTTTGTACTTGAGATCATCATGCACTCCTATCAAAGTCCAAAAGTACTAACGTTTGTCTGCTTCATTGTTACTATAGCAGGGCCTCACTTCCCCTGCCTCTAGAATGGGTGTCCTAGTAAATCTTTTTGTGTTTGTCTCTCAAATGGTGGGTTGTTGGGGTCCTTTTGGTAATGTCACAGGTCCTCCAATCTCCTGACAACATTGAGTTTCCATTACTGAAGGCCCATGGAGTTACAAATGTAATTGCTACTAAGCAGTGGGTCATAGACATGAAATCATTTGTACTGTTCTTACCTGCACTCTATGCTTTAAAATTCTTCATGACATTTGTGGGAGATTCCATACATTTATACTTACTTTGTATTATAAAAATATCATAAACTGCTGCTTGAAATTCTTACTCTGAATTTTAGTAACAGTTGCCTTCCTTCATGCTATAAAATTTGGGGAATTTAATCAGGCTCTGTTTCTTTTTCTTTTCTAGATCTGGTTCTTCCAGTGTTAGAATTAGCGAAAAGAAGAGAAAAAAGGACACATAACTCTTTCCTCAAGTTTCTGCCGTGGTGGTTCCCCCATCTATGACTATTCACTATTTTCATAGCCAGTGCCAGCAGTCAGTGCTGTCTATGACAGTGTCCCAGAGGGGCTGCCTTCTCATGTGGATCATAACATTTATGTACTCTGATATGCAGACAAGCCTCAAGTTCAAAATTGTTCACAATTTTTTCCATTTGTCTTTCCCTATTATGAGGGATCCCTTTTTTACCCTGGTGAAATAAAAGGAGGATAATTTAAATCCCAGTATTTTCTGAAATAATATTGTAATTCTTAGAAAACTTGCATGTCTTTACTTTAGATGGTGAGTGTGCAGTCTGCTCCATCATTACACTCTCATTTCTCCACCATAACATCTCCCCAAGTTTGCTTTTCACTTGCTCAGTAGGTATGGGAAGACATCAGTAAGCCCACTGACAATGCAAACATTAACTAGGGCTCATTAACTGGGGTTTAGGGACTACTTTCTCTTTAGGCAAGCTCTCCAAGTATTTTTCAGTAACTCTCTTGGAAGCTTTTCCCACTGGACTTCAGGCATTAAACTATAATATCCTTCCTCTTTGTAACAGTCACAACCATTTATTCCCATAAAGCCCAAATAGGCCTAATTTAATAAATACTCAATTCTTCTCTAATCCTACACTCAGCAGAATTTGACACTATTGAAAACTTCCATGTGTTTGTGTTTTGTTGGCTCCTGATATGCCATGATTTCTTGAGTTTCCTCCCAAACCTTTGGCCACTTACTGTCAGTTTCTTTCAAGTCTCCCGTTTCCTGTTTCTATCCTCTTATATCTTCGTGTCATTTCAGGATTTCTTCAAGGTCATATTCCCCTTTATTCTACTTGCCACCTATCCCTGGGCAATCTCACCTACAGCCATATTTTCAATGACCATGTACATTTTGACCAATTACTTTTTTTTTTCCTTTTGCTCTGTAAAAGGATTATACAGCCTTACTCACTATCATGGAATTCGAAGGTTCTTTCCGAGGAAGAGTAATTCCTTGCTTATTGAATTTATGCTTGGCCATGGACTTTCTCTGGACAATGAAGCATAAGTGGAAGGGGCTAACCAGAAGCTTCAAGAATATCACAAAATTCCACCAGCACTATTGCACTTTTCCTTCTTCTACAAATTGACTGTCCTAAATGTGGGCTGCAATTTCAGCCTAGATCATATATTGAAGAAAACACACGGACGTACCTGCAGATGATCTGCAGCCTGATCCTAAGCCACAATTTAGAGGTCAACAACCAGACCACAGTTGAATATAAAGGTGAGGTTTACGTGTATCTTTGCTGTTACCCCTAAGGATATTGTTGCATGGTACTATGGCAGGATTAACTGTCAGTCCATGAATATATTGCAAACAACTAAATACATAATCTGTGCCCAGGATTGACCTGAATCTCTCCAGCCCATCCACTACAGCATCACAGAGGATTATTCAAAAATATGATTTCATCTTACAATATACTGTTTTGGATAAAATATATGAAGGAAATCCAGCCTTGCACAATGATTAGGTTGAAAGGAAAACAAGTTTAAATAGACTATTCATGAATATTCTCCTTTGATATTACATTCAAACTCAAAAAGTGGTTGTTTCTTGAAGATTAGTTGTAATATGGAATCTAACTATACCAATAACTTTTGCATTCTGTTATAGTACAATTTATTGATTTATCTTAAAAAATATGATTTCAACGTTGTGGCCTCCAGTTTAACATAAACAAGCAAGCACACAAGAAAATGTGTGTCATGCTTTCTTATGAACCTAACACTAAAGGGAAAATTTGCATGTAATAAAAATATGATTAATTAGTTCTGCAATATCATCTCTGAGTCTCTCTTTTCTCAAACTTTGTAAATTAGCATGGACTTACTTCTAATGCTTTCTCTAGACTCCAAGACCTCTGCATTAATTATTCCTCTTAGGTCATTCCTTAGCAGTTCTTTGGCTAGTTAATTCACATTCATCTTCCAAGTTTTAGTTTTTATTATCCTTTATCTCAAGTGCCCTCTATACCTCTCCTTCATCTTCCCTCAACTCCATGGGGACACCTCCACCTTAAAACTCTGTGATAGCCTTTTTCAGTTTTATGTACTTAACTTTTTTTTATACTTAGATTGTCAACTTTGTGGATATAGATAAGAAAAAATGTCTTGTTTACTTATATGGTTTTGTTTGTCTTATACAGAGTCTGATACCTACTTGGATCTCAGTACTCATTGAAGAAAAAATACATGAATAAATGTCCTCTTCTCATAGCTTCCAATGTAACTATTCTCTATCATCTAAATCAAACAATTGGTGACATTTCCTGAGTCCTCTCAAGCTTTTTCTTCTTTTCCTTCACATTATAAACAGTCAAGAATTTACATCCATCTGAATTCAAGCTAAAATTTCATGAATATACAATGGTTAATTAAAATAATAGAAGTGGGAATAACTAATAAATCCATTATGATTTTTAGGACAGCAAAACCATGCATCTACCAAGTGATTGATAAAGTTTTGTAAGCTGTTAATTGTTATTTTAACCACAATTCACCTTGATCAACTAAGACTGGAAAACATTACCTTAAGTAAAAATAAAAAGAAGTTTATCTATATCTACTTATATAGAGAGACATATATAGCTATTACAGGCCTTTAATGTAAAATAGTTTCCAAATTTTGATCATAAATTCCCATGTGTGTGTGGTTAATTTTATAGGACTGAAGTAGTATACAATCTTCAAAAAGTACAACAGCAATTCCTCTTATTCTTACTCCTGCACACTGCTGCTTATATCAAGAACTGGGGACTCTTCCTACTATTCTTACGTCTGGGGCCACCACAACTTGCTTTAGGTAGTAAACTTATTTTGCTGCAATCATCTGGGACTTTTGTGTGTAGGTCTTACGAGGATTGGAAGCTTCCGATTCTTTTCTCCTAAATCCTGGCTGCAATGCTGTAAGAAAGTCCAGGCCAGACTACTGAATGTGGTCTCAATCGCCATCAAAGCAAAAATTATTTTATTTTCTACAAATGAGGGGAAACTTGCAGAAAGTAGTCAGTGTTGCTTATTTCTTTTTCTTTTTGTTTTTCCTCTCTCAAAATATATTTTCTATTCCAGTTATGACATTTAAGTTATTTTGAGTAAGGAATGTATAGCATATACTATCTTCAATAATCATCCATTAATGAATATTATCTGGCATGCCTTTGGGTTGCCTGAAAAAAAATTTGATAAAATATTGGTTAAGTCCTCACTACCCAAGGGAATGAGAAAACAGATTAGGGAAGTGAAAGTAACAGATGCATGTGAAACCACTTGGAGAGCCAAGCTAAAGACCCATTGAGTCCGGTTCTAATAAAAATAAAAGTACAGGGTTTTTATCATTATATTAATTCTTATACTATGAACTGTCAGAATTACATGAAGCAAAATAGTAAGTTCAAGAAAAATGCATATAATCGATTATATGCAATCTTCTTATATGCAAGAGACCATATTTGTTTTACTTGCTTTTTTTTTTTTTTTTTTTTTTGTATAACACTAGGTCAGTATAAGCCAGAGAATGGAATGTTCAGATTTTATACACTTTTAATTCAGTTTGTGGCTCTTAATAATACACAAACCCCATAACTTCTAATAATTTGAATATAAAGATACAAGTGTGTATAACTCATATAATCATCTTATGAGTATTGTATCTATGAAGCATGTTATATCAACATTGTATCTGCTATGATGAATTAGGGCCACTTGAATCAAGATCAGCTAGTATTTCTGCTAAGATTTAACACATAGGAAATTATGAAGGAGAATCATCCTCCTGATCTTTTGTCCAAAGGAATCTCTAACTCCTATCAACAGCGAGAAGGGGAATAATTAGACTTACTCATTTACAAAGTCATAAACTTGTTAGCATCTATAATAAAATTTCAGAAAATGCAAAATATAAAACAATGTTGTCAGAAACACAGTTATTAAAAATGAAAATATCTGGGGTGTGTCAAGCAACCTGCTTTGATAATGAACATCACCATTAATTCATATGCACTTTGACTCTGTAGCCTTCCAGGAATTACAATGACTCTCTAGAAAGTGGCTGAGAAGGGACATTTCCATAATATGAAAATTTCTCTGTAAATTTTATTTAGAAATATCTTTAAAAAACTCTTCAAATCATCTGCTTTACTTTCTACGGCAACCTTTGCTATTTAATAAAATCTATGTTATTTTTAAACTAAATTTTGGGAAACAATTAAATTTAATTTTCACAAAGTTCATTGGTATGAAGTCTTGTTTTTAAAGAAAATTATTGTAAATTACTTGTATCTTTGTTAGTAAGTGGTATACTCATATGTTATAACCAAATTTACATGCTTAGTAGGTGGAAAAGTTTGCTATGAAATTATTGGCAGCAAGGAGATATTACATGTTCTTGAGCTGAAGAATAATGTAAATGTCTGTATAGTGTTTGCATAAAACAAGTTTTGTATTTGTGTGAAGTAACTATTGTAACAAAATCTTCGAGGCAAGGACCACTACCACACACACATAAAGGAAAAAAACAAAACAAAACAAAAATACTGCTCTAATAATTCAACATTAGGTATAATGATAAACCCATTCAATGACTATAAAAAGAAAAATCAAAGAAATAAAAAAGGCCAGGGGGAAAGTATTACTCAGTGACCAGAGAAATCAAGGATTTAGCAAAACACAAGTGATCTGAAGATAATAAACTTATGCAGCTGGAGTAGATCTGAAGAGATCTTCATAATGGAAGGAAGATCTATTTTTTAATGTTATTCTATAATCTTTTGACTCAGTCTTTTCTAAGATTAAGAGAATTACTCTTAGCTATTCTTTTGCTTGACTCAAACTGTAATCCACTCAAGAAAGGTAGTTTCACACTTTTGGAGTTTGAATGATAAGAAATGGGCTTAGAAAATCAAAAGGTAAAAAGTGGAATATGATTTGTAATATTAAGCTTACCTTACAATAGTGAAGTTTTAAAGTATTCAAAATGTTAAAATTACTTTAAAACATATAAACTGTCCATACATAATTGAGTAAATATTCTCACCTAGGTATTTGTGTTGGAAGTGTGGGATCCATTTGATTACAGTTTGATATTTTAAGCATATATACAGGAATACTGCAAGATATAAAAATCATCTAGATTCCAGTAATGGTATATTTACATTATTTTCTTTCCTAATGGTTAAGCATTTAAAATTTAAAGCCAGGAATTGAAAGCCTGTAATTGTGGCAGAACCCCAAATTTCACCTTCAACAAACGTGACGACAATGCTAAATTGTAGATCCCAGCTCCTTTGTAATATATAAATATAGTCCTTTACAAAATTTTTATAGAAATAATAAGGTAATTTCTTCATGGAACACCACCAAAATGAATTTACACGATAGGGAGGATCTTTTGTTTACTGGAGGAATTTCATGGTCTATAGACTTGTGATATTAAGCTATTACCATATTCTTTTAATGGTTTCTCAGATAAGACTTTGTACGGTAAATATTGTACTTTTCACATTTTTATGTTATAGATTTAAAAAACATGAAAATTGTCTTATATGTTCTCTTCAAGGGTTTAAAACATTTCTTTAATTTTTTTCACAAGTCTTCTGGGAGGTAAAGCAGCTTATTCAAGGCTTTGAAATTATTCACACAAGTCATTTATTGCTTTATTTGCTAAAGAATGCTAAAATTCTTTCCCTTTCTCTTTTGATTGCTTCTTTTCCTTCTTTTTTGATTATTCCCTTGTTGGACAATTTTTCATGCTGCTAAGAAATTTAAGGCTATTTTTATCACAGAAGAATATGCATAATGATACAAAACATATTTCAATTTATTTAGCCTTTTCTGGGATAAAGTCCAATCACAGCTTTTAAAGTATGCCCTAGTTGATACCATGCCTGCACTGAACTTTCAAGATATGTTTTAAGGTAAAGAGCCATTTAGGGAGTGTGTCTTGGTATGAGCTGATTTTAAGGAACTGTTTTAGTTACTATTTTCTTTTGCCAATTAGTCTTCACTGTATAATCCGTCTGTATATATAAACAGCGTACATTTAAAAAACACATTAGGCAAATAAGCATTTAGCAAATAAAACTTTTTTCATCAGTGCTTATAGTCACTGTAATTGCTCACTATATTTAGATGACAAAATAAACTGACTATTGATGTAAACTTCATTATTTTTCCTATTTGCAATGTACAATGAATCATTTATTCACTTTATTAAATAACATTTTTCTACTGTATTTATGGATGTTTACATTCAATAAAATTTAGATGTAACAAATTTTCTAATTTAATAATGAAACTTGAGTACTTTATGCTAACCACATATATACCAATATTTATAAGGACATGTCCTCAAAACAAGTAAATACTAGTCCAGGGATTTATAGGAATTACCTTTTGGTTCTGGGTGTTTCTCTTCCAGGCTGCATTAAGTCTTACCCTTACTCTAATGCAGTCATTTTTTGGTCATTTATCTCCCTTTGATCATATTTTTCCCTATGGTAAAAAAGTTGCATTGCTTCTATTTATTTGCAAGTCTATCCATTTTTAGTGGATGATTCTTAGTAAAACATAATTAATCTTCTATTCATAGGACTTTAAAAATGTTCTCTTTACTCTGAATCCCATCTTATTTTTAGTAAAGCAAAAGAATAACAAAAATTTAGTTATTTCTATATTGGAAAAATAAAAATGCATTTTTATTTATAAATAAGTAACGTTACTTGCAATTTGGAGTTCAGAAAAAAAAATCTGTATATATTTATGTGTTCTTCATTTAATTAGGATAATACATTTTATGACTTTGTTTCTAGAAGAAACCTTTAATTAATCATTTTGAAAACACATACCTAGGTAGTTAACAGCCTGGAGTGAGGGGGGAGAGGAGAGAAAATGGTAGGGTACTCTTTTAGTGGTAATCTATTAATTCTAAATTAAATATATTAAATAAACTAGATTAATTTATCCCTTAACATTTTAATAAATAACACTATTTCAATTTTACCAACTTTAAAAAACTCATGCTGCCTCCCCCCAAAATTAAATAATTATCCTACAACAGGAAAGTTCTTCTACTAATGGTTCTGCTCTTATCTCATTGCTTAGATATAAGTTGTAAAACCTTATTTCTCTAGAAGCTGATGTACATCACCTGCAGCAGGTACTTTCAGGTTCAGGTATCTGCTAAATCTGCCAGATACAACAAACACCTGATTAATCCTTTGATTTCAAACTTGCTCATAAATAATATGACTGCAATATGACTGCACTTGAAGAAATTCTATAATTATTATGACATCATCTCTATTACAGGATTTATTTGATATCAGGCAAAGAAAAGATAAACCAGGATGTAAGATTCCAGGCTATGATCACTGTAGTACCTCCATTTCCCTCCAGATCCCTTGTCATGATAGCCCAGAGCTGTACGTGCTTCACAGTTTACATGGCACCAGCACAAATCATCTTATTTGATGGTCAAAGCCATTTAATGAGGTCGACTTATGAGTGTCCAGATTTCCAGATTAGGCTTCCAATACTAACAGTTTAAATCTATGTGAGCCTATTCCTTATGATTCTTATACTGCAGATAATTCCTGTTGTACATCATTTTTTTTTAAACTTAGCCTAGTAAAATCATGTGTGCTGTAGAATAATGATAGCCTTATCAGTATAAGGACAAAAGTGTCAGAAAACCTTCATTTTATTTAAATCTTGGTTTGGTTTTGTTATTGTTTTTCATGAGGTTCTGGTATTTTCTTAACCATTCTTTCTCCTGGTCTGGCCAGTAATGTTGGAAATCACTGATATTAAGTAAACAAAACCAAATCAATTTTCTTAAAATTTTGTTAACCATTGACCTTTGATCATTAAGAAAATTAAAGAAATTAAAATTTTCTAAAAGCCCGATCAACTGTTGGCAAAGGAGAAAGGGAGAGATAGTAAGCTATGCCAAATCGTTAATATCAATATTTTGTTCTCTAAAAGACTATACACATTTCAATTTCTGATCCTAATTAATGCTTACTCTCTAGCATTTTTGCTAATCAGTTCACTCAGCTCATATATATTCAGTGATTTTATTATAAATATAGTATCAGTTACTTCCACATAGCTGTCAAACAATATCAAAAGCCTAATGAAATAAACCAACAAGAGAAGCCAAGCACGAGTATGCACTCCAACATAAAATTAAAGCAGTTACAGCTCTGTCCTTATAAAACTTAAAATCTATGTCTTACTACTCAGTATTGTTCCGAGACCAGATTTACAGCATTACCTGGGAATTAGAAATGTAGAATCTTCAGCATGGAGAGATGAGACTTGGAAGGGAAGCAGTTTTGTTAGTAAGATTACCAAGATTGGCTAAGATGGAGTAGAAAGACCGCGAGCTCACCTCCTATCACTAGCAAACCAAAATCACAACTATCTGCAGAACAACCATCGATGAAAATGATCGAAACCTACCAGAAAAGATCTTTTACAACTAAAGACATAAAGAAGGAATCACAGAAAATAGGTAAGGACAGACTCATGATATAGTCAAGCCCCACAACCCCTGGTGGGTGACCCACAAATGAGAATAATTATACTGCAGAGTTTCTCTCACAGGAGTGAGAGTTCTTCACCCCATGCTGCTGGGTTCCCCAGCCCAGGCAGGAGGCATCCTGCACTGGGAAGACAAGCCCCCAGAGCATTTGACTGTGAAGGCCAGTGGAACTCACACATACACACACACACAATGGAATACTACACAGCCATTAAAAAGAATGAAATGTTGCCATTTGCAGCAACACAGATGGGCTTGAAAGGTACTATGCTAAGTAAAATAAATCATGCAAAGTAAGACAAATACAAGTGTGATATCACTTATATGTGGATTTTTAAATTACAACAAACTAGTGAAGGTAACAAAAAAAAGAGGCAGACACAGATATAGAGGACAAACTAGCGGATGCCAGTGGGGAGATGGAAGTGGGAAGGGATAATATAGGGTTAGGGGATTAAGAGGTATGAACTATTATGTATAAAATAAGCTACAAGGATATATTGTATAACATAGGGAATATAGTCAATATTTCATAACTATAAATTGAGTACAACCTTTAAAAATTATACATTCATAATTATGCATTTTATGCCAACTATATTTCGATTAAAAAATAGAAATGTAGAATATCCAGCCCTACCCTAGTTAATTAACATACTTATTAAAGTTTAAATTGGCAGACACTGAATTTTACATGATCACATTCAAAAAGGTAAGCTTGTGCATTTCCTAGTTATTTCCAAGTATCTATTCAACAAAATGGTTACCATTTCTATGTATTTTTAAATTAAGTCTCCTACCAAGTATGCTCATTACCAAATACACTGAGGAGTATACACCACAAAGCACACTATCCTCTCTTAACCTTCCCAAGGTGGGGTGTGGGGTGAAAAACAGTATTAGAAAAATTGTAACTTAGGAGTACTAAGAAAACAGATTAAAAAATCATAAGAAAAAAGTCAAAGTTAAACTTTTTGCAGTGTCTCTGGTAAGAAGGAGTTTTAAGCCAACACCTTAATAATGATTATCCAGAGATATCGCTAAAGAGCACAAGATCTTACTGACACTCAGGCCTGACATTATTTAGCCTTTCTGACTGGCTGGTGATTCTTAACAAATGACTGATCTCTGGAGTTACCCCTTTAGTAAACTGAAGACAACAATGATTTTGTTAAGGATTTTGGGAAGATAAGTCATGTGCAGAAATCATGTGGTCTGTAACAGAAGCTTGATCACTGAAAATCATACACTGTGTGATACACATTGATTAAAGAGTACAAAATCCTGTGGTGTGTTTTATACATTACTCAATAGATACCTTCCCCAAACTTAGAAACTAATATTGTTCATATATTTTTTAAAAAGGGATTTACTTAAAACCCTTTAATTTCATCTCTTTCTATGATTGTTATTGCAACATACCAGCATGTGTTAGTCATAGAATGAGGAATAAGACAGCGTTAAACATCAATGTCAAAGTTTAATTCTATTATAATATGAACTCCATAAGGACAAGGACTTGGTCAGTCTTTCCCAGGACATGAGAAATTATTTGTTTACCTGTTGCATTTGGTTTGAAGAAAACTGCTTCTTCTACCCAACCACCTTTCCAAATATATCTTCCATTCTCACATCATTCACTGTACTCTAGCTAGACTGGGCTTTTTGTTATTTCATGAAGCATGTTACCCACTGCAAGTAAGAACACAGGAACGTGTATATAATGAGCTTTTGACCATTAGCAGATTTCCAGGGCCTTACGATTTAACCATGTTTTGGGATCTATAATAAAAGATTACCGTATCAAAAAGGCGTTTCCTGAATAGCCTAGTAAAGGAAATCCTCTGAAAAGTTCAATCACTGTCAATTTCACAATCACTGTGACAACTCTTGATTTGTCAACTTGGATAGGCTTTATTCCCCATTTACTCAATCAAACACAAATCTAGGTGTCGCTGTGAAGGGACTTTTCAGATGTAATTAAAACCCCTAATGAGTTGAATTTAAGTAAGAGATTATCCAAAATAATCTGAGTGGACCTGGCTTAATCAGTTGGAAGGCATTAAAAGTACAGTGGAGGCTACCCTGAGAGACAAAAATTTCTGTATACAACAGCTTCAGCTCATGACTGTGGAGTCTGGACCTGCCTGCGATCTCTGACTACTTGACCTACAGATTTCAGACTTGCTTAGCCAGGCCCCACAATTATATAAGCCAATCCTTGTAATTATTAAAATTTATGGATTATAGACATATTTTCTACATAGCTGGGACACTATTTAAGGTCATAGTATAAATGTTTAACTATTAAATATAGAATAGCTCCCCAATAAAGAACTGTACATGCTCATATATACATGTACACACACAGGCACATATAATATCTATACAGATACATATAGCTTATATGTAGTTTATCATTTTTTTTGGCCAAAAGTTGATTGATATCATAACAGGGCAAGATTAACTTTTTTTTCACTACTGTCTTTCTTCTATAGCCAATTACAAGATCCATGTAGTGAGAAACCATATCTTTCTCTTCCCTTACCAAATATTTATCTCTACCACTTAATGTGTTAGTCAACATGCTATAGCATCAAATTGACTGTAAAATCTCAGTGGTTAAATATAACAGAAATGTTTTATATTCATGAAGGTCTTCTCAAGATTAGAAGGACCTTTAGAACTATGTTACTTCAATTGCTCACAAATCTAGATTTCTCCCATTTTGCATCCTTGTAATATCAATGGTTGCTTTTAGATGGCCCAATAATTAATTATAATTAATATCATATAATGAAAGAGCTGTCAGGTTGTGACTGTAGGTAATTTCATTCAGAAATGATACCTGGCCCTGCCAAACTTTAAAGAGGCTGAAGGAATATGGGGAAACGTGGGAGTTTGGGGGTACTAGATATATCTGCAATATCTAGTAAATGACAAGTACATCAGGCACTAAATAATTCTTTATTTAACAATAAGTTAGTGAAAAATTCTTCCTCTACAAAAATATGCTGATTTATTGATAATTTGGTGCATAGTCAGTGATAATATGTTTTTAAATATAATTATTTTATGGTAAGTTGCAAAGCAGGTTAATTTAGTATGCTAATTTCAAAAATATGATTTACAACATGGAGTTCTTTACATACTATATTTGGGAGCTATTTTATATTTAGTAGTTAAATATTTATACTATGACCCTAAATAGTGTTTCAACTATGTAGAAAAATCCTTGGAGTGTTTCAGGCTATTTTCTTTGGGAAACTTAGTGCCAGGCACTCTATTCATACTAATGAGAATAGGCATTCTAAATATCCAGCCTCTTTCCTGGTACACAGATAAAGTAGATCCTGATGTTTATAAACACTTTTGTTGTCAACCTGACCAGGAAATATGATATAACTTGTAATTACATAGTATTCAATGGAATGGTTGAAAATAAAGACCAAAATTAAATTCCAGCTCTTTTATTTCTTGATTGTGAGATATTAGTCAACTTATCTATAGGAATATTGAGACAGGTTGAGGTAATTTACTGAAATATTTTTAACAGTGATTGGCACAAATTAAGGATTTTTAAAAGTTAATTATTAGTGAATAAAAACAAAAAAAAAGCCGAGCTTTATAACTAAAATGTTTGGAATTGAATTCTTTGTCTTGGATAATTTTAATCAGATATGATTAGACTGCTTAATTTTTAAAAATAATGACTATAAACTGGCTAATTAATATTATATCAATTTATTTGCTATTCCTAGGACTGGTTCCACTGTACAGTCATTTAACTTATAAAGCCATCATTCTATTAAAATGAGGCTATATTATCAAATTAATCTTCCTCTCTGTATTAAAGAGGTGAATCTCATGTTTCTTCCAGTAGTACCAAAATGATGTGTACAGAAGTGTGTGAGTGAGTGGAAAATTTATTAACAATATATGAATACTCTTTCCCAGCTCTATTTTATATAGGCTACAGCTTGGAAATTACTTTTATCATGTTTTAATTATTTTGTCCATGAAATTGCTGAAGAGTTAGTGTACTATAATTTGATAATTGTGTCCATAAACTAAGTTTTCACTAGTTTACTTATCTCTCAGACTCATTCAAGAGAAAATACATTTCACAGAAAGATTAGTAGTCAAATGTAACTATCTGTATGTCAAGCTTTTAATGTTTCTGTAACCAATTTGTTTTCTTTTAACAAACTGTTTTGCCAAACATTCTACACATTTACCAATACTGGCCTTGAATTTCTTACAATGTCTATTTTGTATTATTGTACCAGTTTATATTATTTCACTCTTGTTTTTACTCTAATCCATAATATACAAATTCTGAGCTTCTGAGTTTTGCTACTAACTGTACATAATTACTTTCTATCTTTTAAAATAATGACTGATTCATATTGACTATTTATCTTGCTTATAAATTATAGTATGTTTGACCATAAATGAAAAATGTGTGAATACAGCATATATCATACAGGGAAGGATTACATAAAGCTAGATTAGTTTTTTTCTGCTGTAAATGACTAATTAATTTTGTTATAAAATTATTTAATGGAATCTGACCAATATTTTCTTCATGATGTAACATATGGTATTTTAATATGTTTAAAATTTGGTTTAACCTTTAAGTTTGAGTCATTCATATTTGAAGGCAAGAAGCAACTGCCAGCTAAATCAAATATGTACTTCAAATAAGGATATTTCACATTGCAGTCAGGGAAACATCACTTTTATGATAATGCTTCAATTTTTATCAAAATTGATCCCCTTTCTAAAATGATTCCACTCAACTCACCCTACTCATTAACACGAAATATATGAAGGACATGTGTCTCTTAGGAAACCAATAATACCTCTGTCCCTAGAGAAAATTCCATCTGAATACCAAAATTTGATGGGCTGCATCATCGAAAAGAATGGGGTGCAGGCAGGAAGTCCTCATTTTAATTATTCAAAAATAACACCATCTAAAAGTTTGAAGTGGAATTTTTACAACTTATTAAGGTCACCTTCATCTCTTACATATTAATTGAAATGATTTTTTTCATACTTGTCTTTAAGAATATAGAAGAACATTTGAAGGATCTTGTTAAGCACACTCCAGTACTTAACTATAATATAATTTCACAGAATATGCTAGTGAATAAAAATGTTACATCATAGAAGTTATAAAGATTTAAATCAAACAAAAATCATCATATTCCACTCAATGCTTCCTTAATGGGAGTAGATAATTGAGATCTGCTCATTCTAAAGTTAAAAATACCATTTCCTTAAGGAATAGTAGTCTGGAATGGGATCAGAGAAGATTAGATAAGCAACACACTCTCTACTTCATTTCCATAAATCAGTGAGGCCATTAAAAATCAAGGGCATTAAAACATGCTGTCAAATTTGGGCTATCAAATAATGATTATCAATGTTGCCATTGACAAAGTTCCAATTTGTTACAAATACAAAGATACTCACTTCTCTATATTAACCTCTTTACTGCCCTTTATCAACTATCAGAAGATTTCACAAGCAAGCAAAAATATCCATCCCCCTGCCAACATACACTGAATAACAAACCAAAAAAATCATCCTAACTGGGGTAACAAGATATTCCCAAATATTGTGTTTTGCCAGTATACAAAAGTAATTTGCATTCAAAATACTACAATAAAAATATTATCTACTCTGACATATGAAAACCTGCTTTTTATGTAAGGTATGTTTTGATGTTCTAGGTCATCCAAAGCCCAAAGGTTCACAGATTGGCTCCATAAGAGGCAAGCTGTCCAGGGGGGAGGGTATAGCTCGGTGGTAGCGTGCGTGCCTAGCATGCATGAGATCGTGGGTTCAATTCCCAGTAAGTAACTCCATTAAATAAATAAATAAATAAACAAACCTAATTACCTCCCCTCATAAATTAAAAAAAAAAAATGTAAGATAAAATAAAAATATTAAAAAAAAAAAAAAGGCAAGCTGTCCGGCAGCAAGTTTACAGTATCATAAAAATGAATGCCATATTGAAAACATTTGTTGGGGGAATACTATAAAATCAACTTTAAAGTTCAATGTTAATATAAATTAGAATATTTTCTTCTATAGTTTACAATTATTGAATTTGTTTAAATAATGTTTACAGCTAATTAAATTAAGTCATTTTTCCATGTAACCACTTCTTGATAATGACATATAAAAATAAAACTAATGAAAACACATTATTTAGGAAACAGATGCTTTGTTTTTGATCTGTCACCCTTAATTAACTATAATTAACTAAAAGTGTTTAATTTTAATGCTGTAATACAGGAGTTGAGAAATGATTTAAACTTCAAGATAATTTTAAATTTTATAATGAAATATATTCAGAATATTTTGAGAAGCATTATAGATATAGATATGAGGAAATTATATATATACACAATTACATATACGATTAATATAATTGTGAAAAAAATGTATTATTTCTGTTTATAACCTATTGCCTTTAAGAACAGATCTTTCAAATTTAGGCATCCAAAATAGCCATTTCTTTTTGACTTGACCTTAAAAACCTATTTGATGTATTAATCATCATTAAAATATGGAAGAAACTTAGAAAAACATTCATTACCTATGTCACAATGGTTATTAATATGATAAAACCTACACCAACACCAATCTCTAATTTTCAGCATTATTATAAATGCAGATAATTTACACTGATAAAACTCACTTTATTATTTTTATTAACTTGCTCACTCTGAATGAGTCTTGTGAATAGTCAAAATTTAGAATTAAAATATATCCCAGTAATTTAGCAATGACATAGTAGAGAGCTCAGAAGTTTTTTTGTTCTTCTTTAAGCTATTTTGGGCTTCAAAGATAGTTCATGAAGGGAGCACAAAGCCTCTATAAAATTACATTACATTACAGTAACCTCTGTAAACAATGATTAAGGTAAATTGCTAAATTTTCACCATTTAATCACTGGAGATAGAAGAGTATAGGCATCTTTTATGTCTTGAAAACATTACTGTGTAACCATTTCAAGCACCAGCACGTCACAGATCAGGAAATAACTTCACACTTGTGATCCACGTTTTGACCACAAGGAGGGGACAGGAAAAACAGCTTTTGTTGTGGGATCAGAAATAACTAAATTCTATTTCTGGGTCAACCATTTATCAAAATGTGATCCTGTGCAATTTGCATAGCATCCTGGAATATCACTTTATGCAATTTAAAATGTAAGAATAATTCCTAGTTTTCAGGTTTATTGTGACTAAACACAATATATTACACAGATAAAAGTACTTCACATGTTATTCTGCCATTCTAATTTTGCAAGAATGAGCAATTCAGTGTAATATTGGATGTAACAACTTTGGTGATTTAAACAGTTCAAATATTCTGAATTGAGCTCTCTGACCTTGCAAAAGTTACTAAGACTCTCTTAGAATCTTTATCATGAATATGACTATAAAACATTATGCTCTAAGATTTAAATGAGGCACCATTTGCAAGTTACCTAATGCAAGATAGTTACAAATATTATAATTATTTTACAAGTAAAAGATTAAAAAATGACCATTATCTTATTAGAACTGAAAATCAGAAGACTTCCAACCATTGAAACACCACTTGAAGACTTCAATTTCTGATTTTTCAAGAATAGTTAATAATATGGTAAGAGATAGCACACCAAAAATGGACATACCCTAAAGACTCACTTAGACACTACTCTCCTTATCAATACCTATTGAACTATCATTATATCTGATGGTATATCTTAATGTGCTTTTATTTTCCATAATATAATAGGGAAGTAAAAGCATACTGAGATTGCATGAGAGATGCTAGGCTAAAATTATATTCCATGTAAGAATTTTTTATTTTTTCTTGAGACAAAAGAACATATTATATTTGAGTGAAGTGTGTTCAAACTACCAATACCAATACCACAAATTGTATTTCATAGGAACAAAGTGTCATTTGGTGATATTCCAAACAATAACCAAAAGGGGAAATAAATAGAACTATATCTATTATGCATTCATTTATTTATAAGATTTAAAATTTTTCAAGTGGTTTCTAAAAATATTTGGGGAAATGACACAACAGTTGGTCGATCAGCACAGAAACAAGTATCCCATTGTTTTTTCCTTAAAGTTTATTTTGTGAGTGATGTTTCAGCTTTCCAGGTAAAAGATGAAAAACAATTAAACAGGACAACAAACGTGATGATTACTGAAAAAGTCATCAAGACACTTATGCAAATATGATGTGCATATGTAATTACTGAGAAGTAAGAAATACTATTCAACATAACAGGTGCCATATCCTGGGGTGCTTTTTTCTACACTGAGCAGCAAATAGATGCTGTGAGTCTATCACTAATGATGGATAAGAAAAGCATTTTAGTAAGTCATATAATGGCACTCAACCCAAGAATCCAAATACAATTAAATCAAGTAACTTATAAGAGATTTTATATTTTGCTACAATGAAATTGTTAAATCTTTTACAAGTCACTATAAAAGACTATCTGTGGGCTTGCTTACTAATGTCTCTAATGTTGACAGTAAATTTTAAAATTCTTAAATTACATTGCTAGGCTTTCTGTAATATTTTATATGGGGTTAGCAACATGGCACTAGCCTATGCTGGAAAACAGTTCAGCTGATACATTATTACTATTCCAGAAATGGAAAGCTACTTAAAAGATAGGACCTAAAAAACACTAGAAATTATTTTGCCTACTGTTTATAAGTTGGTTTTGGTTTTGGTAAATATGGTAATTTAGATCTAAAAGGTAACATGTAGAAATTTTTATGAGGTAAACACATTTGATTGGCAAATAAAGCAGAAAATATAGATCCCAGTGCTTTATAAATATATTTTAAGAAAAAGATAAAAATACAATAGTATTTTCTATATTTTAAATAGTTTATTATTAAGTGAAGTATTCAAGATCTTCAGATTATGTTCAAGTACTATATACCTTGGGTATGGAAGCATTTATATTTTCACTGGCTTTTTTAATTTGATAATTTATATTCTCAACTATCTTCTGGTTTCCATTTTTTATTGAGACCATTATTTTATAACTAACAACCCAAGTACATTAAGGGTTAGATCAGTAAAAATGAGAAGTAACTTATCAGTAGGATACATACTTTTAGCAACAATTGTGAATAACATTTTGGCTTATACACCTTGAGGGAGTGGTTTCTGGCAGTAAAGACTTGCAATAAAAGTTAAAAGATGTCTAAATAAAATTGTTTAGCCACATATGCCATCATCCATAAAAAAGTTTGACCAAATGAATATTAATATAGAAGCACAATGACTTATAATTTTCTTTGGTAGTAAGACAATATAATTTCAAATGTATTTTTTTAAACTTGAAACATTAAATGATTGTACACTTATACATTCATGTATTTCTTAACTAATGACTCAATTTTATTATTTTATAATTATTTTCTGAGTCATCTTTTTTATACATTTGAAAATTTATTTCCCATTAGACATAGAAGGAAAATATGATGATGTCTCACACAGTAAAAGGTTTTCTCAAACTTCTTTAGATTCTGTTGGAATTGTTTACAGTTTGGGCTGGTCATTGATCTGTTGCAAACAAGACAATTCAGATAACAGAGAAAAGGTCTGTAAAATAAAATGGAAATCATTTCTCTTTCAGTCATCCACACATTCAAAAATATTTATTAGGTGCTTTCTTTGTGCCATTAAAACCTCTATACACTTTGAGCACTATACTGAGCAAATAAGCAAAAAGCTATCCTACTTAGCTGCAATTCTCATAAAGAAAGATCATTGTTAAAGACAAGAAGACAGACCCAAAATGGAGTTGCTTATGCTAACCCCCTGGTCACCAATACAAAACTTAACTTATTTAAAGTTTTTGGCTCTCTTAGAAATGGAATCTTAACCAGCCAACCAGGAATCATCTGATTAGCACTAGTTAGGTTATCTGTCTAGTAACCAACCCCCTTGCCATCAGCAATCAAGAAATTTTGCAATAACCAATCCGCTTTTGCCTAGTACAACTTCCTGTTCCTGCTCCCTTCTGCCTACAAGATTTCTTGTCTTGTAAAGCTCTTTGGAGCGCCTTTCTACCTGCTAGATTGGATGCTGCCTGATGCATGAATTACTGAGCACAGCCAGTAAGATCTTTAACATTTACTCAGTAGAATTTTGTTCTTTGACAATTTTAAAAATTACCACTTTAGATGATGATATATATTTGGAGAATATTAAACAGAATAAAGAAAAGTGCTAGGATAAAGTGATTCTATTTAAAGAGGATAATCAGGAAAAAGCCTCAAACATAAGCTAACATTTGATGAAATGCCCAAAAAAAAGATGAGAATTTGAACTATGTGGATATCAGGGGGAAGATTATTCCAAGCTTAGATACACCAAGTACAAAGGACTGAAGCTGTGGTATATTTGTCACGTTAGGGGAATAGAGAGGACACTCATGTATCTGGATGGAGTGAGCAAAGAGAGAAGTAATAGGAAATGAAGCCAGAGACTTGACAGGGAGGCCAGAATACTTGAAAACCTTATGTGAAAAATGTAATGTCAATTTGAAGAAATAGGAAGCCATCTGGAAAATATGATTAGAGAATGCTGAGAAGCATCTCCTTAGCTGCCATGTTTGGAATGGATTGGGTAGGAAAATCAAAGGCAGAAGAATGGACAGCAATTTCAGGCTATAGAAAAATTGGGGTAAGAGTTAGTGGTAGCCTGGACCAGCTTATTAAGACAGATGTGTTGAGGAGTACTGGATTCTGGTATGTTTTGAAGATAAAGTAAACAGGATTTGTTGATGAATTTACTATGAGGTATGATAGGAAAAAAATTCAAGAATGACTTCAAGGTTGTTGGTCTGAGCAACTAGAAGAGTGGAGTTGCTATCTATTAGGAAGAGAAGAAAGCAAAATTGCCAGTTTTAGAGGGAAGATTATGAGATTAAATTCAGTTTCTTAAGTTTGACATACCTATTAGAAATCAAAGAAAATTCAGTTAAATATATTAATCCAGGCACTAAAAGATTGATCTTCCATAGATCTATAAATTAGGAAAATACAGTTTGATGGCATTTACATGATATAAATAGCCATGTAACCAGACAAGAAAATGAATAGAACTGGTCCAGATAGAACAGAAAACTCCCAAGGCCTGAGCACTGAAACAAATCAAACTTTAAACTTGAAGGGATAAGAAGGAAAAACTAAAGGGAATTAAAAAGCAGCAGCTTGTAGGGATGGAATAACATCTGAATTGTGTGATATTGCTGAAGCCAAAGGAGGAAGGGGTGCCTCAAGGATTCAAGTCTACAAATAGGTCAAGTAAAAGGTTGGAGTACTGACCATTAGAATTAGGACAATGGGGTTCATGATCTATCTTGGTGAGCAGTTTGAGTGCAGTGGTATGGGGGAAAGATAATAGTTAAATAATGGATGAGATCCCAAGTTTGGGTACAAAGCAAGAATGTCCTCTCTCACCATTTCTATGCAACAGTGAGCTAGAGATCCTAGCCAGTACAGTAAATTAACCAGAAGGTGTAATACAGAAATAAGTAAAAATAAATATGCCTTCATTTAGAGATGGAAAGACTGTCTGCATAAGAAATCCAAAAGACTCAATGTCTTTAAACTTTTTTAAAAAAATAGTAGAATATGTAAGTTTATCAAGGTCTTTAAAAAATATATAGTAGGATTACCAGGTAGCAATAAGGACCAGCAGTTACTGGTAGTAATGGATTTACAGATGAGTTAATGTAGTGCTGGCTTCTTCTCTGGCTATATTTAGTGCCACAATTTCAGCCATTGAAGAGGTAGAAAAAATGAATTTAAGAAGGGTGATTTTTTTTTTTAACATGTATTTCAGAAGGAGAGAGAAGGAGAATTGAGCTTGTCAATCAGGTAAACAATGCAAATTTGGTTAGGATCAATAGGTTTTCATATCTTGTAAGTTCTAAAAAATTAGCAATTAGAGTGTTTGTGGGAGAGAAATGGAAAAGTAGTTACTTGGGAAGTGGGATGCTTGAAACTGATGCTATTCTACAGGTAACAAATCTTGGTAATGACAAAAATTACTGGTGAGGCACTACAGAGGAAAAGCTCCCTGAACAATTCCCAAGAAGCTTTGAGATAGAGGTATGTCAACATAAATATTGAAATTATCAAATATTGTGACAGGAATATTTTAATTAAAAGGTTGAGTAACTCTGATATCTGCAGTTGATTATAACAAGTAGGAGAAATGAGATATAATTTATTTGCAAAAGACTAATAGTTAGGTGTTTATAGGAAAAAATAAGAGAACAGAACCAGAGAGAACATGCTGATATTTGTAGTGGAAAGTAGAGTGGAAATTCCAAGTAGAGTTATGAGTAACTTAGCTGCACACCATTACAAAGCACTGTTACTCTGCTCAACCTGATCTCCTTTGGGTCCTCGAGAGAATGGTCGGATTCATGCAAACCTCGAGACAGTTGTATAAAAGAAGTCATCAATTAATTGGTTTGCACTGAGAAATATTTAAGTGTCCCAGACATTTGAAACTGGGATAATGCATTTTCTTAATATATTATATTTGTATTCTACATTCTTGAAAGACGAGAGTATTGTCAAGCAAAATTATTTATTTGTATGAGGACATAGTGAACTATGGATGTTGTCTGTTGAGACCTCAGAGTATGAAACATTTTAGTCTTACTCTTGTTTTGTTCCTTGGTTTGCTTTAGCTGTATCTGATTATCTGAATAAATATGTTTCATATTCCTGAAGATACATGTAGTCATAGGTGCATGGAAACTAAATTTCTCCAAAGAATAAAATGGTATTCTGTTATTTTAAATATTTTCATTTCTTAAAATGAAATCAAATAGTAACATATTTATATGATTCACTCTTTTGTGTAAGTATGGTGCATCTAATATAAAACCATCTGGACACATTGATACATATACACAATCATTTCAGTTGGATCAGTTGACCTGAGAATACCATTGATAATTAAGAATAGCTATCACTTATTGAGTCAGGCAGGCACTATGAAAAGGTGTTTTTCATACATAAATTCTATAAAGGTATTTAGTACTCAAGCAAACCAACAAACCTATGAGAGAAATTCCATTTTAATCCGCACTTTACAAATAAGAGAACTGAGGCATAGAAAATGTAAACCACATGCCCAATGTCAAGGATTACATAAAGAAGCTGAGATTCAAACCTGAGGAATTCGGTTCCAGGTGCCACGTTGCTGGCCACTACCTTAATTTGTATTACAGGTCACCTAATACCCAAATGGCATTTTTTAAAGTGATTACAAGAAATGGATTCTTCATCTGCCATCAAAAGTCTTGTTTTAATTTAATGTTAATAATTTTATGATTAGTTACATTAGTGAAATATCTTATTTTCCATTGCATAGATTATTGGGGGGGAAACAAAACAGAATACAACTTACAAATCTTATATTACCGCTACAGCATTGCTGGCAGTGTTGTTTCAGACAATATACACACATGGAGATGACTGCAGGCATATATGTTTGAGCATAAGCAACAAAGTTTGAAAGTAAAAACAGCAATAAAATAATTGGAAAATATATTTTTTCCCTTGTTGGGTAACACAGAAAGAGTTCAGAACTTAGTGTCCTAAACATCAGGATTTAAGTTCTAGTTCTTCCTCTAACTGTGTAACACTGCTTTTAGGTAAATGAGTTAAACTTGCTGGGCTTGGGCTTCTATTTCTTCATCTGCACAATGACAGTAATAATACTCCCTTTGCAGTATTATTAAGGATTGAATGAAATTAGAATTCGGGATACCTAAACAGAGACTGGCCCATTGTGAGCATTCGATAAATGTCAGTGACATTATACTCCAAACTGATCTTTAAACAAAAAGCTTTCCTGGGGTGGGGTGAAGCTTTGAATTTATTATTTGCTCTAAGAGGTCAGAAAAATTGCTTATCTTAAGAATTACATGCAATGCTTAACACAACTACCTTGCTATAATATCGTTTGATCTATAGTTTCAAAATACAGTATCAATCTAAGCAATACATTCAGTAAAGTAAACATGGTACAGAAAGAAACCTGAAAAAAATATTTCTAATCTCAGTTGTTAGTCTTGTAATTTTTCCTTTGGGTCTTAAATTATATATAGAAAACCCCCTTATCAAAACTAAAATTCTAAGAATATCTACTGCATTTTAATATTCATTAAATACAACTGAAGTGAAGGATGCCATTAATTTTTTTTAAAACTAAAAGAAATTACACAGCACGAAGTAAAGTGGTTTAAAAATTCCCTCCCATTGAAAAATGAAATAAAAGGGGCTTAAGGGGTTTTGATTTATTCAATATAGGTTTTTTTGAGGTATATTTTGTGACATTAGGTACACAATTATATTTTCATTATCCATATCCACACAAAAGGCAGGAAATTATTATTAGTTCTTAAGGAAACTGATAAAAGGACAAAAATATTAGAAAGAAAACACATTTAATTATTGCTTTTACAAATCTTTTATAATCTAAAATCAGTATGTTCTGCTTAGTATTAAGTTTTAGGGTGAATAAGAAATAATTGAAGCATATCCTTTAACTGTTCAATAACTTGAAATGCTGCCATCCTATGCTAGACTTTTGGAAATCGATACTAGAAATGAATCAGGCTGCAAGAGATTCATCCACTATAAGCTTCCTTCTGAATCCAGACAAAATAAGAAGAGTTATGTTATATATCACTGGGAAAATGTCATGTAACATTGATTTACTATGTTAGTGACAGCACTGAAGAAACAAATCAACTACCCAAGAAGTAGCAAAAAGTGCACTCTACAAATGTCCTTTGAATAACATTATTAGTCTGGGTAAAACCATGAGGCACAAAGTATATTGAAAGTACCTATGAACCTCACTCAATTCATTCGACCTCTTCTAAAAAATTTCATTTAGTGTATTTATCATATATATGTTACTATGAAATGTAATTCTATTTTACTTGCTAAAAACAAGGCTGAATCAATAATATGACACAAACTAGTAGAAAAATTCCTGTTCTTAAGCAACCCAGCTTATGTAATTTGAGCATCCAATTCTTAACCAATGCTTTGAGAAGTCAAAGGTGAATTCTCTTTTTCTTCTAAGTAATAGGTAAGATATTAAATACACATGGTATTCTCTAGTTAGTTAGTATAGAATAATGATTTTTATCATAGCACAGGTTTTTCAATAAATCCAATCTAGAGACATCTCATTATTCATTTTCTCCTTCAGCTTTGTGTCAATTTTTTATTAATATTCCATTGTGATATAGTGACATTCCTCTCCAAATAGCCAGTGATTTTAATTTTATTCTATGGTTTTATGTCTCATATAATAGAGGTTCTCTGGTTATCCATAAATTCAAGACACATGTTACAATTAAAATTTAATTGGACAGTAGCCTAAGGTAAGTAAAAGGATTAGGACATATAATTCAAGTAACATACTTGCCCCCCGCAAATGAGATAAATTCATGGCATAAATGAAAATCAAATGGGATTTAATTACATTGCTTCAGATTCAAAAGATATTTTCTATACTTGTCATTTAAGAACTGATACATGTCTAAGAAATTAACATTCACCTAAAATATTTTTAATAATTAAAAATCAGAAAATTATATCTCCCCCATTCCATAGTTATATTTATCATCATCTCTATGTATGAAATATTTATGACCATGTGAGTCTCACAAGAAGATGAACAGATGCAACCCCAAATTCAGAACTGTAGTCATTTTTGAGAGAAGAGTCACAACTCCCTAGGAATCACTGCTTGGATTAAGAACAGTTTGTTTCATAGAACATTGATTCCTAAGCCTTTAAAAGAGCAATTTCACAATCCTGCATGAGAAGGCATGACTATTGGCCCCCTTACAGAGCCTAAGACCATGTGAGCAGGTATGGTGCCCAGTGGAATCTGTGATTTATCATGTTACTGTCAATAAACTACAGAAGAGTATGGGCCAAACAAATAGGAAGCCATGGTGGAGGGCCACGGTACAAGGAAGCCAAGTTATGGAGAAGCCAAAACTTGTGCTGGGCTAATTTAATTTTTTAAAGCTGTAACTCAGCCCATGCCTTAGGGACACAATTTCTTTCTGGCAACATTTTCTGTGAAGCTAGAACAGCTGCTTCACCTAACTCAAATCAGATACTGTGCTATTTCAAGCAAATGTTTACCAAAAATAACAATTGTCAGGGATGCTTTTCCAGAAAACTTAGATTGAACAAAACAGATTATCATGCATTCAAAGTAAGGGTGGATATAAATTATATTTGCTAATTAATTTTAATTCAGATATTTCTAGGAATATAAATTAAACAAATTTCTCAAGAAGCTGTAAAATAATATATATATATATAATTATATATATATACACACACAGACACATATACCCAATCCAATTTGGCAAAAATTTTAATCTTTTATAATTAAAAAGTGTTTAAAACAGTGATTTATTCTTGAAAATTAAACTACCATTGTGTTTTGCTGGATTTTCATTCCTATAATAAAAAGATAATTTCACCATAATATTGAGTCTGACATCTTAAACACTGTGTGTATTTTCTACTTTCCTTTGGGTTTTTCAGCACATTGATTGAAGTCTAAACAAGAAACTGGTAAAGGACTAGCATACATTTGAGAAGAAGCTTTCCCCATGTGACAATGAAAATACACGTATTTATCCATTCACTTTAGGGCACAAAATTCAGTGAAATTCAGTGTGGTAGCTGAAATAGGACTTGTTTTGCCTGGTTCCCAACTTTAAATACCAGATCCACTTTTGTAATCTGAACTTTTTATCTTACAAAGATAGAATGAACATACTAAACAGAATAAAGCATGCATGATTTGATATTCTTCTATGAATGTCAGTTGGAATCAATATTACTTAAGCACAAAGCATATTTGACAGCACAATGTTAGAAGACTTTTATATGCCTCAGGAACAGAAAGTCTACAAGAGCTCAGCAGAGGGTGAAGGTCGGAATGTAAAGAAACCTATATCTAGGTCCAGGAGGTGCATAAAAAATGCTAGAAGGCAAATTCTCTAGCTTCTGGCTAAAGTCAGTGAGATGTCACAGTCCAGATGAATCAAGTTTCAGAAAGTAGGATGAATGTCAAATGGCTTGTGCCAAAGAGCAGCTTGTTCTTGGAGCATGCTTAAGGCCATTTTGTTCAGAGATTTCAGAGAGGAAACAGCCTGCAATTATAATTCTGAAAAGCCCGCTAAAAACCATTTTTTGAAAAAAAAGGATCTTTTAGACACATTGAATTATATGAAATGACTGCCTAGGCCTGCAGCTTCCTGAGAAACTTTTTTGTTGTTAGTAGAAAATTGTTTCAAGAGCAGAATGACTGGGAGAGAATAAGGCCATGTAGCATTCTGAGCCAAAGTTAGCAGATGTCCTCTTATCTTAAATGTTACATGAACAACAAGGCAAACAGAATAAAGCATATGGACTTGACAAAATGCAGAGTTGGGTTTAAATAGAAATATACAGTGGCCTTGTTTTAAAGTTTTGAATATACCTTCCTTCCAAATGGTGTGACTGACAGCTATGTGCTTCGTTGGCCATAGTTATCCAGCCAGTTACTACTGCACCTCTGGTGTTGCCAAGATGACTTCTATGGTTCCAAATGCCAATGCCACAGCTAACACATTAGTATCATGCTTGCAATGCTCATATCATCCAACATTAGCTACACTGATGTTCCATCTGTCAGAGAGATATCTGGCACCTGAATAATAAATGGTGCTATATTAGCATGACTTAACAACAATTAATAGCCACCATCTGTTTATTAAAAGCAAGGAAATGTGTCTAAACCTTGGCAAAATCTTCCTTTGTGAATAAATATTTTTTACTTGTAAAATGGGTCAAAAATATTACAACAAATTGTATGTGAAACAAATATTTTTAAGGGGGACAAAATACTTCATCAAATATGATGTTGCTTTACAACATATTCTATAAATCAATGTCTGAATAATTTTTAATTCTGTTTGGTGGCAGTGTGACAAATGCTTGTTCATGGAAGTAGAAGGAAAAAACACAACTGTAGGCACAAAAAATAGTTAATGATAACCTAAATATGAAAAATAGTCTTTCTTTGGTTTCCACGGGGGATTGGTTCTATGACACCTAGTGGATACCAAACTCTGTGGATGCTCAAGTTTCTTATATAAAATGGAGTAGTTCTGTGAGTGTAGAACCTGCAGACACAGAGGGCTGACTGTGTACATTAAACATTACAATAAAAGTTACAAGAAATTTGAACTCCTTAGGGCATAAAATATAATGGAAAATTAAACAGCTTAACTGAACAGAAAAAAAAAATTCTGCCCGAACTCCTTTCCTTAACTAAGATAACTATACCCCGATCCCCAACCTTTTACCTAGCTAATAAAGAAAGAAAATACAGAAGGAAACCAAAATCCATAAGTGAATAAATGGAGTAAGTGGAGACAGGGGAAGTCAGATTTCTATAGATACATAATTTAAGGAATGTCAAAATTTTGCCCATCGCTTCTTTATAGGACATTGCAAGCTAATATACTGATAATAGTTTACTTATTACAAAGTATCTACATATTTATTTTCAGTGTAGCATGACCTACGTGTAATTTCATGTTTATTCCAAAGAGATTAACTTCTCCAATGATATAGATATTGTATAACTGTCTTTTCACTTAGAATTTTATAATTCACATTTTTAGAATATATGGATTTATGTTGTAATTCTCACTAGCATTATTAAAATTATCAGAGAAATGGAACACTAAACATAAAATTAGACTTCTTAGATTAGTAGTATTTGGTTACTACATGAGGACATTTATAGATTTCTCACCAAACCAATTAGCTTTATATTTATTCTTCCTGATTTAAAATCTCATAAATATGATATACCAAGATATTAATACAGCTAATGTTTACTAAGCATTCACTAAATGATATAAGAGACTAGTCTAATTTCTTTTGTTATTATTTAGTTTAACTCTCACAACAACTCTCAGATAAGCATCATTCTTAAATCATCTCATTTACTAAGGAGCTTAGGTGCAAGTAAGATTTCCAGGTATTTTGGGCAAAATGAATTTTTTCAAACCAGTTTTTCAGTTCTGTAAAAATTGGAATGAATTTTAAACCCTTTAATGTTGTAGTTTATTATGTATTACTTTAAAACATATCTTGCATGAGTTGGCTTTTCCTAACTTAAACAATATGGAATTCTAATTTTAACAAATAACAGTATTTACTGTACAGAATATCTTGTTCTCTATAAATTAAATAAGTACACTTTAATTATATTTCACCAAATCATTAATAAACATGTTAAATGGTATAAAATTAATAATGAAATCCAGTATCATAACCTCAGCGTCCTCTCTCTAGGTTTAAAACAATTCATTTATCAGCCTTCTAGGTATAATTATTCAACCAGTAACTACAATACATAAATGAACTATCTCCTGCCCTGCTAGAATGAAATTATATTATAAAATACTTCCTGGATCACACAATATAATAAACATATAAATGAAATAAAATCATCTTAGCATTATGTGAATTTAAATGCACTGTTCGCTTTCTAGATGTCATTATTTTCCTTCCAAAGTGCTACCACATCATCTATTTTATCTGTTCTAAAATTTTGCAGCAGTAAACATTTACATAATAAATCTGCACGTTTTGGAATCCATATCTTTATTGTTTAGTGTAACATATATCATTTGTTTTGCCTCAGCCAAATTCCTGTAATGTAAACATATCTAAGTTTTGTTGATTTTATTTGTCTCTCTTTTATTTTAGATTACAAATAGTTACAGTAGATAATATCTAATTTAGTAGTTGTAACTCTAAAAATCTCTCTAATGTTCAATTTGGATTACAGGGTGAGGAGAATTAAACATCTTGATCCAAGTCTTTTTTCAAATGTACAAGCATAACTGCATGATATCATCTTTCCCTTTCTTTTGAAAATCATAGAAATTCAAAATGAATCAGGGAGAGAAACCCAGGTTATATGATCAGCACAAAAATCTGACAGATATTATCTAGATTTCATATTTTATGCAGTACTTGTAAAAGCAAATTGAGCAGAATTGTTTTTTGAATTAAAATTGTGTAGATGCTTTGAAAGAAGAAATTAGAAAAAGTTCACCAATGATAAGAAAGATCGACCACTGAAATTCCCAGAAAACAATAGCCTAACTATTCTTGACAAGGAGAGCAGCCTATTATAAAATGCAAAACTATCCTGTCACTGCAATAAAGCTTGCTAGAACAAAGATTGAGAAGGCTTGTTGACTGATGCCTTTCTGGATCAGTTTTGGATCAGAGAAGCAGAATAGCTAGGGCCACACAAAAAAACCCACATAAAAACCATGACTATAGGGGAAAAAAAATCTGTTACTGTAAAAATACAGCAGGAGAATATTTTAGGTTCAAATGTGTCTCCTCATTCCAAAGAATTTAACTCATTTCAAAGAGAATGACTATAGAACAAAACTGGCCAAGAAATAAAATGTTAAAATATTGAAAATAAAAATAAATTATAAAATTGGTAAAGATATTCATCACAAAGATACTGACACCAGTTTAGTTAGAAATTGTGCCCCATGTAACTGATGAATAAAGTCTTACTTCTACATAGAAAGAACAAACACTAGAAAATGAAAGAACACAAATAAATGGAAAGACAATGAAAGGAGATGATTTATTAATTGAAAGATTCAGAAAAATTGTAGAAGAAAAATCATGGAAATTAAGACAAAATCAGAAAGGGAAATTTCCTGCTGTAGAAACAAAGTAAGTTGGAGCAACAGGATACCAAGAAAAAAAGAAAGATGAAATGGAAACAAAAAAGGAGTTGGTAAGTTTTGAGATATTAAAAATAAACAAATAAAATTTAAAAATCAAATAAAACTACTTCAAGCTGTAATTAAAGAAAACTGTGAAACACTTGAAAGTCCAGAATTCTGATGAAATAAAGAGGTAGTCAAGAATCCACTATATGTAGATTAAACTGATCCAAGATTTAATTAAACTGTGATATATTCTTAAAAATTAATGAAATTTAAAGACAAAATTGAGAATAGTGATGGAAAAAGATCATGCAAAAACATTAAACTTCAGACCACTAGAAACACTTTGGCATAATTCTTAATAAAAAGCATCTCTACACACAGCAAACAAAAAATTAAATTATATAAGTTACAAAAATGGGTTTTTAACATACAAACCTCAAGAAATAATGCTCTATGATCTGTTTTTAATGGAAACTACTAAATAACAAATAATTAAGAGGCTCTGAGGAAATTATAATAAAAATTGTTAGGAAATACTGCATATGTTTAATCATAAAACTAAAACAGAAACAAATGTGAAGCTTAAAGCGAGCAAAGAGAGCCTAAGTATTTTCAGCCTTTACAATGTACAAAATAATATCCTTAAGGAAAATTAGTAGTAGCTTAAAAATTAAAGTTTGGGAATAAAGTAAATTTACTAATTATTTCTTTATGTATAACACCTGAAGGTCAAAGAAGTCAAGTGAAAAGTTCAGTGAAAATTTTGATTATACAAACACTGAAAATTTAATTGCTTTGGCTATTGTTATTGGAGGAGAGAATTTAAATGTGCAAAGAAGAAAAAAAAATGCTTATTGTATTGTTTACTCCACCCTTCAGTTTTCTTTTTGTGGAGGAAATAATAAATATTATCAAATTATAGATTACCAAAGACATTACATAAAGTTGTAATTTTCATAAAAGGTACAGTTAAAGTTGAAACTATCCTAAGTGTCAAAATAACTACAAAGAAACTACAAATATGTGGAAACTATTTCAATCAATAAAATTGAAGAAAATATAACACATAAAAGAATTTAAAATATTAAAATAGAGAAAATTAGTTAAATAAACTGAAGAACAAAATGCAAACATATGCCATATCAATACATTACATTTATAATATGTATGTATCATATAAAACAACAAAATTTATAGAAGAAACACAATGCTACATAAATACAATAGGGGAGAGTGACATCAGTACCCATGGCAGTATAAGTAATTTCTCTTTTGTCTCACTTTCTCCCAAACTAATTAGACATCTATAAGCAAACAAATGCCTCTGCAACTTACACTAAGGGACTTGGAAGCATTTTAGCCCACCTATGCATCCAGAAATAAACAAACAATATCTTAGTAAAGACTTCAGATCCAAGGATTCCAGATCCTTGGAGAAAAAAGAAAAAGTTTAGAGTGCAAAACCAAGCACCCTATGGGTGAGAGAGGGTTTGCAGAAGTCAAGCCTGCCTGAGGGCAGATTCCAGCACTTCACTGAAGTAAGGTAGAGATGAATTTGGATATAGAGGAGAGGGAGGAACTCATCAGAGGTATTCCTGCCCATAAGAACACTGCACTGGGATTAAACTATCTGACAGCAGCAGCTGTGACCTGTCCCATTAAGAAGGTAGAAAGAGAAAGTGGTGAGTGACTGCCCAGCTATACCAGTTGTGTGGGCTGCAATTGGAGAAATTCATTTCTCTCCAGTAGTACCCGCATTTTTAAGGAGGGACATCCATGACTGGGTGGAGGGAAGAGAAAGGGAAGGGGAGATAAGATTACCCAGCAGCATTAAAGGAATGTGTTTTCTGCTGTCTGCTTCACCACTTCAGCAGAAGTCCACTTACAAGCCTCTGGGAATACCCCACTAGAAGATCACTCCACTGGGCCCATAGTGCTAAGCCCCCAAGCCCCCAAGTGCTAAACCCACACCTTGTCCACTTTACTGTTGACTGCATGTGTCCCCTCCCCAGTGCATCTGCAAGAGCAAGTTAAGGTAGACAGGGAGCATGGTCAGAAAACGGCCAAGGTCAGTGGGGAAGGAAAAAACCATAAACTTAAGTTATAATGCCATTTTCTGGAATACAATAGATAGGTTTCTAATAGCCAACTTGTTGAATTTTAAGAACCAAATAAGCCATAAATGCTTAGCTAAATAAGTATCTGCTACTTCAAATGTGAAAGCACAAGAACATACCTACAAACAGTACAAAAAGATAAGGTACACAATTTTTATTATGAAAAGGAAATGAGAATTCTCTAGCAACTGAACTCAGAGGAATGGAATAGTCTTGATTTAACTCAAAGAATTTGGAAAAGCTGTTATAAAGAAATTCAACAAGCTACAAGAAAACTCAAAGGCAATTCAATACAATCAGGAATAAAATTAATAAACAGAGGATTTTGTTACCAAAGAGACTGCAATTTTTATTTTAAAAAACCCAAATTCTGAAACTGAAGAATTCAATGAATGAGATTTAAAAAATGCAACAGAGAACATCAGTAACAGTACAGACTGGATGGAAGAAAGAATAAGTAACTAGGAGAATAAGAAAATGAAAATAATACAGTTAGAAAAGGATAGAAAACTAAGATTTTTAAAAATTAGGAAAGCCTATGAGAGTTATTGGGTTCAATCAGAAAGACAAATATCAGAATGTTTGGGATTTCAGAAAAGAGGGAAGAGGGCAGAAAGTCTATTTAAAGAATAATAGTTGAGAACTTCCCAAACCTAAGCAAGGACTTGTACATAAAAGTTCATGAATTTAATAGAATACCCTATTATCTTAATGCCAAATGGTTTCTCCAAGACACAATACAATGAAACTATTAAAAATCAATGATAAAGAAAATCTTAAAGGCAGCCAGGGGGAACAAAGAAGGTTACTTACAAAAGAAACCTCCATTAAACTATCAGCAAATTTCTCAGCAGAAACTATACAGGCCAGGAGGGTGTGGAATTACACACTCAAAGTGTTGAAAAATAAAAATTTCCAACCAAGAATATTTATCTGACAAAGTGACCCTTCAGACATGAAGGGGAAATAAAAGCATTCCCAGACAAACAAAAGCTGAGGGAGTTCACCAACACTAGACCAGCCTTGCAAAAAATACTGAAAGGAATTCTCCAAGATGAAATGAAAAATACACTACTAAGTGACATAAAAATAAATGAATGTACACAACACACTGGTAAAAATAGATAACAGAATTAGAAAACTGTAACTCTATATAGGATGGTGTGTTAACCACTTAATCAGAGTATAATGGTTTAAGGAAAATAATATTAAAAATAATTATAGCGATTATAATTTATTAGTAAATACATGACATAAAAAGAGGTAAATTGTGACATCAAAAATATAAAAGGAGAAGAATAAAAGGGTGGGGCATTATAGGCAAATGAATAAGTTATTTTCAGCATAAAATGGATCTTTTTTCTATGAGATGTTATATGTAACCTTCATCAGAACCACAAAACAAAAATCTAGAGTAGATTCATAAAGCATAAAAAAGGAGAGACAGAGCATACTACAATGGAAAGCCACTAATTTACAAAGGTAGGCAGAAACATAGCTAAAAAGAAGTCATGGAGATACAAAACAACTAGAAGGCAAATGATAAGATGGCAGTAAGCCCTTACAAATCAATAATCATTCTAAATGTAAATGAATTAAATTCACCATTAAAAGGCAGAGTAGCTAACTGTATTAAATCACACACACATGCACGTGCACACACACACACACACACACACACAAGAGCCAACTATACACTGCCTGCAGGAGATTCATTTCAGCTCTAAGGACATACACACTTAAAGTGAAGGGATGGAAGAAGATATTCAATGCAAGCGGAAATCAAAATTAAGTAGGGTTAGCCATACTGATATCAGATAAATAGACTTTAAGCCAAAAGTGGTAACAAGAGAAAAAGAAGACTATTACATAGTGATAAAGGGGTCAATAAATCCAGAAGATACAATAATTGTAAATATATACACACATAACATTGGAGCACCTAAATATTAAGAAAATACTAACAGATCTGAAGGAAGACAAGAATAGTAGGGGATTTCAATACCCAACATTCAGCAATAGACAGATCATCCAGACAAAAAAGCAGCAAGGAAACAATGGATTTTAATCACACTTTAGGCCAAATTGACTTAACAGATTATATATATACACACACAACCTGTCATATACATATATATAACATATATATATATATATATATATATATATATATATATATGTAAAATATATATATACACACACATATATATAAAACAATATAAAACATATATATAAAATATTACACCCAAGAACTCAAGAATACATATTTTTTATATGATAGTACACAAATAAAGTCACAACAAATGTAAGAAGATGAAATCATACAAATTGGCTTTTCTGATCACAAGGGTATGACACTTGAAATCAGTAAGAAAAAGGGTAGAGAAACTACAAATATGTGGAAACTAAACAATACACTTCTGAACAATCTATGCATCAAAAAAAATCAAAAGAAAAATTTTAAATATCTCAAAAATAAAACTGGAAACAGCATAAAACCTATAGGACGTTGAAAAAGCAGTTCTGAGAGGAAAGTTTACAGCAAAAAAAATGCATACATTAAGAATTAAAAAGATCTCAAATAACCTAAATTTATACCTGAAGGAACTAGAAAAAGAATAAATTAAGCCCAAAATTAACAGAAGGAAGCAAATAATAAAGATCAGAGTGGAAGTAAATGAAAAAGACTAAAAAAGCAATAGAGTTAAAAAGTAAATAAGAGCTGATATTTTAAAAAGAAACAAAATTGACAAGACTTTAGCTCGACTAATGAAAAAAAGACTCAATAAAATTAGAAATTAAAGAGGAGACTTTGTGACTGATTCTACAGAAATACATAGGATCATGAGAGACTACTACAAAAAAATTATATGCCAAAAATCAAATAGCCCAGAAGAAATGAATAAATTCCTAGAAACAAACAACACCCCAAGACTGAATAAGGAAGAGTTAGAAAATCTAAACAGATCAATAATGAGTAAAGATATTGAATCAGTAATCAAAAACCTACCAACACAGAAAACTACAGGACCACATGGCTTCATGGAAGAATTCTACCATTTAAAGAAGCATTAATGAGTCTTTGGAGGAAAGACTTCCAAACTCAATTTTACAAAGCCAGACTTACCGTGATACCAAAGTTATACAAGAACACTGCAAGAAAAGAAAACTATAGACCAATATCCCCGATGAATACAGATGCAAAAATTAACAAAATTATTATCAACCTGAATTCAAGGACACATTAAAAGGATTGTACATCATGAGAAAGTGGGATTTATTCTTGGGATGCAAGTATGGTTCAACATACACAAATGAATAAATGTATTACTTCACATTAATATAGACAAAAATTTAAATTACAGTATTATCTCAAAAGATGCAGAAAATGCCTTTCACAAAATACAACATCCTTCCATGATAAAAAATCTTAACAGTCCAGGTATAGAAGAAACATACCTCAGTATAGTAAATAGGTCTTACAGGACAAACCCACAGCTAACATTACACTCAATGGTGAAAAATTGAAAATTTTCCTGAGATTAGAAACAAAAAAAGAATGCTCACTCTCACAACTCTTATTCAATATAATATTGGACGTCCTAGATAGAACAATTAGGTAAGAAAATGAAATATAAAGCATCCAAATTGGAAAGAAAGAAGTTTTCTTTTTTTAAAAAAGAAGTTAAATTTATTATTGAGAGATTATATGATTTTGCAGGATACAAAATCAACATACAAAAATCAGTTGCATTTCTACACATCAATGATGAAACATGTAAATAAAAAAATAAAGAAAACGATATTATTTATAATAGCATAAAAACAATAAAATTCATATGAATAAATTTAACCGGGACAGTGAAACATCTGTACAGTGAGAGATCCGTAGAGAAAAACCTGGCAGTGAAAACTCTATGACTTTGGTGAAAGAAGTTGAAGGATATACAGACAAATTGAGTGACATCTTTTGCACATGGATTGGAAAAATATTGTTAAAATGTCCATATTACCTAAAGCGATCTATAGATTCAATTTAGTCAAAATTCCAATGCCATTCCTTACAAAAAGAGAAAACAATCCTAGAATTCATATGGAATTCTAAGGACACTTAATAGCCAAAACATCCTTGAGAAAGAACAAAGCTGGAACTATTATATGTCCCAATTTCAAACTATACTATATATATATATATACATAAACACACACACACACATATACATATAATATTTATACTATAAAACTATAGCAATTAAAACAGTATGGTATTGGCATAAATACAGACACAGAAATCAATGGAACAGAGAGTCCAGAAATAAACCTCTACACGTACAGTCAACCAATATTGGACAAGGGAGACAAGAAATGATATTGGAAAAACTGAAAAGCACATGCAGAAGAAACTGTACCCCAATCTTACACGATTACAAAATTTACCTCAAAATATATAAAAAATTTAAACAGGAGGCCTGTTACCATAAAACTCTAAGAAAAAAACATAAAGTCCTCAACATTGGTATCATAATGATATTTTGGATCTTACACCTAAAGCACAAGGAACAAAAGCACAAATAAATAGGATTACATCCAACTTAAAATCTTCTACACAGCAAAAGAAAAAAAATCAGTAAAATAAAAAGGCAATCAACAGAATGGGAGAAATATGTGCAAACCATGTAACAGATAAGGAGTTAAAATACAAAATATATAAAGAATTCATGCAACTCAATTAACATAAAAACAATCCAATTAAAAAATGGGCAGAGGAAATAGACATTTTTCCAAAGAAGACATACAGGTGGCCAACAGGTATATGAAATATTGTTCAACATCATTAATCATTAGAAAAATTCAATTCAAAATCACAATGAGATATTACCTCAAATCTGTTAGAATGGCTATCATTGAGAAGATCGTAAATAACAAGTACTGGCAAGAATGTGGAGAAAAAGAAATACTTGTGCAGTGTTGAAATTAATGTAAATTGGTTCAGCCACTATGGAAAACAAAATGGAGGTTCTTCAAAAAAATGAAGGTTGATCTACCATATGTTTCAGCAATTCCACTTATGGGTATATACACAAAGGAAATGAAACAGGATATTAAAGAGACATATGCACTCCCATGTTGACTGCATCATTATTCATAATAGCCAAGATATGGAGACAATCTAAGTACCCATAAACAGATCTATGGATAAAGAAGATGTGTTGTGATAATATACATATATATATACACACACTCACACATACACACATATATAATGAAATATACAATCATGAGAAACAAGGACATTCTGTCATTTGCAACAATATAGATGAACTTGAGGACATATGCTTATGAAGCAAGTCAGACAGAGAAAGACAAATAGTGTATGATATCACTTATATGGGAAATATAAAAAAGGAAAACTTCTAAAATCAGAGTACAATGATGGTTACCAAGGGATGGGGCGTGAGGGGCTAGGAAAGATGTTTAAGGATACAAACTTGCAACAAGTAATAAATCAGCCCTAGAGATATAATGCAGTTTAGTGAATGTAGACAACAATATTATAAACATCAAACTTGCTAGATTTTAATGATTCCATCCACTAGAAACAAATGCTAATTATGTGATATGATAGAAGTGTTAATTATTGGTATAATTGCAATCACATTGCAATATATGAATACATCAAAGCAACATGTCATACACCTGAAATTTGTACAATAATACGTTGTTATACATTAAAAAAAGATACAATAGAATTATAGAAGATATTTTTCTTACCACTTTCATTGAGATATACTTGACATACTGTACAGTGGACTTAAATTATGAAGATCAATGGCTTTTTGCATATTCACAAAGTTATGTAGTCATCACCATATTCAATTTTTTAACATTTATATTACCCCCAAAAGAAACTCTGCACCCATTAGTAGTCACTCCTCTCTCCTCACTCTAGGGAAATGACTCGGGAAATTACTACTCTAATTTCTGTCTCTATGAAGTTGCTTATTCTTGACATTTTTCATAAATGAAATCACACAGTATGTGGTCTTTTTTAATTGATTTCTTTCACTTAAGAGTTTTTCAAGATTTATCCATGTAGTAGCATAATCCATAATTCATATTTTAGTTGCTGAGTAATATATCCCTATTTGGAAGTACCACATTTTATTTGTCCATCCATCAGATGGTGGAAATTTGGGCTGTTTCCATTTTGGGGTAAATATGAGATTTTAGTTTTCCTTTCTCTATACTTAACTGAACAAATCAATGAGAAATATTTAAATATACAGAAGACTTAAAATTATTAATTCAGATTTCTTTGAATTTCTGTCTTTTTAAAATAGTTAATGCATCATCTTTTTAAGTGTTGCCAGACTATTACAATAATTGTATAAACTATGCCATAAAGCTAATCCTACCATATTCAGAAATTTTATAAACATAGGTGAGATATAGACATTATTACACGCTTCCATTTCAGTGAAACTTGAATTCGAAAAATAAAAAAGGCTTTAACTTCTGCTAACTAAAAAGTATTGCTAAAAACTCCCTATATCAAAGATAAAAGGAGTTGATGTTACAAATCACAAACAGAAACAGTATGTACCAAAAACTATGTGATAAGATAAAGTGCTTCTCAGAGGTAAACAGAAAAAAAGTGATAGGATTAATATCTGGATTTATAAAAGAATGAACTACAACAACTAAATTAAGCACCTAATTAAAGTTGAGGAAAATCAAAATAAACAGTAGGAAAATCAAACATATAGTCAGTAAGAGGAAAATTATAAATTATGTTATCTAGAAAACACTAGAAATCTAAATGAAGAATTCAAAAAGAAAAAGAAAGAATTCCAAAAATTTGACTTTTTAAAAATCTTTAAATGGTAAATTATTTCATAAAATAAATTAATGGTAAAATGCAAAAATGCAAATAAAAATGGTAAGTTTAAATAGGCAAAGAACAGAATTATGAGACTTACTCACTCATTTCTAATGCAGTTAACATTTCTAATGCTCTGAAAAAACTTTGGAAACCTAAAATATCATGTTCTAGGAAAATACTAAGCAGATTTCAAAACAGAGAAACCGACTCCAAAGAACTTTCTATGGATGGAATACAGAATCTGTCAAAGATTAAATTAAAGCAACAGCAGATTTAGATGTTTTTGCACATTAATACTACCAAGTGATTAAAGATAAATCTAATTGATTTACAGTATGAGAAAAAGAAGAACGTTGTAAATAAAAAAACTCCATCTTGTTTCCTCCACCCCCTCCCTGAATCCCAACCTTGATACTGCTCTCTCTAGTTTTCTGTCTTGCTCGCACGTGCCTTGCTCTCACACTCGCGCACACACACACACACACACACACACAGAACAAATTCACTCATTAGTATGTTCAGAAAAATCTTAAGTACAGTATGAGTGAATAGGAAAGGATAAACTATGCTGCGTTTTTTTAAATTCACCAGTCCGCAATACTGCCGCCATAGTGATGAGACCAGAGAAACCCAAGACTACCAGAAGTTGATAGTACCTAAAGAACAAATGCCATCCAATTCTAGGCTCTGCACTTCTTTTCTGATTCTTTTCACCCCAAACAAGGTTGACTGTGTGGCCCTAGCCACTCAGATACTTTGTTTTTCTCTTTCTTGTTCCTTATCCCACGAAAGCATCCTGCTTTCTGCCCCATTTTGCAGTTCTCCCAGAGGTCTCTGTCTACTTCATGAAGTGGTAAATAAGTTCGTATCACCTAAACTGTCTTTAACTATTTTTCAGCAACAGTCACATGAACATTCATTTTTCAGTGATGAAACTCACTAAATACTCACAGTATTTAAACTTTAAAACTAAAGCCCCAGGTTGGTATTACCGCTGGAAGTTGTTTGGTTTCGTTTTGTTTGTTTGGCAGGGCTGCGTTCTGAAAACTAAACCAATGTTTGATATCCATGGGAAGTAAGAGTTAAATTGACACAGAAACGCAAGGAAAAATATACACAATGAGGTAGAATCTTAGAATCACAGACTTACTGTCTGGAAGTAACCTCTTGGAACAGCAAAATCCAGCCGTTTCGGTGCATCTGCAGCATTATCTCTGGCGTCTGAGGGTTGAGCTTTTATAAAATGGGAGAGTCACAGATGTTTTCAAACTTGACTGTTCATCAGAACCACCTGGAGGGCTTGTTAAACCAGATTGCTGGGCCCCACCACCGGAGTTTGTGATTCCCAGGTCTCAATGAGGTCTAAGAATTTGATTTCTAATGAGTTTTCAGGTGATGATAATACTGGTCCAAGGCCACACTGTAAAATCTAAACCATGGCAGTTTTTGATATGGCCAGAAGTCTTCTTTCTTCAAGCATGTAGTGGTTCTGTTGGCAGCAATTAGGTTCTTGTCCCAGAAAGAATTCAGAGATGAGACGCAGAGGTCAGGAAAGTAAAGTGAGGTTTTATTAAGCTATAGATAGTATGCTCTCAAGGGGAGAGCAGGCAGAGTCAGGTGAACAGCCTTGCTAAGCTTTTTTGGCAGGTGTAAAAAATGAATGAGTAGACTATTCACTGGAGAGGAAAGGATTTGGGATCATATTCCCTGATTTTCATCCCAGCTCCACCTCCCGAGGGGAGAGGGGTTTTTGTCTCTTTTGTCTGAAAGTGTCGTATTGTCAGTGCATGATGGGGACTTCTAATCTGCAAGGCTAATTTTATTGTAATGAGGTCATAATGAGCAAAAGGTTACATTCAGACACAGGAGATTCCTTCCTTTCCCCACCTTTCTTTGCCTGCCTCCAGGACAGTTATCATCCCAAAATGTGTGATTTCTTTTCAATCCAGAGGTTCCTTCTTTTCTCTGTCTGCCCAAGGACCCCTATTGTTCACAAAACGTATGGTTTTCTGCCAAATGGCCCATGCCCCCCTTTCTCTGTTCATATCTAGCTATCTGCCTGCTCTAACAGTTCTATATTTCTCCTCTCTTTTACCCATTGAATTTTTCATATGTATTTTTCCTTCATAGCAAAGGAAATCTTGTCCATCACTGTAATAAACGTGTTGTTAGAAAGTGATTACACTGAAAAACAGAGTAGGATCATGCTTCTAAAATAAACAATCTTGAGGTAAAAATAAAAATAGATAAATAAATCCTCCAAAGTTAATAGTTTACTACACAAAATTTTATTTTTTTAATTTATTCTGCATGATCATCAAGGAACAGTTATTTTTTTCAAGTTTGTTTCATTAGTAAACCCAAGTTATAGAATAAGTTATCATTGAGAATATTGTTAGTCATTGAGAGAAGGAATGAAATATAAAAAATGTACAGTGGCTGTTAATGTTTCCACCTAAAAGTGGCATACTTCACCTCCCCTCATTTTATTATCAAAAGAAAGTCACTTGACCACACTTAAAGTGTTGGACAAATTTTATGTCTCATCTCAAAACATCTCAGCTCTCCTTCTGGCTTTGACTTTGCTGTATCAAACCAATTATATAGGTATGGCCTTACAGAACCATAGCTTAGTGACATGATACATATCTTTCTGCATAAAAGTTTCCTACCAAGTCATTGAAATGAATTTGTAGGAGAGAACATGCAGCCATGCAGGGGTATGAAAAACACATGCCTGCAAAAATGTAATATCTCCTGGATCACTGACCCCAGGGGATTAAAATAACCCTCTTCTTCAGGATAGTCAATGCCATGTTTGGTGCTGTATGATTTCTCAGAGGATTTGCAGACACATTGAGTTCAAGTTTCCACTGGAAAAATAGCTCAATAATTTATCTTTAGATTTACTTTCCCTCCATTTTTGTTTTATTCTCCCCAGTCTCCTCATTCCTATTCCCTGAAATTACTTCCCCAAGTAAAATTATCTATGTGTAAACCCATTTCTCAAGCTCTGTTAAGATAACTAATTTCAAAAGGTTTAGGAAAGTACATTTATACAATGTGTCCAGAAAAAAGAAAGCCAAAAATATTTGATGAACATCATTATTGACTACTGTAGCTAGTAAATTAATGATACAAACACATCAAAGTAAAATATATTTATATAGGAATGCAAATGTAGGTAAATATTTGGAAAACTATTGATATAAATCATATGTGCTTCATAAATATTTGCAAGCTGAACACATTATTTTAAAAGATAAACAGATAAAAATACACCTGATAATCTACATAGATGTTGAAAAATATATTCAAAGTAATTGAAAACCACTAATCAGAATTATTTGATTGGACACAAATATTCTTTATATGACAATACAGCACTACCTCAATTCTAAAATGAGTATCCTACTTAATGGAAAAATACACTGGACTTTTTACTAAAGCTAAAAACAAAACAAATGCATTGGCCAAAGCAATAGTAGAAGAGACGGAAACAATAGTTATAAAAAATGAAGGGAGAAGATAAATATATCATTCACGTAAATAATACACCAGTGTACCTGAAAGGAAAAAGCTAAGAACTATTAAACTATGAGGAAACTGTAACAAGTCAATGTATACATGATAATTATTTTCAGACATATAAAGAGCAATATGTAGGAAATATCACAATCATAAATGTAATATTCTTATGAATATATTTAAAGAGAAATGTTAAAGACATATGTAATAATAAACAAAAAATCCTTAAAAAAATACTACTATAAACTCAAAAGAGGAGATGGAACGTTGAATAGACATAACATATTCTTTCTAGCCATAGACAAAAAGTAAACTTGGATGTATACAATATACTATATGCCAAGATAAACTGCAAACTGGTTTAAAGATGTAAGTTTAAAAAAGAAAACAATAAATATACATAAAAGATTGAAATATTTCTTTGAAAACATGGACAAAAGAAGGCCTTTCTAACTGATTTCAAAAATAAAACTAAATATATGATAAAATAAAAGATTGATGAAATTAATTTTAATAAAAAACTTCTATATTAACACATACACAGACATACACATCATAATCAAAGTCATGATACAAAAAAAAAACAAGGGAAAAATTGCATCTCATACCTCAGATTAAGGTCTATACTTTCTAATATATGAAGAATCTTAGTAACCAAAATACAACAAAAAATTGGAAAGTACATAAACAGTGATGAAAATTTTTTTAAGATCATTTAAACAGGTGAAAAGATGCTTAACCTCTCTCATAAAAAATACTCTTTCATCTATCTGGTTGGTAAATCTGAGTATCTTTTATCTTTGATCACACTTGGCAAGGCTAAGGGGAAGGAGCAACTCATACTTTGCTGATAGAAGTATAAACTGGTACAAACCCTATGAAAAGCATTATAGCAATATGCACATATTTGACCCAGCAATTCTACTTCTGGGTGTTTATCCAACTGAAGTATTTGCAAATGTATATTTAGATATGTTTATAGTATCATTCATTGCATCATTTCTTATAAAGCAAATGATTGGAGATAGTTTAAATATTAATATTTAAATGATAATATATATACACAAATATTATGCAGCTCTGAGAAAAGCTGTTTATACCATTCTAGAATGTTCTGTAAATTGTATCTGTAGATTTTAAAAGTATACATTAGAACAGTGTGCATAGGAATTTTTTAATTGCAGGATATTAGAAATATATAACTTTGTATATCTTTAAATACACATGAAAAACTCTAGGGTGATACACCTGAAAATATGAATGGTTCCCTTGTGTAGAATAATGGCAAGACCAATCAGAATTAGGAAGGACATTTTTCATTGTATCTTTCTTGTCTTTTTTAAATTCTAAGCCTTTCCTAAGCTTTATATTATTATTATTATTATTACTTATTACTTATTACTTATTCAAAAAAACTAAGTTATATTCATGATTCAAATTGTAGTAATCTGTGTCCATATTCTCATCTTCCTGCTTGCTTCTATTCTTTTTCTCCAGAAGGACATGACCATCTTTTTATTTCCCAGTGCAGCACTAAGACAAATGCAGGTAAAGACAATGATTAACTAAAGCTTTATTTAATATGGGAGGGGAAAAAGACGATGGAGTATGGTGGTGGCAGTGAGGAGGAGGCACCCTCGTTTAATATAACGATTTTAGAATAAAAAATGAATTAAAATCAATGTTAGCCTATTAAAATTAGACTATTGAAATCAAAATTTAGTAATTTGGGTTTTTTGGTTTGTTTGGGGTTTTTTTGACATTTCTTTCTTCCTGTCTCTTTCTTCTGATGCAAGATTGACTCTTTACCCAATATATCCCCAAGCTCGCTTCCCTTTTGAGTCTCAGAACCTTAAAAAAAAATTCTGAAACTAACTATAGGAAGTCTAACAATCATGTAAGTTTTTAATAATCTTGCACCCACCATTTTTAATGCAAAGTAGTCCAGTTCCTTTTTATCTAAAACTTTGCATTGCAGACAATGCCTTTCCTATAATAACCAAAGGGTGGTTAATCTATTGTATTAAACAAAAGAGTCATCTACCTTTAGTCTTTGCCATTAGAAACACAAAGAACTGGCAGAAGCTTTGAAATAAATGTTTTTCTTTAATTTCTTCCAACACATTGTTTCAGCCTCATGGATTTATTTGGATGACTTACCATTTTATATTTTAATAATATCCTTTCTTCTCTTAAAAACATTTTTAAAAGGAATTCTAGACATGGAAATATGCATATTTTCTGAATTACAATGGCATTTTCTCTTCTGATGTCAACAAAAAAGGAAGTTTTCCCTCATTTTGCAAACAATGATTTTAGGACATCTTCTACAAATATTAATGTATTGTTAATGTACATATAGTTTATTGATCATATAGTTCAACTCCCCCATTTATTAATTGTATAAACTTGGAAAAACTATTTAAACTTTCAGGTTCTTACTTTCTTCACCACAAAACAGAGAAAGTAATTCAAGGGTTGAAATGAGGATTAAATACTACCTTGTGGGCTCTGACACCAATCACCAAGATGAATTTATGATAGACACTCTTCTAAACCTACTTGATCATTCAGATACCCACCTAATCTTGATCATTTTCTGACACCCCATGAGAGGCAGCCATTCTACAGTCACCCTTCTCACTTTGCTCGTGCTCCAACACGACACTCTTGGCCACGCTAACTCCCCCTACAGTCTCCATCATGGATACCTACCTTGATGTATAACTTCCAATTGCTTTACATTAAATTGTTCAATTTCAGAAGAGAAGAGAAAGAGTAATTTATAGGATTTGACATTCTGTGTTTTCATAATTATTCCATGTGCAACATTAATTTGTGATTTTCTTTCTTTGCAAATTCTCTTTAACTCAGTTATTTAAAATAATTTGTGTAATCTCCAGTATATGGAGATGTTCTATATATATTTTTGTAATTGATCTTCAGTTTAATCTCATTGTTGTCAGAGATTATTCACTGTATAATTTCAATCCTTTGAAATCTATTTGGACTTCCTTATGACCCACGGACTTACATGGAATGTTCCACGTGCTTCTGAAAAAAAAAAGTGTAATGCAGTCTGAATGGCATTATGTTTATTTTGTCTATAGAGCACCTCGATTTTCCTGAATACTCAGCTTTTTTTTTAACTGATTATACCAATTTCTTTTATTTATTTATTTATTTATTTATTTATTTATTTATTTATTTATTTATTTTGCTGAGAAATGAAACATTTAATAGCTAATGCAGGTCTCCTGTTCTTCTTCTTTTTTTTTTTAAACACCTTTATTGTGGTATGGCTCCTGTACTGTCAATTACAAATATTTCAGATGTATAGTTTGATGAATTTTGATAGATGTATACACCAATGAAACTACCACCAAGGTAAAGATAGCTAACATTTCCCTGCAAATTCCAGATACATCAGCAGTCTAGAAATGCAGCTCTCTCCTGTTTTATCTTGTTCTGTTTTAAACTGACTTCTCTGTATTATGGTTTGAAAAAATGACCATAGGTGGAAAGCCATAGTAATTGTGGAGCTAACTTTATGTGTTTCCCTTATTTCAAGGGTAGCATCCTCATTTTTTGTTGTCTAATATATTAAAAATTTATTTAATGTAGTCTGTCCAGTTGTATAATTATTTGTAGTATGAGCTGATGCTTCCTACTTCGTCCTTGCAGAAATCAGATATCATACATTAAATTTTGGTTAATCTTTTTTCTTCACTCTTCTTGTCTTCCCTTCTTATATTATCTCTTTATGCAGATATAACTCATTTATTAAATCACATATATAAATCTATCTTCAGCCTTGATATGCTCAGAAGTTCCTGGACCTAGTATCTAGGGTTTTTTTTTTTTTTTGAAAATTTCCACTTATTTAGTCTAACAGAAAATCAAACACAACACACTGGTTCCAAAATCATTATCCCTTTCCCAATTCCATACTCGTATTTTATTCATTTCATTATTGTCTCCTACCTTGACCTGATTAAAATCTCTAAAATCAAAATATTATCTGTCTCTCACAGTCTCAAATGCCAACAAATCTTCAAATATTGTTGTTTTTTCTTTGCAGTATTTTTCACAGCTAAATCTATAGTAGTTAGGACAATTTATATGTGGCAAACACATTGGCATTAATGTAAGTAGGTAGGGTAAATTTCCTCAAAGTTATAAGTTGTTTCATATAATGAAATACCTGGAGTGCTTCATAATGAAGAAATAGAGTGGAACTTCAAAGGAGCATATAGTCAGGACTCTCATTTTCTCCTCTCTGAATATCTGCTTCATTTTTCTTACTATAAATGAGCTTTCTCTACTTCACAATTCATGTGGAATAAAATTACAATTCAGAGCACTGAAGTTTACATAGCAACTGTTAATGAAACAGGATTAGAAAGAGATTGGTTAGCCCCAAGACAAAATTTGTAAGGAATGATATCATTAACTTAGATTAGATAATATTATCTCTATAGACAAAGGTCTAAAAAAAGACTGTTATTTTTTAGCTTGGCTACAAGTCATCTCTATAACACATGCATAGTTGTGTTTGGTAGGACATTGTTTCATACCAGGTTGACAGCCAGTAGATGGTTACGATATTTAACCTCTTAAATACTCAGAATACTCACGTACTATTTTTTTTTCCAAATACACTTAGAAACTCTCTTAGACAAATTGTTTCATATAGAAGAGGCCTCCATTATAATACCTATTGCAATCTATCATACACTATAGTTTCTGTAACTCTTAAGTGGGATGGAAAGAATAGAGTTGAATTGAGATAAATTTTTAAATAGAGCCTCTTATCATTAATTACCTTTCTGACTTTGGGGAAGGTATTATGAAGTTTCTATTTCTGTAAAGTGTGGATAATATAAAACCTACATCCTAGGCTTGTTATGAGGATGCATGATGCAGGATATGCTCAGTACAATACCTAATATATGGTATGGTTCAATAAACCTTAGCATTATTATGCTTACATTTCTCAGTAGATTTGAAGCCCTTAGAAGTTAGGAAATACGTCTTAAAAGTCTTTAATCTTCCTTTTAACCTTCCTTATTGTGTTTCAATAGGCTTTTTCACACAGTCATTGCTCAATAAAAAAATATATATTTATTTAAGATAAATTATTGTTTTGCAAACTGAATTTTCTGGCCAAAAAGTCACTGATGTCCTCCTGATAAAGGAATCCAAAAGTTATGTTTCAGATGCTACCATTCTGACATTTCTTCAGCATAATACTGGAAAAAAAAATCACTCTTCTTTAAAATTTTACTTTCTGTTTTTCTGTATTTCCAGTTCTCCCCTGAATTTTATGACTTCTTTTTCTCTGCTTCTATTGCTGCTATTCTTGTTTTCATACCTTAAATATGGGGAAAAAACTTAGGTTATAGTTCACAGTCCTCAATCACCTTACTTAACCATATCATCAAAACCCCAGGTTTACATAATAACTCTATGCAGATTAATTTCAAATCTTCAGCCCTAGCATCTCTCCTAAGCTCCAGGCTTTCAAATTCTATTACCTACCAGAAATTGCATTCCAAATACTTTGCTAGTTCCACAAACTCAAAATTGTAAGACAATTTCAGTCATCTCTAACATTTGTTTCAATCCTTATTCCCTTCAACTTTCAGGTTTCTATAAACATCACCATCACTCCCTCAACCACCTAGGATTAAATTCCGGCAATATTATAATTTTGGGGAGACAACTGAACATGTGTGAAAGAAGACGATGTGCACAAAATCTAGAGTAAAAGGTGAGGTATGTCAAAATAAAAAATAGATACACAAAAATTTTATTATTTTGAGAAAAATAAGGTATATTTGTAACAATGTATTGATTAATTGAACTCTTATTTATTGAGAAATTACCAAATGTTAATAATAGAGGGTGCAGTAAGTCAGATATCATCTTTGCCTTATGAAACTTAAATATAGTAAGTAAGAGAGAAAAGCAAACAAGAAATTACACAACATACTCTAAAGTGCAAAGAGAACACGCGAGAAACATGCAAGATAAACACCTAACCCAGTCTTGAAGACTTGAGTCAAGCTTTCCAGATAAAGCTTAGATATGTATACAAAAGTGAGTTAGGTAAAGGGAGAAAAAGGTGCTCCTGGCAGAAGCAACAGCATATTAAAAAAAAAAAAAAAGATGTTGATTATAATGTACTACACTGTCTCTGGGTATTAGTAAAAGTTCATTAAGAATGGCTTAGCATTTGTAAAGCAAGGTGGGAAATGACTAGAGAATGCACAAGAACCAGGCCAACAGAAAACTCAGGAGTCATGTTAATGAGTGTGAACTTGCTTTTAAATGTAAAGGAGACTCAGCGAGATGTTTTGATCAGAGAAGTAATTCTAATTAGATTTAAGCTATAGAAAGATCACTCTACCTGTATGTGAATAAAGGAATTGGAAAAGGCCAGGATTTACAAGAGTATAAATTTAAAAATAGTCATTTATAATTCAAACAAAAAAATGATGTGGCCTTTATTTAAATGATAACAGTGAATGGGGTAATGAATAGACAATAAACAGTAGGAACCATTAGGAAATCTTCTTGAAAGGATATCACAACTGGTTAGCTGTGGGGAAAATTGATGTTAACTATTAAAGACATTCAGCATATCTAGATAATGATTCCATGTACAAATATTAGGGTAACTTAATGGCCAAAAAGATAGAACATGATATGCTTGGTTAGGGATAACATATAGCTAGGAAAGAGAGGTGAGGAGTGCTCCCTAAGGAATGACTATATGGAGGAGAGCATGGGGAGGGAAAAAAGATGTGCTCAATGAGAGGGTATATAAGAAATAGTTATTGGAAAATCAGAGAGTGTGCAACATGAACACATTTGAAAGAGTATTTCAAGAAGGAAGTAATGAATGGCAAAGTCAAAAATTGCAAAATAAACAAATGAAAAGAAATTAAAATTGTCTTACAGATTTTATACAGAGTGTGGAAGACAAACCATTTTCAGGAGATAGTGAATAGAACAATGGCCTTCAGAGAAAGTGGAAGGCAAATTGAAAAGAGTCACTTTTGATCATTATTGTATAATAGTAAGCTTTGTTGGCTAGAAGAGAAGAGTAGTAGCTGGAGGGAGATCTTAAGCTGTGGATTGTGCTTCTTTGCTCTTTGTTTTAAGCTGAGAGAGATCTGAGCATGGTTAAATTCCTATGAAAAGAAGCTAGTAATGAGGAAGACATTCACTGATCAGGGAAGAATAAAAATAGTGGATAGAGGATGACATGAGAAGGATGGAGAGGATAAGTTCTGGATGGTAAGTGAGAAAAATTAGCTTTAGAAGATCAACATCTTGTCCATTCAAACAAGAAAAATGAGGAAAAGTTAAATACAGATAGTAAGAATTTATTGTATGGTGGCAGGAAACAGAAGGATTTCAAATGTAAGGCTTCTATTGCATAGGAAATAGGAGACATTTAAGTGTAGTGATTAAATGTACAGGCTTTGCACATAGATTGCTTGAATTCAAATATCACCACTGCCACTTATTCTGACACTGAGTCTCTGAATCGCTGAGTGCTTCAGTTTCCTCATAAGGTGAACGGTGAGGAACACAGACCCTATCTCATAGTGTTGTTGTGAGGATAAATGAGATTACTTTTGGTGGACTGCTTAGGGTTTTCCTAGTGCAAAGTAGCAACTTATTATTATTACTGTTATTACTGATCCATGGGATTTAAAGTAGGAAGTCTGTAGATAATTGTAAAAGATTTTAGATGAAAAGAAAACTTATTGAATCTAATTAGTATGGAAGAAATAATTTACCCAAGAAATATAGCAGAAGCTAGGGAGCTTCATGTCCCCATTTGAGACTGAGTATGATAAATATGTATTTGCTGCTTGGGTTAATCAACTGATTTGGTGAGTTTTGACTAAATGAATAATACTTTGATCAAGCTGATTGATTAAAAAATGCAAAGGCTATTTTACTCTGAAAATTATCTGAGCATATGACATAAATATATATTAATTTCAAAAAAATGGAACATTTTTTATAGAAGGTACATCTCCAAAACAGATGAAAAACAGAGGAAACAGACATTGATACAGATACTGAAACACTCTGTTCATACTATATTTTTGGGCAAGTGACAACTTTTCTGAAAACTCTAAACCCATGCACAAAGTTTTATCAAAGATGAGAATATCTTCTATTAAGCATTCTGATAGTTTGTTACCAAATCCTATTAAAATGTTTGCTTTAGTAGTATATAAAGAATTTGTATAATTTCAGGTCATAGTGTATCCCGATTTTCTGTCATCTATTGAATATTTATGCATTTATAAATTACTAGGCATAATATTTCATTAAGATCTTTGGCCTTTGGATTGATGGTTTGTACTCTTTCAAAATTTTAGACATAATTTTTAGATTCCATCTATATTTTGGAAATGATCACTTATGTTTCTAGATGTGGTCTATGAGAGTCCATGCACACATTGTGTAGACAGGGTATTTGCCTCTTGTCATATCTCTCCAGCCATTTTTAGGTGCATTTAGTTTATCTATGAGCTTATTATTATTTCACTCTATAGAAAGCATAATTGTTAAAGTATTGTTTGCCTGTTTCCATAAATCGGTGATTGTTTTAAAAAATCAGAAAAAGATATGGTCTGGTAAAAAATGCGGGTGACCATCTAACATTTAGTAAAATGAGTCTGCATAATTTTCTAAAAGCCCTCTGTACCGTGTACCTTTCTATAACAATTATTTGATTAAAGAAGGTGACATTTTAAGCTCCTTTTCATAATTCTATGCACATTATAGCAAAGGTCTGTAAGTAAGATCAAAGGTGATCTTCAATGTAGGAAACAACTTTGTCATGCTAGGAAGCTTATTTGTAGTTGTCATGAAATGCCAATAGTGGCTTAGAACACTATTTGAACTCAGCAATTTTTAAGAAAGGAATATTAAATTTGTCCTACTCAAGAAATTGCCCTTTAGCCAAAAGCCACATCTAAGTTGAAAATCAGGAAAACATTGTATTTTTTTGCAAAATATTTTCATGCTATATTTCAAGGCAGGCATTATCACATTACAAAATATTAATTGATTAAATACATTGAGAGGATGGTGCTTTACCTAGCGTTGGAGAGACAGAGACAGAAAGAGAGAGAAAGGCTTCTTTGGCATAACCGTGTAACTTCTTGAATACTTGAATATTTCCCAAGTTATTCCTGGACATTGATTACACATGCTGATCATCTGTACCAAGATGAAATAATGATGCTGACATTATTTTCTAAGTGGTAAAGGAAACCATAACAAATGGAAGATAATGTGGTGCTACAGAAAGCAATTTCTCTACCATCTTATTTAAAACATTTTCTAGAAGCATGGTTACAATCCATGAAAATAACCCATAATGATGTTTCTGTGGGAGCACATGCTTATTAAAAACACTAATCCAGTTTTTCTCCCATCCTTGGGGCATTCTGCATATTTGCCTGGCTATTATATTTAATTATGAGACTATAGTTTCCTAACTTAATTACTTTGAAATATAATTTAGAAACATCAAAAGTCCAGTCCAAACATGAAAAATGCATTTGTACTTCTAAATTTTGGGTTTTGTATTTGAATTAAAGTCAGTAATATAATTAACTAAATTATATTTACATGTTTCAAGCTTTGGTAAGATTATCTTGTTTGTTTTTCTTGTGTGAAACATAAAAATGACTTAAAGAAGGATGCCATTTGGTTAATCTATACGAAACCATGGGATGACCACTGAAAAATATTGTAAATAAAGAGTACCCTTTCAAAGCAGTATCTTTGGATCTCAAATGTTATAATTTCACTTAGCACAATGAAGCCTTAAGAAAAAATGTTTTAAAAATAAAAATTGCTTTGTATCATTAACTTTAATATCAAATTAAAAATTCTGAAAAATGTGCACAGAGATTAATGTTTATCCATTTCTAAGCAGGTATACTCTAAAATACTTACAATTTCTAAAATATTTTAAAAGCATGACTTTAAATACTGTGCAAATCATAATTACATTAATGTATACACAATATTTGAATTAATGGATTAAAAACTGTATCATTATTGATTACTTCAATGATCCCTGAAAACACTTCATTCAATTCTTCAAAGCGATTTCTGAAATTTGCATTTGCAGAGAATAATGAAAGATTGATACTTTTAGTTAGTTGAAACAGTAAACCTAGGTATAATAGTTTATCTTAAATATGAATTAAGTTAAGGTTAAAAAAATAAGATACAGGTGAGAAAATACTGATTTTTTTAAATAGACTTCTTAGCCAGAGTGAAAGAAATCTAGAAAAAAAGGAGAATATTACAAATTGATCATATTAAAAATAACCAATGTCTCACTCTGTCTTAAACTTCTATATTTACTATTTTTATAAACTTTAATATAGGATTTTACTGCCATATTTGTATCACTGACACTGAAATATAATTTCCCCTGAAGTGGTCAAATATGGAAGAAGACACATTGAAATATGATTTAGCATTAGAAGGTTTGATCAGTTCCCTTAGCGTCGTCTTGTGTCTGGTTGTTGCATGCAATTAAAAAAGTATGTTGCATCTGTTATTGAAAGATAAAAGCAATATTTCTGGGTGAAACCATGTTTAATTTATCATATACACAAGGGTCTCTTTTAGTCTGGCTTATTGCCTAAAATGCTGCAGGTTAACTGTTTTAATTTTGCAATTTACAAAGAAATAAAAACAAATGACTTTGTATTGAGTGACTTTTATGATGGAAAGAACAAGAGAACCAGCATATTTTTGGAACTGTTTTGTATATGTATGTGTGGTACTTAAAATATTTTGTTTGTTTTCATATATCAGAGACCATTTCATCAAACAGTCCACTTATTTTTCTCAACATTTTGGACTCACAGCTTTTAAAACATAAATTTCAAGATGTTGGTGACTGGATTACGAACTGAACCAAAGAAAACAAGAAAAACAAGTGGGTAAAATTTAACTTCTTTATTCAGTCATCTGTTGATGGACATTTACATTGCTTCCAAGTTTTGGCTATTGTAAATAGCACTGCTGTGAACATTGGGGTGCATGTATCTTTTCAAATTAGAGTTCCCTCCAGATATATGACCAGGATTGAGATTGCTGGATCATATGCTAAGTTTATTTTTAGTTTTTTAAGGAATCTCCGTACTGTTTTCCATAATGGTTGCACCAAACTACATTAGCACCAAACTACATTCTCACCAACAATGTGGGAGTTTTCCCTTTTCTCTACACCCTCTTTAGCATTTGTCATAAAACATCTTTGTTTTCTTTCCAAGACCCCACTGCTCACCTATTTCTCCAACACCAACTACTATCATAAATTAGTCAAGTACTAGGGCACATTCTTAAAATTTATATATGCACACAAACACACACACACACATACACACACTTATATGTGTACTCAAGCACTCATATATACACATTTATGCACCCAAACAGACTCACACATTTTAAAGATGAGGAAACTTGAAAATTTAGGTGCAGAATGTTCAAAAATACTTCCTTAAGATCATAGAATTGTAACTTACAGTCTCAAGATCTAAATATAGACAGTCTCACTCTGGAATTTATATACTTAATCAGTATTCGATGTTCAGTACATACCTGATACTGATTCTCATGCATCTCTCTAATCTCTCATGCATCTCTCTAGAAATTGCTAGATGTATGTCATACACCATGTATTTTTTTAAAATGCCAAATATCTTTACTAAGTGATTGCACTAACAAATATTATCAGTAGTAATAGTATACAAATTTCTATTTTCCTATCACATCACCAGCCCTTGAATATATTTTTATATTTTAACCATCCTGATGCATGTGCAATGATATTTAAGTTTTATTTAATTGAATTTTCTATGAAAATTGGAAGTTGATACCTTCTAACATTTTCAATTTCCTATTCTCCGAATTTTATATAAATGATTTTTGATTATTCTTTACTTCATATTTTTAGCTAATTTATAGAAATTTATTTTTATATATTATAGATGCTATTGTCTTATTATAATGCTGAAAATATCTCCATCCACTTTGTATATTTTCTTTGAATATAATTTATATTTTTGTCATTTGTATGTTCTATGCTCTAATGTAATAAGATTACTATATTGTTTTATGAGTTCTGAAGGTTTTTATTGTCTAAAAATATTATGTACTTCAAATTATTTTTCAACTTCCAATTTAATTATTGGTCTCTCATTCATTAGCAATTTATTCTATTGTAAGTTGTAAATAATCTATTTGTCTAACCCATCCCACATATCAAATGCCTACATACAATTAGGTCCTAGAATAGATAGATCAATGAAACAGAATAAATATAGTCTACAATTTGACTTAAACATACATGATGATTGTGAAATGCAGAGGAATAAAGAATATTAATTATATTATTTGTTGATGTTCAAAGAATTCCTTATCCATAATTAATTTTTAAATATCAAAGATTTTCTCATCCTTTATTAATTTTTTAATTTATATTACCATGTACTGATTTTGAATTTTACTGACTGTTTTCTACATCTATTAAAATAGTCATGTTTCTTCTTAAATAAGTCAATGTACGTAAATAAATTGAGTTTTCAAAACTGAGCTATCTTGCTTACTTGGAATAAGTTCTTCTTGGTTATAACGGTTTAAAAATTTTAGCATGTAAGTGAATTAATTTTTAATACTGATTTCAGAATTTCTTTCTATATTTTTAAGGAAAATTAGCTTATATCTTTATGTTTCTTATAATGTACTGTGCAATGTTACTCTTAATATTTTAAAAGCCTTATGAACTGAGTTGAACAGTTTTGCTCTTTTTCCACTCTGTATCTAGCACTCTTCTATATGCTTAGAGATATATTATATTTTTATGACTTTATGTTATTTTAATTCTTATACTGTAATTAGTATGTATTCTTTCTGTCTCTCAATCAATATTATTACGACTTTACTTGGTAAATCTTTATAAGAATAAGCATTTAGCTTTCACATTAAGATGGAGACATTTCCCCTGCCTCCAAAAAAATTCCATTATTTTTTAGGAAAGCAATATAGAAATAAAGATAGGTAAGTAAGTAGGTAGGTAGGTAGGTAGATAGATAACAGAATGCAAGCATGTAGTAAATTAATCAGGAGCAGTTCAGAAAAATGACCTCTGGAAATGATTAAATCTAGGGTAAATTAACAACATAGAATAGATGCTTAATGCTATGAAATTCTAATGACATAATAAACAGTACATTAAGACAGAAGAGCGAACCTTTCAAAAAGATTTGGAGAAACTAGTTTTTTAAAACAAAGCAGAAAAAGAGTGGTTGGTAAAAATGAGAAAAGAATATTCTTTTCTAAATATTTCATGAGTCTGGAGTAGTGTGAAGTAGTGTTTTCCAAATTCTGTTTTAACAGAAAGCTTTTAACATTATAACAGGTTGGTGAAATACTGACAGTTGAGCACACTTAGATTAAAATATAAAAGGATTCTATTCTTACAAAATTGCTGTAAGGATAAAGTCAACATTTTATTAAAATACATGTATATAATCTTTCATCATCTTTGGCTTCATGTTTTACTTATACAAGGTGGAGAATGATTGGTTTAAAAATTTACTTGTCCTTTTTTTTAAATATTATGTAATTCATCATGTATGACCATGTCTCAAATTAAACCCAACAAAAGGAAGAAACAGTCACAAAGCTCTTTCATGCTAAAATAAAACTGTTACTGCATCCCAGTCATCACAGCAAGTCCTAAGAGCTCGTGAGGAAAGTTTATGATATAAATCTGCTCAGAGACCTTGTCTTCTACATCAAAACATAAGGATTTAAAACTCTACTCTTAAATTTTAAATTGTGCTTTAGAGACACTTTACAAAGCACTAAGGTAAATCCCTTCTAAAGGAACTTGATAACTAGTAGGGATATTTTTAAATAGCTGTAGTGAATTGAAAGAAGTAACACAAATTCTGTTGTGTCAGTATTGCAACTACTTGGATTGGAGGAGAAATTCTTTGGTATTTTTCAAAGAATATAAGTTGGAGATTTAATCTGTCACAGCTATTATAATTGAATTATTAGACCTCTTCATGATTAGAATCACATCTCAATATTAGTAATATTTATCATTTTATTTTATATTTCATGATAAGTATGTAACATACAAACACTTTTAAGAACAGAATTTTAAGGTCATTTAAAATTACATATCTGATGAATATTAACAATGTTTTACTGCAGTAACATCTCTCCATATAGTAATTTTCTAAAAGTTAAATATGAAATACTTTTTCTGCACAGGTATATAGATTTTAAAGTATTTGATATTTAAATGTAATTTCAATAGTCTAGCTCCCTGCTCAGTGAAGGCCACCTCTGTCAACCTAGATGTTCCTGGGTCCTCACCTCAGACACCTTAAATTTGGTGAGTAATGGAAGCAGCCTGAAAAGGCAAGCATGGAACGTGTAATGCTGTTCGGTAGACAAGCTGCCCACCCAATATTGGGTGTGGCAATGTTAACTGATTTTTCTTAAGGACCATTTGCAGAAAAGGCACCCGGTCTTACACTACTTAAAAGGGACACTGATGGGATAAATTTTAAAATAATTAACAAATATTGACAAGACAATGGCCAATCAGAATGGAAACAACAGTGCCAATATTTACCCAATAAATAACAGCCCTGAGATCGTGTTTAGAGGGGCTGTTTCCCAGTGCTCAAACGTTCCATTGGCAAATAGCTTTGTGGGTAGAGAAAAGAAACAGAAAAATATATGTCCTCACTTCACTGGTAAGACCTAGCCTGGGGCAGGGCATGAGCTTTGAATTGTACTTTTGTTTGAAGTTTTCATTAGTTTTGACTGAAATTTTAAACAGAAACCACCCTTTTAGTTGAGAATAACTGACAAAACGTGGGATCGTCTCATGTTGTCACTGGTGGAAGAGATTATGAATACTCAGTGGAGCATGTGTAAAATATGTGAAGAGAAAAAAAATCTGTCTAGTTTGTATGCTTGTGTCCATATTATTCAATAAATTATTTTTTTCACATGTGGAGAAACAAGTTATTCATTTAACTGCACATATGGAGAATATCCTGTTCATTCTGACTATGAATGCTTTTCCTGTTGTGTGTGATGTAAATAGCTTCTCTCAGTCTGTGTCTTGTCTTTTAATTTTGTTTAAAATTCCAGTCCTTGTATATAAATGTTTAATATTATCTAATTATATTTATTAAAACTTTCCATCCCAAAATGTAGGCAGTGCCTGTCACTGATAGGGCCTTGAGCAGCATAGTCCAATTTCCCACCAATTCCAAGGCTTTTCTCAGTATTGTTTGTCTTAATCAGAAACTTCATCAACAATTCCCTCTCTTTCAGACAATGGAAATTTGACAATATTTTTAAGCCCATCTTTTATATTTGTAGAAAAAATAACCCAAGAAAGTAAAAAAGACTGATAAACATATGCTTCTGTTCTGACAATTGTAGAAATCAGAGGCTGAAATCATTTTATACCTCCTCTCACATAACCTTCCAAAATGAAGATGCAAAAAGAAAGAGAATTTGGGGAAAAAAAAGAGAGAGAATTGAAGTGAGGCTGGAAGAGAAAGTCATTCAGAAAAGTTGAGATACTCCTAAAATACTGATGATTTTCAAGAATAATTTAAGTTTGAAAACTATGAAATTAAAATGATTACAAAAATATCTGGAAATTTACCATCATTCTGAGAAAGTTCTTTAGGGAAATCAAAGCTATATTGTTCTCTCTGAACACAGTGACTAAATACTTCAAAATAAAGTTTAAAAAATGTGTACATCTTTAGAAGAATATTAAGAAAAGAGAATAAAATAGTTGAATCCCTTTGTATGTCTAATTGAAATTTAATATTTTATTTGATATACTTTCCTAAACATATATCATTCCATAATGTTATAATAAGGTTTACACACACCCATACACATTCATTTATGTATTATTTTACTTCAAAACCCCTATTAAAATCAAGTAATATGACCCTGAGTCAATTAAATATTCATTATTGTCATCTGAATTATTGTAATGTTTATTCTCAAAGGATATAGTACCAATAGGGCAGTATTTATAAATTCTAGAGTTTTAAGTATATATTTTAACACTGTTATCCTTTAAAATACCTTTTTTTCCCTTAGTATGCTGAATTAAGTGGTGTCTGTGATGACTTACAAATTTGGAGCATTTTGTGCTAATTTACAAAATAAAAAGGAATTTTTTAAATCTATAAAATAGAAACTTTAATTGCACTGTAAAAGCTAGAATTTATCATCACATTTAATTGAGTCATCTGATAATTACTATCTATGATTAATTATTTTTATTTTTTGAAGGAATTTCAGACAAGATGTCAAAGATATGTATGAAAGTACTATATAATTGAAGTCTCTACTATTTTCATTAAAAGTAACACTTCAGTTTCAGTACTCAGTACATATTTAAGCTTCACTGGAGTTTAATAAACTATGCACAAGCCCAGAATAAAAGAAAATGTAACTTTTAGAAGGCTGTCAATTTACCTCTTATTCTTTCCAATTTCTTTTTCCTGTCTTTCCTCCATCATCATCTTGCTCACTCATCTGATTTAATTTATTTAAGTCTACTGCAGTGGAAAGCACACATAGAATCATAGAAAAATAATGAAAATAAAATGTCAATCTGACAATTTAATTAAATTAATACAGACAATCAAATGAATTAATTGAAATCAGTAAAAAGATCTAATGGCAAGAACAATTCCTATGGTTACAATGGTTAAACTTTATTATTAAAGTAGTTCGTGACACTTACATTAATCAAATATAATTCTATAATAATCATTAGGTAGCATAATCTTAGCATAGTATGGCATTTCAAAGTTCTACACCCCACTGACAATGTTAAAACTAGATTGAAAGTACAAGGTAATATCATACTTTTCTCATTAGAGTTTAGATTTCAGAAATTTTAGGGCTTAAAAATTGGAAAATTACTGATTTCATACTGATACGAATATAAATATATAAATATTTATAAATATTTATATTTATAAATGTATATATATAGCAATATATACAGCTGCTTTATTTTAACATTCCAGGAATAAAATATTTAATGTATATAGTGACAAAGAAGGGATAATTTGGGAAATGATAACTTATTAAATTAAGCACCACAATTCAAAGAGATGAATGAATCACGTGTATAAAAAGGACAAAAAACATTAGTTAGTCAAGAAAATCCTACAATACTGATGTGTATTAGCAAAGCCACAAAACAGGATTGGCTTCTCCATCTGTCCTATTCTTTAGTTTCCCCAGTGGACAAGACATGTTGTAAATCCTCCCCTACCATCCCTTGGATCCCTAGAGACAATGGTTATAATGGCCCTGGAGCAACTAAACCAATGAAAAGTCACTATTAATAGAAAAACAAAATTCCTATTAAATCTGCAAACAGCTACTGTGAAATGTCTTAAGAATTCACAATTACTCAATCACTTACGCTAGAGAAAACACTGATCTCTTCTGTAAGTTTACTGGATCACTAAAATTTGAAGATTTAATTAACATTCTTATTTGAATACTTAACTTGAAAAGCATTACTTAGTCGTGGAATTCAAGTTACAATAAATAGAGTTCTATAAATAGACTAGTTCTTTGCATTTCATAATAAGATATTTATATAATAAGCTTATATAAAGTTTATATAAAATGATAGAAAAAACAGAATGGTCTAAAATCACTTGTCTTTTTAGCTTGAAAATTAAGTTATATTTGTGAAAGTGTATCTAAAAGAACAACTAAAGCAAATTGTCTAAAATTAGCCATATCAGACTAACAAATAATAAAAACTCATGAATAATCTTTATTTTTGAAGTTTTATTAGAAATAATCAATGAACTACAGTATCTCAATATTTAGCTATCAGTTTGTTAAAAATTTTTTAAAATATTTTTCCTATATTTCAGATTTTAATCACATAAATTCTTTTTTCAAAACTTGATAATTTAACTACAGTCTTTCACCATGGTCATTCTTAAAATGGGTCTGCCAGTGATTTTCAAATAGCAATATGAATACGGCTATTTGAAAGTTCTGTATTATCTAAAGCATAAAAGAATAAATGTAACTTTTGTCAATACCATTCAGTTTCAGATAAAGTTAACAATAATGTCCTATTTCTTTCATCAAAGATAACCAGACATCCAAAGTGCCATTCTCATTTTAATAGGAAACTATTCCTTTTCTCTTTTTGTTCTCTCTTACTTTTTTTAAACTTGGTAAATTAATGACTGACCCACATAGAGATGATTTGTAATTAAATTAAATTCCAAACAAAAGAGTATAAAATACATTTAATCCAAAACAATAAACAAGTATATGATTAATTGCTTGCAAGATGTCTGGCTTTAATGTGTGGAAATGAAGATGATGCATCAGTTCAATGCCTTCGGAACAATTCAGCATCCAACTGGTATGAAAGCTCATTATTTGCTGTATACTAAGCCAGTCTTTTTGAAAGCATTTGCAAGATCTCTTGTGGATATGACACAATAGTCCCTTTTCCTAATCAAGATTATAATATTTCATCTTATTTTTAGTGTAATTAGAGAATAATTCCACAAAACATTAATAACCCTAATTATATATGAAGGTGATTGTGAAGTAATGCAAAGATGCAACTGACAATTAAGAAATTCCATTAGGCAGTCTTTATTCTGAGAGGTATTGGCCATAAAGGAAAGAAAAAACTAACAAACTTCACTTTTCTCCCATTCATGATTATACATCTGAAAGCAGATTTTCTCTTTTCCTTAGTCTAAAAGTGAATCCTTCTCAAGCTGTAACCTGACCTTTTCCAGATGACATATGTGCACATTTTCAAATAATATCTGTTTGCATATGGACACCTCCCCAAATTCCTTCTCATTAAACCACAATAGCCTGATCTTAGATTCAGAGAAGACTGTAAATGGAGTAGAAAACGATGTTATTTTCACAAGTGCAAAAAGCAATGACTAGCACAGCTTTCAGACAGAATATGCATTTCCTATTAGGCAGTAAGAGTATTATTGTTCATACACAGCCCGTTTGGTTCATTTTTGTTTGTTTTTCCTAATCTTTGTCTCATAATGGTGCTCTGGTTTTTCTAATTGGTCACTAGAAATGTGGTGGTAGGCAATATTCATATACGCCAAATATTGTCAGATCATATAAGCCAAAGAGATTAGGGGTAAAATTCTTATTTACAGAGTATTGTATGCTTTATTTATTGATTTAAACTGTCATTGTTTTTGCGAGTATCTATCACTGCAAAGCTGATATGAGTTGATACTGATAAATTTTGTCATATCGGAAATAATTAGAAAATAATTTTACTTTATATAAGACAGATTTGTAGTCATGATTTTCATCTTTTATAGCTCAATAGTACAATATAAACTATTGGTTATTGTTACCATCAGTGTGTATCTGAAATCATTAGAATTTTCAATTATATAAAACTAATATTCACTTTAATATTTAACAACCTGTTGTAGAAAATACATCAAGTTTGCAACTTTGTATAATCACAAAAGGTAAATTCATTTTACCTTTAAAATGAGAGATTAAATGAAATTAGTTATATAATTCTTAAAAAGAAAACACCTACTTTGAATATCATTTTGCTTTTATCTATAACATTTTTAAACTTAAAACATTTTAATCATCAGATATAAATTAAAAAAATCAAAGAAAAATTATTGAGATATCTGGATATTTGAAAATATAAAATTCCATTCAGACCAAATGATGGTTTTACATAATATTTATATAAATAGTTTTTGTTGTTGCTTCAAGTTTGAATTAAATATTTGTAAGGCTTTTGCCTAATGTAGAACTATAAACATTATTATTCTCTACCACCAAAAACACATGTAATCTAAAACTCTATATTGTGAAAACAAAACCTGAATTACCACATAAGATTTAAATTTCCTAAATAAACTTAGTAGATAAGCTTCTTAGTGAACAACTGCAGTTCTATATGCTTATCTGTGCAAATAAGTAATATATCAAAATACATTCAATACATAATATTTGTAATGGTAAAAAATGAGAAATTGTTCATATGTTTTAGTATGATATACTGGTACCATGATGTATTTTGCATCAGGTTAAATAATGGTGAATATCTATAATACTAACAGTAGAAATACTGTTAAAATGATGCAAAAAGTATGTAGAGAATAAATGCATTTGTATCAACTAAAAATACTTTGGCACACGCATATTAATGTATATAAATAACATGAAACCATTTTAACTATACTCAATGATGGTAGCTTCTAGAAGAAAAAATAATTGGTTTTAATATAGAATAAAGAACTCTAAAAGGACTATTTTGTAATATACTAATAATATTGTAAAGTTTCTTTTGTTTTTAGTAGGTATGTATTTACAGGGTACTTGTGTACATGGGAAAAATCAAGTGGTTATTAAATCTTAGAAATTCATTAGCAGGTAATGTTATGTGTACTTTGTTGACGTTGGATAACAAAGTTGTTTAATCCTGAAAATTCTGGTGCCTAGTTACTAATAAAAGTTTGGAGCAGGAGAAAAGCTTTCCTACAATGAGTTTAAAAGGTAATTTAAATCATTTTGCCACAGAGGAGAAACAGATTGAGGCTAGAAATAGCAAGTGATAGTAGTATAGATCATATGACTACTCAAGGTCTAGGGAATTGATTTCAACTCTTAAAGCAACAGGACAATGTGAAACATGGCCAATAATAGCAGTTTAACCATCCTATTTATTCTTTGTAAATAAATACATTCATCTATAATGTACATATTCATGCATCCAAAAAGTGTATACTGGATTCCTATGATGTGCCAAACATTATGATAAGTTTACAAAAAATTTATAACAACTTATACATGGATTTATTTTAAATATTAAATTGTAGGTTTTTCCCAACTAACATGATTAAATCTTAAGTTCAAATATATTTTGATATTAGGATATATCCCATCTTAAGTGTATATAATAAAATTAATGATTTTAAAGTAATATATGAGCTAAAGGATGCCATATCAATAACAAGTAAAATGTGTAAGTTAAAATATATAATTGGGACAGATGTTAATTTAGAGCTAAATGGTTAAAGAAAGATACCATTTTGTTTTTCAACGCTGATTAGTTATTACTGTTATTTCTTAAATTTTCCAAATTTTAAATCACAATATATATGTGACTGAATGAATAATATATGAGTGAATGAATCATATATACATGTATATTTGAAATAGGGTTGCTTTATGGTACAATTATAGGATATATATGAATATGTATGTACATATACATTTTTCTTAGAGATTCAATTATTCACATAAAGTCATGTAATCATTGGAGTTTTATACTGTTTTCTGGTGATATTCTTAAAAAAAAATCTTGAATTATTTCATGAAAATAGCTATTGGTTAAAATAAAGGTTCTAATAATGTAATTTAGTATCAGTCATATATAAACTCACCATGATCTTTAGGTGTTATATGATCATGCATTTGAAAGTGTACTCATGCTTATTACTACTGAATACAAAAATTTATTTCTATATATTTTCTAACCTTCATACACTGCAATTAGAAACCTAGAACCTTCATTTGAGGGAGCACCAAAGAAAAACATTAAAAATTAACCTTAATCTGACCACAGCATTTATCTAAATGAAAAATCCCTAATAGGTCCACTCACAATGGCTAAACTACATGTATTACTAAGAATGTATTTTAAAGGATTAAATTATTCAAACAGAAGTACATCACATAAAATATTCTTAATTTTACAATAAAACTAATGCTTAGGTTTTTTTTCCTCCTCAAATGCAATAAATAATTTTCACTCTAGATACTTTAAAACTTCTTATTAAAGTCAAATTCCATTTACCATTATAAATTATTTAAAAATTATTTTATCATACTATTTATTATTATTACAGGTTTTACCTTAAGAATTTTAATTTAAAAGATTTTATTCTTAAAATGATGCATATCTCTATGTCACAAAAGTCCAACATACTATAAAGCAGGCTGATTTTAACTGGGACTGAATGGTTCAAAACCTCCAGTCAGCTCAGCCAGGGTCAAATAACCATATTGGCTAACTGTATTGGATGAATGAATCAAGTAAAGTTCAGAGAGTTAGTTTGATTAAAATGAATTGTCTACCACAAAGGCCACTGATTTTCTCAATGGTTGCTGATACACTTTCTGAAAAAAATTAAACTTTACAATCTGTATCTGCAAAATTTGTCTCAGACAATGAGGAACACTAATTATAAAGGGAAATTTAACTTTTTTGATCATCATTGACAGAATTGTGACCATTTTATTAAAGGTATATCTTACTTTGCATCATACATGTATGTTTTATACATATATATTTGTATGTTTTTCTATTAATCTGTGAAACCTTTGAAAAGAGATGCTCTTCTCACATCTGCATCATGTCTGAAAGAAATTAACAATCTAGAGAATATCAGTTTAATTTATAATGGTGAACAGATAAATATCACAAGAAATATATTGGAAAGGAACTGAATATTCATAGCTTATTAAAGTCTATAGATAGATAAAATTTCTTAGAAAGTATATACATAAAGTAGCTGGGGCTGTGTTTAACTCTGAAATATGGGGAAACACCAGCCACATCTATGCAAATAGTTCATTCTACTAAGTTATTTAATTTAATTGAAATGTAGAATTATGGGTTATAAGACAAATTTGACCACCATCTTCCAATAGAACTTTGCTGAAAACACCAAAGTAATATAAAAATGTGGAGACATGCATCCCTGATAGAAATTAGGGAAATATGTCTATCACAATAGGGATATTTTAAAACTTTGTTGCTAGATATAATGTGGAAGGTCCACAGCAATTCTCCCTCCAAAGTAAGTAACTCAGTGTTGCAATGATACAAGTAGCAGAACCAAAGAGCAAACTCTAGAATCAAGGGTGACCACGCAACTGAACATTCCATGTGGCAGTGCATTCCTGAAGTGATTCAAGAAGCACCAGTAGGGACCAGTACATCCACCATAGAAGTGAAATCTGTAGAACTTCTGCTTTTAGGAGAGGACTCAGTCATGAATCAATTAATGGCAGCTATGGATGGAAAGGAAAATTGACACAGATCTAAGAAGTACTGGACTGAGAGTCAAACATAATACTGAATACAGAAATTTAGCTTTGAGTATGTTGACTTTCTGAAATCTACAGAAACTCCACAAAAAACTGGGTTTGTCTATGACTATTTTTTTCCCTTAGGCGTACAGATCACTAAATTGTTAATATAAACTTACATGAACCAGCCATCCAATTTATGTTCCAGGAAAAAGGATTTAAGTACTATATTGGAAGACAAGAAATATATATGCATAGGATTTTTGAGCAAATGTCACAAATGAATAAACCAATATTCATTCAAAGATAAGTAAAGAAATAGAAACAAAAATATTGAGAGTCAGTACAGCTTCTTGTTTAATCAGATTTGATTTTGAAATATAGGCTTGGGTTGTGTTCCAGCATGGTCACACTGTTGCTGAGCATGACCATCCAAATACTCAAAGTTTCTTATAGTTTTAATATACAAAATTAAAATAATAGAAAATATTATGTTATTGTTGTGATAGTTGATTTAATAATAAGCAGCATGTATCACAAAACCTAAGATATAAAAGAACCACAATATATATTTGCTTATTAATGGAGCTCCTTTAAATCCACTACAATCTAAGCTTACATAAAGTTTTAAGCTCAAATATCACATTAAATTTCTATTCATAATTTAGAGAAAAAGTATAATAACAAATTTTCTCAATTTTTGAAGTATGTTTTTGACAATATTTGCACCAATAAGTTCAAGAAAATGTGGATTGTTTAATACAGCTTAAACTATGAGATGATGGAGCACAATATTTAGGAAATAAGCACTAATCAAGTTAAGAAGAAGATACAAAAAAACTTAAATACAGTATAAGAAAAATTTTAAAGCTACCAATTTTTACTTTCAAACAGGCAATGACCTTCAAAAATGACTATAGCTAGGAGTAACATCCATGCTGCAACAAGTTTATCTTCCTCCATAAAAACACTGAAAAACTAGTGTAAACTATTGAAACCAATTTTATCAGAAATTTGGAAAACAATCAAAGATTTATGGGAAAGATTATAGCTCATCAAGAAAAAGGCATCTTAAATATCATAAGAAAGCTTTGCAGCACATTGTATGCCCTATTCCCACCCATTTCCTTGGCTTATTGGAAGTCTGGAAGATGGCAACCCATGTTTCCAGTATGGGAACCTAGTCCCTGCTTCTGGAGACAACAAGTAAACCTTACTCCCAGATTATTATGTATGCCTGTTCTAACCTATTTAGGATCTGCCTGAAGGACTTATAAGATGCTCATTTCTGTTTTGATTAACGTAGAACTCACTCAGTCCACAGAAGGCATACAACACAAGGCATATGAATAACATGAAGAAACCTGGGGTTAACAGATCACAGTTGAGACATACAATAGATAATCTATGACCTGGAAGGAAAAGCTAGACAGAGTTTGTTTGGGAATTTAGGGCATTCAAAAGAACCCATGTCTACAGAAGAATGTTGAAATCCACACACTTTCTCAGAGCAACACACAAGGTCAGAAAAATCCTGAGAAGACCCTAAGTTTTTTACCTTAGGCTGATCCCTAGGCTCAAGGCAAGTCTGGTTAAATGCTGAAGGAGGCTTCCAGTGCAGATTCAATCTGCAAAGACTGAGAAAAGTTTGTTTGTTTGTTTAGCCCCTGGTGTTCAAGGAAATCTCTGTCAAAACACTAACTGAACACAAGCTAAGGAACAGACACTTCAAGTGAGCCCATTCAATAAGAAATATAATCTCTGATAAAATAGAGAAGCCACTAAATAAATGGACAACTCTAGCCTTCAACAACCAAATTTAAAAAATAGCAAAGCTGGGAAGGGGAAAATCTGACTTCCATAGATACCCACTATAATAGTGACTAGTTTTCAACAAAATATCAAATAGTATATTAATAAACAAGAATACATGTCCCACTCACAGGAAAAATAAATTATATAAAAATTATTCTGAGGAAGCCCAGAAAATACACTTACTAGAAAAGACTTTAGATCAGCTGTTTCACATATGCTCAAAGCATTAATATAAATCATGGGGAAAGAGCTAAAGGAAACCAGGAGTACAATGCATAAACAATAGAAAATATTAAAAATGAGAAATAGATTATAAAAAGAAAACAAATAGAAATTCTGGAGTTAAAGAGTGTATTAACTGAAATAAAGGATTCACTAGAGAGGTTCAACATCAGATTTGATCAAACAGAAGGCAGAATCAGAAAACTGGAAGATAGAACACTTGACATTTCTCTGAGAAGAAAAAAACAATGAATAGATATGATCATAGCCTCAGGTGCTGCAAGACATCAAGCAAACCAATTTATGCATCATGGGAGTCCCAGAAAGAGAAGAGAGAGAAAAGGCCAAAAAGCATATTTGAAGACTAAAGGCCCCAAACTTCCCAAATTTGCTGTAAAATATGAATCTATACTCCAAGAATTTCAATAAACCGAAAGGTTAATCAAAGGAATCCACACTGAAACATATTATAATCAAACTGTTGAAAGGAAGAGACAAAGAGAGAATCTTTAAAGCAGCAAGAGAGAAGTGTCTCATTATATACAAAAGATCCTCTATAACATTAACACCCAATTTCTTGTAAGAAACCACAGATGCTAGAAGGCAGTGGGATGGCATATTTAAATGTCGAAAGAAAAATAAACAGCCAACAGAAAATTACATATCTGGTAAAAACTCTCCTTCACAAATGATGGTGCTATTAAGACATTCCCATATTTTAAAAAAGAAAAAAAAAAAAAAAAGCTGAAGGATGCTATTATCACTACACATGCCCTAAAAGAAATGAAGATCTCTGGTAAAGGTTACTACTTGGATGAATACAAAACCTAATAATAACTTTTAATTTTTGGTTTGTAACTCTACTTTTTATTTCCTACATGCTGTAAAAATGGCTAAATATTTTCATAAATCTCTTTTATGGAACACAGTGTAAAAGATATAATTCATGACAATAATGACATAAGTAGGGGGAATATCTGTTTAAAAGCAGTTTTTATATTTTATTAAAAGTAACTGGGTATCAAATCAAATTAGATAGTTGTAAATTTAGGATGTTAAATGTAAACTCCACAGAAACCTTAAGAAAATATTTTAAAAATATACACATAAAAGGGGAGCACAGAGTATTTTGGGGCTAGTTAAAGTACTCTCCATGATACCATAATAATGGATACATGTCATTTGTTCACACCCACAGAATGTACAACACCAATAGTAAATAATAATGTAATATATGGACTTCAGATGATTACGATGTGTCAGTGTAAGTTCATCAGTCGTAACAAATATACTCTGGTGGGTGATGTTCATAATGAGGGAGGCTATGTATGTGTTGTGGCAGTATAGGAAATCTCTGCACCTTTCCTTTAATTTTGCTGCCAATTTAAAACTTCTTTACAAACATAAAAATCTTAATAAGAAAGAGTATATGGTCTTGGAATTGGAAAAAATTCTGTACTTAGGTTGACATATATACAAAAGGAAACAAAAGAGAATCAAAAAGTTTCACTTAAAAAAAAAAAAAAACCCAGAAGCAACTAAACACAGACAGAAAAAAGACATTAATGGAGGAAATTAGTAACAAAAGAGGCATTATAAACACACACACACAAAAATATAAAAATTTTGTTAGTTATTCCTTTTAATGTAAAAGGATTGAAATCTCCAATCAAAAGGTTGAAATTGGAAGAAAGCATAAAAATAACATGATTCAACTATATGCTATCTACATAGGATTCACTGTAGATTCAAAGACACAAGTAGGATGAAGGTGAAAGATGGAAAAAGATACTCCATGCAAATAGTAACCAAAAGAAAGCTGATAGCTGTAATAATATCAGACACAAGAGACTGTATGTCAAAAGCTGTTAAAAGAAATAAAGAAGGACATTACATATGATTAAAGACTCAATTCAAGAATAGGAGAAAAAAGATTCAATTCAAGAATAGGAAAAAACAATTATAAACATTTATGTAGCAGACAAGAGTCTCAAAATATATGAAGCAAACATTTACAAAAAGGTAAAGAGAGAAAAAAAACAGTTCTACATTAACAGTTGGAAACTTCAATTCAACACTTTCAATAATGGATAGAAGATCCACACAGAATATCAATAAAAATAGAGGACTGAATAACTCTCTAAACCAACTAGATCTAATAAACATATATAGAACATTCCATCCATTCTTCTCAGGTGCATATGAAGCATTATCCAGGATAAATCATGTCTCATTAAAGTTAAAAAGATTGCAATTATACAAAGTATCTTCTCCTACTACAATGGAATGGACTTACAAATGAACAATGGAAGGAAAATGCTAAAATTCACAAATAAATGGAAATTAAGCCACAAACTCTTAATCAAAAAGCCAAATAATGATTACAACAAAAATTAGAAAATACTTCTAGACAGGTGAAAACAAAAACACACCATACCAAAACTTATGGAATGGAGTAGAATCAGTGCTCAGAGAAATGCTTATAGTGGGAAACACCTTCATTAAAAAAAGAAGAAGGGTCTCAAATCAATAACCTAGCTTTATACTTAGAAGAAATAAGGGGAAAAAAGAGCAGACTAAACCCAAAGCTAGCAGTAGGATGGAAATAATAAAAATATGAGCAGAGGTAAATGAAATAAAGATTAGAGAAACAATGGAGAGATTTAATAAAACCAAAAGTTGGTTATTGAAAAAGATTTTGTAATTAACATACTGACAAAGAAAAAAGAAGTCATAACTAAAATCTGAAATAAAAATGGGGACATTACTACTGATCTTACAGAAGTAAAAACTTTATAATAGAATACAATGAACAATTGTACACTAGCAAATTAGTCTATGAGCAATGTACAAATCCTTTGAAACACAAGTTACCTAAAGCAACTCAAGAAGAAATATAATGTCTCAACAGAAGAACAACAAAGAGAATGGACTAGTAAACAAAAAACTCTCAACAAAGAATAGTCCAGTATCAGATGTCCTCAATGTGAATCCTTTCAAAAGTTAATGATTAGCTAATCCCAATAGATCTCAAACTCTTCCAAAAAGATTGAAGAGGAGAAAACACATCCTAACACATTCTGTGAGGAAAAACAACACAAGAAAGAAATTTCAGACCAATTTTCTTAATGAATATAGATGTAAAAATCTACCAAATTCATCATATTGAGTCCAACAGTATATTAAAAGGATATTCCACCATTATAAGGTGAAATTTATTACAGAAATACAATAGCAGTTCAACATAAGAAATCAATCAATATAATGCACCATATTAATAGAAAATAACAAAAGGGAACCTTACAGTTGATGCACAAAAAATTTGACAAAATTCATTTTCAGGATAAAAATACTCAGTAAACTAAAAATGGAATGGATCTTCCAGAACATAACAAAGGTATAATTGGAAAAAAAAAAAAAAACACAGCTAACATCATACTCAAGGATGAGATTTTCTGAATTGCTAATAGAATTATTTTCTAACAGGCAAAGCCATACCTGTAGTAGATGCTATGACTTCTGTAACAAAACTACTGCAAACTGGGTGGCTTATACAAGAGAAGTCTGTCGTCTCAGAGTTCTGGAGGTTAGAGGTGCCACATGAAGGTGTTGGCTAATTCTGAGGGCATTGAGAGAGAAACTTTTCCATGCTTTTCATGTAGCTTATCTTATTTTTTGTCAATCTTTGCTGTTCTTTGTTATACAAAAGCATCATCCCCATCTCTACTTTCATTTTCACATGACATTCTCCCTGGGTGCACGTCTTCATCCAAATTTCTGCTTTGTATAACGACATTAGTTATATTGGATTAGGAGCTCACTCTACTCCAGTATGATCCTATCCTAAATAACTAAACACAAAATGACACTATTTCTAAAGAAGGTCACAGTCAAAGGAACTGGGGTGGGGTGGGGGGTGGGGCAGGACATCAACATATAATCCTGGGAGGACACAATTTAACTGGTTGGAATCTTCCCTCTGCCCCTATGTTCTTCCCATGTCCAAAGTGCATTTCCCTCATCCCAACATCAACAAAGGTCTTACGCATCCCAGCATCAACTTTGAGTCCCAAATCTTATCTGAATATCTTTAATTCACTGGGAAGTAGAATGTGATACAAGAGAGTACAATTACATTCTCTTTCCTGAAAAATTTAACCGTGAGTTGAGACTTCAGAAACAGAAGGCAACTAAAACTGGGTTGTCTAATGGCAGAGCACTAACAAGACTTTCCACACATATTATTGGCTGAGATCAATGGTCATGGCTTACTTCAGACTTTTCCTGAGATGAGATATACCAGAACTTTATTCAGTCTCTTTGTTATTCAATGTCCTCTTGATAAACTACTTATTTTTGTTTCATTTAGTAGGCAGATATTTTTGTTGTCTGAGATTGAAGAATCGTGGGAACATAAAACTAAGGAGAAAAGTAATAAGGAAAAATAAAATACAGATTTTCCCAAAAGTAAAAAATAGATTTAATATTATATTTTTATTGATGAGTAAATAGGATTAATAAACAATAGAATCACAGTAAAGGCTCAAGAATAGCAAGAAATTTATACAGTTAAAATATTAACTGAAATTGCAGGCATCTTTTATTATAATTTTAATAAATTATATTTATATCTATGTATACCATTTTTATACCTGATTTCAAAGTAAGCTAAATCAGAGCTCAAAAACTGTGGTTAATAATGAATAAACCATTGACATGTATTTATCAATATGCCATACTAATGTTGAAATATTGGTATTGGCTTCATCACATTAAGATTATCTCATAAAATCAATTTTTGTCAAATAAACATAATGTTGGTATATAATGCTTAAAAGAACCGCCTGATGATCTACAATCTGAATTATTTCAATAGCATTTTTTATTGAATTAAGGTTCTTGCATTCTAAGCAAAACTGGAAAATAGAGTGTATATGTAGGTTTAATTGAGGGAATGCTTTTCATGAATAGAAACCTATCTTGAAGTAACTAGCCTTTGATGGTAATAATAAGGTTTATTATGGATATAATAAACAGATTGATGGCCATGATGATCTTTGTTAAAATTACTGACGATTTTTACAACGTGCCTGAATTCTACTATGTCGTTTATGTATTTAATTTTATTTAATTATTATAAAAATGCTACAAGGTGGAAATCAATTTTTTGGAGAACTTAAGTACAGGCCAAAAAACCATAAAGCCTTGCCAGGATTTAATTCCACAAGAGATGAGTAGAGGTCCTTTGTCTCCCTTTCTAAAATAATGCTTCATCTTCTAAACTGGTCTTATTTATGTAGACAGAGCCATGAAGATTAAGACATGGGCAAGGAAGCCAGCTTGAATTTTTATAGATTTGCTTTAGTTAGATCCTAAAAGTTCAGTGTGATGATTTTCATTTAACTCAGAAATGTAACACAGTAGGCAAGCTACTGAATTTTGCATGAGCTAAAGCATATTTTTGCTCTCCTAAGCCATACCTGTGCATATAGTTAAGTTTTCAGGTAATTACTTCCAGGTGCTTGCCTATAGGAATTCATTGCAATGAAATGAAATCAGAGTAGTAAACTCATCAGCAAAAATTAACCCATAGGCACGTTACAGAGACACGTATATTTAAATGGCATCAGTATTATAATTTGTGGATTCTAGATGTTTATGTTCATGATGAAGACAATCTCCTCCTAGGTAATTAGGAGGATCTACATACAACTAGGTATGTTTGCCGTTACCTTAAGCTCATTAGATTATTGTACATGCCTAATTTTTAAATGGGGCATTTAGATTTTTACCATTAACCACAGAGAAACCCTTACAATTTGATTGTCCCATTGTTATAGTTAAGTAAAACACAATGCAGCTTTCTTTTTATTATTTCTTCTCATTATTTACAATTGTATCAGGGGACTCTGAATATTAAAATTAATTTTAGTGAAGAAAACTAAAACACTTTCTACAAACTTTTTATTGTGGCATTTTCTTTTCATAAAGAAATTCTGTCTTAGGTCACTGAGTTGCCTTCAAATCATGTATAAGAAAGATAAAGTTCCATCCATTTCAAATAATTAGCTGTGGTACTTAGTATTGTTACATTTGTAAATGTTGAAATAAAATCATGACTCTTGGAAGATGATACTAAATTAAATATAAATAAATGATAAAACTGAGATGATTCCTGCTATGATAAAGATTGACTTCCCCAACATGCAGACTGAAATTAGAGTACTCATATCAGAATAATATCTTGAAATTAAAGTTGATGTACACAGATAAAAACACGCTATCAAACGTAAAACTCTGAGGATTCAAGAGATTACAAAGACCTTAAACTACCATTTATATTAAGATAAAGTAAATAATTTTCATTCATGTAAGCTTTTAAGTAAATAATTATGAAAGAGTATGTAAATAAGAAGAAAATAAAATTATATATCTTTGTGTTTATATATCTGTAACAACTGAAAACATTTTTTGTCAAATATTTCAGAGTTATATTTTTATTCAAATTACAAAGTTCTTATGAAATAGTGTTACTGAGCAACACCCGAGGAAGACGGAAAATTCAGTGGAGATGCTTATTTACATTTTTCCTAGCTCTCTCATTTCTGCTTAACATGCAGTAAGGAGCACTAAAAAGGATGAGGAGTGATGGATGAAACGAAATCCCTCCAGAAAACTTAAAGAGAAAGAAAACTACATGCTAAAAAGACAAATGACCCTCAAATTTACTCTTGTATTAAAAATAGCCTGTGAATTAATAAATTATCTCCAGGAGAAAGCAGTATTTCCTAAATATCAAAGAGGTGAGAGATTAGATGAGTTTAGTTACTGAATTACATTAGATATGGGGAAAAATATTTTCAATCCACCACTGCCTATGAGAAGCATATCACATATCAGAGACCACCTCAAGTGTACCTGGTAATCTTTATTATACATTTGGTGGCTACTGTTTTAGGAAAAAAGATTGAGGTCACAATAGAGACAACACGATTTTGGGTAATATGAGTATCATTTAAGCAAAAGCTGTCCAAAACTCAGCATAACAATAGATGTTGTTGTTTTGTTTTAATGAGCACTTGAAAGTAGAACAACTGGTAAACCTCTGTTTCAGATTTTGGGTGCATGTGTTCACCAGCATGGCTTTGCCTTGAACATCAGTTTTGATAATAAGTTGGGACATCCTTGTTCTGTGTGACCCTCACTCTCTGGAATCAGTACAACATATGAGAAATGTTCTTACCATGTCTATGTTAAAGTTTAAGAAACAAATAGGAACATACAATGCTCTTTAAAGGCATAGTTTCAGAACTAACAATCTGTCACTTCACTCACAAGCAACTGGACGAAATAAGTCAAATGGCCAATCCTTATATCACAAATATAAGGATATACATTATCTGTCTTATTAAAAGGCACTTTAATCACATGAAAAATAACCTAAATACAGGGAAAGATTTGGTATAAAAAAAACAATCCACCAACTATAACTTGCCAAACTTTAGTGAAATCAAGACACTACAAATAAGAGACACAGAAAGCAGGAAGAAGAAATTTAAACTCCAAAGATAGCAGATGGATGCTGTATGTGTCAGTTTCAGAAAGTAGAATTATTATTTATAAAATTAATGAATGAAACTACAAATCTAAGTTTATAAACTATCTCCAGTGATGAGTCAGATTTGAAAAAGCAAACAAATAGACTTCTAGAAGCCCATTATATAATTGTTGATAAAAGTCAATGGATGGGTGAAAAATCTGAAGAGAGAATTAATGATATGGAATAAATATATAAAAAATTCATTCTTAAAGTGGCCTAAACATACAAGAATATCAAAAATAAAAAGAGAGGTTAAAAATAAAGAAGAATGAATCAGAAGGGTCATCATACATCCAACTGGGGGACAAAAAGTAAAAGAAAATAGTGATAAAATGGTGAGAAATCCCAAAGAAGAAATAGTATGGATTATCCAGAACTGATTAAAAACATGGTTCTACAGATCCAAGGAAAGTATCATATCAAAGGCAGAATAGAATAAATAATATTCGCACATCTCTGTTTTCTGAGTCTTCTGAAACTAAAAGTCATTTGAGACAGAGAAGATTTTGAAATCAGAGGGAAAGACTTAATTAGTTACAAAGTTGATCATTACAGTGACAAAATGTGGAGCAGTAACAACAACAAATGGAAGCCAAAAGTAGTGGAATAAGATTTACAAAGTGAGGACATAAAAAATTAACTTATAATTATTTAGCCAGCAAAATTATCTTTCATATATAAATGCAATTTATTGTGGATAGATGGGAAGATTCAGTTATATAAGATGAATAAGATCTAGAAACCAGCTGTGCAACATCGTGGCTAGAGTTAACAATACTGTACTGTACACTTAAATTTTAGATAAGTCAATAAAATTCATGTTAAGTGTTCTTACCACAAAGAAAATATATGCAATATAAAACATTTATAATACATACTACCACTGAGGATTTCTGCTATAAATGGACTGCTAAAGGACATACATCAAGAAAAAGGACATATTCCCCAAATGGTGTAAGATACAAAAGGATATAATTTTAAATGTATTTGTTTGGTCAATTTCTGTTTGCTTTTGATTTTTGCTTTTAAATTGTATTAGAAGTTAGTAACTAACTGATGAAGGCAATCTGTTGATGGTTAAAAAAGAAACAAGGTCAGAATCAAAAGATTCAACTATGTGTATGTGTGTGTGTGTGTGTGTGTGTGTGTGTCTGTATGAAAGACTGGAGCAGAGTCACTTTCATAAGTTAATTATCCATAATAGGTATTGTGACTTTCCTCTTATGGAGGACCGACTCCTCCATAAATATCATCTATAATGTCTGGACATAATAGAAAAAGTAACCATCTGACGGCAGTAGAGAATAAAGAGGAGGAGTTGTATTTTGTAGGGATTTCACTTTCAGGGAAGAAGGCATATAAAAAAGAAGTGTCCCTTTCCATTGTAAGATGGAAGAAGTTACAGAAGTTGCAGAGTGAAGGGATAGAAAAACTGCAAGCTTCCTGTCCATGTGAATCAGAGTACTGATCTGGAGCAACGATGGCCACTGGCAATGAAAGAGCAGACAAAAATAGAAAGAGTTAGAGAGGAGGTCTTGTGTACTGTCTGACACACGTTGACTGATCCCTGAAGCACACATGTGAAGAGAAGACTCAATAAACCTCAGCTAAAGGTAAAAAGATCTGAAGCTTGGTGATGCTTCACAATAAACAGTTTGTAGTTCATGTCCAACAAAGTTAATTGCCTGCTGAACAAAAATTACTAATTAGAAAAAAAATTTTGGTATCTCAAAACATACAATTTTAAATGTGGGAAACACAATTCAAAATAATCTGACATTCAAAGAATGAGGTAAATGGAATCCTTCCTAAAGAGAAAAGATGGTTAGTGTGAGCAACCCCATGATGATCTAAGTAAGGAGTAGAATGTAAAATAAAAATATTTTTTAAATTTTCTCTCAAGGATCTCTCAACAGAAAACTAAAACTATAAAATTAACCGAATGAAAATTCTTGAAATAAAAATATGAAAAAATGTATTACATAGACTTAACAACAGCCTTGTGATGTTGGAAGATAGCTGGTGAACTTAACGATAGCTCAACAGATGCTATCCAATCTGAGAAATAGAGAAAAAAATTGAAAAATACAATCAGAATCACAGAAGTGTGGGATATTATGAGAGTCTAACAAATGTTATCAGAGTTTTAGAAGAAAAGAAAAAAGAGACTAGGGAAGATAATAGTTTATTACATACTGAAAAATTAACTAATGTAATGTAAGGTATAAAGTATATATTTAGAAGTTCAAAAATACAAAAAATAAAATTTTTTAAAGTTATGCCAGCTTAAAATTTGAGTCAAGTGCTTAAAAGTTAAAGGCCAAGCATCATTTAAAAGCAGCAACACAATAAATGCAGTTTTGACTATTATAGGTACACACCTCTTATTACTCACTGATTTGACAAAGTTGGAGTACCAACACTATCTAATTTTAAGGTTTATTGTAAAACTGAAGTAATCAAAATACTGTGTTATTGATGTCAAGTTAGACAAATAGTCCAATGGAATAGAACAAAGTTAGGTAATAGAAAAACATATAATGGAAAACCAATTTTAAACAAGGTGCAAACACCATTCAGTGGAGATTGGATAATTTTTTTTAGCAGATGGTTTTGGGACAATTGGATATTCACATGCAAAATAAAAGAAGCCTGGATCCACGTGTTGTAGCATTTATAGATATTTCCTCAAGTTTTATCATATACATAAAGGTAAACTTAAAACTATAAAACATCTAGAACAAAACATAGAGGAAAAGCTTTGTGATTTTTGGCTAGGCAAAGCTTTCTCAGATATGATACTGAAAGCATGATTTATAAGAGATCAAACAGATAAAATGCACTTTGTAAAAAAATAAAACTTTTACCCTTTGAAAAACTGCTAAGACAATGAAAAGCAAGCCACAAGCTGGAAGGATGTATTTGTAAATTACATATCTGATAAAGAACATGCACTTAAAATATACAAACACCTGTTACTTCTCAGTAAAAAGAACTAAATCATCCAATTGAAAACTGAACAAAGGTTTAAATAAACACATTCCCATAGAATATACATGGATGTGAATATTTACAAGAAAATATGTTCAATACAGTAATTAGAAAAACAGATTAAACAGACAATGAGATACTACTTTTTATCTATTAGAATGTCTTAAATAAAAAAGAAAAGAAAAGAAAAAAGAACCACTGATTGTTCTATTAGCAAGGATTTGAGGAATTGTAACTCTCATACAGTTGTGGTAAAAATGTAATACATATATATCATGTACCCATATGTATGTATATACATATATACATTAATTATTTACACACACCCACAACAGTCTTATAAAACAATACAAATAAATGCATTGTAGAATATGCATTCACCTATGCAACCTATGTAAGTTGTAGCAATACAATTCTGAAAGAACAATGCAAATGACTTTTCTAATGTTTAGCAGCAATCAAAATCATTAGTATTATTACTATTGTTGTAAGGAATTATAGTCACTAGAGTGAGTTTCTACACTGGATTGTTAATCAAACTCACTAGACACAGCAGGGGAATCCAGCACAATGTTTACTTATCTTAAGGAAGGGATGTAGCATCATTCACAGCAGCAGGCTCTCAGAAGCTTTGATTGCCCAGATGTAACTTATGATGTCTCCAAACATATGAAATGGACTTTTTGTGCAGGATGAAGACAAGAGATGACACCTAAGTGATGTGCACAAGGAAGCTAAAAAGTATGGATTGCCTCCGCTGAACTTGTAGGTCACCAACCCCGCAGGGGTGTGTGCTGTGCTCCCATTTTTCACTGTACCTAAAGTTCACAATTGTACAATAAATAATCCCAACACTGCATCCTGAGATGTGTTTCAGTACTTATTCATTAGTACATAGAAACCCCAGCTAAATTCGTTTAATAGATACATACCTTTAGATGATTCCATAAGAAATTTGACTAGGGGTTAACTTCCTTCAAACATCCTTGAAGCAGGAAGAAAACAATCACATCAGAGACATTCAAAACAACAACAAAAAAGCAAGCAACCAAATAAGGAACACACTTTAGAATTCATAGAAATAGAACACTTCTAATCCAGGCTTGTGGTTACCTCTGGAAGGGAGGCAGGAAGGTAAGTTGGAGAGGAACACAGAAATTGAGAACTGAAGGATTTTGGCAATGTTCTGGATGGTAGGTTCATGAGTGTAAGTTATATTATAAAATAAATACAAAATTAATTAATGAAAACAAAATGAATATATAAAATATAAAAATAAAGAGTGAGAGTCATACATAAATTAATACTTAAGATTTATGGAATTGTGTGTGTCTGAAAATTTTAATAAATGAGAGCACTTTCTTAACTTCTTTTCATGAAGTAAATATTTCATGAAAAGATTAGAGACACTATCCTTGCTAAATATTGCTTTGTAGAAAAAGAGGGAGAATACACTTTATTACATCAGCAACATTCTAGCTACTTGAAAGTTTTGTTTTCCTTAATTTTTTCTCCCTAATTACCCAATTATCTAGAATTCTTAAGAGTTGGGAAGTCTAATTAAAGCAAATGTGATTTTATTTCCTCTTTAGTGTTTAAATAATTTACTATTATAAACTACTAACAGTATTTAAATAGTGATTATTTTATGCTAGGCACCATATTTTGCTTGGGTTATGTTATTTTATCTTCATAATACGTGAGTTGGCAATTTAAATATACATTTTATACATGAAGAAATAAAGTTTAAATTAGACAACATAACAAACCAAGTAATTCACAAAGCTTGATGTTACCAGGAATTTATTCAATCAGTTTAACTTCAAAATTCATATTATCGTGGCTCTCACTGAATCTTTCTCAACTCATAATTCTGATCAAGCTTCGACATCTTTCCTTGGTAGTGGGAGAGACATAAATAAGAAATTTATCTATGATCTCTCATTCTGTCCATGCCTGAATCTGGATGTATAACTTTCATATGGATTAATATTGAAAAAATCTTAGCTTTCTAACAGAGGGACTCAGAAGACCTAGCTCATGAGGGCAGCCCTGGCCACGTGGGCCTTTCGTGTCTCATGTTTAGGTGCCATGTCTACCAGGCCCAGTAGCGTGCTAGCCACTGAATTTGGAAAGATGTATATTGTCCTGTTATACATAGCATGGCTTTTCTCTAGACCTCTAGGGGCCTGCCTTGTGATTCTTCTCTTGGGCTTGTCAAAAACCCTGCCCAGTTTGTTTGTCAAAAACTCTGTCTGTTTGCCATGATAGACATCTCTGGTAAAATGTGGTTTGTTGGGTCACACAGCTCCACTGGCAGGGCTACACCTGATGCAGAGCTCTTTCCTACTTTTGATTCCACTCAACTCTGATAGTCTTCTATGCCATTCAGTAAATAGGACTGAGCAGTATTACTGTTATGAATTGGTCAAATTAATACTTATCAAGTGGAGCACAAGGTGCCAGATGGTGAGTCATGGTTCAACAACAGACCAAAAGAGAAACTGAAATAGAGGAGGTTGTTACTCACAGGTCCTGGATGAAATACATGGTATGACTTGAGGGACCACATAGGAGAGGTCAAGACAGAGCTCAGTCAGAGACAGGCCCTTGGGCTCCATGCCTTTATGAGAGTCTGTTGGTGGATTGCTTTAGGGTTCTCAGACCAAGTGGATTGGGCAATTCAAACCAAAAGAGCAGAGTTTTGTTAAGCCCCAGAAGGGCTATACATTAGAGAGGGAACATAATGGGAAGGAACTGGGAAGCAGAAGGGACTTTTGATCACAAGAATTGTTGAGGAAGTCATATGAGGAACTCAGCATTTGCTTGTGCCAGTGGGCTGCCCTGTAGGGCACTGAATTTGCATGATGGGACTAGTGTCAGCCTAAGGTCAATGTGTAGTCTGTTTGGCCAAGCAAAATGGAGGCCGAGGCAGTAATACCAAGGAATAGCTTAGCTAAACTCTTGACAGGTATCAAATATGGATATGCTGCTTCTAGAACTTAGAGGCCTACCAGGCAACGTGCCTCCCTTTTAGTAATGGAAATTGCAAGAGGCAGTAATTTGCCTTTTACCTTAGACAGTCCAAGCATGATCTAGACTGGTTCCCTTAAAATGTCCCCAAAGTGATATTCCTCTGGAACTCTCTGGAAGTTACTTTACTAAGGTCCTCAAAATACTTCCCAATCTTTGCTCTGTCAGTATGATCAGCATGATGCTATCAGCATAGTTAGCCAGTGTGATGTTCTGTGGGATGAAAGGATGCTCCACTTTCTTCAGAGCTATATTATAGCAGAGGGCATGAAGGTGAACATTGCCCTAGTGCAAAACCCTAAATGTACACTGCTGTCCATCCCACATAAATGCAATTAGAAATGATACTCTTTCATAAGAGGACTAAAAAGTAAAATCTATATTGTACTTGGATTCATGTTAATATTCTCTAGTAAAATACCACAATCTGTTTTGTAAGATTTTTGTAAGATATCATATCTGTTCCAATTGGGTGAGACATCACAAGTTTCAACTGGGGCTACTACTTGGTTGGGTTTGCAATAGTCTACTCTCACAATCTAGGATCCACTAGGTTTTACAAGGGCCAGTCTGGTAAATTATTTGGGGTATGATGGAGACCACCACCCTGGCATTCTTTAGGTTTTTAACAAAGCTCTGCCATTTTCCCTTGTGTATGGCATTGTTTTTGATGCGTTCTCTTGGGTGGGTTTGGAGGTGAGGCAAGTGTTCAAGCCTTATAGTTAGCTTTCTCTGTAGATTGTTTTCTTATCCTACAAGATAAGGAACAAACATGGGTGTTCTGCCAACTACTAAGTATATCCATTCTAATTGTGTTTCATGGGAAAAGGAAGTGATCACTGGGTAGATCTGTGCTTTATAAACTGCAACTTGACTAGAACTCTGTGTTCTCCCAGAGCAGCCAAGGTGTCACTTTAAGTCCCTGAGACTTGATGTCAATTTTAATTGTTTAATTATCCTAAAATATCTGTGTAATCAATGTCTTTAGAGTCCTTTGAGGAAATGTATAAACTTACTGTGGAGAAAGACTTGCTAAGGTCTTTCTCCATGGACAACGAGCATCTCTTTCAAGGAATTTCAAGTCTGAAAATTCTCTCAGGTCCTAAAATTAGGCCAAGGATTGTGAACTATTGAATTGGGGATGCTTCCCACAGCCTTCTGGTACTCTGCCCTTGATTAGGTAAATAAATAAAGCAATAGACTTGTTGACCGTCCATCAATATTGTACCTAAAAAGTATGGGTATGTTAAATAGCTACAAAGCTCTCAGAATTAGGGTGCCTTGGTTAACACTCTGACCTTGCAATTCAGTACAATATTTGTGCCTACCTGGCTTCTAATGGTTGAGTGCTTCTGCTTGATTTTTATTATATTGAGAATAAATCTCCATTGAATAAGGGAAGCCCTGTTCTGTAATAGGATCTCTCTTATCACACTGGAAAATGGTTCTTCAGGTCCTCCCACAGTTTACAGTCAGAGAGTAGGTGTTATGTGTTGAATTATGCCCCCCAAAATGCATATGTTGAATTCCTCACCCCAGGTATCTCAGAATGTGACTTTATTTAAAATGACATATGCAATTAGTTAAGTTTTGCACATGTAATTATTTAAGTCAAAATGAGGTCACACTGGAGAAGGGTGGCCCTCTAATTCAATATAACTGGTATCCCCATAAAAAAGAGAAATTTGGAGACAGACCTGCACACAACAGGAATAACATGTAAAGAAGAAGGTAGAGATCTGGGTCAAGCTTCTACAAACTGAGGAATGCCAAAGATTTCCAGCAGACTACTGGAAGCTCAGTGAACAACACTGAACAAGTTTTCTCTCATAGACTTCAGAAGAAACCAGTCCTAAATTTCAGTGTCCCATTCCTCCCCAATCAGCATAGCACATTTGCTGAGACTGAGAATTCAACTTTCTCCGGAGCTTTTCTTCAAAACAATTAAATCTCAATCCTGACAATCACATGAACAGCCTTCCTTCTGCTGGAGAGGAATGATCCTTTTTATGCCACCAAGGAAATCCTCTGGTTTTCATATTTTACATAAAACATGTGTTAAATCGCCCTCAGCCTTATATTTTACTTTACCAATGATTCAGTAACCTTCAGCAGTAGTCATCTAGTTTCACAATTATTATTATTTCTTCCCATGAACCTCTCAAATGCCTGAGATATTGTCTCTTCCAGAGCATTTCCTTGCACCAGTGTGCTGTCTCTGGTCACTCCCAGCTGCTACATAGCACCATAGCTGTCAAGATTCTACCTTCCATCAGTGGGGAGGTCCTGCTCCACTGCCAAGCAGAAAATATACAATGAAGTTCCTGAATCTCATTTTTAGAACCTGCGTCATAGGGCTACTTTTTGTTCCAACTGTCTTCATTTTGTTCTCTGGGAAGCACACTCTGAAATCTAGATTGTATGCAGAAAGTTTATTAGAAAGTGCTTTGGGAAATTAGATCTGTAAGGAAGTGAGAGTGGTAGGATTTGGCAGACAGAAAAGTTGAACTGCCATAAAGTGATGTAAACGTAGGCAAGGCAACTCCCTTCGGCACAGATCAATTCCAGGAAAGCTGAGCTGTGAGCAGCCAACACTCTCAGAAGCTAGAGCAATGAGTATCTACCTTTCATTTGAGTGGCACAACACCATAGCCACTACAAATGTTTACATCTGCTCTAGAGTTTATTGCAAATGGATTTTACACAGGATTTTTGTTTTGTTATGATTTATTTTCATTTTTCTTGTTGCTTTGAGTGTTTTTTTTTCCCTAATGGAAAAATGTTTGATTATAAAACCTTCCTAATATTTGAAATATCCTTGACTTTTAAATATATATATAAATATATATATTAAATATATATATACATATATATATAGGCCTTATACTGCCCAAGGTTAATTATGCCTCATTGTCTGTAAATCTGGTCATTATCAAAATACTAGGAATGTATGTGAATTCACTTGGATATTTATATATAAAACAATTATTTCAATCTGTTTGAATTATAAATTAGATGATTTTAAACATACAACTTAGAAGATGATATGGAGTAAGTTATCCCCTAATGACGGAATGGCTTATACAGGAAATTCTAACACATCAAAGTAGTATGATACAACAGAACACTTTGTTCCACAAAAGTGTTACATAGAGCAGCTTCTAAAACTTTTTTTTTTTTAAGTAAAGAGGTAGAAGATGCTTGCAAATCTATGGGAGATTTACATCTGTCCCAAATTGCTATTATATAACTCAAAGCATCCCGCAAATCTCATGTTTCAATTAAAACAATGTGTATGCCATTTAAGCCTACTTCACAATGTGTTGTCATTCAGTTTAACATAAAAATGTGTAGAATTATCTAATGACTTGCCTCAGATTCATTCTCTTGTCCTAAGTCACTTAGGTCAAAATCCTTATTATTCATCCTGGCCACTCCTCTTTCTCTTATACATAGTTTATTCCCTCTCCACCATTAAATCTCATTTCTTCTGCCTGCAAAATATATCCAAACTCAAAATGTATCCAAATCACTCCAACTACTGTAACATTTATTTAATCCCCATCTTCTTCCATCTGATTTATTATAATAACTCCTTAATTGGTCTATCTGCTTCTACGTTTGCATCTTGGATATTTTGCACAAAGTGAATGAAGTGAATGATCTTTGATTTTCTCAAGTAAGGCTGTGCTATCTCTTCAACAGCATCTGATAGTTTCTCATCTCACTCAGAATGAAAGTAAAATTCTGAAAAAGGCTCATTACATCCTATATCATTTGTCATTTATATCTTACTCTCTCTTTTAGTTTATCTTCAACACCTCTCTTTCTCTCTGTTTTGCCACACTCTTCTTCCTGTTCTTCCTGCAACACACCAAGGAATTGTAGGCCTTTGTCTCTTCTCTATTTAGAACACTTTTCTCAAAGACAGCTGTGCTATGCTCCCTCCCTGACCTCCCCAACGTTAGTACTGAAATATTACATTTTTCAGCGATTTCTTTCAAATCATACATCTTTCCATACTTTGCATTTCCTATTCTGCCTCCCTGCTTTATCTTTCTTCATAGCATCTGATGGTGCTATATATAGTTTAGCTGTTTTTTTTTAATCTTATAGCTCATAACATTGAAATTTAAGTTCTAAGAGGGAGCAGGGGTAGATGTCTATTTTGTTTATAAATTGTATTTTCAGCACCTGAAACAACTGACAACATAGTTGTTAACCAATGAAATAAAACACATTCTTCAATAAGATACATCATATTAATGTGGTTTTCTGTGCCCACATATTTGAAGCACAGACAGAAAGAAATTAATTGCTGATGATGACAAAAAGAGAAAACCCTGCAGGATGTGTATGTGGACCAGAAGCTGTCGGAATTTTATCAGGAGGGTGGGGGGCAGGGGCTTCTTTCTTCATGAGGCTTCCCTTACTGCTGGCTAAGTGCCAGAGAGTTGTGCACATGTATCCCTGTCAACTCCCAACAATGGGCAACTCCTGCTCCAACTTTAGGGGACAGTTGATGCAGGGGCTGTAGCCTATGCCCACCTTGCTTGTCATCTGTGCCTTCATGGTCCAGAAGAGGAGCAGAGATTACCTCATGATGATGCTCAAGTGCAATGGCATGGACAGTAGTGTATAGGGTCAGAGGTGGGTACACTGGTACTTTCTGTGATTGTGAACCTGCTAACAATTGAAGATATCCACCGCCACATGATGAACTGCAACCACAGCCTGGGTGCCCAGCAATCACTGACATCATTGGCAGCCACAATTACCCAGGCCTGCAGCATCTCAACTTTGCTAGGGGTCACACCTTTATTCTGGTCTACTCAGTCAACCAAGAAGCACACCCTGAAGGGTCTGAAGTCCATCTAATTTGTGAGATCAAAGGCAACAACCTGCATATAAGTACGGTATCATTCAGGTGAGCAACAGGTGTGATGAGGGCCACTGAGAGCTGGCAGTGAGGGATAGTGCTGTTCATGCAATGGAGCAGAATTGCACCTTCATGAAGACATTTGCCAAAACTGGTATCAGTTTGCAGGAGCTGCTCCATATGCTGAACCACAAGAAGAAGAAGACTGCCAACTGCCTTGTCTTCCCAGAAGAAATTCCCGATGCCTAAGACTGACAACAACCTGCTTGGCACGGGCATTATCCCTGGACATTAGGAGCCCAACCTTCATTTCCTACGGTGTGCAAAAAACACGGACCAATCCCAGTGAAAGGCGTCACCTGTACATAACCAGCCTGTGCTATGGTTTAGGTTATACAACTAGATGTAAATAAATGTTCCTTAGAAGTTAATAACTTTGTTTCCCAGGCAAGAGAATACACAATGTTAAAACAATGACATTTGAGAAGGAAAAAAAGGTGCATAGTGCATTTAAAGAATAAGACTTGGACAGACTTTAGAGAAAATGTCTGACAAGGACAATGAAATATGAAAATAAATTGAAAGATGCCACTACCCTTCTTGTAATCCTCTTATTGTGTATTATTTTTAAATATTTCAAGTCTTATAAATGTCTAATCATATTTTTTCACTGTGTATATAATTGTTAAGAACTGTGTTCTCACAATAAAAGTTTTGATAAATGACTGTGAGATAAGTATATGAAATGAGATAAAAATTAATATTTTACAGCTGATAATTGAAGGTGAAGGCAGAGAAAATTATGGAAGTGGAACTTAGTAAAGACATGCTAGTTATTTCCTGAGTCATTTTTAAATGTTTGGGAATTTCACATAAAAGTTTTTTAAAAGTGTAATAGTTTTATGGCTTAGTAAAGCTTTTCCTCATGAAAAAAAAAGAAAGAAAGAAAGCAGTCAAAATGGAAATTTAAAAAAATTTGAAACAAAAAAGGAAGAACAAGATACCAAAACTCATAGGATAAAGGAAAATTGTTCTAAGAGGAAAGTTTATAGTAATAAACAGCAATGTTAAGAAAAGAAAAATATCTCAAATAACCTACTTTCACACATAAAGGAACTACAAAAAGGAAGAATAAACTAAACTCAAAGTTAGCAGAAGGAAGGAAATAACAAAGATTAGAACAGAAAAAGAGGCTAGAAAAGGGATAGATAAGATGAACAAAACTAAGAGTTTTTTGAAAAGGTAAAAAATTGACAAACATTTAGAACAGAGGAGACTCAAAATCAGAAATGAAAGAATAGACATTACAATTAGTAACAGAAATACAAGAAAATCATTAAGAGACTACTATGAACAATTATATGCCAACTAATTTGATAACCTATGAGAAATGGATAAATTTCTGGAAAAACACAACCTGCCGAAACTGAAACATGAAGAAAAAGAAAATCTGAACAGACAAATAACAAGGAAGAATATTGAATTAATAATCAAAAACCTTCTCAAAAATAAACGTCCAGGATCAGCTGGTGAATTCTCCCAAACATTTAAAGAATTAATACCAAACTTCTCAAATTTTTCAAAAAAACCGTAATCGAAGGGGGTGGAACATCCTAAACTCATTTAACAAGGCCAACATTATCAAAGTCATACAAGGACACTAAAAAAAAAAAAAAAAATTACAGGCAAAAATTCCTGATGAATGTAGATGCAAAAATTCTCAACAAAATACTAGCAAACTGAAATCAATAGCCTATTAAAAGAATCATATACCATGCTCAAGTGAGATTTATCCCTGGAATTCAAAGTTGTTTCAAACTGGACACTACTTGACTGGGTTAATGCTTCAAACTATTGCTATTTTTTCCACCAAATTTACAACATAAAGTTTTGTCTAATTTTTTTCATAGTAGTAGAATGTCCTATTTCCTGTATTTTCATAAAACTGTTACACTGATTTAAAATAACTTTTATTAAAGTATAGTTAATTTATAATATTATATTAGTTTCAGGTGTACAATAGAGTGATTCACTATTTTTGTGGACTATACTTCATTTAAAAATATTACAAAATAATGGCTGTATTTTCCTGTGCTCTACATACATAAATCCATGTTGCTTATTTACTTTATACATAGTAGCCTGTATCTCTTAATCCTGTACCCCTGATTTGACCCTCCCTCCTTCCCTGTCCCCACTGATAATGACTAGTTTGTTCTCTATATCTGTGAATCTCTGTTATATACATTCATTTTTTTTCTTTCAGATTCTACATATAAATGAAGACATACAGTACTTGTCTTTTGCTGACTTATGTCCCTAAACACAATACTCTCTAGATCCATACACATTGTTGCAAGTGGCAGAATTTCACTCTGCTTTACAGCTGAGTAATATTCCATAATGTTATATTTATACATATATCACATCTTCTTTACTCATTCATCTGTTGATAGACATTTATGTCGCTTTCATATCTTGGCTATTGTAAATAATGCTTCTATGAACATTGTGGCACATGTATCTTTTCAAATTAGTGCTTTCATCTTCTTTCTATATGTACCCAGCAGTGGAATTGCTAGATCATATGGTAGTTCTATTTTTAGTTTATAGAGGAAACTCCATACTGTTTTCCATAGTGGCTACACCAATTTACAATCCCACCAACAGTGTACTAAGGTTCTCTTTTTCCACATCTTTACTAACACTTGTTACTTGTAGACTTTTTGATGATAGTCATTTTGACAGGTGTGAGGTAATATCTCCTTGTGGTTTTGATTTGCAATTTGTCTGGTGATTAGTGATACTGAACATTTTTTCATATGTCTCTAAGCCATCTGTATACCTTCTTTGGGAAAATGTCTATTCAGGTCTTCTGCACATTTTTTAATTGGGTTGTTTGTTTTTTTGATACTGAATTTATGAGTTGTTTATATATTTTGGATATTAATCCTTATTGCTCATATCATTTGCAAATATTTTCTCCCATTCAATAGGTTGCCCTTTCATTTTATCAATTATTATTATCATTATTATTATTGTTATTATTATTTTGCTGTGCAAAAGCTTTTAATTAAATCCCATTTGCTTATTTTTGCTTTTGTTTCTTTGCCTTAGGAAAGAGACCCCAAAAAATATTGCTACAAATTTTGTCAAAGAGTGTTTTGCCTATATTCTCCTCTAGGAGTTTTATATTTTTGGGTCTTTAAAGTAATTTTTGAAATAATATTTGTAGTCTTTAAAAGGCTTTTCACCTTACCTTCTTTGATAAAAATTAGTTATAATTTTTGCTGTTTATGTGTCGTATATAATTTCTTTTTAATTATTTCATTATTTTTTATGAGCACACTTATTTTTATTGTTATAGAAATGTCATAAATATGATATAGCTATTTCTTTTCCATCATATATACAAACATATTATTAAGACAGGTTAATTAATCTTTTACCATTTTTACTATTATATTATATTTTTAATACATATACTTCTGTAATAAATATGTTTAAGAAAAGTTGATCTATATCTACAGTCACATTATACTAACTGCTCAATCGCTCAGGTTGGCTTGTCACAATTATATAATTATTATGGCATAAAACGTTTCTGCCACTAAGACCTCAGTGCTTTGTTTTGCCAGGCTTAGAATCAACTGATGAGAAATAAATATCTTTTATAAAGAAAGACTCTGCCTCTTTTGACTGAGGCTCATGTTGATGGTAATATTTATACCTTTTTGCTGTGGAAACAAAATATAGATGATATGTCATTTGTCATAAAGAGTCTTTCATTCTGTTCTTAGATCCTCAGTTTCAGGCAGATGGTTACCATTCTTTATGAGGTGCTAAAGTAGGACTTTTGACTTAAGAGAGAATTGCGAGAGAACAAAAAAATAACAAATATCTTTAAATTAAAAAATCAGTATGAACATATTAAAATCACAACAGCAAATCACACTTATGTGATTAATTGCTTATCATTTTTTGTAAATTCGCAAGACAACAGTTCACTCCCATGCCTCCTGACATCAAATCTCACGTTCTTTATATTTAATATATTTAAGATATTTCTAGAGCTCAAGAAATATGTTATTTTGAAATGGATTTATTAAGCCTATAGTTCCTATAGTTTCGACCATAAGCACTACATTTTCTCAGTCTTTTGCAGATGTCACTCATATATCTCTAAAATCATCTGGCAAGCATTTTGCGTCCTCAGACACCTCCACACATGCTGTTAATTCCATTGTGTAGAGGCTCCCCATAAACCTCAGACCAATTGAGAAACTGTCCTAAACAACCAGTTGATTTTTATACATATAGATACAAAAATCATACCTATTGCTTTTAATGTAATATACAATTAAATAAATAATTTTTAACATAAATGTAAGCATAAATTGGTGACATACTGCTATCATTTTAAACATTAAACAGGAGTGGTTTTGGTTCCACAGATTTTTCCTACTCCCGCTTTCAGAATTGCCAACAATACTATTAAATTGTGGCTGCTGGGACGGTACTATGCTGCTGTATACAGCCAAAGCCTGTTGGCCATTGATTCATTACTCGTCTACTTTATAAACTTCCCTGTAAAGTGAAGAAGATACATATCTTCAGTAAACCCAGTGGAGGAAATGAAATGTTTCTCTTTCATCTTTGGGCTTTATGAAACACCTAATGTACTAAAAGCAAGAAGAATCATCTAACATTTAGCCCTTTGGTCAGGTTTTCCCTGGCTTATATGCATATATGCATTTAATTTACTGTATTTTACCCACTGTACTTCAATATTATGTTCATCCTAAGTGAACATATTTTCTTCATGAATTATCAAGAAAAAGATTTCTAACATAAAGCAACTGTACTCACTAGCCTCTCCTAAAACACAGTCCTCAAAGATATTACCTAATTATTAAGACTTATTGATGTCTAAAAATTCTATTTAAGAAACAACATATACAATTTTAGAATCTTAAAATATAAGTAAAGATTTAGGAAGTGTATAAGGATGTTATATTCTCCTAAAATGTATTAAATATACAAAAATATTAAAATCTACATGTATAGTGTATTTACATGAGCATAGGTGGATTTTTTTTTTCAGGATAAGTAAATCAGAGATAAATGGCATAATAAGAAATAACTGTTTCTTTTCTAATTTATTTTGAGTTCATTTCTTTGAATTAGTTTACAATTGACCTAATACCTTAATTTGTTTTCTGCAAAATATCTTGCTGGAATTTTGATTAATATTGTATCTAATTTGCAAATATGTTTGGAGAGAATGACATTTTAAAAACTCTAAGTTCCATTAATTTATATCTTCTTTGATTACTCTCATCATTTTTTTCTACTTTTCAGCATACAGAACTTGCGTATGTTTGATAGACTTATATCTAGATTTTAAATGATTTTGTGTGCTTTAGTAAATGATATTCTTTCAATTATAATTCCCAATTTTTCATTATTAGTATTGAGAAATACAATCATTTTTTATGTATTAACTTATATTCTCTGACATTGCTAAATTCACTTACTAAAATTTTTTCTTGCATATTTGTTGGCAAATTTACATGTAGATGTTCCTCCTGTTGCAGTTTTCCTTTGCTCTTTTTTAATCCCCACATCTTTTTTTTCTTGCTTGCTTTCTTCCTTTTTTTGCCTCATTGTATTCATGAGGATCTAAAGCTACAGATTGGGAGAGCTGACAGTGGACATTCTGGCTTTGTTTCTAATTGTAGGGGCAAATAATTAGTCTTTCATCATTAAATATAATGTTATCTACAGAGACTGTTTGTAAATGCCTCATTGTGTTAAAATTTCATTTAATTCTGAATTTGCTGAGTCTTTTTTAATATGATTAACAAATGCTGAATCTTGCAAGTGCTTTTTCTGTATCTACTGGTTTATTACATGTCTCCCAAATTTTGCTTTTTTTTTTCATTTTTCATTCCATTGAAAATAATTTTACATTTTATTTGTAACTTTGTATTTGACCTATAGGTTATTTGATAGTGTAATTAAATTCCAAATATTTGTGATTATCTAGGTTATCTTTTTAACATTGTTTTCTAGCTTAATTCTATATGGACAAGGACCATTCTACGTATAATTTAAAGTCTATTAAATTTGTCGAGATGTGTTTGTCATAAAGAACATGATCTACCTAGGTGCACACTTAAAGAAAATGTGTATTTTGCTACTGGTGGGTAAAGACTTCTATAAATGCAAATTAGGTCTACTGATGAGCTTGTCTAAGGCATGTTTTATTGTTGTTCCTATGTTGCTGGTTTGTTGGTTTGTTTCCTAGCATTTCCATTTGAGTCCTATAGTTTCTATTTGTTGGTTTAAATTCACCATCTGTTAATGCATATTGTCTACCTTTTCCATTAGAGAATTTAATATATTAATCACAGTCATGTAAAATTTATATATGGTAATGTCAACATCAGTGACATTTAGGAGCTTGGTTCAGTGTCTGAGTTTATTGATTGCTCTGACTCTTAATATTAGGCTGTGCTCATGCCACAGAGGTGGTCACTTTCCACACATTTGTTTCTTCCCAAGTATCGTAACAGTTTTGCTGTTACTTGATACTTTCTAGCCTAGTGGTGATGGTTAGAGATAATTCTCTGTGCAATGGGTCCAAACTTGTACTCAGGTCTCAGGATAGGGCCATTATCAATGGTCCTGCCTTTTTTTCCACTGGCAGCTAACATCTAATTTGTACCTTGGAACTTATTATAAGAAAAAGTATTTCCTGCTCTTCCCACAGAGGTAGAAGACTTCTAATGCTATTAGCATAGGATCTGTGGTCCAGTATTCTGTTCCATTGCACTTCTATGAGCAGTTTGTTTTCCTTGAACTTTCTCTCAGCTACATTTGGTCTTCATTCTGACCCTGGCAGTGACAGCATTTCTTCCCCTTTTCCAGTGACAAAAGGCTTTTGATTCGTAAGGGGTAAGGATCCGTGTGGGGCTCTGTGTGTTTCCTGTAGTAAAAGCTGATTCTTTCTTTTAGGACTGCATTTAGGATTATAAGATCTTGAAGTTAGAAAAGAGATCAAGGAAATATTCTTCTTCTGCTAGCATCATCAGAGGAATGAGCTTGGGAATTTTTGCAATGGTTTCTACATGTTCCCTTCTAATTCACCTGCCTAAATATGACAGGAAGCTAAAAACAATAGTGAAATCCTGTAATTTCTTATCTGAATGAGAGAGGAACACCTTTCTGATTCTCTGCAAACTATAGGTAAAGCTGGGAGTTAGTGACATCCATGTTTGACTTTGCTCCTCCAGCCTATTCAATAATTTTGAAGCATCGAATTCCTGTGCTAAATCTCATGTTCATTAAGAGAGGAACTGTAGAATGGTTTCTGTGTTCCTCATGAAAACTTAACTAAAAATAAATGAATTTTTATCTGAAACTATCTCCATTATTAAAAATAAGTTATAATCCACTTGGGGAGACTAATTGTTTATACACATGAACTGTAGAAAAACAACATAATGTAAAACCACCCTGTAAGGATTGCACTACCTTGTGACTCCTCCCCAGTCTACACCCTGTTCTCCAATCCTTTTTGTGAGCACCACATGGAAGTTCATGGAGAAGACGCATTACTGTATCTCTGGTTCCAGGTGACTCTATACCCTTATGCTAGCCTACATTTGGTCTTCAGCAATTTATAAAATTTTTAACTGGATTCTTTTGATCCACATTTTTGGCACTGAGCACCTCTTCCCCCCATTCTATCTCTTATAGAGGGGCTTGTTATTCCTTAGATTTCAGTCTAGTTTATTGCCCTGAAATTTGGATAGGTTCAAGACAAGTTATGACTTTTTATCTATATTTTTCTTTTATAATGGTGGAAGCATCACCCTTTCAAGCTCTATAAACTCTAAACAGAATAACTCTGATTGTAAGGTTTCTCTTTGTCTTTAAATTTTAGTATGTTACTGCGATGTGCCTATGATTAATTTTCTTTGTATTTATTCATTAGAGATGGTTGATATTCCTGTATTTGTGGCTTTATATCTTTCATAATTTTTTTAAGTTTTGCAGTCATTATGTCTTCAAATTATACTTCTGCACATTCTCACATTTTGTTTGTTTCCTGTGTTCTAATTAAACATATGTTAGGCCATGTCCTACATGAGCCTTCCATTATTATTTCTATTTGTACCTCTTTCTTTTTCTTTTTGTCTCTATTTGAATACAGTATATTCACCTATCTTCCCTCTTGCTTTGTCCAATATATTGTTAATACTATCTAAATATTAATTTCACTTTTGTAGTCATTGCTAGGATATCCCTGCAATATTCTTCTTTTTTTTCTTTCATTTTCTCAAAATATTTATCATAATTACTTCTTGTTACATAATTATATATAAAAACATAACAATATCTGTTGACCCTATACTTTGGACCACTTACATATATTTTTTATAGCCCTTGTTTTTGGTTTTCTAATATATGGTTCCATTTTCCTGCATGTTTTGAAAGTGTTAAGTGAATGTGAGAATTGATAACTTGCACTATTTTTCAGCATATGTAACTGGCTTTTAGTTCTTCCCACTAGAGGTAGAGCATATTTCTCTGACATAATGAAATTAAAATTGATCATGTTCAAAGAGCTTGAATTTTGGGGGCTTTAGCTCTCCTGGACTCCTTGTTTGGCACCTACAATAAACACTATACTTTCCTTCACCATACATACAAAAAAAAAATTGATCATGTTACTAATTTGGCTGATAAACATTAGTGAATTTGGTATAAGTGCAAGTTTTAAGTCATTTGGTGTGTAATTTACTGTCTTTTGATTCTATCATTATTATAAATACACCCTTAAAAGGCCACTAGCCACAAAAGAATGAGGACCAGACTTGAATTCAACCAATAGTTGGAGTCAGGCCCAGCTGGACCAAGCCCACATAGGACAAAAGTATAAACACTGAAATCTATAGATATAAAAATAAATGCTTGTTTCAAGCATTAAATTTTGGTGTGTTTTAGTACACAATCTTGTTGTAGCAGTAACTGAGTATTGCAGCAAGCATATGTAAGGAAAAAAAACCAGCAACTCCTGTTATCCTTTTCTACAGAGTATTTACATTTCTTTTGGAAGGTTGATAGAGAGTGGATATATTGCTTCAATCCAGCCTGATTTGCTTGTACTTTTAAGGTATATTTCTTCAGAATCTTACCTGAAAGCTATAGATTTTTCTTAAGGCTTATTATTCCTAGCTAATTGTTGTCTTCCTGACAAGGAAAAAACTACTAGAATAGTCTTTCTCCTCTGTCTCTCTTCTTGATTTACAACTGCTTCTTTATTTGGGTTTCTTTTAGCACTGCCACCCCCCCTCCCCCAAAACACACACACACACACACACACACACACAAACAGATACAGCCTTGGAGGTGACAAATGCCTCAGGAAAATTGGGTTCTGAATGATGGATCTGTTGGCCTGCAACTCGCTTTCCTCTAGGATCTAGGTCCTCCAATCCCTGGCCATCCTGAAAGTCCTAAATTGCAATTTATGTCTCCCTAGGCCATTGTAAGTGCCCTAAATTTTAGGTTGTTGTTTTTTCTTTAGAAAGTGTGGTCTAGACCAATAATCAGCAAACTCAAAAAAGAAAAAATTCAGCAGAAAAATGTAAGGCTCAATCATTTAATTTTCCTTATATTTTGGTCCCTTATGTTCTCTCTGATTTGGTTGCCCTACAATACCTCAGAGAGGGTTTTTCTTGTTGTTGTTGTAAATAATAATAATGATAACAATAATAATCTAGTTTTTTAGCTGTTCTGAGTAGAAGGATTACTTTTATGTAAGCTACTCTATTATAGCTGAAAATAGTGATTTATTTTTCTTCTTTAGGCAATCTTTACTTCCTTCCTCATGACTAATGGGATTTTGTCACTTTTTCTAGATGTACTATCTTTTCACTATGTTGTATCAAGCTGAGAATTTATTTTTATTTATCTTTCTTGGAAATCAGCATGCACTTTTTACTGAAGAACACATGTCTTCAGTTTTGGAAAAAGTAATTATCATTTCCAATATTTATCGGTCATGCTATGCATTATTATGCTATATAATTTGGACCAATTATATAGTTCTTCTGTGTCTTATTTATGCTTCTTAATTTCTTTGATGGTCCATAAGCCTTATATAAATCACTGTTGAAATGTTGGGAATAAGAATCTTTAAGACAGTTTTATGCTTCTATTTGGATAAGTCAGCTAGAGAGATACAATGACTAATATATTAAAGTATGTAATGTGTCTATATGTGTGTGAGTGTGCATTATAATATTTAGTAGGGCAGTAAAACACTTTTAACAAAAGAATGCAGCTGATAGAAGTGCTTGCCATGTTTGGATACCACAAAAATGACAAAGGCAATATCTACATAAAGACAACAGAAAAGTCTGGCAAGAAACACAAAACCACAGATGGTTGTAGGTGGCAGTCTCTTAGCAGCAGAAACAGATTTTCCTGAGAAAACATTTCATCAAAACTTTGCTTTGAACCAGTCTGTTCTGCTATATTGAGGACAATATTCAGGGGAAAAAATCTTCCCTAACATACCGTCAGCAGAAGTTTGAAACTGTTTATGTGCTGGTTATACTCTAAAGAAGAGAAGATAAATGTAGAGTCCTAATCTTATTTCAATCATGCCATCTTGATCACAGACCTAAGCAAAATAGTATACAAGGTAAAGTAATTTCAGAGACTACAGCCTGCCTCTCCACCAGTGGTTCTACCATCCCTTCAGTGGTTCTCTCTTGCTCTAAGCCACCGGAAGAATTCAGTGTCTTCAAACCTTCATGAAAGACCTACAGCTTTCAAACAAAGAAGTTTCACTGACACGATTTTGTGTTCACTTTCCTCATGAGGTCTTGGCATCTGAAGGAAGTTTAACTGTTATACGAACTGACTGCATCCCAGTGATTCACTTTGGAAAATAACAAACAAGTGGAAGAAAATTATTTTGTCTCATAGAGATAGTATACTGTTGACAATTTTTTTTGTTATAACAATGCTTGTTTTGACTGTAGACATACATATGACTTTGTTAGTCATTATGGGAAACTGTACATAACATTATCTGTAGTTGGTAAATAAGATTACCATGACTGTTGAATATGGGCTTTAGTTATCAGACAATATTCTTAGCACTTTCAGCCTTACCTGTTTTGGAAATACACTATTTTCTATTTGATTGAAGTAAAAAAAAAAAAAAACAAAAAAACAGCGTATCATACTAGTTATGATTACAGGTCCTTTCTTAGGTGAACTTTCTAAGCCTCAACTTACTCATCTGTAAAATAAACACATATTTTCCATCTCATGAAGTTTTTTATAAGAAAAAGTTGGAAAACATATATAAAACACTTAATAACAGACTCTAAATACTCAGAAAATATTAGCTATTATACCTAATATTTTTAAATTATAAACTATGGACTCTGACACTAGATCTGGGATTTCTAGCCCCTCAACCACCCATCTCAGAACCTGATTCCAGCCACCAGTGGGCCAGTACTACCTCAGGACCCCTTGGTACATCTTGGCCATCTGCCTCATAACATGACCCCAACCACCAGTAGCCAGCAGCCTCTGCACAAGACAGGGCTTGATAACTAATATTGTGGGGGCCTCGCCAAATCTACCAGGCCACCCACCGTAGTCAGTCCATCTCAACTGATGAACCACACAGCCTACATAGGGGGCATCCCTAGAGCATATAGCACTGGTGACCAGAGGAGGGTGGACTGCTGGAATGCACAGGACATCTCCTACAAAAGGCTACTTCTCCAGGTTGGGAAATATAACCAACCTACCAAATGCATAGGTTTAGAAATAGCAAATTAAGCAAAATGAGGCAGCAGAGGAATATGTTTCAAATGAAGACACAAGATAAAACCCCAGAAGAAAAACTGCCTGAGATAAGCAACCTGCCCAGGAAAGGGTTCAAGGTAATGAGTGTAAATATGCTCAAAAAACTTGAGAGAAGATTGGATGAATAGAGTGAGAAGTTAGAAGTTCTTAACAAAGAGTTAAAAAATATAAAGAAGAGTCAAACAGAGATGAAGAAAATAATAACCAAAATTATTTTTAAAAATACGCTAGAAAGAATCAACGGTAAATTAGAAGATACAGAGGAATGGATCCGTAATCTGGAAAACAGAGTATGGAAATCACTGAAATTGCATAGAGAAAAGAATAAAAGAACAAGAAGAAATGAGGACAGGTTAAGAGACCTTTGAGACAACATCAAGCGTACTAACATTTGAATTTTAGGGTCCCAGAAGGAGAAGAGACACAAAAAGGGGCAGGAAATACATTTAAAGACATAATAGCTAAGAACTTCCCTAACCTGGGAAAGGAAACAGACATCCAGGTTCTAGGAAGCACAGGAGTGTCCCAAACAGGATTAACCCAAAGGGGATCATGCCAAAACACATTATAATTAAAATGACAAAGATTAAAAATAAAGAGAGAATATGAAAAGCAGCGAGGGAATGGCATCAAGTTATGTACAATGGAACTCCTATAAGACTAACAGCTGACTTTTCAGCAGAAACCCTGTAGGCCAGTAGGGAGCAGCATGATATATTTCAAGTGACGAAAGGGAAACACCTGTAGCCAAGAATACTTTACCCAGAAAGGCTCTTGTTCAAATTTGATGGAAAGATTGAAAACTTTACAGACAAGCAAAAGCTAAAAGAGTTCAGCACCACCAAACCAGCTTTACATAAAATGTTAAAGGGACTTCTCTACATAAAAAAGAAAGGCCACAATTAGAAAATGAAAATCACAAAAGGAAAAAGCTTTTTGGTAAAGACAAACATATAGGAAAGGTAGGGAATCATCTATGCACAAAGCTAGTAGGAAGGTTATGAGACAAAAGTATGAAACTGGTAGAAAAACAGACACATAGATCAATGGAACAGAGTAGAGAGCTCAGAAATGAACCCAAACTTATATGGGCAATTAATCTATGACAAAGAGGGCCAAAATGTACAAGGAAAAGATGGCCTCTTCAATAACTGGTATTGGGAAAACTGGATAGCTACATGCAAAAGAATCAAATTGGACTATTCTCATATCATACACAAGAATAAATTAAAAATGAATTAAAGATCAAAACCATAAAGTTTCAGGAGAAAACATAGGCAGTAATCTCTTTGACATCTATCTTAGTAATATATTTTTTTGATATGTCTCCTCAGGCAAGGGAAACAAAAGAGAAGATAAACAAATAGAACTAAATCAAACTAAAAGGTTTAAAACAGCAAAGGAAACTTATCAACAAAACAAAAAGGCTACCTACTGAATGGGAGATTATTTACAAAGGATCGTTCTGATAGGGCATTAATATACAAAGTGTACAAAGCACTCATACAACTCCACATCAAAAATAAATAAACAACCAGATTCAAAACTGGGCAGAGAATCTGAATAGATATTTTTCCAAAGAAGATATACAGATTACCAACAGGCATATGAAAAGATGTTCAACAACACTAACCATCAGGAAAATGCAAATCAAAACCACAATGAGATATCACTTCACACCTGTCACAATAGCTATTATCAAAAATATAACATGTAGCAAGTGTCAGTGAGGATGTGGAGAAAAGAGAACCCTTATGCACTGTTGGTGGGAATGCAAAATGATAGAGCCACTATGGAAAACAGTATGAAGATATGTCCAAAAATGAGGAAACTGAACTATCATATGATCCATATTCCACTCCTGGGCATTTATCCTTAGGAAACAAAAAAACTAATTAGAAAAAAATATATGTACCTCATGTTCACTGAAGCATTATTTACAATAGCTAAAATACGGAAGTAATCTAAGTGGACATCAATAGATGAATGAATAAAGTAGATGTGGTATATATATATAGTAATATTACCCATAAGTAATAGGATAAATAAGTCCTAGGATATAATGTACATGATGAATATAATTAACACTGCTGTGCGTTATATATGAAAGTTAAGAGAGTAAATTCTAAGTGTTCTCATCAGAATGAAATTACTTTTTTGAATTTTCTTTCACTTTATATCTATCTGAGATGTTGAATTTTCACTAAACTTATTGTGATAATCATTTCATGATGCATGTAAATCAAATCATTATGTTGTACACCTTAAATTTATACAGTGCTGTATGTCAATTATGTCTTAATAAAACTGGAAGAAAAAACAGCAACTGAAGGAAAAACAGTAACTGAAGAAATATATTTTCTAATCATACTGGTTATGTCAACTAACAGCCTTATGATAGCAAATAAATTTAGTGCAATGAACACTGGGCACAAAAATATAATAGGAAGACATGAGTAAAAGCAATAAAAGCCAAGATGAAGCAGAAAAATTTTTTAAATTATATGCAGAATGACAGTATCTCTAATATCATATTACTAATTTTGTTTGTTTTTCAACAATTACTAATATGATCAACTCTTCTTTTTTTATTGAAATATAGTCAGTTTACATTTTTAAATTTTTTTAAATTTTTACGATCAACTCTTCTTTAATGGCTTAAATATATGCAAGGTAAATATGTTTCTTACTTATTTAATTTTATAAGTACAGCATTGATACTATTGTGTATTTATCTTGGAATATGCCATAAACAATTTGTATTTTTTTAGTATTCTTCTTTTCACTCCTAAGCAGGAGCACATACCTTAAATAAAGTCAGTCAATTATAATTAACAAGCTATTAAATTGCAACACATTTCCCAAATTATTTATATGTGTTTGATAAAATGTGAGTGTGATGTAGAATTAAAACCTAGTATTTATAGTCACAGGTTTTAAGAGGGTTAAAAACATTTGCTTTACATTTAAGATTATAATAACTTTAAAATGTCATCCTCAACAACTAAATTCAACAAAAAAACATGCAAAACAAAATATTTAGCCCAAGTTATTGATAACTGACAAGAATGAGTTGTGGAAGAGTGTCATCAGAATCAATTCAGTGGTTTAACAGTAGAGGAGGGGACCTGCCCAAAGGCAGAGGGAATGGACCCAGAAGTTGGAAAGAGCACCTTCCTTAGAGATGGAACTGACAATAGTTAATACAAATGCTGGACTAGCAAAAGAAGTCAGTTCACTGAATCAAAGATGACAGAGAACCTTTGGGAAGTTTCTATTAGTTTCAGTGTTACAAGGCAGAGTTGAGACAAAGCAATGAAAAAGCACACTACTATCTTTAGACACAACCCTTCCTTAAGTGCCAATGCACTAAAAGAACAAAAGATAATTTTAAACAATTTTCACTTTGAAGAATTTAAATATAGGTCATTTTAAAAATAATGAGATGATAATTCAGCTCAAAAGTTCTAAGGAAGCACTAAATCTATATTTTCTTTTCTCTTCCAACTGTTCATGTAAAACAACTATTTATTTCCATTCAGCACATAGTATCTAAAGAAAATGTTTTTTAGGAAAAATTATTGCATATTCATGTTGTACTCATATTTTATTTAAACATTTCTCCCACTACAATATTTGATGTACTTCAGCCACCTCAGTATACTATCACTATGTTCCTGTAATATAACATTTAGTTTACTTTCCCTCTTGTTGATTTTCACACAAATTAAACTGTAGAATGTTTTTTTTCTGGTTGACCAGTATGATGAGGAGCTAAAACATTAAAAAAAAAACAAAACTAATTCTCTGAACAAAATGATATGAAAAAAGAACAAGATACATAGGAAATCATGTCAAACATAAACTTTTCTAATAACAGCAGCTCTGAGAAACAAGTGCAGCCAATTAGAGAACACATGAATTCACAATTTGCTGGTAAAGAAGTATGTATACTATCTCCGGCTTTTTATGGAATTAAAACAGAGCCTCTATAGTATTCTGGTTGACACTTAAATGTAGGAGGTTTGGTTGTAGGAAGCAATAATCCATTTACCCAGGGGAGATTTTTGAAAATCACATTTGCTCCTCACTTTTTAAATTCTGACACAGCATCCTGACATGTTATTTATTGACAAGACAGAGACATTTCCTTCACCGATTATACCAAAGACAACTAGGAAATTGCCAAAGCATTTTGTTGAGATAATGATCACTAAAATTGTGTAGCCACTATGCACAAAATCAGAAAGGGAAAAAGGAAGGAAGGAAGGAAGGAAGGAAGGAAGGAAGACAGGCAAATCTGAAAAACAAAATAGACCTGAGTATTACTAGTCTAATAAAAAAAATTAAAAATAGAATGCAAAGATGTCCCTATTCCCAAATGACTGATTTCATTAAAAAGTCTTCCACAATAAGGGGAATCAAACCTTAATTACTTTATATTAGAAAACACAAAAAGTTCAGGACTTGTTATTTCCATCAAGCATTGTCTCATTTAATCACTAATGGCAAAAAATTAGAAATGAAAGAGAAATAAGCCAAGTGACAGCTTTCCTTATGTTCACTCAGCAAATACATGCTTAGCCATTTAAACCATCTGGTACACAAGAGTTACAGCAGCAAACGACTGGTGGAAAAATCAGTGGTGGGATATCAGTGGGGAGAGGCCACTAAAAAAGAGAAAGGTTTCTAACTGTGACAAGAAATATAAACAAAGGACCTGAGTGGTCATTCCCCATGAAGTACAGATAGCTAAGAGAGAAAGTGGAGTCAATGGGAAGTTAGAGTTGACAATCTAGGTTGGAAGCCCCACTGCTGCATCCTTTGGTCTGCTGTACTTCAAGAAATAAACAAACACTGTAAAAATAACACTTGGATGAAAACCAAGCTGTCTTCCAACACACAAATCAATACTGTTTGAAAAGGAGGAATTTTTGTTGAGAGCTGTGTCTCACAACGCTGTTAATGCATGTGACTATTCAGTTTGTTTATTTCAATACTTTAGTTGGTGTTAATTATGGCAGGTATTAGTAAAGGTAGAATCTATGATCCTGATATATTCTGCCATAATTTTCTCTGGGTATTTGAAAAATATTTTTCAAAAAAGTAGCTATCCTTAGTAGTAGATAACAAGACAAGGAATGATTGAGGGAAAGGTGGTCAACCAAATGGTAGAAATTTAAAACATCAGAGGAAGATAATAAGTATACAACTTAATAAAGTATAATTCCCACATTCCAGTGATTCAGTGTAATTACTGGGGAGTCCTCCTGCAGTGATGCTGTTCCACCACAGTGCAGAAATAGCACTTCAGAAACTTAAGTGATGCCTTAAATCTAAATTACATTATGCTTGGGAGTTCAGGATCTGCAGATTCTAACTACTATACATAAAATAGATAAACAAGAAGTTTATACTGTGTAGCACAGGGAACTATATTCAACATCTTATACAAACCTATAATTTAAAAGAATGTGAAAATGAATATATGTATGTATATGTATGACTGAAACATTATGCTGTACACCAGAAATTGCCACAACATTGTAACCTGGCTATATTTCAATTTTAAAAAAAAAAACACTATAAATTACATTATGAGGTTTATATGTTTTTTTTCAAAATCTGGTATTATTTTATATGCCCAACTGTATCTCCCACTAAAACCCAAAGTGAAATTGCTATTACAACTTAACTAGTTTTGTTCATTTATTTTTCATTGCTCAAATGTAGAAGCTAACTCTACTTTGTACAATGTACTGTTCTCTGTCTAGCCTAATTAAGCATTTCTTCAAGTCTGACTTCCTCAGGAATGTTTCGCTAATGATGGTTCCTGATAAAGAACATTCCTATTAAAAGACTATCTGGAATGTGAGCTGTAACATACTGTCATGTTCTCTAATGGTATTAGTATAATTCAGTATTTATCATATCAACATTTTTCAGGGTTATTGTATATTTCATTTTTTAAATATTTTTAAATAATTTAATAAAATTTAATAATTTTTAATAATTAGTGAGCATAAACAATTATTATAAATTATTTTTGATCGTGGACATAGATCAGATAAAAATTCATTTACTTTAGTTATGTTTTCATGAGGAACACAGAAACCATTCTACAATCCCTCTCTTTCTAATGAGTGTGAGATTAAGCACAGGAATTAGATGCTTCAAAATTACTGAATAAACTGGAAGAGCAAAGTCAAACATGGATGCCACTAACTCTCAGCTTTGTCTATAGCTTGCAGAGAATCAAAAAGCTCCTCCTCTCATTCAGGTAAGAAATTACAGGATTTCACTACTGGTATGTATAACTTCCTGCCATATTCAGGCAGGTGAATCAGAAGAGAATGCTTAGAAAGCATTGCATAAATTCCCAAGCTCATCTGTCTGTCTGATGATGCTGGAAGAAGAAGAATATTTCTTTAATCTCTCTTCCAACTTTAAGATATCACATGATTCCATCTCATTGATGGAACAAAAATAAAATGGTTCTGTGGGCAAGGGAGTCTGGGAAACATAGTTCCTAGACTTACAGCTCCAGCAAGAGAAGAAGGTGTATAACATGAGGGAAGTACATTTAAGAATTTTTCATGTAGAAACATAAGAGATCCATGGTCAGTTATCTCCCAACAACACATACACACAAAAAACTATTAATCCATCCATTTATGTTTGACAAGAACACTGAAAAGGTATAACCATGAGTAAAATTATACATATATATAAATTCTCATTGTGCCAATGAGAGTTACAATGGGGATTCTTGTCATAGCCTTGGATATCAAGCAGATATACATAGTAATTTATTAATTAACTTCAATTCATAAGTTAATTATAAAATGCATTATTAAGAAAAAATTCAGAACAATAATTTTTCTAAAATGTATACACTGTTTAAATTATACCTTACATTTATGGTGATAAGAGGCTAACAACAAGAGTAGAGATGGTTATTCAATATATTTTATTAAGTAATCTTTATAATTGATATTGAAATTATGATAGAATATTATGTTACATTAAAAACTTTATGTATTTTAATCCTAAATACAGATTGACAATTCTCAGTTATACATTGGATTGACAAACATTTTAAGTAAGATAAACTATGTTGTGAAATCAGTACTTACAATGCTTATGGATTAAATGTCCAGATTATAAACTTAAATATACATAAAAATAACTGTTCTAAATGTGAGAATTGAAATTATTTATATTGAGAATTTTTTTGTTGATTTTTTTTCTTATGAAAATGCAGATGCTCCCAAATTAGATATGATTTTAATTCAACATTGTTATTGCTAATTATGCCTTACTGAACATGTTATCCTAATGAACAGTCCACTTTTGGAAAATTTTTAAATCCTAGTTTTTTTCTTAAAACACAAAATATTTATGTCTAGATGGAAAACAATTTAATTTTAGTTATTCTTTCTCCCCTCTCCTGAGAGTTTTCATTCTTGTAGCTTTAGGATTAAGAAGAAAATGATGTTAATAGTGGGTCCATGATAGCACTTCAGAAATCAGACTGATTATTATATTTAGAGATAAACTAATAAAGGGAATTTATAATACTTTAGGATTTGACAATAATAAAGATCATTCATAATGAATTTATTCAGAGAAATATACACATTTGGTTTAATTAATAAAGTTTGTGATTGGCAGGGATTCTATACGATGTAGGAAACTCCTTTATAATATTTCTAATAAACGGATACCACTGTGTTTCCCTGATTGAATAATCCCAGTGGTAGAGAATTCACCACTATCATCTGAAATGACAAATTCTTCAAATGCTGCATAATTGTAACATATATTTTTGTGTCATATTGGGCCAATATTTAGTGATACTATATTATTTATAGAAAGAATTTTAACATACAGTCATATACTCAATTTTTGCAAATAAGAAAATAATTTAATATAATCTAATTAGTGACAGAATTCGTATTTCTTTCATTTCTAGTGTTCATCTTCTTCATTATGCCACCCAGCAACATACCAATTTGTAGTCTTATACCTGTTACAACCTGTGTTATGGGCTTGGTTAGCCCTGAAAATCCAGGACAGATGCTGATTTTAAATACAAAGAAAGTATTTCTAAAGTGAACTGAGGAATAAATTGAGACTTTATTTACCTTGAACTTGGTTTATCACCTGGAATAGAGGGAAAAAGTACTTTTGAAAGTCTATGATTGAGAAATTTATAATGTGTAAGACTTTACTGTTTGAAGTGAAAGAATTGTTTGGCACAGTATAAAAGTGTGTTTCAAAATGTTTATAAATATTTTCATTTTGCTCATAAATATTTTTGAAAAGCTAGAATATTAATGTGAACATGGTAAACTTCATTTCATTATTATATGCATTAAGTATTCCTTTACTTCAAATAAGTAAGCAGAATGTCTTTGAAGTTAGTTACCAAAAACATATAGGAGTAACAGTGTACATTCTTGATTCTCCATAGTTTCTTGCTCGAATCAGAATTACCAGTTTGATCTAAATAACCTCAAGTGAGAATTTGCGTCTGAGAGCCTTTTATTGAGCCTGAACAGTGTGAATAGGCAGCCTGCATACAGATTTTCTTTTGGACCTACTGTTCTCCGTATGCTTTTTTGCTAGGATCAAATTCCTGCTGTGGGGATTATCATCTGTTGCCAGGATATCATGAATGAGCTGATGATTCTAATCAACCCCAAATCCCTCATCTTTATAACCCCTTCTGCATCAATAAAACTGACCAGAACAAAATATTTCACTGTAAAGTAGTATTTAGAAAGTAAAATGTACAAAAATAATTTTGTGAATTTATATTCAAAGTAGCTCACAGCAATTGCTTAGAATTTACATTTCCATAATGTTCACCTAAATCATAATTAGTCCTCACACTGTTGAAATCATATAGTTTCATATTCCATTCAGTATCATATTTCTAAATCTAAATTATCAGTGTAAAGATCATTAAAAAATTATAAAAATTAACTTTGTACATTTGCCACAATTCATTATTTTGACAAATACATTTGTCTCTTTAAAATCTGGGGAACTAAACCATTTTCCAGGTCAGCTTAAGTACCTTAAACAAAATCTACTGAAGAAATATCAAATCATGTCTTTAGCATAAATGCACAAATTTGGAAAGGTCAGGGAAGAGAGCTAAGCCTGGAGAGCACTAAAGGAAATAAAGTGAGCTGGGTGATCTTTGGAGCAGAACAAAATGATGCTGAGACAAGAGTGAGCAAAACTCAGCTAGGTTAGAAGTCCAGCTAAGCTAACAGAGAACAGTGCTGTGCTCAAAAAAAAAAAAAAAAAAAAAAAGAGTAGGAACCCTAGGGAAAGCTTAGAGGCTGTTAACAAAATTCATTATGAGTTCCTCTTCCTATAAATGGACCTTAGTTGTTTCAATCCCATCTGTGAACTGTCTGGACATACAGAGAGGCATTGCTAAAATAGAATAGTGATGGGTTAATTAAGGGGGAAATCAGTAGGCTACTTAGAGTATTGTTCTCTCCCTTAATCTGTTGGTTTTTCAAAAATAAAATATGTAGAATTCCACTTACAGCTATAACTGGTTAAGTGCTATTTGATGAGTTCTACTACTGGAAACAATGTTTAAAAAAGACAAAATATATGAGGCAGTTCTTTTCAGGCATTGGACAACAGAAAGTTCAAGTCTATAATTCATGATAGAAAGGAAATTCATGAGGTGAATGACACAATCAGCCCTGCTACAAGCTGCACTGAGCTAGAGTCCAAAAAGTCATGGTGGTCCACTGAGCAAAATGATCAGATCAATGGAAGCATTTGGAATCTACAGAACAAGTTCTTAGAGAGAAAGTAGCTGGGGGGGAGGGGCACCTCAGAAGTCATTGTGAGTTTCCCCCATGAATCCTTAGATGAAAGTGGGGCTGCATGTGCACAGAGCCAAAACTCAAGATTTGTCAGAGAATGTGTCCATTTATCAAACCTGCTACTAGAGAGGCAAGTAAATCAGTACTGGGAAATTTTAGATTCTTAATTCATCCAGAATAGAATTATATGTTCATCATAAAAGGCATCTGGCTGGGACACCAGGATTGCATGTAAGAATCACAATGACCACACATGAGAGGAATTTAGCTTCTAGAACTGCTCTAATAAAACCAAAAACCAAGGCTTTACAAGATCTTCACAGATACAGACATTAGAGTTTAAGTCATGCCAAGCTAGAAGGGCTTTGGAAACACCTTCGGTGTTTTTATGAATCTGCCCTAACACATCTTAAATTTAAGTAAACACAAGATCAAGATGATTAGCCAGTAATTCAATTACCTGCCAGAATAAAAATCAACACAACACATGTCACGGGAAGATAGCAGAACCCAGAGTCTCTACTATAACTAATCTGTAATATAAAGCATACAATTACAAATTATTAGACAGGCAAAGAAACCTTAAAATGTGATCCAAAACCAAGAAGTCAAGCAGTCAATTTTCTTAAATTGAAGTAGAGTTCATTTACAATACTGTGTTAATTTCAGGTGTACAGCATAGTATGTATTCTGAATATAATTCATGAAGAAATGTCCAGGAAAAAAAAATTTCAGCAGTGAACAAAAAGGCATTAGATGACACAAATATTGAACCTTGAAACTAGCACACAATAATTTAAAAGCAGCTGTTTGTAAATGTGTTCACAACCTTTAAAAATAGGATCTTAATGAATGAACAGATAGGTAAACTCAGCAAAGGAGCAGATACAATAAGTAAAGAGCCAAATGGGAATTCTATAATTGAAGGGAATAGTAATAGAAATAAATGAACAATTCACTGGATGAATATTGACAGAATACAGACTTAGTAAATTTGAGATGCTAACAATAGGAAAGATCAAATCTGAGGAACGGAGGGGAAAACATGAAGAAAATTAGCAGAGACTCGGGGAAACTGTGACCTAATAACATATGTCCAAAATATCTGTAACTGGAATCTTAGAATAAAATGAGAGTAAAGCAGAAAAACTATTTAAAGATAAAATAGCTGATTTTTTCTAAAATTAGGGAGAAAAATCACTAATATACAGATTCAAGAAATTTAGTTGTCCTTTAGCAGGATAAATGAAAAGATAACCATACCTTGTCAAATCACTATCAAATTTATAAAAACCAAAGATAAAAAATATTAAAAGCTGTCACAGTGACAAGATATCACTAGAGAGGGAACAAAATATACAAAGAGTGGCTGACTATTCATCAAAGACAAGGGAGGGTAGAGATACTGGATTTACAGTTTTTAAATGCTCAAGAGGGAAAACAAAATAAAACACTCTCTTCCATCAACACAAATTCCTTACCCATCCCCTCATGTACTTAATGAATTAGTCCAATATATTTTTCATACTACAGCCAAGATGACTTTTTTAAATCAACAAAACCACAATACAATTTTATAGAAGAAAGAGTAACAAATACGTACATGCTACTTGGCAAGGCCCTTTTGATGACAAGTTTGAACACGACATTGATTTTTCCGATCTTCTTTTTTTTTTTTTTGGAACATACTCCTCTGTTTCTTCATTTTGCTTGACAATCTGTGTTGGTTTTTATGCATTAGATAAAGCAGCTGCCTCTCCCAGTCTTGAAGGGTGACCTAGGAAATTAACCTCATTATTTTTCAACCCTGCCCTGGCTCTTCGTTGTCACTCAAACTTTTGCTATTCTACAAGTAGCCTATTTTATTTTTAATGGCTCCCAATAGTTGAGGATTTGCCTAGCTTCTCAGTGTCCCAAAGACGAGGAATTCAGTCAGCACCTAGATTCAGACTGATCCGAAGTCGGACCCTCAGACCCGTTTAAAGTACGCGAATATATACAGTCTGGCGGCACCACAAGTGAATGCCCTTCTGACCACCAGGGGCCCGGTGATCTTCAGGTGCCTCCTGGGTGGCAATTGTAAAACTTCAGGCTCCAGACTAGTGTTTAAGCTTCTATGGGGAAGATACAAGCGAGCTGCAGCGAAGCTGAGGTACAGCGTGAAGACAGCGGCCACGAAGGGGAAAAAAAGGGAAAAAAGATGGCGCCCGCCAGTCTCCGTCCCAGCAGAGCATCTTAGCACTTCCCCAAATGCTTGTCAAATCAGATGCCGGCCCCTCAGGCTGACGTTTCAAGGCAGGGAAATGAGTCCCTCCCACATCAAATCCAGGTGCCCCTTGATGGGCTGCTTCCTCACTGGGCTCTGGAGCAGGTGAGTCAGAACAGGAGCCTTTTAAAAGCCGTTTCTCAGATCTGATAATCCTGTGGGTTCTGTGGGTGCGAAACCCATTGGTTTTCAAAGCTAGAAGTTTTAGAGACTCATCTCTCAGGTACAGGTCTTCAAAGTTGGGGGTGCCTGCTATGGAGTTCAAACCCTTTGCTCCTCAGGAAGAAACTCTGGGTTTTGAATTATCTTCCCAACCGTAGGGGTGGGGTTTCTGGGAGATCGTGGCCCATCCTGTGATACCCACTTCTCTCATTTGTCAGATACAAGGGAGTGTCTCTGACAACTTAAAGGGGTTTTTTGTTTATTTGTTTGTTTTTTCAGAGGAAACTGTTCTATATACAGCTGTGGATTTGGTGTGTCTATGGGGAAAAAATGCTTTCTAACATGTAAATATATTCATATGACATCACTGCTTCTAATTATTCATTAGCTGCCATTTTTTTCTGAGGATAAACCCTAAACATATTATTTCTTTTTTCTTTCAGTTTCATTGAGATATAATTGACATATAGCACTGTATAACTTAAAATATATAGCATAATGATTTGATTTACATACATCATGAAATATTAGTAAAGATTCGTTACAGTAAGTTTAGCAGACATCCGTCATCTCATATAGGTACAAAGCAAAAGAAAAAATGTTTCCTTGTGATAAGAACTCCTAAGATTTACTCTCTTAACAACTTTCATTTCTTAAGGTGGTATACAAGACACTTAAACCTAATTTTTCAACTCCACCTTCATATTTTCTATAAAATCAAGCCATACTGAGCTTCTCTCTTTTCCAACAAAATACCATGTTTCCTCTTTCATCCTTGACATTTGAACATAAAGTTTTCTCTTATTCCTGTCTCCTCTTTGTACAATACCTTATATTACATTTGCATGGTATATTATTTAGGACTTTCTGAGTTATACTGCAGCAACAGACAACTCTCCAATTAAAGCATCTTAAAACACCAGAGGTTTAATATGTTCTCATGAAAATTATGCTGCTGGTTGAGAAAACTCCCCAGGAAAGCCAGACTCCCTGAGATGACTGTCTTCACATCAACATGTGCTGCCACAATTGCTGGAGCAGGAGAAGAAAAGCATAGAGTTGCATCCTACCCTTTTTTATAAGTGTACTAGAAAGAAATACATAACTCTTCTCAAAATTCACTGGCCATAACACAGGAAAGTACCATCACCATCTCTGCTAGAAGGGGAAGCTGAATTATCAAATCACAGTCAATAGTAATTACCCAAATCTGGTAACTCCTACTGATCCTACCTCCTTTTAATCTGAAATGTTATTTCCTCTTTGAGTCACTTCTCCCTGACAACTCATCCCCATTCCAGACCTGATGCCCCTATTTTTTCCCTAGAGCATATCATAGATTTCTTACATCAGCGGTTGTGTTGTTCTGCTTATGTTTATTTAATCACATTGCTATAAGGAAAGAAACCGAAGATCATTTTGCTAAAGAATCCCTAGTGTGATGGGCAAATTATAAGTGGTTTGTTAATGTTTATTAAATGTACAAATAAATAAATTAATTGCACTCCTCAGTCATGAAGCAAAAATAATCAACAGAACTTTAGGAAGAATTTAGTTCTGTACTTTCATAGTATGATATCTAAAATGGACATTTTAAAATACCTTACTTTTACCAAACTATCATGCAACTCAACATTCTTACAATATTGAAAAAAATATTATTCGGCAGAGTGAAGAAATAATAGCCTAAAATCTACTGACTGGTAAGGTTAATTCAAAGGAAAGTTAGGAAGTAAATAAAAAATGCTAATGATGGTGATCTTACTTGGCGATTTGGTATGTCATGTGCTATATTTTGTATCTAATATTCTTAAAGATCTTGCAAGTATCCAAAATTTCTTACTTGATAGTTTGGGTTTCTGGGATCCATATCAAACAAATTGTAATCTAAAAGTATAATATGACCTCTTTAAAAATTCCAGTAAGTCCTGTAGCTTCATGGAAGCTATTAAGTGGTAGGTTAGTGTACAATTCAAATACCATCACTCCTTCAAAATTAAGTTTGCTATGCATTTTTCAAATTTGCCCTACTTATATTTTACAAAGAATACAGAAGGAGAAGTGAAACTGGAAACAATGCCTATGTGCTTGGAAATTTCTTTCCTATATTCACATTCTGCTGATATTCATTAAAAGGTGTTTTTCAGGTCTCATAGTTGAAGGAAATAATGTAGTGCTAATGCTTACATAATTGTCAGAGAATTCAGTTGAGTTCCACCAAAACAAGCATGGAAATTTACATGGACCAAGAGAGAACTATCTGAATGCTTGTGAGTAAATAATAGTTTGTAGAAATATTCATGAAACAAGAGGGAATTCCAAAGATAATTCTGCCAAACTATCTTTTACATATATGTATATAGGTATTTATATTTCCTTTTGTCACATAAAATAAAAATCAGTTCTTCAATTTTAACATATTTTTAAAAGTAACTGTCCATAGAGTACACAATATAGTGTATGTCAATACAATCGAATGTCTGTATCCAATAAAATGTTATAATTAGATAAGATTAATAAGCAATGTTTAAAATATAATACTAAGTACAATATTAATATAAATGTAAGCTGTGTTTGAAATATGCTTATAATATTATGAATAATATTTAATCATAGTTAATAATGATCGTAATTATATTTAAATAATAGCTCATATTCATTAATAGAATATGTGTCAGACATTTAGCTAAGTAAATATTTATGCTATTGGATTTTAAAAGAATAAATATAGAACACAATTAGACAGTAGGGAAAAAAGACATTCAACATTTAGTGTTTTACAGAGGAACAAAAATATAATTTAAATCTGAATGAGTCATAGCATTTACCTTTTAAAAATTTCTTTAGACTGTTTTTTCAAATTTAACACTGAGAGCTGTTAATTCTACATAGTATTAATTATACTGTACAAATAATAAATGCCATGAAAACAGTTCTTCCAGACATTTTTTTAAATTATCAAAATGTTAACATTAAAAACTTTGTATAAAATGAGAAGTAAAATTAACAAAGTCCATAATTTAAAGTGAAGAATAGAACCAAAGTAGCAGTCACATTAACAAAAAGAGAAATATTTAATTATAAATATATTCATAACCAAGGTAAATTCTGGCTCCTTAGTAGCAATACATTTATTTCAGAAAAAAGCACTTAATACATAGAACTATAAAACATATACGTATATAACATATACTTTTTTTCCTCTGTGCTCTCTTCCATTTGTGTAATCATGGAGCCAACTGGCATATGTACATCTAATGTAGGATGCATCGCATCAGTCCATAGAGTCAGTTAAGTTCTTTAGTACTACCATCACATATGAATTTGAAGTCATTTTATCTCCTTCAGTAGGTACTGTGAGAAAGGAAACCTGAGAGTAAATATCTCCTTGGAAGAGATTATGAGTATTCATGCTCTTTTTTCCAGGGGTTCTTGGGAGCATGCTCAGGCCAGAACATTCTAGTGTACAATATGTGTAATTTTCTCACCTTCACAAATGCATTCTTTATATATTTGTTTATTCTTCAGAGAAAAAATTAATGCTATGTGGAGGACACTTAGAGACAGAAAATGACCGGTGTCAGTGCAGATCCCAAATTAACTATCACACTCGGATAATCATAAATTTACCATTACCATTCCTTTCTGTTTGGAAGGCATTTTAGAGACCATCTAACTGAACTGAAGCCTAGACTTGGGTTTAGAAATTGGTGGGGTTTAGAAATTATTCTTACACTCTATTCCAAAGGGTTTCCAATATATCTCTTCATATTCTGGAATAGTTTTAGATAAATACCACTTCTCTCATTTTGCCATATTTCACATGATTTTGACCTTGGGACATGTTAGCCCTCATTGTAGATAAATACTGGCCACCTGGAATTAGCTGTGAGCCATATGAGAGCCAATGGTAGACAAGGAGAAGAGACCAATAGCAATGCAGGTACACTAGAAATGCATGTTTGTGGACAATGGGGTCTGCTTCAAGGAGAACAAAGCACTTCAAGCTTGAACAGAGAAGAGACTGAAAACCCTGCTTTCTCAGAAAAGCCCTGGACAGAGACAGAGTGAGACAGTTAGTAAATGAAGTGCATGAGGAATATAATAACCCAGGATTTTTCTTTTCTGTCTAGACTAATTTTTAACAAAGTGCACTCATTAGCCACATTAACTGAATGTTTTGCTATAAGTTTTAAGCATATATTCTTCTTCTGAATTTTGGACATTCCAAACTGTTTTGGAAAAAACAAATACAGCAAACTGGAAATATTTTACAAAAATAATTATCTGTTAAAAATGTGTTTTAAAGTGATTTTAGTGTTATGCTTATGCATTCATGTATTTGTTTTCATTGAATTGAATTAATCACTTCCTTGACTTTAACAACTCTTTATGTCTTTAAATGAAGGCGTGTAAATAAATGTTTTAGTTCTTTTATAGTCTTTTTTTTAAAATCCTAACAAAAACACACAATTGGCTTTTGAAAATAAGGACATTTCCTTCATAAAAAGAGATTTATTCTAACTAGCTAGTAAAAAGTGTTTTTTAATATCAGAGTTGTTTAGAAGGTTCATAAGGCATTGCCAAATATTTTAATGACTTTAAAGAGTTAACAGTGGCAACTGAAGTCACTCTTTCAGTATGATTCTATATGTGTGCGTATATACATTTATGAATATAAATATTGATTGCATATGCATTTATATGTTTGTATATATAATTTATGTACAAATACACATATACATTATGTGAGAAATAAGCATTATTTTTAAATTTAAAAGCAAGTTGATATACAGGGTTTAAAATTATGTAATGGAAATGTAAAATTTAAGAATGAGAAATTCTTTCATATTTGTTATTGTACAAATGAGGCAAAAGCAGCAAATGCAGAAAATCCAGTGAACACAAAAGAGAATAATTTAAAATTGCATCCCTCCATCTACTAGTTTTAATTCACAAAGGATAGTGACTTGGGCCTAAGTTTGACCACGAAATGGAACTGCATAAAAGGAAGAGAAAAAGAAATCTCTGCTTCCTAAAATTAAAATAAAGGTGTCTTTTATATTTTTGACATTAAAAATAAACCTTAATTTCTCACATCAACACATATAAGTGCTATAGTTCACTGAAGCTGCTGGGGAATCTGTAGAAATAAAGCAAAATGAATTACAGATATTTTTAATGAAATAAGCTGCCAGACGGTCATAACTCTCAATAGTACCTACCATGGAAGAGATTTTCTTTGCTCTTTAAGCATGAAAAAAAAAAAAAAAAAAAAGAGACATTGTTTAATGGCTCCAAAGGGATGATACTTTGTTTTCAAATCTGCTTCACAAATGTTGGCTTTGAAGATGATTTTTTTTATGTTCCTGGATTGGAATTTTGGAGTTTTTATTTTTGGTACTATCTTATAATCAAAAGTTAAACGTTAAAGTGTATAAAGGAATAAAGAATAATTCTCTTTGAAACCAAAGAAATGTCCTAAGAAAATATACAAAAAAAAAATGATATCTTTGTTTAAAACATTATCTGGTATTAACAGCAACAAGAATAAAGTAAGTCAAGCGTTCAACACTTTATCTTGATCTTTTGGTAGGTTCTTATTTTCAAACAGATATTTGCAATGTTTTTGCATTATAAACAACATAGAAAGATTTTAACGAATACTAGAAACTGCTGATAATGCTTCTCATTTTAACAAACAGACATACAAATACAAATGCATGTAGGTCAGAGTTTCTGATAATATTTCAACAAAAGACCGATATAGAAATTCTTTATGAATTAGATACATCAAATTGTCTAAAGTGTTCTTGTACCTAATCCTTTTGAGCTCAAAAGATTGTTACAATTGTGGATCGTGTAAGAAGAATATTGGGAGGCACTTACATAAACCAGAGAGCATTATAGCCATAATTTATTGATTATCCTTATAAATGACAGGTTTCTGGATGATTGTTTTCAAAACCAACTCTTTATACAGAAGGAAATGGTTAGTTAACATAATGATTCAAATACTTTTTTACTTAAAAGTTAATCAAGCCAGTAGTAGCTTTTATTTACTCTAAAATATGCAATCTTGATATAGTAAAGCAACAGACTAAAAATTACTAGGAGAAGAAAGATAAATGGGATTTTAAAATCATCACACTTCAATCCACATTTTGCCAATACTTTTACTATTTCTTCATCCTGGTATCTAAACTCTATTCACAAGTAGATCTAAGGGATTAGAATCTAAAAACCATGAACTAGTTCTACAATCCCTTGCTATTTATAATTCTCATACTGCCAAGGAGAAATGAAGACCTTTAGAACGGTAGCATTTTCCCTGAATTTACATGAAAAGAAATCAGAAATAATGTCGGTGTTATAGCTCTTGCCTTACACCACCCTTGCATAGCACACACTGGTCTTAAAGTTATAGCAGCAATCATCATTTATTTTAACAGATATCCTTTCTTATTGTTACTTACACAGTGATCCACTCAGCTGTGTCTTTTCATGCATCAAAAGACAGAACTTATAATTTCATTAGATTCGGGCATTATTTTAGTCCACCTCACTGAACATACAATGTACATCACCTGCTCTGATGTGCATCCGATTTTGTGAACCTTTTTACTAGATTCCAGGAATGTGCAAATATACAAAATATTGACTCAGCATTTTAAAAAATAAAAACTCAACAAAACAAACAAAAACATGACTTCTAGTTTCAGTTCACAGATGAAAAAACTAGAAAGAGGTATTTCCCATCCCTACGGGGAAAAAAGTAGAAAAGTACACATTATGGTTTTTCATGAACTCATCAAAAACTCAGGGTCCAGGACAGAATCATACTAAAATCTAGAGGCATAGAACCTGAACGTTCACTTACATGAGGCAAATGTCACCAGACACAATATAATCTGATACAATATTAGGCCAGTAATTTGGCAAATTGCTGGGCTAGTGTGAAAGTGTGACATTCCTGATGGAAAAGGCACTTAGGAAAGGAATTTATCATTTCTTCTTAAAGTTAAATACAGATTTCATATATGGCCCAGAAATAGCATTTTTTATGTAGGTACCCAAGTGAACTCAAAATATATGTTCACACTAAATCCCGTAGCTGGATGAATATAGAAGCTTTATTCATAACTATTATAAAGTGTACTTCAATGAGAGATTAGGTTAATAAACTGTGGTACATTTATAAAATAAAAAGCTATTCAGCAATGAAAAAGAATGTACTATTGATTCATGCAATGCAATGAAAGTTAAACACATTTCACTAAATAACAGGAGCTAGACCCTAGAGGTTACATATAGCAAGATTCCATACATTCAACATTCTGGAAAAGATGAAATTATAGGGACAAAGACATAGAAGTAGTTGTTAAGGGTTGGAGGAGGGAGAGTATCTCCTACAAATGGCACACACACGGGAAATTTTAGAGTACTGGAACTATTCTGGATGGTATTGGACTGGCAGAATTGTGGGTTTATGCATTTGTCATAACCCAGACAAATGAACATCATAAGAGGTAAACTTTAATATATGCAAACATATGTGTGTGTGTGTGTATAAAGCTCCAAGATGTTTGTATTCTATAGAATGCACAGTGTGACATAATTTCAGTTATGAGTTTCATTTTTCCATTTTTTTCTACAACTCAAGCTCTTGAAAAGAAATTTGAGATAAATTGTATAGCTACCAACTAATATTTGAAATTCAGTCCAAACTTTCTGGCAAACTGGAAGATTACACAACCCTACCCTCTGGAAATTGAGCATGAACATATGACTTGCTTAGGCCAATAAAATGTGAAATGAAAAGGAATATGTCACTTCTGGATGGAAGTATTGAACAGTTAGTTGCTTTGTGATTTTCCATATTCTCTATTTCTGCCATTATAATGCTGAAATGTGGCAATGCATTAATAATCAATGCCCTGGAGAAACATTTGGGAAGAGAACAAAATGGACATTGTAAGTATGATATAAACTTGTATTTTGTAAAGCCACTAATAAGTTCAGGTTGTGTATTATAGCAGCATAGTTCAGCATACTTTTACTTATATAGAAATTTTCATTCCATTATTTAAATTTCTAAGACTCACACTTTTATTAAAATCTTATTCTACTCTCAGCCCTCTATTTAAAATATACTTTTGAATATTGTTGTTGTAATTACTACATTTTCTAAAGTATCTTTTAAACAGCATTTTGCATTGATAAACAATTTTATTAAAAAAAACTTTTTAGTATAATGCTTGTATCACAGAAGTTTATAAAATGTGTGCTAGAGGAAAAGTTGCTCATGGTCCAGCCATTCAGAGATATAGTCACATCCTGCATATCTTGAAATCTTTCCTTAAATGGATTTTCATGAAATTATATTTATTAAATTTTTAAGTGTTTATTTTTATACATACTGCTTTGAAACTAAGTAGCTGTGTGTGTGTTTTACTTTACTACCAGAAGGTCATAAGAGTTTCTTTCCTATACTTCTGCAGTACTTGGTATTATTCAATCTTCTACTTTTTGTAAATAATGATGAATCCAAGTGTCAAATTCCTACTGGCCTCTCTTTTGACAGATTTGCCTGAATTTTTAGGAAATAAGTAATACCTCCTAAAACAAAAATAATCTCATATTTCACTACCATAATATTTATGTCCATTTGCCACATCATAACAGCTTTCAAGTCATTGTTTTTGCTTACAGACTCAGAAAACAAATTCTTGGTGACTCAAGAGAGATGATACATTCCCTTTGAAAATGTCTGTAATATTCAGTTCAGAATTTATTATGTTCACCTCTATGTTTAATAATCAACAAAACAAAATAATCCCCCCACCAAAGGAAAAAAAAAAACTTTGTGGACTTTTCTGTATTCTTAAATATGTTATGTAACTGAAATGAGAGCATTCAGTGTCTTTCATTTTAGAAATCAGCAATAAACATTTGGTTAACAAATTGATAATTGCCTTAAAACTCAATTATAATCAAATATGAGGAAAATAACAATTCATAAGACATCAGAAAATAATGTTTTGGGAATAATATGTTACTTGAATGCTATTAACATATAAATTAACTTTTATAAAAATTAGCTTAATTTTTATTATAAATTGAAAACATTACATAAAATACTATAAGCTTTTTAGCTGCAATTATTGCTGATACCTTATTTTGACTCCTTGACTCTCCATAGGTGTAACTCCAATAGTAGTAGTGACACAAAATATAAAGGAAGGAGATTTTTTTATCCACAATATTATTCCATTTTGTCTTAACTCCTGTTCCAGGTATGCTGGCTTTTACAGTTGGATTCTTTTTCCCCCCCTTATATAGTCCCTCAGCTTTATATATATTTGAAATGTCATTAAATGTAAAATAAATTATGAGAAATATTTTCAATCTAAATATTTATATTTCATAAATATTTTGCACTTGCTTCTCATTGTTTACTAAAAATTGCCAGCTAAATAGGGCTTCAGATATTCCTTTAGGAAATATGTTTTCAGAGAAATACTGGAGGTAAGAAGCAGTTAGAACAGCAAAACTAATTTATTCATTTAGTTTATTTAAAATGTACACATTGCCCAAAGCCAGTAGCACAATGTACAGAACATAAATTACAATGCTTAAACTGAATGTAGCACCTAAATAAGAGAAATAAATACTTACAGGAATGGCATATATGGAAACAGTAGACAAGAAAACAACAGTAAAAGGCCATTCTGATATAATGCTCACTTTATCAAGAAACTGGTTAAGTTCCAGAGACAGTTTATCTGCAGAAGTTTAGCATTGGGTGGTAGACCTGGATTTTCAGCAAAAGAAGTGCAGTTGATCTTACTATTTATGTTGCTTAAAGAATATAGTGAAATATGAAATACTTATCTATCAAGTTATATATGAATTAAGTAGTAATCCTCATAGATCTAGAGTTCATATGAAGAATAGTTTAAGCAGAATTTATTAAATTACTTAAATAAACAACTTCAACAAAAATTGACTATTTTTAGAAAGAGAATTCCATAGAGATATTGCTAGCTAATTTTTCCCATGAAATCTTTTTGTAATATTTCTCAGTAAGAGTTACTCTACTTTAAGTTTCTGTGTAATTCCTACTGAAACATTACTTTCAAATTTCTAAAAAGAATAACATCATAAACTTTCTTAACAAAAAACAAACTAGCACTTTCATGGATTTATGACACAAACTTTGCAGTAAGTTGGTGGGCCCCAAAAGTTATATCCAAGTCCTCCTATCTGGAACCTATGAATGTTAACTTATGTGAAAGTAAGTATTTGTTTATGTAATTAGTTAAGAATTTTGAGACAATGAGATAATCCTGAATGATGTGAGTGGACTCATATCCAATTATATGTGTCCTTGTAAGAGTGAGGCAGAAGGAGATTAGAGGAAAGGGCACATACAGGAGATGGGGATATGAAACAAGACGTAGAGATTGGAGTCATGCACCTACCAGCTAAGAAACACCAAGGACTGCCCACAACCACCAGAAGCTAGGAAAAAAATATGAAAATCATTCTCCTCCAAAGCCTCCTGTAGAAGTATGGCTGTTGAGACACTGAATTTGAACTTCTCAGCTCTAAAACTGCAAAGGAAAATATCTCTTTCTTTAAGCCACCCAATTTGTGGTAATTTTTTTTTTTATAGCAGCTATCGACTCTTTTTATTTGTTAAAGTTGTTCATGTGGATGAAAAATTAAAGATCACTGATTTATCCTTAATTGCGTTTCCAAATCAGTGGAATCGATTTAATTTATTGCTTATGTACTCCTATCACCCATTCCCATTCCCTGTGCTTATTAGAACATCCGAATGAAATTAAATAGCACTTATAGTTATTTAAGAACATCTTCTCATAGTAAAATATGAAAGAGTCAGCTTGAATGTAAAGTGAAGGATATAAATTTCAGGCAATTAATAATGAAGATAAAATTTTATAGCTATGTTAACCTCAAAAAAAAGAAGATTGTAAGGTCTAAAAGCATGACTTAGGATAAAGATTCCATCATAATGACAAGAAGGGAACTGAACCTAAATGCATTCAGCAAAATAGTCTAAACATATGTGAAACAATAATTGTCAGAATTACCAGAAAAAAATGATAATCATACATATTAATTTTAGAATACTGGACTAAAAAGTGATGTCTAAGGTGAATATATCAAGCAAAAAGATTAATAAAAACAGGGAAGATTTAAACAACATTATTAAGAAGATGGACACAGTGGATGCCTGTATATTAATAATCTAAAAGTTAGAGAATGGAAGTTCTATGTGAGAAATAAAGTGATGGTTTTATGATAGTGGCAGCAGGTATAGACTGGGAGAAGAAAATATAAAATACCTTATTAATGCAGATATTGTAAAATTAATAATTAATTAGATACTTAAAAGCTTGATTTCCCTGGACTTCATTTTGGACTAGATTATCTCTATAATCTTTGAATTTTATAAAATTCTATGATTCTGTGATCAAAGATGAAAGAGAATTTTAAGTGCCTAATATTTCAAATGTTGTGGGAACAATAAATTAACTAAATAAATGAATGTTTAAAAAAACCAAAATAATGGAGTGGTGGGAGGAAAGAAATAGAAATGCTGAGTATAATTTTGAATATGGGCCTGACTTAGTTAAGTTGCGCCATCCAAATAGAAAGTTCTGATAGACAGTTGGACTTACAGGATTGGGTCTTAGGCAAATTATTAGTTTTGGAGATAAGCTGCTTGGTACTCTTCTCAAGTTATTTTTTCGATTGTGGGATTCTCTGTAATAAAATTATAGGCTAATGAGCACAAATCCCATTAATTTTTATTTAAAACAGACTTCACACAAAGTGGAGCTGGGCACAAATGGAGTTGAAATGAATTACAAGGGGGTCATCTGGACTCAATCATGGAGTTTTTGAGTTTACAAACTGGCACAAATAACCATCAGACTTGAGTTGCTTGAGATTTGGTTTATTACTGAAACAGGAAACAAGCACTGCTTATGGTATAAAGAATGAGTATGAATAAAGAACTTATGGGGCAATGCCATTAAAATGAGGGAGAAGTTACCTTGTCATTCAACAAAAATCCCAGCTGCTTCTCCATTATATACTTGAGGCTCCTAAGTTGTACTATGACACTAGCCATGACCTTCAAAGAGTCAGACAAAAATAAGAGCCTTTGATATTCGTACAGTGATATGTCAAAGCAACTTTATAAATAAACAGATTTGAGGTTCTGGTTCAGAACATACTTCTGGAGTCAGACTGAATGAATTTGAAACTCAGCCCTGTCATTCGCTTGCCTAATGACTGTGGGTAAATTACTAATCTCTGGGGTTTAATTCCTCTTATGTGTAATGAAATAATAATTAAAGGCAAGAAGTAAAGAATATTTATTGGCTATTTTGTGTATAGACTGATACTTTTTGTATCTCCCCAATGGGTACAAAATTTATTCTTTAAACTTAAAATTAAAAATTTCATCCTTGTATAGATAGAGGTAAATCTTTAGTCAAGTTTTACCTGAAACGTGATGGGCCTTTTTTTTATGTCTACTTAGTGGTTTTTTGTTTTTGGCTTTTTTTTTGTCCAGGAAAATTATAATCTCCACTAGCTCTTTTCTTCTTGTTGTTTCTTTGAGTCATATCTTATGTCTTTTTAAAAAGTGAGTATCTGTTAATCTTAAATATATATTTTTAATTGGAAAGTCCTCACAATATTAGTTTTGTTGTTGTTGTTTTTTAATTGAGTATAATCAGTTACAATCTGTCAATTTCTGGTATACAGCACAATGTCCTAGTGATGCATATACATACATATATTCATTTTCATATTCTTTTTCATTAAAGAGTATTGTAAGATATAGAATATAGTTCCCTGCACTATACAGAAGAACTTTGTTTTTTTAATCTATTTTTATATATAGTGACTAACATTTGCAAATCTCAAACTCCCAGATTTATCCCTTTCCACTCCCTTTCCCCTGGTAACCATAAGATTGTTTACTATGTCTGCAAGTCAGTTTCTGTTTTGTAGATGAGTTCATTAGCTTCCTCTTTTTTCTTTTTATTAGATTCCACATGTGAGTGATATTATATGGTACTTTTCTTTCTCTTTCTGGCTTACTTCATTTAGAATAATTTTCTCTAGGTCCATCCATGTTGCTGCAAATGGCATTATTTTATTATTTTGATCATAGAGTAGTTCTTTCTAAAATTAACTTCTATGTCTTGTAGATTATTTAAAGCATATTTTTCTTTGCATCCTCAGTATTATGCTTGTTTTCTTGTGTTATGGAATACCTTTATAGTTGCTTTATGGCAATTATTTTACTGTTTATTTTTTACTGTTTATTCATTCTTAAATGAGAAGATGACTAAATACTCCATATTTTTGTAAATGGGAAACACATGAAATTTAGATTGCTCTTGTTTTTATTTTCTGGGTTCCTGATTGCTACTAGGGACTTCATTGCTTTTAAATCAGAAGTGTTATTGCTACGTATAGCTTTATGAGGATATGCTGAGAATATGTCAAACAATACTTTGTGAGGAAATCTGAATAAATTGTTTTAGCCAGTAAGTTCTATCCATGGCTCTTCTAGACCCAACATTTCTCAGACTGTATCTCTTCAGAAATGGAACTTTTTTAAAATCACTTTTGCTATAATATTCATTGAATAGACTGAAATATAGCTTAAGAATTTGCTTAAGTAAAAAGATATTGCCAAATTTGAGAGTGAAATGTTCCCAAGTACTTGGAAAGAAGTTAGAAGGATGTTTTCTTTCTCAAATTTTATCCTTTCTGTGAGGTACTCTTCACAAGAAGAAATGCATAAATTGTCAAAAATTGCATACTGATTTCCCCCCAGTGAGTGCACATATTGACAAGCAGATAGATAGATAAAATTCTTATTTTTAGGGCTGTTGGAACTTTGCATTTCTAATATTGTTTTCATAAACCTTCAAAGAAAGATTTTATGAAATAAACTTTACATCACTAGCTTTTAGTCAAGTCAAACTAAAATGGTTATAAATAACATTGAATTTTATCTTCAAATGTCAACTTTCTCTTATATTCTAAACTCCTTCAAAGCAGTTTTCTCTCTAATTTGTTGCTTTGACTTTAGTGCTGTTCACATGGTGAACTCAGTCATTTTTGTTCACAAAAACAGGCATTCATTGTGTTTTATCACAGTCAGAATTTAACTTGTAGGCGATTAAAATATGCAAACCCAATGACATTAAGATTTCATCTCTGGAGACTTCTGAGACTCTCAGCCAGTGTAAATGATCACTATCTGATTCTAACTATTATGTAGAACAATAGTAAAAAAAATTCCAATAGGTATATTGGTTGACTCTAAAATATGAAAAAATTTAAATAGACATATAAAATGAATTACATTATTTAAAAAAGCAAAGTGCTGTAATCCTTTAATCATTACTATTTCAACATATACCATCACAATGCTTTGCTATTTCTTTTGGGTACCAATTTATTACTTCATTTTTGTAATATTGCAACCCATTTCCAGAAACTGAAGAGGAAAGATTAATGAAATAACTGATTTCTCCTTTATGGTAGGAACAACTAATATTCTGGTATCCTAAAAAATCCAACAAAATATGGCTAAATCTATTAGTTCACTGTATGAGCAGACCAAGACAATATGTATAAACTTGTAATGCATATATTGAAAAGTTCAGTGAAAGTAGCTGAGATGAAATTTCATGAAGACAGAATCTAAGCAGAGTTGTAAATCAAGCAACTTTATTGTTCAATGATTAAAGAAATTGCTAATAGGAAGATGATAGAGTTACTAAGAGAAAACATGGAGAAGCAGAATGTACCTGTGTTTCACCACACAGACCAGAAAGATAGTTCCTTAAAGAAAGATCTTAATACTTTACAAAGTTTTCTGTATATTATAGATGGTTACATGAATTTAACATAATTGTATTCCACTAGACACTGACATCATCCAACTGATTTTCCTGGATGTAGTTCAGTACTAATCAACAAACCTCCTAAATATAAATTTACATTGCTTTCAATTATTTTAAAGGGGGAAAGATGCAGAAGAGTGAAAACTGTACTCTTTGCTTTAGAGATGTTTCTTACACTGGAAATTAATGCATACCCACTCAGTGTAACTATAACTTCATTAAGTATGGCTGAGGATATAACAGACTCATAATATGTGTCTAATTTTACTCACAATGTTGATTTTCTTTTTTACACGTGAAAAGCTAAAGACCAGAGACTGGATAGGTGTTCACACAAAAATAATTCCGTAGGATGAGATCCTGTCTCTTTGTATATATCAGACCTGTAGGTATTACTAATAATTCATATCATGTCTTAGTGTAACAATGAAAAGCTCTGTATTTTATTAATGCATTGGGGAGAATTTTAATTGTCATGTGCATAAGTCAGAAAAGTTTCAATTTTAGGTCTGGAAACAAAATGACTTTTCCTCTGTTAGACACTATTTACTAATCTTAAGCATATCTTCTTAGTTTCCTAATCTCTATGCCAATAATATCTATTTTTATCTATATCAAGATAGAGTCAAGATTTTCTAGTTAAGAAAATAAATGTGAAAATTTTTGCAAAGTGCTAAATAAAATTTTAAAAACTAACATTGAGGTGCTAATTAATGGATTTCATTAATCTGGATAAAAAATGTATCTTCCCATTGTTTAAAAGTGTCTTCAATAATCTCCTATCCAACTGCTTTATTAAAGACTCAGATTAATAGAGCATATGAATTTTATTCAGGTCATTTAATTTTTCTGTTTTCTTTTTCAGTAGAGCATGAAAAATAGTTGCCAGATTACTATTAAGGACTGAATGGCTTTCATTGATTATGGGACCAGAAGGAAGAGTTGACATTTGACTACCCATTAATATTGTACCAATAACTAAGAAAACCTCGTAAGACCTTGGGTGAATGGTTCTGGTGATTACAAGGCAACTCTGGTATGCACAAAGAAATACATCCAGTACTCAAAAGTCAATACTCAGGAACAGCTGGCTTGCATTTATAATTAGATTTGAATCATCAAAATGTAAAAGTAGTAAATAAAACTGAACTTTATAAGACCTATAGTAGTTCTACATATAGGTATAGTACATTGATATTTTTTCCCTCTGATCTAATTAGTAACATGAAATTAAAAACATAAGGGAACAAAAAGGAACTTAAAAATTCTCAGCTATTTTTGGAATGTATTTGGTCATTTACATATGTATTTATAGTAAAACAAATCATTTAACTCTAACAAAGGAACAAGGAAATAGAACTAGCTAAGGTGATATATTTTTGGTTAAAGGCAATAAAAAAGAAATCTAAGGTAAAGTCTCCTTTTATGGAGAACAAGATTTACTAGGCCATTTACTAAATTGAAAAAAGAAATCTAACAACTTTTTTATTTCACTGTGAGGATCAGAACTTAAATTATATTGTTGTTAATGTTAATGAAATTGTAAATAATTAACATATATTGATTTTCTTATTAAGAAGGTTAAAAGACAAATGCTTTGTATTATTTAATATTTTCATATTACTGGAACTGTTAGGTAGTTAGATAAGTGGGGGCACCAGGCAGATAGGTGGAGGAGAGGGAGGATGGTCTGGAAGATGGTCTTATGCCCGCCTCCAGCATAAAGGGACCTGACTTCTTCTAAGTGAGTGCCAGCGAAAAAACTGGTTAAAACCCAACAGCCATGACTGCGCAGTAGCAGAAAGGACTTAAACAGACACAATGCTCATTTTATTAGAATTAACGTTTCAGTTTAGTCACCCCCCACATAGTTTTTTTTCTGTGTACATCATGGGTAAGGACATTTGCAAAGAGGCCAAACATGACTAAGCATTCCAGGGACAAGAGCAGTCAGTCAATCAAAAGACCACCTCAAAGCAAGGGTAAAAGAGAAAGGGGCGACAAAAGCCACCACTTTTCCTCCCTTGGACCAGCCTGCCTCCCGTTATTGGGGGTGTACTTTTCCTTTCCTTTTAAATAAATCTTTTAAAATCTTTAGCTACACAACCCACCATCTCCCAACTGTAAACTTGCCTTTCAGGTATGAAAAGAATCAGGGTCTTTACCTTTTAGGGTAACAGAACCATAATAATTATCCACCTCTCTCTCTCTCTCTCTCTCTATATATATATATATATATATATACTTTAGACAACAGTTTCTCAATCAGCCATGTTCATATTTAGGCAAGCTATTTGAATACCACTGAAATTAAAAACAAAAGCAACAGAGATATTTTCCTGACATTTCCATCCATCATATACATTTATCAATTCAGTTAAGATTTTTCAAACATGAAAGTCTTAACTTAATCAAATTCAACTTTACTATTAAAATAATTTTAATCAATGATGCTTTTCAAGACTGAAACTTACACATTTTGATCAAGAAGGGTGGAATTTATCTGAGGAGCATTTTTATTGAGGATCCATGAAAGTGATGAATATCAAGCAGAAAACCTAATAGAATGGTCTAACTTTAACACACACAGACACGCACACACACTTACCCAAAAGTGAGAATTGTCCTTTTAATTCAGGTTCATAAGAATGTAATTTTTAAATATGTTTAGAAATAAATATGAATTTAATAGGAACTATACACTTTGAAGTCTGTCATCAGATTCAGTAATCAGCCCACTCATTTTTCAATTAGTTGAGGTTACAGAGTTTCATTTAATATTTGAATTATTCAGTTTAATTAAAGTAACAAATTCAGACTTAAATGTGCTCAAAGGGGTAGAAAAATTAATTGCAATTTAGAACGTAGCAGTTTTTAAAATGTCCTCTAGCAGCCTGAAACTTAAAAATATTTGAGCTAAAATTTGAAGTTATTCATTCAAAGCTCAAAAATTATGCCAACTTTACAAATATTAAGTAAATGATATTTTATTATACAAAGTTAATACATTACTTGATAATTTTATAATTGATTTGTTTGCAAAATGGAGAGCACAGGGTCAACACGGTAACTAAAATCTAAGCAATTAAATACTAAGGCACTGCAAAATGCTTTTTTAAAAAGGATAATAAAATATTGCTTTTATCTAGAAATGTATTTACACATCAAATAGTACAATATATAAAGGTTTTCAGTACTTAAAATCACAACAAATACACAAACATATGTGCTTTAGGAAACTTATGTTACCAAATTCAGATTCGTCTGCTTGCTGCTTAGAAGCCAATAATCAAGAGGCAAGTGTCAGTAGAATGGAAAGATGCTTTAATCAGAAAAGCCAGCAGTCTAGGAAGAAGGTAGACTCGTCCTGAGACCAACTCTGAAGATTTTGCTCAACCATGATAGTTTTAAAGGGAAAAGGTGGGAAGGGGGAGAATCTTAGTGAATCGTTGAGTCAGGAAGTTCAGTTCTGCGTCATTCTCCATTGCATGCAGGCTGGCTTACTCTCTCTTCCAATGTTATATTGCCTGCATTATCTGCCTGCAGGATTGCTAAGGGGGCTGTTGTGGGTAGACAGTTAGTCATTCTTTAACTACTTAACTCTACTCTTACATCTTTTTTATCTAGGAAAACAATCAACAGGTTAATAGATTCTTTCAAGGTTAGAAGGAAACAGAAATGGGCAAACAGGAAAGGGGCAAAAGAGTCACTTTTATTCATGGAATATTTATTATGTGAGTCATGCTAGAAATTTCACAAGTATTGCCTCCTTTTTATGTTTGAATAACTTGAAGTATGTATTATTATTTCTTTTGTTAATGGTATAGTGATAGCATAAAACATTGTTTGGATAAAGATTTTACATTGCAAAGCATGTTTGTCATTTATTATTTAACATTAACAACGACCTCAGATAGATTTTACAGGTATAGTTATACTAATTTTGGAGACCTGGAGACTAAGGATGAGAAAATGAAAATGACTTCCTCAAGTACTTGCATCAAACTGTCTAGAGCTGAAAGTCCAGCTTTATAATTCACATTCTTTGCCTTGATCAATGACTAGGCCACATTTAGAATAGCATGCACTGTTAATTATTAGTAACAATGAATATTAATCATAAAAATGAAACACTCTCTGCTAAGGGGAAATAAGTTTATTATTAATTTATCTTTATTATCACTTCTTCATTGTGTTCTCATATTCATACAAATATTTACTTCAATGTTTCTTTTAATGACAGATGAATTTTTTTTAGAACGATTATGCTGAGCTTGTACTTTGAGTTTGAAATAATATATTTCCTCTCACATACATATATATTTTTTCAATTATTAATTTCTCAAGAATTGGAAGGCATTGTGCAATCAATGTGTTTAATTAAAATCGCTTTACTGTGTTAGCATTACCATCTTCAAACCTTGTGTTAATAAGGCTAATAAAAACTGTTATCAAATCAATGATATTCCTTATAAACTTAGCTTCTTAAAATCATGAAAATATAGTAAATCTTATGAATAGCGTTTTTGACTGTTAATTTTCTGTTGGCTAGGTTCATGCACTACATAAAATTATTTTAAAGTCTGTCAATTTATGATGATTGCTTCTTCTGGCAATAAAAATACTACATTAATTACATAGTTTTTACTGAGGTAACTGTGACTATTTTTTCTCAATTGACAGCGAAAATAAAACACATATAAATATATGAAAATTAAAACTGTCCTTTTAGTGAATCCATGTGATTATATTCAGAATACCCTTTGCATCTGTAAATGTCAAAAGACTTTGCCTAGACTATAGTGCATAACTCAAGGAAAAAAGTATTTGGGGTGGTTGACAACTTTTTTAAAGTAGAATTTAGAGGAAGTAATCAAGTTGCAAATGAGGAAAAGGGTGTTACCTGAGTTTGCCGAGCATTTTATGAACTATTGAGAGCTATTGTCAATGGCTCTTATCAAGAATCTATGTTATTACTTATATGTGGGCTCTAAAAAATAAAACGAATGTGTATAACAAACAGAAAGAGACTCACAGATACAGAGAACTAGTGGACACTAGTGGGAAAAAGAAGGGGGGAGGGATGAGATAGGGATATGGGATTAAAAGATACAAACTATTATGTATAAAATAAAAAAGCAATAAGGATATATTGTACAGCACAGGGAACTAGAGCCATTATTATTTTGTAATAACTTTAAATACTGAGTCAATATTTTGCATTCCTAAAACTAATATAATATTGTAAATCAACTATACTTTAGTTAAAAAAAAAAAAGAGTGTAAGGGGAGCTGCTAAAATTGGGAAGAAGTTGGTGAGGCTCCTTTTCAACTCAAATCCATTGTTGGGATTATTCTGCCACAGATTATGGTACATCTGGGTATTTACATTCCTGTGATACTATTGCCACATAAGTAGAAATATTAATCTATTCCTAAAAAACCTAAAAATTAACAACGATGTTAATAATATAGTACAAATCAAGCCACAACAATCTAGGACAAAGTTACCTTCAGTGCTATTCCACAATTATTTACAAGTCTTGGGTGCAATAAAGAAATAATGCATTCTTTTGAGAATCCCCTTTGCTTCCTTATGAAAATGTGCAGAAATTAACGAGAATTTTATTCTCCCTGTTTCCCTTGTAAGATGTGTTTTAAGTGCCTCTAAGAATTAAATAAAATCAAAAGCAGATACAGCTAGATGCTTATTAAAATTTTATCTTCATTTATCTAGAATTTAAATGAAATAGGGAAGAAAAGATAAATTCAAATGTGAAAAGGTGACATTGTTAGGCAGTTAGATAAGTGGGGGCACCAGTCTGATAAGGTGGAGGAGATGGAGGATGGTTTAGAAGATGGCATTATCCCACCTTCAGCATAAGGGGCTTTACTTCCTCTAAATGAATATCAGCAAGAAACTGGTTGGAACCGGATGGGTGAGACTGGGGTAGTGACAAGGACATAACCCGACATGACCCAATGCTCATTGTAATATAATTAGCATTGTGGTTTAGGGCCCTCCACCATGAGTTTTTCTGTGTATATCATAGGTAAGAACATGTACAAAAGGGGACGACCATGACTAAGCGCTCCAGGTGCAAGAGCTGTCAATCAATCATGAGACCACCTCTAAACACGGGTACAAGAAAAGGGGCAAACAAAGACCAGGGCTGCCATCCTCTCTTCAATCAGCCTGCCTTCTGCTCTTGGAATTGTACTTTTGCTTTGCTAATAAAATCTTTAAAATCTTTAACTACACAAGGCTTTTATCTCTCACCTGAATTCTCTTTTGGGTGAGACAAGAAGCAAGGGCCTCCCCTTTTGGTGTAACAACATGAGTGGAGCCAAATAAAACCGCTGGAGCAGCCATTCCAGAGGAACTGCCTTGCATGTCCTTCTCCAAACTGGACCAAACCACCTACATTCCAAGAAGTCAGTAAAGAAACGAGAACATCTTACTGAAAGGACTAATAAATGAATTCATACCTAGTGACCACTTCACCCAGCCAATCAGGGAAATACAAAGCTGGCTTTACCTCATCTTTTACAAATGGACACTTCGCCTGATGGATCACCTCATCTTGCAGCAATTAACTCTTCTAAAAAAAACGACTTATCTCAACTTCCTCTCTTTTTCCCACAAAACTCTGAGCCCCTTCTCCTATTATTGAGACACTATTTGGTTTCTACCTAAATCTGTGTATTCCGAATTTCACTTCTGTGATCCCAAATAATGCCTAGCCTTTTGAACTGCACTCTTGTTTTTTAGATTGACATCAGCAAAGTAGAAAGACTTATGCAAATTAAACAATAATGTCTAACTTTTCTTATTGTAAAAACTGTGTTTGGCTGTCAAAATTATTTCATTTTTCTAATGGGAGATAGTTTATGAGTTAAACATAAAGGGCCATCTCTTTAATATTAACAGACTTTTTGCTATTATTTGGAGTTAGAGGTAAAAAATCCAAGTCCCTAAATTTTCTATTTGTAAGTTAAAAAGCCTGATGTTCTACTTTATCCTTATAATTTAAAATGAGATGTGAGTATTGAAATAACCTGGGATAGTGAAGCTAATATGTGCCCCACACATAAATCCGGCTCCCCCTACCATGTGCAAGATCACGATACTTGCTGTGAGAAAGAACAGATGGGAGTATTTATTTTTCCTTTTAATGATAATGTTTCAATGTCTTTTCCACTAATAAGGACATAAAGCATAATTACAAATGAAATCAAATGTGTTTGGATTATTGTTTTCATTCATTTACATTAAACATTTTTTCTTATTACTGTCACTTCCTCCAGGTAAATTTCTAACATCCCTAGATTACAGATCATGGAAGATTAGAGAACATGACATTAATTTTCACTATGAACTCAATTTGTATCATTGCATAAATATGGGAGGAAAAGAAATAACTTTTAAATGAAAACATTCCAAAAGATATTATACACTAATTCACAATATTGGTGAAATACTTCCCAGTTTGAGGGACACACTCCAGAGCAAACATTTCAAAGCTAATTTACAGTTTAGAGCAATAGTGGTCAACTGTAGTATCTTTCACGGATGCGCAAACAGTGACTCAACAGTAAAATACTACAACTACTGAACACACTAGGTAGGAAGATGTTTATAAAACAGATTTTGATCTGAGCAAGCTATAGAATGTGCTGTAAAGAGAAAGAGGCTCAGGTATCAAGCAAATTTATCAGAGATTCCAGCAAACAACTCTTTATTTCTATAGGCTCTGGTTGACTTACATGCTCACCCTAAATTTACAAAGTTGGAAGAACATTATGATCTTCTGTTGTTTAGTTTCCCTTTTTTAACACTATTTATTTCCAGTATTTTCACACTGGGTTTTGACTTTCCAAAAGAGCATTTACTATTTTAATGTTTAGAAAATTATCTTACCAGATCCCCTAAGTTTTACAGAAGGAGCTACTAACTTCTCCAGAATTCAACAAAAAATGGTTTTGATAAAAATAAATCTGGTTCGTGCATTCAGAAAGAAACATTAGTGTTATTTTCATCAGGGGTAGAATAAAGAATATTTGTATTTCAGGGTAAATAAGACCATTTTTTTCTTTTTTATTTTTGGAAGAAACAAGTGGGAAACTGTGAAACTGAATAAGAGATGAAGAAATCCAAAGATATAAAGAGAAGAGGACTGTGAACAAATGTTCTGGAACAGGTTTGCAGGGCATCCCACGTCCAGATTTATCTTTCACATAAAAATAGCTTTTTTTTTTTTTTTTAGAGGAAGGGATGTCTTGCCAGAATCTATAATATTCTGCTCCATTTCGTTGTTCCATTGTTTAAATATATAGAATTGAAGTCCTTGTGTTTTGGTTTCCTCATTTGCACAAGAATGAAAGAATTAATATATGTAAATTATTTTTACCATCAAACAATGTTTTAAAATCAAAAAAATCTATTATATTATTTGATTCAAATAATGAGGTTGATTCATTGATTTCAAACTAATCAATTGTACTATATGTTTCGCAGATTTACCATTTATGACACTTATTCAAGTCAATCAAATCATACTTGTTTCTATGGGCTCAGAATATCTTAGTTTATCATTTAAATTTTATTATTTTTATTGGCAACTGGATTTATTACTTTGTTACAGTAGAAGATCAATATTTTCCTTTAAATATTTTGCTTGTGATATTTTTCTTAGAAAAATTTCACCCAAACTAAATTATGCACATTTACCTTGTATTTGATATTTTAGGGATTCTTTGATAATTATATGTTAAATACATTTGGAATATACTTTGATATTATTAAGTTTAGGAAATTAACCAATTTTATTTTGCATTTTAATAAATCAATTTTTCGTAAATCATTTATTGCAAAATACATCCTTTCACTTATTGATTTGAAGCATCACCTTTTATTGTTATAGTTTCCACTAGTGGTAATCTTAATATGCCATTAATTTTGTTTCCTAATTAAAAAAAAAAAATCTTCGTGCTGTTAGATTTCTCCCTTATAGGACATGTAAAGTTATTCTTTAATTGAACTATTGAATTTAAATAGCAAAAACATAATTTATAATATAACCGTAAAATAAATGAAACTATTATTTGAACTACTCTCTATATATTTTTGAACTGAACGTTTGCTCTTTTAAGATGGATAAGATGTCGTATAAAATTAGGGTATACTCTGGTGTGAAATGTTAAAAGAAAATCTCTACAGTAACAGACTGAACGCTTATATATATATATATTTTTTTTTTTAACCAGTATTCCCAAGGTTCAATTCTACTTTGGTTGATCAATTTCATAAGGTATTAGTTTACACATGACCCATTTCACCCTCTGTGCAAATGTATTAATGTAAAATCTGCTCTATAGGTAAGATTTTAAGGGAGAAGAGCACTCTATAGCCTCCATTTTTGATGTGTCTCTATCGGCTCTCCCAATTTTTTTTTCTGCCACCAGTAATGAAGTTGACCATTGAGGCAAAAATGACTCTTCTTGACTGGGTTCCTTTCTGTTTCATGGGCTAACTTAGCTTCCAACTCCTTTCCCTCTAAATTAAAGGTTTTTGTGAAGGTTTTGCAAGGGTATTTTCTGCTGCCTTCACTGGGATGCCTCCTTCAACCAAATTTCATCTAATTTTTTTTCTTTTTTTTTCCTGGTGAGAGTTCTTCAAAGTTTATGTCATGAGTTTGGCTTCCACCCATCATTTCAGGGCTGATGCATGTGTGATATTTCCCCCTTATGCATGTTAGTTTTTATCCATTTTGCCAAATGTTTGAAAGAGAAGCTTGTATTCATGCTTAATACTTTGGGAACAAGTTTTAGTAGTTACATATAAACATGATGTTGAATGGAAATGCCAAACATGCATTCAATAGTCATAAACAACCACTTAATGAATAAAATTAAAGTCTGAAGGGCTGGGTTGTCTTCTTTTTCATGTCTTATATAGTTTAATAGTTTTTTTCATTATTTAAATATAGATTTACATCTGATTTTTTTTAGTTGCAGATATGCAGCTCTCCAGAATATTATATATTAAAAGGATTTGGGATAAAAAATGGGGGCTGAATAATCATTTTATTTAAAAACTACTTTTAAATAAAATTAAAAGTAATATATAGTGACTGGATATCATGGATCAAGATTATTTTCTGGATATGCTATCTATTCCATACTTAATTATAAAATATTAGACTATTATTTTACAGAAGTTCCTTTTGTATTATTCTAATGTTAAAGATCCAGTTTTGTTTGTCATTTAAACTGTTATTTCCATTCAACACTATACACAGAAAGCAACTATCAAGTGCTCTTACTCTAGTAATTAGATAATTACTATTTAACACTGATTTGTCTTCTTTTCATTAAACACCTACTCATTTTCTTAATGTAAATAGCATCAAGGAAATTAAGATGCAAGCTTCTTAAAGAATTAATGTAGTAGAGCAATGAACTAAAACTAAATAAAACAGCATAGCTAATTTGTCTTGTTGAATTCTCAGTGAATGACTTCTTTCCTAAATCATAAAATTTAGAATAAACTTGTGGTTTTCAAATTTAACCTTTCTTTTCTTTTTTGTTTGTTTTCCTTACATATTAGTGAAGAAACAGTTAAATAATAAGTCAAATTCTTTTGGGAAATTTTATTTATATATATAGTTCTTAATTTTCTATAGCTTAGCATGGCCCATTGGATGAAAAAGGGCTTAACTACTAATCCCTCATTTTTAATTTGGTGAGTTTTTTTCTTTTAAACAGATTTGTTTATCCAGTACTAGTACTTTTTAGGGAAGGCATCAAAATAATTTGGAGCAGAACATTTCTCCTGTTTGTGTTTAATGGATAAATACTTTGTAAGTACTTTAATTTGAAAGAATTGCTTACATAATGACAATGCAAGCTTTTGTAAAATCTAAGAGCTTATTACAACCTAACAATTCCTACATGTAACACAGCCATCTAATTTACAATTCTTACGTTATGTATAGCGAAAGATAATGCATAGAGGCAGCTCATGTTTAGTTTTGAACATGATATTGCAATATTTTATTAACTATTTTGAATTTTTCATATAAATGTATGTATATACAGACCATATGCACATACATACACACATACATACATATTCACAGTGTTTTATTGTATTTTTTTTCCAATCTATATTCTAGTTGCTGCTACTGCCCTTGCAAGAAGATTTGTACTTTACAAAGCCTCTGACCTTTTAGTCCAATCACACTGGGCAGACTTCCATATTCATTAGGATAGCAAGAAGATAGATTTGAACATGCTTCTAAAGAGACCATTATATTTATCAGCCAATTTCCATCTTCATCAACAGTTTCAGCTTGCTTAAGAATATTACCAGAATGAATAATATAGGGAATCTTTTGTAACCAAACACTAGCGATGCTAAACGGTTGCAATATTTCCTTCAATATAAAGAGGACTGTGATCAAACATAATTTATAAATAGCTGTTTGTATTACAAGTAACTACACTGTGAACAACTCATTTCTCATATGCACATGCTTACTAGAAAAACATCTGTGGCATTTAGTTAAACAAAAAAGATTTGGCTAAGGTAAGAGGATATCTCATATAGGACTAATGTGAAACTAAAATGTAAACAGCAACAACAATAAAAATTGAGGCTTAGGTATTTATTTTTGAATAAATATTGATTGGTACCCATAAAGAATATTTGTTGTTTACTGAAATATATATTTACAGATACAATTTATAAAACAATTTGTAATGTTTCTGAAATATAATACATATTCTATTTCCTTCTCCCATAGTACATATTCTAAAATACTAACTTTTACTAAATACAATTATTGAGTGAAAATTATGTTTGCATGCATAGGTGCTTTTGGGGAAAGGAAAACTATTTATAACTGCTTTAAGAATCTTCTGTGCTTTACAAGAATCAATGTGCCTGTGACATTTTAAATAATAAGCATCATATTTAAAAAATATAGCTAATAATTTATTTTTCTTTCAAAGAACATGTGCTCTTCTAGTTAGAATAAATGTAATAATGGTTTGGAAAAAATTTTTCTGTGTTCTATAAATAAAAATATTCAAACTTTATATTTGTGTATGCACACAAATATCTTTATCAGTCTGTCAAAGAATATATTCAGGAGGAGAAGAAAAGAGAAAAGGAAATTTTTCAATTAGTGACAGCAAAAATATTTCCTCATTCATTAATATAGCTTGACTACTTCAAAGTCTTTGTCTTAGGTTTTATAAACATTTCTCTTATACTAGCATTTCTCCCTGTTTGCTCATCAATTGAGAACTATTTTCCAGTATGGATAAGAAGTTGTATCAGAAAGCTCATCTTCTCCCAGATTCAACACAGGGCAATAATAATACCCATGTCAACTTTGAATTTTACTATTGAGTTTACCTGTCATAAATTTGGAAATGGATTTCTGGTGTCAAAGAGAATAAACTGTTAGGAAAAGAAAACTGAAAGGCAAGGTTTTCAGGACATTTCAGCACTGTGGGAAAAGATAGGATAATCTGTACTTAGACACCATGTTGCTGTGTCAGTGCACAGTACTTGAGCTTCCGGTGTTAGGAATTTTTCTCATCCCCTTTAGTTGTTATGCCCATTATTAAAAATTGATACTTGTTTTTCTTCTGGCAAAAGAGAATAGCAAAGCCTAGCTACTGGATATGCTCAGTAAGGTTGATAGAGTGTTGAGCACTAAGAAAAGGCTCATATATCAGTGATTCTGTTAACAAAACCACAAGTCCAGAATTCAGCATTTCTGCTCCTCATTGTGGTGGCAACAATAATGGGAAAGATGTGTTGTTATTCGGTGTGTGGTGGGGTAGAGTAGAATTTAAAGTAATGTTTAAACACCATTCCTGATTTTGAGGCAAGTTGAAGCAAGAGAAATTGCAAGAATTGTTAGACAAGGCCTAAGCAAATATTTATTCAATAAAAGACTTTTTGATAAAAAATAATTGTTTAAATATTTATTGAGAAAGAAGAGAACTGTCACAGAGTCATTACAAGAATAAACCACAGAAAGCAGCATGTGAATTTAAATCCAAGATCTTTCACTTACCAAGAGCTTTGTTCTTATGTAATTTAATCAGCACCTTGAGTCTCTTTTCTAATGTGTTCTAAACGAAAAAAAAATTAAAAAGACCTAAAATCCTAGGGTAGCCGTAAGAATTAAATAAAATAGCACACATGAAATAGAGAATAACTGAGTGATTTTTATCTAATAAGTATTTGTGAAGTAATTTTTATATGAAAGATATAAATTTCAGGATTTAGGAGAAAATATTTAAAATATTGGTATATGTCCACACTGTCAGTGAATACACAGGTAGAATTTTATTTCATTAGTGTTTTCGTTATTGTATCTGACTGTGTTTGAAGGATCTTTATCAAACAGAATTACTCATAACATATAAGAATAAAAATATTTCGCCTAAAAATAAGAAGCTTAGGGAAAATTAAATTTAAAGCATCCTCACCCTGCAATCTCTCTTGTTTTCCTTCTGGCCCTGGAGGAATCAGCTACTGCTGTGGGAGCTGTTTATAGTGAAGAATGTGTGACCAGGAATGTGGGCCAAGCCCAGGCACTGAGGACATCCTTGGGAATGGAAATCTGTAAAGTAATATGTGACTATTAATTTCTAGATAAATCTACTATAGCTGAATTCCAAAGGTCAGAAAGCATATATCATTACTTTTTGCAACCACTTCTTTCACCTTCAGCTGCCTGATAGCCATGAAGTTGGAAACCAGGTCCTGGAATATGGAGTCTGGGGCCACAAACAACTAAATCTTGAGATCTTTCATTCCCTCCTCCACAGTCACAGAAAGGCGGTCTCTAACGCCACTCTCACTTTTCATAATTCACATGAGTGCTTCTTATTTTCAGAACCAAATTTAACTTAGATTACTGTTAGAATCATAGGGGGCTATCAGATGTGTTTAATATACTTGTCCTGCTGAAGGGAAGGAATATAAAAGGTAGTGTGAAGGGATGCTGAATAACCATAAATAATATTCATCTCTGTTTCAACATGGAGCATAAAAACCAAAACCATGAAACACAGGGAACATAATTGAAACTTGAAGACTAGTTAAATGTAATTAACATTTTATTCCATTGTGTCTTAATTATCCAAACTAATTAACTCCAAACCTGAATATCTTTCTCATTCATATAGAAGGGAAAATGAAAACATATAGAAAAATTTTAAATAACATACCTATTAAACTTCATTATATACTCTATATTAGAAGAATGTTAATTTATCTCAATTACAACATTTTGTATCAGGTATAATTAAGAAAAACCACAGGAAATGTTTTACAAATACATTTAAAATGAAAAAAGAAGAATATGTAAGTATATTTTCAATTGTATAGGGAGCACACAAGTAAAATTGTAATGTAAATGTATTAGCAAAATTTAAAAATAAGAATAAAACTGGAAAAAATAAAAACAAATAAAATCTAATGTAAGCTTTCTAATGACCATGAAGAGGACAATTATTAGGCAGAGATACAATCTCATATTCTGAAAGAAATTTTTTTCTATGTTTCTTGGATAAATGTTACTTTTTCAATAAAATGTTATTTTTTTGGTTGAAAAAAATTGTTGGTTTATTTCTGTTCTATTGTTATATCTAACATTAAATAATTATATAGTTTCATAAATGTTTCCGTATTTGTCACAGCAATGTATTGCTTAACTTTACATGTACCCATTTTGCTTTAGGAAAAGACTTTCAAAAATACTTTTTAAAATATATAATGAGGTACAGAATGAACCTTTCTTTTAAACAAATATGTTGAAATAATTTCTAGGTACAAGATGGAGTTGCTTTTCCCTGGATGCCACATCAACAAACAGAAACTGAGAAAACATTCCTGTCCCTCTGAATGCTCTGCTTAACCAGAAATGCAGTATATTCGGTGAGCCAGTCCTAAAACTCCAAGGCAGTTCAGGGTCCTGTATTTTTTTCCTCTTTTTTCACCCCAAAGAAGCTTCTTGACTTCTGCCTCATTTTGAAATTTTCTCAAAGGAGACTGCCCCCATCATGAAGTGTTAAATAGTGTTTATTTGTATCACCTAAATTGTTTTTTTAAATCATTTTTTAACAAATGCCAATTTAAAAATATAAATTAATTTAAAGCAAATTTGTAATGATAAAAAGCTTGTGAAATTGTCATTTAACTTAGCTCTCATTTTCAATAGAAAATCTGTGACTAAAATTGTAATTTTGATTCTGATCATGTGACATCAGAAGTAGTATAATTCTTTATCTAACATCACATGTGTATATTTTGCCCCATAGCCTTTTTTAAAAGCACATTTTAAATTATGTATTTTAGTGTTTAATATTCTTAAATGACACCAAAGATCTGAAAGTTTATTTATAGTACATATTATTGAAATGCTAGGTTAACTATATACACATTTTAAGTAACAAGATTTTAAAATCTACAAGAGTAAACCCTAGCTTATTGAGCTTTAGTGATTATCTACTTTGGAAAAATACGCAGGATACAGGATGAAACCCAAATAAATGTTCCAATAGATATTTACTAATCATCTATTATATCCCAAATGTTATGCTGAGAACTTGTCAGTACCTAATAAATAGAAATTATAAATTTTCTCATAAACATCCTAAAATCTAGCTATAAAAATAAAATCTTGATACATAAAACAAATATATAAGTACAAAACTTTTAATTTTCAGTAGAAATATTAATAACAAAGAAATAAAAGAAAGGAATTTACCTGATAGTAGTTAGCGGGCATTAATAAAGTAGGGATACCCTCAGACCTCAAAGACCATGCATTTGTGTTTAATGAAATGTGCAAACAAAGGAAACCAATAGAGACAATTCTTGGAATTAACTGATCATTATTATACATTTATGCAGATTTTTGATTTCTGAAATGACACAAAGAAACTCAGTTTACTATCTTGTACTGCTGTTGTTGGATTGGATTTCCTTTTATTCATTCATATTGTGCAATGTACAAATGCTCAAGGTTCCTAGAGATTCAATAAAATATGGGAAAACAAGTTTAAGGGTTTCACCTGACACTTAACTGGAGGAAGTTTGTTGTAGAATCTTCCATCCTCATCATCTCAAGCCTAAAACTTCATTCTGTGGACAAGAGATCACAAACCACAAGAGTGAGCACTGACCACCTCATTTGAATGTAATTGCTGAAAGTTGCAACTCCTGGCTAACTAGCTGAGCAAGTCTTTCTCCATTTTTTTCCAATAGAATGGAAGTAATAAATCCTACATTTCAAGAAAATTATTTTCTTTTCCACTTGTGACATCTCTTCTGTCCAACATTTGCAAGTCTCCAAAAGACAAAATACTTTTTTAAGTAAAAGAAATATGCCTTCTACTCTGTAGTTTTAGATTAGCAATATGAAGAATTTCATCTAAAAATTACTGCATGAATAAAGCTCCTCCCACACTTGAAGATAATTTTACAAACACTTAAACAACATGCGTCTGCACACCAAGTGTTAAAATTGTCACATATTTGATTAAACTGAATTTAAAATGCTCAAGATTCTGTTAGGTCTAATTTTAAAAAACTGTTTTTATCTGCAAATTCTTTTTTCCTCAATAATTCAGCAAAAAATTTTATGCAATTTATATTTTGCATGTTGGAGGCTTGCTTTCTCCTTTGCCTTTCTTATTTTAAATCATTTTTTAAAGTGACTATTGCCATGGAGACAGTGATATTTGGCAATATCAGCCAAAACATTTTTTAAGTTAGAAATGTGTCCAGTACTATCTGTAAAGTCATTAAATATAAACAGTTTTACTAGCAACTTCCTACTCCCTAGATTTTCCTCTGATGATGAAATATAAGATGTGATTTCATTGAAATATGGTGGTTCCAATATTCTCTTACTTGATAAACATGACATGCTATAAATTTGTGGAGAGTGGAAAAGTTCTGCACTTTATCTCATTATTTTTTCCTTGTAGCTCCTTTACTGAGATAAAAACCTTCACTTTTCATATGCACATCTTATATCTTCTATCAGTCAAAATCAAGTTAAAACAATAAATCTTCTGTTTTATCTTTGTATGTTTAATAAAATTTCAGAAGCAGTTTACAAATATACAAGCTTGGGTTAAATCTTTTTAAGCAATTAATTATTAAATATGTATATACACACATATATACCTCTTTAGATCTTAATTGAAAAGTTACTTTAAAATAACATCTTATGAAATGAATTATTTAAGTATATAAGGTAAAATAAACAAAAGTTAATCAACTATGCATTAGAGATATCACATAATTATAATTAGGTGTGATTTTCCTATAAAAATGCTTTAGAGTTTATAAAACAATAACTATTTTTGAAAATCAAATATTTTTCTTCAGAATAATATATCTTTTATACTTCTTTTCCTAAAAATTAAAATGAATTTATTTTATAGAATTTCATGATTTATGATCCATAGTCACAAGAATATCTTCTTAAGAAGGAAAAATATTTCATAGGGGAGGAAAAGTAGTGGTGGTGGAATATCTCAAATAATCTACCACTTTATTACAGGCTTGAAAGGAGATTTTTTAAAAGCTTCATTTTAACTTCTGAACTTGAGGGTATAGCAATAGAAACCCCCAACACTGAAAAAACAAAGACCACAAGGACGGGGGGAATAAAAGAAAAGAATATCCAAGAACTGTAGTATAACTACAAAACATATAACACACACATAATGGAAATACCAGAAAGAAAAGAAACCAAAAAATTTGAAATAACAATGACTTAAAAATTTCCCAAATTAATGTCAGCCATGAAATCACAGATCCAGAAAACTCAGAAGGCACCAAGCAGTATAAATGCAAAAAAAAAAAAAAAAAAAAAAAAAAAAAAAAAATTTTACCTAGGTGTACTATTTTCAAACTATAGGAAAAAAAATCTAAAAGGACCCAGGGAAAAGGGAGGAACACCTACAGAAAAACAAGGATAAGAATTACATGACTTGCCCTCAGAAAGTAGGCAAGCAAGAATATGACAAAATGGGATTTTTATCCCAGGTAAGCAAGATTGGTTCAACATTCAAAAATTAATTAATGGAACCCACCAAATCAACAGGGTAAAGATGAATAATCACATAATCATATAACAGAATCTAAAAAAGCATTTGACAAAATCCAACAACCGTTTGTAATAAAGACTCAGTAAGCAAGGAATAGTGTGAAAACTTCTCAACTTGTTAAGAATATTTACAAAAACTAATAGTTAATATCATTCTTTATGGTAAGACACTCTAAAATTTCCCACTAAGATTAGGACACAGCAAGAATGTCCCCTTTCACCACTCCTATTCAACTTCATCCTAACACAACAATAGGAAAACAAACAACTTGATTAAAAATGAGCCTAAGAACTTGATGCCTCAGCTAGTAAGATATACAGACGGCAAATAAGCCTATAAAAAGATATTCCACATCATGCATCATTAAGTTAAATAGATTAAAACAACAGTGAGATACCACTACACACCTATTAGAATGATCAAAATCCAGAACAGTGACAACAACAAATGTTGGAGAGGACATGGAACAATGGAAACTCTTTTTCACTACTGGTGGGAGTGTAAAATGGTACAGACACTTTGGAAGTCAGGTTGGTTGGTGGTTTCTTACAAAACCAAATATACTCTTTCCATAAGATCCAGCAATCATGCTTCTTGGTATTTACCCAGGAGGGCTGAGAACATGTCCACACAAAAATCTGCACATGGATGTTTATAACAAATTTTTTCCTATATCAAAACTTGGAAGCAACCATGATGTTCTTCAGTATGTGAATGGATAAAGAAATTGTAGTACACCCAGATAATGGAATATTATTCAGGAAATGAGTTCAAGCTATAAAAAGGCATAGAGGACTCATAATGCATGTTACTAAATGAAAGAAGCCAATCTGAAAAGGCTACATACTGTGTGATTCCAACTATACAGTACTCTGTAAAAGGCAAAATTATAGAGACACTAAAAATATCAGTGGTTGCCAAGAGGTAGAAAAGGAAAGGATGAATTGACAGAGTACAAAGGATTTTTAAGGCAGTGAATACTCTGTATGATACAATAATAAAGGATACATGCCATTATAAATTTGCCCAAACCCACAGAATGTACAACACTAAGAGCAAAACCTAATTTAATCTATGGACTTTGGGTGACAATAATGTGTCAATATAGGTTCATTAATTGTAAAAAATATCACTCTGGTAGGGATATCAATAGTTAAGGAAGAATATGCACATGTGGGCACAAGGTATACGGAAAATCTCTGTACCTTCCACGCTTAAAACTATTCTTAAACAAAAAAAATTTTTCTGAAATAATTCTGTTCACACATCAGTTCTGGGGAAGTTGAACCCACTCTTCTAGCTGTGATTCTAGGAGCCATGGCTCCATACCTTTGCATGAGTACAGTGGGGATAGTTCATGGACCACAAAGTGAGAAACTATCTTAGGAAAAAATATTTTGAAATGGAGATTTATATGCAGGAAGTTAATGGGAGGAGTGTTCTCTGGGGGAAAAAAATGTTTTAGGGGTTAATGGAATCAGGATTAGGCAGGGAAAAGGTTTAACTTGCTATAATAGCAACTGAGGGTTCAGAAAATCCTCTTGGAATCACCGCAGAGTTCCTCCAACTGGAGTGAGGGAGAGCTGTGTCTTTGAATTTCCACATCACCACACTGGATGCACGCTGCCCCTGGAGAAGAGTGTAAGGTTTGGTCAGGCAGCTATTTCCCTCCATGTGCAATTCAACACTCTATTGGTCTTTGATGTTTCTGCTTACCTTTGTGAATAACACACTAATTCCAGTTTGTTCCTGACTATCTTCTAAAGGATGTTTCTATGGTGAACACCCTTGGAAGATAAAGATGGTATCTCCTTCTGGAGCAAAGGAATGCTTACTGTTCAGTAGAATAAAGATAATACCTCTATCTAGAGCCAAGGGCATGCTTATCAGAAAAGATTCAAATTCACTTAGTTAAGGGTCCCTCTTATGTGATGCAACTCAACACATGTATACATATATTTCACTCTGTATGCCATGCTTTGGGAAATGGTGCTGATATATTGATTACTACAATTGTGCTGAGTAATATAGTGGCCTTTGCATCTGAATCAGGAGTCTTGTGTCTTCTACTAGTATCCATGAAATCTTGGGCTAACTTGGTGGAGTAAAATCTCAGACCCATTGTAGTTCTTGATGGTCATTATCAGCAAGCGCACTTTCAGCAGCTGGGAAAATGGGTTCCTTGATCCTGAAAGGAGAACCTGGGCAGTGCATCTTGACATTGATCTTAAGAACCATTAGGAATCTGTAAAGAAATGTTCAGGGAAGAATCAATATTTGGGATTCAGCCTGATGTTATGAAAAAGCACCAAAACATAGAGACAGAGATAGGGAGAAATAATCTAAAAAACATTGGTACACAACAATGGACAGCAAATCATTTTTTAAAAAGATGTAAGAATTAGAATCTCAAGTGGTGAAATATGGTACTAGAATGTTGTGATTCAGCTATTGTGGGAAATGGCCTTGTGTAGGAAACTCTGGACTTAATTTAGAGTAGGGAAAATACTGTGGGGCCAGTGTTCTCTGAGAATCAAGTCACCTTTCAGAATACTTTGAATTTATAATATATAATTAATTCCACCACATAAATAAGAAGTAGTTTTTTGGTAGAAAACTGCAATCATTTTTCAGGTGTACATAAACTTAAACACAATGTTATAACAAACACAAAGAAAGAAAAAACTAAAAATATTCTATGAGGCAGCTTATTTTTTTCCTATACATGTTACAGATCTCAATTACTTAATTTCAGCAGAGATATACTACTTATTAATTGATAAAGCAGCAGTGTTATTTTGAAAAGAATTTGTTAACTACTGAATTAATGTAAAAATCATTTTTCAGGTTTAAAAACTCATACTTTCTATTTTTTCTTCAAATGTCAATTAAGAGCTTTCTAGTTTTCAGCACTCTACTTGATATAAGACATCAAAGGGAAAATATGGCATGAAGCTCACTCAAAGCTATGGCTTAAATGAGAAAACAATCCATTGTTATTCCATGTGAAAAATGCACTGAGAAGATCTATAGGAACATCGTGGAAACAGACACTAGTTGTGCTGAGGCAGCTGCTATCCAGACACTTATCCAGACACATGACTTACACATAATCAAAATCTCAAAAATTATAATACATTAAATCATTTTTAAAAGTTATGGATCTAAATGTCAGAAAAGGGGTTAGCTTTGGAACAACACATTGTCAATTTTATGGACTATTTTTTTACTTCACTGTCTGTTCATAATAAATATTTGGGTTGGTTGGTTTTTTTCAATGAATCTTAAAGAGGTTGAGATACTAATTCATGTTTATCCATATGAGGAGAAAACCTGTCTGCATTGATATTTGCCAATACCAAAAACTACATCCTATTTTTATTGGCTCTAAATTTAAGCTAAACTGTGGGGAAAGAATAAATAGATCTCTGAGAAAAAGGCATTTGAACCTGAGGAAAGCCATTCATTATCTCATAGTGAAAATTCATTCATAATTACCAAATCAGAATTGTGAGGGAAGTATTATTAGTTTTAAATCCTTCTGATGCTTACTTAAATTTTCAGTGTCAACTCGACTGAGCCATTGGATGATCATTTTTATAGATATTATTCTGGGTATGTTGGTGAGGGTGTTTCCAGGTGAGACTCACATTTGAATAGGTAGACAGTCAAGCAGCTGGCCCTCCTAAATGTCAATGAGTCTCCTTCAACCAAGTGAGGACCTGGATCCAGGAACAAAAAGGATGAGTAAGAGGAAACTCCTTCCGCCCAAGTGCTTGAACTAGGACATCCTGCCCTCGGTCTAGAGCTTACACCATCAGCTCTCCTCAACTTGGACAGAAATTATACCACAGGCTTTCCTGGTTCTCTAGGTCTTTTTGAGTAGAGATCTTGAGACTTCTCAGGTTCCAGAATCATGTGACCCAGTTTCTTATATGTGTGTGTATACATACAGACACACACACACACACACATATATATCCTCCATCTACACTCCCCACCTTATTCAGAATATTTCAATGTGTAAAATGTATATTCATTCTAAAAAGTCTGCAGTTCTCAGAAAATAACAGACAGATAAAAAAATTTGACACAGATGTTGAAGTCAAAGAGATGGTGTGCTGATAAATATTTAATAGCCAGCTGTCCAAAGAAGGCAGAGGGACTGATTGGAAATTTTTGCCAATTTCCATGGAGTAAAATCTGCCACAAAGGTTGTTTCATATAGTAGTGTAACATCACAGAAGGCAAATTTCTGAGAAAATGTTAGCCAGCTCCGGCACACTATTAGTGAAACATACATACAAAGCAAACATTATGCTTGCAACTGTAAAAAAGAGTGGATGTTTCAAAGGATGATGTTTGTTGCTTTTAATAGACAGCTGTAGAATTGATTATAACAGATTTCTAATTTGGGATGAGTTGCATCAACTAACCTTCAATTTACCTGAGTGACTTTTTTTCAGTGAATGTATTCTTCCAATTTGAAATACATTTTTTAATGTTATTAATTTATTAACCCATAAAAACAATGGTTTCTTGCAACATTGCACATTAAAAACATTCTGTATTTTCATTATTCACCCTCTTTACTGAGTCTCCCATTTTTAACTAAATATTTTCTGGATAAATATAATATTTATGCCTCAAAAAAAGGCAGAAAAAATACAAAGTTCCATTTCCATGACTATGTCTTGCTCTTTTTATGCTAAAACAGGAAGCTTTAAGTGAGAAATTATAAGACCAAAATATTTTGCTTAATCTCATGGAAGTGGCGCTAAGATATGTGAGAACTTGATTCTTAAAATTATGTCACATGAAATTTTACACCAGTTACTTAGTAATAGAATGTATTTACTTCACTTGTAGCCAACATATAATACTAGTATAATAGTGTTAATATAATCACAGAGGAAAAAAAGTGTTTAATCCTTATTTTTGAATTCAGTGCATAACAGCACCATTTTAACCTACCTTTCAACATCGTTCCAGACTTCTTTGTTATCATTCTCCTGCAAAGAGAGGGCTGACCTATTTTCAAGGCTGCACTACAGATTGTATATGCAAATGTCATCTTTGCTGTATTATGTTCAGGATCTGCAAGTGCTAATGCATAGATCCTCTCTCACAGAGCTGAAGAGGTTGCACTATGCATTATACTGTAATATAATTATTTTTCATCTCTATCAGAACACATGTGTAGCCTCGATGAAGTTGAGAAAACCCAGGAACCACCAAAGAAATCAATTATAGACTCTTCTTGCAGAGGAAAACTTTTACATTGTTTGTTGGCTGATGCCCAGTTCCTGTGAAGAATACACCTTTTCACCTCAGATAAAGGAGAACGCTCTAAGAGTGGCACACTTGACACTTGGTGATTTTCTTTTAAAAACATATAGAGGCCTTTATTTTAATTACAGATCTCGTATTTTCTAGGGACACCGAAGAAATTGACAAGGGCTCAGAGACGAAGACTCTGTTTGAAAAGTAGAATTGATAATAAATAACTCCGAATTACAAAGCAACCCTAATTTTAAATTCCACTGCTATGTGTTCTGGAGATAAGCGGTGTTTCAATTAAATTTAGTCTTGAGATGTTTTGTTAGAGGTGTTTTGTGTCTTACTCTAGAACATTCTGCACAGGTAATATCAGTAACTCCATAAATCTCTTTTCACTTACATTGAAAGTTTGAATTTAAGCCATGTTCTCTGAGGTAAAGGGTCAGGGGTTTTATCCACTAAGCCACCAAACCCCTCAGTTCAAGTACTTTTGAGTCCTGGTATTTCTTTGTGACAGAAGACACTCATGAGGAATTATGCGCTGTGCCCGAGGGTGAAGGAAGCAAAAGAAAGACAGCCTTATTAGGAGTACATGTGCTGCCGCCCGACAGATTTTGACCTTCACAATGACACAAAGGCAAAGATGAATGCAAAAAACCTCCACTGCCGTTAAACATTGTAACGAGACAATCTTTAGAACCTCCGAAGAAAAGAAAAGAAAAAAAGAAAAGAGGGAAAATGTTTATCAACACAAGGAGGATGAAAGCAAATGTAATACTGGTCTGAGAGAAATAGAGAAAAACTCAGAGATATAAAAAACTTTAAAAATTGAGAGTTAAAGAAGATAGTAAGGATACGAAATATGAAATGATTGGGAATCCCTGCATGATATTGTCTGATGTTGTTTGCCTCCCATGAATGGTTATGTGGTCAATTAAACCGCTTTTCTTATTTTGAAAACAGGAATCATTAGTATTCTCCAAATAAAAATTTATGGACAGGATACTTTTCAGATTACTTTTTAAGAGTTTTTTCTGATTGGAAAATAAATATACCAAGATTCAACCAACAAAAAAGATACAAGCCAATACAGAGAGTGCTACTCATTTAATTATGTTTTGATCTTAAATTCAGTGTGTATGTCTGTGTGTGTGTATGGCAGGGGGGAGGTATTATTTAAAAAAAAAAAAAAACTAGTAAAAACCCACTTGGTACCCTAAGTTCCATGTTGAGCAAACAGCATTTGCGTGGTAGAATTACAACCAGAATAACTCTTTTGTTTAGTTTTAAGTGAAAGATACAGTCACCCCTCTGTCTTTTCACTTTTACTAAGGAAATACACTAGACCTCTATCCTCATTAGCAGAAAGTTGTCTCGTCTTCCCTGTCCTCTCACAGTTTTGCCCAAAGCATCGTGGCTTGTGTCTCCTGTGTAGTCTATTCTAAAGTGGTTTAATTCTCCTTTCAAAGACCAGGGAGGAGACAGCATAGAAAGCAAATGCAACTATTGCTTCTCAAGCAGATTCCTTGTGAGCAGCTTCCAGTTACAACTGCTAATGGTAGTATCTCAAAGGCCTATTATCATCTCTTAATAGAGAAAAAAAAAAATGAGTAAATCAAACCACCATGTAAGTTAAATTATTCTAGAAAAATCTAACATTTAACATGATTTACTTTATTCAAATTAATATGTAGTTTTTAAAAATCCTCGTCTGTTCTTATTATGAAGTTTCTAAAGAACATAAATGATTCTTAATTTTCATTTTTAAAATTACAACACCAATTATATTTAAATTTAGGATACATGTAAATTGTACTCTATCATAATTTGTTAATGAAATTTTAAATTATTGAAATCATACTCATTAAGAAGAGAAATTAACTTTGTATAATTGCTCAAAGGCCAAGTTTCCCAATCATAATTATTGGCTTAATATATATATCAGTTTTCTTGCCATAAATACAGAAGCTATACATCTGTAAATTTAAAAGGTGCATGTTAATACCAGGACATAATTTCAATACAGATGATCCAAAACTTCCATGTAAATTTGCACAAATATATTTATTTTCTGTTCACTCTTGAGGTGACATAAGAAATGGACAGATACTTCTTCATACTTATTATATAATGGCTCATAGGTAGTTTTTAAAAAGAGATATAGAAGTAGCTGCTGACTAGAGTAATCCAGATTGACTATCAACTGATGAGCACTATATGTGGATATATTCTCTCATTCTTTGATTATTACTCTTTCACTATTCTGTATCAAAGTAAATGCATTGTATTTCATGAGTTAACCAATAGGGTGGCGGATCCATATCTCTCTCTCTTCATGACATTTGCATCTTTATGTAGGCAGTATTTCCCCCAATCTTCATCTGAATTATCCTAGATAAATGTAGCCCTGCCTAAACTAAATAACTAAATCAAATTTTTGGGAAGTGGGTCTCAAATCGTAGCCTGAAACCAGAACTGCCTGAAAGGCCTAGGAAAGCAGATTTCTGAGCTCCATCTCCAGAGACAGTGACTCAGTCGACTTGGGGTAGAGCTCAAGAATTTGAATTACTCAGAAATCCCCAATGGTGCTAATATTGCTATTAACAGAACCTCATTTTGAGAAACACTAGGGAATCTGTGTTTTTAACAGTTTCTGGGTGATTTTCATGATTAGCCAAGATCAGGAAGCATTGTTATAGGATTGAGCTCTACCTAGACTCTTTCATGCCTGCTACCATCTCAGCCTGTCCCGCCCTATTCCCACATCTGTTCCTGCCACATTCTCGTTTATATCTAACAATGGTATTTCTTTGAAGCGTAATTTAGCACAACCCAGAAATTGGAATCTGAAGAAGTGAATTACTTCTTTCTTCACGTGGTATGAAACACTTTCACAGTATTTATGAGACTACAACTTCGATTTAACATACCATCTCTTCCCTGATGATGGTTACAAATGTAAATGCCTGAAGGACTAGGAAGACAAAATAAATGGGATGGATAGGTTGGAAGGATAGTTTGGTGAACTGGTTGGCCCATGTCCTGTTGAAAAGAAAACACAGTCCTCTCCAGTTAACTATTACTATAAAAGAATATGTGCCTAATATTTACAAGTGATGATTTTTGTTTGTTTGTTTGAAGAGAAGAATAAAATGTAGATGTGTGTGGAGGTATAAATGAAGGCATTAAGGTTTGTTCAGTGAATGAAAATAACATAATTAGAAATCTGATCTAATAATCTATGTTTTTCATAAACTTTACTTTAGACTAGTTTTAGATCCTTTAAATTGCAAAGATAGCAGAGTTCCCATATGCTCTTCATTATTTTTATTTTTAACATCTTATATTTTCATAATCTATTTGTTACAACTCTGGAGCCAAATTTAGTCTATTACTCTTATCTAAACTCTGCAACTAATTCAGAATTCACTAGCTTTTTCCTAATGTTCTTATTTTGTTCCAGAATCCCATCCAGGACAGATTATATTTAATTGTTATGGCTCCTTAGACTTCTTTTGGCTGTGACATTTCTCAGAATTTTCCTGATTTTTATAACTCAAGAGTTTTAAGGAGCACTGGTGAAGTATACAATGTGATTTAATTGAGGTTCATCTGTTGTTTTCCACTGGGGTGTAAACTAGGGTTCTATGATTGGGAGGAAGACAACAGAGGTAAAGTACTATGCTCATCACTTTAGCTGGAAGTACATACTAACAACGGGGCTCTTCATTGAGGATGTTAAAGATTACTTGCCTGCAGCAGTGTTTGCCAGTGTTTTCCACTGTCAGGTTACCCCTGCTCTCTTTGTATAATCTACACTTTAAAAAGAAGTCACAAAGCAGAACCAACACTCAAGAGAGGAAAGAGCCAGTCCACCTCACTGAGGGTGGGGTATCTTCATACATCACCTGACATTCATCTATAAGAGATTTACCTAGTCTCCCTCATAACAATAAAATTTTAATAATAATATCTTTAAATAAATAATAACCAAAAAAGCATTTTTAACATAATATGACATATAAGAAAGTATACTATTTTTCATTTTATTCTATTGGAATAATCTTGATAATCAAAAGACAACTTTCTAAATTCTCATACTCTGTAACATCTTTTACAAATGTGGCTTTTAAAATTGGGTGCATATTGATGAAATAGCACAATCAGGAATGATCTAGACATTGCAGAGGAAGAAGCACAAGCCTGAATGAGTTAGTAAAGCAAATCTTCTCTGGGATAAAGCAGGATAATGTAAGGCTTTGAAAGGCATGTAATATGCAAGGGCCAAGGATAAACAATGCACATTGCATTTGATTGACTCAGGCCTACTTAATATATTGAAGACTCCAACAGCTAGCCGTATTTTTAGATTTTCTTTTCTATGGTAAACAAATAGACAAAGAACAATAATAAAGAGAATAATACAATTTTAGGCCAGGAAAGAACCTCAGCCATCATTAATTTAATAACCTCATTTCGTATAAGGAAATGTTTAATCTGGAAATGTTGAAAGACTTGCATTGTGGTATACAGCTATTCAAGGAGTAAATAGCATTATCCTCCATTTTTCTTACTCCTAAGTCAGTGCTTTATTATTACACTCTATTTTTCTGTGAAGAGTCAGAGGAGAAAATTAACCTGTACCTGGAGAGAATACTGAATTGCATTTTTCTTTGTTTGTTCCTGTGCTGGTTTGTGTTTTGTCGACTAAATAAAGGCTGGGTATTGTTTCTGTGAAACCCCTTCCCAGGGCTTTGGATTATAGATGGGTAAAAGTAAAACTTACATGAGATTTGGACGGTTAAAAAAAAATGCTTCCCAAGAGCTGGAAGTTTCCATAGAGCTTGCTCAGAAATTCCTCTTCCCCATTATTCTTCAGTTGCCAGATACGCTTGACTTCTTGGATTTTCCTGCAGCTCTGACTTGTGCACCAGTACACTTTTTCTTTGACTCACCGACTTCCCCATTCCCAGAGCCTTTTTCCCTCAAACTCTCTCTCAACCACTGTTCATTTGGATGAGGTCTAATTCATATAAAAAATCTCTGATTCCCATACTGCTTAATAAATTTTTTCTCTTTTTTTCTTCCAGTTTTATTGAGATAAAATTGACATACACATACAATGCTATAAATTTAAGGTATACAACTTAATGACTTGACATTCTATTGTGAAATGATCACCACAGTGTTTGTCAACATCTATCACCTCAGATAGTTACAATCTTTTTTCCCTTGTGACGAGAACTGTTAAACTCTATCCTTTCAGCAGCTTTAAATACATCATACAGCATTGTTAACAATAGTCATCATGGTGTAATTACATACCCAGTGCTGATTTAGAACTAGAAGTTTGTACCTTTTGGCCACCTTCTCTCAATAACTATTTTCCTGGTTGACATCTGAGTGATTTTTTTTTTCATTTTTTTTATGTTTCACTTCTCCAGATTACTAAATGAAGGAAAAAGGGAAGCCTTCCTTTTAGAAATAAGGAAAAGATTTACTGTAAATAGGATGATTAAAAAACAAAGAATAATAGGAATTATTATCTAATTTGTACTTGCATACATATGAATTTCGTGTAAACAAACATTCAGTCTATAGTGTAACTTAAGGAAATAAAAAAGAAATAATAAGCCAAATAAATGTATACATATATAAACAAATAAGTAACAAAAAAAGAGTATCATTGATTTGAATGTTTCAGACCATCTATTCCTAAATGTTGACCTTAAATGCATGTCAATCAAGATCCTTAAGAATTAATTGAGGATTCTTATCAAACTGCACATCCCAGATATATTGAAATCAAAATGTGCAAAGAATAGATCCAGCAGTGTCTATTATGATAAAATTCCCTGAATGATTCTTAAGAAAAGCGATGTATAAACAGCTAGTTTAAAACACAAAATTCAATTCATTGATAGTTTGATTTTATTTACATTATAGGAAGGATTTAAGGCCAAACTTAACTCTAATTTGAAAGTACTGTACGTGATCAGCCAGACCCTACTGTGGACATTGAAATTTACAACCAAAGCAGATACGGTAAATGTGCCATCCTTGTTAAAAGCTTTAAAGGTATATAAGATTCATATCTGCAATATGCTCCTTTAACTGGATACTATTTGTCCTTTAAGTTTTTAAAGTTTACTTAAAAGTAAATCTTAAAAAGTTTGAAATCTATTGTGAACATTTATAGCAAAAGCTAAACCAAATATTCTATAAATGTCAAATGTATCTAAAGTTTTATTATACATAAGAAGAAAAAGATCAAGTGTATAATAAAGGTTAAATAATGGGAGGTATTTTCTTGAACAATATAAGAAACTAGGAAAATTAAATTCCTTCAGTATTTAGGTATTCTTTTTAATAGGAAAAAAAAAAGAAGAAATGTGACTGTTTGGGGCAAGGAATTAACTCCTTGAATTAATAAATGTTGGCAAAACGCAACTACACCTGTATTTAAATAAGTTTTTAAAAGCACAACTAGTTGGAGCAGAATTATTTGTCTTAGAAAAAAAGAATTCTACAGAGTGAATTAATGGCTTAAAAATGCAGGAAATGTTATTACAGACGCAGAATTGAACAGTTGTTCTGTCTTAAGTTATGACACAACCAGTTGATCCATTAAAAGAAAAATTTGAATACTCACTGCTAGCATCCCACTAAGCTAGCTGGTTTTAGGGGTGATACAAAGGAAGTAACAACATGACATCTAACTTTAAAAATGGAGGAGTTAAAGGTAGGTTAAACCAGTGGAAATAGACTAGGCATAGATAGTTTGAGTGAGGGCTGAGAAAATGATTTTAATAAGTAGGCTAAAGTGAATAATATTGGAAGTAATTTTTAAAAAGCAGAACTTTATTAAAGCAAATAACTCTTCAACCAAAGTAATCTTTTTATTTTTTCTGAAGGATTATAATCCTCTTTTATACTATCAGTGTTAATATTTGAGAGCAGATAATGCAAATAAATGTGATGAAGATACTTCAGGATTATCAGAATGGGGACCAGGTGTGGAAGTTAATATTCTGCTGTTAAGACTGCAGCCTGGTCCAGTGGTTTAGAATTTTTAAATTCATCACTTTGTTCACTATTTACACATGTCCATTGGCAGCCTGCCAGTCATAATGTATGCATAAAGACAAAAGCCATATAATTAGCTGTGGATGACCTGTTTTGGCTGGTAACCTCTCAGCAATACATCAGAAATGTTATTTTGAAGCAAATATTTTGATCAAATTTTTGTTAGGATAGATATGACTGTCACTAATAAACTTATGTCCATATCAAAATATGTCCTTGTATCCTTTCCAAAATTATTTGCTTGTTGTTATAATGACATTGGCTGACTTGGAGGATGTAAATTACTTTCTACATAATGTTTGCTAACACAGTACTACAGGAAAAGGTATTTGCTATAGGCATTAAGATGGAGAAAAACGGTGCTGACTTTTCAGTAACTTAACAGCTGACCATATTTTCCCATTTTATTTTACGTGCATTTTGAATAGCATATGCACTGTATTTCATAGTCGATTTTAGCACAGGATCCAGATGTTCCTGACACATCTGTTTTCATACCTTTATATAAATGAACTTCACAATGATACTAGCAACTCCGGATACTGCATTAGTCACAATAAAAAGTACATATTTTTGTCTTGTCTACATGGGGATCATCTATGGATAAAGTAGATGTCGAGTAGCTAGTCATTCTTTATGTGTCCTTGCAAGGCAGTTATTTACATACTACTGATTTGCTATGCCTGGCCATCTGGTTATGGATGAAATGCTTCAGTTTCTTTTTTTTTTTTTTTTTTGCCTTTGTTTAAAAGGACTTTGTAAGTGTTATCAATACCAAAGTTCTCTGCTCATTCATGCTAATAATCTACAAAAATATTGTATATTTTTTACAGATTGTCAATGCTGTATTTCTAAATTTACATGCATTTGCTTTTTAGCTGGCTTTGTAAAATGGTGGAAATAAATATAATGTTTCAAGGGCTTTTTTTTTTCCCCCAGAATTTTCATAGGTGTTGTATGACACACATTATTTCTTAATAACGATGTGAAACAGCAGATCTCTTCCACCTGGTCAATCCCCAGTAAAGATGCAGCCTGGTGGCTGAAGCTCAGGCAGAGCAGTCAGAGTGTTTCGTGGCAAAAATGGCTGTTGAATTTGTTGACTGTGTGCACTTGGGCAAGATATAAGCATCTCTAAATCCCATTTTCTTTATCTGTAAAATGACAATGGTTGCAGTATTAATTCATATGGATGTTGTGTGGATTAAAATAAACTATTTAGAGAACTTAGCACTGCACCAAGGATATAACACATACTTTTTAAAAGCCTAGTCATTTGGTTAAATATAATTAAATGGATGGGAATTTAAGTACTTTATATGAATTTAAAGAAGTTGACTTTATTGCTGCTTACTGTAACCAAATGTTTTTCTAATTTTAATAATGAAGATAAACTGTTAAATAATATATATTCTTACTTTACTCGAGGTACAAAGTATCACACAAAGTTTGTGCATGTTCTAAATTTTTTAAATGTTATTAAAAACTCTCTTAATGAAAAACCTAAAACACTCATTCATATGCAGTTTTTCCTAAGCCTTTTTTTTAAAAAACTGCTTCACTGGGATATAACTGACACCCCAAAAATGTGCATATTTAATGTATACAATTTGGTGAAACCATCACTTCAGTCAGGATAAGAGACATATCCATCATCTCCAAAATTTCATTGTGTCTTTGTGATCCTCTGTGTGTGTGTGTGTGTGTGTGTGTGTGTGTGAGAGAGAGAGAGAAAACAACACTTAACATGAGCTCTAACCTTTTAATACATTTATAAGCACATAATATAGTATTGTTGACTAGAGTCACTATATTATACAGCAGATTTCTAGAACTAATTCATCTTGCAGAACTAGTGAATAATATATTCAATAGCATTTTGAATTCTAAAGCAAAATTCCAGTGTATAGATAGTCTAATTGAAAGGAAATCTGAGAATAATAGACCATTATCTATACAATGTGTTTTCACCATTGTTTACATAAGAAAAAAAATGTATGTGGTATCTACATTCACAAAAATACAGTACAAAAATTTTAATAAAATAATATGTAAGAAAAATTTCAAATTATGTTTTAAATATAATTAGTAGGAATCAGATATTTTGAAAATTTTGCCAACTGCTAACAAAGGGGTGTATCTCTTAGGTCTTACTATGTTAAGAGTCTTGTTACAAAATATGTATCTGTTACTATATGTTACAGTAATTTTACAATTTTGAAGATAATATTTTTATAATCTTAATATAATCCTTTATTATTGACACATAGATGTTTTACAAGCTTTTAGCCATATTTTAGGAAACATTCAACATTTGAGGTTAATGTATTTTCAAAGGAACATCTGACTTTCAAGAAAAAAACCTATTGAGTTTAAATGAGAGAATAATTTATACATACTATAAAATTGTAAGATGTTGTGTTAAATGAAACTCTAAAACATATTTTCCCACAGCTATTAGAACAATGTATTCGATAGAGAATCCTTAGGGATAAAGAGGAAATTCAACCTATTTCTACTTTTATTAATGGAGAGGAAGGAGTTCCATACCAGATGTGGTTGACACTAAAAACAAAACACCTCACATAATTTTACAGACATCTAAGAACAGTGTTATACATCCTATTGGTCCAATCTACTTCTTTGTGATATGTTCATTTTATTTATTTAGGCTACATCTTTATTAGTCTCCACTTCTACTACAATTAGTTGTGTTACTCCTATTAACCTTTTTTAGTGGAATACTTAACTAAATCAATACCAATATTTCTTGTGTGTCCACGTGTGCTTTTTAGAGTCTTTATGTCTCTAAATTTTCTGGTAAGTACAGATTTAGCTACATCCCACAATTTTTGATATGTTGCATAGTCAGTCTTTTACCTGAAATGTGTTTTGCAACCCAGAAATAGCAAAACACTGCTATTTTCTGCTAAATTCTCAAATATAGAAATTTTCCTCAACACTGTATTTGTCATTAATTAAATGTAATGGTATCCTAGTCAGAAAATGTGATCTGTATTATATGTACTCTTTAATAATTTACTTTTTGATCTTTTCAAAGTATATTTTAGTGATTATTTTTAGTGATTATTTTAAATATTTCATATGTTTATATCTAGGGAAAATTCATGTGCCCAATTTTATTTTTTTTTATGACACCTTAAGCATTCATTCAGCAATGAATGAATCAACTCCTCCCTGTATTTGGAAATTTTAAGTTCATTTCAAAGGGAAATTTTTATGCCCTCTGTTATTTTGTGTTTAGGGTTTGTTTCAAATCTCCCTTTGCTTCTCTCACTCCAGCCTCTCTGTAATTTTGAGACTCCCTGCGCCCCAGGCTTCCATCTCCTCCACGTCCTCTGTGCATGATGTCTTCTAGTTGGAGTCCCCGTCCTCTGCAGGAATACTGAGATGTAGCGTTGGGACACTATAGCAGAGGGCATTGTGGCTCAGCTTCTTGAAAGGAGCCTCACTTTCTGCTTCCTCTTGTTTGGGCCAGTAGTTTCCTACAAGCTGTAGCCCTCCCTCCTTTCATAAGCAGGAAAGTCTTACCCCTTAATCAGGCTCTAAGATTCAAGCCTGGCTTCAGTAATCCATCTTTCATGAAACACATTTCATTCCCAATATTAAAAAAGAGCTGAAGTCCCAGGCCCCAGTGCCTGCTTCAACACCTTGAGCTCCCTTCTGGCTTCAATACCACTGTCCCCATGATATTTCTGTTTGTTTTCCTCTATTTGTTTTTGGTTTTGTTTTTGTTTCTGGTGGTGTTAGTTTTCTCTGGTTTACATTGGTGTTTGAGGTTTTTTTAACCTAACAAAGTATTTTTATTTATGTGGATTTACAGCAAACAGCATATGGCAGGATTTGAAATAACCATCCCTTTTGTGCTGGACTCTTTTTTGGTATCTTTTTTATAATATTATTCTTCAGCCAAATTTTGAAGTAATGTGTACTGAAATCATGATCATGTCATGTTGGAGAGCTTCTGCTATAAATAAAAAGTTTTGGGTTTTGCTAAGTTTATATGAATTGTTTGAAATTTAAATAATGACATGGCCAAATTTAAATTCTAAGATCTGACTTTACTTCACAGACTTCCTAGAGAGTAGTTATTTTAATAATTCTCACCTGACTCCTTAGAAAGAGTCTTAAACATATATATAAACCACATTTTTGTTGTCATGATTTTCATATTTTAAACGCTGTCTCCATTATTTTCTTTTTATCAACCAAATCTAATTTTAGAGATTTATGGCAGGTACCTAGAAGAAGTTTTAGTGAAAATAAGGGGGAATTCACTTGAACCTAAAGAATAAAAGGCATCTAACAACTTTCCATGTCTCCAGTTTTTCAAATGTTATAATACCACACTGCCTTTTACATAATTTTCTTCCTGAATATAATGGCAGGTATCGTAATTCTTTGTTTAAATACCATAGTGGAAAAGCCAATATTATAAGGTTTATAATGACTTGAGGTCTATTCCAAGATCCTCAGATAAGTAACAGTGTGTCATGTGAAGTTGGCTCATTGATTAAAAGGCATAAGAAATAAGTAAATTTAGACACAAAGTTTTAGAGGCAAATATAGACGGTTGAACCTGTTTTTGTTATAGCACTACATGAAGTCATTGATTGATCAGTGTCTCTTCACTGCATGGAAAGTAATACATTTACTTTGGAAATTCTGCTTTGCTTACCTGAGAAACTACCTCCAACTTATAATATTAACTTATATCTTGTTATGTTAAAACAGAGAGCATTTCATGAGTTCCATTACATATTTGAAAGTAAAAAAAAAAAAAATTGAAATTGAAATGAGAGGTATTGATAACACAATTCTAACCCTATTTTTCTTTGGCTCCATAATTCAACATTTCCTTTAACGAATAACACTAAATTCCTGTTCCACAAAGCTGAGTTAATATTCATTTTCAATTATTATAAAACCTGACCAGTATATTTTTAAAAGTTATGATTAGAGGAATGTGTATGATACTAGATAAATAGAGTTTATTATGCAAATTTAACATCAGAAACTGTGCCTTTTGTTTCACTTGTATGTGAGTGTGTGACAAATTTCAAAGTATGCTAGGCTGGAGCAAAGGACTCTTAAATCCTTGTTTTTACCCTTAACTGACAAAGAGGACTAACTGGCTACTCTGCATTTTCTCATCTATGAAATGAACTATCGCATCAGATATTGTCTCTTTCTTCTCCATCTGTGCTATGTATCCCTAAACCAACCTAGAGCTTCTGGGGGAACAAAAAAGAAAAAAAAATTCAATACAATCACATGTTGGTGAAACCAAAGTTTCTTTAAGAAAGCTCAGTATAGAGAAGTAGGAAACACTAAGACGAGGAAGAGACTGAGACTGTGAAATACTTCTTTTGATTAACAATAAGATCCTAGGTGGCACAGTGGTTTTAGAAACCAGAATAAAATATTGCAGAATGCAGTTCTGACTGAAGTCACATTGCAATCACAGTTGTAGGTAAAATTCCTATATAACCCCCTGCATTTCAAAGGAATAATGTAAATTATTGTTAGTTACCAAGGTCTGTCTGTTCCCATGAGAATTACAACCTAATTTAAATGAGTCCAATGAACCCTCCTAGAGAGGCAAGAATCCTATTTCATCAAGGTGGATTCAGCCTGTGGCATGCTGTGTTTGGTTGTGGCCCAAGTCACAGCCCGCTGGGAGTGGCAGCCCCCGACATCAGTGTCTGTCAGGGAGCAGACATTTCTCTTTGTATTATCAATGAGCTCCAGGCTCCTGAGCCGGGCAGACCAGGCAGACCGCCTTGAAATGCTGACAGTTAGCTGCTGCACAGAGACCAGCAAGAGGCTCTCACTCTGTATTTAAAGGGCCCAAGAGCTGCAGGAAGACAGTGTTCCTGCCTCTCCTAAGTGGCATGTGTGAAGAGATATCTGATTTAGCATCTCTGACAGCCCACAGGAAACTTGATCCAGACAGAAACAGAATGTGAAATAACAGGAGCTCTCATCCTTGAATTTAAGAAAGAGGAGAGGGGACTAAGAATTCTGTGTTTCTGATAAATCAGATATCATGTCAGGTGCCTTTAACACATATTTTCATTTAATTTCCCAAAACATCACATATATTGTGGAGTTTAAATCATGGACCTTCAGTCATCTAGTAAATAAGTAGTTAGTTATGGGGTAAATAAAAATATGGTAATCTGAAATGAAGCAGCAATTAAAACAGTGATGAAAAATGTGGATTCTGGGATCCTATGATGTGGTTTCAAAATTTGTTTTGACTTCTTCCTAGCCATGAGAACTTGGACAAGTTTTACAAATTTTTTGTGCCTTAATTTCTTCAACTGCAAAGACATGGGTTGTGTCCACATGACAAAATTTTAAGATTCAAATAAGATATCTCTATTAACTGCTTAGAAAAATCTGCAGTGTTTCTCAATGCCTCAGTAAATGTTTGATATTATTTTCCATTGATCACCCAAATCTTTGCTCATTCTAAAATGCCATTCAGCTTCCTGTATTTGAGTGTGATAGTCATAATATCCATTGAAATATGCTCCTCATCGTTTCTATACTCTGTGTGTAATACAATCACATCATCCTCATTCATATAATTTATCTGGATTACGGTGATAATCTTGTATAATTGTTGAAACTCAATTTATTTTATTCAGATTGCTTGAAAGATACTCTTTGATGAGCAAAATATTATTGGAAATAGAAAACTTAATTTGTACCTTGTAGCCTCAGGAATTATGATTTATTTTAATTTTATTAAACTTGGTCTCCCTTGCGCATGTACATAGCTTCCCACTCATCCAGGGATGATATGTGAAACAGTATATAGCCTCTATGTCCCTCTGATTTCAAAGATTCCCCCTAATATTCTGGCTAGATTTTTCACTGACTCAACTGGGATGCTAATCCCAGAGTAACCAAGTCATGGGATTCTCCCATTATTCCCTACAGGGTTTGCTACATTTAATAATGATACAGTCAGGCTTGGTACCAGCCTTCTGCTCCAAATCAAGTCTGCTCCTGGACAGTGAAGTTGTTGCTGTTGTTGTTGTTGTTGTTGTTGTTGTTGTTGTTGCTGTTGCTGTTGTGTTGTTTTTCTTTTCCAGCCCAGATATAATTTACAAAAGCAAGTTTGACAGGGCAGAAGTTGGAATGGAGGGAGGGAACACAAGAATGGCTCCAGGAAAGAAGGCTACAGAGTCCCACTGTTTTCACACAGTATTTAATAGTTTTTCTTGAATAAACATTTACCAATTTGTAGTTTGCCCTTGTTCAATTTCCAGAGATGGGAAATGATGGGATTTGAGAGGGCATAGTTTCCAGCTTTTGACTTCTATTCCTGTATTTAGGGGAAACAATTTGCCAACTCTTTGCTCTATTATAGCAAGAAATGAAAAGTCTATTTCTGCTGTTACTTTAAATTTTATCATTAAAAAAAATTGAATGCTATTGACTTAAAATTATATCAAGTGAAGTTGAATTTGCTTTTTAATTCTAATATTTATTCTAATATTTCTTCTGGGTTTTTCTGGATTGTATAAGTGCACAATCATTTGACAATAAATAATGATAAATGTATTACCTTCTTTCCAGTCTTATGGATTTTTTTTTTTTTTACCTTTGGCTCCTTTAAGATCTCAAGTGTAATTTTGAATTGAAATAATGATAGCAGGTATCTTTGTCTCATTCCTATTCCTAGGAGGAAGGCTAAAATAGATTTTATCAGATAAAGAATGCCCCTTTCTCCTCATAGTTTGCATATACACTATGCTTGTCTTTGAATGTATGTTGAATTTTATAAAATGCTTTTGCAGCATCTATTGAGAAAGACATAGTTTTTCATTTATTCTATGGATATGTTGATTATTTCATGATTTTATTGAAAATAATATTGCCTTTCTCAAGTAATTCCAACTTATTTAAGAAGTACTGAACATCTTGTAATATTTGGGATTCGAATCTTTAAGTTATTACTGTTCTTTAAATTTCAGATTTTGTGTCGATGAAAGAGATGGTCCTGCAATCATCCTTCCCTGTTGTTCTCTTACTAGGGCCCTGGTATCAAGATTATACTGGCCTCATAAGACAGTTGAGAAATGTTAATATATGGAAGAATTACTTTTAAAAAGTATACTTTCTTTCCTAAATGAAAGAATAAATTCAACCAGCAAAACCATCTGGGCTTGAAGGGAAGTTTCTCTGTGGGAAACTTTTCAACTGAAGTTTTTTCTCTATATTCGGTATAGATTATACTGAATTTCCATTTATTCTTGTGTAAGCTTTAATAAATTGTGTTTTTTGATGAATGTGTATTATTTTCATCTAAGTGTATTCGGTGGACTTGTATACAATATTCCCATTATCTATTTAACATTTAACACATAGTAGGTACTTCAAAAATGTTGACTTTTACTCAGAAAAGTATCGACATATTTTAATCTGAAGGTTTTGAAAATACTTTGTTCCAGATGTCAACAATAAGTCTTAAGAAATAAAAAAGAAGGTGAAAAACATGTTAAAAAGTGTTTGCTACTCTAAGATTGATTGTATTTGTAGCTAGGACTTTAGTTAAAAATTTTTTTATAAAATTATAAATGTGTTTGTAAGATAATTGAGGCATTCTTGCTACTGGCATCTTACATCAGGCTTATATGGAAGAAATATTTCTAAAGCACTTGTTATCATTTATATTTATAATGAAATCTAGCTTTAATAAAATAACATTTTATTATACAGTCTTATTTTTATCTACTTTCAATTTCCCACCTCGATACTGTACTGGTATTCTATCAGGACATTTTGATTAATTAAAATCTATTTTTCTGTTACTTAGAATTGACATTTATTTATAGTTTAAAAAGAATTTAAAATATATTTTACATTTGCATTACTGATGTCATTATGATGTTTCTAAATCATAGTGTAGTTATAGGGATTTGTAAAGCAATTAGAGGTTCTGAGTTATTTTTCATGAATTATCTTTTTCATCTGACATGAGTCTCCTGAGATTAGGTTTTTTTAATATTCAGATTGTTTTATAATAGTAAACGGAGTCTCAGACAGAGTCTTACAAAATGGAGGAAATATTAACCAGAATATATTCTTAAAACCTTTGAGACTATCCAAACTCATTACCTCAATGTAATGTGTACTTCATAATTAATAGAGGCCAAAAGAGCTGTTTGAGATGGTGATATACCCTGCAGAATACATTCATTCACTTCCTACATGGTTTTCTCCTGTACATCAGCTTTGAAACACAAGCAATTAAATTTTTTACCTCACCTCAGCAAAATCACAAACTACTATGAAAAGTTGAAGCTTTCTAGGTTACCCACAGATAGCTGAAACCATAATTGTGCCAGCTTAAAATGATAATTCTGCATTCCAAATTCTATCTTCTTCTCAATATAATAAGCAAAGAGAAATCCAATTTTATTTATCAGTTATTTGGAATCTCAAAATACCATTGCAGACTATCCACTATCAAAATTCATATTATTAAGAATTTCATTATATTTCATATAAAAATTATAAGCACATAAAAATGTTCACTGTTTTCTTACACTATAATTTTCCCTAAGATTTACCCATATGAAGGAATTCAAATGTATTTTAAAAAATTTTATATGTGGACAGTATGTATCCTATTATTTTTTCTGACTGTTTCTCTGGAAAGAAGCATTACACATTCTCTTAACTGGAATATAAATCTTTTTCTCTCTCTTTATGAGGGCCATAAACAAATTTATATGGATAAGATAAAAGAAAAACAAATGCATATGTCTCTTTAACAACATCACATCAAATTTGCTGCGATGGACTCATGGCTCCTATCAAATAGGTAAGTTTTCTTACAATGATGTGATGTACATGCCATGCACTGAAGCATAATTGCCTTTATAAATTGACAGATATTTCCAACCCCAAACTGCAGTCAGAAACCTTCATTTCTGCCTGAAACATCTCAACACTCCCAATCCTGATTTCAGTTTTCTTAATGTCAAGATTTATAAGAAGGTTAGCATTTAGTGGTTAATTAGAGACAATTATAAAAGTCTGCTATTGTTTATATTCCTATTTACTTTAGACTAGTTTTGCAATGTTATACTAAACTCATTTTAATGATATTTTCACAAAAATATTACATAACTGCTTCTGACCTATAAAAAATGATTTACAAATATCTCTACCCATAAATCCATAATCATCGTTGCTACCTCCTTTCCTTCTATTTTTTCCTCATGACCATATTGTACCTTCTATCACAATCACGGAAGCCATATAGAAGCAAACTCAACAAACAGAAAAGAAAAATCTAAAAATAAAAATAATAAATACTTTTAAAGAATCAATGGTGAGAAGTGAAAGAAAAATATATAAATGAATATGAGAAACAATATTCACAATATTTCTCAAAGAGTGGACATTAGCTCTACTTTTATCAAAATTTCCTGTCTTGATTGTTAAAATGCAGATTTTCAGGCTCTTAGTCAGATCTATTAAATTAGACTCTCTAAGAGTGCAGGACAAGAACACAGGAAAATTTCAGCTAAAACCCCACTGATTTTGACACAGAAAATGTAATAACTCATTTGTTAGACCTGGACTGGAGCCCCGTGAACCTGCATTATAAAAAAATATTCACTCATTATAATGAAGGGATTCTTTCAGTAAACACTTTGCTAATACTCTCCACTGGACTCAGGAAGATTGAAAGAACCAGAATCTTAATTTTGGAAATGTCATTTTGGAATTAATTTTGGAAAATGGCTTTCACAGTGTGATAAGGCTGCCATTGATGGAATGTTATGTGTGATGTAAGGTGAGGTTACTTTGTCACTGAAAAGATGGAATTCAAACTTGGAAGGTTTGCATTAACAGAAGATAGATTCGTAAAGAGTTTTAATCTTCTGCCTATCTTTGGCCTGAGGAGAAAATTAAAAATTTTTACAATATTCTGATAAAACATGACCTCCTTTCCCAGGATACCAGACTGTTTTATTTTGTACAAAGATGGAAAATTACTGTATTTCATAAATAAAAAGGAAACTGCTACTGGTTAAGTAAGCATAAGCTACTAGGAGTTCTAGATCATAGGAACTGGGTTTTTAAAACCCATGGAGAAACTGGGGTTGAGAACATAGTTTCCCTAATTTTTGTCCTTGTTTCCAATTTAAGACCAACTAGAGAAAGCCAAGTATGCAGCCCTAACCAATTACATAGGATGCTCTGCTTCTGCTTCGCCCACAGACATCTTCCAGATGCCAACAGGCTCAAGTCAGGGCATGTGTGAAGCCTTCCCTTTTTCTCACTAGAATGCTTCCCCACTCTTCTGCTTATCATTGAGCTTCTGGTAAAACACAAGTGACAGTAGCTGACCTCCTTGCTATCAGGAAGCTCTTATTAAATAGTCTTTGATTGTTCTCATTCGGTTGGTCTTCATTTATTTCCACAGTATTCTTATCCCAAATTCCCCTGCTTTTTGAGTATGATGGGTGACTTTATGTGTCAACTTGGCTGGTCCACAGTGCCTGGATATTTGATCAAATATTATTTTGGATATTTCTGTGAGGGTGTTTTATGGATGAGGTTAAAATTTAAATTGGTGAACCTCAAGTAAAGCAAATCACCCTCTATAATGTGGTGGCCTCATCCAGTTAGTTGAAGACTTTAACAGAACAAAGACTGACCTTAGTCCCAAGCAAAGAGGAATTCTGTTAATAGATGGCCTTCAGATTTGAACTGCAGCACTCTGCCCAGGGTTTCCAGTGCCAACAAACTCTGCTGATTTTCAGCTTGCCAGCCTCCATGAGCAGGTGAGCCCATTCCATAAAATAAATATCTTTTTGCATATTACATCCTATTGATTCTCTTTTCCTGGAGAACCTTGATTAATACACTGAACCAACTACCCTACAACTTGCCATTTTGGAATGTAAATTCCATGAAGGAAGGCTTTGGGTCAGTTACTGATGTATCCCAAGTGTCAAACATTATGCCCAGCACATAGTGGGTAAACAGTATAGAACTGTGAAATAAATAAGCAGCAATCTTTCTAGAATATACAGTTTGTTGCATGAGGTTTGCATCTGTTAGGAATGTTGAATGAGACAGACAGACAGACAGACAGAGACAGAAATAAAGACAAAGATTCACACAGAAAAAAAAAAAGGGAAAGAGAGGGCTTACAGCAGATAAACCAAGATCCTATGAGACTAAGAAACAATCAAGTAGAAGCTATTGAATTTGCCTAGGCTTACCACTGCTCTCTGTTAAACTGGAAACAAAATGGAAAGAAAACCAACATCATAGCTCTTATTAATGGAATTTCATGAACACATTTCATCTCAATTTATATTTCATGGCATCCAGGTGCTAAGTGCAGTTTCAAGCCTACTCTACCCTCCCATAAATTATACAGTAAATCATCACTAGGTAATGGGCACTTTATTTTTCATGCTGATTTCCTTAAGTGCTCTACTCTGAGATCTCTCAGTCATGGCCATATGCTTTTCTTTCCTTTCACATATTTGAATATAGAGCCATACTGATATTTCCAAGATTTTTTTTTCACCTTTTTTTTTAATGAACCCTGAGTTATTCAAAATTGTTCTTTCAGATCAAGAACAGAGTGAAAATCTTTCACAGAAAACCAACATGTAGCAAGCTCTTTTTTTTTTTCCCTTTTATCACACCTGCTAAGATTCATTTGAAAAAGATTTTCCTGAAAAAGATGAAAGAAAGTATGACAACTTTTGAATCAAAATGCCTTGAAAAGTAGAAACATAGCTCAAGAAAATGTGTCCCGATGTTTAAGAACTTTGACCCTTTAAAATGTGTTATTTTATTTGTTTGTTTTGCTTTGCTGTTTTTACTCTGCTGCTCTTCTATTTGGGTGTAGGTATACCTGGAGCCAGATATGGGATGGAAGGAAAAATCATGTTTTTCAAATACATGCCATTTAAAATTATACTGCTATAGATTGATAAATTGTTTTCCCTCATTTTCCTCAGAAATATTCACCACAATCAGTCATTTGCATTGTGACAACTGACCCTCTAGGCAATTCTGGGCTGCTGCCTGGGCAAATGTTTCTCCATGCTGTTCATTCCATATCCTGTTCTCTGGCCTGCTCCCAGCTGCTCAATTTCTCTTTCTTCAAACTTTTAGTTTTCATTTTTCAAAGGTTCCTAACATTCCTCAAGACAGGTTTTTAAGAGTAAGTGTTTTCCACGGTCAATTTTGTTACCTAATTTTTAAATACCACAAACGGTTATAATTGCCAGTTACTATAGATTGTTATGACTTGAACTATGGAAGATAGGATGGAGGAATTATTATACCTAATTCTGAATTTTTATAAAATGTGATTTCTTCTTGTGTTTCCCTTTTAAATTATTTCTAACATTAAATGGAAAATTAAAGTCATTCTTGTGAGTAAATTTATATGAATTTATAAAGAAATGCTCTTCTGTGATCTTGGAGATCAAGTTATAAGAATGATTCTTAAGAAACCAGGGGAGAATGAGAAAAGCAGCTTTATTAGAAAAGTTCACACTTCCAAGAGGGACTAATTCATTTGCCCAAATGGCTGAGGCTTGAGCAAATATCTGTAACAGTTGCTAATCAACATGTTTTAGCTTTGTGGCAAATGTTTTAAAATGAAATGGAAATGTTTTTTCAATAAATTTTAATACATATTATCATCCAAACAAAATTTAGTAATAAGGACATCATTTTGAAGCACATAGAGATTAAATGTTTTACAAATAAGATAATTGTAATTATTGGGCAAGATAGTTAAAGAGTAGAATAATTTATTTGGAGTTTTCAGGAAAAATAGAGCTTTTACTGATGCATATTTTGTAATTAACTCTTCAGACTTCCAACAACTCTTCTGCTGGAAGAGTTATGGAAGTGTTTCTAAAATATAATGCCTGTAAGATGCAATGGTTTGCATTCTTACCCAAAATATTTGTGTATCTTATATCCCTTGCCTAGCTGAATGCTCGTATCATTTTGAGCATTCTTTTAATGAAACATGAAGAACTGATACTATCAAGAAATAATAAGTTATCTTGAACTGCTTGTCTATATATTAATGGTCCTAATTAGGCTTTTTTCTTATTCAGCATTAGACTACTACTTGCTAATAATCTCTATAATATCCTCTGGTTCCATCAATACCTTTCAAGGTCCAGATTTTCTTGATCAGTTAAATCACCATGAAAGTTTTTAAAACTGCATATTTACATACTCCGTAGTCAAAAAGTATCATTAGTATGATTGACGTGGGCTAGTTAATCTTTAATACTTTCTTCAAAAGCCAGCTTTGGAAACAATTATTCTAATTACTACCTTCTCTTTGGATGTGGGCTGGGAATAAGGATGATTTCATGTCATATATATTTCTCACCACTTTCCTGAAATGAGACCATAATTTCAGGATTTCAAAACAAATGTCTTCCTTCTGAAATACATATTGGAATTTAATTCCCCCTAATTTACCCTGTTTCCCAGAAGTGTTGGTGTGAGTTGTATGGAGGAGAAGGGGAAAGAAAACAAAAGTTCCTTTTTTTAGCTCTCTAATTATGTTAGCTAGTAGAGTCAATCTCTCTTCCTATCTTAAAGCTGTGAGATGCTGCATTACCTGCCATCTATATCTTGTGATAATTGTCTGTATTACTGTTCTACTGTTCTGTTGGCAGCATCACTTTGGCTCCTCTTTGCTGGTGGATCTGGCCACTACTCCTTTATTAAATGTTATCAGTCCTCGTGGTCATTCTCATTAGGACCTCCATCAGGGAGGCCACAGACATGAAGTCAGGACATGCATTGTTATCTTCAGGTACTTAGTTTGGCACCAGGTGGTTACACGTTCTTGTCAAGAGATGCAAACTCCATGGTCTGATTCTCCCTTTCAGCTGTGTGCTTTTTGTTTGAAGGATGCACCTTCATGTTGTAGGAGTTACAGGCTAAACAATTCAATGTGTCTAAATTAGTTTAAAGTACAGGTAGGTTAGAGACTGGACTTTAGGAAAAATATTTATGTCTCAACATTTTTGCCTTATTTTTTGTAGTGTTAATGCTACAAAGCTACTTGGTTATAAGTTTGATTTTAAGACATATTAAAATACTGTAGATTATTAGTATAGTAGAGTTAATTTCTTTGACTACTGTATCTACTGTAAAGTTGTATATATTTTTAAACAGAAAAGCTACGGTGCATTTTATATATCTATATCCATGAGATGAATTCTCTAATGAAATCTACATTGTATGTGTCTTTGTAATTCAGAATCTTGCCACAGGGTATATATCTAATATATATGGTTGTTGGATAAATACATTATATTTATTAATTTTTCTTTCTATATTTAAAATATGAGATGCTGGTGTTAAAAGGACCAAATTAAGAAGTCAATTTAAGTAGAAACATGTATTAGGAATTGGTTGAGTGTATTATTGTTGGTGATACCTTGTTGAATGAGATTGTTGTTCTCTCAAGGAGCCTGCATTCAATGAGAGGCAAGAAAAATTATACATAATAAAATAAAGAATACATAATTTTAGATAGATATTAATTCTTTGAAGAAAAATAAAACACAGTAGAGGGATCCAGAATCCCCTCGGGGTAGGGAGTGATGAGGTTCTTTTTCAACCTTGAGAAAAGAAAAAACTAGGTCATATATAAGTGCCTGGGGGAAGAACATTCCAGGGAAGAAAACAAGAAAGACAAACTCTTAAAGAGAAAGGTAAACAAATGACAACAAACAAAGGTACCAATACGACTGGAGCAGAAATGAGCACTAGGTAAAAAGGGAGCATGGGATTGGAGACATAACCATGAAAAATGATCACACACAACTTTGCAGGTCATGTAAGGGTTTTGTATTTGGTTCTAAGTGAAAAAGGGGTATGTCTCAGATGGGAAATGTAGAAAAATGAGGTTTTCTTTTAAAGTTTTTCATAAATGACACTGATTAAATATGTTTAGGAAAGGATGATACCAAAGGAAAGCTTAAACAACTTGAAAGTACAAAGTTGATGGAAAGGAAATTAGCCTAGGAGAGGCGAGCTCTTCTATATAACTGGAAGAAAGGAAGAGTGATGCTTCTGTAAGTGTTCAGGTTTGTTTGTTAAGATGCTCATGGAGATGTTCAGAACTGTCTTCAAGGAAGCACTGATTGACACAGCTCTCTGGTTCTGAATTGGTCTCAGCTACAGAGAGCCATCTTGCTCAATGGAATGGCCTTCCCAGGACAGCCCACGTCAATGCCTGATGGAGGCTGAGGTACATCCCGTCAACATAGGACCACTCTGATGGGGTATATATGTTCCAGAGTTCTCCGTGGGAGGTCTAAGATCACAACTCTAACTCTCTTCCCAGTCCCTCTTTCTTCCTCTTCTTTCAACAGATGTTGATGGCTAATAAATACCCAGCAGGACAAACTGTCACCAAGATCCTAATAGATGACAGAAAACTGAAAACAGTTCTCTGATCATTTTTTTTCCCTGTGAGTTAGGAGACAAAGCCTTCTTGAGAATGAGTTATGAGATGCATATAGATGTAGAAATGGTATGTTCAAAGTGGGTTGTAAATGTTTGAATTGGTTGTTAGAAAAAAACGGGGCTAAGAATAGTATAAGGAAACAGAAGAATTGCTGGGCTGTCTTAGTAACCAAATTAGGGTCATAGGTCAAGACGACTGCAGACACTTCTTCCTTTAAAAATATCTTCTCTCAGCTATTTCGGAAACAAACATTTATGGCTTTCCTTCCACCTGTCTCGTACACCTTCTCACTGTGATTTTTTTTTTCTTATCTTTATCCATTTACATGTTTATCAGAATCCATCCTGACTCACTTCACACCTTTTCCTGAATAGGTACATTTTTCCTGTACATCACTTACCCTCCATATACTGATGAATCTCCAAACTCTTTTTGCATCCCATGTCTCTTTCTTAAATACATGGCCATATAACTAATAGTCTCTTGGTCGTCTCTGACAGAAATCTCACAGGTGCCACAAACCCAGCAAAAACAAAATTCAGCTCTTTGTTTTCACTTTTGTCTTGTTTTGAAAAATGTGTCCCTCTGATCTTTAATACTGCATTCATTCCATAGATTGTTTTTTTTTTTCATGTTTAAGTGAAAATAAATCTCTATAATTTCCTCTTTTCTTAATTATTAAATGTTGTCAACTTTAGAGCCTAAGTGATACTTGAATTCATCTAATAAGCCCTTCTTTATGACCTCCCATATTCCTGACCTGTATTATTTCATAATCCTGCAAATTTGCTCCCTAACTTGTCTTTTTTTCCTCCCAACTTTTTTTTCTAAGTTATAACCTATTATTTTTTTAGATCATCATTAAACTGTTGGAATAACATAAGTGAAAAAAAAACTCAAAAATGATCCAGAAATACACCCTTCTCTTCGGACAAGTAGTCATGAAATACACATGTAAACAATCTGGCATGTTGGTGCCACACCAGCCATGGCCAGCCACACAAGCTCTGCCCTCCTTCCAGTTAACACTTTCCAGACCCCCTATAGATCCAACTCAAAGTTTATCATATATATCATATAGGACACCTTGGCCTTCTCACAAAAGTTGGAAACATATTTTTCCTCATGATGCTGAAGAGAAAAAAAAAATTTTAACTGCCTTTTGAGATGATAGCTTCCTTGTACTCACGCCAACCTCAGTATACAATAAATAATTAATTAGAAAATGTTCAAGTATGAAAAGATTTCTTCCCTCCACAAAAGCACTGCTTTCTGAAGGAAACTCATTTCTCAGTTGAGCCACATTGAGCCTATTTAAAATTTATAATTATTACAAGGACAATGGAAAAGCACTGAGGCATTTGAAGCAGAAGAAGCATTCAGACGTCCTTTCAAAAACCAGGTTGGATGCACCATTAGCCAAATCTCACAGACTATACCACTGGAAAAACTGGTACTTGGTATCCTTGTTATGTCGAGTAGAGAAGTCACAGGGTGGTAACTGAGGGACGGTAGTTTGCAGACTGAGAACTCCACACTGCACAACTTATCATAGTGTTTTAACTTTTCTTTCTGAACAGCTGGTATAGTAACTGAGAAACCAACTATTTACAGTCTCCACGCTAAACATTTCTTTAGTGTTTGCGTCTCTGAGTCTGTGATTTGGGCTGGTCTTAGTTGGTTGCACCTACTGATCTATATTGGCCTTGGCTGGGATGACTGCATATGGTGGGTTGAAAAATGCCCCCCCCCCAATGTCAGGTCCTAATCCTTGACGCTTGTAAATCACCATATTAGGAAAGAGTCTTTGCAGATATTACTAAGTTAAGGATCTTGATATGACTAAGGATCTTGAGATGGGGAAATTATCCTGGATTATCAGGATAGGCATAAAATGTAATCTTACGAGTCCTTATAAAAGCGAATGAGCCCAGAGTCTGGAGACTTCAACCCACAGAAGTTTCTTAGCCTTGAAACTTAATGGAATTTGCCCTACTGGCAAATTTTAGTTGCTTGGAATTGGTGATTTTCTTCCTTCCATTTTCTTCCTTTTGGAATAGGAATGTCTCTTATCCTATGCCTGCCCCATCTGCCCTCATTGTATTTTGGAAGCATCTAACTTGTTTCCTAGTTTCACATGTCCACAGACGGGGGCGGATTTTGTTCTAGGATGAGTCACACAGTCTCACACATATCTGATTTAAGTGATTTAGATCATGAGATTTGAGACTTTTGATCTGGTAATATTTTGGTGAGATCTTGGAACTGAGCTGATGCAATAATCAATTAAGACATTTGGGAATGTTGGAATGTGGCAAATGTATTTTGCATGTGCCATGGATGAAAGACCAGAGGAAAGACTGTGGTACATTAAATGTGCTAAAAAAAAAAAAATGTGATACTAATCCCTAGAATTTGTAAATATTGCCTTACGTGGGAAAAAAGTCTTTGCAGATTTGATTGAGTTAAGGGTTTTGAGATGGGGAGATTATCTTGGATTATGTGGCTGGGTCCTAAATGAAACCACAAGTGTCGTTGTAAGAGAGAGGCAGGAGGAGATTATAGAGAGAACACAGAGAAGAGAAGACAGTATGACCTTGGAGGTGGAGATTAGAACAATGTGGCTACAGGCCAAGGAATGCTGGCAGCCACCAGAAGCTGGAAAAAATTCTTCCTTACAGCACTTGGGGGATGTGTGACCCTGCCAACACCTTGATTTTGGCCCAGTGACACTGATTTCAGACATCTGGCCACCAGAATTGTCAGAGACTAAATCTCTGCTGTTTTAAGCCACTTGGGAAACTAATACACTAATTCATTATCTGTTTTCTGCATGCTTCTCTCACCCTATTGCATTCTGTCATTGTGCTTCTCCTCACTCTCCCCATGGCAATTTCAGAAAACAAAAGCAAAATGAAGAAAGGCCAGGGCCTTTACAAGTCTCTGCCTACATCTGGTTGCTGATAGCCTATTGCCAAAAGTAAGTCATGTGACTGAGTGGCCCACTGTCAGAGTGAGACAGCACTGCAAGTTTGCACACCAAAGGATGTGGATTTGGGGTAAAATGAAGGACTGAGGCCATTTTTGCAGTCCACCATCCATAGGTTTATTTTTTTCTTGCTTATTATCTTTGAATCAATCTCTGGCTAATTCCTCTTTATTTTCGGATATTGCCCTTTCTTAATGTTTAGATGTTTTGTTATACTACTGTAGGACAACTTTATTTTCATTGTTATATCAGTTATCCCCAAATTTAAATTTCAAAGGTCCTCACTAGACTGTAAATTCAGTGGGTTGGGGGGGGGGCAAAGATGCAGTCCTTGTCATCTTTATATCTCTGGGGACTAATGTAGAACTTTGGACAGTGCGTTTTCAAAATATGGTAATCCAACTATTATCCAGATTATACATTGCTACACTATACATTCTACAAATACACTAAAAACCAATATTAATATTTTTATTTCAAGTGATTTTAAACAAAAGTAATACAATTTGTTTTTCTTTTTGCAGATAGGTTTATGTACTTTTATTCTCATTTCAATAGACGGTGAAAAAAAAAAGTCAAAGTTGAAAACATTTAACTACCATTTAAAGTTTCAGTAAGGCGGCACTAACTGCTATATGATTATGTTCAAAGAAGCTGGATAAAATTATTAATAAGAATTTTTTCTTTTCAGTTTATATTTTTATCATCCTTCAACTTATTTTTCCAAGACACTTTGGGAAATAAATTGAAACACTATGAAGTATTTTTGCTCACATATACCCATTTAAACATGTACCTGTTGTAGAACTAATATGTTCAATTACCTGATGCTCCTGTTTATAAATGATTAACATGCTGTAACTGGTTTGATTATTTTTTCAACTTATTTAATAACTCTGGAACAATGAGTATAGAGCAAGCATTACTTTGCCCGCTTTCCTTTGTTTTTTTACAAAGTGAACAGAAATATTTTAAGAGTGACCTTAACTTTAACCAGAACCACAGGGGAAAAATTGAATGCTAGAAAATGTAACTAATGTTCCACACACACACACACACACACACACACACACACACACACACATACACATACCCCTTCCTTTTATTTTACATGATTTCTTATTGATGTTATTTTTACTCTTTTTTTTCTGATATTGATATTTATAATATTCTTTTTTAATTGTAATCATAATAAATGTCCTTAATTCTAGCAATATCACTTTTTTATGTTTGTTTCTAATTTGATAAATGGGTATGAAAAAGAAAAAGAGAAGTAGTAGCTAATATTGGCTACAAAAATATTTTAGACACATTTCCCATCAGGTCCCCAAGACAGCTGTGCCACTACACCTCCGTCCAAAAGCACTTGTCAAGTCCTGGGCCTTAGCAGAGCACCGGGTGCCAACTCTGCCGGCCTGTGCCAGACTGTGGGGAAGTTGCCTAATGCTGATTCAGATCCAGTTGGAATTGTGTTTAAAAACTCCAAATTCAGCCCATTTTTATTTTAGGAAGAAAAGTGTATATTCCTTTCTTCTTTTTCCTTCATAATATTTCTGTTGAAATAATATAAATGGTATAGACTAGGAATCACAAAACGAGTGCCCTTTCTAGAACCATGTGTGCCATTTGGCAGCTTTCAGACCACAAAAATCTCATAATCTCTGGGAAATTGGATTTCATCCATTCAAACATAATTATTTATCAAACTTTTTTTGGCGAAAGACTATAGTGCATAGTAGCTTAATTTGCACACATGCAAATGATACAAATATTCTGAGTTATTGAACAATTATTAGCTAAATTCAGTTATACCAGTCAAGCCAGTGGTCTATCTAGAAGCAGTGTCTCTGGGAATAGTAGCAAGTGTCAGAATAAATAAGTGAGTTTAATAAATTAAAGCCCATGGTATATTAGATCTTTGGATTTCCTAAATAAATTTAAGGAGATCACAATAAAAGTCAAAAGATCAACAACAGCAGAGACATGCTGTGGATGCCTTGTGAAATGTTTCTTGCTTTGAAGTAATTATAAGAAAATCTTATTTGCAATTGTTGCCAGCCATGTCATAATGTTTTCTTAGGAAAATGAACAAACTACAAAAATAGAACAAGCATTCATCACAAGAAGTGTATTATCTGTAGTCTGACCTTATCACCCAGAAGAAGAATAAAGTAGAAAACATTAATTGAAATGATAATACTTCAAAAGTTTACAAAGTTAACCATGAAGAAAATAGAAAATCAAAATATAAATTTGATTCTCTAGTAAGCATGAAATATTTCAGAATTGAAAATCGCAAAATGTTAGACTACTCACACTGGGCATGCTAACTACTAGTGTGCTGTTATGATAAAAGAAAGACATTCTTATGGAAGATAATGCATCCCCACCTCTGCTGTCAGTGGAGGTTTAACTAATGACTTTTCTCTATACTGAAGTGTTCATAGCCCTTTTCAGGCAGGCAGTGTGAAATTATTTTTTTAAACTATTTCTGTATGTAAGAATTGTGTACAACAGTAATTATTTCATAGAGTTAATGTAAATAAAGTGTTAGCATATTTTGTGGTTCATAGTAAATGTTGAATAGATGGTAATTATTGTTTATTATTTTTTAAATTATCATCAAAATTCATTAAAATGAATATTTTCTTTCACTAGTTAAATAGGTTGCAGTGGGATATGAACTTTTGATAGTGAACATAAATCACTGGTGTAAAATATAATCCAGGTCACCTTAATAGTCTTAAAGTGGGAATTTGGAAGATTTTATTTTTTTCTTTAATTGAACTATTATACTCAGTTTACAGTGTTGTGTCAATTTCTGGTGTACAGCATAATGTGTTAGTCATACATATACATACATATATTTGTTTTCATATTCTTTTTCATTATGTTTTACTACTAGATATTGACTATAGTTCCCTGTGCTATACAGAAAAGACTTGTTGTTTATCTATTTTATATATATGTAGTATTTGCAAATCTCAAACTCTCAATTTATCCCTTCCCACCCCATTTCTCCCCAGTAACCATAAGATTGTTTACTATGTCTGTGAGTCTGTTTCTGTTTTGTAGATAAGTTCATTAGTCCTTTTTCTTTTTTTAGATTCCACATATGAGTGGTGTTATATGGTACTTTTCTTTCTCTTGCTGGCTTACTTCACTGAGAATGGTGATTTCCAGGTCCAACCATGTTGCTGAAAGTGGCATTATTTTATTCTTTTTATGGCTGAGTAGTATTCCACTATATACATATACCACAGCTTCTTTATCCAGTCATCTGTTGATGTACATTTAGGTTGCTACCATGTCTTGGCTATTGTAAATAGTGCTGCTATGAATATTAAGGTGCATGTAGGCATGTGCAATGTACTCATACTACTTTCTTTGCAAATAAAATCTATCTCTGCTCTATATCTTCTAATACATATGTAAAATGATTTAATTAAAGAAAAAGTGAGCATCCAAAAATATTACAGCATTCCCTTTTAAGGTGTCAGGGCCAATTTAAGAATAAGCAACTTATATCTAATACATGCTTAGGCAACACATGAAATAAAAGGAAAATTATTACAAATTAAATAAACCTCCAAGCAGATATTTTATGATTCTAGGGCTTTATACATACATTCATATACATATGACAATGTTTCAAAACAAGATCCTTCTACAATGACATGGGGAAGTACATTGATGGAGTCTGATAGAAGTCCACATCGCCCATCTCCCTCAGAGGTCTCCCAGGTGTCAGTAGATTCCACCAATATTAGATAGGAGCTGGGGTTACCACACATTAAAGATTTCCTAAATTTGGGCCTGGCTAGGGGCCTATAAAGTTATAATTTTGTTACCTAGTAACATGTTCAAAATTCAATGCTAGGTAAGGAGAAATTTGCAAAAGATAAATAAATAATAGGCAGAAAAGGAGCATGATATAAACATGCCTAGAATCCCTTTAAAATAATTTTATGACCTTGTGTTTCCTCAAGTCGAGAGTCTCCAAATTCTCGGTAGTCCTAAAGGAGAGATTCTTCCTACTCTGACTTCAGTTCTCCCTCCGCTTGAAATGCACGGTTGTATTATGATGTGTGATGGCCCTTACCTTTGAATATCCTGGAACAGAAGGTAGAGGACAGAGAAAGGGAACGTTGTTAATCCCCCATAATTTTAGGAAGAAATAAAGATTGTTTAAAAGCAGCTGGGAAAGAAAACTCAAATCACCTTCTGAGAAAGAAAGTTAACTGTCATGAGTATTTGATGTGTGACAGGAACAGGGAGGAGAGGCAGAAACAAAACTGGAGGGATTTTGTACTCAACATAACATCTGCTGTCATCCTAACAAATCAAATTATGTGGGGACGTGGGATGGTTTAGTAGTTATTCAAATGAATTAATACCAAGTATAAAATCACCAAAAGATTGACTGCTGTGCAATCTAGAGAGATATTGACAAAAAGAAGTTTGTTTGTTTGTTTTTGCTTTTTTTGTAATACAAAAGGGCAGTTTCATTATAGTCACAAAGAGGGTTGAAGCAATTCTTGAGACATAATCACTAAGAGCACACACAAAAACATAGATGACAGAAAGAACTCCACCTAAGAGAAATTAAGAAATTATACACTATTTGCATATAATTTATGTAGCAATAATAACTGCTTTAAAATACAGCATCTTAAGTAGAAAAACATCCATGTAAAGTTTATGGAATAAAGTGGTGCTGGCAAGGCTTAACATTTTACAGCGATTAAACTCTTGCTTTTTTTACCCTTTTGTGTTAGTAGCAGTGCTGTGGCTTGTTTTTTCTTTTTTTTTTTTTTTAACTAAATTGTAGTTAGTTACATTGTGTCAATTTCTGGTGTACAGCATAATGTCCCAGTCATGCGTATATATACATATATTCATTTTCATTTTTTTATTAATGGTTATTACAAGATATTGAATATAGTTCCCTGTGCTATACAGAAGAAATTTGTTTTTTATTTATTTTTATATATAGTGGTTAATTTTAACCCTCTCCTTTCTAAACAACAATTATATAATCCAATCATACAAGTACATATTCAAACTATTTTAGAAATTGGAAATTAGTTTTCTTTAATGTATATTTAATGATGATATAAACTGATACAAACATTTAATACATTTTATAGTGTTCAAACATAGTTTTCCTAATGCTCAGTTGTTTCAGGGTACACAGCCACATATTTTTACCACAGTCTTCAAATAGGTAGCTTTCCCACCACATTAAATCACATGATTTATTTTTTTAATATAAGCTAGCCTTAGAAGACATTATCTAATCAGAAACACAAAAGAGTCAACCATATATTTTTAAAAATTTTATCACTTGTATCAATTGTATCAATTGATATTTGATCTGTTATAAAATGGTATCACTGTAATGCATTAAACTGGCTTGAAAATATTTAATATTAAAGCCTTTTTAAAAATAATTGTTGTTATTTAGCTCCTGTATCATTATTATAGAAAGCCATGTTTCTTATGTTCTCTCTTCCCGGGCATCACGCTTCTTTGTACCCTTGAAGTTCAGTACAGCTATAGGACTTACTTTTGCCAATGAAAAATAAGTTAGTGAAAAGTGAATCAGCTCCTGGCAGAAATACAAAAGAATTAACAGGCAATTCTCCATGCTCTGTTTCTTTGTCATGCTGACTGTGGAAACAGGGAAGTCTGTATCATGCAGACTCCATCAATATGCGTTGCTGAGATGTCTCAGAGGAGAGACGCCCTGGAAGGACACATATTCACAGCTGGTTTGACGAGTAAAAGGTAAACATTAATTATTAAACTACAGCGATTTGGGGGTTTTTGTCCTCATGGGGTAACCTAGCTTTTCCTGATTCATAGAATTTTCTCTTCCCAATTCCCACAACTGGGTGATGTGACTCCTAGTCCACTCTACTAACTTCACATGCTTTAAATTATCCTATTTCTATAGAGAAAAGATATAAAGGACACTAATTTAAAATCTATCAGAAAAGTCCAGCTGCCTTTAGTGCTTTGGTAAACACCATTTAATTAACAGGCTTACTGCCAAGTTATTTACTCATAATAATAAGATCAGTCCTTCTTCACCCAGAGTATATATTCTAGAGACAAGGCAGACAAAATACTAATGAATTGGTTCAATACAGTGTGATCACTGAGTTCATGGAAATGTATGAAAAAAAGAGTGAAAGCAGACAGAAAGTAATCACATCCCTGCCTGAGAGGGTTCAGGAAAACTTTGCAGAGATGAATACTTTGGTGACTGAACACAAAGTATGAGCATATTCTAGACAAAGGAAATATGCAAAGGCCTGACAATGAATAAGCTCAGGACAAATTTGTGGTTAAATATTGCTAAATAAATACACTAGATGTATAGGGATAGATCCGACTGAACAGCTGGACTAAGCCTTATCACAATGAATCATACATGAAGGGCTTTATATGTTTATAAATGAGAAACTCTGGAGGAACTTGGAGTCAAAATTGAAATGATTAGTTTGCACTTTAGAAAAAAAGAACAAAACTGTGGTTGTGGTTGTTAAGTTTAGCCCTGATTAGAATAAAATGAAATAAGACAAGGAGAACATTATGAAACCAGTTGAAAACAGCAATTCTAGAAAACGAGAGCAATAGAGACACAGAAAAATGTGAATGAACAGAACAATATTTTAAATGGGAAAAAACCGAGGTGGCAAGATTTGGAGAATGAGGAAACTAGGTAGATCTGGGATGTCTCTAAGGTTTCCTGTTGGGGGAAAACATTGAACCGTTGAAATGAGATGGGGGAATTTAAGAAGAAAAACTGGTGTAAGGAGTGGTAAGAAGACAGTGATGAATTCAGTTTGGGACACACTAAGTTATATCGATTTCATTTAGGTAAAGTTATCTAGGAAGAGCTCAAACTTAAGTTTTAAATCTCTGATTCATCCCATTTTGCTAAAACTCTGACACAAATTGGTCAAAGAAAATATATAGATGGAATTGAAAAAAAAAAAAGGATTAAGTAGAAGGTGATGAGAATAAGCTAGGAATAACTCTGAAATCTCACGAGTTTATTTTCCTCTATGCTTGAATCCCTGTCTTGTTTCCTTAGTTTCCCTGTGAAGAAAGCCTATTTTATTCATTAGAGCCTAAACTGTGAAATCAAGGACTTTGCTTTATTCCTATTTTATAGTCTACAGAAGTCTTAACAATGTTCATAGTTAGGAATCTTGAGAAATTATAGATCGGAACTGAGCATTTAGTGGAGTTATCTAGATGTGTAGGCACTGGGAAAATCATGTGTGGTATCAGGAGTTGTCAGCATAAGAATTTAACTTAGAGGACCACTGGGAAGACTTGGTTGCCCAGCTGTGCAATCTGCAACAAAGAGATATAGTCATGTGATCAGGATTATGTAGGAAATAGGCATACCCAGATACAGCAACTGGAAGTGGCTGGCCACTGTCCTACATCGTTCTCATATGCTCTTTTGTCACCTTTGCAAGGTTAAGACAATCCAAAAGATTGTACACCTTCTGACTACTCCTTGTTGGAAAGAAATTTCTGCCCTTGTAACATCTTGGTTTATGATGATTTATTTGGTTCCCTTCATTGTGATAAGATCAAAATAACATATTAAAAAATCAATGTCCATGGTCAAGCTTTTGAACCTTTACAGAATCTGTGACATCTCAGTCAGCAGAGTGCCCAAGAATGTGCGCAACAAAATCTTATGTATCCAATGAGACACAAGTCTATTCACATTGTCAGATAGTAAATGAACATCATACGTCTGATTGTAACTGAGCTCTGTCTTTGCGTGCAAGTCCTGATAAAACATTTATCTGTCTTTAAGTTTTACTGTTTAAACTTAATTTACTGTTTAGTTTTCTCCATTGAAATTTCATTCTCACTTTAACTGCACCACTAAACTGACTCTCTGACTTCTGTGATGCTAATTGCCATTCTATAATAATTGCTCAGCCTTTTAGACTTTTCTGGCTTGCCTTCCATGGCCCTGGCCATATAGGCATATGGGTATTTGATTTGGATTTGGAACTTTCACTTATGGTAATAATGTCCAGACTGTTTTTAATACCTGTAATCATGTTTTAGTCCCAAAATTCTATTTGGAAACATGCTCCTCTGTCCTGCCTCTAAAGCCTTGACCTTATTCCCAAATCAGACCCCTGGATATTTATTTATTCTTGTTTTAGTTCTATGCCAACTGCCATAAAGCACTAAGCTTTATATTCAAGCAGATCTGGCATATGGTTCCCTAATGTTTATTAATTCAAGAGGCTTGTTCCAAGCGAAGAGACAAACATTTTATGAAAGATCAAGAATCTGTAGAAAACTAGGCAAGTAATTTGTTTATATATCTTTGTTTCAGCTTGTGTTCACTGAGAGGACTACTTACCCATTTACAGAATAATAGCATCACAGATCTGGTGACATTAAACTGGCAAGAGTTGTGTTTGTAGACCAGGAAGTCTGTGTTGTAGAGATTACTAGGATATTAAAATGACATTTGTGATTGAAAGAAAGGACAACTAGAAACATGACTGGCATAATATATTATGATGTGGGATGACATTATTTATAAATATTCCAAATCACAGTATGCTTACCATTTCCAACTCAAGACCTAAAACATACATAGTTAATTTGGATTCATTTTTATTGGCTCCCTCCAATTTGGTTTTAAGCATTTCTAATTTACTCTTGATTGTATTTATGTTTAAGCAGTTTGTCATTTGCATGATTTACTAGGAATTTATATTCCTTTGGAAAATAGCATGGTTTAGAGTCTATCTCATATAACCCCTCCATTTTTTTTTTTTAGAAATTACACTGTCTTTCCTTGTTTTCCACTCCATGCTTACTCTCACAATATTACAAATCTAGTTTGAAATGTAAATGGTTTACAAATTTGCTTGCAAAATATAAAAATATTTTCTTATTTTTCATGTTACCTGATTGTAGATACAGTTCTAGAGACTTTGGGCAATATTTAAATGTGAAAGTTTCCAGAATACCTCTGGAATTCTTTTAGAATACACAGCAATCTTTAGGAATCATGGAGGATAAAATGTTTACTAAACATCAATACGTCAAAGTCATCATAAGTTTTATACCTGTTCAATAAATCTCCAATAAGAGTGGCATTTTATAAAGTTGACAATAATAGCAAGCAATTAACAAATAAAATAATAGAAAAAGACAAAATAGTTTTAGGATGCCAGTCATGTATATTATGGACAATCTCTTACTTTATAGCAGTGCATTTCATACAATGATGGCTGAAGAGTGGTGCGATGGAAAGATCTTGAAATTGGTATGTGAAGATGTTGTGCTATGGGCTGAACTCTGTCACTAACGATCTCAATGAACTTGAGCAAGTCATTTAATCTCATAGGTAGTTCATCTATAAAAATTGGTCAAATCTTTTCTTGGATGGTTTCTCTCTTGTTACAATCTAAATTTGGTTCCCTTAAAATTCATACGTGCATGCCCAAACCCTCAGTACTTCAGAGTGTGACTGTATTTGAGACAAGGCATTTAAAGAGTTAAGTTAAAATAAGTCGTTAGAGTAAATCCTAATCTGATTTGACTGGTTTCTTTATAAGAAGAGGAGACTAGGAGGAAGAGAGAGAGAGAGAGATTCCAGACACATGTAGGCAGAAAGACAAATTTGTGAACACACAGAAAGAAGAGAGCACCTGGAAGCTAAGGAGAGAGGATCTGGAAGAAATCATACTTGCTGACACCTTGATCTTGTAATTCTTGCCTCTAGAAGTGTGAGAAAAAAAGTTTCTGTGTTTAAGATAGCCAGTCTGTGATATTTTATTATGGCACCTCTAGCAAACTAAGATGACTCTCATGGCCCCTAGAAATACGTAAGTGAATACCCTTTGAACTATATCTATTAATTGGATTTGGGAATAGAAAATGACATGGTGAAGATTCATTTTAGTGGCATAAATGCAAATAACTTACAGAAAGAGAAACTAAAGGCATTTAGTTCAGTCCGTATTTAACATATCATAGCAGTGTAGATGTCTCCCTAATCTTGTATTCTGGTGCTGTAGAAAACAGAGACCATGGAACTAAAAGATGTTTTCCCCTTCAATAGTTAAAAGAGTATTTAGTGAAACCTTCCCAAAGCATAAGTTTAATGCAACTCTAAAGTCTAATGTAATAAGTGATCGTTCGGCACTATAATTCTAAGTAATTATAGGACAAGACCTCTAAGGTGATTCTTTTACAATTTAAAGTATCACTATTGTTGTGACATAATTGCTTTAAGTATTTTCTCTGATATGTTTATAGCAAAAAAATACAATATTAATTTAGAAATGTTTATCTTTAATTCATTACTAAACATTTCATACAAATAGACAATAGTAGAATCTAACTTAAAAGCCATTGACTGTATCACTCAGAGTTACTCAGGAAAACAAGCTACACCTATTTTAACTGAGGGATGTTATTTATAAAAAATTGGTTAAATTCCTTAAATTTTAGGTGTTAGAAGAGTAACATTAACTTGGGACACTAGGGTAACAGAAAGATAACTGTAGGAAGCATTTACCATCCTAGGGCTGAGTGAACCATATGGAATTATCAGAACCTAAAGGACAAATGCTTTTCAATATTGCAAAAGTGGTTGCCAGGGGCACTTGAGAAATAAGGAAAAGTTGGCAAAAGAGCACAAATTTTCAACAATAAGATGAGTAAGATCTGAGAGTATAATATACATACATATAGTGGTTATACAGCACATATATCATATCGTATACATATAATAACTTCACAAAAAAGCCTAACTACCAAAGCAATAAAATTTAATACCTGCAACAAAATCTCAGTTCATTCCAAATTTTAGACCATAACCTCCTAAAACACTACCAGTTTGTTAAGTAATCTTGACTAAGCTAGTATTGTTAAAATAGAAAATCAATTTGATTTTTGTAATTTTTTTTCCAAGAAGAGAACAAATGTATGCTTCTTTAGGAGTCAGTAGAATAAATCCATAGCTTTTAAAAGATGACTTTGTTATCATATGGAAAAAATAATAAAATTATTTGAAAAATTAAGCTAACAAAACAAAGTAATTTTTTTTAAAACTGAGTCAGTCAATACTAGGGCAAATTGATTTTACCAAGTTTAAAACCAGAAAGAGAGATTTACTTTTTATCAAGTTAAAATGATAGGGACATTCATATATAATTCTAATTTCAGGCAGGCTAGTCTTTAAAAAAAACTAACAGTATTTTCAAAATTTACAATATGTATGTAGTCTTTAGAAAGGTATTAATAAAAAATTATCTCCAAATTTTCTCAAATAGGACATACTACATATTTTTGATAACCCTCTAAAAGAGATTGTATTTATCTTCTAATTCTTATAAAGATCCATCTACATTCAATTTAACTTTGCCATTATGAATATTTTGTTCCAATAGTCTGGCAGAAGAAATTTCTGAATAGAGCTACAAAGATATTTGATTTTACTCTTTTATTTGGCAAAAATGTAGTCTCCTGTGTGAATTAAAAGCCAATGTCTTTGTGTAATGAGTATTTTTTAAATATTATGTGCTCTCTTTCTCTCTTTCTCAAGATTTTTTTTTTTTTTAATGAGAGTAAGGACTACATTAAAACCAAACAACAATAACAAAATAAATCTATTTTCAGCCAGGTACAGGAACACATTTGCTATATGATTTCTTCACTGAAAAACATCCTTTTGCAGTGTAACTTGAGTGTTTTTCTAAGAAATAGATTTTTATAAGGCTTCTCCCAGAGTGCATTATATTAATCTCAATACACTTACTAGAAAAAAAAAGACACTATTTTATAAAGAAATGCACTTTTCAGCTTAATGATAACAAAATATGATTGGAAAGCCTATGCATCATCTTATTAACTGATGAATTGAAATAAAAGACATGTTCTATAGAAGTTCATTTAATATCTATTTTATTGTTGCTTGTAACCCGTGATTCAGAAATCCCATCTTTATTGCCATGTGTAAATTGAACTTCATCTGCCAATTTCAAATAATTTAAAAATAACAATACACATCCTGGTCACAAAGCCTAGAAGGTCAACAATACTATCTTTTGTAGTTTTGGGGGTCAGGTACCCAAAAATGTTGTGGTCTCAGAGTCAGTTCTGTGATTACTATGGTAGAAAAATTAATACAGTCCTTATATGTCTCATAACTAAAACATTGATTTTGGGACTGTTTGCAGTATGGGGATACATAAGTGGAAAAGAAATGAAAAGAAATTCCAAATACAGGGACCATGTCTGTGTGTGCATGTTTCAGTTCAAGTCTCTGGTTCCTTTCTCCTCCCATGACCTGGTAACTGACAGAATTGAAGTTCATAATCAGATTTCTGACCATCCAATGCAAAATAGCAAGAGAAATTGGCCACTTACAGGCCAAAGTTATATGTAAGAGAAAGAGAAACAGAAAAGGGAAAATGAAAGGAGAAAAGTTAAAATGGAAAAAAAAAAAAGAATCAAAAGAAAAAGAGAAAAGAAAGAAGGAAGGGAGAAGGGAGACAGAAAAAAATAAAGTGAAAATGGATACATGTATTCTTATTGTTTCCTCTTTTTCTATTTTTTTTTTTTTTCTGGTTTTGCAAGTTAATTTGTGACAATCAATGTCTATATAATTGAAAACTCAGAGGTAGAGCAAATTGGCAGGAGTGATTGTAAGCCCTAGGGGGTTGTGCTCCTCTGGGCTGATGTTGTCCCACAGCTATTTCTTTAGAGAGACTATCCAAAGAAACTTGCTTGAGGATATTCTCACAATGGAAACCAATCGGTTTCACTACAACTGAGCTAGGAGTTTGTAAGGTAAATCTTTCTTTACATAACATTCTGGAGGAAAGTGAGATGGGGGCTGGGGATATGTGTAATCTGTAATTAACTAATGTTAAAATAATTTAATTTTGCGCCAGTGGCTAAGATTCTTATTTTGGAAGCATTTGAATTTAAATACCAAAACCATTATTAAATATTTCTATTGGTTGGGAACTCACCAGTGAAGTTGCAGTCATCAAAAATTACCTAAGTATTAATAAAAACCGGTTGAATTTTCTACAGTGCATCAAATATGCTTATCACTAAACTTGAAGTCTGAAAGAAAAGGGTATCTTTGTGTAAGCATTTATTAAAAATTGATCCAGTAGTCATTTATTTTCATTTAATTTTTATTTATTTTTGGAAACTTGACAGTTTCTTTAAGAAAATAAAGTAGCCACAGAGGATTTCCCCTTTATCCTCTTGTCATGGTTGGGTGTGGAGCATTGTTGTAACCTGACATATTGAACTATTTTTTTTTTAATCTTTCAAAAGTAGTTGTCACATTTTAAACAATTGCTAAAAATTACAGTCCCAGATATTTAATCTTGCTATGCTTCTGTCACAGCATTATTTAATTTTATCTTGATAAGCTAAATTATTTCAATACTGTCTGATAGGCCTTATATGTTGTCTTTGCCATTAATATTTTATACTGGAAAGAATGTAAAGTAAGCCAAGTTACTGAAATTAAGAGAAAAAATGTGGTATAATCTATACTTATTGTGGTAAGTAAAATGGAAAGCCTTGTTAGTTAGAAATGTGCTAAAACAAAGTATTTATGCATTCATTTTTGTATTCAGTTTTGAAAAATTCCAAACACCTTATAATTCTAAGAAGAGACAGTTTTGTTTAATAGTTAAGAGACAAAGAGAATTGGGTTTAAATCTTGACTGTACTAGCTGTTCTTTTTTTTTTTTTTTAACCTTTCACATAATCACATTAAGCCTCAGAATACTCATAATTTCAAAAGGTAAAACTAATAAGAATAAAACATATAGGTAATGGTTATTATCTGTTTCCAAGTCTGCCCAGGGATTGACTTCAACACCAAGGACTATATTCTTTTTAAGACTGAAATGAGTAGATAATCTCACAGAATATGAAAACCCTTATTAATGTTGATATTGATGCATAACCAGTAGAGTTATGTGTAATTAATGATAATGTTATTATTCTATAATGATTTTCAAACTAATTATCTAAACACATACTTCCCAAGCTATATAAAATTAAGAAGTATAGGAGTATATTTTATTATATTATATTTTTCAAACATACATTACTTACTGTCAATTTGTCATTCTTATTATATGAATTAGTTTTGTCCAAAAGTAAAAGTGTTACTTTTTCTTTCTTTCTATCTACTCCAATTCTCTGAAGGTTCACTTATGGATTAAAATTAAAACTGGACGAAAGCACAGATACCACAAGAGGCTGACTCTTGAGCTATTCCCTGCTGTTCCTAAATCTCTGCTTTCTTTTCTAATTCTTCCTGGATTTAGAATAATGTGATACTTACTTCTTTTCTTCAGTGCCACTTTTTGGATTGCCTTAAGAGTAGGCCAAACAAACTGGCAGCTTCAGATTGGAGGAGAACTCATGAGAGAGAATAAGCAAACCAGACACCTTCAGAGCATCCTCTTAATCAGCTGCCTTCTCCCCTTTCTATGGCTGAATGAAAGTAGCAGCTCTCACCCCTGTTTATGTTCACATGACCATCATGAGGCAACTACTAATCATTTCTATGGTGATATTTTAGCTTAAATTTATATTGTATTTTATTTTAACTGCAAATTTTACTTGAATATCTTTTTTTCCATTGATTATTATTATGCTGTGTTGTTGTGTACAAATAACTTAAAAAATATAGCGATCATTGGTCATGTAGTTCTGTATGACAGATAATGAATTAGAATAAGCCTTGTATCTTTTTGAATTAAAGTTCCTCCAGATATATGCCCAGGAGTGGGACTGCTGGATCATACAGTAAGTCTATTTTTAATTTTTTGAGGAATCTCCATACTGTTCATAGCAGCGCTATATACAATAGCCAAGACATGAAAGCAACTTAAATGTCCATCAACAGATGACTGGGTAAATTACTAATTTATAATAATTAATTATTATGATAATTAAATTGACATCCGTAAAAACACTAAATGGTATGTGGAGTACAGGAGCAACAGACTCAACTTTTAAGTTGAGTTTTAGGTGCTACTATTATTTCTGAATCTGAGGATGAATAGAGTACATTAGGTGGACTCATTTTAAAATTATTTATCATATGCCATCCCTAGCTAATGAGTTTTGTGTTTAAATACTTAAATACATGTAGTATTAAATCCTTGTGGGATGAGCAATTGGGTGTATAAGTTAGGTCACTATACACTTACTACCCAAACTGGAATACTTCACAGTGAAAGTGGGTGTTAGTAATAATTAAAGTTAAAGAATGGTGACACTAAGACTGTCTTCAATAAACAGGTAAATTGTGCTCTCAGAACCAGGTTTGATGTTAAATTTGCTGCTTTAAGAGCCAAAAATTCCTTTACCACATCCTTTTAGTAAACTTGATGTTTCTAGATGGAAAACAAATGATTGATGACACTTACATAGTTCTTTACTGTTCATTGTACATATTACATGTTTTATTCCCCACAATAATCCCATAAAGAAGGGAATACTTTTGATTATCACTGCATCACAGGCGAGGAAGTTGATACATGTTACATATTCATTAGTTTTTCTGAAGTCAAATTCACTGAACTAATTAACATTACAGCCAAAACTCCAATGCTGTGTGGAAGTCATAGCCCACATTCTTAAACGGTACTCCAGAGGCTTTTGAAGGATTTTTATCAGGAAGGTGACACAATCACATACGTCTTGGAATGTGAATCTGGTTCTGTTGTAGAAAAAAAATATGAGGGTTGAAGAATTGATATAGAGAGAAGAGTTACAAGATGGCTGAAATAATTATGAAAGGTCTAGGGTAGAAGTGTGGACAGATAGAAAGAAGTAGAATGAATATGGATTTAGATATTGGTGGAGAGAAGGTGTGAAGAGAATGGGTTTGGCCTCTTAAAATCTCTTCAGAAAGTCTATACATAGTAATACCATCTATTCATTCATTATTAGTTAGCAGGTGTTTTCTCTGTTCTCCTCAAAATATGTGAACTTTGATTTAGTAAGGTATTAGCCAGAGAAATTATGTTCTTATAATTATTGTAGAAAGAGGACATTTTAAAGTAATCAATTTTAAGGCTTCAGATTTTAAAAATATGCTAAAAGTGTTATAAAAACTTGAATTTTAAATAATTATGCAACAATTGCTTTTCACTTGCTTGATTATATATTGTTCTTTTACATACATAAATATAAGGATAAATTAAGAGACATATTTCAAAAGGCTCTGTAATAATCACTTTCTTATTCTGAATATATTTATTTTTAAATGAGAATGAAAGATACTCACTTAAAAAACCTCATGATTCCAGCTCATTTTAGCAGCCACTGAGAGAAACTATTACAAAATTTAAGTTCAATTACAGATACTCTACTTTTCTTAAGGAGATTTAAAACCTGGTGCTATGGGTTGAATTGAGTCTCTTCAAAATTTACATGTTGACGTCCTAATCCCAAATAGCACAGAATGAGACCTCATTAGGAAATAACGTTGATGCAGATGTAATTAGTTAAGATGAGGTCATTGAGGTGGGTCATAATCCATGTGACAGATGTCCTTATAAAAAGGGGGAATTTGGAGACAGAGGCATGCAAAGATGAAGCCAAAGATCAAGCTGACCTTCTACAAGCCAAGGAACACAAAAGACTGCCAGCAAACCACTGTGGGCTGGCAGAGAAGCATGGAACCCAGTCTTCCCCAGAGCCCTCAGAATGAACCAACCCTGCTAGCACCTTGATTACAGGCTTCTAGTCCCCAGAACTGTGAGACAATACATTTCTCTATTTATTCTATCTGCTTTGTTACGGCAGCCCTAGGAAATGAATTCATGTGTTATAAATCTTTAATACACTTATGTATGTTTTAAAAATATTAGTCAATCTTCTGATTTCCTCTATATTATAAATGTAACATTGCTTCCCTTTTCCATTTACATATAAGCCAGAAGAAATATAATAGTATTAATGTAAGACTAAGTTCCATGCTGAATATTACAATGCTTTTCAAATGTTAAAAGTTAGAAATCTGAAATTACCTTGGGACAGTCCATTATTATTAAAGCAGTTATAACTAAATAAAAATAACTATGTGGCCTTGGAGCAATAACTTAACACTTTTGGGTCTCAGTTTTCTCACAATGTGCATCTGAATTAAAGATCTTGATGGATCTTTTTAATTATAAATTCTATGCTTTATAAGTTTTTTTTAGGAAACTTTACCTGTTATGAAATTAAATACACTCAGTAACCTAAACCAGTATTTCTCAGTCCAATGTGCATAAGAATTACTTGGAATTCTTGTCATAATGCAAATATTCTGAGTCACTAAATCTGGTGTAGTACTGAGATTTTGTATTCCTAGCAAGCTCCTACACGATACCCATGCCTCTGGTTCTGGACTGCATTTGTGTGGCCAAGGATTTTAACTTCCCATGGTTATCAGATGAATTTTAGTCTTCACCCTCACCCAGGCTGTCATTACTAACGGCATTAGCATCAAGGATTTCATTTTTTAAAATATCCTAAAATCAACATTACTTGATCTAATTAATAATTATGTTAATGATGAAATAATAAGTGATAACAAAAGCAATAATTGTTAACCACTTATTGACTGTTTATTATGTTCTAAGCAGATAAAGCTGGACGTGTTTAGAACTATTGTTGCTGAAGTGGCTGTGCTGGGGTCTAACCCCACCCCATTCCAATTCCTGGTCTCATTTCCTTGAGCACCATTCTCTATGCATGTATGAGTGTGTGTGTGTATGTATTCCTGTGTGCTCATATGCGTGTGTGTGTGTATTTGTGCATGTATGTATATGTCCTGTCCTCTGACACCATTTCAGAGACCTTGGACGACTGCACTATTTAGGAGCTATTTTGTTTTAGTTATCCATCTCTAACTTCAAAAAGTTTACTATGTGCATCTATGTATTATGACTTCAGCCTATGATAGCTTCATGCTTCCTGATTCCATTGTAGTTTCAGATTTATCAACCAGACACCACAGTCAATTAAATTCTACTCTTTTTAACAATCATAAATTGCTAAACCGCCTGGTCTGTCCAGGCTCATCAGGCCAGTCTATGTTCTGTAGTCCATTCTCTGTAATCCCTCGTCTATGGTGTCCACTTTTTTACAGCAATCATTCCAAAGATGCGTCATAGAACACACATTCACTGGGTTGATTTCAGATCCAAGTATCTTATTCATAAAAAGTAAGTTCTATCAATTATTGCTTATCTGTTTCCCATTTCAAAAATTGTACACAATTTTTATGTCAAAGATATATCAAATATACACTCCATAGTACAGGACCCAACAGTTATTTTAAAATACATGAAATACATAGGAATATGTCCAAAATCGTGCATTTGACTAATAAATGAATTCTATGAATATGACAGTGGGTAACAGCGTAACGTATACTTTCACATTATAAAACCACATCTGGGGTACCAGATTCAATTACTATCATCAGATATGTGGAAATTTAAACAAGACTCTCAAATTTCAATACAATCATAAAAATGGGCAAAGTATTGATATGCTCAACTGCAGGGTAATCCTTCAAACATAATGTCAAGCAAAGCAAGACAGACAGAAAATTGTCTACACTATGTGATTGCATATTTTTAATATTCATAAGCAATTCAAACTAACCTATGGTTTTAGAAGTTGGGATGGTTTTTACCTTCAGGGGCACAGTGTATGGGAGAAGTTACAAGTGCCATTCAACTTTGTAAAACTTCTTAGTGCTGTGTAGTTTTAAAAAAAGGGAGGATGTGAAGAAAAGGGAACCCTTGTGCACTGTTGGTAGACTTTAAATTGGTGCAGCCACTTTGGAAAACAGAATGAAGATTCCTCTAAAAACCAACAGTAGGACTACTATATGATCCAGTAATTCCACTCCTGGGTATTTATTCAGAAACTATAAAAACACCAGTTTAAAAAGATTCATCTGTCAATGGATGAGTGAATAAAGATGTGGTATAAATATACAATGGAATACTGCCCAGCTATAAAAAAAAGAATGAAATCATGCCATCTGCAACAACATAGATGGACCTTGAAGGTATTAAGTGCAATATATCAGATGGAGAAAGAGAAGTATATGATTTCACTCATACATGGAATCTTAAAAAAAAAACAAAACATATAAACAAAATAAAATGAAAACCATATCCTAGATAAAGAGATCACCTTTGTGTTTCCCAGAGGGGAAGCTGGTTGGGGGACAGGAGAAACTGGTGAAGCCAGTCCACTGTATGGTGGTGGGTGGTAACTAGAATTGTGGCAATGATCATTTTATAGTATAGACAGATGTTGAATTATATAATGCTGTACACCTGAAACTTATATAATGAAAAAAAGTTTTCTTTAAAAAAGAAAGAATTTTGACTATTACAAAATGTTTAAACTTGGTAACTTTGAATTATTTTCTAAAACTTTTAAAATGCTTTAATATTTCATACAGAAATATTAAACAACACTATATCACATTGTCCTCATTTTGTCTTGTGCCATATTTCCATATTTGTCAATATAATACTAAGGTAGACAAAGATGGTATGTAATACAGAATTAAATAATCAGCTGGCCATTGCAATAATTTGCAAAGGAATTGACTCCCATCCTCCTGGCTGAGCATCACTAGACAAGACTCAAGTAACTGCTGATCTCTCCTTCATCCCTCTCTTCTGAGTCACAGAATGGGCTCTGGGTGCAGCTGAGAATTCAGCATTGTGTCCCTGTCCTCAGGCTGAGAAACTGAATACTGTCTCATCATTCTGAGCAGTCTTCTACTCCGTCACTGTGTCTGCTGCTTCTCATTCCACTGTCACTAATAATCTTGGCTGCTGCCAACATCGCAGCTACCTTTTATTCTTTCTTTTTATCTTGTTAATTATCTCTAGCTTTCCGCCTCTTTTATAAAAAATGTAATATTTGTCCTCCTTTTCTTTTTTCCCCCCTTACCCTCCCTTCTCCCCAACCCCCTCAATTTTCTCTCTCCCCCTCATTTTTGCTCATCCGTTTTGGCTTGTTACAAAGTCATCCAAAAGCTTTTCTTGGTGAATTGATTAATTACAGTATCTGGAGTATATGTTTCACTACATCTAACTATTTTGTCCTTTTTTCTCCCACAGTTAATGTTAATGTCAAATTCTGGCCCTCCCTCTTTCATTTCTTTCTGAATCTAGTATTTTTTTTTTCTTCTCAGTATAAAGGATGAGTAAAATTTAGAATCTTGTGTGTGTAGATGTGTTTGAGTTGTGTGTGTGTTGACCAAAATTGCCAACAATAGCTCGTATTTTGAAACATATGAATGACATTCAGGTAAAATTACTAATTTAGTTGATGAAGTATTGCTCACTTGGGGGGTATTCTATTGACTTGTAAAAGGAAGGACATATTCAGAGATTCGGTGCATGTCATTTACTTTTCAAATATCAACCTTTAATTAATTTCAGGCTTCAAATGAATCAGCTTCTTCAATATTGTACAAATATAACCAATGCAGAATTTTTAATTCAGTTTTTAAATCAGTGTTAAAATAGAAAGATGTAATTACTAACTTTAGTACTTCCTAAACTAGTTAGGAATTTCAGAAACTCTGCTTAATAAGTATTGCAATGTTTCTTCATTATTTAACCTGCTAAATTTTTTCAGGCAGTCCTTGAGCTTCCTTTTTAAACTACCTCATTGCTTGTTCTGAGATCTAAATGTGAATGGGTCTTAAAAGCATTTAGATTGTGCCTAACACACAATAAGAGCTCTAAAGGGAATATTTATATTTTTTCTTGTCTATTACTGTAATTATTATTATACAAGTTGTCAAGCATTATTTCTGCTCTATGAGCTAGGAATATAACCTTTAATAAAAAAACAGTCAAGTCAATTTATAAAACACTATTGCTAATTTGTGAAGAGTAATTCCGTAACTTGAGGCAGAAAACACATTAGATGTATCTGGGACATCTTGTTGCCAGAAAGCAAGTATCCTTTTAAGGAGATTAAGAGAAAGTTCTAAATGACTGAAGAACCTGCTTAAATATATATCTGTATTTTAGTCTTTGCAAACAGGAAAGAGGAACCATGTTAAATATTAGCAAACCTAGTTATCTCTTAAATAAAAAGGTAATGCGTCAAGACCTGCATCTTCCATTGACTTTGGTGACCACATATCATGATCTATGCGGAAAGAACCAGAAAGAATCTAATAATCAGTTAAAAAAAATGATAAAATAACCAAGTGCCTAGAAGAAAGATAACTCTACTGGTAAACCCCAATTCCTTAGGAGAGCCTAGATGACATTTCTAATTATAGTAAAGAATTAAAAAAGAACAGATCAGGTTAATATATCATAAATATAGCACAATAGGTCAGGTACTACTGTGAATGCAAATATAAAGTACAGCTCAATTCCAGCAAAGATCTATGTTTTAGAAATTAAAATCCGTAAGAAAGTTGGAGATAATCATAAACCCTTGATATAAAAGTGAAACTATATTAAAAAAATTATCTCATGACTGGTTACTTGGTATGGAATTGATTCATAAGGTTAATATGTTCACCAAAAAACAAAGTAAAAGTAATTATAAGCATACCTTCCTGTGCACAACAGCCACCTGACTATGAAATAATCTAGTAAAAATAAAGTCTGGTTAGTCAGAAAAGGCTTCTTTGAAAACAGAAATGTTACTGTTTTCCAATTGGTTTTTTTTTTTCCATTCGTGAAAAAAAAATGCTTCATTCTCAAACAATTCAGAGAAGTGTTGAATAGTGAAAAAAAATTCTAGATCCAATATTCTTCATCATCATTAAACATTTATCAAGTACACTGTTAATTGCCAAGCTGGTGAAATGCCTAATTGTTGCATCACAAATTGCAGTCACTGGCCCCCACTTGCAAGCCTCCTTTGTAGGCAATTTCACACCTACAAACTCTACTGTGCTCAGCGGCTTAGGCAAAGGTATTTTCTATCAGATGAATCTTTGGCCTTAGCTTATTGTTCAAAACTGAGTTGCAATGAATTCAAGTGCAGCTCTAGATGAGTAGAAATTACAATGTTATGGGATCGAAACAATTAAATGTATAGAACGATTAGAGAATAACAAAGTTAAATTCTACTGGAAGTTAGGCGAATCAAAGAGTTTAAATCAAATAATCTTGATCTCAGTGACAAATAAGTTCTTTTTACATATAGGTGATGAGGAAAGAACTCTACTGGAATTAGATTTAAGATCATGAGTAAACTATAATTCATAATGGCTATATAATGTTTAAAAATGGCAACTATTTTTATTTTTAAATGTTTTCATTAAAGGCAGTGACACCAGCTCATTGTTTAAAAAAAAAAGCCTAATAAGGTTGATTAAGTTTGCCTGATGTGTAAAATATTATATATACACACACACACACATATGATATATATATAAGTTTATGTGTTTGTGTGTGTAGGCCAAATAATGTCCCACCTGAAAGATGTTTGCACCCTAATTCCTGAAACAAGTTAATTACATGACAAAAGGGATTTTGCTTTTGGAATTAAATTTGCAAATCAGCCGATCATCTTTAAACAGGTTATCTCAGATTTTCCATGGCCCCTTGTAACCACAAGGGTCCTTAAAAGATGGAAGAGACAGGCAGACGAGTCAGTCTGAGAGATTCCACAAAAGAGGCAGAGGACAGGTGAAGCAGAAAGAGAGGTCAGTGAAATGTGAAGTACAGAAGGACCTGACACGCTTTTGCAGTTCTGAGACGAAGAGGCTTCTCAGCCAGGGAATGCAAGCAGCCTCCAGAAACTGAGAACACACAGCCAAAGGCCAGTAAGGAAATGGGACCTCAGGACTACAACTGCATAGAACTGAAATCTGTCAACAACCTGCATTAACCTGGAAACGTTTTCTTCCCCAGACCCTCCAGAAAGGAACACAGCTCCACGGATGCCTTGATTTTAACCTTGGGAGACTCTAAGCCGAGTCCCAGGTTGAGTTCTCTGAACTTACAGAAACTGTCAGATATTAACTAAAAGGGCGCTGTTTAAGCCACTAAGCTTGTGGTACTTTGTTACGGCAGCAATAGAGAACATCTTTTAGATTCAAATCCACATATTTTTATAGCATTTATAAATACAATTATAAGATTCTTAATCTCTGTTTTCTTATCATGAACTTTAAGCTTCAGAGATTGTAGGAATCTCTGACTGCTCAGGACAGCATACCTGATTATGAACTTTGGAAAATGGTACACACATTTTTCAAATGTGGAGAATATAAATCTTGAAGAAAAAAGTATTACAAAGCCTTGGAAGGATTGTTGAATATCATATAAAATGCTGATTATTTTGGAATTTTAATTTGTATATTATCTAAGAATAGTTGTATACTGACTCTGTTAAAATGCCAAATTGTGTGCTAAAGTAACAAATATTTTTGAACCAAATCAAAGCATTATTTACTCACTTTTTCAAGACCACTTTTTTCACCTTTTTATCCAATTTTTTTCTCCATCTTTTTCCCTCAATTCATACCTTTTTTCTTATTCACCTTCCCATCTCCATTTTTATTTGCTGTTTGTGTATTTTACATGTTTAAAATTTCATATACAAATGTTTAAGGTTTTTCCTGGAAAGGTAGCATAAAACTATAAAAATAAATAATATATACAGCAGTCCATTTAAAAAGAATGCTTTTATTGCATGGTGAGATCAGAAAATGGTCAATAAATGCTGACTTCTGCTATTTCAGCATATTTCAAGATCAAGTCAGGAAGACCCATACATTTCAGACTAAACTGAGTATAAAAGGGAAGAGAACTATTTAAGGCACAGCTGTTGGAAGAGCTACTCTTTCCAACACAAAAAGATCACAAACAGTAGCTGGTCAATTGGTTTTATAAAAATAATACATTGTCCAGAGAAATAGGACTTGTCAGTGGTGATATACTCAGGTCACAATTCTCAACGAGGCTTTTTAACACTTGGCATTCACCACATTGGGTATGCTATTATTGTGAAAACATTACCCAAAATCAAACTAAAAGCATAATTCTTAGAATATAGCACATGATTGAAATATATTCATGAAATGAAGAAGCGATCAGTTTTTTAGACACAATTAAGAAAAAAAAAAGAAAAACAGACATCTCAGAGAAAAATTTCTTCATTGAATCATTCTAATCTGCAACAATCTAAAAATGTTGTATTTTAAGCATGCAATTCACTGTACTGGAAGAAAACCAGACTATTGTGATATGTGTTTCACATCTCCTTGAATTTAATGTCCTTGACATATGTTAAAACAACCCTAAATATTCTGGATGACTTACATAAGAAGTGTTTCTGCAGACATGACTGTATTGATTGCCGCATTAAATGGATTACAGAACATCCATATATTTGAGGTGCCATCAGGAGTCTTCGGAAGTTTACATCTTTCAAATCTCCCAATGACTTCAGACGTGTTTGTCACTCCGAAAAGCAGTCTCCTTGTCATGATTTAGTCCTTGAGAATGAATTTTTGGCCAATAGAGTCAATCATACTTGGATATTTAAATTCCACAAGCAAGGAGTCTTCAAGCCCTCGCTTCTTTATTTTGTTTGTTTTTCAAGCTCCTCCACTCACTTCCTCACCTTCTATGATCTGTGATGAGATATAAATTTTATGGAGCGAGAGATCATGTAGAGATATCAGAAAGATATATGATTCTCTAAGAGTTAAAATAGAGGATCTGGCCTCTTCTTAAGAGTTGTAAAAGGTATCCATGAGAAAGCCATGGTTGGTTATAAAGAAATACAACGTTTACTAGGCAAAGTTATAAAGGCAAAGAACCCAATTCAACATGTTAGAAGTACGAGGTCTTGTGGAGAGACGAGTAACATTTTCTTCTCAGAAATGTGGCTGAAGCACAAAGGGTGTTTGATAAGGTGGAATGCCAGCGCCATACAGGTTTTATTAAACTTCCTGATGATTCTGTTGTAAAAAAAAAAAAATGAAAACCATCTAAGTATTTGAAGTAATTTGATTGGCGTACTTAAGTGCATAATGGTGAGATACTGCCTACTTGGGAAAACCCTTGACCCAGAGAGTGGGAACGTCTTTACTCCCCATCACCAACCATTACTTACATTTCAGATTTCAGTGCATGGATTTATTCTCTCCTTTCTCATTTATTCTCTCCTTTCTCCCTTCCTTGTGGTTAGTGTGGTAAGAGCCCAGACATTGTCATGCAAGTTATGTTAGTTTTCTATACTGTGTAATAAACTATCACATTAGCAGCTTAGATAACACATATGAATTATCTTACCAGTTTCTTAGGGTCAGAAAGCTAGGCATAGCTTAGCTGTGTTCCCTGCAGAGGACCTCCTGTGACTGCGATCTAGGTGCTGCCAGGGTCAGGCTTCTCGCCTGGAGGGTTGACTAGGAAAACTTCTGCTTTGCTACACCTGTGGCTGTTGGCAACATTCCATTTGTTGTGATTTTAAGATTCATGGAAGTTTTATTTTTGCCAACAAAAGAAGAGAGGGGAGGGGGGACTAGAAAGAGCCTACTAGCAAGACAGAATCTTAATGTAACCTAATCATGAAAGCATATCCCATCATTTTTGCCATAGTGTTGGTTAGAAGTAAGTCATAGTCTTGCCCAAACTGAGGGTCAGGGGGGTATTGGAGGAGGTGATGATTATGCAAGAGCATCAGCACCAAGAGGTAGAGATCATGGGACCGGCTTAAAGTCTGTCTGCCAGGTGCTTGCTTTCTGTCTTCGTCTTTGGTCGCCCTTTGCTTCCACCAGGCAACGTCTGTATCTGGCTTTGCTGCCCTGGCTGTGTACTAGATGCACACGTGCACTTCCACTGCCACCTGTTGTTTTCTGGCTTCATCCTGTTGATGTTTATAGTATGAAATAATTTCATGATTCATAGTGATAAGACCAGAGATTTAGAGTTTAATATTTGGGTAAGCAGGGGTTGAAGCTAAGATGCACTCCTGTACAGAATACCCCCGTGAAGATATTAGATCAAATTTCTTTTTGTAAATTGCATATTCAAGTAATTTTTTTTATTAATAAAATAGCAAAATGACATCCAAAAAGACTTTACTTTAAGCAGGAACAAAATGATCGTATTTTGCTTTGTTCTAGTCACCAAAATATTTCCACACTATCATCATTGCCTGGGTCATAGTCAGTGGAAAACAAACCATTGACAGATGCTTGAATTCCATGCATGCATAAATAACAACAGAATAAATGGGTGCATCATTCTGGCTAATATGCCTCCGAGTGAGAGAGCATGATATCAGCGCTCATGCTGCTCTAAAGAGTGATCATTTCAGTTTGCAGGCTAAAGGTCATGTCATTTGACGTGTAACACCCTTTGAAAGATAATCAATGTTTTCTCTAGACGTGTGTTGCACTAGGAAATTACTGAATGCGCTTTATTTTCAGAAACAAATGCACCTGTTACATCTGTTTTGTTTTTTCCTAACACTTTAAAAAAATGAAAATTACTTCTTAGCATAAAGTTTGAAATACTTTACTAATTTGAGCATAGTCCCCGAGAACACTGCTATCAAGACTTCTATTAATTTGCCAAACATTTCACAGACTTTTACTTTTCCCTAGGGCTATAAACTGCTTGGGGCACCGTTTGTAAACTTTAGTTCCCAGAGCCATTCAAATTGTACTAACTTATAAAAAAAAAACTGATTTAATAAATCTACTATAAAATGAAACTAAATATTTATAAACCACAAAAAAAAATGACAGTCTAAGTACAGTGAATAACCCATCAACTTCTCCTCCCATAATACAAAGCTATTATAAATACTTTTCAAGTTGACCCACTAATTTTTCTTTCTTGGATTCTTTTTTTCTCATCAATAATTACATGAGGGAATATGTAGAAAAGGAGTATCACTATCTACCTTTTTTATAATAGTAGAAAATAATCAAACAGCATAATAGAAGTGTCAGTAAGATGATCTACAGTCCTTTTAATGCTGCAGTTGGTCACAAGGCCGTAAGTGAGCTTCATCTTTGCCTCCCTAAACCACCCATTCTAGGCCCCCAGCTAGTAATGCCTCTGCTCTAAGTAGCTTTCCTGTGGAGGTGACAAAGGATCAGGGATTCTCTGTCACAGGTTGAGTTCTTCAGAAACAATGTTAAGACGTCTGGGATCCAGGATTTATATTAAGGATCGATATTTGTGAAAGAAGGAAGAAGAAGCAGGATTAGGAAAACAAAGAACACTATCTAGGCCTGATAGAGTCTTGGCCAATCCAGCAGTGAGTTCTGGGGCAGAGGTTGCCTGTTGGAATTACCTGATGTCAGGACAAAATGGCCAGGCCTCCATACCTGTGCCCCACTCAGCCATCAGATGAAGGCTTCCCCTGGATGAGTAGAACCGTGGGAGAAGTTACTACCCAGATGAGCCAGCACTAGGATCTGACAGCTTCTGAAGGCTGTCTGTTGACTACACTTCCTAAAACCAGGGAGAACAGCCTTCTTCAAAGGGAGAACTGGGTGCCACAGCTCCATACCTACCCTCCACTGCTTCCTGTATTTTCAGCAGGCCATGGCTACTGTATGACCATTTACAATTACAACTGTTAAGAGAAACTCCAGTAGGTTACCCGTATGTAAAACATATTCTTTCCTGCCTCTATTGTGTAGTGGTCACCCTACACCCTCATGATTGTCAGGATTAATAACTCACGCCAGTATGATAACTCTCTGCCAGCCTCCTGAATGCGGAGGCCAAAATGTGACGGCATTAGAAGCAGAGTACTGACCTAAAAATAGACAGTAGAATTGGAATGCTGAAATAGGAAAGATCCAAATGACGCTAATATCCCAAATGTCCCTCATGTTGGATGGAGAAGTTCCTTTCTGTCGTATGTTCTTTTTGTCTTTTAGGGGAAACACACTGTAATGACCTACTAAAGTTTTCAGATTTAGAATTAAGGCCAGATTTTATCATTGTTTGAATAGTTGATCACAAAATCAAACCCAGAAAAACTGCACCAAAAACTTAACAGACAAATATATGTGATATGATATACAGATACCCTTATAGGTATCAATATCTCTATCATATAGTCATCAATAAAATTCTAGGAAATATATGTGAGAATAAATACTAACTCTGTTATACGAAGAAAGGAAAACATGACTGTGCTGAAATTATCACTGAGACATGTTTAACAGTTGATCTTACTCACATGTGTAAGGGAGGAAATACTTTCCCCCTCTTCTCTCCTAGGTTCTCCATATGGGACCCTACAAATTAGACTGACAGGAGACAGATTAACAAAATAGGAACAATTTATTAGTTCATGCAGTACACATTGGTGGGGAGGTCTCAATGATGATAACTAAAAAGGATTGTTATAACACAGGCTTATAATAGCATCTCTGCAAAGGGCAATATATTTGCATAAAAGGGACAAGACAAAGTAAAAAGGTTTTAGGCTTTAGGCACAGGAAACTGTGGGAAGTTAAATATATGGGAAATCAATGGTAGTGAGACAGGAGGTCACAAAAGGTCAAAAAGTGGGCAGTGTCCCAATTCCTTGAAGTCCTCATCCCTTCCCCAAAGTAGTTGGAATAATACTACCACTTGTTAGCATACGAAGTTACAGAACCCATAAAAACTAACCACCCCGTACCTCCTGGCCTTTTCTCCTGCCTCTTGAGAAGGCCAGCATTCTGTGCACGGAGTATGTATCTCTCTGAATAAATCTACCTTCACTCTACTATGACTCACTCTTGAATTCTTCCCTATGTGAAGTCAAGGCCCTCACTATGCAGGGTGTATCCTAGGGACTTAACCTAGACCTGGGACCCGGCTAACCTCTTACACCTCACATTTTCCTATATCAGAAGACAAGGGCTTGTTAGAGAGATTTGTTTGTTTATGTAGATTTTTTTTCCTCAGTTGCATCTTGTCTCTGGTGATAAGGTTATTATCTCGATCCTGATACAGGAAATGGGGGAGGGACACCTTCCCAAGAGAATTTATGTTCTGAGTTCAGGCAGATAAAAGGAGGGCAGAAAGTTCATCATGTGTCTGCTTCTCCTCATCTACCTTCAGCTCAAAATAATTACATCAGAGTGACCTATTTTAGGATGTCATGCTCTGAATCCCTTCACCTGCCTTTTCAACTGCCTGAGTATGTGTCTAATCATTTTCTTTTTGGTTGACTAAAAGCTGGATTCAATAATGGCCTATTGAGGTTGAAATCCCAGCAATGCCTTGATGCAGGGCCTGCTGCTATGTAATTTGTGGAACTGAAATAGAGCAGGTCCATGTGGGTCTTCTCTGGTATGAATCCTTTCTGTGTCCGCCATTTCTTGTTAGTAGGACAGTGGCTTCATTCAGTCACTGTGACCTTCCCTGAGTTCCAAAGTGCAGATTCAAACAGTTGCTAATCAGAGAAGGTAGGGAATGCAGAGATAAAGGAGGAGCAGTCAAGAAACAATTGTGCAGCCTTGGGGCAGGGTCCTGGTTCCCCCTCAAGAAATACACCTAACAGTATCTTTGAGTTCTTCTGCAGGAACCAGGGCCTCCACCCAGGTGGAGGAAGGTAACTTCAGGCTGAGCACATGATTCCTGGAAAACCACCCTGTTACCTCACCACCAACCAACCAGAAGAAAGTCACACATCCTGCTGCCCTCATCCCAAATTTTGCCGATAAAAACTTTTTCCTGAAAACAATCAAGGAGTTTGGGTTTTTCTAGCATGAGCCACCCATTCTCCTTGCTTGGCCCTGCAATAAATCTTTCTCTGTTCCAAACTCTGACGTTTCAGTTTGTTTGGCCTCACAACGTGTCAGACACATGAACCTGTTTTTGGTGCAAGATGAAAATGTGACATCCCCTTCTTCAGAAAGTGGGAAAATTATCCTGTTAAAGGCACTAAAATATAAAGCGTTTCCCTTTCTCCCTGGGCTCTCTGTTAACTTGTCGTATTTTTTAATTTTTCTATTTTAAATATTACATTATTAACATGAATTTTACAGTTTATTTTTATATTGTGGAATGCCAGCTTCAAATGCAAATATAAGAGTACGTAACTCATGCAGAATCATTGAAATTTGTATTTCATAACTCATCATGCCTATGCATTTCTTTTCCCAAAAGAATGGATACTCTACAAGTCTAACTCAGCTGCTGTTATTTCATTGCTAAATACTTGCACATTCTATCAACACTCTCTATCTTTGGATTACTGATGGGTAAGGAAAGACTGAATGGCATTGTATTTCCCTTTTCTTTTATAACATCATCTTTAATGTGAATGGTTGGGAAACACAGGGAAATAACACAAGAGAGAAAGGGAGAAAGCTCTTTGGTGATTCCAATTTTTTAGAAAGCCATTGGATTCTTTCTGCCTTTGAGTTGAGTTCCAGTTTGAACAGAAAGCATGGTCACTCAGGGCTGTCTGCACTGCTGCTTACTTAATCACAGATGTAGCAAGCTTAGCTTATACTTACTTTGAGTCTTGTTGAATCCCATGGATTGAGGGTCACCTGGAATTCTGTGCTCATAGGCCATCACAAATACTGTATGCAAATGGGGAGACAAGGAACAGAGAATACAAATCTTATTCATATATCCTTTGCATATGTGCATGCTGGATTGTCTCTTGGGCAACAGAACATTAAGCCAATTGTGGGGGCTTCTGAGGTCATGTCCATGTGTGATAACACAGGCTGAGTGTTCCTGACACTCATCCTGTCTTAGTGTGATGTAGAAGAAGAGGTTTTAAAAACTTAGGGCAGGCAGCTGCTCACCTGAGCCTGCCCGCTCTCCCCTGAGAGTGCACTATCCATCCTTTAATAAATCCTCACTTTACCTTTTTAAATAAATAAATAAATAAATAAATAAATAAATAAATAAATAAAAACTTAGGGCAGTGGAAAAGTCATCAAGCTTTTATTCCATAAAATGTATAATATCACACATGAATTCAAATAAAAGCTCCAAAAAATACTTTGTTTCATTAAGAGAAATATCCTGGAGAAATATGCGGTTGAGGATTGTGCTAGTTTTTCTGAAAAATCACTGCAGTGGTTCTTTTTCATATATTAGTAATAAAATGAGAGATGCTGCTATTGAAATAGGTTCTTATGGAGGCAGAAACTAATTAGAAGTATTTAACAAAAAGAGCAAGAAGGGCAAGGTAACTGTAATAAAGTAGCAAGTTACACTGGTATTCAAAAAGTCTGATTCAGTGGCATATTGCTCATCTGTTGCCTAGGAATGAATCAGATGTGTAGTTTATCTGTCTAACCAATATAAATGTTGACTGTCAAAAACTTGAATTGGAAAGTTGGAGTCATGTTCCGTAGGAATACGGAGCAAAGCACTCCCTTTTATGTCAAGTAAACTTTGACTCACGACTGTGCTTTATAAGAGGAAACAGACAAAGAAGCAATTGCCTGTTTATGTAATTAGAGGTTTAGATACAAAGACAGACATTTGAAAATAGGCCCAGGGTGTGAGAATGTGGTGACATACAAGACAGGACCCCTGAGGAGAAGGCTTTTAATATCAAATACTCAATATGATTCAACTGTGGGTACCAGTCACCTCTTCCCCCACATATTAGTCAGGTAGGGCTGCTATGACAAAGTACCACAGACTGGGAGGATTAAACAATAGAAATTTATTTTCTTTCAGGTCTGGAGGCGTGATCCAAGATTAAGATGTCAGCAGGGTTCACTTCTTCCCAATGCTTCCACTTGGCTTGGAGACAGCTCTCTTCTCCCTCTGATTTCATGTGGTTTCTCTCTGTGCTTATCTATATTCAAATCTCCTTTTCTTACAAGGACATCAGTCATATTAGGTTAAGGTCTGCCTATATGACCTCATTTTATCTTAATTACCTCTTTGTCAGTCCTGTCTCCAAATAAAGCCACATTCTGAGGATAATGGGGAGTTAGGACTTCAACATCTGCTTTGGAGGGACACAAATTAGCTCAGAACCTGCAGCCATGAATTCATGGACTAAGTGGCCATGGTGACAAGAGTATAGGGTAAGCAGGACTTCAAGAACACGGCCTCCTTTCACCACGTCTGCCATGGCTACCACCACAGCTGGGTGCCTTTCTTGACAGCAGCAGGGAGCAATGTTGTGCATTAGAAATAACAGCATAACTGGTGTGTCCAGGATTACATCTAGTGGTATGGTGATTTCGCTGGGCCATTTCCCGAGCAATTGTGTCGTAGACTATTTCAACAGCATATTCAATGCTCAGTTACTGTGCTTACTGTGAGCATAGGCTTAAGAGTGTGTTTTCAGTCCTGTATGGTATGAACCAGTGGATGATATATCATGTTGTTTCATCCTGAGCCAGAATACATGAGTCCAGAAACTAAAGAGTGGAATTGGAGGTGGAATATATCACTATTACAACCAAACACTACTATTAAAATGTTCATTCTCTGACCCTCAAAACTGGACTCTACTGATTTAAGAGGATCTGTGGGTTTAAGAAGTCTGACCTCAAATCTGAGCTCTGCTGCTTTAAGAGATCTTACTGGTAACCAAAGGAGTAATCCTTCCACCAGGGGGCATAAGAAAGTTTCTATTAAATTGGAAGCTAAGATGCTCACCTGGCCTTTTGTTTCTCAATAAAACAAGATCAAAAACAAACAAACAAAGTAAACAAGTTATCTTGCATAATGTAAAAGAAGGAATCGGAAGTTTTAGTAATCTAGAAATGTCCTTTCAGTTTTATATAATGTAATGTGTGATCTGATCATCTCCCGAACTAAAGCTAGAGAGATGAATTTCAAGGGGGAAAATTACAAAAATAAGTCTGGTTTGTTTAATTGTTACTGCAAATTGGGTTATATGACAAACAATTCCCATAGCTTGAGAGGCTACACCTGCATTTCTAAGTCAAAAATATATGGAAAGAACATAAAAAGATAAAAATATTTTCATCAAACATGATATTATTAAAGATATTTTTAAATTAACAATTTTTTCAATTTTCAGAAATCTTTTTGAGTATGACAGCTTTAAAAATGTGTCTATAAATGAAAGAGTAACAGATAAAATTAATAGTCACTTGATATGTAAAGCCTTTTTTGTTATCCTTCCCAGAAACTGTGAAAGTGAATGACTTAAATGATTGAATTTTTTCAAATATTTTGTGATTTATTTGGTTCCTGATTCTCTAATTTCAATGAAGTTAAAAATAATATCTAAATGTATTAGCAAAAAATGATCAAAAGTTTTTTTAAATATTGGCTATGATATGACTTTTGTCATAAAATTGAGGGAATTCAAAAAATTGAGTGTCCTGTTAAAAAAACTCCCCAAATTCCCATCTACTTTTTGCCATTGATTTTGACCAAAAAAAGGGGGGAGGGTTAATATTGGCCTTAATAAAAGCTATACATTTCAATGTTGGATGATTTAGAATGTACTGGTACCTAATTATAGAGTGCTGAAAAAAACGTACGGAATGAAATGGAGAAAGAGTGCAGGCATGACTCTTTGAGCCCTGCGAAGAGGAATAGAAACAGAATGAGCATGTGGAGTTATAGGATTTTCTCTAAGTGGGTGAAGATCACAAAAGTATATGACAATGTTAATTTTATGACAATAATAATGGTAATTCTGTAGAAGGGAAGAAAGTGATATCAAAGGAAATATTTGATACAAGTGCAGGACTGAGGAATTTTTTTGTTTGTTTTTGTTGTCTTTTCCTTTTACTGGTAATTTGGGGTGGGATCTAGGGTATTAAGAGAGAGGTTATCTTTAGTTTGGGACAAGCATTTATTATTCCATTCTACCAGGAGTGAAAGCATAGTGTGTGATTGCAGGTACAGGAATGTGAGTGAAAGGATGCGAATAACACCAGAGAGTAACAGGGGAGCTGGCTTGGCAGAGATGTGACACAACAGGGGATGTTATAAAACAAAAGTTCAGAAAATGATTCTACAAAAGAAGTATGGTATGGTTGTCTGGCAGTAGTGATCACTATTTGAATTTTTTATCATCATTTTGAAATACTTAATGTTCTGTATGATTGTCTCCAAGAACATTCAGTGGCTTTAAGACAGAGTAATACATCAGAGAGGGGAGAGGTAATGGAGTTAACTGTATTTTCGAGTCAGCTATAGAGAATGATAATTAGATCTATGCTGGGTTAAGAAGAAAAGGACACATAAGGCTGGTAAAGTATAATTTACATAACACAGATTCATCCATTTTAAGTGTATAATTCAATAATATTTTTGGAAATTTACCAATTTGGGCAACCATGACCACCAGTTTTACAACATTCCTAAAACTCCAATAAGATTCTACCTGCCCCTTTACAGTTAATCCCCATTCCTACCTCCTTCTCCAGGCAACCACTAATCTGATCTTCATGTCTAAAGATTTACTTGTTTTGAACTTTTCTTATAAATGACATAATATAATCTGTGGTCTTTGGGGTCTGGCTTCTTTAACTTAACATAATGCTTTCAAAGTTCCCCCATGTTGTAGCCTGTATCAGTATTTTATTTCTTTTATATGTCAAAGAATATTCCATTGTATGGATGTACTAAATTGTGTTTATCCATCTACTAGTTGGTGGATATTTGGGCTATTTCCATTTTTGACTACTATGGTTAGAAAGGAAATATTTGAAATTGATAATTTTGGACATTCATTGGTAATGGTGAAGCATAAATATGAACAAGTGTTTCAGGGACCTGTGATCTCATTAAAGAAAGATCATTGTCCTGGATAAGGAGATAAAGAAACAGGAAGTTAAGAGGTTAGTTGCATCATCAGTGTGATGGCTTAAATCATCAACGGTACTGAGAAGAGTAGAGGAGGAAAGGGATAAGGTGAGCAAGGCAGTGAACTCATCAGCAAATGTCAGTAAATGACAACATAGAGGGATGAAGTGCAGTGAATTCTGATGACCTTCACTTCATATGGACTGTACATTAAGAAGGAAGGAGGTGAGGCAACTGGCAAGCTGCAACTTGAAACAAGGGTTTTACTTATATTTCCTTGATGCCATTTGGTACATGGACCATGAGGGGAAGAAATTAATAGTTTCTACTTAAGAACTCTGTAGAAGAAATAGCATATTCAGGGAGAACTAGATTTAAATTAGAACAAACATATCATGGTGTGGCCGCAGGAGAGTTTATTTAGAAATGACACAGTGGAACAAACTGGAAGTTGGGAGAAATGAGAATGGAACCAATTAAGGGCGGTGTTTCCCAGAATGCGTATCAGTATCAAAGTCTCATTTTATAACCAATACTGTGTAACACTGCTTCATACTGTGAAATGAAATTCATAGAAAATATAAACAACTTAAACACTTTAAAAAATCAATGCAATATCCTAGGTGTAATATGGACAAATAAAAGGAAATAATTTATATTAAATAACATGTGTCAATATGTAGGTGTTCAAACACAACTACTGCAAGATATATTAACAGTCAGAAGCTTGCATTTCTCCTTAGACTTATCCTGAAGGAGGTAAAAATGCCAACTGCTAGTGGTATGCTGCACTGACAACTCAAACACCAGGACAGAACTGGCTCAGGAAATCAGAGCATGAAACTACCAATGATCACAGGAAATTTTATGTTTTTTTTTTTTTTTTTTTTCTCTTCCCCTGAGGTATTGTGTTAAGGTGGGAGTGGAGATTTGAAGAACACAGTGGGGCTGGCCCTACCCCTCACAGAAGGACTTGACTGATCTGGTCATTTAGTAATAAAATATTAGCACAGGGCAGAATCTTCCAAGTGTCTAAAAATTTTGTGGCAATTGTGGATGCTTTCTTAAATGAAGAACAGTAGGTAGTTGACACACTTATTACATCTTCAACCCATAGCATTTTAGAGATGATTCAGAGCCCATTCAAAGTACCTACACACCCAAGCAAGCCAACAGCGGTTTGTGTGTAAGTGGCGCTCATTAAGAATTCATTTCAACTACAGAGAAAATAATCTAAGCACCATGGGTTTGAGAGAAAGAACAAAGAAAAAGAGCTCCTGGTAGCAGTACCCAGCCTCCAGTATATTGTTCTAAATAAATAAATTGTAGCCCCAGACATGTACACTACACTCACTCAAAAAATGTCTCAAAGGTGTCAAAATTCAACCTTCTTAGAAGCAGTGGAGCAAGCTAGTGGTGTTATTTGTATATGTCCTCCGAGGGATCATAGCTACAAGTTCCACTTTCCCTGAGAGTTTAAGTAAAAAGAACTTCCTCTATCTCATTTAAATTCCTATGACACTAAAGTGCCCCTTTAAGATTGGTGCCATTGTCACGACTTTGTCCATGTTTTACAAATTTTTGAAAAATGTAGATAGTCTAAAGGGAAATGTGAGACCAAATGAGGCTATGTATATTATCATATGCACATATGCATAATTATTAACAGAACCAAGATGAATAATGGGCTTTCTTGTCTTATTTTTTCCTCACAGAGGAATGCAAAGACTAAATATGCAACTCTTGTTATTTGCAAATATTTTTTCTTAAATTGAAAGAATTAATAATGTTTGGATTAATAAGGTGAAGATAATAGCATTCATGACCTTCCAGGCCTTACATAGATATTTTGCAAAATTTAATTACAATTCTGTATCTTAAGAAATTTATGAGAAACAAGAAAAATTTCATAATTCATAGATAACATTCAATACAGGTTTCAGAAACATAGATGATCACACATACCAATATTTACTTAGGGGATAGTGATCATTTTATTCTCCTTATAATCTAGAATGTTTAAAAATAATATACAATTTTCCAATTAACCTAAAAGTATTGACCAGTTTCCAGGTTTAAAATTGACATTCACTTGTGACTAATTTACTTTTGTTCCCAACATAAAATGAAGAGACAGGTAAACTCGGGTTTTAAATCTTCATATGCAGACAAGTTTCGCACTTCAAGAGGATCTTTAATTAACATATTGCAGGTTTAGTATGAATTAAGTCAGAGGAGGCAGAACATGTTTTCCTAATTGACTTTCCCCAAAGTTTATTTCAATCATGATGTTTAAATTTCAATTACATTGTTTTATTTCCATATATGAATGTTCAATCTATGTAGATGAATATGAATGTGCAACAGTATTTTAGATAGCTTGAAAAAATATACTTCAAAGCATCTGATGTGCAACCAATTTGAATAATGTATGACTTTAGAGTGATTTTTCCCAGAAGAACTTAAAGTGAATACTGTTATATTAAATATACTAAAATTATTTCAAATAATTAACAAAGAGAAATATTTTAATTGTTACTTTACTTCTTTTCAAAGATTGATTATCTTAAACAATGTGATCAGCCATATCATATAACTGAAATTATCATATATGCTACCATATCGTTTTAAAAAAATACACTAGAACACAGATTGAAAGCAAATCACATTATACATAGTTTAAAACCCAGACAATATGTGAACTATTTTCCATCAATGATAAATACTGAGAAATTATTTGGAATGGGTTTTTGAGGTTTTTATTAGATGAAGAATATTTCCTTTGCTCCAAATTTTCTTGTAAAGTACGCAGCTATGTATTTGATTCTTTAATTTTTAATACAAATCTGAAGTCTCCCACGGTAAACTGATAATGAAGGTGTGGAAACGACTCGCTACTTGTTCAGCAATCCTTCATTTTTCCACAGGTTCATTTTTTCCTTTCCCTGGAGGAACACACCATTACATTTTCTAAATCCTTAACATGTAATGATCTTCCATTGTTAACCTGTTGCCAATTATCAACCCCACAGAAGCTATCTGTACATGTGGTTAGTGCACAGATTAATAGCATTGCCCAACTGTTTTCCATTTCATCCACTGTTCAATCTAGATTCCAAAAACAGAAACAGCCTTGCATTGAATTACTCATAAATTGCTTATTAAGGTGCTAACATTACGCTTTTACTGATTCTTGACATGCCAGGGGCCTCAGGAGCTATCAGCCATGGTGTTTTCTCATTATACTTGCTTTCCATTTTAGGTCTGCTGTGGAATAGCTTTCAGTGATACCTTTCTAATTGGTTTCAGCTCCTTAAAGATGGTTGGCTCCACAGCCTCCCCATCTGCTGCTCCTTGTTTTTATCCCTTCGTGTTTAGTTCCTGACCATTTAGTATTCATAAGGTAAAAGTTTCCTATTTTAAAATTGCCAAAGTAGTGCTTGCAACCACCTACAACTTTATCATTAAAATACAAAAATACTGTTCAACCAGCAGACATTGCTCGATTGTGCACTTGTGTTCAAATAACTTTACTTTTTAAAATACCAAAGGCATTTCACGGTTATAACTCAAATCTTAAATAAGCTATTTGATGTATAAACATTTTCTGAATGCCATGCTTCTTAAATATATTACCTACATGTATAATATAATAAAATTTTAATCATATTACAAGAATTATTAGTTTGAATGGATAAACATCTTATTTTTCACATGCAACAACACCTTTGATGTTCATATATTAACTTTCTCAATCAATAAAATGTAGCCTTGTATTCAAAATAATTCCTTCATGATCATAAAGTAGAAATGATGACATATTTGCTGCTATTATCAGCATATTAATGAACCTGAAAATAAGTTTAGAGTAGATATTTTTATTAGTTTGTTCCAAATGTTGAAATAGTATTCTCCTGTTAAAATAGTATCAACACTTCTCAGGGGCTTGGAATCCTTAGTATGTTCTGACTGAACAACAAAAAATATATGTCTTGGAACATCAAAATCATTTTTCCAACAGCATAGCTGCCACCTTTTTAAACTTTTTACTGAATAAAACTCAACTGAAATGCATGTAATCACGTTACCTAGCAGAATGGACTACATGAGTGATTGTGTCTCATCTTCTTTGATGTAGAAGTTAAAATTTCTGAAGTCACAACTAAAGGACTTTGCTTGTTTTATCTGGCAAACTTCTTTTATTCCTTAGTATATTTATTGTTGCATATGTTAGTACATGATTCTTACTGTGGTATAATCTTTGTTTCAGTGCATTAATAGTTTATGGTCATCTCTCAGAAGTACAACTAAATGTTTCATTTATTTTGCTCACTTTATAATGTTGCAGTTAAAGTATTTTGCTTTAAGGATTTGCTTTATTCAAGTATCCCTGCAATGCATTTGGAGAGATGTGAAGATGAATCAGGGAAAACACCTTCCCTAAGTTAGTCTACAATCAACTTGACATAGCATTCCATTGTATTTGTCAATACGTCTGCTTCATATCTTGCATTACTTCCTTCTGTGTCACTAGAATCATTTTCTGATGTCAAGTTTCTTCACACCAGGAATATTTTTCCATAATTTTTTGGATGTTTTCTGCAGAATTGGATGCGAGTGCCACTATTTTTTTCTGTATCTATAAAATCTCTGATTCTTCTATGCTATTTGGGGCTACTTATGGTCTCCACCATTACTATTTTTTCTTTAATCATTAGCTTGAAAAACATCAGAAGGCTTGTATTATGATGAACATTATCTTAAACTCTTTTTCTTTTTCTTTCTTTTTTGCAGGGGGCAGGGGGCTTAGTTAATACACAGTATCCTCTCCTGTCTTTTCATTCTTTTTTTTTAACCCATTAACAGTTTTGTTGATTCACTTATTCATTCATTTACAAATCCAAAATGGGTTGAATTGTAGCAACATAAATTTAAAATAATAAAAATAGTGTGTATCACACATTTTCTTTGAAATTTTCACTCTTATATAATGTCCCTGTAACTCTAAATAAGCCTTGGCTATCTATCTAAGATATGTCTTAGAATCATATATGGTCATATATTTCATAAGTTCTTCCATCAATAAATCTTAGCAAATATGTCTTTGGTAAATCTTCTAGATCCCTCACCAACTCATATTTGACATCAACTATCTTGTTTCTTTTTTTTTTCAATTCATACCAAATCCTAACAAAACTGGCTAGGATTTTCTTTTTCAAATGCTGTATTATATATTCCCTCACTTCCCTTTGAGGAGACAGATTGATTTCCCCTCTGCCTATCAAATGCAAATTCTTCTTTCTCTTGGACTCAAGATAACCATTAGCTCTCCTCCATATACTCTAATGATAAATCAAATTATCTATGCTACACCAGTACACATTTCATTCACTCCAGTTATTTTCTTGCTTCCAAACTTACATTTAAGGAAACTTTAATCATATAGTTTGTAGAAACTGATATTCTTCTACATATAAAACTATGGCAGGTTGTAAAATTGATGATTTAGTTCTTTTATTTTTGTCTGTTTTTTCTCTTCACTCTTCATGTTCCAGTGAGTGAGCAGCACCCACCATTTCTTTGAAGAGTAGTAAGATTTCATATCAGTAATGTAAAATAAATATTTAATCTTCTTTTCTGTTTGTTTGGTTTATTTGTGGTTTATTTTCTAAGTCTTCTCTGAAAACCCATAAGAAGGTGACCATGTGAGTGGATAGGTGCAGGGCAGAGGGGGAGGAGCTGGGAGATGCTACTTGAAGGCCACCTGCAGAGGGGAAAGGGTAGGTAAGGGTGAGGCATGCTCACCATCTACGGCTAGCATGAGGGAGTTGCCTGTGAGTGGAGCAACTCTGGTGGACCACCTAGCCACTGAAATAAACAAGGCATTTATCTGGGCTGAGTAACAGATATTTAGGTCACTGATGGATTAGGGCTCATTAGAAGGAAGGTCATATTCTATTTGGGGGATTTTCTATCAGAATGATCTCGGGAAAAGTGCCTTTTCCATGTTCTTAGTTTCCTCAACTGAAAAATGGAACAATAATGATAAGAATACTGTCAGAGTTATTGTGAGAAATAGTGTGATAATACATGTAAAGAGCTAAGATGAATTCTTGGTACACAGTCTTCAATCACTTAAGACAATCTAAATGTGCTTGGATTAATAGCTTCTTCAGAGAAACACTTTTATCCACAATTATTTCTGTGTGATTTCTGGTTCCTGTTTTTTCTCAAATGGCCATCAAATAGAAGCACTGTGAAAAATAGTAGCTCTGTGTTTTTTTCCTATTTATTTACCACTTTAAATCTCATAAGCCTCACCTTTGACTCCAGAATCCAGCTACTTTTCTTTTGGTGGTGATTTGACAGTAACTTGATGCAAGCCCATGCTTTCTTTTCTTATTTCACAGAGTAGAGAAGACCATAGGAATCTGGCCAATGCTCTCATATGCACAACCTCTAAGAACCTGGATGCTACGGGAGGATGGGAGATAACTTTTGGTTGCAAGGGAATGAAAACCAATTCTTCTCGCTTTCCCTCCTCAGATATGCACCTCTGAAAAATATTTCAGAAGAGTCCCCAGAAGTTGTTGTAAAATCTAGCACTAATCAACCTACCCTGTTGTTGGATTTCCCATCTTCTCTATTTTACTACCCACCGCCCCCAACACCCACACCTCTCTCCTCCTCCCTACTGCTCTCTGAAAATGACCTCCACATGAACTCTCTATATGCAAGCTGGCCTTAGGCATGAGAGAATCTGAGGTATGACAAGCTGCTAAACTCCTGCCTAGGTAGGTGAAATAATGGATCATGCAGAATCTAATATTAATGTGTACCTTACTCTTGCTCAAAACACCCTTTCTAATGATGTGTTTGAACTGTTTCAGACAGTAATGTTTTGTTCTCAGCAAAGTTTTGAAATTCTTAAATTTGGGGATTTTATTTTCAGTGAGCACTGGTAATATTTCAGAACAGTATATATAGTGAGCTGAAAATGACTTTCTACAAACACATTCTTAGAACTAGGAAACCACCTCAAAATGATTGCAATCCCCTGAGAGCCAAGACCAGGCCACAGCTGCATGACCTTGACAGTATCTCCAGATGTACCTCTGATCCCTGCCAGTAGTCAACTGAGAAAGGAGGCCAACAGAGGTGACACCAAGGAGTTAGCCACAGGCCCTGAGGCTTTCAATAGAACGTACATTCAGACTTTGGCATCTGGTTCCTACTTTTGCCAAATGTGCCTTGTTTGTATCCACAGCTGTTAAATGTGTTTGTTGAAAAGGGACAGACCAGGGAAAAGAAAGAGATTGGCCAGAGATACACCAGCTTCTCTGGGAGGCCGTGTCAGGCCAGCGTGCAATTTACTCACAGATAATGATTTGCTTTAGAAATCTGGTGTCATTTATAAGAATAATTGTGGTATGTGGAGATGCAGGAACCTTGTGTTATAGCAGTGTTCTTTATCTTTCATTGTAAATTAGGAATTTTTACTGGACTGGGCTAATTAACACCTGAAGAGCAAATATGTCTTCATTTACTTCAAATAATATAAACTGACTGTCTAGATTGAATTATTAAAAGAGGCAATTTATATAATTCTCTAATCACACATAATTTCAGGCTTTTCCCAAAACATTAACAAATAAAAGTGCCTTTCTGGTGATACTCTATTAACTGTATGAAATTGTTAGCTATTGGAAGATGGCTGACTAATATATGTATTATTCAAACCTTTAGAAGTGTGCGTGTTAATTTCTACTCCATGCTTTATTTCTATTGCAAAAATGTGTTTTAAAATATTTTGAAAGTTGAAGGTCAATGCAAGTATGTATTAGAATAATTGACATGATGCAAATTCATTAAATTCACAGTTCTTTTCTCTTATTAAATTAATTTAGAAAAATAGCAGAATTTGTCATGAAAAGATGGAGTATGTAAGTTTCACAGTGAACTCACACAAGTGGTATTACTATTATTTCTTTTTTACTTTCAAAAAAATTCACTGATGCCTCATATCAAAGGGCAGCATAAAATTAACCACAGTTGGAGAGTTTGCATAGTGTGTATAGTGCAAGACAAATTGTAAAGTATAGTTTATCTACTGGGAAGTCAATCTTTGCTTGTCATTTCGGACTAATGACCATTGACTAAATTTCAAAAGCACCTCTTCTAACTCTGAGGCCCTCCATTAATTTACATTGCACATATCATATACTTTAAAGTTTTATAATGTCCTGGCTCCAGTACCCAAGTCCCTTTAGAATATCCTGCTGAACCCTGGAAATAACAAGAGTGGATAAATAAATTTTTGAATCACCATCTTTTTTTTTAATGCCTTGATCATTGGAGGTTAAAACATTAGGAAGATTTTTGCAGTTGGAAGAAAAGAATCTTGGAGATTCAAACCAGTTTTCCATCTTAGAAAATTGGCCTAGAAATTGTAACTGTTTTCAGAATCAGTCTTCCTTCCTAAACTTTATGACCTTCTTATTCCAAAAGTGGTTTCAAAAGGAGATATGGGAAAAGAGATTCACTTTGCTCGTGATAAAGGGAGAGTCCTGCTGCTCTTGTGATAAAAGAAAAAAATACTTTTCATATCTTTTCTCTTCCTTTGTGATTAAAGTATCTCTTATGATCATAGAAAAGTTTCTCCTACTCTTGTGACAATAAAAACGAATGACAAGATCCCTGATCATAAAAAGAGAAATTTTCTTCACCTATGTCCATTTTAAGAAGTAACACATAGGTCAAAAGTCTGAACCAATATTCTGTTTCAGTATATTCTAAAAAGATTGGTTAATTCCATGGATAAGCTTATTTGGGGGTAACAGGGCTGATATTGACCCTCCTGTATAATTTTTTTAAAAATTACCCAAGATTGGATTTGATGTTTCTATTAGCTATTGTTGAGATCAATGTGCTGCCAGGCCCAGCCAGCAGACCATGCTCATTGCCTCCTTTGGCCAATTAGCTCTTTTTTTGGTGCATGGTGTGTGTGTGTGTGTGTGTGTGTGTGTGTGTGTGTGTGTGTGTGTGTGTGTGTGTGTGTGTGTGTATGTGTTTTGCCTACCTATATTGTTGTCAGTGTAGTATCTTAATTATTCTTACTGATTTTATTTATGGTGATCTTTAAGAGCAGTTTGTGAGGCAGAACGATGGCATGTAATGATACCCAGACTCACACAGATACAAAATACACAAAAAATATGTAAAAACCAGAAGGGCAAAAGTGGCCGAGTTTAAAAATAAAATTTAAATTTTCAGCGGAATGCATTCCTTCTCAGTTAACAAAACTCAAACTTGTTTAAACAATGTAAAGTTTTACTGGTCATGTAACTGAAAAATGGACATACTGGCTTCAGGGCTTCAGTTTCCACTTTGAGAGGGTCTCTGACTCGCTTACATTGGCATAAGCTGTGTCCCAGGTTCTTTCATGACTGGCAATATGCTGTCACCTGTTACAAGCTACATGCTTCCTCCTTCATACCTAAGAGAAAACAAATAATCATTTTCTACAAGTCAGAACGAAATCCTGAGCCTTGATTTTATTGGATCAACCAAAATCAATCACTGATGCCAGTGTAATATCAGAAAACGATTGGTTTAATTAATTGGCTTAACCTGGATTATAGCTCACTGGAGACATAGCCATCATTGTAATGGAAGTTTGATTATAATGTTTGGCCCAACTAATATGCCAAATAGTATCATTGCAACAGAATGATTGATTTTCTAAAGTTTGGTTAATGTTAAGAAGGGAGATGTCTATTGGGTAAGCAATGATTTTCTCTTCTTGACATTTACAAAATCAAAAGCAAAAGGGGTTTTAGTTGATGTTTAGAAACACACTAAATGTGAGTTTTCAGACTTAATTTCTTCATGTCTATAAAATAGTTACCATAATTTTTATTCAGTTTACTTCAAGATATAATGTATTTTACATGTATATTTCTAAAATTATGGAAGTTTTAATTATTATAATTTATATTTTTTAAATATGTAGGTAAAGGCAATCAATTCATTGTTTGACCTTGGATAAAAAAATACAGAATAAAATGTCTGTTTAGATAATAGCACTAAACTTCTAATTGCTTTTCTCATTATTCTCCTTCCAAGAGAAATAGAATGTATATATAAATATACATATATATACAATTTTGTATATATATACATTATATGTATGTGTATATCATGCACACATATACACACAAAATATATGTATTGTGTAGGTATGCATATATATGTATATATGCATATACTTATTAATAGATATGTGTGTATATATATAATATATATGCAAGTGACCGGGAATACACACCAATGAATTCATTTAATTTTTAGTCATTTTTCAGTAAGTGTCAGTCTCTATTTTGCAGAGAAAATATATATACTTGAGGGATTATGACTTTTAGAAATATTAAATGTTCTAACTGGAACCCCTACCGCTGTTTGCTATGCAGTGCTGGTTGTAAGGACCATAAATCCAGGCATGTAATATTGAGGACAGGGTTGGAGCTGTCTGATTTGAAGCATATAAAGTCTTAACTGCCACAGATAATGTCAACCCAAATTATTATTTCCATTTCAACACAGATTATAGGACAGGAAGACATAAATGGAAATTAAAAAAATAAATTCAGCACATATTTCAGAAAGTACCTTTTCATGTAGAGAATAATAAATGCTTAGAAGAGCCTGCAGGCAAAGTTGTTGAGGCAAAAAGCAGGAATGTCATTCAAGAAACAATTAGATGCTATCCTTGGGGAAATGGGAGTACTAAAAAGGATATGCCTTGATGGACCAAATGACCTTTATTCTCTCTCCAAAAATCTCTCATGTTCTTATAATTCTAATCGAGAAATATTTCAGCAATTTGGCCTCCAGCAATGTCAACTCTTACTTGAATTATTCACCTCACCAGTTCACTGCTGAGGAAGAACTTTTCTCATAGTGCTACAAACATTGCATATTGACCAGATGTAATCCCCAAACTGTTGTTTGCAGGCATTTTATTCGCAAAGATGCCTTAGGTCTGATACTATAAAGTGCTTGATTACAGAAGGCTGTTTTAAATCCAAAGAGATTCCAAACTGGTTCAAACTGGAGAACAGAGGTTCAATTAACTTCCTTGTTATAGAAGGCATGAGGATTATTTAAAATATGTTCTCGGCAAAAGTTATTTCAACATACAGTTGGTACTTGAAGAATATAGCATGTATAAATCTGTTTACTTCTTAATTATTTTGGATATGTTAACAAACTCTCTAACTATAGAATTTATTTCAGTAGAATATTATGGAAGTAAACATAAGAAAATAGGATCTTAAAGAGATTAATTACAGGTGATCTAAAAACACATGCACTCAATAACAGCACACTTCAGAAAGCTAGCAATTGATGAAGAAATGTAATATGCAGAATTTACTTGGTGCATTCGAGTAAAGTTGGAGAAATCTGTCATCTACCGACCTCTGATTTTTGATAGATTTAACTGAACACAGAATTCTTAAGAACCCAGGGACATTGTGAAAAACTACATTTCACCTATTAGGTTCTTAAAGTGACATTCAGTGAAAGAAAAAGAACATGTTTCTATCCATCATCTAAACGGACTCCTGAAGTTTGCTCTGTGTATCACAAATTGGAACTCAGTGGTGAACTGAGTGTCAATAGCGTATTTTCAAAGGCTAAGGGAAGGTCACATAAATTGGACAGTTCAAAGCAGAAAAAACTAGAGGCCTGAAAAATGCCAATATATTTAGGTGTTTTTAAAACAGATATTTTACGAATTTTTGCCAAAGATGAAAATGTTTGAAAAATTTATATGTTCATTATAGTTTAAATTATTTTTATAATGGATGAAATCTGCTAATAATGTGTGAAAGATGCTTTTATAAAGTACTGTAATGAAGTATTATATTAATAAAGTAAATGATAAAAATTTACAAATCAGTCTGTGCTTAAGAAATAATAGGGGAAAATATACTAAATAATATGCTCTGTGGATCAGATCTTATAACCTCTTAAATTACACAACCATAGTTAAAACAAAAGTTCAAACTGAACTTTCAATTGATAGAAAGATGATGTCCCATTTAGAAAATAAATTTTTAAAACAGTGTTGAAAGTATAGAGAATAATGTTATGACATAGATTATGAACAAGATGCAAACACTAAATCAAAGAACTCTCAAACCATGCATAATCGAACGAGAACTTCTGCAACAAAAGTAGCAAACAGTTAATTACTACTCTGTTGCTCATATTACTTATATCAATTAGGCTAGTATTTTATTAGTTATGAGATTTTAAGAAATCTCATATATATTAAGTATTTATAACAATTAATTACTCCTATAGTCTCTAAAAGAGCCTACTACTAATTTACTTTAGTTAAAAATGCATTCCGTCATTTTCTGATAGTCTTTTTGATATTTGAACATAGAAGTTATTCAGAGGTCTTTCTTGCGAACAATGTATATGCTCATTCTAAATAATTAATCCACTCTTTATTCAACAATATTCAATGATGATAGTGTAGTGAGACTAATTTTGTACTACTCTTGTGTAAAAATGAGTATCCATAATTGCCTAGACTGATACTTTCTGCTTAGCACAGAATATGGTTTGTTGTCACAGCTAATTTACCTGATAAAATTCTAGCCCAATCAATAACCAGCTTTTCATTTTGTTTTTGTTCTTATTTATACTACTCACCTGATTAACTTTTCTAGTTGTTGGATTTAGGCTGAAAGCATTGAAATGTCTAAGTTAACATTAAATAAAACTATTTTAATAAATTAAATTTTGATTTAATTCTATCTTCCTCTAATGGATAAACACAAAATACAAATTTGAGGATGATGGAGAAGCATTACTTTATTCTATTGTATGAATAAAATAGGGGTGATATTAGATCAAGAATTCTGAAATTTGAAGATTAAAAAAAATTTCTAAGACATTTTTCTTCCCTGCCAAGTCATGCAAGTTGACGAGTGAAAATTTTAGGCTAGGTAATTTATTCTAGAAATAACAAAAATACTTGACATTTTTGAAAAGTGAATTGTATGTTCTATTTCTATTAAAGGAGTCCTAGGTAAGTTGGACTAACACTCCTCCTAAGAATTAGAAAAACTTGGCAAACTATTTTTTTAATGGTGTCAGAGAAATTACAAAGCAGGGGAGAATGAGAGAGTACCTGAGAGAAAAGAAAGGAAAGAAGAGTGCCCAGAATTTGAGATCATTCATTCCCTAGAACACTTCAACTTAAAATGTGGCCCTTGGAACATTTGGTCCTTGAACTGCTTATTCTAGTCAGTGACAAAGTAGGGAGTCACTTTGTGAAAAAAAGAATATCTTTACATTTATTTTCAGTCTTTACACAAATGTAAATTAATACCATAATGAGGAGCCCTCATACATTGCCGGTAGGAATGTAAATTGGTTATACAGATTTTGTAAATTCTTTTATGGTATCTTGTAGAACTGAATTTAGGCAAACTTTTGATGCTACAGCTCCACTCCTTGATATACGTCCATCTGAAATAAGTGAACATTTACTCTAAGAGACTTATACAACAACGTAACAGCATTATTTATAATATTGTAATCCTGGAACCCAAATTCTCATCAACAGTAGAATGTGGTGGTTTATACACATATGGAATACCTTACAGCAATATAAAATAACAAATTAACATATTTCAATAACATGAATGAGTCTCAGAGAATGTTAAATTAATCTAAAAAATCAGACTTAAATGATGTCTATTGTATATTCCATTTATATAAAGTAGAATCCAACGGGGGATTCCCAAGAAAAGAGAAGAGATATTAATAACATAATAAAAATCATTACTTGGGAGAAGAAAAGTAGTTTAAAAAGAATCAAGAAGGGAAAAAGAAGGCATATTATGATTTAAATACTACTTGTGGAAGAACCATACTTACTAACAAAAACAACAGTTGAATGCAAATTTTCATTTGTTGCATGATATATTAAAACATATGTTGTGATTAACTCCATAAGGTTTCAATGATATTTTGTAATATGCTTTACCTTACAGAGTCTTGGAAATATATACTAGTATCTACTTTATTTCCCAGAATATCTTAAAGCAGAATTTTCCACTAATCCTAAATTTGCCCACGAGGTTGGATTGATTGCTCTGCTTTTCCTTAATCTTCTTCTCATACTTGGTTTTACTGAGGGAGAGCAAACTACTGAGAACATGTTCAGCCTCAAGAAAGTTTATGTGTCTATGTGAATTAAAAGCCCTAACTCTATGATTTAATTCTAATAATTGCAATCTAGGATATTTGAATATAGAATTTAAACCATCAAACTGTGACTAAAATAATCAATAGAAACAAAATTGAAAACCTTAAAATAACATTAAAGAAAGTTAATGCCACTACTAAAATTTCAATAAAATCTTTTTTTAAAATTGTATTATATATATGTGTATATGTATTCAAAAGTTTATATAGATGACACTGGTTGAAATTCAGGCTTTGTAATATCTGTAAAATAAATGCATCCATTCTAATTTGTCTTTCCATGATCCTATACCTTAGCCATCTGTTCAATAATGAAGTGTTCCTTGTATTTTAAATGTTAAATTGTTTTGTTTAGATTGACAGTTAATATATTAATACTTTTACCCATTTTGCATTTACATGAATAATAAGATTCCTAGTATTTTATTCTCAGGTTATCAATAGTGACTAGTTTAATTAAGATATTTAATGGTAAGTTATTATTTATTAACATTGATGTTTCAATATTAATTAATGTGATATCAATTAATAGTTTAATAATATTAAACAGTATACCTTAATAGTTTGATCAAGTAATTTTAATAGTAATAAGTTTAGTTACATGATTAGCAATATTCTTGTAAGATAATAATTGTTAAATATGAATATTAAATTCAATACTTTTAATGAGCACATTGAATCTCAGTGAAGTGAAATTTTCTTATATTTGTGACTTCCTTACATTTTCAACATACTTTACAATATAGAAAAATTTTTCTGCACTCATATTTATGGTCCTCACAACAATCCTATAAAATAGGCATAGTGACAATTATCTCCATTTTATGGGTGATAAACTAGACTCTGGAATTTTAATAGCTCCCTAAATCTCACATATCTTGTATATTGTGATGTTAGAATTACTTGCCAGTCCACTATTATTTCCAACATGCCACATTTCCTTTGACATTGTCACCTCAATGTCAGTTGAGAAATCACTCAGAACCCTCAGTTAATAAGTTAATTTATATTTTCATTACAAAGTTCCATTTGTCAGAAGGAACTACAAAATATCAGTAATATGTATTTTTATAGTAGCTAAATAAAAAAAAACTATAAAATCCAGGTATTATACTGGAAGAAAAGGAAAATATAAGAACTTAAAAAGCAAACAAAAAAAGTAAACACTTTATGGCTCCAGACACAGATGGGCATTAGAAATTGCATCTTGTCAGGCATCATATTTACAGTTATAAAAATGAATAACTGGAGATCCAAGAAATTGTTAAGAAAAAAAAATGGAGAAGTACTCCTATGCATCATCAGTAGTACTACATGCAGAATTATTTTTAATTTTAATTGAACTGGGAAGATGGACTATGCTCAAAGTGGCACCTCCTTTTATCTTGTCATTTCAGATTTCCTAAAACATTTAATGCATCAGTATGTTGTTATGCAAATTTAATGCCCTTTGGTTTAATCATCACATTGTTACAAGAATATATAATAAAATAAGATGAATCTTATTTTAAACAGGAGACCAGATGTAGATATAGTTTCACATATGCTGTGGCTCCCAGGATAAAATAATTTCTTCAAGAGAGCTTATAACATTTTAACTGACTATTAACCTAAAATATAACAAAGTAGGCTTCAAATTATTAATCATGATGACATCTAAGCTCTTACCAGATTAACTATACTGTGAATAAAACAATAAAAAGAAGAAAAACATAATCATGTCATACAAATTTCTCAAATAATAGTGATCCCAAATTTTAAAAGTAGATATTGTTGAAAGATGTATTTCATTTATTGTTAACACTTAGTGACAACAGAATGAGTTTAAAACCTTATCTTTTTCTAGTATGAGTTCTTACCTTTTTCTAGTTTTATTGACGTATTGCATTGTAAAGTTTAAAGTGTACAACATATGATTTGACATAAGCATATATTGCCAAATGATTACCACAGTAAGTTTAGTTAACATCCATCAGCTCACATAGTTACAGTATTTTTCCCTTCTGATGAAAACTTTCAAGATCTACTCTCTAAATAATTTTCAAATATACAATACAGTATTGTTAATTATTGTCATTATGTTACCAAGTCCAAGTCCAAACTCATTCTGCTCCCCACACGACAGGCCAATAAATCAAGAGATGAGGGGTTGGGGCAAGGAATAGCAACTTTATTCAGAAAGCTGGCAAACTGAGAAAATGGCAGACTAATGCCTTGGAGAACCATCTTCCCCAAGTCAGAATTCAGGCTCCTTTTATACTAAAAAGTGGAGGGGGTATGCTTGGTTGTTGCAAACTTCTTGGTGTAGGAATTCTTTTTTCTTGGAATGCTTTGTTCTTGCAGCTGTCCACGTGGGTCAGGTTATGGTATCCCTGTAAAACCTCCAACAAAACAAATGTTACTTTCTATTCTGCAACTTCTTATCTTTATATGAATGGAAATGTGTTAATATCCTTAAAGGTTAGAACCTTGAGAATAGACTCTCCTGTATATTTCAGGCTATAAGCAACATTCTTTTTACAAAAGGTGCAGAACCAGCAAGATTAAGCCTAGGAAACAGCACAGGGTTAAAGTCAAAAGAACAGATTTAACAAGGAGTCAGATTTGTTCTTGTCTATTAAAATTGTATTTTTGATTTTCTTGTTTAAAATTCAGTGTAAAGTTGCCAAAGTAATAGCTCTCTCATGAAACTATTTTCTAAGAAAATGATTAATAGAAAATATTTTAGTAGACATGAGAATTTCATCTAACAATCAATCTTAAAGACTAGGGAAATATAATTTTCTATAAATAATGAATCTAGTCTCATCCTTTATAAAATATGGTAAACTATCTCTTTCAGCAAGTATTTTGTTAGGGTGTCTTAATATTTCTATTTTCTAAAAAAGTTACAAACTTGTAGTCTCTCAAAATAGATATAATTCATATTATCTCCATTTAACTAATTCAGTTTATAAGTTCTTATTGCTTATTCACATAAAAGATATTATTTACAACAATTTGCATAGAGGCATTTATTGGTCACCACAGTCAATGTAAGAGACATATCCAACACCTTCCAGGTCTAGGTCGAGTAAGAATTCAGCAATAGTAAACCTATCCTAAAAGAAATATTGAAAGGTCTTCTCTAAACAGAAAAGAAGTAGGAAGTTACAGAAAAGAGAAAACTATAATTGGCAATGCAATAACTACAATGAGCTGCAAGAGAATAAACGTGAAGATGCAAAAGAGGACATCAAAATTATAGAATGTGGGCGAGAGGGGCAAGAAAATGTAGATTTTCTTTTTGTTCTTCTTAGGATGTGTTTGAGCCTATATGACTACCAGTCTAAAGCAAACAGAGATCGCAATGGGTTAACACACTTGAAAAACAGGGTAACCACAAATAATAGCATACAATTGAGTCACAAAAACCAAAAAGCAACCAACCTAATACAAAGGAAAATTATCAAACCACCAAAAGAAAAGCAAAAAGAAAAAGAACAAAGACGAAGTACGAAATCAACTGGAAAACAAAGTTCAAAATGGCAATAAACACACATCTGTCAATAACCATAAACGTCAATGGACTAAATGCTCCAATCAACACCTTCCAGAGTTTCCTGCCTTTTTTTTGTATGTTTGTTGTATGTTACATGATCACTTACCATGAGACCTACCCTCTCAAAACATTTTTAAGTGGACTATATAGTACTGTTAACTATAGACACTATGTTGTACAGAAAATCTCTAGTGTAACTGAAACTTTTTACCCATTAAATAACAACATTCCATTTCCCCACTCCCTTGCCCCTGGCAACCATTATCATATTTTCAGCTTCTATGAGTTTGACTATTTTAGATATCTTATGTAAGTAGAATCAGGCTGTATTTGTGTTTATGACTAGATTGTTTCACTTAGCATAGTGTCCTTCAGGCTCATCCATGTTGTCTCTAATGACAGCAATTCCTGCTTTGTTGAGGCTGAAAAAAATATTTATATGTATATATTATGTAATCTTTACCCATTTATCAATTGTTAGACATCTGGGTTATTCCTATACCTTGGCTATTCTGAATAATGTGCCAGTAAACATGAGAGTGCAGGTATTTCTTCAAGCTCCTGACTTCTGTTATTTTGGACATATACCCATAAGTGCTATTGTGATCTTCTTTGGTCAAATCACTCCTGCATGGAAAATAAGTTAGAGAGAAAACATAACACAGTTCAAATGTGTGACCAGTAATGATCACACATACTTGTTCATGCAACATTATGTATTCATCCTAGTAATACACACAAATGCCTGGTGCTGCTTTGTTTTGGTAAGTTTTGTTAATGATATGTCTGTAAATGAATACAAGTAAATACTGCATTAAGAAAACCATTTCTATGTTGAAAAATATTCCTGCTGAGACTTTTTGTTTTGCTTCAGTATACACTCCCTACTTTTCTTTATTAAGAATCTAAGATTTCTCTGTGTCTTTTATTATTATCATTATCATCACCATTATTATATGTAGTAGCTGAGAAGATGAATTGGCATGGACTATTTTTGTTTGTTTTAATTTCATCAGGGGTACTTGTAGCATTCTATAATATGTGGATATTGGTTAAGAGAAAGCTATGCATATGTAGCTTAAAAACCCATTTCTATAATTTTTGATGTCAAAGATACTGAATTTTCCCCACCAAGTTAAAAGGATTTTTCCCCTCTTTTGTTTTAAATTGGTGACATGTTAAAAAAGATAAAAGCAGTAGGAACTAGTACATTTGCTCTAATTTATTTTAATAAGTTTGAATCTAGTCCCATCAGATTTTTTTTGTTTCAGATTAAATGATAAAATTTTTGACTATTTTTTTACATTCTGCTTATTTTGACATTCATAATGTACATAAATATGAATTAACCATAGAGAAGATAATATTTACTTCTTTATTTTTTGGAGTAGCATTTTTTTAGGGAACTATTGAATCAAAAAGAGGTTTTAAGAAACCTCTTCTATAGCTAAATAAATATAACTCTGTTTCATTTTTAATTTATTAATGGGTTTACAAAAGAGAGATATGAAAAAATATAGTATTTCCCTCTCATAATAAAAGCACGAGCAAATTATTACATGATGCAGAGGGTCATAGTCTAACCTTCAACGTTTTATGATTCACTGACCAAGTTCAAGGGAAGCAGACAGTCATTTGTCACAGCCATTGTGGCAAGCACATTATCACCCAGTGTTTAGAGAGATAAATTGCCATAAGGTTGTATTTTCAAGATGGAAAGGAGCTTCAGCCTCTATGGGGCCACAAGCAGAAATCAAGCAGAAATTTGCCCCAGAAATAGTGTAATCCTTCACAGGCCAACCTGATGAAAAAAATAACCAATTATTTAATCCTTAATTTTTTTTCTCTTTTCAGTTTTCTAAAAAGACAGAATTATAACTTCATTTCATAAATATTTTTTATCCTTTTTCACTACCTCATCCTGTACAGGGACTATTCTGATGCCTTCTACAAGTTCCTAGCAAGGTCACCATGGGAACTGAGCCCTGAGTGCACACTCGGGACCAGCCCAGTTGCAGATGCTTCAGTGTCTTTTGTTCTCCATTTCACTCTCTCTAGTTCTTCATTCTGCTTCCGAAACCACCTCCCAATACACTACTTGCTTCCGAATCCCAGAGGCTCTGCTTTTGGGATAACCCAACTGAAAAAAGAAAAGATAAGGAAACTGGTTTTTGCCATGATCTTTTAGTACTTTTTAGACATGCAGATGGAAGTATACAGACCATTCAATAACTTCTGAAACTAGGCATGAATGAAATCTTGCCGAGAGAGAGATGCTGAACAGGGAAAATAGCCAAGAGTCTCGCTTTGATGAAGTGAAATATGTCAAGGCAGACAGGGGAGGATGGACTGGCAACAGAAGCAGAGAGGGGATAGAGAGAGTAACAGAGTGACTCCAAACGAAGAGAAAACTTCAGTGATGCAAAGCACAGTCCATTTTTGTGTTCCCAGTGGTTAAATAAAATAATGACTAAAATATCTCTGTTGTGTCTAAGAGACATAAAAGTCATTCTTACTAAAATGTTGGGCAAAAGCCACCTGGAGTTGGTTGAGTGAAAACAATGGAAAGCTTCTTTGTAAACAACCAATCCGTGCATAAGCAGAGAGCCTGTTAACTCAATGGGAAATCTCACTCAATGGAAAATCCAGGGGATCTATTCATTTGTTAAATTTAGAAGAATCTGTTTGTTCACATTTTCGTATGAACAGATCTCGGATCTTAACAACAGACAGGGCTTCAGGTATTCAACTATGTATGTTTTAACTTGAAAAAGCACAACTTCATTTTGTTGAAATATTACTGGAAAAATTAATCACAAACTTATGCACTTAAACAAATACGAAGTAGAACATCTTTTTGTATGCTGAATTTTGTCCCAGGCCAGATGTCATTCAGTAAACTTGAATAAGCATGCATTTTTATTTGTGTCTAAACTGATGTATATTAGTAATGTCAAAACACTTCTTCGATATAAAAATCATATTGTGATTAAAATAAATATTACTGATAATTCTAAGAAGCCCTTATAGCTTCCTGAGTAATAAAAGGTATAGTGAAATCATTAAGAACATATGATCTGAAATTAGACCACCCAGATTTAAATCATTTGTTCACCCCTTCCTATCTTTGAGAACTTAGGAAAGTGATTTTATCTGCCTATCCCATAATATTTTAATATGAAAATTGAATATAAATAGAAAGAATTCTTCATAGAATTGGTAGGAGATTGAATGGGCTAATCCATGTAAGTACTTAAAACATGAGTGGTATAAACACTCAGTTAACATAAACTACTTTATTAAGTGCTTATCCTATGCTCAACTCTAACATAAGTATTTTATAATAGTATCACTTTTAAACCATTCTTTGAGCTACTGAGTTTACTGATGTTCACGGACTGTAAATAATTGACTGATAGGTCCAAGACAGAAAAGAACTGTTCTTCTTAAAAAAAAAAAAATAGCTTCTTCCCTTGAATACTATGAATTTTGTGGTTTAGAATCCAGTAAGTTTTTCTCTCCTTCTTCTTTGGGAAACTTACTGGTTTTATTAATATACAGGAACTCTGGAGTTTTATTAATATACGGAAACTTTGGGCAGTGAAATAAAAACACATTATGACATCTCCAAAGTAATTTGTTCATGTGGGCTTTCGGCCTTCATTCTCTCTGAAAATCGATACTTGGGAAATTAGTAACGTGTCTTCTCTCTTTTTTATTTTACAAATATTTATGATTTCAGACAGTATTACTTTTATAAGGAAAGCATAGACACATTGCTGAAGAATATCAGAGAATGGAAGATAGATTTTCATTGGCAGTGAAACAGACTATTAAAAGCAGAAAAAGACAGAAATGATCATAGCTCTACATGCTTATCTTACATGTTGCCTGTTTTTCTTGTTCGATTTGGCTCTCTCTTTGCCTGTATTTATACCTCCCTTCATGTCCACAAATGTCTGTTGTTCAACTCCGCAGGGCCTAAACCTCAACATCCATCATCAGAGGGACCACTGATTTAGGGCAGATCCCACATTGGTGATACTGTTTCGTTTCAGTTCCACAGTCCTCTGCAAAGTGCTGCAGCACTCCTAGATTTACAGATAGGTCACTGATGGTTAGACAGGTAAGTAAACTACACATAAACAGGAAACCTGGTAGTTAAATACATCCTTCTCCCCTCATTATTCTTTGAAATGATAGTGGATCAGACACATGTTTGGGAATCATAACTGAAGCTGTAGGAATGGGCACTCAGGCTAATGACTAACATGGCTTAATTTGCTTTCTAACAGTAGGCAAAGCCTTAACTCAGAGAACTGGATATTGGATTGTTAGAATTTCCAGCACTTTGACAGGCATATGGCAGAAAAATTATGGAGACTCAAAAGCCAACTAATCAGAAGTCTAGCTTTGGTCTGGAGGCTATAATTGACTATTTGGGATGGATCATGGTGTCAACTGATGAAGAAGCTTTTATTGGAAAGCAGTGGTTCAGATGTCCACAAGATCAGTTTTGAAACAAGAACTGAAAGTGTAGCTAAAATAAAAGTGTGGGACTGTTTTTCTTATTTAGTGCTGTGTGCACCTATTTTCAGAGTTACTGCTCTGTGGAGTACTTCCTGTCCCTAGTGCAATACTTGAGTAAGAATCTTATCCAACCAAAGTAAGAGATTAATAAGCAACCATATAAAAATACGAAAACTCTGTTATCCACTTTAGTTATATATTTGAAATTCAATACATTTTTAGAGTTAAATCTAAGTAGTAGGTATTTGTTACACTAAAATTTACATTAAAAGGCCGAGTCACCTAACTCCAAGATGCAGAGCAATTTATTGAATTTAGGAATCTCTACTCATGCCTCTTTCAATGCCTTGAAACCACTCTCATTTTAGTATTTCTCTCACCTTTTACTTTTTCTTAAATCACCCTTTTTTCTTTTACTCTAATAACGTTCCAAATTAAAATCTGAAAATCATGTGATCCAAAACACCATATTAAGAAAAACTTTGATCTTAGGTATACAGTGCATATATTCTCCAACTGTCAAAGCAGTTCTCACTGATAGCTACGCTCATTTATAAAGCGGACTATTCAAATGCAGAAGTGCTAAAATTATATTCATAACTAATCTTATGGTATCTCTCAGGTAAGCTAAAAGGACTTTTTAATTGGGAAAATGACAAAATCTTAAACATATTTAAATGATTTGTAAAGATGCTCTTAGCTTAAAAGATGAGAATATGCAAAAATATGAACAGGCAGTTTTTCAATGAATAATAAATAGATATATGTTTGCAAATAAAGAGGATCAACACGAGCAAGTCTAAACTGCAGAGTTTCGTATGCAGAGAGAATTTCCCAGGAGAAACGAAGATAACAATCCAATTAAGGTGTTACTGTATGTAAATGAGAAATTGCAATTTAAGTTACCATAATAAGGAAGAAATCCAAAAGCAAAGTAATGTATTTCTTGTTTTATTTCAAACAAGTCAAATGATAAGTTGTCAAAGGAGTAGGTAAGCTTCAGGTGATCAGGAGATGAAGGGAATCGGGTTGTAAAATATATTAAATGATGGATGGCTTTTGAGTGTTAGCAGAAAGCCGTATCATCACTTCACAATTAAAAATTCATTAGAATTTGCGAGGCCAGGATAACATTTAGTAAATCGAAGCAGCATGTGAGAAATTTGAATGAGTATAAGCACTTAATAGAATAATCAGTGCTCAAACTAGTATAACTCAAAATAATAATTTATAAATGTGCATACTCTAATAGTCTTACCATTAACTAAATAATAAAACTATGACTATTGCTCCAAATATTATTAGCATCAAACCATTTGCTTCAATTTTGTTCCATTGTATTAGTTAAGACTAAATTGTTTATCTCAAATAAAAGGGAATATTCAAGTTCAAATGCTATATTCAAGTTGAATATTCAAGTTCAAATCCAAGTTCTGCCTCTTCCAGGGAAACTTTTCAGTGTCCACTGAACAGATGATCTCTCTTCTAAACTCTCAAACCACTTTAAAAAAATAATAAATTATGGTATTTATCATGTACAAATAATCAGTGTCCCATTCAAAGGCAAGGTGATCTATTAAAAAAATGATGTGTTTTTGCAAATCTTAGGAAACTGAACAATAGCTTTTTTTGTATGTAACACAAAATTTTAAAATGTTGAATCAATTGCATGCATGAACAAAAAAACTCAGTGAAGAGAGTGACATAATCATTTTATCTCTCTGTCCTAATACCTTGACATGAAGAGTGGGAGGTGTGAATGCCAAATAAGAGACCTCACTCATGATTTCTTGGTTTGCACAGAATGTTCAGAAACATCTGAATTTGTTGCTTATATTTAACTCTCAAAAAAATTGATACAGAACCTGAATTTCTGTTCTCTCTCAAAATTAGATTTGGTAACACAGGCATCACATTCACAGGACAATGACAAGAAGTATCTGACTTCAGGGTCCCCCATTTAGAATGAGGGCTCACCTGTTGACCCGTTAGCTCATTTCTCTAATTTACCTACTCTCCTGAATCCTCATCTCTGCTATGGGTTTCGTTTACAGAAGGAGTAAAAATACATTTAAAAAATTAAGTGATATGTTTTATAATACCTGTTCTTATTTAAAAGTCACTTAAGTTTTAATGAAGCACACAGATTAGGTCCTTTAAATATTCAAAAGATTATGTTTAACATACTTGCTAAAGGACTGGAGAAAGAGTCACAAGATAGACAAGAATCTAATGATGTCATCAATTACTTAGATGTTTTAATAAAGTAAAGGCACAGTAGTTTCATAAGGTTTTTAGCATTAATTTACTGAAGAAATAGTGAAAAATCATCTCTAAAATCTTTGTCTCAGAGGACACGTGTGTGAGTTTACAAAAGTCTTAATAAACCATAATGTTCCTGATTTTAATGAGTTTTATCACACACACAAAAATCTATTACACATTTATGAAAAACAGCCCTCAAGTGTATGCATTTTCATAATGCCTTTTCCAATCTTTTGAACAGTTGCCTAGAATGTGTTACAATTTTTATGTTCATATTTTTTAAGTTTATAAGAATTTTATTTCTTTTTGGAATAACAATATTTTTCTCTGGTGCTCCAGAGTGTTCCTTTTTATTTCTTTTACTTATCCCTTGAATGATATATCATTACTGTCTCCCAGAAAAAAACCTGAAGGTGTTCCCGTTATTCACTAAAAATAATCAGCTTACAATCATACGTACTTTCATAATTTCTAAGCACCAGTAGTGTAGTAACAGGATGTTAGCACCTTAGCAGTTGTGCTAAAACAGTCAAAGTGGGAGTCCCCATCAGCCACTACACTAAACACATGATTGACTGTGAGGCACTTTTCTGGAAGTTATGGGAAACTATCTACAGCTCTTTTTAGCTACCGGAGCTACATTAGCAAATACAGTGAGAAAAAAAGAAACAAAAATATCCCTCTTCTAGTTGAGTTTCCTTTAGAAGGAAGGACTTGGTGATTTAAAAACAAAACAATCTAAAGAAAGTGTGATTAAATGCTTTCACTGGTAAATTCTCCAAAAAAAATTAATTCATCCTCAAAAACACAACTCAGATTTAAAATAATAGCACACAAATGATAATGATTCACTAACTGGTAATTATTTGAGCCCTGCTTGCTTTTGTGTTGAAGTGTTTTGTTGTTATTAATAAGATCTAAACAGGCAAATTAAATATTTGAACAGTTTCTTCCAGACTTCATACAGATTCTGTATTTCATCTGTTAATTCACCCTTTCTATTTGAAGCACTAGGGACTTGAGAACCAAAACACCACCTGTGGTTCTATTTTATTTCTAACACATCCCTCACTTGCGATTTTAAAGACGGCATCTAAGGGAAGCTCTTAAGGTGAATGTCCTCATTGTCATTCTAGAAAAATAATATGGTATTATCTCCTAGTGATGTGGCTCACATCTATAATAATGTTAAATCCAACTTATTCTTTTATTTTTTTCAAAGTCTTAAATGCTTAGCAGGGAGATAGAGTAGGAACCTCATATCTGATTGCATACTTTCTGTTTTCTCAAGAAATGCAATTTAATTAACCATGGGCATTCTTCATTTATGCTTTACATTACATCTAGCTATCTTGCTGAATATTTTCAAGTGGAATCATAATCTCTTAGATAATTACTAATGCATATTTCCTTCAAAATAAGTTTATCTTTAAGTTGAGTACTTATAAAATGTCTAGGAATTTTTTAAATGTCCCTTACAACACAAAAAGAAAGTTTTTCTCTGTTCAGAAAACATTAAGATGAATAAATTAAATATCTTAATTCTCTATAAATATTACACCTAAAAACTAGTAACAACTGTAAACTCCATGTTGTATTTAGATTTTCCAGTATTTTTTTTTCACTCTCTAAACTGATGTTGTGTGAAAAACTGACTTGAAGGAAAACAAAAATCTGAGTTAATTTTTTGTAACATTAGATAGAGTATTAATGCATATAAATGTGCATTTAAACATAGGCCAAGTTAGAGCTTTATGGTAAATACATTAATTATTATTAACCAGTGAAATTTCAGTTGGCCAGTAGTAAAAGTACCCAATTGTTGCAATTCCCTTAGAAAAAGCATTATTAAGAATTTTCCTTTTGAGTTCTCTGGCTTTCAATTCAATGTGGGATATAGTGAGTTTTTAAAGAAAGAATTGGCATAGAAACTAGAATTCATAGTCATATAACCTTGAAGTCATGTATTTATTACTTTAACCACTTATTATATGGGTAACAGAAATCTCACAGGGTTAAAATTGTGAAACATTGTGAGAATATAAAAACTTGGTCAAATTTTTGAATGTTAGAAGCATTAACAAGTTTGAAAATATTAGAAGGCTATCTGGAGCATCAGAATATAAAAATCTTCGTAAGTATTACTTTCATAACAGGCTATACTTCCCATATCACAGATCTGGTTTCTTAACAGAACTCTAAATTTTATGTTTTTTTTAACCAAAATCTTGAGATTGAAATTTTTTCCCTCATAAATATAAGAAACAAAGATAACTTGTTTCTTAGAAGATAGTTTTTAAAATTTCCCTTCTCTTTATGGCAGAAATTTCTTAATCACATTATTTTAGGAGTGCTTAAAAATTTCATCAGAATATTAAACACAAATTTAAAAAAAGGTTTCACTGATTTTAAAGGTAAGACCAGCACATCTTTTTCACTGCATATACAAGAAAATATAACTCATTTTTTAATATTAAATTATTCAAAATATTCAGTCAGTTGCTTCTCACAAATAATATACCTTATGGTAGAACATATAGATATACAATATTTAAAATATTTACCATAATAGCACTCTAAAGATTTGTTACTCTTACTCTGTATCATTTTCATTTTTTCAAAAAAGTTGGAATTTTAAATTTTTTTCTTACACAGAAGCACTTTTTTGTTTAATAAATATGACTCAAAATCACTGCTTTCTCTTATGAAAATGTGAAAATCAAATTTACTTTAGATAAATAGCCAAGATGTGAGTCAATCGTGTACAATTGTGGAAAATGTACAGGTATTAAATAAAGTTGCTTATCATCCTTCAACTTTAATTAGTTCCTTGGAAAGGGAGCACAGAATAAAAACTATGTTATAATATTCATGCTACAGAAGAGTGCCTGGATGGTTGGAATTACTCCAACTTTTGCTAGATCATTTTGCTATTTTATCATTTAAAATGTATACATTGACAGCGAATGTGTTTATATGTATATTTGTATAAATCATGTCCAGGAAAAATGCACAAGTATTAGAATTAATAACATTTACACTTCCTAAGATTATTTCTAAATAGGTTCCAATACACAAAATAATAAAAATTGAGCATCTGTAATTTACAATTTAGATGTTATATCACATTTATCTTAATACATTGAAACTGTAATTGCAAATAATTGAACTTCCAATACACAAGTAAATGAAATTGCTGAACCAAAAGGAAATTAGCATTGATTGCTGTTTGAGTAAACTGAACAGATTTGGTAGTTCTGATTTATTGAGGTAGGAACTAGTCCTAAGCACATTAACACAAAGATGTAATTAAAGTGTTGTGATTTCTAGCAACAAATGCAAGAAGAGGAGACAACCATAAAAACATCCTTTTATTCTGGTAATGAAAATCAATTTGAAAATTGCAAGAGTAGCACTCTTAAATTAATGCCAGGCAACTAAAAGAAAACTAAACATAAAATTATATTTTGATAGACCCTAATGAATATTAAAGAAACTACAAGACTGTTATACTGATATTTGTTTAGCTTTCATACCTGAAATTAATACTTTGAGCAACAGTACATGGTTTCTTGGAAGAACTCTGCAAAATAGGGATACCATCTGCTTACTTCCTTAAATAATTAAGTCTGCATCTTTATATAACATTTACCCAATTAATGCAAAGAAAAATTGTATTATGTCCATGGTTACCTAACATTTTTAGCAAAAGAGAGTCTATTCAACTCGGTGAAGATAATTTACACAAATCTCCATACCACTTTATGAAAACACAACAAAGTTTTGTTGCAACTGTGTTTCATGGTCCTCCATTAATAAGTCATTCCACTAAAAAGATTATTAGGCAAACAAAAATACCATCTGCTTTCATTCTTTAAGTCAATTCTATTTTATGACAAGTGTTTACAAGACAAATCTAGTTCAGATTAATTAATTTTATAGGTGAGAAATGTATTCAGCCTGTTACTGTATTTCTCGTGATATAATTTTTAATGAATTAATTATTCATTTAAACTTCGCTGCCTCCAACCCGAATAAAACCACTGAAGCTGTCACCAAGAGTAATTTTGACTGAATTTACAAGTAGCTAGTACATGCCTTCTTAGCAATACCTATTTTGAATTATCCAAATTGATGAAACCAAAGTGAAGCCAATAAAAGGAATTAAAGAAATTACCCATGTAGTATCCTAGCTAATTACGACCAATCAGCTATGACTTTTGGCTAGAATTCCATTCATGCTCATATTTCACTTGAACTATTAACAATGCTTCTGATGCTATTATTCCCATTCGTGCCCATCTGCCTTTTCCTTTTCTGCATCATCCTCTTCCTCCTCTCCATGCTGCTGCTGCTCTTCACATTAGAGCTGTTGCTGCTGGAGGTACTGTAATTACGTTACCGCAGTGTCAGCAAACAATTCACGTTATATCTTTATCTGTGTTGAGTATATCGATCCTTGTTTGAGGATAACTTGCTGGCTGGCTTTTGATTATTCATTTATACCAACAGGGTGATGTTCATTATCTTAATCAGGTCTTTGGCAAAATCCAATCATTGTATTGGAGACATCTATTGTCTAGATCTATTATCCACTTATATCTAGCTGTTTACAGTCTTCATATTAGATGTGGATAGTGTTAACATTTTAATTAAAGAAGAATCATATTTATGTATTTTAATGTATTTAGGGTCAAATTCATGTGATGAGGGTGGGGCGACATAGTAGCTAAAGAGTCCAAAATCTGATCCCTTCTTTTGTTAAGAATCATACTACCCATTAAAAAAAAAAAAAAAAAAGCATCAATTTAAGACCAAGGCCAAAAGAAGAATTTTGAAAAAGGAAAAATATGAAAGAGAAAAAGAAAGTAATCTCTACTGAGAATATTCTATATTGATAGTAGCCACACAACCTTCCTAAGAGGGGAAACAGGGTAATTGAGAAATTATGTTTTACATGCTTTCACTGTTTGGGGTTAAGTAACATTTTATGGAGAAAAAAAGTCAATTGCAGACAAATAAAAATATTTTTTATTATCACCCAATTTGGAAAAAACCCCCAAAACTTTATGGATTCCATGGAAAACAGTTACAGGCTTAACATTTAAATTATCAACTTTACTGACTGTAGGAATGACAATGGCAAGATCAGTGCTTTTTTTGGCACTAAAATGGGAACACCTGGGCTAAAATCTATTTTTCCATAGTTGTGAAGATGGTGTCTAAGAAAATAAATTAGGTTGCTTCTTCCCCTATTAGAAAATTACATCACATTGCAAAAGTTTGTTGGGTCACAAACTGGCCGCGTACTCAAGCAGGGCAAGGAGAAACTGAGGAGGCAGACCACTCCCGATTGGTAGGCAGCAGTTTTAATGAGCAAGGGAACTTACATAAGGCTTGTCTCGGGCAACCTTAAGGCAAGTAGATCTCTGCACCTACCTGCCAGAATCTTGAAAGTCTATGCAGAGGTCTTAACCTGGTTTCAGTCACATTTACCATCTAGATGGTGTCAAACACATTGCTCTCTCAAGGCTGCATTCTTGAAAATGGCTCCCACTGTGGGAGTGATTGGCAGAAAGTATATTCCAAAGACCAGGAAGGAGGTGAGGAGCCTTTGATTCTCTAGGTCCAGTTTGTGGGGCAACTGGCCATCACCTCCATTCAAGGACCTTCTTCTACATGGTAAGAGAATCTAGACTCTTTATGGCAACTTCAAAAAAATGTGCAAGTTCTAGCCACAGCTTGTCACAATTTATCTAATCCTACTCTCCCCATTCTCCCTATATATTGTCCTAGTTTACTTTTGTTTTGTGAACACACATTTTCCTAAGTGAGGGAAGTTATGTATGGCGTGCCCTCTCTCTAGGAGGCTGCTTCTTGCTTTCTCCATCAGGCTTGATCGTTCAATTTCTTCAGTTATCACTCCCAATTCATATGCCACATCCCTCTAAGATGTTTGATCTACATAAAAAAGTATATCTCCCTCCATTTTTTTCTCCAGAACCCTACTATCATTTTCGTTTAGAGAATGCACCATGATTAAAGTTTTTTTTTATTATCTGTGCTTTACCAGATTGCTTTATGAATGCAAAACCATGCCTGTTTTGTTTGTGCTGTATTCTAGATATTAACATGGTACTTTCAGTCCCTAGCTAGTCAATAAATATTTGTAGAATATATGATTGAATGTACACCTTGATTTATTGATAATTTGAGAAGTATCAATCATGAGGCATGTTTTTAGTCATTAATCCTTGAAACCAGATAATCGAATGGACTGTGTGTTTTCCCATCCACATTTAGCCCTCAGAATCTGCTCTGTCCTTCAGAGATCTTATTTATACAAAATATTTGGGGTTTATAGTAATCATGACACTTTGTGATCAGCTACATGTAGTATATAGTAAGCTAAAATTTTGGATTAAAGAAAAATAGTATAAAATATAAGTAAAAACATACTATCCAAAATCAATTATAAAGATGGGAAAATACATACAAGTTCATTTAAAAGAATTAAAACATCTGAATTTACAATACAGATCCATAAAACAGCAACATGGGGCTGCTTGCTATTAATAAAATACACAAATCTGAGCTTCTGCTACTAGGAAAAAGTAGGAAGCTTTGTGCATGATAGAAAGCATGATGGTGATGAACAGACAGCCATTGGTTGCCATGTGGCAACCTGGATATTTCAGGTTGAGATTTCTGTGTCTTCTTTGTTGGTTTTATTTTGTTTTTTACTCTGGAGATCAAGGATGTTCTATGTCCACTGGGAGACAAGAAAACATATTAAATAAGTGTCCTATTTGTCAAGAGATTAGAGACATGTAATAAATGCATTATAATGGGAAGATACTCAGATCATTAGTTGTGAAGCTCCCACAGCTTAGTTAAATAACCTAAGTGCAGAATCACTGTAGGCCTGGCAATTCACACATCTCTGAACTATAAAGCACATGTCAGTCCCATGGAGTGAAGGACCAGGGAAATAAAAAATGTAGCTTTCCACTTTAATAGACTGAGGAAACAATGCCCAAACAAATGTTCAGTCACAGTAGTAGGACACCATCTTGGAAACAACCTTTAAGTATTAACTTATCATTTAGAGGAGGGAACATAACAATTTTACATTATATGGAAGGGCAATATTATAAAGATAATAATATAAATAAAGGGTACATGATATCCTTGTTTTTGACTTAATGCAGATCACTTACTATTATCTAGATAAGACAACTCAATGATATTTACAGTAGTTTCCTAGTGTTACTGTAACATTCCCACCATAAACCAAAATAAAATTACATGGTTTGGAACAAATATACATTATTGCAAAAAAATATTTTTAAAATAGAGCTAGTAGGCAATGTGTTTGGGGCTGGTTGAGTTGAAGATCTATACACTTGCAAAAAGTTTGGATAGGCAAGGAGAAGAAAGATTTGTTAAAATAGAGAAAATAATAAAAGCAAAATTTTAAAAAGTAGGATTATACATATTATAGCATGTTTTGCAAAAACAAAAAGAACATACTGGATGGAGAATACTATTTTGACCTTAGGTAGAAAGATACACTAAGTAGCCTGCCAATAATAATTATTTGGTTCATTCATTCAGTCACTCAAAAAATAGTTATTAAATGTCTACTATGTGTTCAACATTTTTTCAGACAATGGCGTTATATCACTGAATGAAACAGTGACAGCCCTAGCCTTCTTGCTGTTTCTACACTTGACATTTATGTGAAACTTTACAATTACCAAAAGATAACATATGTTCATATATAAAGTTTACCTTTATATATAATATTTATAATACAAATAATGAATATATTGAAGCATGATTAATAACATAATCAAAGCACACATGTATTTTCTTTCCCATCATCCTTTTAAAATATATACAGTATGGAGTGTTTCTTCCCCCTTTAACTAGATAAAAAGTTCCTCAGTTGCTTGACTTTTTTTGGTAGTCATTTAAATGTAAGTTTACAAGATTATTTCGATTAGAGCGCTTCATTTTTCTATTCAACATTTCTATCGTATTCAGTTTGTAAAACTTCTCCTTACCCACAGAAATGACATTGAAGCTCAGAATTGTACCAATAAACCATCTGAGGACAGGCACTGGCATCGTGTCCCTTCCATAAATAAGGACTTTGGCAGATCAAAATCACTGTCATTACCATTTCTCTTTTTCTCATATCAACTGTTTTTCCTCCTCCCCCTTATTAGATACAGTTTAGGACTCTGCCAGGGTCAGCAGGGGAGGAGGTGGAGATGTTGGAGGCTGTGTGCTGAGCACCCCTCTCACAAGCACACACATAATAGGGCAACTAACCTCTCCTGGAAGAACGATTTGGAAGATGCAACTCCATGTCTACCACGTGCCACATGTGGCACTGCTCAGCTCTGTTTCTCTAAATATGTTTGAAAGGCAGCTCCTACAGAATTCCAGCTGTCTTGTTTTCCTAAGGGAAAACTTACAAAAAGGAGACATGACAGCCCAGTCTGCTGCAGTTATTCTTAAGGGTCACAATTTATACACATCATCTCCTTAAAATTAAGATGTATTAAATCAAAATAAGAATCACACATTCTCCAACTAGAAGCAAGATGAATTCTTAAAAATAGTTACTTGGACTTTGTTTTTAATGATCCTTTTTGGTTTGATATATAGTTGGTACTGATGGTATTTGTTGATAATTCCATCAAGTGCATTTTCACCCTTTCAAACTCAGTGTATACAAATTTGAAGCTAGAATTGTATATGAAAATACCAATGGGTCTTGCCAGATCATCTGCATAAAGTAATAAATATAGAGCAGTTGTATAAAAAAATACATGCAGCCTCACTGTGGCAGATGTAAAAATGGCATATTTCTGATTGTTCACTTTTGTCCTGGCATTACATGGTCACGAATTTCACATGACATAAAACAGCTCAACAACTGTTATGATACCTTAAAACAGAGATGTTAATGCTCCCTGTAAAGACAAACACAATTTATTGCAGATGCCAAATCTTTATTACTTTTCAGGCTAACGGCAGAAAGAGTTGAAGAGTAAATCTAAATGTGCACATACTGGAAAAGGAGAATGTATAAAGCAAGCGTGGCAGTCTGTTGTCTAACGCACCTCAAAGTTACCCAGAGCTACTGGAAGTGATAAGTCACAAGGTTTTACCCAGATAGGCAGAAGGGGAATGGCCCAAAATAGATTTTGGTTCCCAAATGATTTCCCTCACTGTCAACATCTGTTTCCTGACTAGGGCAAAAAACAAGTATGTTTTTGCCATTTGGCCAGAGGGGAGAGATCAGCTCTCCCCAGCTAATCCCAGCTACTCTCTCTCTCTCTCTCTCTCTCTGCCACCAGAGACAGCAGGAATTACTGAAAAATCCTGCGCTGCTATCGACTCGTATGTAGGCAAGTGGCTCTTAACCCTCACTGTGCAATAGACTATTTTTCAGTCCTAGAAAATTATATCAATTCTCAGCTCCTACCCTTCCCCATTAAATCCCTGGAGACAGGTGGCCAGCAAAGGTGATTTTTGGGTAAGACTACCAGGTGGTTCTAAGATGTAAGTAGGGTTGAGAACTTCTGCTGTATCAAAGCAATCTAGAAACCAACCCTCACCAACACACGGACACATACACACATACAAGTTTTAACTCCTAATTATAAAGATCCATCTGTCCAATATACATCAAATGTAAACTTTCACTTTATGTAAGAAAATGTTCAGTGTCATATGCCTGATTAGTGATTTTGATAGTGTTTAAGCTGAGTACAACTTAAAAGGGATAGGTTTTATGTGATGTGATTGCATGTGATGAAAAAATAGTAACATTCTCTCTTATATGCCCAAATTCAAGATATTCTAGAGGACAGAAAAAAACTTTTTCCACCCCATTGATCTATATAAGTGTAATTTTTATTATGTTTGTTGTCTAAGTCAGTTCAGAATACCATAGATGGGTGGCTAAAAAAAAAAAGAAATTTATTTCACACAGTCCTACGGGCTGGGAAGTCCAAGATCAAGGCTACGGCAAATATAGTCTTTTGATGAAGCTACTCTTCCTGGTTTACAATCAACTCACTGTTAGTCGTGTCCTTAGATGGCAGAGAGCAAGAAAGAGGCAGAGCAAACTCTCTGGTCTCCTCTTATAAGGGCACTCATCTTATTCATGAGGGCTCCACCCTCATGACCCAATTACTCCCTAGAGACTCCACTCCCTAATGCCATCACAAGGTGGGCTGAAAGCTCAGCATGAATTTTGAGGGAGACACAACATTCAGTCCCTAATGGTGAGCTCAGAGAGTCCTAAATTCTGAGAACAGAAAGGACGGTGCTTTTCTGTAAAGGAAAAAGAAAAAAAGAAGAAGAATTATACGTTCACTCTTAAAATGTAATGCTAAGTGATACTTCAATTAAAACAAATTTTTAATCAAAAGAATTACTTGAAACTATAGAAAACATGTGTTTTAATTTTATTTAAACTTACATTGTGACTCATTAATCATCACATTATATAATACTGAATTATTTTAAGTTAATAAAATGATTTTATATTATAGATTAATATTATATAAAATGTTCAAGCTAATGTCATATTTATGTATTCAATAAGTAAAAATGTAAAGATTGGAAATAAGATATTTTAAAATGTAATTATATTTTTAAAACAAGTAATCAAAACCTGGGTTCAAGATAAAATAAGCATAATGAAATGCAATCTTAATTTACTTCAACTAGGTTTAGTGATTGTCCAAAAAGTAATTCTCTAATTAGATAAATTATGCTTAATGTATATCAGGAATATTATATTCCTATTAGCGACCATGTTTTAATAACTTTGATTTTTATAATCATGCCAATAAAATATTTATAATAGCTTCTTTTATTAGAATTGTAAATAATTGTTATTTGTGATAATCTAAATTTTATTTATGACACTATCTTCAATATAATAACTTATTTCTAAGTATTTGGAGGAAAAAACTTTATTTTATCCTCTATTAAAAGAATATGAACTGTTTCTAAAAGCAACTGTCATTTTAACTGTATTTACTATGGCAACAAGCCTGATTATTATGTGTGTATGCTTTATTTTCAACAGATGTATAATTATTTCTAAAACAAGCAGATATATAGTCTTACCAATTAACTTTTTAAACTTGAAGTTGTAAAGTATGGTAGTTCTAAATCACACAACATGAAACACTGAAACCTTCACTTTTTCATCCTTTAAATACTCTACCACTGCTAAAGTGAAGAATCTTGTAACAGATCCCTTACTTGAATAAAGCAGTCCAACAGATACCATCTTGCTCTCTAACTTTCTCTCCTTGCCCCTTGCTAGCAGTAAAGGGTTTTCTCATGATGGCCAGGGTACTACATTCTCTTTAATGTTCAAAGAAGTAAATGCTTCCAAATTATGTTTCCATCTTGATTGTAACCACCTGATTCTTTGTTTGGCCTCCAGAGTTACTCATCTTGGTGTCTTGGGGTATATGCATTGTCCAAGCACACATATTCTTAAATATCAATAATATTGGTATTCTGATTTTTCTCCCAATTGCAGTTCTCCATAATTTAGTTTTTCTTTAAAGAACATGTTTTGGTTTCTCTTCTATATTTTAAAATTCAATTTGATTCTTCTAGACACTGTTCCTTAAATAGAAACAATAGAACTTTCCTTCAATGTAAAACATTTAATCCAAAGTTTAAAGCACTTAGGTTTTTTCCTTCTCATTCTTTTGTGTGAGTTGGTATTATAACATCAGGCAGATGTGTCTGGTCTTGGCAAGTCAACAACTTTTCAAACTTACATCACCCAATGTGAACACAAGGTTGTATCTAATTCTTACCTGTCCTCACCTCACTGCACAATCAAGCCCTGAGATGCTCTTACCCTCATCTTCCCATCAATTTTTACCTTCCATTCTGCATCTCCTGGCAGCACATGCTTGCATGATCTGGATACCTGTCAAATCTGCCTGCTATCTCTCCTAAATACTTCTGGGTGTCACCCACGGTAGCACACGAACATACGGTCACTCTCTGCTCTCCTTCGAGAAACAGCAGAAACTCACTAGTGCTTCCTCAGAATGATGAAATGCCACTTTGGCACAATTACCCGTTACAAAGCCAAACCTACTCTGTCGATCCCCTCCCACTGTGATGTGAGGAAGGCCTGCGAGAATGCCTTTGTTCAGAATTCCAGAAAGGAAATAGGGTACAATTCTCTTCTGCCCTTGAATCTCCAAACTTTCTGGAGAGTTATTTAATAATCTTGGTGAATTTTAATCTTGGTAAATTTAATGATTGTAAGCCAATTTCACAATGATCCTTACCAGGATCTTTTCCACTTTTCCTTCCAACTCTTTCTGGTCTCAAAGCTTAGAAGCTCTTTATATAGTTGTATATATGTGTTTGTGGAGTTTTTTGTTTGTTTGTTTGTCTTTTTGTTTGCACGTGTGTATGTATGTTTGGGGTGTAACAGAGAATCTAACATAAAACTACCAGATTCTGCTTCTTCCTACATACTTATTTATAAACTATGAAATCACAGTCAGATTCATTTACTCATTTAAAAGCAAAACAAATGACCATTTCTTCTATTTTCACATGACAGTTAGGCCCTGACATATTTCAATTGATGATTGTATCTCTTCACCTTGGCTGGAGAATGTCCTCAGCCCTTTTTTTTTCTTTTTAACTGTAATTCCTTAATACACACATAGCAATATCCTTTTTTTTTTTTTTTTTTTTTTTTGTCCACCAATACATACAGAGCAAGGTGAATGCCTTATAGCATTGTGCTTTCTAAGATATCAAAGCACCACCCATACTTACCTTTCCACCTAACTTCCTGTATGTCTGTGTTTTTGTCTCCTAATACATTTATAGTAATAAGTCTGCATGTGTTTGTCTGTTGCATGTTGCTTTAAGAAGCACAATCACATCCGCACACCACGGACTGGAGAAGTGGCACCTAAATCTTTTGTATAAATGACATCCTTTGAGATATTAAATCACTATAGGAACTTAGTATTTCGGAAGTAGCTAATGTACAAGAAGTCAAAAATTATTATAATTTAATTGATAACTCATTGTAGCAACATCTTTCAGTTTGTATAAATATTTCTACAGACATTTCACTCTTTATTTGGTCACTTCAATATCAAGTCACTACTTGAATGGGTGAGTGCCCTGATCACACACATACATTTTGATGTATGTTTGAAAGTGTATCCATTTTAGAATTATTTAACATGGAAGAAGGATTACACATTTGCTAAATTCAGAAATATTATTCTGCAACAAGGAAAACAGTTCCAAGTCTCCTTCTCAGTCATTTCCACCCATAACAATATACTTCCCCTTTAACTCACCCTTAGAGTTAATCCTCAATTTATTCAGAACCAGTTTCTCCTAACTCCACATTAAGCAGGAAGAGCTCTGACCAGCCAGATCACATCCTGTAGGAATTTTGGCCAAGAGAGAGCAGAAGAGGGATGGGCTAGGAGATCTCTTGATTTTATTTTCATTCATAAATCTTTTCTCCCTACTCTCTCAAATCAACTTGATACTTCTTTAACAATAGCAAAGGAATAACAGGAACAGCAACAACAAAAACTAGATCCTTGATTTATCTATAATTTCCCCTTTCTTCCTCACCTTTTTGAAAAACAATCCTTGTTGTAAGGACTTACGCTCCAAATAATGATATTGCAAACAAACTGTTAATAGATTATACTTGTTTAAGCAAAACAGAGGCTTAAAGGAATTGTAAACCAGAAGTTATAGGGTGTCAGTACATGTATGAGAATATTCCAAGCCTCATGAAATGTCAACCCTGCATACAATTTACCTAAACACAAATGCTTACATTTTAGGGTAATACTTGTGTTGGAACAAGACATATCATGAATACATACACATATTCATGTCATGGATATATGTTCTGAGTAAACTTCAAATGCAACTTACAACGTGTTATACACAGTCCCTAAACTCTGGTTTTGTTATTAAATTTGACTATTGATTTCCAACCATTGAAAATTTTCTTTGATTTGGAACAATATTTTTTACTTTGCCAAGGTTGCAAATGTAGCATCTCTGAGAACTGTTACTGTTGATGGCACCATCTATGTGATTTGACTGGCAGCAAAGGGCAGTTAACTAATCTCAGGAAATTATGAGTCACAGTATCTTTGTTTTAAAAGCTAGAATGTGTCAAGAAGTTTTCCCTACTCTATCAGCAAACTTGCAATGTGGTGATATTGATATTCTTGGTAACCAAGGTGCCATAGTGCCTTGTTAGAAATTATAAAACACTTTAAAGTTGCAAAGTGGCAATACTGGTTATTAATTTTAACCTTTATCTGGAATATTTATTTGTGATTAATGAGAATATTAGGATTTATCTGCATTCATTGAATTAGAAAATTAACAAAGCACTAAAAGATAATTCAAGGGAAACCATATAAAATAAGTGTATAAACAGGCCACTTCTTTCTGCATGCATATTTAGTATTACACATAAAATAAAGAACAATATTTTGTTTTCACCTGAAGGCATTTTCATGCAGTGACTTCGAATTAATCATTACGTGCAGTGAAAATCTTTTTTTACTGTATATTTGCAGCTAATTCTTAGAAAATTCCCATGCATCCAAATTATTTTAGGTTCCCTCACAAAAAGAGAACAAGTTCAGTTAGGCAAACTTTTGGAGAGGTTGGAGAGGTTTAAGGTTTTGAGACTGGGAAAATGTATCCAAAATGATCTCTTTATCACATGTGATTAGTTGTGAAGTTTTATAATTTCAATTTTGAAAAAAGTTTATGACTAAATGTTTCTTTTGAAACTCTAATGACTCCCTGGGAGATACCTTCTGGTTTTCTGCCAACAGCATAGTTTATTAGAAGATTAACACATATCTTGCTGGAAGGCTGATAAAAACATAAGGTAACTCTGGAACGAAGTCAAGGATATATGTCAAAGAAAGGAAACCTAAGTTTTAGGAAGGAAAACAACGATGCCTTACTGACTAGAAAGCATAAAAGCAGTAAGAGCACATATTGCCCAATAAACGGTTTTGTCCAAAATTTCCTCTGCTCCCAAAAAGGAAACAATCAAGTCAGTAAGTTTTGTAACAAACAAAAGGGCTCTACAAAAGTAAGGGAAGACACGGGCTTATGTGTTCAGTCAGAAAACTTTTAAGCTTGGTTTAGTAAAGAAAAGGATGAGAAGACATGGTCAAAATGCATAAAATATTTTATATTGTAGAGGCTTCTTTGCTAAATAACAGCATAGTAAGATCAAGGGGAGTGATTGGAAGAAAGATTTAAGTACATTAAACACAAAATAAAATGTTGCTTCAAAAATGTGTAGGAAAGTTTGTAAAATTCATAACAAATTCATGGCAAAAGTGGGCAGACAGGAAATTTCCTTGTACATAAAGAATGGGAACAAAACTATGAATAATAGGACAATGATCTTTTTATTATAACAAGCCTAAACCTTAAGCTTACTCCCAGGGAAGCTAACTAAGGTCTCTCACCCTGCTCCTTTGGAGAACTCCAGATAGCATTATTTGTAGCTTCAAACACCATATTTGGATCAGACTTCACTGATATGACTCCATGATCCAGCCATGTGAGGAGCTGCTAAATTCTGTTTATCAGTTCATAATTATAAGGACTAAAAAAGAAATGGATTTCAAGTTCAGACATTTGTGAACTCAGTGCTGGAATGTTAGAAGCAGAGGCAAACAAGACCTGCAAGAATAATAAAGAAACAAAATTAAACACTACCTTAAAATAGCAAGTGATAGACTCAGCAACTCACCAGCTCCATGTATTAGTTTCTTACTGATGTGGCAACAAATTAAATGACTACAAACTGAATGGATTAAAACATTACAGATGCATTCTCTTATTGCTCTGAAGGTCAGAAGTGCCCCAATGTTTTCACTGGGGTAAAACCCAAGTGTCAACAAGGCTGGTTTCTTCTGGAGGCTCTGATGAGAGAAGCTGTTTCCTTGCTTTTTTTAGCTGCTAGTGGCTGTCTGAATTCCTTAGCTTGTGGTGGCTCCTTCCATCTTCAGGTGCGTCAGTCCAATCTCTGCTTCTGATGTTGCATCCTTTCACCTCTGACTCTGACCTTCGTGCCTCCCTTCTCAATGGACTCTTGTGGTTACATCAGACCCACTGAGGTAATAGATTATCTCTCCATTTCCAGATCCTTGACAGTCACATCTGCAAAGTTCTTGTCATTTCATGTATGATGACACAGGTTCAAGGAATTATGTTGTGGACATAATTTGTGGCCATTTTTCAGCCTCCAACACCCCAGTATATATTACAGGTATAAATATATTGAAAGCAAATTCTGAAGTTCATATTTTTTTAATAACTTGTTGCCAATTTTTTCAAATTTAGCTATATCACATACTAAGCCATTGCACTGAATCCGACTTTTTTGGGGGAAATGCACAAATTTTCAAAATTTCAAGGTTAGAAAATGGCATTAATCATGAAATTCAGAAAGATATGTATACATTTTAGGAGGGAATTATAGTGACCTACGGTACGGCTCCAAGATACTTTTTAAAATTATACAACCTTGGAAAAGGAGTAGGGGAAGCTTTTATTTATATCTTTTTTTTTTTTCCAATGAATTTCAGGTTTGAGGGGTCAGGAATTACCAGGATAAAGTCAGGTACCACAAGGGGAAAAAAGGCAGATTTTTCTCTATTCTTTGCTAATGAATTCCTAAACACTCTTAGAGAACAAACAAAGAGAAAGCCTTAGGGAGGAAACTACAGAGAATTCACCTGAGATATCAACAGAACAGTTGATGAGGTCAAATTCTGGTTGCCAGGAGGACACAGAAAGGACACTACCAATTCTTTCACAGCTAGTGTGGTTTTTTCCAGATATTTTAATCGAGATTATGAATGAAAAATACTGCAAACCATATCAGCAAACAAAGAATGCTGAAAACATCAAGTCATCAGTGGCTGCCACCCCCCCCAGTGAAGACAAGCCTGCAGCCCAACCACTGCAGCCACTCACAATGGTGCACCCTGAGGGGACTCAGAATAAGAAAGGACAGGATACAGGCCCTAGGTAGCTAGGTGCTTGTCTAAGGAATGAATTCAGTAAGCCCAAATGTTTGCTTCCTCCCATACAGAGAAAAGCACTGAATTCTTTAACTTGAGATGCCTGGTTTTCTTTAGTTAACAAGTAATCTTCTACTGTTCCAACTACCTGGTCTTTGTTGTAAAGCTCCTATATATCCTAGCTCCTCCCCACCTCTTCAGAGCAGTCCCTCAGAGCGATCTGAGAGGCTGTCATCCTGGGCTTGAAGGGGTTCGAGCCCTCAGAAATGTCTGCCAAATAAAACATGACTCTCAAGTTTTAGGCTGTGCATTTATTTCAGTCGACAAGATGGATCAAGCTTGAATTAGTTATTGCCAAGTTCTTTAGAAAAAAAGGCTGTATTCATAATTTAATAGTATAAGGTTAGCAAGTTGTTGAAAGAAGGAATACACATACAAATAAAATGAAATCAACATGGAACGTGTTCTGCGTGACTACTTTGATATCCACTATCTGCTGACACTATAGAGTTTCATAACAAGAACAACAAGAGAATTAAGCCCTCCTCAGACCACAGTGGTGAGACAGGAAGAGGGCAGGGCACAGCCATTCAAGGAATGCTACAGCAATTAACATTAAAATGGTGAAAGATTCAACCCCCACTAGGCCTTGAGGCTCAAGAAGATGAGAGATTTAACTTCTAGCAGATCCTGAGCTTCATTATACGCTCATTGTACTATATTAACTTGGTGAATAACACACCCATAGGCACCATGGCAGTCCCAAGGCTAGCCACAAAAGGTCAAAGAGTGGGAAACGGCCAGCTTTCTGGGAATCCCAGCCCCTTCCCCAGGCTACTTAGACTGGTCCTTCCACTTATTAGCATATGAAGCCACCAAGCCCATAAAAACCAGCAACAGAGTGCCTTGCAGCTGCCCCTCTCTCTCCCTCTTTGGAGATGGCCCACATTCTGTCTATGGAGTGTGTACCTACTTTTAATCTGAGCACCCAATACCGACGCCTCGCGGCCTTTCTCTTGCTTTTCAATGTATCTCTGTGAATAAATCTACTTTCACTCAACTGTGGCTCGCTCTTGAATTCTTTCCTGCGCGAAGCCAAGGACCCATACTTGGTGGGGCATGTCCCTGGGGCTCAACTGAGACCTGGGACACGGCCCTCCTCATGCCCCACATCTGTTTTCCTGTATCAGTGGCATAAATAGTAAATGATCTACTTACCTGGGGCAGTTATCTAGGTGCTACTCTTGGCTGTGGGTTCACAAGTATAGCCGTCGGTGGATCTGAGCTGGCAGTGGCTGGGGCAACTGGGGCAACCTGACCCTGGTATTTCCAACTCTTACCTGTCGGCAGACAAGCCTGAGTGTGATTGCAAAGCAATGGCAAAGGCGACAAGAGAACAAGCAGGAACTTGCAGGTACTCCCCCAAGCTTTTTCAAGCACTGAATCCGCAAATATTCAATTTCCAAAGCAAGCCTCAAAATTAAACCTGGAGCCAGAGTGAGAGAACACAACAAAGTTATGGGTCACCAATTCAGTCAACATGGGACATCTCAAATACAAAAAAAATTTGTTTGTACAGATTTGAATATTTGCTTTAATCACTTCATACAAGTAGGAATTTTTATAAAACAAATAATCAAGGAAATGTTTTATAAGAACAAACATAAGAACAGAATATATATATATATATATATACAAACTTTTCCTCCATCTTAATTTAGCAAAATATTAACCATTAACCATTGAATCTAATGACATAGTTTCATACTTAAAAATGCCCTAATAATGTTTGTCAGTGTTATAATGTCATATGTATAGAGAGGACATTATTAAACCTGATAAATGAAAACCTTTTGGTTGCCTGTTTGCTGGAAAACAAAATAAACTTAATGAAATATTCACTATTTATTTCATTAAAAATTGGAATACTGTTGGTTATTTTGTTTGGCAAATGGTTACAGTTGTTGTATTTAAATAAAATCTTTTTCAAGGTTTTCAGAACTGCATAGCATGGAAATTTCATAGTTTAGTTTTCTGAGGTACTGCATTTCCTATGCATTCCTTTTTTCTTTCTGAAAAACTGTAGTATTTTCTATGATTTCTCAAAACAAGAATAACATGGACCATGCCTGACACTTAGCCCATTATAGGCAGTATTTCATTGTACAGAAATACAGGATGATTACTGCTTTCTACACTCATTCTTTCATTCATCAAGTATATATTAAATATGTGCTTGTTGTAGACTCCGGCATATAGCAAAGAACAGAACGAAGTCCCTACTCCTGTGCAATTGATGTGACGGGCTTCTTTCAATCTGTAGCTTTATTTACTTTGTCAGTATTTTTATTCTAGTTCTTAAAGATTTTTCTGTGTATGTTTACATGTGTGTGCCTGTGAATATGTGCACGAGTGTATGTGTGTATAATGTTTCTCTCTCTCTTCCTCACACCTGACCTTAATTCAAAATATATGTTTAACTTGGTTAAATTAACTAAAATTATCTGATTTGTATTAAATTTTAATTGTTTTTCAGATATTACACATTGTTATGTTTTGCAAATTGCAGAAAATACATATTTCAACTTCATGAGCCTGTGTATTTGTGTTTATCGCCATTTCTCACTTGAACGTTATATGAGTCAGAATCCCTTCGTTAGGTAGGGAAAAGCAAAAACAATTTCACTTTTTTGTGTGAAAATCCTAGGTTTAAAATGAATATATTAGACTTATTATGTATTTCCCTCAGGTAATACACTGTTTTTGACCAGCTTGAAATTTTTCATCAGGATGGACAAGCTTGGTTCCACCACCACAGTCTGAGCTTACTTTTCTTCACTTAAACTGCTTTATTTCCTCGTGAAATTACTTGTAAAGAATAACAGGAATGTGGTAGCACTGGGTATACTGTGCTCTGCACCACACTAACCAAGTTACCATCTTTGTCAAAGAGGTGAATAAAAATATGTCAATGTTACTAAAAAGCCACTTGTATCTGAGAGAATCTGTGCATCTTTTGTAGAGTTGACAGCAGTCACAGCTTTATACGACTTTATGTGACTATGTTGCTAAATCTTTAACTCCACTGTTTGGAAGCCAATCTTCCTGTCTACTGAATGCTGGGGGATAGATAAACTGCTATTGTTATTTATTTAATCCTTATTTTTTATGGAAGTGCAGTCGATTTACAATGTTAGTTCAGGTGTACAGCAAAGTGATTCAGTAACATATATTCTCTTCCATTATAGCTCATTACAAGAAATAGGATATAGTTCCCTGTGCTGTACAGTAGGTCCTTGTTATTTATCTATTTTATCTATACTAATGTGTATCTGTTAATTCCAAACTCCTAATCTATCCCCCATATTGTTCTTTATCAATGAAATAAGTTGCCTTTTAGTTTCTTAAACCCAGGCTTTGACACTAGCTTTCAAGGTTGTTGAGTTTGTTTTGATTGTTATTTTTAAACAGGCTTAAGTTTAGGAATAATTTGTCTCTCTCTCTTTTTTTTTCCTAAAAGCTATTCTTGGCAGTTACTGGTTCATAGAAGTCCCACATTACGTTGCATATTATTGAATAAGGTTAAATAATGCATTGCGCTCAAGAAGGTTGTATTGTAGTAGAAACATTCTATTTTTGAATGTTTTTGTAACAAGATCTACTCAGTTCTTCAAAAAGAAATGAGGAATGTATAGGAAGGGCAAGACCCCAGGAAACTAACCTCTAAGGCCTCTATTATATAATTATCCCTGAAGCATTCCTAAAAGCTCAGAGAAGGACTTTAAACATACAGACTACAACCACCTTAGCTATTTGCAAAATAGGAATAATAAGGGAACGCATATCCATAGAGATGCTCAGAGACTGAATAATAATCATCTCAATAATCTTTGCAAAAACTCCTTGCATTCTTTGGGGAAAAAAAGAGCCATTTAAGTTTGTGATGCTATTATAAAGGCTTGAGCATGGGGAGCAGATAACTGTATTTAGAAGGTAGTCCTTGCAAGTTAGTCCTAATGTTAGAGCAGGCAGATAGCTAGATATGAGCAGAGAAAGGGGGACACAGACCAAATGGCAGGAATTGGGCAGAAAGGAGGGGCACAGGCCAAATGCAGGAAATCACACATCAATGTAAGCACTAGGGGTCACTGGGCAAAGAAAGAAAAGCAGGAACCTTTGTGCTGAAAAGGGATCATGCATTTTGGGATGACAAGTGGCCTGGAGAAGAACAAAGAAAGGTGAGAAAAGGCAGGAATTTCCAGTTCCGTATCTAACCTTTTGCTCATTATGCCCTCATTTCAATAAAATTAGCCTTGCAGATCAGAAGTATCCATCATGCACCGACGCCATGACACTTCCGACCCAGACTAAATAAGGACAAAAATCCCTCCTCCCTTTGGGAAGGTGGAGTTGGGATGATAATCAGGGAATACGACCCCAAACCCTTCCCTCCCCAATGAATATTCTGTCTATTCATTTTTACACCCTATGTAGCTAACTTGCCAAAGAAACTCAGGGCAGCCACTCACCTGAGCCTGCCCGCTCTCCCCTGAGAGTGTACTATCCATCCTTTAATAAATCCTCACTTTACCTTTTTAACCACTATGTCTTGTCTCTGAATTCTTTCTGGGACGGGACAAGAACCTGGAACACTGGTTGCATCTATTGGCAACAGTTGAATTCATCTTTCTCATCAGTCTGAGCACTGAAACAAACCATTTTTCAAAGTTGTTTGTGTTTCATGCTAGAGAACTTTCCAATGGTGAAGTATGTGAACAAAAAATACTGCAAACCATATCAGCAAACAAAGAATGCTGAAAACATCAAGTCATCAGTGGCTGCCACCCCCTCCAGTGAAGACAAGCCTGCAGCCCAACCACTGCAGCCACTCACAATGGTGCACCCTGAGGGGACTCAGAATAAGAAAGGACAGGATACAGGCCCTAGGTAGCTAGGTGCTTGTCTAAGGAATGAATTCAGTGAGCCCAAATGTTTGCTTCCTCCCATACAGAGAAAAGCACTGAATTCTTTAACTTGAGATGCCTGGTTTTCTTTAGTTAACAAGTACTGTTCCAACTACCTGGTCTTTGTTGTAAAGCTCCTATATATCCTAGCTCCTCCCCACCTCTTCAGAGCAGTCCCTCAGAGTGATCTGAGAGGCTGTCAACCTGGGCTTGAAGGGGTTCGAGTCCTCAGAAATGTCCGCCAAATAAAACATTATTCTCAAGTTTTAGGCTGTGCATTTATTTCAGTTGACAGGTATAAAAGTAAGAGATATTAATTATAGGTCTTTGGATATTTTTTAAAGAAAAAAACTTAAATATAATGGCATAAAGGTCAGGTCACCGTCGACTTCGTGTACATTATCTGCCACTGTAAAGAAGGGAGATTTTCATAATCATTTCAAGTGAAGTATGGATGACCAGAAAACGTATTTTAACTCAGGTCTTCATATAATCCATTCCATTCCTAGTTCAAAGGGATAATAATAAACCAATTGACCAATATCTTAAGACACAAAGTATAAGGATATTCTCACAGGTCTTTGTAGCATTGTATGATTAGATAGACAGCGATCAGACTGGGAAAGAGTGAAGTATAAAGCTGATGAGAGGGAATTTTGCTGATACAAATAGAGGTAATGTAACTCTGGATAAACAAGGGAGTGAGCACTGTCACGGTTTAAAAATAAAATCTCGTAACTAATAGAAGAATGTACATCCCTAAGGTATTCATTGTGAAATGTAGGACTAGTCAGTCAATTTTGGCTTTCTAAAAGAATAAACACTTAAAATAAAAATTTCAGTTTAATTCAAGATTTCCTTAAAGAAAACAACTCTGAAGTTTTTTATATTTTCAGGCATTTAAGCAGTTTTTCTCACTCTATTTTAACCATGCTGTTGTTGATTTTGGAAAAGTTCTTCTACTAAGGGATCTAACACACTTAGGGTTTCAAGTAATTATTTTTTTGTTTTTTTTGTTTTTTTTGTTTTTTTGTTTTTTTGCCAAAGTGGGCAAAGGACAGTGTTCTGAACAGTGTATTAACATTGCTTCATGCCAAATGCAAGTCACAAAATGTCCAGCATAGCATCTTCTAGAAATACAGCATTTGTTAGACATAAAATTGATAGCAGAAAAGAAATGATAGGGAATTAGGATTATTATTATTCTCTCAGCAATACAGCCTGAGAGAAAGATAAACAGTTGCAGAGCCTGACAAATTTTTTCTGACAAGCATGTGATGAAATACAAGAAAGTTTGTTGAGGTCAAAAAGCCAATACCTCCCTGAACCAAACCAAACAACACAGGAAAATAGATAAACTACCACTAGTCTAGATTTATCTGATTAATTTTCTAATTTTCAAAACCAATTTAACAATCTCATCGTCCTGGAGGTGAGTACTCAAGCACACCAGGTGTCAGAGCCTAAGAACTTTTACAATAATTCCTGGACTTCATCCTAATCGATTTGGAACCGCCCAGTCATGCAAGGTCGTTTGTCCTCTTTTTGAATCTAGAGCATCTATGAATCTGGGAAAATACGGGTTGATGGTGACCTGGCCCTTTTGAGCTTGATATCTAAACTGAGCTGCATCATTTCTGTACTGAGCATCTAGGAAATGCTAACTCGGTTTACTCACTGAATAAATCTCATGATCTCAGAAACTTCAAGGGCTTCTGCTTCAATTCAGGCAGCAGTGAAAATGGCACATTTGGACAACTAGGTATTGCTTGTTATAAGGTTCTGCCCAGTATTCTACATATTACTCATTTCATGATGGAATTTTAAATATCACAAATTGCAGAGGACTATAACATATGTGGCAATACCCCCACTTGTATAAGACTGTATTTGTGAAATTTAAGCCACTCATTCTCTTGCGGCTTTTTATAAATTCTCCTTCCATATTGGACAAGGTATCAAATATTGTAATTCTTAGTGAAGTAAGATCTTAGATGTGTTTGTGATCCACATGTTGTAATAAACTTATCAGTGGTTTTGACTTTATATCTCCTGGTCATGTTTTTATATTCTCTTTATTTAGACACAACAGAAACCATTAGGGTGCAGTCTTCGTTCAGTCACCTCCCAGGGGCCTTTCAATAGATTGATATCTCACACAGTGCCCTCATTCATTTCTCTCAAGGGGATTTTATCTTTGTGATAATAGGTTGACAGTTGCTTCTAAAAATTACTTTTATTCAGTTATAATTATTGCTATTTCTGTTCTTCTACAATAGACATATTGGGACTTGAAATTAATAATCTACAGTGAAGTAAACAGACCATTTTCCAATTAAAATGGTGCCATAGCACTCACTGATACATACAAGAGTTTTATAATTATGAAACCAGGTGTACACAGAAAAAGCAGTGTTTCCGGGTTATTGGGCACTTCTTGTTTTTTAAAGCCTAGTTTTTGTTATGCTTTTTTTAAACAAAAAATATTTTATAGGAATTCCTAGGTTATTACCCTCACTGTTTCCTCCATCAACCTCATTTCTGAAATTGCAATTTTAATGTGCTATAAAGTCATTCTCCTGCACCCACGCTTTCTCCCAATACTTGTCCCTCAGCTCTTATCTCAGTTATTATTTGACATTTGATAGACTGTATTTTAACTGATGCCATGGGTTTGATGAACCAATAAAAACAGTTTTGAACATATTATGAACACTAAAGGCACTAACTTTGGACGACATCACCAAGCAGGTAAACATAATTCAGACGAGTTTTTAGAAACACCTGTCACTACTTCCAAATTTCCATAATTTCCAGTGTTGTAAATAGCCTCTCAGTGGAAGCTGATATTGTAATGCTACTTCTCAGCAGTAGCTCTAGACTAATGATGTGAGAAAGACACAGAGTATGCAGAAACTATTTGAATGCATTAAGCCACTTTGGGATAAAATAGGAAAAAAGACCAAATAATAGAACTTTTCTATTACAGACTTGGAAATACCTTTCAAAAGTATTCTGATATTTTTACTGCTTCTTTATTGATATTTCAAAATTATATATGAATTATTATTGAAAGCTGTGTGTATAGAAAACAAATGTATATTGAATCATACTTCTTATTCTTAATATTAAAGGTACATTTTCCAAGGTACATTTCTATCTTCCAAAGCTATTGGTCTGAATGTACAATGAAAAACAATTTAGCCCCCAAATGGTAAATATGTTCATTGACAGATGTTAACTAGACTTATTGTTAACTATTAGACTATTGTTAACTAGACATTTTATGGTGATCATATCATTATGGTGTACAATTGAAGCTAATGTAATGTTATTTGTCAATTGTACCTCAATAAAAAATAAAAAAGAAGGCATGCAAAACGAAACAAACAATTTAGGAAATCAAAGGTTTATCTCATGAAACACTCGAATTTTGCCAGTGAAAAACTGGCAACTTTGACTAGAACTGTAATTTTATATTTACTGTTTGACTATTTGCTTTAAAATATGAGTTAACTTTCAATATCATTGTCAGTTAATATAAACTCCATTATTTATTCTACCCTACTCTATCTCCGTTATCCTGCTCCATGTAACTTCATACCAACACCTTATATGTGTCTTTGTTTATTTTCTGAATCCCTCCAACAAAATAAAAGCTCAAAAAAGTAGAAAATTTGTTGATAACTACTGTGTATACCCTGATGCCCTGGAAATAATATTTGAATGAACAAATGAATCCTCTAGTTGAAGCAGTTCATTCAGAAGTCAGTATTTAGAAGAATTACTTGACAATTATTTCATAGTACAGTATTTTTGTACAAAAATGAGCTATTTTTAAAGTTGATTTTTTATGTAAAACTATTATTTTCTTCCAACTTTGAAGATTCTTTTCTCTTTCCAAGTCATCAAAGACAATGTTGAAATAACGGGCATGATCCAAATATGAACAGAGGGCCAAGCAGCACATGAACCGGACCGCCAGGGGTGGTGTTCACCAGGGGTGGAGAAAACTTACGGGTAGCCATTTACCCACTCTTGACTATAACAACCTGGCAAATCAAAACTCCGACTCTGGGAGAGTGATTTCAAGCACTGGGTTTCATGCATTTTAAGAGGCATGATTGGGAAGTACTGGCCTTTCTTCCTGACGAGAGCATGGGTAAGAATGCAAGAGCAATATGCCTTGGTGGAAACCTGGTTTCCCCTCAACCTGCCTACTCCATCTGTGTTTGGCAATAGCATTGCTCTAGTGTTGTGATCAGGGGCTGGTTCCTTGTGGACGTTCTAGCAAGGTAGTAGAGTTTGCCGCATCTCCTTATCTCCTGGCATTGTGAGGTGGAGGTACCTATATTTAAGTGCCATGGTTGACAAGGGCTAAATGGGTTTCCTTGGAGCTTCCTGAGAGACTTATTTCTTAGAGTCTAGACTACAAAGAATGAATTTTAGACAAATTAATCCTTATCACTCAGTAAAACACAAAATCCGTAGATGTTACTATCCAGGATACAAAGAATATAGGTTGTGAAACATAGATGAGGTTTGAAACAGAAGCAGCAAGAAAACAGAATATGGAAATTTTGTCCAAATGTTACAGCCTATGTATGAAAGAAACTTTATAAAATTTTTCCAAATTTGCATAAACTCTAAAAATTTGTGTTAAATTATTAATGTGTTGTGAGACTAAAAATATTTTTCTGATTTACTAATAATAGAAAACATATTTTGATCAACCATGCTGAAGGAAAATAAGTCATATTTCTCTTTTCTCTATAGATTATAATATCATATCTAATAATATTTAATCAAAATAGTAAAAAAGTATTTTAGAGATATAGAAAGCTATTAAATAATCCATATATCTTATTTTTATGGATATTGTGAGGTTTGTAGTATTTGCTACCTTTTTACCATTTGTAATTTATCATGGTATATCATCTCATTTTAAATATTCATATTTATATCTAATTTGGTAATTTACATTCTATGTTTTTCTTAAAGAAATCCCCCCAAACCTGATTTTCCATGTTATCAAGGAGTTTTAAAGATAATCATTTTAGTTCATCTATAGCTAAAATTGTTTCAAATTTGCTTTTTTAAAACTTTTTTGTTAACACAACTCAAATTTCAATAAAGAAGGCCAGATGGACAACTATTATATTTTAGTCAATAACTTTTTAATCTCTCTGTTCTCCAAAAGAATGCAGTATCTCTTAAATCACAGTCACCTTGAAATAGAACCTGTAGTTTCCTATTTCATCTAAGATAAGGAATAGGGCTGTCATATATATCACCTTCAACCTGCCTTAGCGTAAAGGATAAAGGTTATATCCTCTTGGAAATGAAAATGTCAAATATCAAAGTTAGGTTCAATTATATCTGAAAAGAGATTCTATAAATGGGCAATTTATAGTAGTGAAATTCACATAATAGAATTATAAACAGTTCTGGTTTTTAAATCACCACTGAAAAGGCATATAATACTGTATAAATTTCAGAAGAATAACAGACAATACATAGAATTCAGGAATATGGGATCAATTTATTCAAGAGAATCATCATTGAAAATAAGTGGACATGTTTCTCCTTCTTCAATTATACTTTTGATTAAAAACAAGTATAAAAATGACTGACTAGACAACAATTTGAATTTCAGATTAAGACCAAATCATCAGTCATTGTTTATCTAAGGATTCTACAATCAACTGTAAGCATCTTTCTGTTTCAATATTGAGTTAAGATGTTAGGAAATTAATGAATTGTTTGTTCACCTCAATCACGGGTCTCTTTTGCATCCTCAAATGGAGTCTTAGAAACTAAGGAGGTAGCTTCTGATGTCTGTGGGTGCTCAGTAATTTAGTTCCTTTGGCTTACTTGTCTTCTCAAAGCATTTGTGTGTTTAGAGTATCATCTTTCAATTAAAAGTTATTTTGATACTCAGAAACCCCTATATATTCAAATTAGCCAAAATAATTACCAAAACAAAATACAGAAGGAGATCTCTATAGAGTCCCTGGGTATTTCAATATTCGATGGAAATAAATAGAATGGATAGGGATATAGGAACTTTCCAAGTCATGGATGCCACTGGCACAATGTGAACTGCTTAGAGTACCTGGGGTTTTGAACATCCCCCTGCCTGAGATTAGCCACAATTATGACTGTGCTGTTCAACATGGTGGTGGTTGTTTTCTTCCTTGATTTAACTGCTAATGGAGAAACCTTGTATTACTCACCATCTCAAACAATTCAACTCAATAAACACTTTATTGAACACACACAATATCTCCAGATGTATAGTGAAGATTGAGAAAAAAGATTGATTAGGCTTCTCTAGAAGTTTTTCCTATAGCCAAGAAAGAGGCATATTAATATTAATGATACTATATATAAAATAGTAAGATATTAACACACAATACTAATAACACAGATATATACAATATTAATAATGTAGTCAGCTTCTGAGTAGATGACAACAAAATTTTGAGTTACTGGGAAAAAACTCAACCCAAGATGGAGCAAAATAAAAAGAAACAAAAAAGTAAATAAGTGAAAAAAAAAAGTTGAGATGATAGTATATGCTTCATTTTTTCTGGCTTAATGTTATCTTCTAAATTAATATACAAACATATATTCGTCTCTGAAATACTTTTTTTCAAAATTCACTCAAACATTTAATGCATTTGCAGGGAAATTAACTAGGATTAACTATTGCTGATTTCTAGTTGCAGCTTTCCAACGGAATAACCAAACAAGTCACTTGTGTTGATTATGATATCCATAAATAATACTGCATAAAATGTATTACAAAACTATTTAAATACACTGCAGCTTCTGTAAGATGAGAAGGAGGGGAGAGTATAGCTCAAATGGTAGAACACAGGCTTAGCATGCACAAGGTCCTAGGTTCAATCCCTAGTACCTCCTCTAAAAACAAAATAAATTATTAAATAAATAAATTACCTCCCCTCCCCACAAAAATTTTTTAAAAAAGAAAAAAGATGAGAAGAAAATAAATTTCCTAGAAAATATTTCTGAATCATTGATCATATACACTGATCAAGGAATGCTGAAGACCAACAGTGTTTTTTAAATGAACACAGTAGGTATCTACTTAAGAATGTTATCTTCACGTCTTTTTTTATTTCACAACTTAATGAACAATTAGACAATTTATTCTATTTTAAAGCACATTCATTACCAGGATTTCAAGCACAGCAAGAATAAAGAAAACTACTTACATTTGCTACTTGTTAACATATGTACTTTTTTTCCTTATAACAATCCTATTTCCCCAACTAGCATTATGTTATGAGACTGGACAGCTTAATATTAAGACAAATTCCCATTGGATTCCTCACGCTAGTAACTGGGACTAATTCTTTGCCAAAGATCAGAAGAGTATTAATTATTTGGCACAAATGGCTAAACTAGAGGGTTTGGATATTCAGAGATGTCCTGGAAATTAACCCCTGAAAGCATTCCAGGAGCTTCAGTAAGATGATTTTCTATCAGAAAATAACCTTAGACATTGAGTACATCAATAATCATTCATACAAAGTATACAAGTAAAATTTTTCCACTATAGGGTTACTCAAACTGGTCTACAGAGGAGCAGGCCACTTGTGCATTCTACAAATTAAGTTATAAACTATCAACCTCAAGTGTTCACTGTATTCAGAAAAAGCGTGATGTATAACTCACTTCAGACCCTTTAAATAACTCATCTGTTGCCTTGGAAATAAAGCTGGACTAATTCCCTGGGCATCTCAATTGACCATGATCCTGGCGATCTGGAAGAATTATCATTTGAACTTAACAAAACATATACATCTTTTCTTCAGTGAGTGTTTGTTGTTCTCCATAATTATCATTGTTGAAAATGTCTATCTCAAAATATATCTCACAAAATCCTATTTTACTTTAGTTATATAATAATTTGAGACATATAACTTATAAAGTAATTTTTATAGTTTGAAATCACTTTCCCAGTATTTCATTAATAGCAGAAACTTCTCAGTCATAAAGAAGGCAAAATTATATATTGAAAATTTTCAATCACTAGAGCAATGAAAGAAATGTTAACTCAACACAAATTAGAGTTTGCGTACTTTTAACGAAGGTCACAGGTATTTTAGAGTATTATTTAAGTATAAAGGTCAACATACAAATATAGATTTGTTTATTTCCCAGAATATGTGCATTTGAATAAATACTTTCCAATAAAAATAAGTTGTCATTCAAGTGGTTGATAACTGAATTTATATTTTACTAAAAATAACTCAATAAAGGAAGGAGGTAAAGTAAAACAAAAATGTAGCAAATCAAAAAAATCATGAAGCAATATTTGAATTACGTTTTAACCTATCAGATTGATTTCTCCTTGTAAATTGTTTTTATTATTTTACTAATTATTTAGACTCCTCCACAAAATATGCATCTAATAATATATTCATCTATAAAACATTATAATCTTAAATACATTGCAGGAAAATTTATTGGACTAAGACTAAATACCAGTAGATTCTAGTTCAAGTCTTTCAGTTAAACGACTAAACAAGACATTGGATGTGTATCTGTTTAGAATACTCAATAAAATGTCTCACACGTTTAAACATTCCAGTTTAAAATTAGGAATCAGCTACATGGCAGCAAAAAAACCTTCCTAAATATTTAATATATACTTTTTTTTCATATATACCTATTAGTACTTGGACCCTAAAAAACTTTTATTAATCTGTAGGCATACTCCTAGCCTTCAAGTAAATTGTGAAGCCCTGGGGAAGGAATACCCGGCAGATGGCTAAGCAAACATAGCACTCAGATAGTTGAGTTGTTCCTTTACATTGCCATCTGCCATGTAATTGTCTCAGAGATTGAAATCTTTCAACTATAAAATGTTCTGCCAAGATTTCACAATGCCCATCAACCCAACTAACAGGTAAGAAGAATTCTGCAATCGATGAAAAGTCTCTAAAATATTTAATATAAATTTTCTGGAAAAATTATTAATATATTTAAAATTTTAAATGTGTCACTATGTCAAGCTTTAGTAGAAGATCTACATTTACATTTACATAGCCATCTGCTATCATTTGCATAGTCGTATCTCTTGGGTTGCAAAAACTTACTGCACAAAGATCACAGTGTTTGTCAGTACACATGCACACCTGTCAATCAGGTCTGGCTTCTAAATATCCAGAAAACAAAGACAGGGGAGAGGAGAAAACAACTACGTTGTCGCAATATATCAAAAGTGATTGACAATTCCAGCCAACGGTAAAACAGTATTTTAGATCCCTTATTACGCAGGTTTTTTTTTAAAGACACAACTGTTCCTAATATTTGTTTCTACATCTTTTAAATGGGGAGAAAAAGTACATTTCTTTTAGTGTGAATTAAGTATTAAAAATAATTGATTGTTATGCAAATTGATTGTTATAAAAATGTTATAAAAGTGTTTTTAGTATCTATTGCACCATCCACTCAATAGACATATAATTCTATTTTCCTATAATGCAAGTTTAAATGTAAACATATGTGTTTGTTTACTCTGTGGAAGTAATCCAGGATATGATTCTGATGGTTCTAAAACTTCAAATTCCTAAGCAACAGCACCATATTTAAATGTGAGTGTATAAAAATGCAAACACTGTCCAGTAATTATTTAATATTTGTTTCCTGGGAATCTAAATACTATAAGGATAAAGAAGGATTTTCAATGAAAATTACAAGATAGTTTGAACTGGAGTAATGTAGCTAATGGAGTATTCATAAGTAAACTTAGAGCTTTGATACCTGTATTAGGAATAAGAATAGGCAGAAAAATCAATATAAAAAGCTAAAATGAAATAGCACATTAAAATCAAAGGAGGTAGGAAGAAGAAAAGTAAACCTATAAGAAAAAGCTCAGAAATAAAAAAATTTGTTCTTAAAAAAGTTAATAAAATAATAAAGCCCTAGAAGAGTGCTCAAGTCAAAAACAACAACAATAACAACATAAACTGTCAATATCAGGAATGAAAAAAAAAAGCCATCAAAGTAAAAGTCTTGTGTTAAAAGACGGTAAGAATATCTAATAAGCAACTCCGTCCAATAAATTTCACACAAAAAGATCCAAGTCCTTAGAAATCCAACTTTTCAAAATAGCATATAAAGAAACAGATGAGCTAAGTTGTTACATATCTTTTGTAATATTTTTATGTACATTTAAAAACTTTCTGCAAGGCAATTACAGGCCCAGAAGGTTCAATTTTTTCCCTAACATCTGAGGACTAAATAAGATCAATTTTACACAATCTCTTCTAGATAATAAATAAAAAGAAAGTAGCTTTCCCCTCATTTTATGAGGCAAGGCAAAATCCAGGCCTTATAAAACAAACTTGAAAAAGAGCATTATGAAAAGTAAAGTTATAGGACAACATCTCCCATCAACTAGTCACAAAAATACAAAAGAAAGTAATTAAAAAATCAAATCAGACATAGAGAATAACAATAAAATTAATCAAGGCAGTAAATTCCATCAATAGACAAATGAACATTTATGCACATTTTAATAGAGGCAGAAGAAATAGTTGACCAAAGTAAACACATGTTCATAAAATAAATTACAAAAATATAGGAATGGAATGGTATATCCTTAATTTAATAAAGAGAATAAATATAAAAGTAGCCCACAGCAAATTTATACTTAGTTGTGAAATACGGAACCCTCTCCCCCTGAATTCACGAACAAGACAAGATGTTATCATTACTTCTATTCAAATTACACTGTCATGAAAGCAAGAAAAAAAATGTACAAAAACTGAAAAAGAAGAATGAGTATTTAAGGTTTCATTATAAGTGACATGATAGTGAAATAAAATAATTCAAAAGAATCTATAAAATTTTAAAATTAATGTCAATTTAACTAAGTACTGGGCAATATACAAAAACATCTGTCTCTATATTAAGAGCTAATAATTAGAAAGGTTTCATTAGCTTAAAAAACTAACAAAGATATGCTGGGTCTCTACATTAAAGCTGTATAGTGGAAAAACATTAAGGAAGATCTACAGAAAAGGAAAGATGTTGGATTTATTTATTTGTGGTTGGAAGTTTAAAAATCTGTATTCATCAGGGTTCTGCAGAGAAATAGAACCAATGAGATATATATTTTTATATATTATATGTAATTTGAGAAAAAAGGAGAGAGAGAGGGAAAGAGACAGAGGAAGTTTAAAGCAATTGACTCATATGATTGTGGGGATTGGCAAGTCTGAAATCTGCAGAGCAGGTCGGTAGGCTAGAGACCTGAGGAAGAGCTGATGTCACAGATCACATCTGATGGCAGAGAATTCCCTCTTAGAAGATGTGATTAGGAGTGTCTAGTGGTAGTATTTTGCATTTTTCTATTGCACACGACACCAAGGACTATCAGTGCTCTCCTTAATACTGGAAATAGTATTATATCAAACCAGATTAGAGAATCAATTCCAGAAACCCCAGAATCAAATCAGAAAATGTATCCTAAGACTCATCTCATCTCAGATTGTTATGCAGAGTCAGTATAAGTCCAAGTAGAATCTCAGGATGTTTTTTTTAAGAAATGAAAATGTTGATTCTAAAACTTAGGTGGAAAATGCAAAAGACCCATCATAGCTTAAACAGTCTTAAGAACAAATGTGAAAAATCATGGTATTAGAGATCAATACATAATATAAAGATACAGCAATTAAGACAATGTATTTTTGGCCTAATATAAAGAAGCATGTATACAGTGTGTATTCTGGATGTGAGTTTTGGTTGGCTATTATTATAAATACCTTCTCCCAGTGTACTGCTTATAGTTTCACTCTTAATCGTATCTTTTGATCAACAGAATTCCACAACTGTAATAAACGTCAATGAATCAATCTCTTATTTTGTGGTTAAGTGATTTTTGTGTCCTGTTGAAGACACAAGTCATACAGATATTCTACTTTCCTTTCTGTTAGCTTTATTATCTTAATATTTACAATAGATCTATCAGTAATTTCAACTATTTATTTGCATTAATTTGCACGTGAAATTTAATGTAGGGGTCATGTGTTTTTGTGTTTTTTTTAATATACACACACATATACATACATTCAAATGATACAGCATCACATATTTCAAGGGCAATACTTTTCCACTGAATTGCGGTGGTATCTGTGCCACAAATTAGGCAATACTGATGAGCAGACTTCAGGTTGTGTTGAGAAATAAAAGGCTAAATAAGGAACTCCTGAACCCTAGGATACTAGCAAACAGTGGAAATGTTGACCCTTTTGAGGAATATTGATGAATTATTTTTGGAAGTTGTCATTAGATATATATGTGAGCTTAAGGGTAAAAGACTAGATGAGGATTGAAGAGGTTGTTTGATTCAGTTTGTCTTCACTTACTTACCTTTATATCTATCCTACTTTGCATGATTTCTTCCTCCAGACTCTGTACTCAATTTTCTGGACTATCAGAATTATAATATTCACAACTGGAAATTTCAAAAATATATTTGATCACATCTCTAAATTATAAAAAATGAGTTTTATTAATTAAAGTTCAAATGCATTTTGTAATGTTTACATTTTTAAAATGGAATGTTTTCTCTTGATTCAGAGGTATCATTAAAAATATTTTACTAAGAAAACTTAAGATCTACTTGGCTTTTGAGATGCTTTATTTTAACACATTTTTATTCCAGTAAAGTTTTTCTTTTTTTAAGCAGTTTTAGGCTTACAACAAACAAAACTGAGAGAGAGGTACAGAAATTTCCCATATACTTCCTGCCCCTGTACATACGTAACTTCCTCCTTCATTGGCATCACTCAACAGAATTAGTAGGTTTTTTTTCTTTTTTTTTAAACCAAGGATGAACCTACATTGGCACATCATAATCACTCAATGTCCATAGTTTACCTTAGAGTTCACTCTTAGTGTTGTACATTCTATAGGTTTGGACAAATGTATAACAACATACATCCATCCCTCATGCAGAGTGTGTTCACTGCCCTAAAAATCCTCTGTGTACTGCTGGTTTATCCCTCCTTTCCCTTGTAATACTTCTAAAAGTCCTTTATTGTTCTTTATTTATTTTCTTCATTTTCCTTATTAAAATGGCTTTTTTAAAATCACTTCAATATGCTTTACTACTACTACTAAGGGCTAAAGTAATAATATCAATGCTTTGTTCTTTATTCTGAAAATGTACATAAAGTTTTTATACTATGAGTCCAAATATTCCTCAGATAGCCTACACATTTTATTAAATATATTAGAGTATTTCAAACTATTGTTTACCTTTTCTTAGTTATTTATGTAAATATTTTTGCTACATTATTAGAATTTTTAAAATTTTATAATTGTTGCAAATTCTATTTCATTTATTTGATATTTATTCTTAAAATTAGAACACTATAGAGTATAATGAAATTTTCAACATTTTGCATTTTAAGAAAAATAAAGATTTTAATTAAACTGAAACAAGAAAATATGATTTTGGAATGCATACATTTAAATATTAATTTTGTTAATGAACATATAATGAAATTATAAAGAAGTTTTACTGTAAAATCTAATGTTCAGTGTTAAATTACTTACAACTGAAGAAAAAGGAAAAGAAATCAAGTGCCCGTAAAACAAGCTGAAGCAACAGTGTTACAATAAAATTTTTAAAAATATGCTATGGAGAAACCTAAAAGAGATTATTATAACTGGGTTAGAAAAAATGTTTAGGAGATGATATACTAGGATTAAACAGATAATGAGTATTTGGAAAGGGATTTCATAGAAGAGGAAAATGGAAAGGTATAAAAGTTTTTAAACAATGAAGAATAAAGAGAAAAAAATCAGTTTGACTTAGGTCACAATGGAAGGTAAAACTGGATCCATAGTATGTGGCCATCTGGGAATGGGGATTGAGGTGTGTTTGGTCCAACTTTTAAAACTTGAAACAAATTCAGTGAGCAACACAGTACTGGTACATACATTTAAATGAAGAAAAAATATAATCAGAAATCTACATTAAAAGCAAAAAATTAGCAGTGTTGAGAATGACATATTGAAGAAAGGAGAGAAAAGATACCAGGAAAAAAGTAGAAAGCTGTACCATCCCTATTGTGGTGAGACACAAGGAAATCTAAATCAGGGATGACAAAGAGAATGGGTAGAATTTATTGATCAGTTTGAGAAATATTACTTTTGAAGAACTTTCAATTTTTAAGACTGTGTGAGTTTAGATAACGAGCAAAAAATATGAGTCAAAAATGTCTCCTACATTTGGAGACTTTCTGATTAGGATAATGGTAGTGTATTTTATAGGGAGTCTAATTAGGCAGCTTCCCAGTTGAAGTAGGCGAAACTATTATTATCCTACACTACTTAGCTATTTTAATTATTACTGTTACAATTTCTGAATACTGCACTAAAAAGTGAATATAAAATGCATTAAATATTGGTATCCTTTTACATATATGATTGTAAAAAAATAAAGAATGCATGGATGGCATAGGTGATGTGGAAAAATAGTAATTGTAAAGATAACAAAAATAAGCCCTCCTCTCATTCTAACAATCAAAATAAATCCTATGATTAAAATTTAATTGCAGTGTGAAATTAAACTTAAAACCACTACAGAAAACTGTAATAAAAGAAATGGCATTTGACATATTATGCTTCAATATGGACATGAAAATATTTTGTAGTTAAAAGCAAACAAATCAAATCTTCTCTTCATGTTATGCATCAAAATATATTTAAAGTAAAGTATAAAGTTAAATTTTAGAAAACCTGAACTTTGGGTATGAGCTGTGGATATTTAAATGCATGGGATACATAACAAAGAATAAGAGTTATAAATAGATGCAACTGCATATAATGTAATTTTCTAAATATTGAAAATTTAATTACAATATAGTCAATAAACTAAAATTATTTTAATCAAACTATGATAAAAGGTTACTATTTTTAATGTACTGGGCACATACAAATATATGGAAAAACTTTTTGGCAAAAGATACAGACTATTCACAAATGCAATACAGATATGCAATAATATTTGAAATATTTCCAAAATACTAAAAAATGAGTAATGCAAGTTTTCTCATTAGGAAAATTTCTGCAACTTATATTTAAAACGTACATATTGCAAAAAATAGACGTTCTTATGCTCTTTTGTCAGAAGAAAACATTTCATAAAATAATACTTATTTTATGATAAAAATTATGCATTTCCTAATTTCCAGTAAGTTTTTATAGTATATATCTTGAATATTAAAAAATATCTTAAGTATACACTTAAAATTTTATTTTTTTAATTTTTAAAATTTATTCATTACTGTATTATTTTATTATCACTTGTTTTTTGACAGGGGGAGGTAAATAGGTTTTATTATTTATTTTCAGAGGAGGTACTGGGGATTGAACCTAGGACCTCATGCATGCTAAGCATGCACTCTATCACTTGAGCTATACCCTCCCCCAACACTTACAATTTTAAGTGAAGAATATTTTGCTTAGAGAATGCTTTCTGCCAACCAAAAATACATACTTACAGGAAAATTAAGAGAGATGGAAACTTTAAAATGTCGTATCTAAGTACTGGCATTATGGGTAAATTATATTATATCTTGCTGTTATTGTATTTATTGTGTTGTTCATTACCAGATTAACTAAGCACAGTATACCAGTTTGTCAGCTATTTTTTGTATACCATTTCATTTGATTTTCATTAATTCCATGCCTGATACATATATCATTCTGTTTTTCAAATGAGGAACAGAAGGATTGAAGATTTTAATGACACTATCTAGCTTCAAAATCTGTGTTTTTTCTACTCTTTGTCTCTGGAACTTTCCTCTTTCCTTTATTTATGAGATATTCCTTATTGGTTTTATTGAAATACATAGCTGTTTATTGAATATCATACACCTACCATGTTTCTCAAATGATCTGAGACTCTCAGCATATAGCAGTAAACAAAGAGACAGAAATTGATGAATACAAAATGAATAAAAAGCCAGTTGAAAATGGAAATAAATGGAAGGGACTCAGTGAGGAAGACAAATGTGTGTAATGAAGATGATGATAAAGATCTGTGAAAATGAGTATGTAAAATAGTAAGACTTTGAAGAAATAAACAATGGGTCATTTCTCAATAATGAATTGTTATAGCTCTCTTTTGACTTACGTCTACATTCTTTCATTGATGAAAAACAGCAGGATTATAATTGATCATTTCTTTGGTGTCTCTCTGGGATAGAGCAGACACTAAACCAACTGAATTCAAATATTTCTATTTCATTGATGCTGTAAGCAAATTTTATCATGTTCCATCAATGAAAAGCTTTCCACTGTGATAAAAAATTTTAATGAAGGAGCCCTCTCTACAAAGAGCTAATACTAAATAAGGTGGAGTTTTCAAGAGCAAAAAGAGCGGGGGAAAGTGTGATTAAAAAAAGGCAGAGAGAGGGAGGAAGAGAAAGGATTGTTTACCTGCTGAGCACACTTAAATAAAATCATGGTCAAATAGATTAAAAAAAAATAGTATACCTACAAACCTGAGCTCCTGTGGAACATGACACTGCACTGTTCAGACCCACGGTGATCACTGCTGCAGTGTAAATAAATCTAAACCATTAAAATCTTACTTGTATTCAATTTTGCTTGAGATGTGTCTTTGTGGAGGAAAAAAACACAAGATAGGGGTGGTGTAGCTAGGTGGTAGAGTGCGTACTCAGGCATGCTGAAGGTCCTGGGTACAATCCCCAGCACCTCCATTAAAACATGTGCGCGCCTGTGCACACACAGGTAGGTAAGTTCCTTAACTACCTAATGGCAGTCTAAATGACATTGTGCCACTAAGCACAAGTGCCCTCAGATTTCTGCAGATGTTACAGGAATGTTCAAACCCATAGCAAGAGGTCTGTATCAAGTGATAACAGCAAAAAAAAAACAACCAAAAAAAAAAAAAAAAAAAAAAACCTACCAAAATACAAAGACTTTGATGAATATAGTTCCAGAAATTGAACTTAGACTAACATATGTCAACCAGTAAAAATTGCTTTGATTAATTCACATCATGGACAGACTCCTAAAAACCTTCTGATCTAAAATCAATCACTTTGTCTACAGGGATGGGACACAAAATTCAAACAGGTGAAAAGATTGGGGTAAGAAATTTTAAAACTCAACATGGACCCACATTTATGTTAACTCTATGGTTTCCAAGGCTTAGAATTCTGATCCAATTCCTAGCCCAGGCCTCAGACTACCTTCTTTACACACAGTCCTGCTTTACTTTGAGCCAATCAAAACACCGCTTCATTTATGTTCTACTTAGACTCCCCCTTTCTCCCAAGGCCAAAGCCCTGTTTCTTCCTTTGTTTGGTGAGAGGCTGTAATTTTGCTTGTCTCTCTCCCTTGTCCCAGCAAGAATTCAATCCAATTTTTAAGAATGGGTTGATTTATGATTTGAAAATTTGGAGTCCACATAGATTTTAACTTGGAAATCTTTGCCCAGTAGAAGCTTAGAACTTCCTCTATGAACAACAGATAATCTCTTCTCAGAGCCTTGTATATTCATGGTCCAACTTCACATCAATGAGTAATTTCAAGGTAATGTGAATACTAATCAATATTTACATCTCCAAATACTAAATGTAGCAGAATTAATTTTGTTTGCTGAGAATTCAAAAAGACATTTCTGAGATTATTTCTCTGATTTGGCTCTTTAGGGAGATCAATAGATGAGCCTCTGCTTTACTAACCGTGACTGCCTAAAAGAGAGACCACTAATGTGATTAACATAGGAAATCTTTGTTTCCACATTTCAGTGGTTAATATAGTTAGAGTTATTTGTATGGCTTTGATAGAATTGTCAAGAGCCTAAGACACTTTTAACAAGTGCCACTAGAAACTGGCAATGGTGACTCTCCCAATTTTGTGTGACACAAATTTTTTTCTGCATCTAAGCTTCCACCCCTTCTTGAAAAATCTTCTCCCCTACAAAACATTATAGTTTAGCCTTGCCCACCTTAAATGTGCTCAGAGAACACTGACATGAGTCTATAGTTGGGCAAAGTCATCTAACACAAAGCCTATTTTATACAAAGTGTTGAATGTCTCATGTCATTTATTAAGTACTGTACTGAGAGTGAAAAAGAATGGTTGTATGAGTACAGAATGTATGTAAGAGTATACATGCCAAATATTTTCAAAATATCTTCTTTGATGATACTACATTTTATCTCCAAATTTAAGTGAATACTTTTCTAATTAATGTGTCATTAAAAACATCTCTTTAGAGTGTTGCAAAGAAAATGGTGCTTAGAAGTTACCTTTTAATTAAAGTTATGAGAAATAGAAAACACCTATCTAGTGAGAAAGATTTTTTTTAATGGTGGTTCACAAACTTACATAACTGAATAAAAATTTTCTCTAACCTTTCTTGCATTTCTAAAAATAGGTTTTAAAACAGTCTGTCAAGGAACACGTTGATTCCCTGTGCTTTAATATACAGTAGCTTACAGTGAGGAGGAGAGTAAATCCCTCCGATACGTTCTGTGGTGATGAGTCAGTGCTTCATTATCACTTCATGAAGCTGAAATTTGTGTAAATATATGATAATGACTGGAAATATCTTTCGTTGTGGAACACTGGAATAGTATGGTGTACAGCTCCTGAGAAATATTTTCTTATGTACTTATATATTCAGATAGCTTTTTTAGAATGTCATCATATTGCAAATCTTTTCAAGAACAGATATTTAAGATGTAAGAGTAGGATGTACTATATGCTAGAACTCAGTATATGTATAGCATAAGCACTCAGAAAATATTATTACAATGTAAGTTCATGAATTGTAACAAATGAACCACTCGGGTGGGGAATGTGGATATCAGAGAAAGTTATGCATGTGTGGAGGCAGAGGGCATATGGGAAATCTCAGTACCTTCTGCTCAGTTTTGCTGTGAAATTAAAACTGCTCTGCAACATAAGTCTAAATGGGCACAGAGTTCCAACAATGAAAAGATAGAGAATGATCTATTTGATTTTAATAATTAGAAAGTGTAAGAGAATAATCAAAGATAAATTAAAAGATGCATGGATTGTGTGCTTGAGACCGGAACATATAAAACCATGCAATCTCATTCAGAAAAAATGCGATCTTCTGAAAGCATAGAGAGAGACAAAAAACAAAACAAAACAAAACAAAAACAAACCCAAAAATATGCTTGCTCATGTTGGTTGTTACACTTTTAAGGATCTTCTATTATTATTAAACCTTCAAGATTCCCTTCAGACATCACTCAGAAAAGAAGTGGGCTTTTGGGTTTTTTTTTGTTTTTTGTTTTTTTTTAACTTTTCACTCCTTCCATGCAAACCTGCCTCCTCTAGCGGCATGACACTCAATGCATTATACTGCTGATATACTCTGAAAACTTCGCAATCGTGGAAACCATATTTTGCTTATGTTTTCCTTTTTAAGTATCCAGAAAAAGCCTGTCACATTTTTAACAACCAGTGAATGTATATTGGAGATATTTTAAAAAATATTCAATTAGCCAAAAGAGGGAGGGAAAGGACAAAAAAAGCAACTACAGACAGAAGAGGAAAAGAACACAATTGTAAATTAAAGCCAACCATCAATAATTACATAATAAATACTGCAATTAAAAGGGAGAGACATTTAGGCTGAATAAATAACCAAGACCCAAGCATATGGTGTATAAATAAAAGGATGTAAAAAGTAACATTATATAAATACTAACCATAGGAAAGTTGCACTTGTGCAAACATGAAAATGATTATCTTATTAAATTTTATACCTTAGGTGCTTCATTGCCCTACTCTAGCCTTCACCTTGTTCTGAAATCTCGTTTAAGTGACCAGATAGGGAATTATTCTTAACACTGGAGAGCCCCTGGGTTTCAGCATAGTGTAGACTTTTCTCTTGGACAAATAAAAATTTTAAAATGTTCTAGCTTGGAAAAAAATATATATAGTTGCTGTGTGTAGAGAGGGAAAATCAGTTTGGGACATGACTGATAAATTAAGACAAATTTTAATAATCCTATTTTTTCTCATTCTCATGTGTTATTACTTATAGTTGGTATTTTAGCTCAGATCTATCAATCAGAATAACTTCGTATTTTACAGTATTTTTATCACCATATATGCTGAGCTGTAGATTTCTCAGTCCTTTTTCAACTTTTACCTACCCCTCCGACATTCTAACTTACATCAGTTTGTTAACATTTGTTCTGTTTTCTTTTCCAGGCAGGTTTTACCATTTAATTCTATTATCTTAAAATTATATAAAAAAAGGGCGTGACTAAAAACCAATTTGTTCCACATATATCCTCCCAATATACCCTTCTAATCTTCAATAAGTTCTTCTATAAATCAAGAATGCTTTGATGATCCAATTTAGTGTGGGAAACTAGGGAATAGGATGAGTCTGGGATCAAGCGACATTAGAGAAAATAAAAATGGTGTATATGAATTCAAAAGTGGGCAACAGTCAATGACATCTCTAGTATGTGGATGTTGATCCCAGGTGCAAATTTGCACCAACAGCCTGACTCTTCAGTGCATTTTCAGTCCCATGATAATGACCAATTTCTGCTGGAGCCTACCCATACCTTCAAAGCTGGAAATTTAGATGTGGTAAGAGACCATGGTGAGTTCCAGTTTTTCCCCAAAGGTTCCAGTTTGTCCCTATTCAATCCCAGTCCTGGTCCATCTTTCCTGTACATAATTTTTGAATATAAACATATGAATATATGCTATACTTGCTTTACTCTGTAAATATGGCAAATTAGATCTATTGATATTTTAAAATATTTTAATGATGGAATAAATCCAATCTGGTCATAAGATATTACTTATAAAATATATTATTAAATATAATATTTTAAATATTATCTAATATTTTTATGAATAAAACTCATATATATAATTCTCCTTTCTCAAAATATTCTTCTAAAATTTTAGAATCCAGGTTGTTCTGGCATCATAAAAGAAACTGGGGAAAGTTCCATATTTTTACCTTTATTTAGATATATTGCATAGTATTGACAATAATGAATTTTTATTGTTTATAGAATTTATCTGTGAAGCCATCTGGGTCTTATGTTTTCTTTGAGGTTGATTTTGGATTTAATATTTCATTTTGTCATACATAGGATTCTTTATATTTTTGTGTTGATGTTGGTATTTTTCCGGGAATACATTCATTTAATCTAAATTATCAATGATATTTGCACAACTTTCCTTTAATATTCTCTTGTGGTCTTTTTAATATCAGAAAAAAATGTGTAGTAATGTTTCCCTATTTGTTTTTGATATTTTTCTGTTATACTCGCTCTTGTTGGCAGTCTCACTATTTTATTAGTCTTTTGAAAGTACTAACTTCCAGTTTTTTGATTCTTTATTGCCATAATCTTTCATTAATTTTTTATCATTCTCTTTCTTCTATTATTCTGTTATTCTTTCTTTGAGTTAAATTTGCCTTTAATTACTAACTTCTGAGGAGAATAATTAACTTATTATTTTCATTCTTACAAATTTTTTAATGTGTACATTTTAGACTATCAATTTTCCTCTAAGATTGTTTTTAAAAGGTGCCATCAGCCTTTAAGAAAATATTTAATTATCATTAGGCCAAAATATTTTCTAATTCTCATTATTTCTTCACTGTCCATGAGTTTATGGCTTTATGTTCTTTATATTTTTAAAGAATTCTCAACTATTATCTCTGAAAAATTTTATTCTCTTCTTCCTTTTATTCTACACATTGTCTGAATCTATTATTCACCTATTTTCTATTTATTGTATTTCAATTTGTATTTTTCATTTATTTGTGTTTCTAGATTTTATTATGAGTATTTCCTTCTGCTATTTTCAAGTTCACCAATACTCTCTTCAGCTAGCTGTACCTGGCTGCTGAACACATTCACTGAATTTTTATTTTGTCAGTTCTAGAATTTTGATTTACTGTTTCATAGCTTCTAGTCTCTACCAACTTTCTCAGTCTTTTATATCCTGGAACATATTAATGCTATTTATAAAAAACTCTTTCTGAATCTCTTTTATCTGTGAATTATCTCTGTTTTTCATTCATATGGTCCTCTTCTTCTTGGACCAGGTTTGAGTCTTTCTCAAATATGGAGTTAGAATTATAGACAAAAACTGAGGTTTGTGTGATATTTTTCTTTTGAGACTTTACATTTTTTTAGTTGCAAGCTGCTTAAGCACTGGTATACAAGATCACCTGAAAGCAGATTCAGGATTGAAATTAATTAAAACTAGGTATCAGTCTCTCCATGAACTCTACTACTTCCCACTGAATACTAAGTTTTGGATCCTTAAATTCTCTACTAGACATAATGAATTTCATAATTTTCCCATATTTGAAGTTACTAGACTCCAATTATTTGTATTTCTTGTATTCCTACAAGATTCTCAAAAGTTTCAATTAGCTTCTTAGCATCTGATTCTTAGCATCTGATTTTGAAATTGTAAGACTCCCATAGAAGAAATATATATTCAATGCTATAGAGTCACCTTTGTGAATCTATATATATTCTTCCTGAATCCTGTCATCACATTCTTTATTGCCCTCTTAACTCTGATTCCTTTGGTTAGATATTTTTAAAATCTTGATCAAGATATGAAAATGAATATATCTATATTCATGTGTGACTGAAGAATTGTGCTATACACCAGAAACTGACAAAACATTATAAACTGATTATGCCTCAATTTAAAAAAAAATCTTGATCAGCTTTTCCAGTTGTTGTCAGTGGGAGTTTTGAATCAAATTAACTATTAGTAGGTATCATAATCCCTGAAACACCCATATTTCAGGTAATTTGCCCATACTCTTTTCAGTATAGGTGATATCACATAACTAAGAGATGTATGAAGAAATGGAATATGTGACTTCCAGCCTGTGTATTAAAATACAAATGTTCTCATTGTACTCCTCTTTTTTATATCTTACATACTGGCAATTATACAGGACAGAGACACAGATTTGACTATGCACATGGGGATGACACTGAAGAAAAAAAGATGATTCTGAAGAAAAAAATTAGAAGCAGTGTCCTTATTTGACCTCGTGGAGCACAGTCTGATTGTTCAGCTTTAGACTGCAATGTGAGCAAACAATAAAGTTGTATATACTTACACAACTGCATTTTGAGGTATCCCTATTATAACAGTTTGGTCTTTACTCAAACTAAAACAACATCTAGATTAAGTGTTGAGTAGGAGTTTGAATATATGAGACAGGAGTTCAGAGAAGTCTGAGCTGGAGATAAAAATTCAAGAGTCATCCATAGACAGAGTGCGTTTCATGCCAAAAGGCTAAGTCACATAATTAAGAGTGTATCTAGACACAGTAGAGAACCAAGTATTGATCCATGGAACATATAACAGTTTAGAAAAATCTGACTATGAATAAGCACATATATTTGAGAAGAGGAGGCAAGTATAGTTTGAAGGAGATAAAAGATTGAGTGACATCTCAGCATTCAAAGAAGACTTTTTTTTTTAAAGGTATGTTAGCAGTATCAAATGCTGCAGACAAATTGAGTAAGAATTTATCATAAATTTAGCTTGTGAAGGTAATTTGTGATATTGGCAAGAACTGTTTTGATAGAATGGTGAGATGAAAGCCTGATGGGCATAGATGTATAAAAGTGAGATTAAAGAAAATGGAGAGAACAATCACCTGTTAATACCATCCTTTCGCAGAATTTTAGTGCTATGGTGAATAAAGGAATAGGACAGATTTTAGGGGAGGAAGTAGTTTCAAGAAATGTTTTGGTTTAAACATGACTGATATTATGTTGTATAAGCTCATGGAAATAATACAGAAAAGAGGGAAATGTTAAGGAGTAGGCTTTGGTTAAAAATAGGGAAGGTTCATTACTTTAACAGAAGACAAAGTAAATGGATGGCAGGCACAGTTCTGTTGGTAGACTTAATGATGAGAATATGGGAAAAAAGATTGTTTCTACAGTTTTCAGGTTTATTGTCTTTAGTCTTTTAGTGAATCAAGAATAAAGGTGAATACTTAAGAGTAATTAGGGAGGATATATATATGTAGGAGGCTGGAGAATGAGAAAGGTTTTCAAGAGTCAGATAAAAGAGTAAAACTACCCAAGAACTAAGAAATATGTATAAGCTTCTGATCTCTTAGCCCACTTGAATGTGTACGGACATAAATTTTTAGTAGACAGTCAGTATAGATTTATATTTTTTCTCTTGATCTGGGTGAAGAGGAGTAATCTATTAAATTCGGCTGCATTTTTGCCAAAGTAAAATGGTTGGGGTAAGAGACAAAGAAGCTGTTGATTGGGTGGACAGTGGAATCTAAGCCAGCTAAGAAAAAAACTGGGATTTGACAAGACGAGGAAGAGTACAAAGTGGTATATCCAAAAGGCTGAATAGCCTGACCAGGTCAATAAATGATTAGATTCAGGGTCATAGAACTACATAAGGTAAACAACAAAAACAGGAGTCAGTTGTTAGAAAGGATCATCATCCTTTGATGTCGGATGCCACAGGAGATTCACATTTCAATTTACTTTTATTGATAAAAATTCATCATCAATATTTCAAATAGATTGATTAATGGGCTATATTTTGGATGTTTTGATGAAGTTTTTATCCTCTGTTTCATTCCTTAAAGTACTTTAATTAATACTTGAATACGGTAAAACAAATATGACTTCTAAAGAGGTAACATCTTCACAGAGTGTCCTTGTTCAATATTCTTTTTTTTATAAAGCATCACTGGTTCAATTTTAGAGCACTGTTTCTGATTTTTTAACTCTGTAATTTTCATTCAGACTTTTATTCTTTTTCTCTATAGAAACTTTATAATTTATACACTAAAGGCTAAGTTCTTTATTTACTCACTATGATCTTTCAGGTAAATTAATTTGTATCATTCCTTTGAGGATAACTTTTTGTTCAAGCTGGATTTTTTTTATTACCTGAATTTGCAATGTTTCCATTCTTTGAGTTTGTATTTATATTAAACTGAATACAAATAATATACCTTATGGTAATATATAAGTAAGAGAGTATACTAATCAGAAGTCCTATACATTTTTTAATACTTGATTTTAAGAGATCATAATGTGGAATTCTTTTCTCACAAAATATTCAGCCTACCTTCTGACGTATTCAGATACTTAAGACACTTTGTCACAGCATGCCTGCATTCATATATCACATTACATTTTATATGAAAATTGTAATCAAGTCATTGATATCAAATGATTGCCCAAGTTAGAAATGCATAATATGTTTCAGATTATAAAGCTCCCTTTTTATTGCAAATGATTGGACCAAAGACAAGCTATTCCCTTCAGCACAATTCTTAATACCTGTCAAACTTTAGCTATCTAGCCAGTAATAAAAGTTCTATTTCTTCTCAAAGGAGAAGCTTCAGTAACAATAGTTTAGTGATAAGTTTTAATGCTCTTTGATACTTTGCTTTTAATTTTATTCTTTCCATTTCATTTCATATCTCTTAGATTTCTTCCTACACCCATCATCATGTCAGTTATCTTTTCTATTTCTACACTATTTAGGTGTATTACTGAGTTTTTATGTTTCCTTCTAATCATAGATGGCATAATTAGTATGCATTTCACATTTTACATAATCTCTTAATTGCTGTAATTAAAATAAAAATACTCTCTTCAAGGATTTTGGGGTAATATATTTAAGGGTGCAAGATAACAAAAAATTTGAAAAAGAAAAAGTAGAATATAAGTGTTCCTAAGTTTAGGAAACTGTAGTAATGCAGCTAATTGGGATTATCTTTAAATGTCCTAATGCCAGTATGTTAAATGGAAATCTGTTGCAACAAATACTTTGATGTGTGTGTGTGTGTAGAATTGTGGTGGTGGGTCTCATCAAAGAAAAGAATTGTAAATACTGCCTTGATTTGTGCTTTACTCTCAATCTAAACTCCCCACATGATTAAACACATCTACTTTGATTATATTTTTTAATGGTTTTCATTTTTTTCTTCCAAGAAAGTAATTTTGCTTTTTTCAATTATATTGGAATTAATTCCTCTTTTTAAAGTAAAACATATTTTCTAGGCTTTGTTACAACTATACATTTCAGTAACATCTATTTAGCTTTTAAACCATATCATTAGTAAAGTGTTAATACAATATCACCCATAAATGATCTGACCCTATTGTTTAGACATATATCTATCGTTAGTTCACATGCATATGCCAAGGCAATTTTTAGAATAATGCAAATTAATTTTCAAATAATTTTCCTAAATTAATATTAAGAAGTTACTGAATTAATAACTTAATCTGTGTCTATGACTAACTCCCTTTGATCAATCTGTCAAATATTTTACATACTGTTTTTTCAATGACTATTTAACTACATATATAATAGCTTCCTTTATTAAAATAAAGTGTTCTGTTGATTTGGAGTCAGTTTTTAAATTTTCTTATAGTTTAAGTCAATATAAGTATCTTGTTACTAAGTAATTACTATTTACACTAAGTAAATTCCTCTCCCAGTTTTTTTGGTTCTTAGCATTATACTTTTGTATGTAGTAACATTGTATTTTAAAAATTATATTACTATATTTCACAAAAATGCAAAAGGAGATTTCTTACATGGCTTCCACTTAAGTGTCTTGCCCTATTAACTGATGATTAAATTCCCTCTTTAAAATACTAACTGAAATGTAAGCTAAACACACTAATGGATATTTGACTCCTCTCTATTATAATCCACATTCTATTTACACCTATTAGTTGTTACATATCATAGTTGTGTCTATTCCACAAAAATTATTTTATCAGGCATATTTTTATAGCAATTATTTAGTTCAAATAAATATTATGTAAATCCATTAAATATGAATGTGAAAAGGAAGAGAACACTGATATTATGCAAACAGTTGAGTTTTTAGAAATGATCTACAAAATTGAGAAGCTGGATAATTTCCTGACATAGTGTGGGTGAAAATACTGAGTCTGGGAAGGTAAGTATTATAATTCAGATTTATTTTCCACTAAATTTGCTTTGAAAGTGTCAAGAATCATGAAGACCCACCTCCACTTAAAAGAAACCTAAACTGGAAATCAAGAGATAGAGCATTTTAGTCTGTAGTTTATGCACGAGAGACAAATCCTCTCAAAGAAACAGTATTTACAGAAAAGGTCTGGTCTGAGTAACACAGGGTTTTGATTACTTCACAGGTTGCCACTCTCCATACTGGCCACTACTCAGATGACTAAGGTAGATGTTCCTTTGGCAAGTGAGGTGTTTGGGAGCAAAGAAAGATACTATTTGGGGTAAAATCTTAATGTTTTCAGTTTCAGCTGATGCTTATACTCAGAAAAAGAAATCCTTATGATTTGAAGTTATTGTTCACAACATGACAGGATTACAGATGTGGAAGTGATCTTAAAGTAATTTAATCCAACCATTTTCTCTATGCATGCATCTAATTTAAGAATATCTTGAGAGGATTATTTCAATGTTTAATGATTCATTTTTGTCTGTGAATATCGTAGATTTTGTGCATGAATTAACTATTGCAGACATACAGATTACCCCCAAACTGGTATCTTAAAACAACAACAGTGTAATATTTATCAAAATTCTGTGTGTTGGCTGGCTGGATCTGCTACTGAGTGTGCTAAGACTCACTCATGTGGCTGCAGTTAGTGAGAGGAACAGCTGGCCTAGAATATCCAAGATGGCCCTACTCATGAGTGTGCAGGGAAGGTGGCGGTCAGCTGTGCCATGTTGTTTCTAATCCACACTAGTGACCTCTTAATCTGCAGTAACAAGACTAACTCTTGACATGTCAGTCTAAGGACAATTGCCCATGAAAGTCAGGTGTGGAAGTTCTAAGGCCTCTTTAGACCCAAGATCTGGAACTTACACAGCATAAATTCTACCATATGTTATGGTCACTGCAAATCACAAGGCCAACGTAGTTTCAAAGCATGGGGAATAGATGCCAACACTTCACAAGGAGCTACAGGATACTGTAGCTTTGTTTTTAATCTATTACATTTTGAAAAAAAATTTTTATTAGACAAATGATGTTCTTATAAGTCTTCATCAATTAACTTTGCTTTAACCTTTAGTCCCATACAGACCTAATCTAACGTTCAACATGACAATCTTATGGGTATATAGACATAGCTGTGTAGTTATCAGCTGTGATCTCCCCTTAGATCCTTTACTTCCAATCACAGGGCTGTAATTCCCTTCAACATTTTATCTGTTGTCTTCTGTGTGTATCTATCCATTCTCTTTTTATTTATTCTAAATAGTTGGCATAAAACTATTAAGCAACTCTCCCATTTCACTCAAGAATTATTCACTCCAGTGTCATATTTCTGAAATTCTCAACTACTGGAATGGATTGCCTTTTTCTTACATAAATTCTCACTTACTAAAAAACATCATGCATTCAAATACAGACATTGATAATAAAGCAAAAATATATTAGAAAGAATGTAATAATCTTTTCATCTTTTTCTACTTTTTTTACAAGTCCTTTATAAAGCAAGAATTGTTATAGTAGGATTGCAACTTATGTACCATGTCAGTTTTTTTAGCAATATGTGAAAATCCTATGTATCATACATAGTAAAAATACTATAAAAGACTGAATAGAAGATAATATTCTATTTTACTAAGGTGAATATCCACTGAAAGACATCTTTAGCTAACAATTATTTAAACATTCAGAGATAAAATAGTCAAATATGTACTCATAATATTTTATTACTTTAGTAGAAAATACATATTAAATGACTTGAAAAAACATGTTCATTCAGATGTAATATTTTACTTCTTCAAATGCTTATTTGTATATTTGAATCACTGTCTCTCATGAAAATGTCTCATAAGCCACTATAAAACATCATTCTATAAAATATTTTAAAATGAAACAAAGTGATTAAAATAATAAAACTATATAAAATCGGGCCATGGATGATTGCTCAGGCTAAAAGAGGAGTTGTGGATCATTTCAAGCACCATGACCAAGATAAAGATTAGGGAGTAAAAATGCAGCACCAAGATCTTCCACATAGCTGAGAAAATGATGACTACCTAAAGCGATCTGTACCCATATAAACTCTAAAAACAATAGAGAAAAATAAGAAAAAAACCCAATAAAATCATATAAAATATATGTCAACTATCTGCTTTATACAAGATATACACTTAAAGTGATTAAGAGAAGGCTAAGAATAAAGAGACTGCCAAAGATACAATAGGAGGATTGAAACAATAAAGATGCAGGGTTAGTTATCTTGTACCAGACAAAGTGTAATTCAAATGGAAATAGCTTTACTCATGCAAAGGACACTTCTTTTAAGGCTAAAAGTGACAATTCACAATTTAGATAAATATCCTTTCACCAAGTGACAAAGTATCCACCTCTGCTAGGCAAAAGGAAATTCAAGGACTTGCACTACAAGACTGCTTAAGTAGACAAAATATAAACAAAATATAGAAGATATACACAACATAAATAATGTAAAGTCTTATGAATATATATACAATATTTAAGTTTTATAACAGAGAATTCATCTTAAAAATGGAAATCTAATCACCATGGGAAAGATAAACTTTTAAATATCAGTGCTGGGACAACCAGACAATGTTTGGACAAATAAAAAATAATTATCAGAACCATGTATCTCACCATAGGTAAGAATACATTCCAATGCATCAGGTGTCTAATGTAGAAAATGAAATACTAAATGTAATAAATAAAGAAAAAATCCAATGAGTTCTTATATAGTCTTAGTCTAATACTCAAAACATATTATAACTCACTGAATAAAATAAGAATAAATTCAATCATATCACTATGAATAAAAATAGCTGATAAATAGATGAATAGGTAGAAGACAAGAAAAGACTTTGACTCATGACTAATTTCCAAGTAACAATAGTAAAAGAAAGATGGAATTACTAAATCACCATTTGACAACTATCACAATAATTTTTCAGACAATATCATTAATGAATAGTCATAAATATTTCAGGCATTAATCATTCACATTGTTGGCAAAAGAATGATAAACATGAGAATATACTGTCACAAATTATCTCCCAAGAACATACTTAGAAAAATACGATGGAGAAATCTAGCAGAAATCTACCTAACCCAAGTCATAAAGGTTAACATCATCAGTAATGGGGCACATCTTCATCACATTTTTTTTTAATCAATCATTGGAAGCTAAACAGCTAGTTTATGGAATTCCTGCCAGAAAAGCATAAGCTGAAATACAAAATCATGATGAATTACAAGACAAATACACATTATGGCACATTCTATACAATAATTATCTTTTCCTTTTTGAAATACCAAGGTCCTAAAAGACAAAGAAAAAACAAGAAATATTTCCAAATTAGGTAGCTTAAAAATACACAATAACTAATACATCATGAAATCCATGACTGAGTTCTAGTAAATTAGTTACATTGGGACAATTGATGAAATTATCAATAGATTACATAATTATATTGTACTAATATAAATTTTCTGATTTGATAATTACATTGTGACTGTATAAGGCATGCATAACTTACTCATATCTGGAGAGATGGAGAAAGAGAGACAAAGAGAGAAACAGAAGATTACAGGAAATGTTATAAAAATGCTAACATGTGAAATGTAGGTAAAGGTCATTTTTTTGGTAACTTTTTTTATAACCCATTTTCATATCCTTTTTTTAACTGTTCTGTAAATAATGTACTTCAAAATAAAAATTTTAAAAGCTCATTGCAATATTTTTTCACTCATCTGTTTCTATTCATTTTTTTGAAGCAGAGGGTAATTGAGATAAGAGATTAAAGTTTGAGAACAAAGGCATGCAAAATTAATACAACATTTAAAGCCCAAAATGAGTTTTAAAAATAAAGCATTAAGAAAAATGGGAATTGAATTATTGGAAAATATTATGTAAAGAAAATTGAAATAGAATGGTCACAGAGGTTTTGGAGGTTAAGAAAGTGAGATTTTCATCCATATTATTTTCAAAGTTGTAAACCAATGTTACTGCGAGAGCTGCAACGTAAACACAGGCAAACTCTAACTCCACATTTTTTGCTTTTCCCTTACTTGATTATACAAAAAAGATACCAAAGTGATTCATATATTCATGCAAGAAACTCTTAAACTAGAATTGATGTCCATATTGTTGCAGAAAGTGTACAAATTTGGGAGCCAGACGGATCTGCGTTTGAACCTTACTCTTCCAATTTCCAGCTCTTTGACAAATGTTAGTTCTCTTTTTATAGAAAAGAAAACTGGCTAATTTTGTTGCACTCTGTGAATTTTAAGATGAGCTTCAAAGGACACAGAAGGAGTTTAAATCTGTAGTTTTTAAAACGTTAGCTAGTTTCATTCAGCTAGCTAAGTCTTTGCCAGAGCATGATCTGTGTTTATCTGCATAAAAAGTTCCCCCTAGAAATTCTGCTTCAGTGGATGTGGAGGTGGTCCAAGAATCTGCATGTCTAACAAGCACCCCCAGATGATTCAGATGTACATTATATTTTATGAATCACTGCTTTAGATGGAGAAGCCCCAAGTTACTGCATTAAGGCTAAGCTTGCTCTGAAATATTAATGTTCTATGAATCCTTTCTGAAAAGTCAGTTTACACATATTTGCCTAAGTAGAAAAATTCAGAAAGAACACATTCTTAGATGATTTCTTCTCAACAGCAAGAATGTTCAAGTTAGGAGAAAGTAAGAGCTAAATTTTTGAAAAGATATCAGTTACTAAAACAAAAATGAATGCCACAGTGGTTGCCACTTGTATTTTAAATCACAACAATGAGATTGAAAATAATCACAGATGAATTTAGAAATGGAAAGTAACCTGAGTTGGCCAATATTTGAGAGAAAAATAAGGGACTAGAGAAAATGAGTCATATTAATCAAGGTACTTAGAGATACTTAAATTACCTAAGGGATTATTTTCAAAAATAGCTGTGGTTTTGAAAGCAGAGAATTTAATTGATTGTGTGGTATTGTAAAGGGGATGGATAGATAGACAGATTTGTCCTTATATAACAAATACATTTGGTGAGAAAACAAAATGAGATACTATATTTACCTCTCACAGGAATAGTTTCAGATTTAACCACTGCTCCTATTATCATCTAACCAAGAATTATTAAGAGATTAAGTCTAAATTTAAGCATAAATGTATTCACCTTTCCCTCCTTATGTTGGAAACAGCTACTATTGGTGAAATAACACTTACTTAGAAATTTTTAAAACTAGATAGAGCTCTACCAACTGACATGCAGATGCCAAATATATATATATATATATAGTATTAACAATAATACCCCAGAGAAAATGTCATACTTTCTCAGTTCAGTTTTCCAACTAATGTAATATTCCTTCTTTGACAGTGCCTAAAATGACATTTTGTGGACAAGCATGGTAATACCCTCCATGACCACATCTTTGAAAACAATAGCAGTTTTTTAAGATGTGATGCTAGTAGTGACCTCTGAACTCCATGAATTCCAATCTCCTTCTTTCTTAATCAACTATGTTCAGAGACACTAATGATACATATTTTGTCAGTACAGTTACATGTACAAATAAATATATATATATTTATATATATATATGTATATATATATGTGTATATATATATATACACACACACACACACATATAGTTTACATATCTTATGGACCTACTTCAACTTTCCATGAAAACTGTCCTAAAATATGAGGGCAGTTATTAAGCATGAAACAAAGAAAAGTTAAATTTTATTTCTTTGTTTTTAATTAAGAGGTCACCAATTTTATTTCTGTGGGTTGGGTGAGTAGTAACCTTTCAGTTAAGCAGCCAAAACTACTTCATGAAAAGTAAAAATAGAATGTTTAATTTGTGATTGACTATTGATTATTAGCATTTTCTTCGAAAAATTGATTATGTAATTATTAACTATTTCTTAATGATACAATTTTATTTTTGCTCTTAAATTACAGTGAGGGTGACCAAGAAAATTTACTATAGCTATAATATAAAGATTTGGCTATAAAACATACAAAAATATATGTTTAAGAAATAAATTTTAAGCTTAAAAATATAAGGAAGAAACATTATTTTTAACAGTAATTTGAAAGAATTAATATAGTAGTATTAATAGTTTAACTTGACATCTTAGGTTTAAGGCATTGTCACTATTTTTAAATTTTAAAAAGCTAAAATAAAATGGACTCTTATATCTGTTCAAATATGAACACAGAACTACATGTGTAAAATATAACTTTTAAAAACTGCTGCTTTAGGGACAGTAAAACCTGCTTTCACTGTTTCTGCATTGGTAAATAAATTGCCTTATTTCTCATTTTCTCCTACTTTGACTTTGTAGGGATGCCCTCATTACCATATTCAATTAATTAGTGCACAAAGGTAATATTCTAGTGCTCACAACTCATGGAGTTGCATTATTGACTCCAAATAAATAGAGCAGATTCTTAATGCAAGGTGAGCATTCAGAGATCAGAGGGAACAAAGCAAAGAACTTTATACCTTCGTGAAAATACTAATACTAAAAATTCATTACCTGACCAAGAAGACCTCCGACAAGGACAAAGAAAAAAAAAAAAAAAAAAACACAGAAATAAAGGAGTACATTAAAATTAAATGTAAAAAAGAAAGTTGCATTAATTTTTATCTCACCTTGACCTGACCTGATTGAGTAGGATTAGAATAAAAGTATTTTTTTAGAAACTTGCCTTCTCACATTCTGAGAGAAACTACAAGCGTTATCTTGGCTTTGTAATTTTTGTATTCATTCCATTTGTACACCAGCCGCAAAAAAAAAAAAAAAAAGCATTTCAATCCATGGTATTTTCTGTATATTCAGTTTTTTCTTAATTCCTTGCTGAGTTGATGCAGGAGGGCTTCACAGAGTGTTTCACATTGCTTTGTTGGGGAAAAAATGCAAATAGAAATGTGACTTAAGATTTTTGAATCTTATATTCTGTTCTGCCTTGCCAATGGAGTCATTTCAGCATGTAACTTGGAAATAAAGTCCTTCCTAAAGACAAATTGTAAAGCAGTGCCTTATGTTTGATCTTTCAATATATCAAATTCCATTACCTGCGACAGAGGGGACATAATCCCCACGACATCCACAGCAGTAGCGTGGTCAGCCACAGCCTCAGTTTCAGTCATGCCGATTTTTCTTTTTCCTCTTAGGATCAACTCCTCAGCACCTTTCCTACACTGCTACTCACCTGAATGAACCTCTTAATTTTGAGTAAAATAATCGCACTATGGCTTCAGGAAACACAGGGACTTCGAAATGTCTCCTCACTGTATCCAGTTAGAGACTCTGGTTGCCTCGTGATACGTTCACTCTAAAATGGGAAGCTAACTGGGAAGATCATGCAAATACCTCTCCTTCTAGGCTCTGCTGGGTTTTGTGCTCTCTCAACTTCCCTTGCCCCTCCTTTTCTGACTTTGAGATAGGAGGGAAGGAGGCAGGGCACAACTATTAAAAGAATGACACAGCAATTGAGGACAGGACAGAAACTGGTTAAAACCTGACCAGGGCCAAGATGGTGAAAGGTTCCACTTCCACCAAGAAGGTGGAAGATTTAACTTCCAAAAGACCTTGAACTTCATTATACGCTCATTGTAATACATTAGTCTGCTAAATGGCACTCCCACAGGTGCCATGGCCCTTCCCAGGCTGACCTTAAAAGGTCAAAAGTGGGCGGCAACCCAATTCTTGGAAATCCCTGCCCCTTCCCTAACATAGTTGGAATAATCCTCTCACTCATTAGCACATGAAATTACCTGGCCCATAAAAACTAACCATCCCTTCACTTTGGGGCTATTCACCCTTCTGAGTGAGATGGACCACATTCAGTCTATGGAGTGTGTATCTCCCTGAATAAGTCTACTTTCACTTTACTATGGTTCTCTCTTCAATTCTTTCCTGCAATAACTAGGAACCTATTCCATGGTAAAAACTCCAGGCACAATGTTGTTACCAGCAGAGCTTTTTCTGCCTCCAAGTCCCTCACTTTCCCACAGGAATGCCCTCAAAGATTTTTTAAAGTCACCAAGAGTTTGATTTACTGGTAAAATGGTCCAGAAGGAAGCACTTAAGCTTCAAAGATTGAAGAAAAATGAGAAAATTACATGCAGGTTTTAGAGGGCATGAATACCTGTCTCTTCCTTAACACACTGCTTTATTTGCTACCTTATCCTCTCTGGGTTCAATTTTTCTCTTTGTTCATGTATTCTTCACGTCATTCCTTCCATTTCCCCTTTCTTTGACATTATGGTCCTTAATTTTCACAGATCATTTTGTTCTTGTTGATTTTAGGAAGTCTTTAAAATTAGTATTTTAATTAACTTTCTGTTAGTTATCAATTTTGAAAAAAAAGTTTGCCTTTTCAAATCAAATTACAATGAATTGACAAATCATTTCACTTGGCTCACATTTCAGATAACTTTATTAGGGGACAAATTCTCTTACCTGGACCAATTTCAGAGGATGTTCTTGCTCATCACAAAGCAAACCATCTGCCCTAGGACAACTCTGTTGAATTTCAATTAGCTACATCAAGTATTTAGAGCTTTATGTAAAATTTTAACATTATTTATGTTTTGACCCACATGTAGAAATTACATATCATTAAAAACATATGACATTGCTCCAATAGCTAGAATACAAATGTTTTGGTTCAAGTAGAGACTGGGTTTTTTTTTTTTTTTCTAGTTAGTTCTAATTATTTAAAGCAAAACTATAAAAATGATTTCATGGTTTTTAGATGATTACAACTTACTGTGAGATGAAACTAATATTTCCACATTTTATTAGATCCAGGACTTTGAAAAAACACTGACTTTCAGTTGATTTTTAAATGACTCAGTGGTTTTCTAATGTAAATAGGGTAAGTTTGACTTTTTTAGTAATCATCTTAACACATGGGTAGGTTTGCTCATATAGATTTGACTGCAACAGAATTTTATGGCTATTAATTCTATGGAACTTAATATGAAATAATTAAGAATATTTAGTAATGCAGAATGAAACACAATTCTTCTGAAGAATATTCTAAAAAACTTACGCAATTTTCAATTTTTATTGAAAATATCACCATCATCTCCCAATTAGAGAAAACAGGTATATATCCAACTTGGAATATAACCAACATGGAAATAAAAATGCTGATACATGATATTGTAACACCTCTGAGAATTTTGCCTAAATTCACTGTGAATACTTCAAAACAAAACAAAATAAAACAAAAAGCCGAAACAGCATAAGAGACTATAAAGCTGGCATGGTTAAGACACAGATTTAGGTGTGATTCATTATTCAGTTACTGGAAACGTGCAGTACTTTCCTGAAATGTTCTTCTAAATATGTAATTTTGCATGAAAACAGTTTATAGCCTAGAAAATAAGTTTCCCTATATTCAAATTAGGGTGAAATAAAGTAGATCAGGGTAGAAATATTAATCAGGGATGATTCTTGTCTAGACAGTTCAACACAGATAAAGCTGTGAGTTTTAAATAGACATTTAAATGTCAAAAACTGGCAATGCATATTTTAATTATTTAGTACTTAAAAATCTTAAAGGCATATAAGCCACCCCAGCCTGTAAGTATAAGAATGCCACCTTGTGTAGCAGTGAGAACATATTTCCAAGTACTTACTCCGCTGGACATGAGGGGAAATAAGGTGGGAAGGTGGAAACTCTAACTGCTATTTTTTAATTTAAGATATTTGGAGAAAAGCTTAAAGAAATTTGTTAGTTTTCCTTTTTTCCCCCTGAATATTGGCTTGTGAAAGTGACATTGTGTTGTACGCAAGAACAGATCTTGTTTAAGAAATGTTTCACTATTACGTTCCCTCAGGCTGAGCGATCTCTTTCCCTCTTGCCTTGAATGGCCTGCATAAATTGAGCTTTCTGGCATATGCATCCAACTGAAACAAATTAATAACTGCCTTCAACTGCACAGGAACATTGTTTTTGCACCATTCATTACTACATTAGTCCTTCAGTCATTTAGGACGTCCCTCCCACGAAAGGATTTGAAAAAAGTGGCCAAATGGTTATGCCAGAGCTTCAGTCCTTTGCCAAAGGCAGTAGGTTTTACTTTAGAAAACTGTCAACTGTTGCAAAAACTTCAATAGTATGATTTCGGCTGGAAAACACACACAGACACACACACACACACACACACACACACAAAGCATTCAGACAGGCTTATTCTTTAATGATAGAATTATCTGGTTGAAAGTTCTAATAGGCCATTCTTTTATGATCCAAGTATCATCTCCTTTCTCAGTATGCTCATTCTACACACAAAGACCATTTTTCAATTACTTCAATCCTATTTAAGTCTCCCTTTCATTTAAAAAAAGAAAGAATATGAAGTTCCTGTTCTTTCTGGCAAAGAACAAAAAACTGTATTTCTTCATCTTACTTACAAGTCTAATATGAGGTGTTTGAACAAAATTGTTACTGAAACCACTGGGGAATGGAAAAAAAAATTATCTTCAAATCAACAGATCATTTATAAAAGAATACAAAAGCATGTGTCAGCTAGGTTAAACAAAAATCTGTCTGAAAAATTCATCATTTTCTTCCTACATCGATCAAAGTCATAAGTGGTGTTATAACCAGGACCAGCCTTAGAAAAGAACCACGAAAGAGGTGAGAGTCAATATAAGAGATCCGAAAATTTCAATGCCATCTTCTTTCTGGTGCCTGTTTCTATGCCACTTTCTCTCTGTTTCTCTTTCTTGTTCTTTTCTTTTAAAGGAAACAAATCCTTCAACTTGACTGAAGCCTTGTGTGTGGTTGGGAGGTTTCTTGATTCCTACTCCTGGGTTGTCTTTAATATGATCATAACTCAATGTGATCACGTTAGTTGAATTGAACCAAGATTTTTCTAGGGGGTTATAGTTAGACCTCAAGTGACTTAAATGTTACGAATTTCAAACAAGGCAAAATAAGGATGTGTACTTATATCAACCTTTGCTTCATGTCCTGCCTCTGTTTTCCTAACTGTTCACAGCTGGGTGCAAAGAAGGACCAGGGAACTCCCAGTCAGTGTGGAGCAACTTCAGTTAAGGCAGTAAAAGCTTAAGCATTTCCTCCCTCTCTCCCCTATTCATTTAAAGCGTCTTTCGGTTTGTAAAAAATCTAGGACACCATGTAGATAATTTTCCTTACAGGGAAATCCAGAAATATTCACTTACAGTGTGAGTTCATCAAAGATAAAATATATTTTCACGGTTGCACGTTAACTTATAATGTTGTACAACTCCTGCATGTCTCTGGATATTTTGGATGGATTGCAAAGACCATATAAAAATGAATATGAAGTAGTATTAATAATGAGAGTATAGGGATATTCATATCTATCTACAACTGCACACACACACACACACACACAAAAGCTAAAAAATAAAAGTGTCCCTTAAGATACCAGAGAAATATAAAATACCGAACAAATACTTCAAGCCCTATTTTATTCTTTGACTCTGGGTCAATGATTTCTTTGCTATGCATGTAGTTCTTCATTACCTAGCTTAATTAACTGAGGACTCCAAAAGTTAATTAACTTAAATTTTTATCTTATCTCATCTATGGATCAGTTATTCATAAGATAAGGATACAGCATGGTATGGAATTTTTCATAGCATAATTTTTATTCCTAATTCTCATTAATGGATATAAAACAGGAAACTAATGTGACTTGCTTTATTATACCTAGTGTCATGTTATTAGACATAAAGCAACACTTTTTATTAAGTATCAGATGTAGGAAATCAACTATTTCACTAGTTGAAATCACTAGTGTCCGTTGTATATTATCTTAGTGATTGTATTATTAATTAGTTGTATTTTTAGTAATTTATATGTTTGGGAATTATTCAAAGTGTCATTTATCATAAAAGCAGAGTTTTAAATGTATATGTTTATGTTTAATTTTGAAACTAATTTGGTAAAATGATTAACAATATGTGAAAAATAATTGTCTCAGAAAAGGTTATATGAGAGAAAAAAATTATAAGTAAACAATCATAGCACCAAATTCATTAATGCTAGTAGAATTAATCTCTCCTCTAGTATTGACATGAGAACAAAAACGTCAACTATTGACTTATTTTCAAAAAATTAATTTTGCCTATAAATTAATCACATCTAAGATGATCTTAGAGGGAGTAAAATTTCCCCAAATACAGAAGTCTTAGTATAATTTTGAGTCTAAACACAAAGGGACATCAGAGGCATCCAAATACAAGAGCTCGAGCAAAGGCTCTGGACACAAACAGATGTAGGTTTAAATGTTGGGTCAACTATCTTCTACAAGTATAAAAATTCAACAAGATATTTAATCTTTTGGCCTATGGTTCCCAGCTGTAAAATGGCAACCATTTTGATGATGTCATATGTGCACAATGCTTAACATATGGTAGATTTTCTTTTAGTATCAGTTTAGCATTATATTTTTTTTTCAGTGATGTATTGAAACAGGTCATCATCAGCTCTCTATGAACCAAATACAGTAGGATCCTCACTCAAGACTTCAGCTTATCCATGACAATAACAGAAACAACAACTTATACAAACATAGGCACAATTTGTTCTTAAGCACTTGCTAAGAACTCTGGTAAATATTTTTAGTTGTGTTCTGCAAATTCGGCAAAATCTGTTAATATTTTGAACTTAATTAAAAATGGTTTTCAAAAAACACAGTCATGCAGGTGTGAAGTGACAAACAGAATTCACGTCTGCTTTCCTCTGATGTCAAGCCTATGTCTGATGAAATATTAAATTTGATCACATTGTTTTAATATAATACATATGATGCAATTTTTTAAAAAATTAAACAAAATGCAGTTATGGTTTTAAATGAAACACTGAATATAATTACATTCTTTCAAATAAAAAAAGGAAGTATAAATTATGAAGTGAGAAGTAACTTTAGTTCATGGAGAGCTGGTGACAGAACTCAGGTCTCCCCCATTAAACTGCAAGCTTCATTTTGCTGTCTTTAATTTAGGAAGGAATTCTGTCAAAACTGGCCAAGCTGTTCTAACAGACTTGACACCATTTTGACAAACAAAGCACGGCACACCCAGAGGCATTAGGGAGCAAGACTTCCCAAAGATCATGTGTACTTTGGCCATCTGTGTATTTTAAATTTTTGAGAACATTAAATCTCACAAAATTGGATATTCTGCCTAGACTTTTATGTGTTTGCATTTCTTTGATAGAGTTGAATATTATTTTATAAAACTGATATATCCCTAAAATATTTTTGTAAAATCAATCTTAGAATATAGAACCTTATTTTCCCACCAGTTGTATTGTCTCACTTGAGATGTGTTTCACTTCATATATATCTAAAATATTTTTGCAAAACCAATTTCCAAATATAAGATCTTATTTCCCCACTATTTTTCTATCACTCGGTATGTTCTTCTCTGAAAAACTAGTTAGAACTTTATTTTTTAAAAATATTAAAAACTTCTATTTAAGAATCTAGGTTTTGAATATATTTTGAATGTCAAAATAATAATAATGCTTAAAAGAATTTCAAATAGAAATGTAAATAAAGGGGAAGAATTTTGACTTTTGTACCAGTGGTAATATAATATTCTAAAGAAATAGCAACAATTATGATATAATTGAAAATAAATGCAGTGGCCTCAAATTTGCATATATTAAAATCTTTTCTTCAACAAGATTTAATAGCAAATAATATACTAAATCTAATATCAATAAACACTGAATGGGCTCTAGTCACTTTTAAATTAATTACCTCTTTTAATCTCTATAATAGGATTTAAGGTACTTGACTCAATATTTTTTTTAACAAAAATGCATTTTAAAATAATTGTACCAAACCTGATCATCAGAAAGGTTAACTTGTTAATTTGTCCAGGGTTACACTGTTGATACATTGTGAAATCACCTCAAACCTGATCTACTTGAACCCAAAACTCATGACCTTTACCATTTGGCTCTAATGACTCAGTATAATTTTCTGAGTTTGCTACAGCCTGATTCCTACAAAACTGTAGAAGTTCCTGGCTTTTAGAAATGAAAAGAAATTTCATAGTTGAGTAAGAAAAATTATACCTGTGAGGACATTTGAAAGGCAAGAAACAGGGATAATATCATTATACAGTTCAACTAAACAAAAATAAACCATACTTTTTACAGAATTTTGTCAGGAGAATAATATGAGAATTTTAAAAACATTATTTATGAAGGTCCAGTCAATTCAGACATTCATTTAAAATGTTATCTTCCAAGGATTCTTTAACTCAGGTTCTTATGAACTTGCATGAAGAATTTGTAAGGAATAACTAAACTTATTACATGTATCTGTGCATTAATCTAAGCACATATGCATCAGAAGCACTTTTTCATTGTACACATATTCAATAATTAGAAAATTCTGATATAAAATTTCAGTTCTCACCAATAAACTAATGGGATACTTTATTCAAGAATAGATAAAGCAATGGTGTCTTCCCTGCCTTAAATGGTCCTTCCTCCAAGTTCTGAGTCAGAAGGTATAGGTTACTTTTAGAAAAATAACAACAAAAACAGAAACTAGAAACAAAATATTAAAAAAGGAAACGTCTATGTCTTTCCTAGGATTTCTTAAATATGTACTTCTGAGGGAAGAAAAGGTTGATTTACCACAAATGTCACATTCTGTTCATAATCTTTCAGCACTTTGGCTGCTTCCTAAATTAGATTTATTATAGGATATTTAGAAACATGATACCAAAACATATTATCATGATATATGATATATGTTTTGCAAAGATTATTAACACTTATAGGAACACCAGAATGATATAAACACATTAATGCTTTCATGAGCACATGTGCATCACCCATTCTTTGCTTACCAGATATATATACTAGGTCTGAGGGATCCAATAAAGACAAGAACAATTTCCATTCCCTTACCTTATGTTGTGTATTGGTTTAATATGATTTCAAACTCATTTATGGTTGCCATTGTTTTAATCTAGGAATGAAGTTGTTTTGTTCTAAGAGTGAAAGTGTTCATCTTGAGGGAGCTATGTCACGATACTGTCATCTGTATCCGTGGTTGTCGATAAACGCTCAGCTCAGCTATTGACAAGCACTGCTGGGGATATCGATGAGAACGATAAGAACGTGTGGAGGGGTGACTCTGGTTGGAGGATGTTTAAGCTTTAAATATCAAGAGGCTTGACCTGCAACTTAAGAGTGTTGGGTCTGGGCAAGGAGATTCTTTGTTGACCTAAATAGCTCTTCAAAGAAACTGAGGCACTAGCTCCTGCCCAGGATAAGCGACTCTTTGCAAGGCAGTGGTGAAAACCATGCAACTGCCCAGAGAATCATCTTGCTGCCCAACACCACATCCTCTTCGCTTGCAACATGCTCTAGCAACAAGGGACTTTTGCTTTTGTCCAGCAGCTAGACATCAGCTTGTGGTTGGCTATGCAAATCTCCAGGACAACCAACTGACAGAAAGGTTTACCTCAACTAAATCTGGACTTTATTCATTTCATCTCCTCCTTGCCTGGAATAATGGAATGATTAATCTATTAATGGTTTGGAGTACGTTATTTCTTTATTGGCTTATAAAAGACATGATCCTGTATGCTATTGGCTTGTGTAATTATTATAATTCTCACTGTGTTAAGTAGATTAATTGACAAAGACAATCGCAGTCTCTGAGCATAATTTGCCACTTCCAGAAACAAAACACCTTACTCATATTTTATAAGGTTTTAATTTTAAGGGCAATATAATTTCAGATAATAAATTCACTCTTTTTTGTATTATTAAAATCTCATGCAGCAAATGGGATAAAGCTAAACTTTGAAGTAGGGATGTGATTTGAATATTTAGAAGACTTATTAAAGCATCCTGGCTACAAGCAAAATAGAAAAAAAAAGAGTGGAAAGATAAAGAAGGCCGTGATATTATTGAGAGTGAGTAACTGGTAAAAAAAAAAAAGCCTCAACTTTTTTTTCTAATACACAAAGTATGATTCTTAAACTTACCTAACTTGTAACATTGAGAATACTTAATTAATTTAAGGAAATGTTCCTAAGATACTACTCTGAAATGGTAGGTATGCATTAGAAGTTAGTCCTCTTTCTCCCACAGGACCACGTACTGTGGAGAACAGTACTCAGATTGCTAAAGGGATCTGAAATAAGGACCAAGACTTCCTCTAAAAGCAATATTGAAACTGTGCAGGTTCTTGATGTGTGATAATTAGACAGTCTGATAGTCACGTGCTAAATGTATTGAAGCAGAAAGTTTGGTGTTCTGAATCCGGATGGAATATACAGGGAGAGAGATCTCTAGAAGAACTCGTAAAAAGAGAATTATAAAACAATTCAGACAGCAAGCATTAACAATGCAGAAATATCTGTGTTATATCATGAAATCAATCTATAGTTAAGGATTTATATTTACTGTGATATATCTGCATTAAACATGTAGCAAGAAATTTATTTAAATATTTATTTTTGTTTAGTGTTTAAAATTATTTTCATATTTTATGGGATAATTATTTAAGGGGCTCAGATGAAATGCATGCATGGTAAACTAAATCTAGGCAGCTTTTCCCCCCCATCAAGCTCAAGGCAACTTCTTCAAGGATGGCTTTCCAATTTAAAAATGTGAATGAAAGCTAGAGAAGAAATGAGATTAAGAAATATAATCTAAGAGGCCAAAAATTATTTGAAGAAATACATCAGTGACCATCATCATTAAGGCATAACTATTGACTTACTTTCATAATTCATGGTGGTCTGCAGTTTTCCACCATCATTCATCTGCCTGGACCCCCTTTTGTGCCTGTTCGTAAGACTGTAGAGATGTTATGACTGAACTCAGCTCTGCTATAGCAAAGAGGAAAGCATAGAGAGTTAGATGTGAGGAAGGAACACGTGTGTTTGGAATCAGAAATACTGAGCTGGGTATTTATTTTACCTATGTGATTTCTGGCATGTCCCTTAAATTATTTTAAAGTGATTTTCTGTTTTTAAATTTAAATGAGGTATCTCGTAGTATCATTCACTGATGTCAAATAAAACAATAAAATAAAATGTATTGTTTGCTAAAGATATTATTCTATTTATCAATTCTATTTTAAATAAGGTCGCTTAACAAGGAAAATTGATATCCTTATCAAATTACTGTTAATGTATGATGTTTAAACTGAACACTTAACTATGTATTTCAGGCACTGTGAACATAATCAGTTCCTTGATTTTAAGTATTTCAGAGTTCAAATGTACCTCTCAATAAGTATTAAGTGCCTTGAGGGTAAACACTACATTTTGTGCTGGTCTCAAAATTCTAGAAATTTTATACACATCATTTATGTCAAATAAATATACAGAAAAATAAATACTTGAATGAAAAATTATCTTCAAAAGGCAACTGCAAATATCTAATAGTAAATTTATATTGACTTTATATTAAAAAGACATATGACTACCTAGAATATTTTAGCCAATATTCATAATATGTACATCAAACTAAAATTAATCATTCAAAAGTTTAAATTATTTATACATCATTTTTTCCAATCAGATACTATTTAAGGCTAGTTTATTACATGGATGTTGATTCACTATAACTTGGGTCATAGGCTGTGGCAAGAATTGCTTTATTTTTACTTTTATTTTATTGTATTTTTTATTTTTATATTTCCCCAAAATAATTCTTAAATCTGTTTGTGAGATTATTTCTAACAAGAGCATTTCTTAGCAAATAGTAAACCTAATCAGAAAAGAAACTCTTGCTGTAGCTTGCTAAGCTATATTGAAACACTCTTGCTCACTGCTTGGCTATATAATCCTCTTTCACCTGCACATCAAGGATATACTTCTCACAGAAGTATGAGGATTAACAAAAAAGTCATTAATAGAATCTTCTATATTCTTCCTTGTTCCAAAAGCCTTCAATAAGAGATATTTTTGTTATTACTTAGAACCTTTCCAAAAGGCATATAGGTAACAGCAATCTTAGAGATAAGAAAACAAATTCAAAGGGATTAAAACTTTACCAATATGATGTCAAATATTTGCTTGAAACACGGAAAGTCAAAATGTTCAACTAGTTGTTTTGTTGGGTCAGTGGTAACAGGTAGTGGACAAGCAAGTCTTCAATAGATCATAATTGAGAAAAGAGTTCTTCTTGATGAACTGTATTTTAAATCACTGCACCATAGAATGACAACCGATCACAGAAGCATAAAACATTAGAAATGGCAGGGCCCTCAGAGATCATCAACTCATAGTGTAAATTTAAAAAGGCCACTATGGATATGCAGTGTTTACTTTGGATATAAAGGGTTGTGATTTTAGTATCTCCATACCTACTGAACTTAGTAACATTCACTCAGTGTATATTCTTTCACACCTATTAGAAGTTTTGATTTAGAATCACAAATATTTCTTCTTGGAAATCATACTAATTCATTGCTGATACTCTTAGACATAGGTTATTGCTTTCAGGGCAGTCATTTTATATTATCTTTCTTCAGGGTTTACCTCCCTAGATCAACATCCTGGGCTAAATCTTTCAGCATCTTTTGGTCTACTTTATCAGGTTAGCACAGAACCACAGGATTTTAGGACAAGAAAGGAAAATGCAGATTATCTTCTCCCACCACCCTCCTACTTTCTGTATTTAACTGCAGAATGGTTTTACAAATGACTCTTGAGTAGCTTCTAAGTAGCAAATTCTCCATTTACACAACTGTATTAGAGAACTACTTTTGAGGTTGAGTGAAAATTTGTTTCTATCTTCCATTTATTGTTTCTATTTCTCATCTTTGGTAAAGGAAAACAAATGTGCTAATTTTGCTTGAAATTCCTCAATATCTGAGTATTCCTGTGATCATTTTCCTTCCCCAAATCTTATCTTTAGTTTATTGTTATTAACAAGAATGCTTTTGAGTTGTATTACCACATTTGTTATTGTGTGAATACTTTTCAATTGTCTACATTTTTTTGAAAAGCCCCTGCCAAAAACATAACATTATGCTTCAGAGAAGGTTAGTAGCTAGCATTCTAAGAAGGCTGGCCTATCAGCTTTCTCGCTCTGGATATAACTGGTAAGGTAGATAAAAATAGCTTATTTAATGGTTATATTTCACTTTTAGATCACATAAAATTTATGATTAATTAAAAGTTTGTTGCATGCTTCCTAAATAGCTACTGTAAATGAAGAACAGCTTCCCACCTCCTAAAGTTGGAAAAATTATCTTTATCTTTTTAAAAATTTAATCTTGTAATATTCTGACTGTTGTTTCTAATAGATTATAATCTTTCTCGTTACTGGTACTGATATTAATACATTTCTCTCATTCTTGATTAACACAATTAAAAATGCTAATGGCATTCTTCACAGAACTGAAACAAAGAATTCTAAAATATGTATGGAAACACTTAAGACCCTGAACAGCCAAAACAATCTTTAGAAAGAAGAACAAAGCTGGAGGTATCACAGTCCTTGATTTCAAACTATACTAGAAAGTGACAGTAATCGAAAAGAATATGGTACTGTCACCGAAACAGACACATAGATAATGGAAAAGAATTAACAGCCAAATTAATTATACGGGAGATTCATTTACAAGAAGAGAGGCAAGAATATACAATGGAGAAAGGGCAACTTCTTCAATAAATGGTGCTTGGAAAAATGAACAGCTCCATGCAAAGCAATCAAACTGGACCACCTTCTCATGCCATGAACCAAAATAAATTCAAAATGGATTAAAGACTTAAATTTAAGATGTGAAACCATAAAACTTCTAGAAGGAAACATAGGTAGTAAGCTCTTTGACATTGGTCCTAGCAATATTTTTTTGGATATGCCCCCTTAGGCAAGGGAAGTAAAAGCAAAATAAAGAAGTGGGACTACATCAAATTAAAAAGCTTTTGCAGAGTGAAGGAAACTATCTACGAAACAAAAAGACCACCTACTGAATGGGAGAAGATATCTGCAAATGATATAACTGATAAGGGGTTAATATCCAAAACACACAAAGAACTCATACAACTCAGCATCTAAAAACCAAAAAACCCAATTAAGAAATAGAGGATCTGAATAGACATTTTTCTAAAGAAGACATACAGATGGCCAACAGGCACATGAAAAGATGCTCAACATCACTAATCATCAGGGAAATGCAAATCAAAACCACAATGAGATTCACCTAACACTTGTCAGAATGGCTATTATCAGAAAGGCAACAAATAACAAGTGTTGAGAAAAAAGAACCTTTGTGCACCGTTAGTGAGAATGTAAATTGCATAGCCACTGTGGAAAATGGTACAGAGAGTCCTCAAAAAATTAAAAATAGAACAACCATATGCCTCAGCAATTCCACCCCTGGGTATTTATCCAAGTAAAATGAAAACACTAATTAGGAAATATATAAGTACCCCTGCATTCATTACAGCATTATTTACAATAGCTAAGATATGGAAGTAACCTAAGTGTCAGTCAACAGATGAATAGATAAAGAAACACACACACACACACACACACATGCACAATGCAATATTACTCAGCCATAAGAAGAATGAAATCTTGCCATCTGCAACTAGGATGGATCTAGAGGGAATTATGTTAGTGAATTAGTGAAAATACATCAGAGAAAGACAAATACTGTATGACCTCACTTACACGTGGAATCTGAAAAAAACAAAACAAATGAACAAACACAGCAAAACAGAAACAGAGTTATAGATACAGAGAACAAACAGGTGGTTGCCAGAAGGCATGGGGGTAGGAGAAGAGAAGAAATAGGTGAGGAGATGAAGAGATACAAAATTCCAGTTGCAAAATAAATGAGTCACAGGTATGAAATGTATAGTGTGGAAACAATCCTGAGTGTACTTTATATGTCTTTAATGAGTTACTGGTAGAATGTGGAATATAACTGGGACATGGGCACAGACTTACTAAGTTATCAAAAATTTCCTTCCCAATGGAATGGGTTAAAACTACATACCATCATATTCCAGAAGGATATGGCTAGCTTCACTTTTTTTTTTCTTCCTAAAGTCATTTCCATGAGTTTTTAACCAACTAGAATTTAATTTCTACTCATTGTTCAGTGTTTTGCCCCAAGAAGGGCCTAGTCCTTTACTATGAGGCACTGGAACATCCACGTGTCTCTAGGGGCCCATGACTGTTTTCTATTTGCTCCTTTCTCTGTTACACACACTAGTCACCAATTCATGGCTGTGATTCTCTTTGGCTATATCACTTGAAATATTCTTCATGCTTACAATTACTGTAAATTTTAACTATTTCATATTTCTTTCTCCTCTCTGATCGGTAATTTATCCATAATTTTTATAATTGTATACTTTATTAATATATTATGACTTACGGTACTGGCTCATTTTTTTTTTTCATTCTGTTTTGCAACACTTTACAAACTCCCTGGTAAAAGATATTACAGAGTGATGTGTCTGAAGCCCTTCTCACATTCTGTGGGAGCACAGAGAATATATTAATTATGAGAATTCATAACTTCTTATTTCTCTCTGGAAGCGAGGAATTACAAACATCTTTTAGTACCAAAGTGACCCCCATAGCTCTTAGATAGAGTGTGAAAATGAAGCCAACAGCTGGCTCTTTGCACTTCCCTTGGTAACTTCATTTTAATAAACACCTCAGAAACCAACCTAGGTTTATGTTGACGTGGTTCTAAAGAGATGCTACTTGAGTACCTATTTCCCACTCTGAAGAATTATCTTTAACGTAGGATGTAGCACAATCATTTCATTATTAGCAAATTATTGCTTATCAACTTTACCCAAGCCTCCAATTGCAAACAGCAAATACGCAGAAAGACTTCTCAAGTATTTCAGAGGATCATTCCTCTCTTCCAATTTCTTTGCTTTCTTGCCAGAAAGAGTCCTGGACACCTCTGCCTCCCTGTGAGCACAGAATAGTTATATTGCTGACATACTGTCAAAATGGATTTTCATGATGATAACTACTAATAAAATGTGTTTACCATGTGCTTACCATGATTACATCAATAATCTCATCTAAAGTCCAAATTAACTAATGATTTGATTTCTATTTGTATACCCATTTTACAGCTCAAATTTAGAGGTGCCCAGTAATTATCGAATGGATGCACAAATATCAAGTTGCAGAGCTGGATTTTTGGATTCAGGATTTCTCCTGCCAGTTTGCTAGCTATTATTTACTTATTTCTGAGTGAACTACTTTTAAGAAATTCACACTTTTTGTGGGAACTGGGTATATGTACTCATCTTTCTTATTTTCTAGTAGAAATCTTTGTATCTAAGAGTAATTTTTCTCTTATGTTCTTAGTGTTTCATTTAGTTATTGCTTCATTTTCAATATTAAGGGCTTTAGGAAAAGTGTTTCTATCTTTATGAAAGCAACATGTAAGTGTTTAAGTAAATTTTAGGGTGGGGAGCACTGGCTGTCCCAAAGACGCTGAGCTTATCTCATGTTTTTTATAAAATGCTTTTCAGAATTATTTACCTACCAAGCAAATAGACATACCTTGGTTTTGCAGAGCATTCTAAGAATGAGTACACAATGATTCCCATTAGCTAAGTAGGTTAATGACTTAAGAACATCAACATTCAGTTAGAAAGCAGTTCCAGTGGATGCTGCATGATGTTAATAGGTCTCAAAGAGATGGGAGAGAGGAATGTTGGAAAGTTAATGTGTTCAGTGAATTATGCACTAATCACAGTTTCTTTTTGACATCTTTATCAGAATCTTTACTATGTTACCAGTGGACATGGAAGAGAGGAGAAACACATGCAGTGTTCCCATCATATGTTTGACTATGTTCTATTGAATACGCTTAGGACATGCTGTTATAAAGAAATGTATAGACTCAATTCTTCTTTTGTTTGAAGAAATAAATGTGGTATTCACAATCTTCAAAAGAAAGCAGAAAAGATTCTGAATTGGAAATGAACAAATCCATCCTAGATTTAAAAGTAAGTACATAAAAAAGGTGAGAGTGAAAATTGAAGACAGCATAGCCATAATGGTCTAATTTCTGGATTAGGTTGTGAACCTTGATAGTATAGGAATATATAATTTCTGTGTGGTGAGGGAGAAGAACGCGGACTCCACCATATGAGCCATACTGAGAAGTTATTTGAGAAAATGCCTGTGTATTATAACCATTCTACATTGATTAAAATTAGTCAGACAGAAGAAATGAGAGCGCTGGTGATAAGCAAAAGGAAATATTCAAAATATAAGTCTAAAACCTAACTAAAAATCACATGCAACTGGTACTGACAAATCCCCTAGTTAATTTTGTCAGAGGTTAGCCTCATTTGCCAAGTAACCTTTATATAACACTAACTGTATATTGGTGAGTAAAAACTAATGTCATTTAAGAGAGTGTCATTTGAAAATAATAATGCTACTTCCTTTCATTGCTAATATCCTGAAGTCTCAAATTTCACAATGTACTTGCCTAAAAGCAACCCTAGTGAATTTTTAAGATGTTATATTCTATAATATTTACTATTGCATTATTATGTATTTCTTCTTTGTTGAATGTCCATGAATTGTTTACTGAATTTCAATTTGTAGCTTAATAATGCTTTTTAATAATCCAAATCACAGCTCAAATTTACCTGGGAAAATACATGTTCGATTTCAACGGTTGAAAAGTAATGAGTGTCTCCTAAGGTCAGCTCAGTTTTACTTGACAATGTTTTTATTAGACAAAAGAAATGACTTTTTTTTTTTTCTGTTAGAGCTTAAATAACCAATAATACTAAAAGAAAAAAGTATAGTCCCCCAAATGGGTGTAGTTTTCTAGCCAGCAGAACGAGAGAGGTACAAAAATAAAAGGAAGTTTGTAACTAAAATTTCCCATTATCTGTAAGGCAAGCGCATTGAGCATTATTAAGCCTGAAGTTAAAATGCTGAGGAGTGTGGTAAGAGGAAAACGCACAGCTATCAGCTTTCTTGCATCTCCCCTGATCCAGACTGAGCCTGGATGCAAGGCAAAAATAGAAACTCCATTGCAAATTGCCAAAGTAACTGTTTGGCAAACAGTTTCGATTAGTGGAAAATGATCCAATTAATGCACCCCACAAAGGACTAAGAACAAATACCAATATCAAACACAGCTACAGAAAGAAATCTTTGAAGTGGCTGTTTTGAACAGACTATTAACAACATGAAATCTAGCTGAAATGTAACCAACCAGATGCTAGTGCTTGAATACAGCAAATAAAAAAGATTGCTTTGCTATTAGAAAGGTAGCATAAATTTCTCCCTCATGTCACTTAGTACAGCCAAGAGACTCACAGAGGAAGATTCAGATTTTCCTTGGGTCCTTTCTCATCATTCTTATTTTCTGTGTTTTATTTCATTTTATTTGGCAGTGATAAGGGTGAATTTTGGGAGATGAAAAATTTCATCTCTAAAGTTCATATAATTTAGGGCCTTGCACTTAACTGAAAAAAAGGAAATAAGAATGTGATAGCAAATGTACAACTATAGAAATTGCTTCTGTGGGAATAAGAACTAAAGACGTTTCTGTTCCTTTATTCAAATAACTCTTTTAGATATCTGCAGTAAAGACTTCACTTTGCAATCACTGAAAACATCTGGTTTAGAAATGAATCCTTGAGCACAGGGGAGTTTAGAGCAATGATGTAATGATGGATATGTTGGCATTATACATTTGCCAAAACTCATAGACTATAAAATACAAAGAATGAACATTAATAAACCAGGGATTTTAGTTAATAATAATGTATCAATATTGGCTTATCAATTGTAGCAAATGACTTGCCCAGCTTAGAACTTCATGAATATTGGCAATTCAGATTAAAAACACTGCTGAGTTTTTCTCAGAGATACTGTATTTTATTAGGTATTTCAGCCTTTATTTTCTTTATATCAAATTTTCAAAAATACTTTTTTTCAAAGCAAAGTGCAATTCTTTTTTACATTTATAAGATACACTTTACACTTGTGGGCTACATTGTGTCCCCCCAAATTCATATGTTGAAGCCCCAACCCTCAGTGAGATGATGCTTGGAGATGGGGCTTTGGGGATCATGAGGGCGAGACCCTTGTGATGGGACAAGTGCCCTTATTGGTGAGACTCCAGAGAGACTGTTCTCTCTTCTCCCCGCCCCCATCTCTGCCATGTGAGGACACAGCAGGAAGAACTTGTGCCAGCCCAGAAACCACCTCTCATCAGAAACTGACCGTGTTGGCACCCTGATCTCAGACTTTGTCTCCAGAATTGTGAGCAAACCAACTTCTGTCCTTTAAGTCACCCAGCTTATGGTATGCTTTAATGGCAATCCAATCAGACAACAAACTTTCACTGGGTTTAGGGTATATACAAGAAGCAGTGAAAAGAGCACTGAGAAAGGACTCAACATACTTCGGCACAGGGACCACCCTTGGAAATAAACCGACTCTGCAATATGGTCATTTGTTGTATCGTTTTAAACCTGAATATTTCCCTGTTTAAAATGAGAGGGTTACATTAACCAACTGATCACTCGTCTTATTCTTTCAAATGAGGGTTGACAGATAAAACATAAGACATTCAGCTAAATATGAATTTCAGATAAGTAATTTATGGCCTTTAGTATTAGCATGACCTTTGCACTATAAGGGACATACTTATACTAAACATTTATTTGTTATTGTTCTGAAAATCTAACTTAAGGGTTTTTTGTTACTGTTGTTGCTATTGTCCTTGGTTATTATTTTTTTCTGGTAACTCTGATTCAAGTATAATAGTAGTAGGCTAGGCAAGTTTAGCATGCATAAGAATGACTTGGAGAGCTTGAGAAAACACAGATGGCTGATACCCACCCCTAGAGTACCTGATTCCCTAAATCTGGGGAGAAGCTCAAGAATTTGCATTTCTATTAAGTTTCCAAGCGGTGTTGAGCCTGAGAGGACCTGGGTGGGACTGGACTCATAAGCCTTAGTATCCCTTCAAAAGTTGACGAAGTTCCTCCATTAATTCATATTTTGCCACAGGTGGATAATGGTTTATCATAATCATTAAATCACTGTATAAGAAAATTTCAATTCTTATCTATTAAAAAATATTTTCTCAAAATATTTCAAAATGAAACAGAACATTTTAGAATATTTTAAAAGTAATTATAATGGCGTTTTGCTTAAAAAGAGTACCATTAATATTATGTATACATTCTTGCCAATATTCTCCCCAAGTAAGGCCCCGTATAATATTAAATATGCTTTATAAATAAATGCTCTGTTATCTGTAACCTTGACACAATCTTACTTTTTCTCCTTTCCTTTGAGTCCAAACTTTCTAATGAACTTTGGAGTTATATATCATCTGCAGTTCAAATAACTCCTGAAGAAACAAATAGCTTTGGTGATAAAATAGCCTTAAGCTATTCTGCCTTTTCAGTAGATTTGTATGTGGGAAACACAGTATCTCTACTGAAGAGTTTCTGTATTCCTTCCTGTTTCTCGTCAAGTGTATAATTCAGGTCTTAGCCTAACCCTTCACTTCACAGCCTGATCTGGGATATTCTTGTTATGGACATGCCCATGAGAAATACATCTTGTGTGCTGTGGCTGACAATTTCTAACCCATGATCTTTTGTCCCTGTAGAAACACGTGAGGCACAGGAAGAAGCTCTAACTTTCTTTATCCAGAAGAACACACTAACATGTTTATGATTCATTTCAGCTATAATTAATTTGTTTTTATTCAGAACTCTCTACCCCCAGTGAAGACAAAGTCAAAGACTTCAGTATTAGGGCCTACGTCTCAAAATTATGCCACAGCTGTGTTTATAGACTTACCTTGTTCCTCCATTCAGTATTCATATAATACATCTAAACTTTTCTCTGTGAATCTTCAGGTTTTGCTTGCTAATGTTAACCTATTTTTTTTTTTTTTTTTTTTTTCAGTTCTCCTGACCTCTTCTTCCTGGAGATCCCAAGGCACAGGTTTGTGCTCTCCCATGTTAACTTCCTCTCTTGTCATTCTTGAGCTGCAACATCGGAAGATCCTTCCCAACCATTACTATAATTAGTCCCCCTACCTTTGATACTTTGCCTGGTTCCATTGTTTTTCAATTTCCTGGCAAAGCAGAGATCATATTAAAGTGGAAATCAGTGATACTTCTTATCATTGTCCTGTGATTCATAATGTGAGAAGCATTCACTTCCATCACTAAAATAAATAGTTCTTTTCAGAAATTTTACATCTACCAGTCCCTAAATACACATATGAGTGTCCAATATGGCTTCCTCACATTAGATCTTTTAAACTCTATCTGAATCTTTCAAGAACATTCATTCAAAACATTATTTTACCTATATACACATGCATACATATATCCACACACACACTATATATGTGCATACACATATTTATATACTGCTTTATGTAACAGTCTTTAGAAGATATAGTATATGACTAAAATATACAAAACCTGATAATCCCACAGAAATGTTGTTATGATCGTGGATGAGTAACATCTGACAATAGAGAGAGAAGAATGATTATGTATCATTTCTTTGAAGTTCCAGAGCTTAATAAGTTACACTATGTAGGAGCTCCATTTCAAGAGGTCGAATCCAAATAAAATACACTATGTAATTTGGAAATGCACCTCATATACCTTTTCTTCGAAAATAGCTTCTGTTTCTGTGGGAGAAGGTCACTGGGTTTAAGCACAGAACAAAGAGTAGAAATGGTATAATCATCCCAGAAAATCAGTAAAGAAGGAAAAAAAGTAAAAGTATTTCTTTGGGGAGAAAGTTGGCTTCTAGAAATGAAGGAGAAATAGCAGTAGAGATAAAAGCTTCTGAGAAGCTACTTACCTCATGAATTGCAAGGCAGACATCAAAAGCTCAGCTTTTTCTCGTGAATAACTAAGCTATGAGAAAAACAGACAAAGAAATCCATCAAGAAGAGTACTGGGAAATTCATGTTGTTTGTAGCCATTAATTGAATTGTTTAATAGCAAAGATTTTCACTATTATCAAAGTTATGGTACTTGGCAAACACTGAATATATACTACTATGTACACTGTGTCAGTCTTCTCCTCAAAAGGACATCAATCCAAAGGCAATGCTTACAACATAGCTGAAGAAAATATAGAAACATAAAAATAAGTCAATAATTACAAAAATTTCAGAAATTATAAAAATTTAAATTATAAAAACAATCTATACAAATGTTTTTCTGAGTAATACCATAATTATTACTCAAATATACTGAATTCTGAGCATAAACCAGGTACCAAAATAATTGATTTACAAACACTGCTTTATTGGATCCTCAACAAAACACAATGAGGAATGTAAAGTCTTAGTTTAACTTTCCAGATTACAAAAAAAGATTAGAAAAGCTAATTGAAATTTTCAAGGCCACATGTTGAGAAAGAGGCACATATAATCTCAGAATTTAGATTTTGCCCCCTTAACTTCTATGCTGAAAAGCCTAAAAGGCATTCATTGAATCAATGCCTCTAAATATTGTAGGACATGATTTTGTTAATGCATCACTGGAAAATTCCTTCAATTTTCTGCTTAAATTAAGATGTGCATAGACAGAAAATTTTCCTCTGACCAGCTTTTCTTTTTCTTTTTATGCTATTTAACCATCACCATTTATTGGAACACAGAAGCATTTCTAAAGATATGTCAAGAAAAAAAATCCAACACCCACCACCACTAGCAAACTACAATGAATCTAACAACAGACTTTACCACTTAGTTTTAAAGGTCATTTGTGTGCTGGCAAAATACAAGTTTAAAAGGTTAGATTTCATGAAGCTTTAAATACCGAATCAAAGTTCTGTTTGCATTAGCTTTATTCAGTGTCGCTTCCATTCTTCCATCTCCCTATAAACCTCTTCAGGAAACGTCTGCTTAGCTTTCTTTCAGGAAGAAAGCCCAAGGCGAAGTACCGGAGAAATATTTAAAAATTTATTCGCATCCTAAAGAAAAAAAGTAGGTTATCTAACTTAGTCCATTTGTGGAAGTTTATTATAATCAATATTGCTTTATAAAAATGTCTATTATCTAGAATATTCATAAGTTATTAACTCATGTTATTGTTCTTAGTCTAAAATGCTATGAAACCCAAGACATTTTGTTTATCTTAATTTTTTCAAATGAATAGAATTGATTTTTCTCCTTATAAAATATTTTTGTTAAATTTATAAACACACAGGCCTATTGACTTCAAATTACTTTTGTTTTTCCTTTGAATTGAAAATTATCCTATAATTAAGGCAAATTTTTTGTTCACTTCTGTGATACATCTGTGTGGTTTCAGAAGGCCAAAATATGTCAATTGTGATGCTGGCAAATTTCATCTCAGCTGTTAAAAAATGACTTATCTGGACATTGATTCATCACAATTAAAAATGGGGTGAGATTCTCTAAAGGAAAGAACTTGAAATATTGTTAGGAGCCCAAGTGATTCACAGTTAAGAGACACATAGGAGACTGGCAAGAACTGTTTTTAATAATGGTGAATGATGCCTCTTTTTATACTTTATGTGCTTGTAAAGTATGTGATGAAAAATGGTCTGAAAAGATAAAGTAGAATTATAAGTCTTCAGCAAAGCAGAAACAGAGGAAAATAATAGTATGATAAGTACTCAAGTGAATTTAAGAATATAGAACAGAATGGTTATTCTCTTGCACACTGGGAAAAAAATTAAAACTGCATTTTTAATAAAGAATGGCATGGACAACTCTGCAAAGGCATATATGGACATCTCAGGACTAGGAAACAGCAAAGAGTCCCAGACATCTTCAGTGACTACATTTGGGAAAAATGCCATTCACCTTTATAGATGTCAGATAGATCACTGCTTTAGTTTCTTTGTATCTTCAGGTCTTACAGCCATTAAACAAGAATAAACTACATAGGTACTCTTTTCTAAAATGTAATATAAACCTGGATTTGGTATGATGCAATTTCTTGGGGAATGGGGTAAATACATTTAGTTCAACAAGTATGCCCCATCCCGCAATCACTGTGTAAAACAGGGTGGCATATGTAAAAAGTGAAATTTCACAGTCCTTTCAGACTCATAATAGATTCCTATTTTTTACTGCATTAGTTGTACTACTTTCTTTGGTAAAAGTGACTTGAAAAGCAAACTGAAAGATAATATCAGAAAGTGCAGTTCAACAGATGGAAAGATATGCCATAGTCTTGGATTGGAAGAATCCATATTGTTAAAACGGTCATACTCCTCAAAACAATATACAGATTCCGTGTAATCCCTATCAAATTACCACACTCTCTACTTTCCTAAATCCTAAATTTATCAGATTATTTTGGTCCTGAAAAAAAGTGGTTATAGTTGCAACCAGACAGATTGACCTTGATCCTGAGACAGGCTAGATCTGTCAGCTGTTATTTTTTCTTTGTTTGTTAACTGTGAAAATTCGTTTGAAGTAGTAATGCAAACTAATTGAATGTGATCAATTATATTAAAGGTTTATAATGTCCAGGCACTTGTCACCTATACAAATTCGTTTGAAGTAGTAATGCAAACTAATTGAATGTGATCAATTATATTAAAGGTTTATAATGTCCAGGCACTTGTCACCTATACAACAAGGAAAGTAGAGGAGTGCCTGCTGCCAAAGTCAGAGTTAAAACAAAACTAAAGGAGAAACTTCTATTGTAATTTTCCACTTCATAAAACCTACACATTATGTATCTTATCCTTCATATGTCATTCAACCGTTCATTACATTCCAAAGTAAATAACCATCACTGAAATTATCAGTCTTTGTTTTGTGCTTCTCCAAGATCAGTTTAAGAGGAATCTCATGAACAGTTTAATTTTGATGACAACAATTTATATTTGTAATACGATAAATATGTTAAAGGAACCAAAGAAAACTTTGAGACAATCTCCAAATATATAAAATTGCAAATATACAGCAAACACGCGAAATGAAAAACAACCAAGTGACAGAATTGGGTCAGGATTCAGAGTGCTTTAACATAAAAACTATCAAAGTCCACTGATGTTTTAAGTAGCACCAGATATTTAGAATTAAAATAGATCTGCTTTCTTCAGGGCTTCATTGCTCACAAGGTAAAAGGGATAACCAAACTCTATTAAATACTGTCAGACTAACTGCAAGAGAGAAAAGATTCACAGAAAGAGCAAAAAAAAAAAAAAAAAAAAAAAAAGCATATGTAGGATTCATACGTATACATATAAAGGAGGTGCTAGCTCTCCCTCAGCCTTCTCTTTTGCCTACTGTACCACAGAATAAAAGGGCTCTAATCTCACTCTCTCTCTCTCTCTCTTTTTTTTTTTTTTTTTCCAGACAACAGCTTTAATGAAAGATGAGAACAGATCTAGCCTCTCCTACCTTCGAGATCCTGGTGGTGTTGCCCTCAGGCTCTGAATATCCAGGTGTCCTGCAGCCCAAGAACGCTCTACTGTTTCTTATCTCTGCTCATTGTTCTCCTAACCTATCTTTGTGGGGCAAGAATTTTTACTGTATCACCAAAGTTAAGTCCCCAGCTTTTATATTTCCCTTTTTGGATATAACAGTTCATGGTGGTAGTAGGCATATGGAGCGGGCCGTTTTAACCTGACCATTGAAGAAACAGAAACAGAACTGTGAATGCTCTGATGTAGAAGGGCTGTCTTGATAGTAACAAAAGTTAGGAAAATCAGTAGGCTAGAGTAAATCTAAATACTAAAGGAGTTTTGAGACTTGTGGTCTGGAGTAGGGGGAATGTATACTAGTCAGCTTGGGCTGCCATAATAAAATCCCATAGACTGGGTGGCTTAAACAAATGAAATTTATTTTCTCAAGTTCTAGAGGCTGGAAAGTCAAAGATCAAAGTTCCAGCAGGATTTGGCTTCTGGAAAAGGCTCTCTTCCTGGCGTGCAGATGGCTGTTTAATCCCACATGGTCCTTCCGAGGTGCAGGCACATGGAGAGAGCGAGCAGCTCCCTGGTGTCTCATAAAAACACTAATCCTATGGGATCAGAGTCCCCCATTGTGACCTTATTTAACCTTCATTACTTCCTTACACGTCTCTAAATAGAGCCACACAGCTGGGTAAGCGCATCAACATATGAATTTTGAGGGGACACAAACTTTAGTCCAGAAGAGGGAGTGAAACTTCAAGTGGCATCAGCAGATGCAGCGTACGGAACACTGCCTACCCGATACCCCACAACTTGGCAAATGTAGGCCTTTCTCGCATTATTTCCTGGACACACAGAGAGACTAAAGTAACAGTGTGATTCTGAGTTTTGGAATGAGTCTTAGAATAATCTCTGAGAGAACAGATGCTACTTGCTCCCTGCTTATTTAATTTTTTTTTAACTTTCTGATTCTCTACACTGTCTAGTCACTTCTATTGTTGATTTTATGAGAAAGACTGAGTTAGAGACTTCAGAGCAGACAGAGAAAAAAAAAAAGGAAAACTGTCTGTTAAATTTATAATGACTTGGTGGGGAAATCAGGAAAATGTCTGTGAGGAAATATAAAAATATAACAGAAGAACAAGTCTTGTAAGAAGGCATAGAGTCATGTAATAAAAAGTGGAGGGAAAAACCAAACTCCCCATCTTTTTTATAGAAAATTCAAAGATCACTCCATCTCCAGTGTTCTATTCTGTGATGCTACTAAAGAGTCAATATATTTCATGTCTCTTCTCTCACATGATCACAAAGGCAATGAGGTACTAATATGCCATTCTTCCTCTATTCCCACCATGGACTGTGGCTCTAATTAACTAAGTTTTGGTTCTTGAGTTGTTTGTAGATAGCCTCTGTGAATATTTTATCCTAGATCAAGAGAGGCAGTCGAATCTTAATTAAAAAAAATAGAGATCACTTTACAATGACACATGCTCCTTGATCATTTGAACCTCTATTTTATTAGAATATATTACACATTTTTCATATTGCACATTCCTTGCATTCAATTTCTTGTGAAGGTGCCTGGGCAAAGTTGTCTGTCAAGATTTAGTAGTCCTCATTAAAACCAAGTTAGAAGCTCAGTCTACAACTTCAAATTCTTAGTATGATGCTTCACTGTAATGTCCCAGGTACTTGAGGATTTTGGAAAACAATTAATGATGTTTAATATAGTTTCTCTTCCCCTATGGTTGAGACATGTTTTATTCAGCTTGTCATGATGATATTTTTGTCTTAGCATAATGGAATAGGATGGCCACTTTTGTATGTTTATTTAAAGTGACACATTGATCTACTTTAATTCTGCATCAAAGAAGGAAAGAAAGAAGGATGGAAGGAAGGAGAGAAGGAAGGAAACAATATTGTTTATCTATCAAAAAGATTTTTTGTTTTATTCAAAACCTAGACTTCAAGAATTGAATTACAGGAGGTGCCACTGTCCTGTGTTGAAATGTTATATTAAGCACCTGGGATGATTTAGATTACTACTCAGTCTTCTATATTTTTCTGTAATTGATATAAATGCCAGCAATTTGCATATCTCAAAAAAATTAAAATAAGACATTGTCAAGAAAATCCCAAAAGAATTAGTGATAGCTTTTTGAGAGAAACTTGACCTCTCTATAAGAATGTAGTCAGAACTAAGGATGCTGGAAATGTCAGGGTGATATTTGACATATGTAAAAACCTTCACCAAATTAGTGTGCCTTGTCCAAATATCAGTATTTTTTCCTTAAACACTAGAATAAAAGTAAAAATATGTATCAAAATAAAACAAAACTTTCTACATAACTTCAGCGAATCCAAATAATCTTGATGTTTATGTATGGACCTCAAGGTAAGAGTCAGTATTATAGGTCTATCTAGAAATAGAGACTCTGAGAAATAAAGTAGTATATCTCTCTTCACTATTTTTAAATCAACTTTTTTATATTACTGCAAATAAGCTTCTGTTTGTTACTTTTTTATACCTTCAAACCCTAATATACATGCCGAAGCCAATCTAAAGTATGAAACTTTCATAAAACATCCAATGTTCCTCTAGAACATTGAAAGACTTATGTAATTCTTAGCAAGATTTTTTTCATATTGCCAATACTGCTGGGAAAAATAGCAAAAGCTTTTTAATAAGTCATTTTAATGAGCTATGGTCCCCTTCCCACATTGTTTTTGCATGTATGTAGTGTTTTTGATAACTTTTGCAGGTTCTTTTCTCCAAATATTCCAACTATCTATTAACCATCTAAGATGATGAAACACAGAATAATGTCTGTGTAGTGTAAAAAAAAGTAAAAAAAAAAAAAGAGAAAAAAGTGAATGTCTTGGAGATTTATTAGCTAAACTTTCTGCTCTTCGTTACTTGTGTGCACACTTCCCATTAAATGTAATGAGTTATGGAAGTGCCATTACTTTGTGTTTGAAGCTTCTGTTGTGCTATTTTCTGTGTTGGACTTAACCGACATCAGCAATAACAGAACAGATACTTACTGAGTTAAAGATAGCAGAACTGGAACTTTTTTATATGTATGCTGTGCTACTAATTTTATGTGTCATGGCAATCAGAGCTATTTCTAACTAATTAAACTCTGAATACAAAGTCACATAAACATTTAAACAATTGTTTGCATTGTTTTCATTCTTCCTCTTGTAAGCATTTAGAATAAAAAAAGATGCAGATCTAAAGTGATCATGCCTTTAAAACAATGAAAAGTGCTTAAATACTTCACTCACTGTGGATGCAATCAAACCTTGTTAAAAGTAAGTACTAGATACTCTGCATAGGTGTAATGAAGAAAAAAGATCCTCTTCTAAAATTTTGAGCATTCTTTTTAAACTTAACTTTCTGTAACTCTGTAAATAAAAATGAATGCAGAATGCTTACAAAAGGAAAAAGTAGACAGGAAGGGAGAAGAAAAGAAGGGAGGGAGGGACAAAGGAAAAAGGAAGAAGAAAGAGGGGCAAGAGAGAGTAGGCTGTAATTCTGCCAGTTAGTTGATCCATGAAAGAACAATCCATTCAAAGATTCAGGATGTTTAGGTTTTTCCTCAAAATTAATGGTTCATTTTATAAATATATAACTATTATGAAAACAAGTATTTGTGTTTTTGCTATAATAGAGATTCATGAAGAAAACATTTTTTATTTTTCCACATCTTTTTTACATTTTTCACTTTAAAATTTTTATTCATTCAAGAAAACAGGTGTTAGCTTGAGAACAGCTTAATCTTTTAACTATCTGGCCTATAATCAGATATTTAAGGTTGAATTACCTCAGCATTTTTTAAATACTTACCTCCTTAACACACAGTGACACAATCAGCCCCACTAACAAATATTTATGGTAAAAACATATTACTGTCACACCCTTTTCAGAAGAAATTCATATTTTTGCTCTAGTGTAAACACTCCAGTGTAATTAGTCTGGGTTCATCTCAAGATGGGAGACAACTGTTAGCCGAGGGAGGCTGATGTGGGGTTCTAGGAGGTGAGCGGCCCAAATGAAAAAATGCACGGACTTCACCGGACAGACTTCAACCGGACAGACTTCAACCGGCGACACCATGGGGTTAACAACACTTTATTGCCACAGGGAGGTGTGCACCTATGATGCACCTGTCCTGCTTTTATCTGTTTTTTGTCAACACATGCGCAGTCTGAGTTTCTTTGTTCATTAGGCTTACAGAATATCTCTAGCACATGCGTACTTCTATTTTCTTTGTTCTAAATCATATATAATTGACGCATGCGTGGAGCAATTATTTACCGCATACTACAAACATGCTCTGATCGTGGCCTTGGGTCCCACGGCTGTAACTCATCTCAAGACCAGCTCACAACAATATTTCCTTTTTTCCTAAAGCTAGTGAAGTTTGGTGGGAAAGGATGATGAATGCAGTGCAGCTCTACTCATAGTGTGAGGAATAAATATTCAACAAACCAATGATATGTAAATGATATTACAAATTGTGAATAGTTTATACATCAATTTCACCTGGCCACAATACCCATGTATTTCAAACAGCAGTCTAGGTGTTGCTGAGAAGTAATTTTTAGATAAGATTAATGTTTAAATCGATATACTTTGAGTAAAGCAGATTCCTTTCCATAGGGGTGGGTCTCAGCCAATCAGCTGAAAAGAATGAGGTCCTTTGGGGACGAGGCAATTTTGCCTCCAAACTGCCTGCAGTCTTGAGCGGCAATACCAAGTCTTCTTTGCATCTCCAGTCTGCCGTCTTACCTTGGAGATTTTGAATTTGCAGCCACCATATTCATGTGAGTCGATTCCTTAAAATAAATCTTTTTATTTTTAGACACATTTTCTATTGGTTCTGTTTCTCTGAAGAACTCTGACTAAGAGATGAATACTCTTGCATATTATGCCCAATAAACTCACCCAGTAAATTCAAAATGCAGCCAATTCAAAAAGTCAAAAAATAGTAAAATAATAATCAGAGGACTAGAAAAACATTTCAAATGATACACTCAAAAATTTTCCCATGATTATTCTTCATATCAGTTATGTATCCTATGGCTTAAATATTTTAAGATATTCTATATCAAAATGTTGTATATTACTTTATTTTATGTGACACAACATCCATATACTTCACTATAAAAATATACATAAAATAATGAATATTCAGCCATAGGAGTCCAGGTTTTCTCAGATTTTTTTTGAAGTACAAGAATATTAACAGATACATTCATAAATTCAGAACTGGTTAAAAACTGCATGAATATTTCTATCTTTATATTTCAAAAAATATAATATTGTGATTATTTATCTATGATGAACTGCAAAAAATATGTTAGTATTAGCTATCAATGGATAAATCTGAATTTGATTTAATAAATATGAAAAAAGAATTAAAATTCTATTTCATACTAGTTACCTAGTCTCGATCACAATTTGATAGAGAGATGTATCTTTTTACTATTTAAGGCATAGAAAACATTGGTATTAAAGAATAAACAAAGAATAATTTTCAAAAATTATGTTTCTTAGTTCTATTGTTATTGAACCAAACTTGGTTCTGTCTACTGACATCCAGTTCTGGTGAAGGAAAGTTCAGTGTTTAGTATAGAGCGCCAAGAAAGGAGTCCAGGGCAGGTACTGCTTAAAAGGCGAGAACTTGCTTGGTGTCCTGCAATAAACACTTCACCACAATCGGGTGTCAGTAAATTGGCTTTACTGAGCATGGGCGAATAGACTCAAGTTTGGTTCAGTAACACTGCTATGGAAATTTAATAGGAGTCACAATATACATAACCAAATATGTTGAAAGAAAAATCTATTCTTTTAGAAGACGTTCTTGAAATAACCTAATGAGTAAGATAAGTGGAAAGTACTTATAGTACTATAGCATTAATGGTGGTTAACATAATAAAAATCATATTGCTTTTTAATAAAATATCTGCTATTTTGGGATGCAATCATTTTAAAAGAAATCTGAAGATGCATTCTTCTAGGACCAGCAGAGAGAGAGAGAGAGAGAGAGAGAGAGACCAATAACTCAAGTAAAGAATTTCCTCTCTCTAATAATCCATGTTTCAAAAATTTTCCCTTTACTTTTGCTCTGAGAAAGATCAAGTAAGATACTCATTCAATTTATTAAATCTTAATTTAAAAATCAAACAAGTGACCGAATATTTTCTTAGCTATATTATCTGACCAATGTCTTTAGCAAAGACAACTAGGAACATACTTGCATTGCAGTAAGGAAAGACTATACACATAGTAGAAGAGACTGTTGGGCATCCAGTAAGAGGGCATTAGAAAGGACTTCTTATACATTTTAGACTTGTGTTCTGTGATTTTGGGGAGAGTTTAATAGGTGGGGTTTTGCTCTTAGATTAGATTGGTTTTACTGTCAGAAAATGGGGGCAGGGGCAGAGATTCTGTGTCTGTGTATCTTCTTATTTAAAAGTCTAGAGGGAGGGTAAAACTTAATTGGTAAAGAGGCAGCTGTCCTTCATTTCAGTCTGATCATCTTTATGGTTTGGACAATATTAATTTTCTGTGTTCAGACCTGAGTACAAAGTGGTCTTGTTTTTGTTTTGAACCATTATGGTCAGAGTGACTTTACTGATGCTGATATTCTATGAAATTGTTTATGTTCAACAGGAGAATACCAAGACCTAGATGACAGGTCCCAGATGTCAGGGACAATTTCTCTCAAACAATTTATATGTCCCTCTCCAATGTCAGTCTCCTAATCTGTTTTCTGCTGTTAATCTTACTTTTTTCTTACCTAGTTTTTACTGTGATTTTAAAAACACATTGCGGTCATGCCCATTTCTCTGCTTATAACCCTCCAACGACACCATTCTGCCTTCAAAACAAAGTCCAACCTCCTTAACAAGGATTAGAAGGCTCCTCAGTGCCTTGGCCCAGCCCATTTATCCATAGAGATTTGGGAGACGGCAGGCTGGAAAGGCTCTACCTCAATGGCTTGACCCAGCCATCACTCTGGTATAGAAAATTGGCATTTACTCATTTTATGAAAAGGGTGAAGCAACCGCATTTTCAAGCTTCTTTTTCCAAACAGATTGCTGCTCCTAAACCTGTCCATCCTGTGAGACCTCCAGTACAAACGGGGGTGCACCTCTGTGTGCGCACATGCAGATACACTTTCACCCTAACCTCCAACTACAATTATTTCATTTCTCCTAATGTGATATTCTGTCTTTTGCCTCGGAGACTTAGCTCATGAGTTCTGTCAGATTAGCATACCCACTGCTGTTACTCTTATTTTATTGTCCCACTCCTCCTCCAAACACTGTGGATGTTCTGATTTATTACTCACAGCTCAGTTTAGAAGTCACTCTCTTTTATTTGTGCAAGGAAGACCATAACAGGTCTGTCTTCCCTATTAATTTGGAAGCTCACTGAAAGTCCATGACATTTATGCCTTTGCATTTTCAGTATCCAGAACTGCATTTGACCTGTAGTAGGTGTAGTTAATAAAGGTAGCTTAATATTAGTAAGAATTTAGAATCTTTTAATGTGAAATTATTTTCACCTTTCTTCCAACCTATGGTTAACACGTTTCATATAGTTATACATATATACATAATTATACTTCTAATTTCCTGACTTAACCTATCTGTTCAATGTAACATTAAAACAGATGATAATGTATTTGAGTATTGTTCTGCCCTCACACTCATCCATCATTGTTAATCTTTGATATTTTCTGAGTTAATGATAATCAGGGGTCATGGCTCTTTTATTTTGACTCACATCATTTTCCACTCTTTTTGAAACATAAATATATAAACCTATATTATAAAAAAGGGAAAATAAGAAAGAAAAATATCAAAGATTTTCCCTTCAAGGATGTTGTCACTAAAATATAGGAGAGTTTTTTCTTGGCCACTGTAAACATTATTCAAATTTTGAAATATAAAAAAAAAGATGTCTTTGGCACTTCTTATTTCTTTATGGCTTTTATTTGTATGTGTGTGAGAATATTACTTTTCTAACTGCATTTGGCACTATCAATAGTTAATGTAAAATTAGCTTGCATTCCACAAAATAAATGAACTGAAGAAAAGAGACTGATCTTCCTAGTAAAAGTAGAGACAACAGTATAATTTTTTTTTTACCCTTTGCTTTAGGTTCCACAAAAATTTGTTAAAATAATAACTATTGGGACAAGAGTGATAGTGAATTTCAAAAACAATGTAAGTTTTTAAAAAATTACAGGAAATAAAGCCAAGTTTCTTGCTCTTAGCAATAGCAACATATTCTTTGCTATTATCCCTAGATCAACAAATGAATTTAAACAAATAGAAATAAAAATAATATAGTCATTGGTTGCAAGTAAATTTAACACACATTATATATGTGGAACAACAGTCTTCAAGCAAAACCACAGTACATGCACACTTCAACATTTTATTTATTTCACTTTGTGTGTGTGTGTGTGTGTGTGTGTGTGATCTTGCAGGACTGGACCCTACACATGTAGAATCCGATACCTTCTCTGGGTAGACAGTGTCATAATTGATTTGAATTCTCAGACACTCTGCTGGGGTTCAAGAATGGCTTCTTAGTAAGGGGAGCCCTTCTTCCCAACGCACACATGTTGGAATTGGGTTCAGGAACTCAAGGCAGGGTTTGAGAACAAGCTTTTCACCTGGTAGGAATCAAAGTACATGTGAGAGGAGCTTCCTCATGCCAAGCATTTAGGTTGTCCTAGACATCAATGTATAACTTACAGTAGGAAAGAAGAACATTAGCTAATCCAGAAAAGGTGTTAACTGGACATTCACTAAGATACTGTCTACTGTTTCAGAGCATGTAAGGGAAAGTAGTTAAGTTAATTAAAGTAAACTGTTCTCAAGTCTCTTCAAAGATTTTACATGGTCTATGCACAAGGTGTACTGAATATACAAATCAAAAATTCTTATCTGTTGCTTTAAGCAGACATCCCAAGGATTTCTATATATTCTATGTATGTGAAAAAAATATATAATGCTTTTAAATATGTGATGAGCTGAATATTTTACAAAATTAATATAAAAAATCATAGCTCATTTAAATAGGATTTCTTTTGTCTACTTTACAGGAAGTTTTGGTGTCTGCCAAAAGAAAATCTAAAGTTTAGAACATGATAGCAATTAAAATAATATTTTATTATTAACTTTATCAATAAAGACATGCGCTGGCACTAATATTCAAGCAATAGATCACTCATTCCTGAATTACTGCATGTACAACTGTGTGTTATATCTTTTATATGTACCCCATACTTTTCACTGTGGTTCATTAAATGGCAGGAACACGTCTTACTCATCATTGTATATTCATTGCAAACAATATGTAGTAGGCATTTGATACACATTTGTTGAATGAATTGGAATAGTTAACCATTAACCATATCACAGACTCCAGCAATTCCTTTTGAAGTTTGAAAGTTTGCAAAAGTTTGGAAAGAAGAGATTGAGATCTATCCTTTGACTTTGTTACCATAATTCCCTTCCTGTTTCAGATCATATTTAACACATTGCTTGGCCTTTTATCTCAGTTTCTTCTGTAAAATGAAGTGTTGGACTAGATGATATTTGCAAACATGTATGTCTTCAATATTCCATAGTACAAAATTTATAGAAGCTTTCTCTCAACATTCCATACTTGGGTTTAAATAATTTACTGGGGTTCATTTGTTTATTGATTTTTATTTTAGTTTTGATTTCCTCTTGAGAGTACCTGAAGACATGGAATCCTCTCTGCTCTAACGGTTTCTCCCAGGCCTGCTGTAGAATGCACAATGCAGTAAGAACCTTAAAGCTAAAGGAATTGGATGTGCAATGTGGAATCTCAATGTCCTAGGGAAAAAAAGAGAAGTTCTTAGCAGGAGAATCAATAAGGAACAAAAAAGCATAAAAAACTGTGAATACAGTCCCAGGGAGAGGAATCAAAGTGGCTCACACAAAGACACAGCACTGACCACATTAATCAACTGGAAAAGGTTCAGAGAAAAGACTTCATGATTCTCATAATAAAGGTAGAGGAAGTTCAGAAAAGGCTTTAAGAAAATACTCTGAGGTTGGTTGATCTCCCAGAGGGCATAAGACAGCCAAATGTGGAAGTGTTCATAAAACAAAGAGATAAAAGAAAACACAGCCCGAAAGATCTCTCTACTGCACGCTGACCCAACTTACCACCTTGGAATTTTTGTTAGAACACTGATGTTTAAATAGCTAAGCAGAGGGAAGTTGCATTAAGCTAAGTCTTCCAGAAAAAAACAAAACTACTGAGGCTGAGGAATGCTCTTATAGCTATACCAAGATTTATTTCATAATCAGAGCTACATAGTAATACTGTATAGAATAGAAAGGCAAACCACACTCTTGAAACTACAAAATAGTAATAAGCTCTTTCTAAATTGATAAATATCTTGCTCCTTTCCCAGGCCTAACAAGCCTTGAAACTCATGAAACCTAGAAAAATGGAAAACAAAAACAAAAACAAACTCGACTTTGCAACACTAAAGGAACAAAAGGTAAAACAAGATTGAAATATCTAAACTGTATGATCCATTTATTTAAAAAATCCAGACTGGGAACCACTAGGGAATTTTTGAAAACAGACCTATTTTAATGTAGGTGGATACAGACAGACATGCCAAGAAGAGAAAATTTAGTAAAACTCAAGGGAATGTTGTCTGTCTCTACTTTAAGAAGTATATAATAATGCATCCTTTTCTAAATTTACAGACTTTCCATTGTTAAAAACTTAAAGATTAACACTTAGCATCAAAATTGAACCTGTGTGTGGGGAGGGGAGAGTGAGGAATATTATCAGAGATTAATATGGCATCCTGTGATAAGCAGAAAGCAATATGGCAGATTCTGTGTAAATAAAATCCATACACTTCAAAAGGGATATTTATAGTATAAAATTTAAGAGGTATTCTTATATTTTTCCAAATTGATCTTACAGGCATATTTTACTATTTTAAGAGTGACTGATTTAAATCTCTAATTTATCCAGTCCATAAGTAATGTTTTGTCACGAATATTCAATAAAACTAAGGTAGTATATTTTTCAGTAAGAGTTACTATTTATTTTGTAATGAAATCTTGAGTTTAGAGTACTAACTTCTGTAAACCTTAAAAAAATGCTATTTTCCACAACAGATAAATAATATAAAGATAAATATTAAATGCATAGATTCCATATTTCATACTGGAAATGTTGTACAAAATAAAACTGACTGAATCTTAATACATGACTCTAATTACAGTTTGAACACCTTTCAGATTTAAAGAGGGAAAAATTATAGACATTTATTTACATTGTGTAGTGGATGAATAGTAGAATTAACTCATTGAGGTTCAATTAAGTTGTCTTCAGAGAAAATGGCAGTAAGAATTATAAAAGGAATAATAAATTGGTCTATGGCTTTCACTCCACATGAATAGTTAGCTATGAAGTGTCATAAAGATGACAAAAATTCTCGAAATACAATTCATTTTAATTGAAAACAATAATACATTATTATGCATTTTTAGAAGGAAGTAGGACACTGTATCTAAACAAAAGAAAGGGTATTACAGTGTTTGATATTGAAAAAAATCAATGAATGGTATTTTCATTGAATTTGCACTTATTGTTTTAATTTGTTAAACAGGGTTGTAGAATTTTACAGCTATATACTTGGTGGACACATATTTTTTTGTAAGCTGGAACACATGCAGCGTAGCTGAAGAACAAAAATAGGAAGAAAGTAGAGTTTATTCTTGAACTTTGTATCTATTCTTGAATCATATCATCACACTTCCACAAAGAGTAATTTTTAATACAGCAAAGTAATGCACACTCCTTTTACTGCTGTTATTAAATGCTTTTCAGGTTTCACTTTTAAGGACTAGTTTATTTTGCATAATTCTTTTGCCAATAACCAAGGCAGAATTTCCTGCCAGACTTAATATTTAGCTGTACAAAATGATCACATAAATGATATGTTGCGTAAATCATCTTACTTAAGGAATTCTTGGTTGAACTATGTTGTTCTACATAATATAATTCATATAATAAACCAAATAAAGAAGTAAATAATGATAATTCTGCTATCTTTTTATTTGTCAATTAAGTTAGATTTCCTCATTTGAAGGAACCAGACAGTCCCCTCAAAGCACACAATAGCTATGTTCTCATTACATTAATTTTCTAGTTCTTATTTATATAGATAATATTTTTTCATGATTCTCCATCATTCAGTTATCAATACCCTACATGGAACACTTTTTTAAAATTTCTATGTTAAATTTCACGCTATTCATCTGTGCATTTTTCCAAGTTTAATAAAGATCATTTTATTTGCCTGTCAAATAAATTTACACCTAATTATTTATCAAGCTGCTATAATCATTTAACCTAGACAATAAAGCAAGAACAATTTTACTAGAGACCTAAGTTTTTCCCATTTCCCCTTTGGGAGAAACGTTGGAAAGGAAAAAAGGGGTTGAGGGAATTAAATCACAGTAAAAGAGGAAAATTTGGGATGATGAGTAAGTTTATGAGACAGTGTGTGCATTTGCATGTACATACAGCACATTCCTCCCCTAAGATCCTCTGCCTTCCTCTCCCTTCCATTTCCCTTTTCTCCTTCCCCCTGCCTTCCTCTACTCCACCTCACCTGTCACACTCTTTCTCCCCTATTCCATCCACCCATTCATCCATCCATCCATCACCACAGGAATGTATGTATGTATATATGTACAAGTATATCTATCATCTATTTAATTATCCATCTAATCTGTCTATATATCTATCTAATCTGGAAATCATTATTTCAGTACAACACAATCCGAAACTTTGGTTAATAAATCAAAACTGATTTCCAATTTAAGTTGAAAATTTGCATAAATAAAAGGCCTGACTCTGGAATCTGTCAATATTATGGTCAGTTAGTGCTTATCAGTTAGTACTTTATTTTTAAGACAGAAGCTCTTTAATTAAATTATACATATGCCCCACACCATTCACACCTAAAAAAATTTACAGTAATTCTAATATTAAATAATCTGCCAGTGTTTGCATTTCCTCAATTGTCTGATGCCTTATAACTGGTTTTACAATTTGTTTCAATCAGGAACCACGACAAAAAGGTCAGTACTTGCCATATGTATTTCTCTTGAAATTCCCTTAGCTTATAATATCCCTACCTCTATATTGATTACTTCACAAAAACGTTGAAGAAACTGGGCCACTTATCTTGTTTCGTGATTTTGCTAAATATCTCCATGCAATATCATTGACCATAGTGCCGTGTCACCTGCATTTTCCTTAAAATGAGTGCTAACTCTATAATCCTGGTCTGATTCTGTTTTGTTTGTTTGCTTGTTTGTTTTGTTTTTTCCAAGAATACTTCAAAGGATGTGTAGTCTTCCATCAGGAAAACACATACATGATGATAATTATTTTTCCTATTCCATAATTAGTGATGAATTTAGCTCCTCAGTTCCATTATTTCCTTACAGAGCGCACACTCTGTCAGCCCTTCTTCACGTCTAGCTGCGACACTATAAAGAGCAATTTTCCCTTCGAGGTTCTTTGCTACCCTGAGGCAGAGTTTGCCCTGGGAGGCAAATTTAAAGTTTATTTCTCTTCATTTGCAAATATTCACAATTTGAAGTTGCTTTCCAGAATAATTCAAAGGTGATCTATGTGCTATTACTATACGTTTTTGAGTAACACGATACCCTAGATTCAAATTAACATGTTTCAATACTTGAAAATTATTATGTTTAGTGATGCTCAAAGCTGCCCCATCTATGGCCAATGGGAGCAAATTTGGGACAGCTTCTACATCTTCTTGACATGACCTCTAATCTCTAATAATTTCCTTCTTTCTTGGTATGACAAAATATTTGGGAATTTCTTGCCATAGAATTGGAATCAGTTCTCCTCATTCACACTAGTGGGAATGATATTAAGAGGTCATAATCTTTCAACAGTGATATTCATTGGTCATTGTATCTTTTCCTTTTCCAGGGATAAAGCTAGAAAGTACAAATACACATACACATACATATATATCTTAATAAGAAAATAAATTGTAAGTTCATTCTGATATTTCCAGATCATATCCAGGGTTCTGGATCTTTACTTCTTTGATTTTATGATTATGTGTTCCTTATCTTAAAAATTGGCTTCATAATTTCATTGTCATAATTAATAACTTGCTTTTTCCTACAAGACATTTTCAGAATAAAAATACCAATATTACTATCAACAATATAAATAGTGCAAACAGTTTATATTTTTCTTTGCAGTTCCTTTTCTCTTTGGGACATATCCCATCAGTCAGATTACTGCATTTTAAAAATCACTTGACATATTCGCTCTATCTGAGCCATGCAAACAGCTAGATATAACTAAATTCATTTGTTTTACCTTAGTTTTATTTTTCAGGATTTGCTCTTCTAATATAATTTTGCTTTATTATTATGGAAAACATGTCTATGCATCCAAAGCTAATTGCACAAACAGAGAACTACGACTTTCTTTCATGTGCTCTCTACCCTGTTCTCTCTCTCTATATGTGCATAATAGATAACCATACTACTTTAACTTACTGGTTTATTTCATGTTTGTGTGTTTGTTGTTTGATATAAACTATATACATGCATTTGTTCATGTATAATCCATTCTTTCTTAGATAAATGGAAGCATACTATTCATAATATTGTGTAATTTATTTTTACTTAACATATCCAAGGAAGCTATTAATATCAGTGTATAAAACACGTCTTCATTTCTTTTCAAGCTCCGCAGTCTCACACTGGGTGCATGTATTATAGTTTATTCAATTAATTCCTTATTGAAGGATATCTGGATTAAATACAAGTCTTTCGCTATTGGTTTAAACTTGCTTTTTCTAGCTTTTATCATTATGTATTTTTTTATGTCACTGTTTTGTTATTTATCTCTTTAATATGATTCAAACATATAAGTATAAACAAAATCATGTATAAATCATATTTTGTGTTTGAATTGACCTTTTTAATATAAATTTATTTATTATTATTTTTTCTTATAACTGCTATTCCATAAACTCTAGTTGCTTGTTTTTCATTATTATTTCCAAGATGTTCTGCAATTTCAGTCGGTATTTTACATTAGACCCAATAGTTGATTAATAAAAATGTTTGAAATTTCAAGAAGAGTTTGTTTTTGATTTTTTCTTTTGTCATGGAGTTCTAATTTTATTGTAGTTTGGTCCAAGAATGCTCTTTCTAGTATTTTTTAACTTGTTACTATGGATCTTTTCGGTTGCCCAAGGGATAGTCAAGCTTCATGAATATGCAGTTTGGAATCACAAACCCAAACAAGAGAGAACGTCATCCCTACAGAAATTTCCTTCGTGGCTCCTTCTGTTTCAATTCCTGTACTCATTTACCCAGAGAAAACAATTCTGATTATTTTCTAGCACTTGTTAATCTGGCTTTTTCTAGAAATTCACTGAAATGAATCATACAATGAAGAGTCTTTTGTGTAAGGATATAATTTTAACTTCAATTTTTTTCTAATATAAATTTTAAGACCCTCATTTCTTGCTTCTTTTGTATTACTGGAATATTTGTAGACTTTTATTTTAGTTTATTTAATGACATTTCAGATAAAACTATTTGTACACATTTTCAGTGCTTGTTCTTGGGATTAAAACAGACCTCTGTAAGTTTTCATAGTCTGCTAGAAGTAACATATTTACACGTGACATAAAATGTGGAAACCCTGTTACTGCATGTAACTATTTGCCCACTTCAGGTCCTTTATACTATAGATACACATGCTATGTCTACATGTGTTTTAAATCCTAAAAGACAATGATATAATTTTACTTTAAAATAATAATACATTGTTAAAAATACTAAAAGGAAAAATATACCCTTCTTCATTATTTTGTTCTTTGAGTCTTCTTCCAGATTTAATATAATTTAATACCATTTCATATCATTATACTTCATCTTAAAGAACTTCTTTTAGCATTTCTTAAAGTTCAGGTTTTCTGACAAGAGATTTTCTTTGTTTTTTTATTTGAAAACATTTTTATATCAATTTCATTTTTAAAAGATATTCTCAGTGGATGTAGAAATCAATTTAGGTGGCACTTAAAAAAATATGTTGTTCCACTGTCTTCAGGACTCCACTGTTTCTGGAAAAAAGTCAATAACTATTCAAAGCATTATTCCTCTGTGTTTAATATGCTGCTTCCCCTGGCTGCACATAAGATTCATCTTGATTTTCTTTTTATCTTGGTTTTCAGTAGCTTGATGAGAAGCCTACATAATTTTCTTTGTTTTTATTATATGTGGGTTTTGCTGGGCTTCTTGAATGTATAAATTTGTATCTGTCACTACTTTTGCAAAAATTTCAGCTATTATTTCTTCAAATATTATGTCTCTTTTTGAGACTCCAATTACAGATATCTTAGATTTTTGATATTGTTCCATGTGACCCTAAATATCTGTTCATTTATTTTTCAAACTTTCCTCTGTTCTTAAATTTGTACAGGAAAAAAAAAAAAAACAACTTTATTAGTCTAGGGTTTCTAAGTGAATATTAAAGAATCAAACATTGCTTTTGATGGGGTAATATTATGATGTAAACATTAAGTTTTAGCAATTGAAATGGTGAAGTTTGTTACAGTGTGTTATCATATTCAGACAGCTTCACTCTGTTTACTGATTTACCCATTTATGTATCAATAATCTACAACAGAGGCTGTAAACTGTGGCCCACGGGCTGGCCATCTGTTTTTCTAAACAAATTTGTACCGATTTACAGGTATATCCTTTTATTTATCTATTTTCTATGTTTTTGTACTACAGTGCCAGAGTTAAATATTTGCAACAGAGATCAGAAGAACCAGATGCCTAAAATATTACTATCTGGACCTTTAAAGAGTAAGTTTGAGAGTGCCTAATCTAGAGTATAGATAATTGAAAATCAAAATATACCAAAATACCCTTAAATGAACGAGGTTACTAAAATAGTAAGCATTACTAGAAGCAAATTATAAACATTTTTCTGAGAATTATATGTGGATAATTCATTAAACACATATTTAATGAATAAAGAGTCCCCCCTGAGAAGTACATTCATTATGTGATTTTGAATACAAAACATTAGAAACAGTTTTTTCATTTATAAAAGGAAAATCATCACTGATATTAAATGACATAGTAATTAGTTGAAAATTAGCCTAGTGAAATCCATATGTACTAACTATTGCCTAAGGAAGAAACATATATTTTAAAGTAATTTGACAAGAAGTCAGGAAATATACTACTATTTTTCACTTGTCTATTGTCTGGCTAATGCACTTAAAAAATTAAAAATTAATTTCAGTTACATGGTAAAATATATTGAAGATTTATACAAATAATAAAAATACTTTTCTCAAATAGCTAAAGGGCATTAATAATCCCATCATTAAAAATTATGCAAGCAATTCATTTAAAATAAATCAAAGTGAATATACATAAGATATTCTTATAAATAAGAATTTTAAGAATTTAGGAGATATCATTAGATTTCTAGGTACTAAATTTAATCATCAAATAAAGATTATCAATCATTTTAAATGTATTGATAGACTGGAGAGACAATCCAATGCATTTATTATATACAAATTGATTACAAATTAAATCAATATATCATTTTATATGAATAGAGAATAAAAAGTTCTGAGACTGTTCAAAAGTAGGACAGAAATAACTATTAAAGAAATTAATATTCAGCTAAGTATCTCAGAAAAAGATTGGGGAAAATTGATGAATTCAGATCTGTGACTGGCAGGTTCAAGGACAGAAACTTTATCACATCAACAGGAAAGGAAATCCTAGAATAAAGACCCCTATGCTGAAAACTCAATCCTTTCATTAAGACCATGAGTGAAACCTGATGAGTGGAGACTCTATGAAGACTGGCCAAAAATCACTTGATCACAACAATGACTGTACATATATTTTAACTAGTACTTGCTAAATTCAAGTCATTCTTAAAGGACATTATATGTCAAAGAAAGATGACAATAAGAGCTCATGTTTATATAGCGATTAATCTACTTTAGGCACTGTTCTAAGTGCTTTAAAACATTAACTGATGTAATCTTCACAAAATTTTGACAGCTTCTCTATATCCACAGACCCACATTAACTGTCCTAGAAACCTGTTCTTAACTCCAATTCTACCACAAAACCAAATTTTAAAGAGAAAAATATTGATTTCTGCAACCTTTGGAGGTCCCCAAGACTATACTCACTCTGCACACAAACTACATGTCCAAAGGTCCTCCCGTTCAGTAATTCACTCGGACTCACAGAACGCACTGAAAGCTGTTATATCACAGTCACTGCTTCATGGAATGAAAAGTTAAAGTTAAAATCAGCCATGGGAACAGGTGCATAGGGTAGAGTCTAGAGGAGTTCCAAGTTTGAAGCTTCCAGTAGTACTCTTCCAGTGGAGCTGTGAACAGCACAGTGCCCAGCAGTAGCAATACACATAGAGTATGGCCAACAAGAAAGTCACCGAAGCTCTATAACTAGAATCTTAGTGGGGTTTGGTCATGTAAACACGCCTGACTGCCCATGCGGCTACTTTAGCCTCTAACCTCTCCAGAGGTCTGGCTGATACCTTCTGGTTCAAACGTCCTACCAAAAATTATTGTCAGTACAGACTATCAGGCAGTTTCAAGGTCACCAGTAAACAAAGTAATTTTATCAGGTAGTAAATTCCAAAGGATTGGAGATTATCTCCCAGAAAAATGAGGGTTTTTTTTTTTCCAGAACTCTTTTTGAGTAAGGTTAAATACACTAGCTAAGATTTATCTTGATTGAGCTTTTTATGATCAATAAATATGGAAGGTAGCAAAAAAAAAAAAACACTTTTCAGATATATATTAAAGGATATAGTACTATAACTAATGATAAACACAAAAATATATCTAGTTGTACATTCCATCTTATCCAAATATGTTACGTCTCTAAATGGTGCACTTAAAATCCATTTCAAATTATTGTTACATGACTTCAAAAGTATCCTGTGTATTTTTCTGCACTTGAAAAATGGAAAATAACTTTGGTAAGGAAGATATACTCAAAATGATTATTATAATTTATTCCCCTCCTGTCATGGATGCAAGAGATTTCTAAGAAAGATATAACCTAAAATTCAGTAACAACAAAGTATCCCGCAATTTCTTGTTTGGGGTAAGTAAAAATTTACCTAATTATGAATAAAACTCTTATTAACAAGATATTAAAAAATGTAGTAAAGGACAAGTATAAACCCTTACTTTGTAGTCAACACAAGGTACAAAAATGACACAGTAGAGAATGCATAGTGTAGAGTAGCTAAGCTGTTCAGGCACAATTTGCAATGCCTTATATAAATATTTGTTTCCTGGCTTTATGAGTTGAAATTAAAAAGTGAATCTACTTTTAAATAAGTTTACTATGCTGAACTAAACATGGTAAACTCCATGCAACAATGGAGAAATACGCCTGTTTGTATTACGGTATGAACATGCATAAATCAAATATTTTGCTTGTTTTGGACTATGCAGAACGTGGTAACGTGGAATTACCTTTCAATATTTGTAATACAGCTATTAGGACATAGTAACTGCTGGCATTCTGACTTCTAGCTTTAATCACGACTTGCACTGAAAATAAAATGCATCATTTTTGGACATTCATTTTCAATTTCATCTGCCAAGTAGAATGTTATCATGTACAAGATCAATAGAGTGATCTGACCAAACACACAAATCAGATTATTCTCTCTCTGTCTTCCACCACTAAAATTTTAAACCTACAACAGAACATAATATATCATTCAAAGGTTTCTAATATTCTGCAACATTTTCTATAGCACACAAGAGAATTTCTTTTGGCAAGCTAATGAAATCCAACTAATTGGATATTTTATTTAATACCAGCTCCATTAAGGTCATGTTTATAGTGTCATTAATCAACTTTCCCATTTTCTATTAACAGATTCATAGTAAATAATGCACACTTTATTTTAGATTGTCTATTTTGTACATTGAATGTCCATTAAAACTACATTTATTTTTCAGAGATGTCTCATAAAAAGTCTCGGAGGAGCTAATATTACGCAAATTCTTTGGTTAAACTCATAAGCTATGATTTCTGATTATTAAGCCAAAAGTATATTTTTAAAAAAGTATTGTGTTGAAAATCTATCTCAGAAGGAGGGAATCACTCTTTTTCAAGGATATTTTCAGCTCCTAGTAAAAACTGGTTGTAAAAAAAGGTGTCTAACAAATACATTTTGAATAAAATTAATTTAGATATATGTTATAGAACTTCCATAAAGAGATATCTACGAGCAGCTTCAGGCTTCTGGAAAGTGTTAAACATTTCTCATGATAACTAATCTAATAACCACCCCAATAATAGAATGAAAGATTTCATCATAACCTATTACTTCCTCTTCCTTTTTCACAATCCATTCTGCTCACAGTTATCAAGGGACAGCCATCAAATACGTGCATCTTTCAATACTTTCTTAAGCTAACAGTAAATACAAAATACAGGCCAAAGTAAATGCAGGCCACAGTTGATGCTTTTACATGTGCTGCACCATATCAGGGAAGTACATCATTTTAACACCATGAGAAATTTGATTTAAGTGGAAACAGCACGTTCGTCATCTCAGAGATTTTTATTCTTATTTTTCAGATGGAAAGGGCACAAATGTATTTGTTTGTATAAACTCTGTACAGGCAAAATCAGGCTGATTCGATAGCAGGAAAAATTCTCATTAGCAGTAAGTAATCAGTGAGTAACACAGCAGGAGAAAATGCTTTATTTTCTAATTTCTAATTCTAATCTTTATTTATTTTCTAATATATTAATTTATTTGCATGATTATTTTATACAAATATGACTCCTTATTATAGTTAAATAAATAGAAGTATTTTTGTTTTTAAAAATGTCACAAACTACACATTCATTTTAAAAAATGTTTTAAAAGCGGACTTACCTTTGAAGTACATAATCAATAAGCCATCATTTTGTTATGTATGTCATGAGATTTTACAAAATTGCCTATACCTATAATACTTTGATTTAAATCCAGATTTTAAAAAATTCTAGGTTAATGCAAAATCGAATTACAGTATAGTATTCATAGTGAAACCCAACTTACCTCCATGCCCTCACATATACAAAATCCCCTATATTATAGCTCAAAACAGTGTGCCTTTATCTAAGGTCAACCGAAATTTGCCAGGACTCATGGTTTTCCCATCAGTTTGGCTAAATGAGTAATTATCAACAGCAATTACTCTACTGCCCCGTCTAGAACCTATGTGTCATTATTCACTGGCCCATTCCTTTCCTCACTCCCACAAACCACAAATGGATTCTATTTTCTAAATGTCTCCAATTTGTTCTCCTACCATTTGCCACAATTTGATCATTATTTCATTAACTTTCTCTGAATTTCTGTGAGTTATCACTGTTGCCTGACAAGTCGCTGTTCTCCACTCTTTGGTTGAATCATGTCATTCCCCCTCCTTGAAAATATTCAGCAATATCATTTTAACCAAATCACCATATTTCTCTCATTTGCTCCAGTGACATCTTATTTAATTCACCACATAAGTTATAAAAAATATTGTCAATGAATGTCTTTTTTCTCTGTGTTTAGGTATTTGAGAACATCATCCCTTAAGATAGATTATCCTCTTAAGGTAGATGACTTCAAAAGTATCCTGGATATTTTCCTATGCCTGAACACTGGAAAACATCTTTGGTAGGGAAAATATATTACATAGTCCTGTCTCTACACTTACTTAGCTGTGTAATCTTGGTCAAGTTAAACACTCTGTACCTCAATTTTCTCATTTGTTAAATGGAGATAACTAGAATTTATCACATATACTCCATGTGAAGATTGCATACAATAACATGTTAAAGCATACAGATTAGTGCCAGAGGCACATTAAGCACTATATCAATATTAACTCTTATTTCTTAAGTGCTATATCAAAACCAAAAATGTTTTTACTCATCATTACCTAAGATATTACTTCTCAGAGTTTATGCTAAATTACTGTAAGTTAATGAATATGTTCACAATTAATAAGTTAACTCAGGAATAAACTCAAAATGATTATTCAATTAAGTGATTAAAAATTACTTTACCCCCCAAAATCTGGAGGATATGATGAAATTCTAAATGCAGAATTGTTTTAAAAAAAATTGAAATACTCTATTTCAATAATGATTACATGCTATAAATACACTAAACTAAAAAAATTAAATTTTTATCTTTTATCAATTCCATCATCTTGTTAGAAAATAAACATAAGTAATTTTATTTATATCATTTAATTGGTTGTATTCTTACTCAAGATAACCAAACTACAATGGTATTCTGAACTAAAGGCACTGTGTTTCAAGACATACAGATTTCTATCAATTGCCATTAAAATAATAATTAGCGTTGAATTCTTTCTCATTATTTTATAAGGCATAACCCTATATTACTTTGGGATCAAAGTGTACCTTGTATGTAACCAAGCTACATATATTAATGATATAATATTAGTGGTGCTCATAAAGTCCTTCTACAAGTAAGAAAGCTACTGTGAAATTATAATGCAGATACAGCCTAAAGTGTATGAATACAGTGAAATACTAGTAGCCTTCAAATATTTTTGTAAATTTATTTTACCAATCTCTTCTCAAAACATTATCCTGAAGTATCTTCTCTAAAAGAATGGCAGTTTTTATCGTAGTAAGATGAATAAGGAGTAAATATTTTGACTGTGAGGCACTCTCTAGAATAGGCTGGGTCCCATCAGTGTGGGTTCCAGGGAGCCAGAGAGCAGCAGGAGGTATGAATACATATTAACCTTTAAGAATTTCTCACTTAGAGGTTTATTTTCTTTTTTACAAGGGTAATTAATGGATAAGCTATACTAGCTTCTTATAGTCCCAGTACTCTGGTGGCCAATCTCTGTTCACCTAAAGAAGTCACCTTGGGGAAGCTCATTTTGGAATCCCTTTTCTTCTGCCAAAGCAACCCATGGAATTCCCATTCCCACTGCTTCATTGTGGAAAACAGACTTACAATCTCTGATAGGATTCATAGTATACTTTCTATGGAAACCAGTTCATGAGCGGTTGTTAATAATAATGAAAATGCTGCAATCAATAATATTCTTTTTAACATCATGGTAAACAGTATTTGTGAATAGCCTGGACAACTAATCACCTTTTATGGTAGTTAAGAGGAATGAAAAAAAAAAAAAATCTGCATTTAAAAGCACTAAACCGCTTAGCCTGCAGCTTTTGGAATATAACAAAAATGTAAGTTGGGGAATATTTCAAAATTTATATCCAATAATTAGATTTTTCTTTACCATAATGTTGACCACAATGCAATAAACTATTTGTTAGCTTTAAGTGCACTGAATTCAGTGACTGAGAAAATTACTGAGCCTGAGTGTTTACAGCTGCTTTTAATTTCTGATTACTCCCTGTTTTAAAAACACAGGAAGAGTGAAATACATCAAATATAACTGTATGGATATTGGCTAAAATCTTAAAGGGGGAAATCTGAAACAAACAATTTAACCAGATTTTTCCTATGACCGAGAGATTTAATTTACTGAAAATATCACTAACAACAAATAACATAGATCATTGAAATCTAGCTAGTAGGGCTATGAGTCAATACATAAATCATTAAAGAATGAAGGGATATAGCATTTTACTTAGCAAATATATGTAAGTTAAAGACTGTTAAAGAAATTTGGCAAGAAAATGTACATATTAAAAGATATTCACTAAAGTTCTTCCCATCACCCAAGAAGCATGCTACAATTACTTTACTACAACATCTCAGGTTTTGAAGTTTTATTAACTGTGATAGAAATATAGTGGAATTATTGGACAGAGCTTGCCACAGTTATTTCCACATCACCACATTCTTCATCAATCAAGAAATTGTCATTTTTTCCCCCATAGAGTATATTGCAGTTCATATTGCCAAAATGTCAGTGAGGAAGAGACTTTACTCTCTTTGGGATAGTGATCATGCACTTTCATTCTTGTCTCCATCACTTTCGGCCACTTGACTAGATTTTGGCACTTTTCTTCTGGAAGTGTGTGCACACGTGAAGCAGAAATCAAGGACAAAAATGCCACCAGCTTCTTTATATTCCAGAGGTATGAAATCCCCAATGTGCTGCAAGTAGTGTCTTACACAAAATAAACTCCAGCATTAATTCAAAGGAATAATTTAAAGAGTTTTCTTTGATTGTTCTGATAGTTTCTATGTGAGTAATTCGACCTTACAGGTTAAGAATATCACTCAGCATCTCTGTAGACAACAGATGACTGCTTGTATTATGTGTTGAATATTCCTTGCTTTACAAGTTTTCCCCCAATAAGCCTGAGTTTCCTTACCACTTAACCAATATGTTATGTCTCTGACACTTTTGTCCTAATTCTAGAATAGTGAAAACTATTTTTATATTTTGTAATTAGGTTTCCTTGGATTCACTGATTTTTTTTTAAGTAAAATGGTACTAGCATTTTAATATATTGTATATCCTGCATCCACTCTCTGAAAATTCAATTATTCATTGATATATCTTCTTTTACTTTTTATATCTCAAGGAACTGTGGCATACAATAATTCTGAGGGAGATTCATTTGTCTAATTGCCTAACTACTATAAAACCTACTATAAAATTTCCTACAAGCCTGTGAAATTCCATGCTGATCATTTCATTAAAAATATAAACCTATACATGAATGTAGATATGTAAGTATACTTATACTAGTAAATGAAGAACTGAATGGATTGTATTGTTTAAGGACGGGGAATCTATAATGCATTTATGTGCATATGGAAAGTAGGAGAAGGTGTTTTTCTCGTGGCATTTCGTGCAAGAGCACAATGTGCTGTGTTTGTTTAGCACCTGCTGTACTGCCACATGCCAATCCCTGCTCTCCTCATCACCCTTCACTTGCAAAAACATCAAACAGAAGGGACATTGAGTAGGATGATTTCATTTAGAATAAATAAATGTCCTTGTGACTTAGGCAGCACTTAAAATCATCTATAAAAACCTACTCATATCTCTAGGTCTAGCTCATCTCCCACCGTCCTGTTGAAGAATTCCCAGATATTGATAATCTCTATTCAAGGTTCCATTCTCACAAATGCAATGTTTTCAAAAATCAGTCAGCCCTCCAAATGTGCCAATCCTTAATCGTCCTTAGGTGTCTTTTTTTAAGTTGTTTAATCCTAAAATGTTGACTCTTTGGTGGTGCTACATCTTCATTATCTCTTCTTTTTACCTGGCATTTTGAAGAACTTATCTGAAGTATTTCTTGACTACTTTGTATAAACTTTTTTCCAGCTTTACTGAGATATAATTGACATATATCGTGTACATTTAAGGTGTAGAAGATGTTGATTTGAGCCACACATACACTGCAAAATGATTACTACCTCAGGCTTTGCTAGTGCCTTCATCTCATCATATAATTACCATTTTTTTCCATAGTGAGAATATTTAAGATCTACTCTGTCAGTGGCTTTCAAGTATATAATACAGTATTATTAACTACAGTCATCATCCTGTGCATTAATTCAATCCCCAGAACTTATTAGTCTTCTAATTGTAAATTTGTACCCTTTGATCAATAGACCAATATCTGTTCATCTCCTCCACTCTCTAGCCCCTGGTAACCATCATTCTACTCTCTGTCCAAATTCAGCTTTTTAAATACTTACACATAAGTGATATCATAGAGTATTTTTCTTCCCCTGACTTATTTCATTTAACACAATGCCCTCAAGGTTCATCCATGTTCTTGCAAATGGCTAGATTTCCTTATTTTTCATGGCTGAGTAATATTCCAATATGTATGTATGTGTATGTATGTATATGTGTGTGTGTGTGTGTGTGTGTGCATACAGAGCTTGCCACACACACATACACACACACACACACACACACACACACACATCTTTATCCACATAGTCACTTAGGTAATTTCCATCCCTTGGCTATGGTAAACTATAGTGCAATAAACATAGAAGTGCAGATATCAAAATTTTTAAGATCCTGTTTTCATTTCCTTTGTATATATACCCAAAAGTGAAATTATTGAATCAAAAGTAGTTCTATTTTTAATGTTTTGAGAAACCTCCATACTGTTTTCCTTAGTGACTGTACCAATTTACATTCCAACAAGCAGTGCACTAAAATTTGTATGGAACCACAAAAGACCCTGAGAAAGAAGAATAAAGCTGGAAGCACCACACTTACTGATTTCTAACTATATTACAAATTTATAGTAATCAAAAGAGTATGGGACTGGTATACAAACAGAAACAACGATCACTGGAACAGAACAGGGAGCCCAGAAATAAACCCTTACATCTATGGTTAACTTACATTTGACAAAGCCAAGAATGCTCAATGGGGAAAGGGCAGTCTTATCAATGTTTGGTATTGGGAAAACTGGGTAACTGCATGCACAAAAATGATATTGGACTCCTAACTGGACACCTATCTTACACCACTCACAAAAATTAACTCAAAATAGATGAAAGACTTAAAAATGAAATGTGAAACTGTAAAACCCCTGAGGGAAAAAAAATCACAGGGAAAAATCTCCTTGACATTGGTCTTGGCAATGATTTTTTTGGATATGACATCAAAAACACAAGCAACAGAAGCAAAACTCAGTAAGTGGGACACATCAAAATACTTCTACACAGCAAAAGAAACAATTAACACAATGAATAGGAAACTATAGAATAGTAGAAATAATTGCAAAGTGTGTATTTTGATAAGGGGCTAATATCCAAAATATACAAAGAACTCATAGAAATCAATAAAAGAATTCAAACAATCGGATCATTTAAAAAAATGGCAGAAGAACTGAATAAACATTTTTCCAAAGAAGACATACAGATGGCCAAAAAGCCTATGAAAAGATGCTCAACATCATTAATCACTTGGGAAATGCAAATCAAAACCACAGTGAAATATTACTTCACACCTGTTAAAATGGCTATCATCAAAAAGACAAGAGCTAACAGGTGTTGGCAAGGATGTGGAGAAAAGGGACCCTTCATATAGACCTTAAGACAGTGTCCAAGTGACACAGTCTCAGGTAAGGTAACCCTGATTGCAGAAAATCTTGTCCAGGTAAGCAGATTTAAAGGAACTGGTCAAACTTAATCTGAAAAGAAGACCTAGAAGGCAATTTGATCATTGCATTGATATTATTTAGGGTTTTCAACATGAATAAGAGACTAGATTTATTTTTCTGTTGCATCAGAGGTAATAGATGACCCATTAATATCAATAGACAATTACAGTTTAGAGAAAGGAGAGGTTAGCCTAGTATGTAAGAGCTAATTAGATCTGGGGACAGCCTAGGAACTGAGCAGACAGTGAACTACATGAGAAAATGTATCAGGATGTAGAAAGACTAAAGACATAAGAAAATATATTCATTAGTCAATTAAAGTCAATTTATCAATATTTCAGGAATAGGTGCCAATAATGCAAGAATATATGACTTTTCCCTCTTGCCCTTTGACTATCACTGCTACTGTCATTCAGGTACAATCCCTTTTCCGCAGTCCTTCAGAGTAAATGAGATTTCAGAGCTCAGCAGAGAACAATGGAAAAGCAAGCGAGTCTTGCTATCAACGTGGCACATGGCCAATCAGTTGCCCATCTTCCTCACCTTGGCTCAGAAGCACAGTTTAGATATGAAGCCATATCTGGATTCTGGGACTTACTTCTTATCTCCACAGGGAATGCAATTATCAGTGGTCCTGAAAAGGTCTATTTAAGGTAAAACTCTAAAAGTAGTTGGGCTGAAATCAATCCTGGCTGAAGAGGAAAAAATGCCTTAATTAACATTTTCTTTCACACACACAAATACTAGTGTTCTTAAGTTATAAGCATCTGAAATTCACTTCAGTTGCAGAATATCTGATATTTTAGAAATAAATGAATTAAGAGTTTTAGGGAAGTAATTTATAAAGAAACAGACATGCACAAGAAATAATTTAGAATGGGAGAGAAAAAATTAACAAGACCAGTGTAGACTCATTATAGTCAAGTTTTCACAGATGAAATATTCTGAAAAGAAGGTAGAAAAATAGTAAATTTGTCATGCAAATGTATAAAACCATCAACAAAACACATCTTAGCATAGAAATATACAAATAAAACCTATCAAGGTAATTTAGGCAGCCTCTGTTTAGCATTTAAATAAAGCAACAAATCTTTTATATGTCCAATATTTCTCTACATCTCTCCCACTCTCTCTCCCTTTCTCAAATAATATTACATTGCTTTTACTGTAGAGAATTTTTTAAAATTAATATTTTTGCATTAAATATCTGTTCTTTGGCTTTTTTAATAAATAATTTCTTCTGATTAAATAAATCAGCATGCTTGTGTACTTCTGTTATGTTCTCACTGAATATTATTTGTTGCTAATAAGAAGTACAGATTGTAAACAAACATAAAAATTGTTCAATATTGGTTATTATTACTCACTAGTATGGCTAAATTATTTTTAAAAACTGATGACACCAAGTGTTAAAAAGAATGTGTAAGAACAAAAACTGCAGTACTTTCAGAGTTTAGCAAAAATAACCTGTTACAGAAAAAATGAAATAGAGAGAGAAAAGGAAATAGAAAATGTGTGAGGGGGTAGATATTTACCATAGACCCTACAGACATTAAAAGAATACAATGAGAACTATTATGAACATCTTTTTGCAAATAAATTTACTAACTTGAAGACAATAGATAATTCCTAGAAAAATACAGTTTACTGAAATTGAAAAAACAGAAAATCTGAATAGCTATATATTAAAAAAAAGAATTCATAACCAAATTCTTCCCACTAAGAAAACAACAGATCCAGATGGTTATAAACTATATCACATTTTAAGGAAGAAATAGTTCACATTTTATATAACTCTGTTAGAAAATAAAAAGGGGAAGGGTCAGAGTTTATTACAAACACAGTTGTGTCTTTTCATCCACAAAAAATAAGAATAAACATGTGGATGATGAACATACTGTTTCTGAGATGAAATTTCTTCTCATGTTTTTAGAAGTAGGTATTTTTCTGCTATTTGTTGTAATAATATACATTTAAAAGTAACAAGTGCAGTTGGCATTTTACATTGTCTTGTATGTTGTATTTACTGTTATTTTTGAGAGATATACCTATCTGACAGTTACCCTTTGATAATTGTGACCAGAATAAAGCTGTGAAAAAGAAGGGCTAATAGTTTGTGAAGAAATCTTTCATTCTATTGTTGGTGGTTATTAGATTAGTTATCATAAGGAATCTTTAACACTTTTTAGAAGCCTGAGGCAGCCCATAGGTATTTATTGAAGTCCTATAGCAGATGACAAAATTAATTTCACTCAAATATATCCATTTGACAACTTCTGTATGATCAAATTTTATTGGGATCTGATGATACCGATGAAAAACAATGCTTCCTTCACCCCACCCCCAGTATCACATATACTTATTTAAAAGAAACTTTAAGAGATGAATTAAAAAAAAAAGTATATTTCTATAAATACTATAACATGCATTCACATGGAAAAGACAATTCACCTCACTCATAGAGAATCAAGTCAAGATTCAAGTCAAGAGCTATAATTCTGAAGAAAACACAATTTATTGATGTTTGGCTTTAATAATTGTCGCATAAACATTTTGAACAGTTGAAAAATATTTATTGAGTACCTATCATGTTTTTGCATAATTTCACTTAGGATGTATAGTTAATTTTTGCATGATATTAAAGACCCATTGTTTGCAATGTTTACTGGCAGAATATTAACAAGAATGAGGAGTACCTTATTTCTTTTCAGCTCAATATTCTGATTATTTTTAACTTTCCACTAAGAAATAAAAAATATATATGATTTATATATGTCTATGCATAAATTCTTTTGCATTTCCCATTTCTTTGTGTTAATGTTCTGAAACAGAATTAAGAAAATTGCCAAAACTTAAAATTAGCAAGCTAAAGAACATAATACATCAGAGGGGCCTATGCATATCGCTAAAATAATTTCCTAGTAACTGTTACCAACTTATAGTCTCATCATCAAATTAACTTCATTCCTACTAACATGAAAAAAATGTATTAATAAATAACATAATTTATAGAATATGGAAAACATGTAACAAAGGCAAAATAGTATATTAAAAGCAGAGAAAACATTTTACCATAATAATGGGTTAACCCATCAATAAGATAAAAAGGGGAGATTTAGGATGGGGATGGATACTTAGTAACTGCTGGTTGTGTAGTGTTGCGAAAGTTAATGTGCAAACAATGTCTCAACTTTTAAATAGCTTACAGTCTATTAAATATAAGATTATAAATCACTAAAATACAAGGCAGAAAGCAGTATGTCCCATAAGGTAAAAGATACATGATCACTGGGAAGGAAAGATTACTTCAAATTTGAACCATGGAAGGTTTTGTGGAAAAGATGAAACTTGACAGGACTTTGAAAATTTCATAGGATTTTTCACTTTAAAACATTAAAGATTGAGAATCCATAGTAAAAATTAGTAAATTTTAATATAGTGATAGAAAAAAACAAATGCTTAGTTTAGAGAGACAACTGAACGTAGAAGTTAGTAACACAGATTCTAGAGAGTCTCTTCAAATGCAGCTCAGCTAACTTCTATCTCTGTGACTTTGAGCAAGTTGCTTAACTTAATTTTTGCCTCAGTTTCCTCTTGCATGAAGTGGAGAATATAAAAAACATCTGCTGGTTTGAATGGGATTAAATTAAATGAGGATTAAATTAAGTTAAATTTGAATGAAGATTAAATTTAAATGAAGACTAAAATTTTACTATGTGTAAGGAAAAAAGAATAATGCCTGACAAATGTTATCTGTTATATATGGCTGGACATTATTATTATTATAATCATCATCATCATCATCACCATGATTATTACAAATAGATAATTTGTGAAAGTAAAATCAGAAGATATATTTTAAACTAATGGAAAAACTGGAATAACAAATTATTTAATTTCTCTTTTAAAGGTTACGGGGAGGCATTAAAGTGTTTTCAATAGATATGTGACAACAAAAATTGGGGTTTTTACAAGATAAATTTGGCAACAGTAAATAAAACAATTTAACAATAACTCAGTTAAGAGTTAATTAAGAAATAGATAAGGGTAGTCATAATGGGATAAAACAATGAAAAAAAGAATACAATGTCATTCTCATTCATATTTTTCCTAGCATCTGCCTCAAGCACAAACTACATAGCAGATACTGTGCATGCAAAGGAGATGATCATCTCAGACTCAATTCTTTTAGAAATAACAGACATCTAAAGGTCCCCTGAAACTTTAGGTCATAGACTAAGAAAAAGATGGGACCAACAAACCTGTGTTTAAAATGTCGAAGCTCAAACACCGTAATACTTCATAAACACTGTTGTTTCCAACATGTAATACCTGGAAGTTTCACTCTCCAATTCTATGCCTATCTGTATAGCAGCACTTAACCATCACTTCGATACTCTTGACACATCCTCCCTTTTTTATCCCTTCAAACAGATTTTTTTATGCTCCTTTTCGTTGTAAAATGTGGCTTTTAAAAGAGCCTACAACCTTCCTGAGATGTGATCACTGGGAATATAATTCCTAACTATGGTCCAAGAAAAGTTTGTCTTTAAAACCTTAGATTTCATGACAAAGTTGAGAATAGTAAGACCATAATCAAATGTGAATTTCTCCTTGTTAGTTTTTGGGTTTGGAAAATAAGTATAGATTGATAATCTTCATCTTGTCACCAATATCCATGTAGAAAGTGAGTAGGCTTTGGCCTGTTCTTGTGCCCCTTGTTTTAAAATTTCACAGCAAACATACAGCGTAAAATGGCTAGAAGGTCTCTTATAAAAGACAAAAACTAGAACTTTTTCTGGTAGACTGTAAAATTTTTAAAAATCAAAATGGCCTGTTAATTAAATCAAATAGAAATCAGCCTAACTAAAAATAGTTTAGTTGGCCCAATTATAACAAATAAACAAGTGTATTACTTATATTTAAATTTTAAGTTTAATTACTCCAACTGTTAAGCTGGCTATTTTGGTAGAAATAAAAACTCATTAATGTGATGTTATGAGAATCCATTTGTTAAAATGAATTAAATTTGTGCATATACATCATCATGACTTTGAAATATCTAATATTTGCAAATAAGATTATAACTTGTTAAAGAAAGTGGGACTGTTATTTATATAGCAAGCTATTACAAGGAAAACAAATAAATTTTCAAAGAAATATTTATAATATATCTTGAGGATACTATTAAATGCAAAAGCTTAAATCAGCTGGAGGACTTCTGCTTCTAAAAAGATGGAGTAGACACACTTTCCTCTATTTTTCCCAACAAGTACAACTAAAAAACCCTTAATATTATATACAAAACAAACATAAGAAGATTCTGAAAGTGAAGAAAAGCAGTCAGATCAACTAAGGATTCTGAGGCCAGAAGAACAACACAGTAATGAGTTCCTTGGATGTTCTTTTTGCCTCATATACCCCAGACATGGAACTGAAGAAGCCAGCAGTCTAGAAATGCTAAAGGATCTAGGAAGAAGATCCCCAACAAAAGCCTGTTCTCATAGCCAAAGGACCAAGAAAAGGGCAGCTCAGTAAGAAAGAAAACTTTCAGACAATAAACAGTCTCCTCCTGCTGAACACCATAAAAACGGGTACCCCTACCACCCATGCCAGCAAAGGCCAAATGGGGAGCTTAGATTTTCACCTTTACAAGAATATAATGAGGTATCTGAGCATCCGCATCAGGACAGCATCCGAGAGGCTCAGTGAGAGTCTGCTCTTTCACCACTATCCAGAGGCAACAAAGACAATTCCAATGTGGTATCAGTGGAGAATACATCAGTGGAGAATTCCTGCCAAGGAGCAAGAAGTAGATCTACCACTTGAGGAATCAACAGAAGCCAAGCAGTGGACTTCTATGTCTACCTAGAAATATCAAGGTGGTGTTCCCCTCCCTCCTGCTGAACTACTGTCAAATAGCTACATAAAACAAATAAATATTTTAGATAATATCCAGTCTTATCTTATCCAAAAATCTCATAATTTCAATTAAAAAAACCCTGTCATATCAAAAAAACAGGAAGATCTTAGACTGAATGCAAAAAGACAATCAATAGATCCCACCGTCGAGATGACAGAAATGCTAGGATTACGTGACCACTAGTTTAAAGCAGCCAGACAAAAATGCTTCAGTGAGTAATTATGAACATTCTTGAAACAAAAGTAAACTTAGAAAGCATCATCAAAGAAAAAGAAGATATAAAGAAGAATCAAATGCATATTTTAGAATTGAAAAATAAAATAAGATGAAAAATTCAGTGAATGGCCTTAACAGGAGAATGAAGGAGAAAGAGGAAAGAATCAATAAACTGGAAGATAGAAAAACAGAAATTAACCAATGCAAACAGAGAGAAAAATAAATTTTAAATAATGAACAGAGATTCAAGACTCTGTAGGATTATAATGACAACAAACAAACAAAAAAATAGAACATGCAAAAAGGTAAAGTCTCAGAAGAGAAAAAGATGGTGGGATAAAAGGTATTTGAAGAAATAATGACTGAGAATTTTGCATTTTGACAAGAGACATAAGGCTACAGATTCAAGAACCTAAGCAGGTTGATTACACTGAACTGCTTTCATCATGAAAGGGGCAGAATTTTGTTTTTACTGGAATAAACACTTACTCTGGATACAGATTTGAATTTTCTGCATCCAATGCTTCTGCAAAAGCTACCATTGTATATTTACAGAATGCCTTATCCACTGTCATGGTATTCTACCCAGCCATGCTTCTGATCAAGCAATTCTGTTCATAGCAAATGAAATGCAAAAATGCACCCATGTTCATGGAATTAACTGGCCCTACCATGTTCCCAACTATCCTGAAGCAGTTGGCTTGATAGAATCATGGAATGACCTTTTGAAGACTCAACTACAGTGCCAGCTAGGTGGCAAATCTTGCAAGGCTGGGGCAAAGTTCTCCAGGTAGATGCTCTGAGTAAATCAAGAAGTAGAAATGGGAGAAACGTCCTAGAAAAAAATTTGCCTCCTGTTTTCATGACTTTATGCTCTACTGGCCTGAACATCTTAGTTTCAAAGGGAAGGGCACTTCCGGCTAGAGATGCAACAAAAATCCTATTGAACTGTACTTTAAGATTGCTACCAGGTTACTTTGGGCTCTTAGTTACTCTGAAACAACAGGCAAATATGAGAATTACTATGCTGGCTAGGGTGCTTGATCCTGATTACCACTGGAAAATAGACTGCTATTCCACAATGAAGATAGGAAAAAAGTTTACATGGATACAGAAGATCCCTTAGGCTGTCTCTTAGTATCACTATTCCCTGTGAATAAAGGCAATAGAAAAATAAAACAATCCAATTTAGGCAGAACTACTAATGGTCTAGACCCTTCAGGAATGAGGGTTTGGGTCAGATCAGGTAATGAACCACTACTTTACATGACAGTGTTAAATATTGTTAATTTTACTTCATAGCATTTAGATTACTAGACATCAAGGGAGAGAGTGAAAAATCACTCTTTGCATTCTCTTCTAGGGAAAGACTTAATGTGTTTTGGTTATATGCAGGATAGTTCTATCATGTTAGGTGGAAGCATGACTTTGTTACTGTCTATATTTGGAGATTAGGTATTATTTAAGGAGCGGTATATGGGTGCCATAGTGACAAGAGATGACCTTGTTATGGTTAATTTTTTTTTTTTTTTTGTGGTCAACATGGCTAAGGCACAGTATCCAGAACAAACAACAGTCTAAATGTCTCTGTGAAGGTACATTTTAAGACTAGACTAACATTTAAATCATTAGACTTTGAGCTGATTACTCTTCCTAATGTGGATGAGTCTCATCCAATCATTTGAAGGCCTTAAAGGAAAAAAGACTGAGGTCTTCCCAGGGAGAGGGAATTCTGACTTCCAGACTGCCTTTTGAGTTGAGCTGCAATATCTACTCTTCCCTGACTCTTCAGACTACTGGACATCCTATTGTTCTGTGTTTCTGGAAAACCCTGACTAATACATCACGTAAGTAGAATCATATGAAATTTCTCCTTTATATCTGTCTTATTTCTCTTAGCATAACTTCTTCAAGGTTCATCCATGTCGTATGTAGCATATGTCAGAATTTCCTTCCTTTTAAAGACTGAATGATATTCCATTACACATATATAACACCTTTTATCTATTCATCCATCACTGGATGGAAGCGACTTGAGTTGCTTTCACTCTTTGGCTAATGTGAATAATGCTGGTATAAACATGGGTATACACATTTGTTTGGGTCCCTGATCTCAATTCTTTTGAGTATACACCCAGTATATGGAACTATGTGATCATTTGAAGACTTTCATTTTGACTTTTTGAGGAACTGCCATATTGGTTTCCGTAGGTGCTGCATTATTTTCTCTTCCTATCAACAAGACACAAGAGTTCCAATTTCTCCACACTCTCACCAACACTTAGTATTTTTTCCATTTTGTTTTATTTTTCAAATAATAATAACCATCCTAATGGATGTTAAGGGTATCTCTTTGTGGTTTTGATTTGCATTCCCCTAATGATCAGTGATGCTGAGCATCCTTCCATGTGCTTATTGGCCATTTATATGTCTTCTTTGTAGAAATGTCTATTCAAATCATTTGTCTATTTTTAATGGGGATTTGCCTTTTTTATAGAAGTTGTTTATATGTTCTGGATAGCAATCCTTATCAACTAAATGATTTGCAAATGGCTTTCCCCTTCCATGGGAAAAATATAGTTTGTGTTTTAATAACCTGAAAGATGAGAATTTTACTGAATGAAAAAAGATGGTCCCTAGAGATTTCATTTTTTATAATTCCATTTATATAATATGCTTGACCTGAAAAAATATAAAAATGGAAAACTTATTAGTGGTTTCCAGAGTTTAAAGAGTGAGCAGAGGTGGGAGGAAGAGAAGGTGGTTATAAAAGCAACATGAGGGGATCCTTGTGTTGATGGAAATATTTTGCATCTCGATTTATCCCAGTATCATTATCCTGTTTGTGATACTGTACAATAATTTTACAAGATAGTACCATCAGAGAGAACTAAGTAAAGAGTACAAGGGATCACTGTATTATTTCTTAAAACTGCATGATGATCTATTATCTCAAATACTCAGTTTAACTTAAACAACTGCATGTTTAACATACAAAGTAAGAATGTTATCTGTTGAAAACTACAAAGGAAGAAATATTTTTAAAATATGAAAATTAGATAAGTTGAGCATCCTTAGCTTACTTGTTTTACATTGGAAGATAAAACACAGAATGCCATATGGTTAAATAAATTAAATGTCTTTGTTGTGGAAATGAACTGTTAAGGGTGAAAAAAATATCAGAATTCCAAATTAGTTACAAATGTCATTCTTCCATTTGATGACTACAACATAAATACATTGTTATATGATATAAAGGAAATCTTGAAATAGGAAACTTTAAAAAACAGAATAAAAACAAAATAAATAAATATGAAGTCTACTCTGTTTTTTCCTAAGCTTCAATAGTAGTTATAAAATATAAAATTACATTTATAGCCATAATCTAGGATTTAATTTAAAATGTATAGTTATGCTCAGAAAATAATAAAATAATAAGCTTGAGACTACTACTTTAAAATATATGCATATTTTATAAAATGACACCAAATATCACATAATGGAGATAATATTTGTGTTCAAGTTACAGCAATACAGATGGTATTGTTTTAATTCTCTATTTTGTCAATTATCTCTAGTACTATCTAATATAGCTTTTAAAAAATTCTAGGCCTCTTCCAATCTAATATTTTACAAAATTAACTAAAGAATAGTTTGGCTATAAAAATTTTAAAAGAAAGAAAGCTAACCCGATTTTACTCAGAGAAGAATACCATTTATAACACATAGCAGGTATTCATAAACTGTGTATTAATTAAATCATGAATTTTTGTCATTTGAAATTTATTTTCTGAATTCTAAGTATGAACTTGGTGATATTCAATATTCTGAGGGATTAAGCAAGAACTCGAGTTCCTCTTCTCTAGCACCATCCAGGATAGGAATTTACATCCTCCTCTTTCTTAACCTGTAATACACCCTCACTGCTTAAAAAGGCTTCTTCTTCTCCAAAAAATCAAACAAAACCAATTCAAATGAAAAACTATTCCCAACAACTCAAGCTATAAGGCTATTACATTTTTCTTCTACAGGATTTTTCTCCCTTCCTTCTTTTTCTTTCTTCCTCTTTCCTTCTCTTTTTTTTTTTTTAATTTTCCTTTCTTTCTTTCCTTTCCTTCCTTCTTATCATTTGTTATTGAATTGTGCCCCCCCAAAATGTCTTAAATCCTAAATCCCTGTACCTGTGAATATGACCTTATTTGAACACAGAGTCTTTGCAAATGGATTTAGTTAAGATGAGGTCATACTGGATTAGGGTGTGCCTTAAATATGACTATGTCCTCACAAAGAGAGTCGAAGAGATGCACAGGGAGAATACCACGTGACAAGGAAGATAGAAACTGGAGTGCTCTGTCTGTAAACTAAGAAATGCCAGGTTGTTGGCGATCACCGGAAGCTGAGAAGAGGCAAGGAAGAAGCCTTACTAGAGCTTTCCTGAACCGTGAAAAAAATCTGTGTTGTTCTAAGCCAGCCAGTGTATGGGGATTTGTTACAGCAGTCCTAGGAAACTAATACACATATTTTTAGCATCTTTCAAGTTATTTATTATCTAGTCTCCCACAATAGTCAGGCCCTTGTCACCTCCATATACATACACATTTTTACTGTTATTATCTGAAATAAAAATTCAGAGCCTAACAAGAGAGAGTTAAGTTCTGCTTAGACATGGAAGAAGGCAGAAAGTGAAAATGGGAACCTTATTTTGCAGTCTGCCTCTTATACGTTGGGGACAACCAACTTGATATTGCCAAGGGAGAATTATAAGGTAAATAAGAAAGTCTGCAGTAATACACTGGGAAACAAACTTACAGAAATCACTGCCAATGCATGGTGTCTTTGAACTGAACTACAAATATTTCAGCTCCTAATATGGAAAAGATACTGTGCTAAATTTTTCTGTTCTAGAAATGGCCTCAGGCAAGGATGAAACTTAGGCCTACTGAAGGCTAGAAAGCCTGTGAAATTACCTTTGACTCACTTAGTTTTTAAGTAAATGCTCAGGATTGGACAGGGCCTGTGATCTGTTACTTGCACTTGGAAATGGGCAAGTGTGTTGTCAGTTTTCAAAACAGTAAGGAGAGGCAGAGAACTGTATAAAAATTCCTGAGAGGAGAATAAAAGCAATGGACATAACAAGATCCTCTTTCTGTTCAGGGATTATTAGAAGCACTGGGAAAATCTGTGGAGACTTGAAGGTCAGAGAAAATGGGTTTTGTGACTGTTGTATTCTGTTTTGGAATAAAACATCACCTAATAAATCTCCTATTTTTCACCCAGTCTTATGTCTTACTGTTTTTCTAGGTCTACGTACATCTTATCAACAATCATGTTAAATCTTTGGAAAAACTGCACAACTAGAAAACAAATAAACAAACAAAAATAAGGCAGAGTGTCTCCCTCAACAGGGCCTGGATTCTATCTAGTGACTCAGAAACACCAGCCTTGTCTTACTTGCAAATAGACATGAAAATTAAAAGTGCCAAATGAGCTCCGACTTCGGAGTGCTCAATTCTAGCTGTCAGAGAAATTCTACAGGAGATGAGAATTCATCCGCTCCTAGCTGGTTTAAGAGGAACTGTACAGACAGGAGAGGTTGAAATTTGCATGAAGAAATTTATAGGGTGAAAAATATAAGGTATGTCAGAGAAAAGGAACCAATCAGTGTGAATGGAATGAAAGTCCCATGCTTTCTCTATCTCACCATTGACATCTGGTCTTTTTGATGGCTAAAAACTGATGGCTCCTATGTACTTCACTTTAAGTATAAATGAAAACAAAATGTATATAAACATTTAACTAGAAATATGTATTTTATTAGTATAGGATCAAGGTTTGTTTCTTTAAACTTCTTAAATATCTATTTAAGTAAATTTTAGCTTAAATACCTATTCAACAGTTTGTTTCTTCTTTTATAAAATTAACATAGTATCTTTTTAGAACTACAGAATTTTAGAACCACAGATTAAAAATATACTAAGAGCCATTAATTAACCTATTTTGTCAATATACTGCAATATTGAAATTGGCATTTTTTTCTCAGAAAATATTGGTAAGTATTTCCTGCGGAAATGCAATATGTAGTATTTTATAGATTAGTATGTAAATGTTAATATAATATACAGTGTTATAGATAAATATAGATACATTTAGTCTATTTATGGAGGTAAACCAGTATATCATAGAAAACAACTTGTTTTCTTAAGCAATGAAGATATTTATTGTTAAGATATGGAAGACTCACAATACTGCAAAATCAGTGCTATGGGAAGGACATGTAGCATGCTCAGGAGTGACTGTAAACCAGAATGAAGGGGGAAAATGGCCAGTGTGCTAGAGCTGTTCATGTTATGAGTCTGAGCCTCGCTGTTCCTATTTGCTGTTTCACATACTGGAGTCCTTAAAGACCTTAAAGGAATTATCTAGTTGGCTGAGCCCAAATCACATGACTATAAGCTGTTTCTACCTACACGGGAAAAGGTAGCATCTTCCAAGGGTGTGTCAACAGGTGATTTCCCACAAAATAGAGCTTCAGTTAAGCAGAAGAAGAGTGGAATGCCTGATGGTCAAAAATTTTTTTTTCAAAAATGATGATGCCTATAAAACTGCCAAAAATGTACACAATGTAGTCAACTGGTCAATAATATTAAGTACCAATAAGATATTCAGCACTATGCTAGTACTGTAGGGGCCATATCAGCAGTATGCAGTTTGACTCTTCTCTAAGCAATCTTGCAATCTTACTGACTATAAAAAGGGTAACACTGGTTCTCTATCTATGTATCTATGTATCTAAATATCTATCGTCTATCATTATCATCTCTGTCCACTAGCTATATAAAGGAAGTAAAAGGAATGCTGCTTCTACTTATATGTGCAATAAGACCTAGATGTACTTGTGAGGCTTGTTTTTTAAAAAAAGTGTCTGTTTGCTTAAATTATGAAGATGCCTGGAGAACAAAATATATGTCCCTAAGAAATATAATCCCTGACCCAGTTGAACTTCTTTGCACTTCTCCAACTTTCACAACACTCATCCCTTTTTACACTAAACTCTACTCGCACTAGCCAACATTTCAGTGCTCAAACGGGTAAAGCTTGTTTTTGTGCTGCCTAAAATGCACTTCCTCTTACCCCTCATGTCCGCCTCCTTCCCAACACTTAGGATTCTCTGCTCACCCCTAATTGGTGAGTTATATCTAAAACTGCTTGTTTACTTCCTGGATAGCTCTTTTCATAACACAAACTTATTTCATTTGTTTCTGTGTTTACTTGCTTATTGCCTGGCTCTTGATAATGGCACGAGTTTTGCAGCCTCTGTAGGTCCTGACCCAGATTGTACATGGTACACCAACACATGTCCATCAGTTATTTGTTGATTAGATGAATGAATGGTGCTCCACACTCTAGAAACCATAAGTCTAGATCATTTGCCTGAAAGTTGAATACATAAATTTTAAAATGTATTTTCCATTCCAGAAAGAAAGGAGAATGATGTTAGATTTTCGAGAGCTTTATAGAGGATGAAGGTGCTTCTCATTTCCTAGAGTATGATGTCCCCTAGTATGCAAATTCCTGTTTTGTACACGTTTAAAGAGTATAAAATGCTAATACTGAAAATAATTTTTTGTATGGTTCTTTTCCCCAAATCAATGGAGAAACATTTAAAAACTGGCTAAATTAATCCTCTGATATATTACAGCTATAACAATGTCAATACAGAGAGACAGAGGCAGCTGCTGGATGGTCTCAAGGGCCAAACATTTGATGTGCCCTGTGGTTCAAGATGTGATCATTCTTTGGCCACAGTACATGATAGCTTGAGGCTTTCATTCACTGTGTGGGGAGAGTGGAGAGTATGGAAGATTTCCATATCAAATTTCTAACTACTAATCCAAATGAAGGCGAAAAGGTCTCCAGTAATGTTCACAGCTTGGAGAAAAAAAGAGAACAACAAAAGCAATGACTAAAGGATAAATGCCTTTGGAACATGTGGACTGTGGTTTTAGAAAAAGACTTTTTTACAAGGTGAGCAAACATAATGAAACTTTAGAGGTAATGAAAAAGGTCCAACTTTCCATGATTCAATATTGATAAAAAATAATCCATGAGTACAGCAAATTAGCTCCAAAGTACTGTTAGCAGAGCAAAGACAATCTGGTAAATATTCTATGACATAGGCTGGATATTCAAACTGAAAATGTGAATAATTTGATGTTATTACAAAATTTAATGAATGAAATTCAAGATGTTGCCTATTATTATTTTTTATTTAACCTTGGGAAAATAGAGCCATAGCACTGAAGATTTTGAGAAAAGATCAACTGCCTTTTGTTATTCTGAATGAATTAAATGGGCAGTAACAAATTTTTCTCATATTTGAAAAAGTGACACATGGCACAAATACTGCCCCCAGATCCTTGGAAAAATGAAATTAGATAGCACCAGAAAAGAAGAAAAACTTTCCAATCTCTTGCTTTATTGTGACAATTTAATACCTTTGCCAACACAACAGAGATTCTGACTGGGAAGATTTATAAATATGAAGAGATTAGTTTTGGTTATCTACTTCTGCAAAGGAATTACATTAAATCCAGTGGCGTAAAACCATACTTTGTTATCTTCCATCCTTCCGTGGGTTATTCAACTATGTGGTCTCCTTTGGGTTATGTCAAGTGGTTGCAGCCAGATACTGCAGTCATCTGAAGCGGTCTCAGGAGTGGACAATGAAGAGGACTTCCCATATGGTGGCAACTGATGCTACTGTCTGGAAACTCTTACGGTGCTGACTACTAGAGCACCTGTACGACCTCTCCATGGGATCTGGCTACTTAAAATACAGCAGCTGTTTTAAAAGGAATTCTCACAAATTAAGTATTCCAAGGGACACTCAGCTGCCACTCTCTTAAGGACTGGGCCTAGATACATGTATATGATCACATCTTAACATTCTGTTGCACTTTGCAGTCAGGAAATTTGCTTGATTTCAAAGTGAAGTGGCATAGATCCTATTTCTCAATTGGAGTAATGTCAAAGGATTTGTGGTCATTTTCCATTTTCCATAATAAGTAACACTGTATAGTGACTTTTGGGAACTATGACACTCAAGTAGGCAATTAAAAGCAAAAAAGCAAAAAATTTTGCCAACTTTGGAGGATTATGTCCTCTTCACATACAGAAAATAACATGAGTGTCAATGACATGTCACACATGTCACATATCCATTTTTAAGGTTTCTTCTGTGATGGAATAGATCAACTGCATTGGTGTATCTAACCCATTGCACCATTGCTGGAATTCCTGCCTACATATAACAAAGCAAAATCTATTTATATTGATTGTAGAATATCATAAACAGAAAAGTAATACCCAAAGCATCCTGACTTGACTTTCTACAATTGGATTTTCCGAAACCAGCCATGTTTTTCCCCTTTATGTATAATAGATAACTTCAGTATGAGAAAGCATCATTTTCTGTATACCCTAAGACATTTGACTTCGGTGACTCCACAGGATTTGTAAGGTGGAAATCATGTCTGAGGACTAAACTTACTGTTATGTCTTCTTTGTCTTTGATTCAAGAGGACTTAGAATGTACCCAGGAACGAGAGTTCATTATTCAACTATATTACTGTGTTCCTGAGAGAGATCTCCACATAGGCTTTAAAGTAATACACACAAATATATATGCAGGACAAGGAAGAAACTTTTCTTTTCTTTTTTTTGTCTAGAAAATTTTACCAAAGATATACCACAAGGCATTCCTAGAGCCATGTTACAAAACTTCCCCTTATCTACATAAATGGTATCAGTGAATTTTGGAAACCTGGAAGAGCATCATGAGTTAGAAAAACACTGACAGTACTGGATCTGATGAAAATACTGGGTTAAGACATGTTTTTTAAGCAACATTTATTGTTTGTTTTATTTGGATTGTTTTTACAGAATATAAGCTATTTTCAATTTCAAAAGGAGTCCAGTAATTTTCAGAACTTCAAGGGCATGGGACAAAAAAAATAAATGATTGAGGATAAAGTTTCAAGTACATATTAATTCAAAGAAGATATTAAAAAATGACCAGTTATTGTGAAAATTTTGAAAGTTAAGAAAGTGAAATCAGATACTCCATTACAAAGTTGATAAAAACTAATTTGTGGGGGTGAATGTAGCAAATTAAAAAAGGAAAAGAAAAAGAAGTATATTCATTTAATGGCTTTGTTCAGAATCTGTGAAAACCTATATAATCTTTGAAGGACAAATACAAACAAATACGTTGTCTTTCACCTGACTGTAAACTTCCTGAAGGAAGAATATTTCCTTCTGTTGCTCATTTCTTAATACCTAATTCTTAGGACAGTGTTTGGCATGTAGTAGGTTCTCAAAAAATATCTATTGGAAAATTTTTGAATGAATTTATGAATATGAAACAAAATATCTATGGCAGAACACATTCCTGCAAATAATTCATTTTAATCTACTATTATTAATAGCAGTAGGCTTATTATTACTCTTGCTATTATTATTTACAAACTACTGGAAAGGATTTTTATAAAAGAAAATAAAATATTCAACCATTCATCAAAGTTGGTCTTTGCTAATCTCAAATCAATCTTTCAGCTCTACACACATGCACACATGCACACACATACTGATATAACAAGGAAGAAAGTCTTATTCAATAAAATCTTATTTGTTAAAAATCAGATACCTAGCCTCAAAATCATATAGAATGTTAGAAGAGGACTGTCTGGATTAAAGGCATTTTCATTGACTATACTCTCATTGTTCCTGCTTCAGGGTTGCTAACATTATGTTCTACTCCTTTCAAGTCAAGCTTGGCCTCGGAGGTCTACCTCCCAATGTGGGCCAGAGAACCTTTGTGAGGTCTGAACAAATCCAAAGTCCCAAGAAGGAACCGTTACTCTTTAAACTCTAAGACCTTTGTGAATTTTGTCTCTTTATCTCTTTCTCTCATAATCTTTCTCTCCAATGTTATTACATATTCTCTCTGTACGTGTGTGTCCCTCTTTTTTCCTCTATATTTTCTTTGCCAATGGCATTATCTCCACTGTGAGGAGGTCTTTCAAGAGTACTAAATTCAAAGCTCCCTAAGGAGAGAAAACATTCTTTCCTGGATGATGGATTAGAAAAATCAACAGAAAGTATCCTATTATATTAAGATAAATAAAATCAAATATAAATTAAACATAAGACAAAGACTTCATTTGATTTAAAATTAAGATATTTAGTGGGATGATATTCATTCACTAAATTCATTCCATGGACTCACATACAGATGGTATGCAGGGGCTGCAATTTGTCTCTTTGAAATTTATCATGTAATACATTTAAGTATGTTACTTTTATATTTATTATTTATATTGTTCAGAACTGAATGTTAAAAATATATGCAAAGGATAAATGGATTTTTGTATTGGAGAAAGAAACAATTATCCATCATACGTTAACTCTCCCTAAAATATTACTAAATATTTGAATTTCATGGTGAAGCTTGTATATGTCCATGCCCTCAGTGAAGAGGAAGGAGTTGAGCCTGCTTGGTAATTGGGACAAAACAGGTGAGATGGGAACAGCCTAATGACAAGCACTCTTCTCGGCCTTGGCACCAGGTACTGTGCTCTCCAATCCTTATGGATGGCTTTTCAATAGTGTCAAGTACTGGCTTAGAAACTCCTCAAAGTAGTAAACTGGGGCACTAGTATGGTTCACTTATGTTGTTTCCAGTCTCTCACGGCTCATTTTCTTTCATTGCCTGGTATTTTGTGTCCTCAAAAAAACACTGTTCCACATATTTTGTCTATTTGTTTTGTTTTGTGTTTTTTGTGTTTTTGTTTTGGTCTTTGCTTTGTTGTGTTTTGAGCATGATAGTAACTCTGATCCTGTTGCTCTGTGTCGGCTGAAAGCAGAAGTTTCTTTTATCTAAACATTGCATTCCTCAAGATAAAATAAGTGTGCTGTTACTCTCTACCTCCTAGAAATGCTGAACTCTTAAATTACATAGTTATGTAATTATTCTTTATTATTTTATTTATATTTTATTTTTAATTTGCTATAATTATAATTGAGTAATAACTAAGATGCTTTTAACAGTATCTTAAACAAACAAACTATTCAATAAATATTATCTATTATTATGTTACTGAATCTAGACCTTACTCTCAAGTACCCTACCCACTGACAAAGATTTTCTCTTTGGCCAAACTTGTGTTAGGCTCCTCTGAACCCTTTTCTCAAGTAGGCCTTGACAGTTGGTTTCTGTGTCTACCCTGGCCAAGACCACCTTTACCAAGAGTGTTGCTAAATCAGTACAGTGAGAATTCCCCCTACCTTGATACTTGATCACCCTCGATATCTGATAAATTCTTCATCCGCACCCTTGATATCTCATCATCTTGGCCTACTTTCATCAAGAATCCTGCTAAGTTGGCTTAAAAGAATCCCCCCACTCTTGATGTCTCCTCTGAAGTAATTTTCCACCCACTGCCCCTCACTCTGCTTTTGGCTATAAATCTCTAGGTATCTTTACTGTATTCAGAGTTGACTCTCGGCTCTCTCCCCAATTAGAATAATCTTATTGAAATAATATGGAATAATGTCTTCCTTACTATTTTAACAAGTATCAGAATACTTTTTTTTCCCCCTTAGCATCACTATTTTTTTCTCTCAATCCAATAATCCAATTCTCATTTAATTTAAGCTCCAGTCTATCTGCCTTCTTCTTTGATTCCCTATTTCCTGTTTTGTTAAAAGCATTTCCACCTAGTCCTTTATTAGATCTAGGGGCTTCCTTCTCCATGTGATAAGAGTCAACCTTTGCATTTGTATGTGATAGACTGGATGCTTTGCCCAATGGTAGGATGTTTCTTCTCCCACATTCATTTAAACTTTAACCCTACTAAAAATCTGACCCCACTAGCACCATGCTGTACATAAATAACTCAAACAGAATGTTTTGTCACTGAAGTGAAGTCCTTCCTTTGTTTCTTTCCATGTTGGCTACATTTAACTGTTACTTCTCATCAACATGTCTCAAGATCTGCCATGAATTTCACCTATTCCAGTTTTTCAAATATATACTCAAGGCTTTTTAATTTTAAGAATACCTATAAGAGTAAAGGAAAATCATCAAAATTAAGCTTGTTGTATATTTAATTTTCAATTTTATCACTCCATAATGTACATATCATTGGCTCCCTAGATTTTTTAAAAATCAAAGGTGTAATTATAGCAAAATATAGATAGCCTATAGACATATTCCTACAATTAGAATCAAATTATAGGAGTGGAGCCAAGTTACAAAATTGCCTATTTTATGGCAATGACTTGGTTTCTTTATTTCTTGGTACATATTAGTATCTTTATCTTGGGTCTTTTTCATTCGTTAGACTGTATAATACTTCACAGTAAAACAGGATAATACGTAAGGTTTAAAATAATACCTTGGACATAAGGAAGAGAAAAATATACCAATTATTTGTAGCTCAAAGTTGTATTAGTAAATTCTGATACTAAATATATTGCATTCTTACAAAGAAAAATGTTACAAGGCTGTGAGAGACTACTTTTCTCCATGGAGTGGTCTCTTTTGTCCTTTAAATAGTACTATAACTTATACAAGCATCATTTAGACCCCACCTTATAATCAGTGTATATTCAATATAAACATTTGCTTTGTGGCATGTTGGGCCTTAGGGGAAGAAATAAAATGCTCTTATTTTTCAGTGTAGACAACCACATTCCAATTGAATGTTCTCACATTTGTAGGCCATATTCATACCTTATAATTACTGAAGAGTAGTTTTGTGTATTTGATTTTTTTGTTGTTGTTTTTTTTTGGTAGAATTATTATAATAAAACAAGAAAATAGCCTTTTATTGACCTTGTATTGAGTTATAATTTACATGCATTTGTGTATTGAATTGAGACTGCCTTAATTAACATGTTCCTTTGTATGGAGCAATTTCAAGATCCACAGGCAGCCACTTTTGTGTAACATTCAGTGGCATGGAAATTTATAGGACATGTTCCAAGGGTACATTCTGCTTTGTAATAATCAGTCATTCATCATAACCCAAGAATAGACTTTTTTTTTCCCCTCAGCAAAGTTTACCAGACATTGAATTTTAGAAATGAAATCAGATCATACCGCATCTCTGAGAAGACCAGAGTACTGTTTAGACAACAGGACCACAATTTCCAAGTCTCTCTGATAAACCATCATATTGTATTAATCAAATTAAAATATTGACTGTCTGATTTATAATGTAGTGATTATAAATCTTTTCCATTCATGCTCTAACTGCTGAAAGAAAGCAAATAAAATAGCTACAAGTTGGAAGCTGCTTTACAGATAAGAAAAAACAATATTACCTTCTTTTTTTCCATCACTATCTCCCATTCAATGTCAGTTTGGAGACTGTTCTCTGTACTGCACACTTCCAAGGCAGAAGATGGATGAGAATCCAGGCATCATTCTGTAAAAAGAAGATAACTACATGTGGTGTCTTAGTTTCTGGGGCTCCCTTAATACAGTATCACAAACTAGGTGGCTTAGAAAACAACAGACATTTATTTCTCACAGTTATGGAGGCTAGAAGAGTGAAACCAAGGCACTGGCACTGGTGGTTCCTTCTGAGGGCTGTGAGGGAAAATCTGTTGCATGTCTCTCTCCTAGCTTCTAGGCACCTCAGTCATTCCTTGTTTTGTAGATGGCAGTCTCCCTGTGTCTTTACATCATATTCCCCTTATGCATCTCTCTGTGTCTAAATTTACTCCTTTTATAAGGACATGGTCATATTTTCAGGGTCCACATTTATGAGCTCATTTTAGCTTGATTACCTCTATTTCTAAGTAAGGTCACATTAATTAGCTATTGGTAGTTAGGACTTCAACATCTTTTTGTGTGACACAATGCAAATCATAATAGGTGGTAAAAGAGCAAAGAGAAACCTTAGCAATTCACTCTGTGATTGTAGTTTTTAACATCTTCTGGGAAAGAGCTACGACTTGATGAAATATATAGATTTACATGTGTTACATTACTAAGTAATGAAGAATTTTGCTAGCATCTGTGAAAACTAACTTATCATTTGGCTTAAAATATTGAAAAAGTCAAATTTGCCCCCCGAAAAAAGATTATCACAATTCTTCATCTCTCATCTGAAAGAAAATAAATACCCACCATCCACCCAAGAGTAATAAGTAGATGATCACCAGAGGAAGAAAGAAACAAACGACCTACAAAACAGCTAGAAATCAATTAACAAAACAGCAATAGTAAACCCTTGCCTAGCAATAAATAAATGTAAATGAAATTAAATTTTCCAGCCAAAAGACAAAGAATGGCTGAATGAATAAAGAAATAAGACTGAGTGACATGCTGCCGACAAGAGACTTGCTTCCGGTTTGAAGACACACAGACTGAAAATAAAAGTAAGAAAAAAGAAGTCCCATGCAAACAGAAACCAAAAGAGACAGGGGGTAGCTATTCTTATACCAAAGTAGACTTTAAGTCAAAAACTGTAAGAAGAAAGAAAGACGGTCTTTGTAAAATGATAGAAGGGTCAATTAAGCAAGAGGATATAACCATTGCAAATATATGAGCACCAAAAATTAAGAGTGAAACTATAAAACTCCTAGAAGAAAACTGACACTGGTGTAACTTTGGATTTGACACCAAAAGCAAAGGCAACAAAAGTAAAGAGCACTAAGCATGAGGTAAGGCCTCATTGTGATTTTGATTTGTGTTTTCTTACTCACTAGTGATGCTGAACACTTCTTCACGTATTTGTTGAACATTTGTATGTTTTCTTTGGAAGACTGTTTATTCAGATCCTTTGCCAATTTTGTAATTGAGCTTTCTTTTTCTTTGTGTGTTCTATTGAGCAGTTTGAGTTCCTTATCTAGTTTGTATATTAACTACTTCTAGGATATATGATTTACAAATATTTTCTTTCATTCTGGAGGCTGCCTTCTCATTTTGCTATCTTCTTTACAGTGCAGAAGCTAATTTGGTGTAGTCCCACTTGCTGACTTTTGTGTTTGTTACTTTTGCTTTTGATGTTAAATCCAAAAGTTTTTGCCAAGGCCAACATCAAAATGCTGTTTCCCTATACTTTCTTTATTTAAATAGATAGCCAGTTGTTGATTCTCAGACATCCACAAACTATAAACAGGTGAGATGTTCACATCGACTATTTAAGAAAATAACCAAAATTATGCTTGTAATGATACATAATATAATATCAATGATATTGATATTTAACAATATATTTAATATGGATACTATAGTCTATATTTGCATAGATAAAGAATATTCTAGGATATATATTAAAATTAAAATATATTAAAACCTAATTATCTTGGTCATAGGGAAAACTCTCAGTTCTTCTTTGCCATATTGATATCAACCTATAAGAAAGATAAATGCCAACATAATTTGGTCGGTTTTAAGAAACTTAGATGGTAGGATATTATTAATCAAATTATATACAGCATGTGTTGTAAAAAATTATCTTGTTCCTTCTCAGTACTGCAAGGACCCACTTTCTTGTCTTCTATGAAGAACTTCAACTGGTTTACAGAAATGGAGATGCAATGATTTAGTCTCCATCCTATGACAGCACCATTGTTTTTATCATGTGATTGATGAGTTACTCTGCAACTTCAGTACAAATCAAAATCATTCATATGTTTTTATTTATACTATGGTAAATTTTAGCATATAAAAGAAAAAATATATACTGGCCATGCTGAAAGTTGTATAAATGAGAATCTGTTATTCTATTCTCAAATATGTAACTGATTTTCTTAGCAAAAATTTGATGATTTAACTTTCTGCTAGATGGTATACCTCAAATCAAATATTCTACATAAGAATCAATTTATATACCTATGTAATTATTTAAAAAAAAGATTCTAATGATCCATAACAGAAAAATTAAATCATTATGTATGAGGTTGGCCACTGATTCTGTATATTAAGTAAATTACCAAAGTAGTTTCAGACTTACAGGGCTGGAGAATAACTGAAATATTCCTTATTAAGACACTTTAAATGACTATCCACTGACCGCTGTTTAAATTCCTTCTTAAAATTGATCTAAGGAGCTAGATAAAAAGACAGATGCACAGGCCATATGCTCAGAGATTTGTATAGTAAATATGTAGTCTAACCAGCAGGGTGTATTTTGTAAAAAGTTCTATAATGACTCTTTCCTAGAAACCGAATTGAGAATATTTATTATTTTTTAATAAAAATGCTGGTGACTATATAAAATTGATGATTCCTCCATTATATAAAATTTAAAATAAAAATACATGTATTTATCAATTTGGTTGACTAGGACTATCTCTATTTCAGATTCTGGAATAATTAAATGTATCCTAAATTACTTTAAATGTTATAATTGTTGATTTTAAAATTATTCTTGGAAGAGTACACCAAACGGAACAATATGAAAAGTTAAACTCGTCTTTCAAATCTCCACTTTTCAATTCTACCCATCAAAGGTGAGTTAACAATTTTCAAATATTTGTTCTCAATATTATATATAGTTATATACACATATGATAAAATAAAGAACAGTAACAATGACAACAAAGACAAATGTATATATACATTAAAATAAATCTTTTTTCCTGATCAGATACTTGAACACCTCACCAGAAGCATTCAGACTATCAACACAGGTAATTTTTCTCTTTTCTTTCTCATAAAAAAATCACAATATCCCCAATGCTCTGTATTTCATTGAACTTTCCACATACGTCGGCCATCTTCCCATATTAGAACTTATAGGTCTAATTGTTTTAATAGCAACTTATTAATACATTTTACCATTATAAAATACTGTATTTAACCATCTTTTCATTTATAAATATTTACATTTATAAATATTTACACTTTTGAACTTAACATTTTAAGAATGTAAAAATAAACATTTTTACTTCAGTTTCTACCACCCATAAAAACCAAAGGTTTTTGCATTTTAACTGTTGCAAGCTAGTGATAAATCACTCTTAAAAAATATTCCACAGATTTTAATCCCTTCCCAATAAGGCATGAAAGTTCATTTACAATGCACTGATGATTATAAAAAGGATTTAATTTTTGGCATTCTAATCTGAAAGGTGTCTTGTTGTAGTGTCAATTTTCATTGCTATAATTATAAGCAAAATTAAACCTTTCTGTCTGTTTATTGATGGTATGACATTTTTCTGCAAATTGCCTGTTTGTGTCATTTTGTGATGTATAAGTGCTCCTATTGTATGTGTATATATACATATAGTAGTTAAAACAAAACAAAACAAAACAAAACACCTGCTAGTCAGTGCTCTATTACCCATAATTACCCATACTTCTTAAAATTACATGCTTCCTATATTGGAAAAATAAGTATTAGGCAATTTTATTATTTTTTTGTCAAAATTCTTCCCCCCTCATATATGCCTACATAACATTTCCACTTCCTGGAGCATGCCCTATTTTTAATAAAATCTAGACTTGGACATGTTTGACTTTGCTCTCGTAGCCATTTGTGCTGATTTAGTGAAGTGTATTCAATGTGCTTAGATAAAATGTTTTCTGACAGAAAAAATAATATTGTTCCCATCTAAAGTGCTTTGTCTCAAGGTAAAAATAGCCAATTTCAGTCTTTCTTTAGGAAAAAAAAAAACATACCATTTATATAATAGCAATGTGAGAGTTAGAGGGGTGGCTTACCAGGCTGTATTTCTGGGAGACTTCCCAAAGCCAGAGTTTCTAATCACATAGGGCCAGGTAAGCCCTTCATCTTCTGTCGGTAGATAAATTGAGTGCCATGCACTTTGCTGTGCAGGGAACTTTTGAATGAAACCTTTTAAAACAAAGGTTTTGTTTGCTGTGAGTGAAAATCAAATGAGAGTCTTGCAATTCTTATTAATAAAACAGGTTTACTGATGGTAGCTATCCTGTCCTAGAAACTGCTTTATATTATTGAATATTTAGGTAATTTTGTGATCTGATAAATATTTACAGAGAAACACCCAATCAATTGTCATCTGGATACAATGTAATTTTTTATCTGTATTTTATCCAAAGCATCTTTCTTATACTTATAGAAATGTAACTAAAAATGTTTTCCAGGTTAATTATTCTGGTGTGCTGATAAACAGTGAATGAAAAATCATGTATACAGCGGTATCCACAATGGTAAAGTTATTTTTAGAAAAAACTAACATCATGATTATGAGGATACAGGGAAGTAAGAGTAAATATAAAGAAGAAATAAAAACATGTGGAACATAACATGAATATTATGCATATGCATTTGTAAAAATGACTAATGTTAAAATAATAAATACCACTAAACTGTCCTTTTTATTGTAATTTCACTTGCCAGAAAGACAATTATGATTTTGGAATTTTTTCTCTAATGAAAAATAAGTACGGGATATTACACTTGTTAATATATATGCACCCAATATAGGAGAACCTAAGTACATAAAACAGTTACTAACAGATACAAAGGGGGATATTGATGGGAATACAATCATAGTTGGAGACTTTGACACTGCATTAACATCACTAGACAGATCTTCCAGACAAAAAATAAATAAAGCAACAGAGAAATTAAATAATACAATAGAAAAATTAGATTTGGTGGGTATTTTCAGAGCATTACACCCCCCAAAAATAGGATATATATTCTTTTCAAGTGCACATGGAACATTTTCTAGGATTGATCATGGACTTGGGCACAAAAGAAACCTCAACAATTTTAAGATAGAAATTATCTCAAGCATCTTTACTGACCACAATGCCATGAAACTAGAAATCAACAACACAGAAACAAAGGACAAAAAAAGGAAAGCATGGAGATTAAACACTATGCTATTAAAAAACCAATGGGTCAATGAGGAAATCAAAGCTGAAATTAAAAAATACCTAAGACAAATGAAAATGAAAGCACAACCACACAAAATTTATGGGACACAGCAAAGGCAGTGCTAAGAGGGAAGTTTATAGCGATACAGGCCTTCCTCAAAAAGGAACAATCTCAAATAAACAACTTAACCCACCAGCTGAATGAACTAGAAAAAAAAGAACAAAAAACCCCAAAAGGCAGCATAAGGAAGGAAATTATAAAGATTAGGGAGGAAATAAATAAAATACTGATTAAAAAGACCATAGAAAAAAATCAATTAAACCAAAAGCTGGTTTTTTGTAAAAGTAAATAAAATCAACAAACCTCTGGCCAAACTCACAAAGAAGAAAAAAGAGAGAGCAAAAATTAGCAAAATAAGAAAGGAAAATGGAGAAATTACAACAAATAGAAAGACAGAATATCATATGAGAATATTATGAAAAACTGTATGGAACCAAACCGGATAACCTAGAGGAGACGGACAAGTTTCTGGAAACATACTGTCCACCAAGACTGAATCAAGAAGAAACTGACCACTTGAATAAACCGATCACTAGAAATGAAATAGAAATAGCAATTAAAAACCTCCCTACAAATAAAAGTCCAGGACTGGATGGCTTCACCGGGGAATTCTGCCAAACATATAGAGAAAAACTCATACCAGTCCTTCTCAAACTATTCCAGAAGATTGAAAAGGAGGAATTACTCCCAAACTCATTCTATGAAGCCACTATCACTCTGATACCAAAACCAGGTAAAGACACTACAAAAAAAGAGAATTATAGGCCAATATCACTGATGAACATAGACGCCAAAATCCTCACCAAAATATTAGCAAACAGAATCCAACAACACATAAAAAAGATTATATACATCATGACCAAGTGGGGTTCATCCCAGGGACATAAGGGTGGTTCAACATAAGCAAATCAATCAATGTAATACATCACATCAACAAGAGAAAGGACAAAAACCACATGATCATCTCAACAGATGCAGAAAAAGCATTTGATAAAATTCAACACCCATTTATGATAAAAACTCTCATCAAAGTGGGTATAGAGGGAACATATCTCAACATAACGAAAGCTATATATGACAAACCTACAACCAGCATAGTACTCAATGGTGAAAAACTCAAAAGCTTCCCACTAAAATCTGGGATAAGACAAGGATGCCCACTATCACCATTCCTATTTAACATATTCTTGGAAGTCCTAGCCACAGCAATCAGATAAGAGAGAGAAATAAAAGGGATCCAAACTGGAAAAGAAGAGGTAAAAGTGTCACTATATGCTGACAACATGTTACTATATATAAAAACCCTAAAAGGTCCACAGAAAAACTACTAGAGCTGATTGAAGAATTCAGCAAGGTAGCAGGTTACAAGATTAACGTTCAAAAATTAGTTGCATTTCTTTACGCTAATGATGAATCAACAGAAAAAGAAAGTAAAGAAACAATCCCCTTTAAAATAGCACCCAGAGTAATAAAATACCTAGGAATAAATCTAACCAAGGAGGTGAAAGAATTATACACAGAAAACTATAAACCACTTAAATTAAAGATGGAAATTAAAGAAGACTTTAAAAAATGGAAAGATATCCCATGCTCTTGGACTGGAAGACTCAATATTGTTAAAATGGTCACACTGCCCAAGGCAATCTACAGGTTTAATGCAATCCCTATCAAATTACCCAGGACATATTTCACAGGACTAGAACAAATCATAATAAAATTTATATGGAACCATCAAAGACCTAGAATTGCCAAAGCATTACTGAAGAGAAAGAAAGAGGCTGGAGGAATAACTCTCCCAGACTTCAGACAATACTATAGAGCTACAGTCATCAAGACAGCATGGTATTGGTACAAAAACAGACATACAGACCAGTGGAACAGAATAGAGAGCCCAGAAATGAACCCACAAACTTTTGGTCAACTAATCTTCGACAAAGGAGGCAAGAATATACAATGGAATAAAGACAGTCTCTTTAGCAAATGGTGTTGGGAAAACTGGACAGCAGCAATGTAAAGCAGTGAAGCTAGAACACTCCCTTACACCATAGACAAAAATAAACTCAAAATGGACCAAAGACTTAATTAAACATAAGACAAGATACAATAAACCTCCTAGAAGACAATATAGGCAAAACATTATCTGACATATATCTCAAAAATTTTCTCCTAGAAGAAATAAAAGCAAGAATAAACAAATGGGACCTAGTGAAACTTACAAGCTTCTGCACAGCAAAGGAAACCATAAGTAAAACAAAAAGACAACCTACGGAATGGGAAAAAAATTTTGCAAATGAAACCGACAAACGCTTGATCTCCAGAATATATAAGCAGCTCATACGACTCAATAAGAAACAACCAAACAACCCAATCCAAAAATGGGCAAAAGACCTAAACAAGCAATTCTCCAAAGAAGACATACAAACGATCAATAGACACATGAAAAAATGCTCAATATCACTAATTAACAGAGAAGTGCAAAACAAAACAACAATGAGGTATCACATCACACCAGTCAGAATGGCCATCATTCAAAAATCCACAAATGACAAATGCTGGAGAGGCTGTGGAGAAAAGGGAACCCTCCTACACTGCTGGTGGGAATGCAGTTTGGTGCAGCCACTGTGGAAAACAGTATGGAGATTCCTCAGAAGACTAGGAATAGACTTACCATATGACCCAGGAATCCCGCTCCTGGGCATATTTTCAGAAGGAACCCTACTTCAAAATGACATCTGCACCCCAATGTTCATAGCAGCACTATTTACAATAGCCAAGACATGGAAACAGCCTAAATGTCCATCAACAGATGACTGGATAAAGAAGAGGTGGTATATTTATACAATGGAATACTACTCAGCCATAAAACCTGACAACGTAACACCATCTGCAGCAACATGGATGATCCTGGAGAATGTCATTCTAAGTGAAGTGAGTCAGAAAGAGAAAGAAAAATACCATATGAGATTGCTCATATGTGGAATCTAAAAAACAAACAAACAAAATAAGCATAAATACAAAACAGAAATAGAGTCACAGACATAGTATACAAACTTGTGGTTGCCAAGGGGGCGGGGGGTGGGTAGGGATAGACTGGGATTTCAAAATTGTAGAATAGATAAACAAGATTATACTGTATAGCACAGGGAAATATATACAAGATCATATGGTAGCTCACAGAGAAAAAAATGTGACAATGAATATATGTATGTTCATGTGTAACTGAAAAATTGTGCTCTACACTGGAATTTGACACAACATTGTAAAATGATTATAAATCAACAAAAAATGTTAAAAAAAAAAAGAAAAGAAAAATAAGTATCATGTAATATTCAAGCATCCTACTCTGGAATCACTAGAATTGGACTCTAATTACTACGCAAGTTATTTAAATGACAAAATTTCAACCTCACAAGGTTGTCATGAGAATTAAACTAATTTGTGCATATAAGAGCATTTAGCAAACTGCTTGTCACATTATGAGATCAAGAAATGTTAGCCATTATTATCAATGTGATGAACAGCTATCATTCTCTGTATGAGAAGTTTAAACTTCCTGTGACAGAAGAGGAAAGAGAATGTTGGTTGGTTTATTATACATTTATGGGATTATGTATGTGTATGTTCTGCTCCTTGAGGAAATAGAGGGAGATACCTAGAAGGAATGCGCCTGTTTAAGAAGAAAGATTTAAAAGATTACAAAGCAATGTGAAATAGAACAAAGAATAAAAGAATGAGAATGTGAATTAAGACAAAGTTAACAAGAAGAAAAACTAAAAGGGAGACTCAATATCAATAAATAAATAAAAATGGTTTTAACTTTGAAATATGTAATGTTGAAATGTTGCATTGAGAAAAAACAAAATATATAATGCTTCTAAAATTGTATATTATTTTATTATTTGTAAATCATTTTCAACATCCTTTTCTAGGTTGATCTTGCAATAACTATATGAGTTTGTGAGATAGGTGTTACACTTTTTATTTAACAGGTGAGAGATTAAGACTAGAAATTTTAAGTGACATGACCAAAGTTACATCACAATCAGCAGAGCCTGCAATTAAATGTGATTTTTCCTTAGTAGTTTTTCATTATATAAAATTGTCTCTGTAAATAAATCTTACCAATATGGACTATTTCAGACCTTTCTTGAAAACCTATCATATAGTAAGAGTTCGGTCACACACTCTGCAGACCTTTAATCATTTAAGGCTTCTAATAATTTTGTGAATATAATATAGAACAGATTTGAGAAAACTAGCTAACACCTAACATTAGCTAGTTTACCCTGAATTATATATACCAGCTTGTAAACTGTGGATCTGTGGCTTGAACCCACTATATCTGACTCCAAACAACACCTGACTTTTTGCATGAAGTCTCACAAAAGGATTGGTTTCTTTTTGATGAATGCTCACTGGCATCTACTGGCCACTTCTTAAAAACTTGTTGAAAGTCTGAACAAGCTAATGATTAAATGAGTGAATGAATGTGTTCCAGTATAACATCTCTACACTTCTAACCACAAATGTCTGGAAACCAGAAGTTAGTGAATAAGATGGACTACTTAAGGAAAGCATATAAAATTCTTACCCAATCACATATCCCTAGCTGCTGCAGTCAGGGAAACTGTTTAATATCGTTACACAGGAACCTATTATTATTAATTTTTACCCAAAAAGGAACTCATTCTAAATGTTGGCCTCAGTAGAAGTAATCCTTTCAGTCAAATTGAATGGGACTATAGCCTTCTCATTTGCTGTAGGAAGGCAAAAAACTGTCTAATCAAATTACCCTGTTCAGATTGGAAACTTGTTCAGCACAAGAACTTCTATTTTATTCCCTTCTACATCCCCAACACCTAGAATGTTTACTTATACATAAACAGCACCTAGAATAAAAATATATATGTTGGATGACTATCCATTCATTCTACCAAGCTAAATACAAGGTAGGAATTTTCCCAAACTTTTTTTTCCCCTATGTTTTGTTTCCCATGCTTTGCTTAGCTATGCAATGAAAAAGATCCCTAGTTGCTAAGCACAGAATTGAACTGAAATGCCTTAGAATAAATACACCAAAAATTTTTACATTCAATAGTTTTTTTTCTTATTTTGCATGGCCATAATTTAACATATTTGTTAAAACCTATTCTCTTCCTACTGATTTAAATCCTGCCTTTAAGTAATTAATCCCTTGCCTTTTATTTATTTAGAGTTAAGATGAAAACACAAGTGTCAAAAGGTTGTGCTTTGTTTTGTTTTTTCATAACTATAATTTATCAAGTTTCTAAAAGGCAGAATCACTAGAATTACCTATTTTACAATTACCAACAGAAAAAGTAGGTTTCTGTTTTTTAAGGCATTTGGAGATTCAGTTTATTTCAGAAACAGAATTGGATGGATGTACTCAATTAAAAGACTAAGTTTAAACATACGAAATATTCTTTTGCAGTGATTATCGAGTGTTTCTAGTAGACCCAATGTCTGCATATTCTATCTAGGAAGCTTATACTATAATAGAAGAAACTCACAGTCAAGTCTGTCACAGTTATTCACAAGATATGCAATGTGTGGTAGAAAGTATCTAAATTTTGATACAGAACTAAAAGCCATTATTGACTTCTATTATTTCTACTATCTGACTATCATCTACTAATTTTTAAAAATAGGAACTATTAAATTCTAGTTGATGTGCCATTTGGATTCTGGAGATGATTGTGGTTTGAAGAGACATCTGATTCATGAAAGAAAAAAGGTATATGTATCTGTAATTACACCCCAATTTTTACAGAACAGTAACGAAACCAGTCCAAGAAATGGGTTTGCCATTTAAAACAGTTTAAAACCTTTTTTAAAGTTTCTACTACAGAATGCCTAATAGTAAAGCCCAAATACCACCACATTGTAAAAATCCTAAAATGCAGTTATATGAAAAGATTTCTAGTGTTTCACTTCTTTTTCAATTTTCAAAAACTGTATCAGATAGACATTCATTTAATCTGGAATTATCTCCGTTATTTCCCATATGTTCATCATGCCTCTGTATATATCTACTTGTTAAGAGAGTACTTCAATCTCTATTCTAACCCTTAAAAAGACTGCTGTTGTTGCAAAACATCAGTATTTCCCATGACCTAGAAAAGTAATTATTGCTTTATTCCTGGACAGACTTGAAAGGTGGCCAAGCTCACACACTAAATAACATCTCATTTAAACAGTGAATCTCAACTCAGAAAGAGAGGATAAAATACCCAGAAAATCCCTACAGATGATTTGGATGAGCATCCTCCTCTCGTTTGCCAAATTTAAACCGTTTGCTAAGGCAGTGTGAACCCTGTGCTACAAAATCAACTGTGGAATCACACAATACCCAGCCACCATCCCCACTCTCTCCACAAATACTTCCTGATCTTTACAGCTTGTCACAATCATATTGATAAATATTTGCTTCTATCATTTTAGAATTCCATAGTAGTTATTAGTTATATTGTATTTTCTTGTTTCTCCATCTTATCATAACTTCAATAAATGTATTATTTTATATACACAGTAGTTTTATTTCTCATTCATGTAATTACTGGACTAAAATAATCCATCTGAATCACACCTATTGATCAAAATGGAACAAATTCAAGATCATTTAGTACAGTGGAATATCACACTGAAAGACTTGTAACAGCAAGGTTACTGAGTGGTTATTTTTTTCTTTTCTAGACATATCTGAGAAAACTCAAACTCTCAAAATTAACTGTAACACACACTGACTATTCAAGGGCCCAAATCCTTTCTCTATTTTTCTGTCCCCAGTACATATAATGACAAACCTCACTACTCAGATTCACAGCTTCTCTTTCAACCATCTGACAGCGTATTTACCAATAACCTATAAATATTTATCTACTGGAAAGGAGTAGTTTAGAGGAAAGTGTTCGCTGTTTTGATAAAAAAGAGACAAAACAAAGAAACATGTTCTCTCTTCCCTTCCCCTTTCTGTTAGTATCAATTTTGGATGAGATGATTGGAACTGAAGCAATCATCTTTCAACCATGAAAACACAAGTATGAGGACGCACCCTATACTCTGGATACAGTGAAGTGGAAAGATGAAGATGTTTGTTGAGAGCAACTCATTCAATGCCCCAGTTGTCTAACTCTGAACTTGGTTAAACTACTGTTCATCAAGATTTTTTGTCACTCACATTGGCAAGTACTTTTCCCTCATACATTAACACTGTAATTTGAATTTATGATCACTCCAAAATTTCTTTACAATTGTAGATAAAGTAGCATATTTTCTTCTTATTTTTATATCCTGCTTTCAGATTCTTTCTGAAATATTCAGTAGGAATACTGAAAACAAGATTATTTATCCTAGGAAAAGGTAGTTTAGGCTGTCGGAAAGCCATGCACAATTTCAAAACCTTCGACAAATTTTACATTACGAAAGAAATCATATGAATCTCCTTTAAGAAAAATGAACAAAATAATACTAGCATTGACCTGTTCTTGGACCTCATTTTCCACAAGTACAGTCATATTAGATTGAGATGAAAGTTTTCAATTCCCTGCTTTCCAACTGTATGTGTGGGAAATACAGTTTCACTTGATACTGCAAAAGGCGATCGAGTTAAATCCTTATCTCCTTGCGTGTGATTCAAGGAAGGCAAGCCTCAGAGAGCTAAATGGTGGAAATAATTATAGGCAGTCCACTCTCACAGCTTAACAGTGGGGTCTTGCAGCATTGGGATTTTAACTTGACATTAGGTATTTGAAAAAACTTACTGTATTATTATTATTTTTGTTTCCAAAAATTGAAATAAAAGTCATGTTATAGTTCTGAAGCACCAAAAAAAGAAAATGTGCTTTCGTTCGGAATTTGACCTTTTTGGTCCACAAAACAGGCTTGCACATTTCTCTAATTTCCAAGGCTGATTAAACATTTATTCAATAGTTTTATACTGTCTTCTTTGTAACCTCACCCTGAACAACATGCAGTTAAATAATCTGTTTTAAACAGTTCCTTTTATTTCTGAATTTAAAAAGAAAAGTAGGTATTCAGAAAGATTATTTTGACTTTTCAAATTCCTTTGTAAGAACACCAAGGCAATGTGTCATTTCAGTGTACTATTAAAAACCTATATGGATTACAGTGACATTTGTTGTTTAGAAGAAAGCAGCATTTCATTTATTTTCTTGTATTACAGTCTTACCGATTGAGGGGGCATTACTAACTTTGTTTTATACAAAGCTATTGTTTTTTTTGCACTCTGCTTGTGCCCAATACAATTATTGTTTTGAGTAATAATTGTAAATTAATAAAAGATTTTCATTTCTTCAAATAAATTGTGGCATAATCTGAATGAAGTCTTTTTTCTTGGCCAGAGAGCCAAGTTTCTTTCTTTCTTTTTTTTTTTTTTTCAGAGTTGAAAAGATGAGAATAAAAAACCATGTCCTTGGACTCCTGTTTTGGAAACCTGAGCATTAATTCTTCCTCACAGTCCCTTAGGCTGTCTATTATCTGATTTTAAAAGTACAGGCATTTTTATTACATTTTATTAGAATGGACATCTTAAAATAAAAGCAATGTTTTATAGAATACCACTTTAGATATTTTTTTCCCATCCTCTCAGTAACTTTTTAAATGGGATAAATGAACCCAGAAGGGATGGCTTTATTATCTTTAGGAAACTAAATATTAGTACCATATGTTAATGAAGTTTTAAGTTCCAGATAAATTACGAATGCTGGAAAATAAGCAAAGAAAATTAAGGCAAATTCATAAGAAACAACAAACCAACATCATCAATTGATTGTGTGATCTGATGTGGTTATGTTTGTTGGTCTTTAGGCTTAATTCAGTTCTTCAAACCAAACTGAATTACAATTAAAAAAATGCCAATTTGGATCAGATTAGCTTTCTTTTCTCTATAGGACTATTCTAATAATATAAATCAGAACATTCAGTAATTCATACAATATACAAATTAATCTTCCCTGTGTCAATACACTTTTCACTCCATAGAGTTTAATTTCTATCATATATATTAGTTCAAAGACTTTATCACATTGCAAACTTATCAAAATTTTTCTTCTGCATATTCAATTCAAAGTAATTTTACAATATGGATACTCAGAGCTTATGAAAGTGGCAGTTTTACAAATGAAAGTAACTGCATTTAGAATTCAGTATCTAAGTTGGTTGTGTATTTGTTTATTTTTCCACATAATCTGGGCTGTCCCATTCCAGAAGACAGTTTTCCAGAATCTGAAGCACAAATGTACCAGGGACTCCAGGCAGGCTTTTTTATTTATCAAAACAGGAACAATGATGGCAAAGGCTGCAGTACACTAAGGGCTGGCTGCACATCCCAGGCTAGACATTCATATATATGTTCTTCACCTGTGGCAGAAAGTTCCTGTTTCCTGTTACTCTTCATAATGGTCCCTTCAAGAAAACTGGTATCTCTTCATGGAAATCATACTGGCTCCTAATCCATCAAGGTAGTCTCCAGTGTAAAAACGCTTGTAAATGTGCATACATAAAAAAGCATAAGGTCACATCTGATTGCTCCCATCTTGTCATCAAGTTGTTACTCCAATAGCATTTATTGAAAAACACCTGAAGTTTCCAATGATTCACAAAACCTTTCTGTCGTTAGGAAATTCAGGTAGCAGATAGACAGCCAAATAGGTATCATCATTTCTTGTTACTTGCAAGTCGTTATGTTCTATAAGAAAATTACCACAGACTTGATTTAGCAAATACTAAAGAACCACTCCCAGAAGAAATACAGGGTTAGGTTCCTGTGAACATTTGCTCACAACATTTTCATCAGCTTATGAGTAGATAACTTGTTTTAGGCCTGTTGCCTTTGAAAGATACTTTATTTAGTGTATAATGTTGATTCATCAGCATTAAACTCAAGGCCAGCAGCACTACTACTCATATCTGAACACAGCTTATAGAAGATGTGTATTTCCTTTGTAAGGCACATAACAGCCTTCTTCCACCAGGAACACTCGATAACACTGCAGTACTATGCTTGGGGTCCATTTTAAATAGCAAAGTCATTAACAAAAGCACAAAAGTCCAAGATATGTGTTACCAAACAGGTTGTGAAAAAGACAACTGTTTTGCATGGGACAGCTGAAAGAACGCAGAGGGTTGCTTTTTCTATTGGCCAGAAGCTTGTGCATTGGTGACTCAGATTTTTTGCAGGTCTTAGCAAAATATCTGAGAATGAGTGGGAAAACGACATGAATGTTGATGTGGGATTTACATTTTAGTGAGTGAAACAAATTCACAAATATGGAATCCTCAGATAATGAGGATAGAATGTAGGTAGACAGACAGACAGCTTGGTTTATATGGTTTTGTTTCTTTTGGTATGAACATTTTTAATGCTAAGATTTATAAATATATTTATTATACTTCTTCACAGATGTATTACATTATTGTGTAATAATAATCTGATGCATTTAATAGTACTTTGTTTTATCTTCTGATTATAAAAATAAAAGTTGTTTATTATTAAAAAGTATATGAAAAATACTTAAACATATAAAGGGAAACAAATTACACAGAATTATGCTATTTAAAGGTGAATCAAGTCAGAGAATATATATAACATTACACTGTACATATCTTTGGCTGTTTTAAATTAATGCAATCTCTATTGTTGGGCTTTATATTGTTCTCCTTTTTCTCATTATTATAAAGAAATTATGATAACATTCATTTTCTTAATTTTTCCCTCTATTTTGGATTCTTATTGAAATTTCTGGGTAAAAGTTAATGTTTCAAGGCTCTTAGTTAATAAAAGATGGTTAAATGAACTTACATCCTCAATATCCTTAGAGGATATAAGTGTGCTCCTTTCATTTCATCATGTTCTCCCGGCATTGGCTATAATCATTAATACACACATACACACACACACCCCCCATAATGAAAATTAGGCAAGCATTTTCTTCCTTTTACAATACATCTACACAACAGTCTTTAAAATAAATTTTTAACATTTTTTACCATTTACTTTCCTGGTTCTGTGAATTGTATATTGATGTCATTTGCACAGATTTTGACTGAGTAACAGAATTTTTTGTCTTATTCATTTGTATGAACTCTTTTTGAATTAGCCCTTTATCTGCCACATGTGTAACAAATTATTTCTCCCAAATTATCATTACAATTTTGTGGTTAATTGCCTCTCAGTATCCATTATCTCTATCTTCCTTGTATTAATAGAAACCCTGAATACTGCCTCAAACTCTTCCTTTGAAATCCTCCCCATCTCAATTAATGGTCATTCAGCTCCTCTCAGATTCTATCATTAAAACTTTTGTAGTCAATCCTGACACTTCTCTTTCCATCATACTCTATCTGTAAATTCTGTCAGGACATGCTATTTTTCCAACCAGTACCCATCATCATCACTGCTAACAATTCATTCTGTGACACCATCATCTCTCACCTGGATTATTGTAGTATCTTTGTGGCTGATCTCCTAGCTTCCACCTTTGACCCCAGTCTATTTTCCACACAGTTGCCAGAATGATACTATTAAAATGTCAAGTTAGATCAGATCAACCCTACAAAAGTTTCTTCATAAAAGTCAAATCTCTAAAATGGCCTACTTGATCTATAAACTCTTGGAACTCATCTCTCATTAAGCAACCTCACCATCACTCTTCTAAAGCATGTTGGTCTCTTTGCTCTTCTTCAATCAAAGCAGGCATGCCTCCAGCTTACACCTTACACTGTCTTTTCCCTGTGCCTGGAATAAAGTAGGGAGTGAATCTCTTCAAATTCCTTGAAAACAACATTTCTACTCATTTATTATTATCCTTTCTGTTTTCAGATGAACTTAATAGTCATAGGTGTATTTTCTATTAATAATAAATTAGCAAGAATTATTTATACTTCTTTTATAAACCTCACTAGTGATCTAAAACTATCTTTGCATTAAGGACTATTTTGTCACAGAATCTTAATAGTTCATAATAGTCTTGAATAATTAATCAATCCTGAACCCATGAACTAATTTTAAAACAGCCTATCTTATTAACATTATATAAATTCTTTGTATAGTGGCAAGTCATAATTGTCATCGATTCTTAAAATCATAAAATATATCAATTTTTAAAAGCACACATTTAGACATTATCTGAACATAGAGTGTATATTGATTCCTTGGGTGGTATTTCTAATATATTACTACTACTTACACCTCTTTTAATAAAATATGTTATGCCAGGTATAAAGGGATCTAAGTGTAAGATATGTTGTTCTCCATAAATATGCTATTCCAATGGTTATCAATAAATTTTTTGACTCACCATAATTTATCTGGCCAGTTCCATTTTATGAGCATTGCTAAGACATTATAATATATTAAATGTTTTCATATTTAATGTTGTAGAGAGAGGGATCAGCCAGTTACCTTTATTGAAGAAAATATAACTCACAGAAAAATATGTAGTATGAAATTCACCCATACCTCCCACCCACTGGAAACTTCTGGTCTGAGTGATGACACACCATTCCACACCTTATCTGGAGAAAGGGCATTTATAGGGACTTTGAAGAGAAAGAGGTGTGACATTCTAAATCACACAGTCAGGAGACAGCAGAGTCTGCAAAGCATTAAGAAAAATTGTGAGAGACTCTTCAAAGAATAAATTGCTTGTTCAAAGTGAAGGATTCATATCACAAAGAAATAGAAGGTATATTTGTAGATATATACTGGAGCATATCACTCTTTCTTAGATTCCTTGGGAATCTGCACATGATAGGATCATGAGAAACAAAGAAATGGCCTTGCTTATATTTTCAGTTAATGATTAAGTAAAACTGGGACATTTCTCTATCTAAATGTGTGGGAGAGAGTGGGAGAAGGTGGATAGAGTGACCACCAGAGAAATTATTAGTTTCCTGTCATATAGTTCTAGGCAGTGAGATATTAAAGTGAATAGAAAGGAAAAAGTACTCATGAAAGATATTTTAAAAAGGAAAAGTAAATTTACATAGAAGATTGGATCTAGGGATGAAGGAATAAAAACTCAGAGATGGCTAGAGGTTGAAGGTAGGGTTTTCGTGAATAAGTATAAATATATAATCATAAAGTATTATATCCAAGTAAGTGGCTAAAGATTCCTAATCCTGAAGCTGAAATTTGGAACCTGTAGAACTGCTCAGCCCTCATTGACAAGGGATGCTTGTTACACACTGGCATTAACTATTTATACGGTGTCTGAGAAGCCCAACAGAAGCGTAGGATAACAATACACATCTTCAAGCTGTGTTCACGGGGGCACTTTAACAGGCATGAGTTATCAGTACTTACCCAGAGGTGACCTCTGTGCTCTAACAGATCAACTCGCCTTTTGGAATATGATATGTAGCTATTTATCATGCATTTTTTTCAATCTCTCTCTTAATCACTCTCTCTTCCTATCCTCCCTCTGATTTCCTAAGCTATGTGGACAAAGTCCCAAATTTTTATTTAACTTCTAGTTGAAATTCTGACTGAAGACAAGAGAAACACAAATGGAAAGTAGAGCAGAAATAGAATTGTACAGCAGAGGGAATGTAGTCAATAGTTTATAATAACTTTAAATGGAGTATAATCTATAAAAATATTGAATCACTATCTTGTACACCTGAAACTAATATAACATTGGAAATCAACTATACTTAGAATAAAAATGTATATATCACCTTGTGAACTTACACAGTATAAAGAAACCAGAAGTAAAGTGCTTATTTTTTTCATTCTCCTTTTCAAAGTCTAATAATGGGCTAGCATTTAGAAGTTCACTTACTAGGAAAAAAAAAGTTGAATATTTTAGTGTTTCCAAAATGAATGGATTCTTTCTCCTCAGCTGTCTAACTGTGTGTGTTATATGTGTATGGGAGTATGTATGCATCTGTCTTTATGAATTAAATATTGGTAAGTTTTAAGTTATCCATCTAAATCTATAATATGCATGAGTTCTATACTGCTAGCACATTTTATACTGTTTTGCAAATTGACTACACAAAAGCAAAAAGTACTTTTATATGTACCTTTGGATCCCTCAGAGTATCTAGCATAGTAAAATTAATAAACTTGCTGGAAATGTAAGAAATAAATGAATATGTATTATCTCTGTGACTAAAAGGATAAACCCTCAGTATAACTATCTAGGATTCAAAAATGAACTCTTCTTAAGATAAAGTTTTTCTTTGCGAAGTGGCAGGTTAAAATATGACCCTAAGTTAACCAAGACTGCTATCTCAGGAATGGCAAAAGTGTCATATTTGTATGCTTGGTTGATTGGGATCAGCTCACTAAGATTCTTTGTTTAAGCCATTTTAGTAATTAACACAAAAAGTACACAGATCAATTAGCAATGCCTGCCATGTACTCCAGATATAGCAATAGTAGCATGCATATTTGCTGACCCCAATTTAATTCATTTATAAAGGACATTCCTTCATGGAACTATTATACATTGAATTTCACAATATGAATAAAAGCTTCTTATAGTAAAGGCCCAGAGAAGAGAGAAACAGTATAATAATGTGCAAGCCATAGAGAAGACTTATAGGGAAGAAAAGAAAGAACAATTAGCCTTTAGGGAATTGGTGGAAATGTTAGGACCTCTGAGAAAATGCAAGTGAAAAACACTCATATAATCACAGAACACAATTCATTGGACATTAATATCAACTATAGGCAGGCTCCATCTAAAGCAGATTGTATTCTTAAATACACTACTAAGTACCTTTCTCTGCTGGCCTTGTGTCCCCAGACTCCCACTATTACTGCTTTATTTCCTCCACTCTGACTCTATTTTTTAACCTCTCTTCACCTGTAACTCTGCAAAATAAAATTAAAAAAAAGCATCCGCAATTGCTGCTTCCCTTCTGCCTTTTCAGTTCTTCTCAAGCCATTGTTCTTTTACTTTAAAACCCATTCCTGATGAAATTGTTTTCTAAAAGGTTAACAATGATCTCCAAATTGCCAAATTTGATAGCTATTTTATCACTGTACTTAGACTGCAGAATTCGACAGTGTTAACAATCCATTTCTAAAAAGTCTGCTCTCTTTCCATCCATGAAAACTTGTTCTCTTTGTTCCATAAGAATCTTCAGGGACTTTTACTAGGTCATCCGAAATTTATTATCTTCTTTCCTATTTCTTTAATTTCTTTCCTATTTCTTTTCCTATTTTCTGAGTTCTAAGTATTTGTCAAGATCCTTATAAGTGTGAAAAATTAAGACTTGCCCTCAGTGAGCTCATGCTCCAGTTGGGTAGTTAGGAATGCAGAGAAGCACACAACAGTCAAGTGAAATGATATAAATACACATCTGTGAGGTGACAAAAGACGTTTCCTGAATTTAAAAACAATTCAGACTTGAGACTACTGAAAATTGGCCTTAATGGTAAAATAAATTCCACCAATTTGATAAATTGCTTATTTATCCTTATTAACTACATAATAAATTTCCATTGACAGAATCATAAACCTTGCCTACCCCTGAAAACAAAGAGAACCCTCCTGAGCAGAGATTATTACAGTTTCCTGTAGCATTTTATTTCACTTGCCTACTTTGGACACCTCAGGAGGCATTACCAATTGCAGAGTATCTATGATTGACCAAAGGCAGATATACCTAAAATATTTAACCTGTAGATAAACTTACAACCCACACATCAATTTCTGTCTCCACTTCAAAATAACTTTAGCAAACTGTATACTTATTCATGCATTTAAATATAGAAAACTAAAGAAAAAAGTCAAAATTTCAGAAATTCACATATTACTATCATTGAACAAAATGATGTGCTTTTATCACTCCTCTAATTTTCAAATACTAGTCCAAAAAGTTTTCTGAAGGGGATGGTTTGAGGTCAAGGGGACTGATTAGTGGAAATAATAAATATACTACATATATTAATATATGATTTATATATCACTTCCTGTACAGGAAATTTTGAAAAATTGTATGTTCTGCATTTTTTAGAAAAATCAGTAGAGCTTTATTATATTTGAATGATGTGTTCAAAGTAAAACAAGAAGTGAAGAAAAAAAGAATAAAACAATCATCTCTTTTTATTGTCCTGAGTTTTTGTCACTATTCTGTGTTGCCCTTATAGATGTTAGTCTTTTAAAAGAATCAAGCTACCAAAAAATATTTTTCTTGGTGAATGCAAGGCTTTCCCTGATGAAACCAAATGGTTGCAGTATACAGAAAATTTCACATCGATAAACCTGAAATAGACTTTCAAATAGTACATAGGTCTCTTTATATCTGAATCAAATGTCAATGGTTCATGACCTTAACTTCTTTGAAATGATAAGTCTTGAAAATTTTGAGGCTTGTGAGCATATTATAGGAGTTACTTAAATCTTATGGTTTGCACTGATGTCAGTTACAAAAACAAAGGAAAACAAAACCCGGAGCAGTAATTATTTTAATTATAGTGAAGGAAATCTTGGAGAAAGATGAGCTTTGTCCTGCTGTGTGGAAATGTATAGTTTCACAGATCTAAACATCACTTAAAGAAGTTTTAAAAGAAAAGTACAGAGAATTTATTTCATAATGTGAAAATTACTTTGGGATGTAAGTCATAATAATAATAATTAGATATTAGTTGATGAGAAAATATGAATTTTAATAATACCATTCAGTCTTTAAAGACATTAACTATTTAAGAACTTTATACAACTAAGAAAAACTATTTATGACAAATTAATTTTTGACAAATTTTTATGACATTCCATAAAATTTTTAAATAAGCTGAAGTGTGAATAAATAAGCACAATAGCTTTGAAACAAATAATCTTTCAGCAAAGTGGCATTTCAACTGTTTGTAATGATACACCTCAATCAGAAAAAGCTTTTGAAACCATAGTCCCATTAGGTAACTATGATTATTTATTAATATATTATATCCAGGTATTATTTAATTGTTACATTCTGTACATCATAAAACAGACACAAGGTAAAAACAGATATGAGTAAGATTTGCTTGATATCATCAGGTTGTATATACCCTGCCTGAAAGACTATAACTCAGATATTATAAAAAACAGTCTGTGATAATGAAAATCAGCTTACCAAAAGCTATCTCCTAGGTCTAGATTGTTTTATAATCTATAGAAATCTAGAGCTCTTTTTGCTGTTTACAAGACTATAAAAGCTATTTAAACAATGTAAAGGAGACTGTTTCAGAGTCCATTTGTGAAAAATTTCATCCCTGAATAGATGAGTGAGTGTTTTTCCAAAAGGTATCCTATAGCTGCTGAGCTCATGTGAGGTAACCCTGGAGTTAACTATTCCAAGATAAACATAAGCATGGATATTACGAGGGACAGAGTCAAGGGCCTCCATCAATTCAGCAAGGAATATTTGAGTAAAGCTAAAATATCTGATCATCCTCATTTTACAGATGTAAAGTTGAAGTCTGAGGAAGTTAGAAGAACTCTCTAAAAGTTAATCTAATACGAAGATGTAGGACCATCTTTAAAATGGTAAAATGGAAAATTAAAAACAAGAGATCCCACAAACCACTATGTATAAAATAAATATGCTACAGGATATACAGTACAACACAGGGAATACAAGCCACTATTTTCTAATAACTATAAATGGAATATAACCTTTAAAAACTGTGAATCACTATATTGTACAACTGAAAGTCAACATTTCTGTGTCCATTTTGGGGGGTCACTTTGTAATTTACTCCTTATTGTGTAGTTATTTCAAAGGGAACCTGCCCACTTAAAGTGAAATTGAATGTAAGGCTTGCTTTTTTGGCTGGTACACATACTAGAAGACAGAGTGAGACTCATTTTGCTGCTGCTGCTTTTCTGCAACCTCGATTACATTCTGATGTTTGGGGGATACATAATTAACCTGATATGTGTATGAGATGGAGGTAAAACCAAGAAGGCAGGGATTATGATGTTGCCTGCTGCAAACTGTTTATGTGTAGACCCTTCCAGTAGGCAGTGATCCGTATCAGAATCAGGAAGAAATGTAGAAATAGATTTCAACATTGTCTTTGAAGCAAAGATTGAGTAATAGCTGCATGTTTTTGGTAAAAAGGAAGATTATATAAAAGAAAAACACATACACAAAGCACTGATACTGACCACAGGAACAATGTGGTCAGTGTGTTACTTGAAGTCATTTGGCAAAGAAAATGCAGATATTTCAATCTCACATTATTGTCCATTTTATCCCTTTGCACCTAGAGCCTTGATTTGCATATCTTCTTTCAGAAGAGACCTTACTCTGTATGGTAAATTTTCTGAAATATAAGTATATATAATGACAAAAATACTTAGAATTTCACATAAAATTTTCATAAGAATAGCTCATTCAACTGTATTTAAATAAAAAATGAAGTGGGTATGTATATTATTGCAGGTATTTGACACATACCCAGTGTTGATTTTCTATTATATGAGAGTTTCATATGGGACACAGGTTTATTCTACTGGTAGTATATTTAATATAGGAAAATGCTACTCTGCACAGATATTTCTGATCTATCACCGTAACTACCCTGATTAATCTACTTTCTGTATTATTAAATTTAATCACATGCTGCAAAATGAAGCTTTTAAACATGTGATTGTCATCCAACTAGATTTCTTTGCAGTATAGCTTGCAAACTTAATTTCAGGCATAAGCTATGTTAAAAAAAAAAGACCCATTAGGTAGCAGCATTTCTTCTGAGCAGTCTAAGATCAAAATCATCTTAGTGATTATATTTCATTTGCTCTTCAGGACAGGTTAGAAAGATCATTCTCATTTTAAACATTGTTAGTTTTACTTTAAAAGTACAGAAACATTTCCAGGTAATAAAACATGTTTACCAAGCTTCATTGCTTCAAGCCTACACCACCTACACCATATAGAGATGATCAAATGAAACCATCATTCTTTACAACAGCCCTGTCATAAATGTTTACTGAAATGGTGCTGCCAGGGTACCTTGAATAAAGCAGGCCAGAGTCCTTGCACACAGTATTTCAGACTCCTACTCTATGGCTACCCTATACCATCCCCTAAAACCCCTCCCCTTGGCGGTACTCACTAAAATCAGGATTAAAGCAAATCTTTGGTCAGCAGATCAGAAATATTTCGGACTTACTTTTTGGGAAAAACAGAATGTAGGCTACATCTTTATACCATAGAAACAAACATTTGAGAACAAACCTTTTCCAATGGAAGATATAATTCATTATCACTTGGATGATTTTAACTGAAGCACTGCATGATGCATTTTCACCTTACACTTTTGAACCTGCTTTTTTAGTCTAAGGTGGATTTTCACGTAATAATGAGTATATTGAATATAATATATGAAAAATTGTTTTAAAAACTGAGGCAATCTATTTTTAAATACAATGTAGAAAAACAGTTCCTAAAGGAATATTTTTCCCTTTATAGAAGGAAGGAAGTAGAATTATAACATTATGGTCTTATAGCTTCCTTTTTTCTTTGCTTCTCTTCACATTTTGTTCTTATTCCCTCTTCTTTTTTCATCATTTCTTCTTTTCTGCAAAGTTCCATGTATAATTTGCTCATGAAAATATTCCCATCGAATTAATTATAGTGTATCTATTAAAATAATTATCTCATGTATATCACATTATCAAGAGTTATGGGGTACACTGCTGATAAATCCTCTTTGTTGGCTTAATTTTTAGTTGGAATGATGACAGGCTGGCCTGATAAAGCCATTTGAAATACAGTACTCTATCATACATTTTAATTTTATCTAAAATTCTATGAGAATAAAACATATTAAAATATGTCAAACTGCAATGAAAAATGAATTATTATCCTTCTATATAAAAATAGGTAAACATATGCTTTAGCAATTAGCTATTTAAAATATATACACCAAATCAAAAGCAGATTCCATATAGAATTCTCCACCTAATAGTCTGTTTCATTAGAAGGTCAGCATACATGGGAAATGATAAGTCATAACGATCAGATTATCCCTACTATCTGTTGTATAAAGTGTTCAAAGTGAAACTTGTTCTAGTATATTTCTAGACTGATGTTGGTTCAACAGCATTAAAAAAACCTAATAGCTTTTCAAATGTGGGAAGAGGATTTCATTACCCTGTCTTGAATGTAAAAGCCTATAAACTGTAAAATTGAATGATTTAATAAATCAATTCCTGAAGAAAACTACCAAGAGGATATACTGATTTATGCATCTTTAAGCATATATAAAAGACTGGACTCCAGGGATGTTGTTATATAAAGGAGTTTTCTAGTTACTCATCAGACCAACTAATATTTTTGCTCACTTTAGACATTCTCTACTGTATACTCAGGACTGAGATATGTGATGAGCTTTGCTGATGTTGGAAGGTAGTCTTCTCCTCTCTGGTCCCACACATCACTATGTTAAAATTCTCTAAGTTGCACATTTGGGGGATCATTGTAAGAGATAATTTGCATTATGCTAATCTCATTTTTATGCATTTGAGTCTCTAGTTGAATGAACATTATTCATCAGATAAAATTTGATCTAGGGAAGCATATACCAACCTGTAGAGTGGGTAGTATGTTAAGAAAAAAAAAAAAAAAGAAAGAAAGAAAGAAAGAAAAAAAGGAAAAAAAAAAAAAAAGCATGAGAAATACTGCCAAAAAGTACATATTTATTTTAAAGCAGCATTTAAGTGGTTCCAAATTCTCATTTGCTTTCATCTTCATTTTAAAACATCAGTTACTGGATACCATATATGGAGATTTCAGTGTTTCACAGTTTGATACATTGCCCAATTTTTCTTTCTGAACTCATGTATTAAGGCTAATTGAGTTTTCTGTAGACAAGATTTTGGTGGTTTGAATCACTCTCTAAATAAAATACGGGAACCTCCTTTAAAGTGACATAAAATCAGCTTTGAGGAGTGAAAATGTTTTAAAATTTATTTTCCTCCCAATTGCTTGGTGTTACCACAAATCACAGGAAACAAAATCACAAATTTTTAATTTTCCAGACAGAATAAATGAATAGTGGGATTTTTATTTTGTCCAAGGCTAACTCTACTGTTCTCCCTCCATTCGAGCTTTATGATTTAATCACTCCCAGTTTGACTGTGAAGTGTGATTTCTAGTTATTGCACAAATAAAATTTCCATCAATAAAAACATACTTTATTCAAGTTTTAAATGAGTAAAAGAAAAAAATAATAGCTATATCCTGATGTAAGCAATTCCATCATTTACTATTTTTCCCCCAATAGAGAGAAATTAAAAAAAAAAAATTAAAGTAGAATCTTACGTAACAACTTATGAAAATTTTTTGTTCATAAATTTACAATGACCAGACTTTTTATGATTCGTGGTTGTCTGAGTTTCTTATTTTGATAATGATTATGATGTTGTCGTGATACTATAATTATTAATTCTCCTGATGGGATATGTTTTTGTACAAATCAAAAATCTTGAGTCCATTAGAAAATAGATTAAAGGGCCATTAAATTTGTCTTTTGCTTTTGAACATATTTTTCTTTCAGTTGTAGTTTTATCAGTGTTTTTACTAAAACACAGAATACATCACACTAAAACTATACTTTGGTGACAAACGTTCAATAATTAATTCTCAGTAATCTATATGTTTACTATTGAATATAAAATATGTACTTGACATTCTGCTATGTGGTATAAGAGATATATGTATCGTCAAGTTACAGAGATCAAACAGCATACAAAAAGCTAACGTGTAATCAGAGCAGTACCAATTACAGGAATCTGTATTAGGATTCAAAATCTGTAATACCTTTACTGGCAGAAAGACTAGAGAAGTCTTCATGAAGAAGTTAAAACACCACTGTCATGAAAACAGAAAACATTTGCTAAAAATGTATTAACATAAGATGAAGCATAATCTTATAATCCTTTTTTACTTAGATCATTGAAGCAACATAGAAAGTGTCTCCTTGATAATTTTTACCTTCTACTCATTCTCTATACCACTTCCAGAGGTATAAAAGATCAAAACTGATCATTCCATGTCATTTTAAGTAGTTATTTGTCTGCTGATTTTTTGAAAAAAATCAAAATTCTTAAGTGAAAAACATAAAGGTTATTTCCATCTTACCACAGCCTAAAATTTTACTTCTGTTTATGTGTAATTTCCCTATGGACTCCTGAAGACTCAGCTCAAATAGCATTTCCACTGTTAACCTTGCTTGGCTCCACAAGCTAGGTTCTGTGACTGTCTTGGGTAGTCCTACTTTTAAGGAAGACCTATATTAGAGTACCTAATATATTACACGCTAGCATATACATATATATTTCCTTGATCTCAAGGACCGTTAGTGGTACAGTGAGACCGAAAACATATTTACTTTCCTATTACTCTTGGACTTCTCCTTATTGTCTAACACCTTCATAAGTATCTTCTGGCAATGGCCTGGTTAGTGAAAAGAAGGTGTTCTTTAAAGTTGGCTCAAGTCGAGACTGAGAGGAATGAAGATCAAGATATAATGAAGAGGAAAGTACTAAACTTTAATATTGTCTACTATCAATTTTGTTTGTTTTCATAGCACTGTATATAGCGTCTAGAGAGCTGTGAGAATAAATAATTAAATATTTTAAAAACCTCATAAAAGATATTTTAAGTGCAAATTTTCTATTTTAAAATATCAACTGAGTATGATATTGTTATTATTTTATTTTTAAGGCTTCTAGGCTTCTAATTAACCCTCGAATCTTCAAAACAGAGCTCATGATTAATACGAATTTGTAATGTGATTTTAAAGGTAAAATACTTTTAAAAAGTATTTTAATTTTAAAAAATATTTCCTTGTAAGAAAATTCCCCATAAGGAACTGAAAGTAAAGAACCTGAGTTTAAAATTGGGGAAGGTACGTTTTCTATTATCAAGGGCTAGTCAACTAACTTCCCTTCCAGAAATAAAATAGTGAACAGCCAACTGAAAATCAATTCACCATGTCTGAGGCTGCCAGTTCCAGAACGAGCAAGAGCAGACATAATATGATTATGAGGACTCAAAGCATTCAGGACATACAGCTGAATCCCACATAAACTGCCAGCCAAGGGGAAATGTTGCTGGATGCCCTACTAACAGGGATTTACAACAACTGAGCTTTTCGATATGTGTTTCTGTGGGGAGATGGATCCCATGTCCAAAAATCAGGCTTTCATTTCACAAATTTTGCCAACACTTTAGCTCATTACCTCTACAAGTCTTTGATAATTACAACATTAATATTGTTGGGCATTTAGTATATTAAAGCATTTGCCACTGTTATGAAGATTTTCCTGAGAAAAAATGACTGAAATCATCCCTATTTAGATAAAACTGACGCATGAAAATAAATGCTTTTCATGACGTGATGCAATGCATTGGTGCAAAAAGATATCCAGCAGGATTAATTTAACACTGTTTACTGTGGTATTCAGCAATAATTTTAAAAAGTAAGAACAAAAGAATTTAAAAGTTTTCTCCTGATTTGTGAATACTTATATATAAATTTTTATAAGAATATATATGAAAATCATTTAGCATACACACACAGATTTAATACATATATATATACACCCAGGATTCTTTTATTGTACAAAAAATATTCCATTAAATCAGAAACATGAGGGTTATCCTATACATATGGACAACTCAGCTAAACCTGTTAAACTGAATCTACTTATGCAGTTCCTGTGTCTCAGAGAACATAATTTTGTATTGTGTACCTCAGCTAAACAGCCATAAAGGGACACCACTAGGCCCTGAGTCAAGAGAAACAGGACAGAAATGACTAGTCACAGATTTTGGTAGCAGATGCCAGGAAGATGCACAGGAATGAGAATATTCCTCAGCAGACCTAAGCTGGAGCATAACTCAGGAGGAATAAAACTTCGCCCACAGCAGAGAACACACAGCAGCAAGATGCAACCATCGACCCAGCAGCCCTGCATCTAATGACAAGGGGTCAGAAAATTCTCCCTACACCAGGCAGTTTAATCATTTCTTTAGAGACTTGAATACTGAACTGGTCAAATTATTATCCAAATGTTTTTGGATAATGAAAGTGAACGAGGTATTACCTAACAAGTTTTTGGGAAAGGATGGCTAAAATTCTTGGTATATTGTACTACTAAAATAAGAAATATGTAGTTTGTTAATGTATAATTGTTTTCATGATTTGCATTCCTATGGTTCTATATATCTTTGCATTTTTAATATGCAGTGGTATCTTTTACATAGAAAAATGCCAGCCACCTGTTCTGTCCCAAGAATGACTTTGCTATGAGTATATTGCTTTACCTTTTTCTCACATTTCTTATGCAACAAAGGTGCAGAAGTTTTATCTGTTTTTGGTTTTTAGCATTAAAAAAGCAATTTTTTTCCTGATTGAGTCCAGTGAGAGAAAAGCCTCTTTATTTTGCAGACATTATTAAATTTTGGGGCACTTCCTATGAGTTATTCCTCTATGTCTTCCTTGGGGCAACCACGTGGCATTGTGCTGTTAAATCATTTATACCCACTATGAAACAAGATACAATTTGATTTACAATACTTCCCCAAAATGCAATAACAAAGCATGTTAATAACAGGATTTTTCTGCATCATAATTCATCATTTCTTAGTTTTTATGCTAGTATTAGAAGAGGGTACATTACCTCTGTAAAAGTTCAAATGATATATATTTATATCATCTTCAAAACAACAATACTGTCAATGGAATACTACTCAGCCATAAAAGAAAAAATAATGACATTTGCAGCTACATGGATGGACTTGAAGATTGTCATACTAAGTGAACTAAGTTAGAAAGAGAAAGAAAAATGCCATATGATATCACTTACATGTGGAATCTAAAAAAAAATGACACAAATGAACTTATTTACAAAACAGAAAACAGGCTCACAGACATACAAAATAAAATTATGGTTACCAGGGGTGGAGGGATAAATTGGGAGCTTGTAATTTGCAGATACTATCTATTATATATAAAATATACAACAAGATCCTACTATATACCCCAGGGAACTATACTCACCATCTCTTAACAGCCTATAATAAAAAGAATACAAACAGAGAAAACTGAATCACTATTCTATATGCCAGAAATAAACATACATTGTAAACTAACTATACTTCAATAAAAAAAGAATTAAAAAAATAGTATTGTGAGTTGGAAGGAGCTTCTACCTAGTACACCAAGATCCAGACCATCATAACCTGTGCCTTTAAGCAACTGTTATTTTTGCTTTCAGAGTCACAATTTTCCTGTTATAAAACAGAAGTTAATAGAGTACACACTTTATGTGAAAATTTAATGTTTAAAATTATGAGAAAATACAGACTTTAGACTATTGATCTGTCAACCTTAAAATAAAATGGCCAGTTATTTTACTAGCAAAATGAGTTTATCTGAGAATGACAGAGGAGTTGCAATTATGGACATGTAAACTATGGCAAAAACATAGGCAAGTCTAGGGAACAAAGGAGAGAAATGTTGCTTTATAGATAAAAGGAGGAAGACTGGAGGAGTTGTTTTGAAGGAAATTCCATTGAAAGAAAGCAGGAGTTTAGAATGGTGATGGTTTCTCACTGACTGATTTGTTGCATTTTCTCATTGGCTGTTCTGTTGCTGGGCAAGGTGAAAATCTGCCTTCTTCCTTCTGAGGTAGTAAAAAAGCTGCTTCCTACCTGGGAATGTAAAGTAAGCTTCAAGGGAAGGTACCTGTGTGAGAGTTCCTCCTTTCAGGGCTTTCTGATTCTACTTTAAATGAGGGTCCCCTTATTAATTTTCACAGCTTCTGCGCTGAGGACTGGAGTGATAAAATGTCTCTAAATCAATTTAACAATTTAAACTTACAAAGGTAGATGATAAATGCTGGGTCTTCCCTAACCTATGTAAGCATAAGGATAAAGCATATGTTACATTCTCCACATTTTCATAGGAGACACATTATTTAAATACAGACATAAAGAATAGAGAGGAATTATACAGGTGGAAGGAAAGAAATACAATGTGCCTTATCAACTCTGGTATTTATAATTGTGTATATCAACGTCCACAATTCTAAAGTATACTACTTAGCATGTCTACTTTCAGGAGAAAATGGGACAGAGACCAGATTATCGGCATATTTTTCAGAAAGTGAAAGGCCGAGCATATATGATTCTATGTGTCATCTCGATCAACTGTGAGCTCCCTGAGGGAAGAGGCTGCTTCCTCTACACGTTAGGTACTTTACACTGTTACTGACCAACAAAAGAAGGGCTCCACATGTACTCACCCAATAAATGCATGGGACCTGTAGAAGCAGAGATATCTCCATGCACACATTACGGGTCAGAGACAGCACATTTTGCACAAGAATAATTTGGGGATGAAAAGACTGGAGCATTTCCAAGTGATTAAAACCCTACCAGGTGTGCCATCAGCAATAACGATGGCAGTAGCAGAGCCAAGGTGATGTGAGGTTTGTTTAGAAGAAGGATCTGCAAGTCTGAAGAATAATGAACCACATGATATAGGTGATGTTGGTGCACAAGTAGAGGCAGGTAATAGTGGAGTTTTTCAGGAATAAAAGCTTCAGATCCCAGAATTCTTAACATTGAAATAAAATGAATGATGAAACAAAAAAAATTTACAGTGATTAAAGTATAGACATGTGGTTCTATGGCAGGAACTGTCATAAGAAAAGCACATAAAAAGTAACTTTGAAAAAAAAAATATATATATATATACCAAAAAGTAACATGGCAGTTTGTGCTACTTCTTATTTTGGGGTGATTTTGTATGACAGTAACAACTTTTATTTTCTTACTAGCATTTAATCTATGTGCTGTTAGGGATTTGAGGGGTTTCCTGTCATGTGTTCATTTGTGATGTGATAGGCTTTGATGATAAATGCTGGGTATATTCACCACTCTGCAGGTGGTTAATAGAGTTCCCGATACTTAACAAAGAATTTTGCCTAAGACCACACTATAATGTTGCCTCCCATATTAACAAAATGAATTCTCACTTCAATGATCCAATGCAGTGTATTTCTTACAAGCAAATCATGTACTTACCGAGATAGAAAAAGACAAATCAAGTAGATAAAAAGCTTTTGTCTCATCTATTGTATTTTTTTTTTTTTTTTTTTGGCTAGAATACAGTAAGGATATATGAGTTTGGTTTCATTTAATGTTATGGAGCAAAAGAGGTGCATATTACTAACAGCACTGATTAAGTCACAGTGCTTGATAAATAATAAACTCTCTTCCATTCTCAACGCATAATATAGTTCCCTTTCTTTTAAATGTGTTTCATATTACTCGCAATAAGTAGTTTTTAGTGTTTTTTCAAGCTTTACCGTGACTTCCCAACAATATTCTCTCACCTTTAATTTCAAGTAAGACTTCACTGTCCTGTGTTTGTTTGGATAGACGGGAGGACACTGCAGACACACACTGGAGAATTAACTGATTCTCAGATAAAATTTGTGTTGAACAAGGTCAATTCCTCCAGGTTGCCAGATGGTATTTTAGTGGCCCTTATGTTACATCAGTAGTATTGCGAAGCTGCCTGTCAATATGGAAAGACACAAGGCAGTGCCCTTGTAGAAGGAGGGACTGCTATCAGTTCTTAAATATCATTAAAAGAAAGAAAAAGAAAGGAATATGTCAAATAACCTTTGTTTAAAGAATTAATTGCATATATGCTAAAGTAAACTAGAGTGTTCATCCGTGAGAATCATAAATTGATTTATTTCCAACGCCACTGAAAAACGTGATATGGCAGATATCCAAGGGCCTTTCAAAACATTAAGCCTCTTGCACATCATTTAAGATGTTCTCATGTGCCAAAAACAGTGCTTTTCAGAAAGAATAATTCTGTCTTACTGATCAAATAAGATTTTGAGTTTTTAAAAAAATCTTCCTTCTACATTTGGTCATGATAGATAGTTAAAAATGTGAAATCATATATCAAGCTGAAGTAATTTCTTTAGAAGTGTCTTACCTAACTGTAAATACTGAATGAATATATTGGAGGCAAATGCTTTTGATACATTTCAAATAGCATTTTTTTTCCCTGATGGGTGAGAAAATGATTGTTTACACACAAACACACAGACACACATACAAATCCACAATATTCAGTGCCTTCAGTTTATGTTAGTGTATTCAGTTTACTAAGAGTAACTTTCTTAGGAAGAGTTGGGTGGCTAACATTTAATATCATCCACCTTTCAGGGTCCTCATGAGTACCATCTCTTTATTCCTCAGAATAAAGTGTTCATTAGACTTCAGTTATATAGATGAGGAAGCTGAGGTTTCAGGAGAATAAATGACAAGCTTAAAGTCACACGAGTAATACGTTTCATTGTTGGAATCTCAGTATAAGTTTTTCTGAATTCACGGACTGTTCTCAGAAATCCTACTTCAAAGGCTACTACGATGTCATTTTTAATTCTTGAATATGTAGTCTAGGTTCCTTTCTGGGTTATCCGTTCAGATTCTGTCATGCTCTCCAAGGTACTGCCTTAGTTTTCTGAGTTGCACTATGGAAAATAACTTGGTTAATACTGCAGTTGCCTGGTCTTATAGAAGCCAAACATCAATTACAAGCAAGGCAAAATATGATCAAACTGGGATTACTCTGGTGGACAGGCATAATTAAATTTTCTTTTCAGTCCTATGCAAAGGTCTGGGTTCAATTTCTCATGGTGAAATAGAATTGTATGGCCTAGCATTTGTGTATAGAAACATTTTAATATTTTTCTTCCAATCATGCCACCAGTTAATTTAGAATGTTATTTGTTTGTTATGTTTTTAATAGATTTCTGATAGAAACATATTCCCTCAAACATGGAAATTTTATTGATTTTACATGATCACATATACAACGTTGAACTTAAAACTTTTCAGTTGGCAGTTGCATTTCATACCATAGATACCTTAAGTGGAATAGCAAGAAGAACAGACAGGTGAATGGTTCATTTCTGGCTTCCCATATTAATTGATGGTGCATTAGGATATACAAATGAGAGAACAGATAGTAATTTGTGACTGTATGCCACTCTTATTGTAAGTCTATTCTGGGACATTGCCCAACTCTCCCGGTGTGATGGACTCCATGTATTAGTAAAATCTCCCAATTTTCTCCTAATAAACTTTTCTCTCTTTTTTAATTACTCAAAGAAGCTATTTTTACTAGAATAATTCTTACTAACGACAGTTGTTTCCTTCTCACTCACAAATCCTAAGTGATCTCATTCAAACCCATGATTTAAACTCTTCTAGTTTCCAAAAAAGGTATATTTACTGATTTTCAGAAACATATGCCCATCATTCATTGGACCAATTTGATATGCCTCTTAAATCTTCAACAAAACTCTCACTTTCCCTTCTTTAACATCTATATTTTTTGTTTGTTTTTGTTTGCTTGTTTTGTTTTTAGTGTAGAACATAGAATAAGAGTTCTTTTGTATGAGTTTCCCTTAAAATATGATGACAAATAATGACATAGATGATTAGCATATGATTTGTCTCACAGAATTACTGTGGTTAGTAATCTGACTTCCGTTTGTCAGTAGTCAAGTCATTGTTTTAAAAGAAATTTTTCAAAGTTGTTAATCTTTTTGTAGCATGGGAAACTGATGGAAAAATTCCTTTTGAGTTTAAGAGAAAGCAATAGTTATTTTTTATGTTATCTCTCGAAGGAGATCCAAATACTAGAAAGTTAGATTGATTTGAAGAAGCCCTATTTTCTTATACAAATTAATTATACCCATTAAAAAGTAAAGGTTATTTTTTGATGTGCATATAGATCAGAGCTCAGAGGCTCTATTCTACCAGAAAGACCATTTGCATACATTAATCAGAAAGACCCACCCCGATTTTCTACAGGTTTATTTGTCCATTTCCTAAATAATTTTCCATGAACCATTCATAACATGTCTCCAGGAATTTGAGGTGGCCATTGATCTGAAAAAGTAATCTTAAATACATAAAAATCTATGATACATGGGCCTAGAACAAGGATTCACATGGGAAGTACAAGAGATTGCTGAAAACCCTCCAACTTTTATGAACATTTGGATTCCTACACAATAAATTTAATTTCGAATTCATCCTATCCCATAGCTTTCCTATCATCTCAAAGATAAAAGGTGGTCTAATCATAATAGTACATTATAGCTCTACCTGTCACCCATTCACTCCAGCAACTAATACCCTATTCAATAATGAAAGTTCCTTTTATAACAAAAAACCTGATCATGGGTCTTAGTGTACATATTATTTTAACTGGCTGTTGCTCAAAATTCTCTGTATCTGTACTCAGTATCCTCCAACTTCAGACTGAAAGTTATAAAGGCATCTCAAATGTTTTAACTCCATTAAATAATTCTGGAACAGCTATGCTACAGTAACACAAAAATGCATATTGTCTGTCTACACATAAGCTCATAAATTATTAAGGTTAAACACATTTGCTTTCTCTTGATAATAAGGACTTACCTATCACCCACCTGATTTCAGCTTATCACATGGTAATTGTTTTCTCCCTTTGAATTGCCAACCTCTCTCTGATCTCTTTTGTCAGCCTGAGAGTTGATATTTCTCAAGCTGCAGTTGCCAACACACGCCTAATAGTGTCATGCCACAGATAATGTTCTGGCCATTAACATTGTTCTGGCCATCATCAAACTTTCACAAACTCTCAGAAATAACACAATGTTTGTTTTTTATCCTATTTCCTTGCACTTTCCAGCACTAGAATCCAGTAAAAGCTAGAGGAGCAATCGATTGCTTAAGATTACTGATAAAAGACCACGGTGAATTGTCAAGAACAGTGTCATGTGTCATATGAAATTGTGGTGCGGACAAAAAAATCATATGAAAAATACATATGTACTACCTCTGTGAATGGCATGCAAATCCCTCTCATCTGAAAACTGATCACAGAATCTGAGCTCCATTAGCATTACAGAGATCATCAAACTGTCTAAAACAAATTTCCAAATGTACTCTTCAGCATAAAACCACAACCAATGAGGACCTGAAAGAGGAAAAAAAATGACTATATTGTCAGAGAATTAACTGGAGAAGATAAGACTATGGTCAGGTCCATATTTTGGTTTCAAGAAAGAGAGCTGACAAATAAAACCATAGGAACCTTATCACCTAAGAAATGTTCCAAAATATAGCACGTTATTTCAAATGGTTAAAATACTGAGTTCTATATACGAATTATAGGTTTTATTTTATTACTTAATAAAATGTCTTCTTGCTCCACTTTTTTAATATCCCTTTTTCTATAATCTTTAGCAGTACATCTCCTCCTTTAAACCGGTTCCTCAATCTTCCTTGGATTTGCAGTATTGGTAGCTGTGAGGCCAGAAAAATTAATGTCTGTGATGACAGCATGGTAACAATATTTAACCTTATGCTTTTATTTTGAGTTGAAGTTATTATATTCAGCCTCAACAAGAAGTAAGGAATGATCTAGAGTCAATTAAAATGCAGATTTATATCTCAGGAGGAAGATTAGGGCAAAATTTATAAAATGGGGAATCAGCTACATAGTGGTAATAGTTCAAAAGGTTTAACAGTTGTGACGGGAGAGACTGTTGAGAGAGGAAAGGGTCACGGTAATATTCATTGGGTAACATCTGCATTGATGGAATGAAGGAGGAATAAAATTCAGCAGTAAAGACACTAGAAAAAGCAGGTAGGAAATTAAGATAAAAACAGAAAAACTGCAATGTCAGACACCAAGGAAGTAGAAAAATGAATTAATAATGTGACAGTCAATAGTAATGAATGATACAGAAAATTCAACATAACAGCTAAAATAATTCTATGATAATAATTTGCCTTCAAATAAGAAGAGATCAGGTAGTATATAAGCTCTGGAACTGGAAAACCTAAATCCAATCCCAAGCTTTGATAGCTCTGTTGTAACCCTAGGGTAATTTCTAACTTCCAATTTCTCATCTCTGTGCAGGTTTGAGTATGTAATCCATGTAGATGCTTTAGGCTTTGGCTGGAATAAAAAGTCTTCAATAAATTTTAGCTTAAGAATAATGACTTGATTATATTTATAAGAGCAGTTGTGAAGAGTGATGAGAATCAAGCCTAACTGCAAGAGATTTAGGATGTGGGTGTAATTATTATACAGAAGCAATAAATACTAACCTGTCCAGTAATTACAGCAGTAACGCGGTAAGTTTATTGACCTTGATGGATACATGATTTGAAGTTAGACACCTTTATTTTTTCTTGTTATTAATTTTTTGAATGAAGTTCTCTTGAACACATTTCCAGTGGACTGGAAGATCCCGTGAAGAGAGAGATTTTCAAAGAGAGAAAAGTCATACAGGATAAGAGGAAAGAATCACAGCCTCCGTAGGCAGGTTAGCTTTGGTAAATAAGACTAAAAGGTATCCCTCTGAACCCAGAGGGGAGTAGAAAAGGAACGGGCATGTAGAGATTAGAGGATGGTATTTTTTTTTAAATAGCCTCAGTCTAAAAATATACTATGAAAGGTCAGTTAGAAAGTGAGAATAGCAGAGATGAGGTTTGATAAGAGAAAGCAGAAAAAGTTTGGGGTTAAGACCAAGTAGAATATTACATAGGGTCACTTTTCGATGACTAAAACATTTCCCAGAATTAGAAAGAGAATATAGATAAGGTAGGGATCTACATTATGCCTTAATCCAAAGTGTAGGATCTGAATGTAATTTGCAAGCATTGAAGCACCAACAAAAATAAAGTTAATCACACAAAAATTGTAGTTGGGAATGATCAGTTTCAGAGCCCTATAGAAAATATGTTGGAGGAGTAATCTTGGATCAGGAAAGTATAGTTATTAGTCATCTTTATAAAACAACTCAGGGCACAAAGCAATGAGAGTGAAAATGGGAGAGGCAGGGTGAAATGGATGGCAGCTATGCATTTTTTCAGTTCAATTTATCCATTTCATTCACATGTATATAGCACTTACTATATAGACAAGATTATTATCTGATTATCTGATTTTCTACTATCCCAATACAAATCCCATTATAGAATATATAATTTATTTGAAACAATTAATTTTCAAATAAAATTAAAGCAGTATGGCAGAAATTTCTTTACCCAAGGAATTGGCTCTTGGCCATGTGAGAATCAATGAACTGACTGGACTTAAGATAGAATTAATTGGCATGATTTGAGGCCATGGAATCAGAAATTTGGCTTATTTAATAAAGGCCGTAGTCTATTATGTTTTCATATTAAACCAAGTCAATTGCTAATTTTTTCTCAAATACAGAGTTTTTTAAAAAAGGTATTCCTAAAGAAAAGGCTCCTATATGACTTGGTGTTTATAAAATTCTCATGAAGTCATCATTTTTTTTTACCTGACTGCTTTTGTTTGGTTTTGTTCTGTTTTTAAGTTTGGGGCTGGTCTTTGGAATCAAAGCAACCTTACAGGACCAATACAGTCATTTGAACTTTGCTCTAAAGATGAATGAAATGTTTGTAGAGGAAAACCATGTTTTGTTTACATAGGGGAAAAGGCAGCAGAAAATTCTTCTCCAGGGAAAGACATTCCCTGTTGATTTATGTCTGTGACAGGAGAGTAACATAACAAAAGTATACTGCCTGAAATAAAGTGTATACTGCACACAAATTTAAATCATATACAATTTACATTTTATTGCACAGTTGTGAATTATGCTTGTTTCCACATGTAATTAGACAGTAGAACACATATGAAGGTTGACTTTAATATTCCCATTACAAAGAAAAAATACACATGTTGCCCAGGGAAAGGAGTTTTGTTCCTTATATGGATTTCTTTTTCCTTTAGTAAGACACAAGAGATGGAAAGTGGACTTTAGGACCAACTATTTGGAAATCTACACAGTAAGAGAAGTCACAAAAAATGTCAACAGTAATTTATGACTCAGACCCTGTGTTACGTGGTAGCTCGGGAACTTGGAGTCCTCTACTCAGAGATTTAGAGACGTAAAGTCCTAGTAAAATACATTACTGCTCGAGGTACTCCTACTTTTGGCTGGATTACTGTGTGCACCTGCCCTTTTAAAAACATCTTTGTCCTCCCTTCCCCCATCCCCAGTAATAGGATTAGAGTGTAAGACAACCTAGCAGATAGGCATTTGCTCCTTCCAAAATATTGTGTATATTTTGGCTGCAACTATCTCCAAATGTGTGGTATCCTGTAGATTGGCTATGTCTTTCATACTAGAAAAAGTAGATGAAATAAATCAACTGATGGTAAAAGGGCCCTAGTGTAGACTCTGGTAGTAATTGTCAACTTCATGTTTGTAACTCACAGTATAAAATAGGCCTGTGTGTTTTTCCTATCATTAATTTAATTCACACCCACCAAATTTTATGTTTTCAATTTGCACTGGGGGGCACAAACAGGATTAATGATGATCTGCCAGTTTTACCCTAAGGTTTAGAATAATGCTCTGCACTAGATGAGGAAATTGCCAACTACTTTGCAATATTTTGCACAAGATCATTTTGCCTTCAGCTTTTTGAAAGCAGGATTTAGGCAAGCTCTGTCTTAAGGGCTGAATTCTACCTATACATGCCATACTTGATCTTACGGACTTACCTTCCATACTAAAGAAGTTATTAATTTCAGAAAGAAAATATCCTAAAGGGCTCCATATCCTGAAAACTAAAAGACAAGAGTAGAAAAGCACTTGCTTCACAGCATTTCCTAAGACAGGTATTAGCATTAATTGCATATTTAAATGATGAAGGAAAGCTTTTGAAATGGTTCTGATTATAGTCACAATGTTCCGTAAATTTTCCGATTTTAAATGCTTCTTAAAATAAAGATCAATAATAAGACCAGTAAATGAAATTTTGCACAATACATGTGATAGTGCTATTCATTCAATGAGAAGTGCACTGGTCATTAGTTCTATGGTGATAAACAAATTAATTTCAAAATATTGCACTCACATAGATCTGACTCCCAGGATGAGATACATTTTGTAATTTTTTACATGCTTTCTGATTATATTAACAAAACACATTTTCAAAGACATCACTAATTGTTAACAATCCATGAAATGCACAATAGCGCATCATTTCCTCATTCTGTACCTGTATAATATGGCTGGTAATACCAATTTCACTGCATTATTGTGTGAATTCAGTAAAATACTGCATTAAATGAGACTGACAAGGCTGCTCTGAGAAGGAGCAGCAATCCAGGCTTGAACCCTCACCACATGACTCCCTTCAACATCTTGACATTTACTTTGTGTTTCAAATTCATGTCTCAGCAACAGGAACTACAATTATTTGTAATGAATCAGTAGGATCATTAAATCTACAAATGTTTAAACTTGCTATCAAAGATTCACCTTCAAATTTTGTCCTCCAAGTTCTCGCTCATTGCCCAGTTTTTCTAAAGGCAAAGCAAGTTGTCCAATATCTGCTATAATTATCTGTGCTTCTATCAGCAACGTGAATCACGGTTTTATTGTTATTTGTTCTAAACTCTCGGACCTAAATAACCTTCATTTTTCACATTTGTTGTTTGATTTTCAATTACCAGAGTGCAGATTAATATGAAGATAGAATTAGGTAAGTGCGGGTGCAGTTTCTTATTTAAAGCTCTGTGGGGTTTTTCCGTAGTGAAACCACAGCAAATCCTAATAGTTCCAAATAGATGTCATTTGCTAACCTGCAAGAGAACAAAGTGCGTTTTAACAGCTGGAGATGGCCACAGAATTCCAAGGAGAACCACATGAGCTATGGATGAGGGATTGAGCCTGGATAATCTCGCTTTTGTGATGCTGTCCAATTCTGTAAATGACTTCCACACTCCATTCAACTCCCTCCATCCAGCCATTGGCCAGTCTATTCTATTTAAATTACCCTGTCTCAGCTTCTGGTCTAATCAGAACAGTAGTCAGCACTGCTCAACTCATTGTTCCTGCAGTGCTCAGCTCCACGGGAGCCAAAACATAATGGACCGACATAATGGATAACTGAATTGGAAATAAAAATAAACTATTTGTTTGAAATTTACCTCCCATTTATTATATACTTGCATAGGAGGTCTCTTAAGAATCTGTAGGAGAGCCTTGTCTGGAAAAGTTATATAATATATGTTTATGTGCTGAGAGTGTAATACACATGTGATTACCATAGTGTTTCATTGCACTGATTTTTTCAGTAATATGGCCTTGAGGAAATTGGAATGCAAGTCCTGCCACCAAACACATGCCTAAATAACATACTAGTTATAAAAGTGTTATGCAGGTACATATACACATACGTATAAATCACAGGTGATGACTGTAGTTCTAATCATTAGGGGGTTTGAAATGTTCCTTAGCTGTGTAGTTTGCCCAAGATAGTCTTATCAAAAAGATGATCTCTCTATTGGACATGAGTGCTGTCAGGATTGAGAGCCCACCATCTAATGATTTAGAATTAAATATTATAAAGATCTATTCTCTATACTCTATACATTTCAAGTAAAAGTGCTATTATTGGTAGGAGGAATTTTACCCATATTTCACCCTGTGTATCACTGAAAACACACTCTTATTCATTTCACAACATTATTATTACCTGATGGCCATTCAGCATGCAGCCATCAAAATGCAAGATATATGGCTCTCCAGTTGAACACCAGAAAGCAATGAGCTAGTGCAATTTTCCAGCTCTGGAGAAGAGTGTTGCTTGAAATTTACAACTTCTTAAATGGAAATTAAGGATAATATACAGCAGCTTATAAGAACAGATGCCTCTATGGGAAAAGGGTTAACATTGGTAATCTGACAGGTTTCAGGTATTTCCTTAAAGTCTCTTAAGAACAAAACCCTTATTATTGAAGCCTCTGTATGGTAACTCGTGAATGCATCTAAACCACTGGATTTATTTTCTGTAAATTTTTAAACAAAGAGTAGCTTTATTTATTCCAGGGGTTTCAGATACCAGTGTAAATCATCTCCATACATATTAGAGGATACATTAGGTTATTCCACAACTTAAAAAAAAAACAAAACTATTAAAATGTGTGTGGAAGATGACTGGGTTAGGAAGGTCCACTGCTTCTACTTCTAACTATGCACAACAAACATAAATCTTGGTTTTCCTTGGACTTTTTTTTCCCAGTTTTAAAACTGAGTCTTGCATCATGGGAACTTTCTTAGTATTGGACAAGCTGGAACATAGTCTCTTAAGATTAGAAAATGACAATAGTTCTTTATTAGCAGCTTCTGATATCTAACAATGGAAGGTAGACAGTCAGTGTCTTGGCTGCATACCACAGAGATAGAGACACATACATATATATACATAAAAATGGCTAGGTAAGATCAGCAAAGAGAAACTGAGAGTTAAAAACTAGGATATGAGTGATAGACCAACAAATCCTGGAGAGAAAACTAGCTACTGCTCATCTTAGATGGTGCTTACTAATTATGATGTTCAATTCTCACAGAACAACATCTTTAGCATACTCTGGTGGTTAAGGGTATGATCTTTGGAGTTGGACTGCTTCTAAAACAGAGATAATGATATATGGATTTAATGATATATTAATGTATATTATTTAATATATATCAATATACACATACATTTAATACATATAGAACACTCAGAATGTAATAAATGTTAGTATTACCCTTTCATCTTCTAGCTGTCACTTGATATGAGAAACAGTATACTTGCTATTGGCTTTCTTTACTATTATATATAACACGTGTCTCTCAGAATTGGGATGGTGCTGAGCAATAGGAGACATAAAAAAGGTTATACAGATTCAGATGTTAATATTCACAGCCTTCCTTGCACATTGTTTTGATATTGCTTCACTTTTAGACTACTGTGAGGTACATATGATCAGATTCCCCATAGAGTGGATAGCTCATTTTGACTTGACAGTTATATAGGTGAGCCATTCTTCTAATGAGTACAAATTCAACACTAACAGTCCTCTTTCTAATACATGATTATGCTATTTATAATAATTTAAAGTCTACATTTTGCCATTTACTGTATAAATCACCTAAAAGTATATAAGGATGGAGAAAGAGAGCAAAGAAAAATTAAATGAACAAATTGGTCAGGTTTTAATTGCAGCTTTGGCAAATTTTTACATGACTGCGTCTCTTTGTCGCTGACAATATTGTGAAAGTGGGTGTTTCTTTGTTAATTTACAGATAAGGTGAAAGAAATAGTATAGAATGGTAAATAAATGGCTTGTGGTTTGAAGGTACTGATAAACTGCAGTGCATCTGTAAATTTATACATTTTTCCTGTTTAATCTGTGTAATATAGTGAATAAAATATTTAAAAATCAAGATTAATTCTTTACATCAAATAGAATAAAATTTTCCGTTACATAAAGGCCATAAACTTCAAATATATGAGGGCCCATTGCATTTACCTTTTATAATCTGTATCACTTCACCCAATATTGTGATTTATAAAGTAAAGGAGAATAATGATACAAGGCAAAAGTAACTTGGATTTATAGATATAATTAAGACTAAGGCTGACTAGATACTTATCTGAAGAGCTATCTATTCCACTTTCCTTCTTCTTCATCAGATAATTACAAGAATCTATTCCAATTGCTTGGGAAATGCTTTACCAGATTAACCCAACAGAGTGGGGTTTTTTTAAACAAGAAAAATTTCTTAACTTTATCATTAGTGCATGATTCAGTTGACATTATGTTTGTATTCACATGTTACTGCAAGTTTTATAGACACATGTAGGTACACATTTAACTAGGATATTATTATTTATTAATGTCTTCAAAGATGGTTGTTTCCTGAATTAATTTACAAGCTACAGCTGACAAAGTTTAAAGTAAACCTTCCTAACACTTAAAAAATACACATTTTATGCAGTTAAAGGAAACAGCTCTTCCATATACTCTCAAAAATGTGAACTACAAAAGAGGCTGATAAAGAGAGCACTGTGAAATTCAATTTAAGGTGGTACTCTCATTTTCTAAGGAGACAGTGAACTGGTAGACTGACGGCTCTTTTCCCCATAATTTACTCTGTAGAAACTATACAAAAGGTAGCTTAAGCATGAACCTAGGGGACTACAAATAACTGTGAGACTACTTGCAAAGATTAAGTTTCTTTGAATACTACTCAGCCATAAAAACCGACACCATAATGCCATTTGCAGCAACATGGATGCTCCTGGAGAATGTCATTCTAAGTGAAGTAAGTCAGAAAGAGAAAGAAAAATACCATATGAGATCTCTCATATGTGGAATCTAAAAAAAAAAAAAAAGGAGTATGAATACAAAACAGAAATAGACTCACAGACATAGAATACAAACTTGTGGTTGCCAAGGGGGCGGGGGGTGGGAAGAGATAGACTGGGATTTCAAAATTGTAGAATAGATAAACAAGATTATACTGTATAGCACAGGGAAATATATACGGGATCTTGTGGTAGCTCACAGAGAAAAAAATGCGACAATGAATGTGTGTATGTTTATGTATAACTGAAAGATTGTGCTCTACACTGGAATTTGACACAACATTGTAAAATGATTATAAATCAATAAAAAATGTTAAAAAAAAGATTAAGTTTCTTTGAAATGATATAAAAGGAGGGGTATGTACCAGCAGGTAAGGATATTTGGTGATAGACTTATCTGAAGAATTTATTGGAAGAGATTAAATTTTTATTATTGGAAATGATGTCACCTTTCTTACTTTCACTACAACATGGGAATAAGCAGCAATATCCCATATCATGGGGAATAAGATCTATAAATATCAAACACTGTGAAGGTTCTCCTGAGGAAAATAGCATATGGAAATAAATCTGGGCTAAGAACTGTCCACTAACTTCTGTTCTCCCAAATCTTCAAATATTGAGGATTACAAACTAGGCAGTATAACTATTTTCTAGTGATACTCATTTCAAAAAGTTTAAGTGAGATTATTTGATTAAAATAGTTAAATGAGGCTGTGGTAGCAAAATGGGATGGTCAATAGTTAATCTGTGATACCCACAGAATCATCTACCCACAGTCCCTACCATCTTTGTAACATCCCCAGTGGGAACAAAATTGAGGCCTGAGATCCAGCTCCTACTCCACTACACAAGAGACAAGGTAGCTAAAATTTCTGGGGAACATGAGCTCATGGGTCAAAAACAATTAGACATCTGGAATGGCATCTGACCACAACAAAAATAAATAGTAAACAAAAGCAGAATATCAGCAACAGAACAGTAGAACATAGATATCAAGGGTAACATATATACTATTATATAATGACATCCATAAATTTATATATTATATATATACATACACAAACACACACATACACACACACACACACAAACATACACACATGCCTCAGGGGAGACATTTATTTTATAAAATGAAATAATGTCCACAACTGGGAAAGGGATGATATATAGGATGGATGGAACCAAAGGAAAATTTAAATACATAATCTGAAAGAACAGATTAATTCTTCCAAAAGATATCAAGTTAGGCTAAAAAGACAGAAAATATAAGAAAACAGCTAAGAGTTACAATAACAGGAAATATATTATCATATAAATAATAGAAGTTTCAGTAGAAAGGGAAAAAACAAGGAAAAAATAAAGAAACAATGAATAAAACTTTTACAGAATCAAATCAAGATGAAGACATAAGATAAAAAGTGCTCTATGAATGCCAAACAGGATAGAAAATATAAGTATATAGCAAGACTAACTTCAGTGAAATTTAAGAAATCAAGAGAGGCAAGGAATTCTAAAACCTTCAGAGAGAAAATTCAGATCACCACAAGTAACAAAAATTAAGAATGATAACAGAGGCCTAAACAGCAATCCTAGGTCTAACATAAAAATAATGTCTAAGTATAAAAATAAATGACGTTTGAATACACATCCTGCAAAATTTCATCCTGCAAAACTGTGATTTACATGAGTATGTGCAGTAGAAATATTTGGGGGCATTCAAGGCTTCAGAAGTGTCACCACAGGGAGTTCGTAATAAAAATATTCTTAGAGAAGGAAATAAAACCAGAATAGAAATAAATTCCTCCCAATGGAGAGCACCTTCTGAAGTAACAAATCAATCTCAGACACACAAAAACAAGAAAACTAGATAGTATCTTCTTATGGTAATATGCAATGTCAAGTAATCTATAAAATATCCCTCCTAAAACAAAATTACCTTGACTCTAAACAACACTCCAGATCAAAATACCAATTCCTGAAAAATGTACGGAATACAAAGACAAGTTAAATTACATCATTAAGAAGCAATCAACCTGTAGAATATAGCTATTTTAGAGCACAGATAACGTGGTTTTTACTACAAAGCAGTGACTAAAAATGGTTGAAGTCAAAATGATGAAAAAGAAGCTAAGTATGAATATGAGCAAAAAATAACAATAAAAGAGCATAGCACACTTAATATTTGATAAACTAGAATTCAGCTAAAAAAAAGGAAAGTTTTATGCTTCTAGAACAAGGAATCACAAATATTTATTTTAAGTATATGTGTAAAGTAACAAATGGCACAAGTCAAAAGAAATGAATATATTAGTAAAGAGTATACTTGCAGAAACCATCTTTAGTAACTTTCACAGCTATATTGAATATATTGATTATTAATTAAAATCCAACAAAAATCAACACAAATGTTTTTTAAATGTCGTGAGTCTAGAAATTTCCTTTAAAATAAATTCATCAGGGAAATTGTATCACATCATTTAGAACCGAAAGAAAGCTGTGTTGTGTTTATCAACCTTTTTCAAAGTACTAAATAAATCAATTAGAAAACAGAAAAAAAGAACAGATAAAGTCTTCATTTTGAGAATAAAAGAGCATGAGAGCAATCTCAAATAAAAATGAGAATAAAAAAGATAAAGAGAGATATCAATGAAATAAGAACAGCAATAGTAAATGACAAATATAACCCTAAATTTGCTTATTTGGAAATACTATTTATGTTGGTTTTTGCAGATTGATAAATGAATAGTAGAGATAAAAAAATCAACAAAATTCAAAAATAAACAGGGGGAGAATCTTTTGATGCTAAAGGTATTTAAAATATTTTAAAATATGATATATTTTAAATAGCTATTAGATATAAAATATTATCAAGGTGCACTATATCAAAATTGGAAAATTAAGAAGCAGAAAATGTAGACATTTCAATGAATATTAAATAAGTGGAAATTATATCACCTTTTAAAGATAAAGAAATGAAAAAAATGTTCCATATTTTTATATATAGTCTTGTGAACCTATAAGGAATAGACTATTCTTCTACATAAAATATAAATCAGAAGTTCTTTATTTCAATTTAAAAATCAAATAAAACCTTGATTATAAAGTAGAAAAAGAGGCAGTAAAGGAGTCTATTTCAGTTATAACTAGACATGAGAATCCTAAATAAAATATTAGCTAACTAAATGAAATGATGTATTAAAATGATGCTCTACATTTAACTAAATTAATAGGCTAATGGAAAAAACTTACATGAACCAACTCAATAGAAAAAATATTAATATTTGATGATGTTAAAAACCTCAATTATGGCTTTTAAAAATCCTGGCAAATTAAGAATCAGAGGGAAATTATTTAGGACAGGCAGAACTTTAAAAATCTGTAGCAATTATTATCCTCAATGGAGATACTTTGCAAACATTCCCTTTAAATATCAGGAACATAAGTAAGAAAAGCAAAATAAATAATATATACATATAAGAAGGAAACAAATATGCTACTATTATTCAGATATTATATAAATAGTTATGTAAAAATATAATATGAAATTTGTAAAATGATTTCAGCATTTCAATGTGAAATCAACTTCAACATCTTTTTCAATATAATACAAGCTACAAAAATCATTAACATTTCTCCCAAAGAGCAACAAAAAAATAGCATTTAATTAAAAGTAATGTACCAATATCAAAAGCAGCAAAAACTAAACTATTTAAAAATAATACACAATTTTAAATGAAGTTAAAACTATGTCTATGGTGAAAACTTTTTATTTTTTAAAAAAAATTTAATAATAAGAGAAACATTCCAGCCATACTCTAAGGAAAAGAGGATTTAAAATTATAAAGATATCCATTCTCCCCAATTTCCATAAATTCATTGCAATTCAAATAAATATTTCAGTTATACTTCTGAATAACTCAGTTCAAGCATTTTTTTAAATTGAAGTATAGTCAGTTTACAATGTGTTAATTTCTGGTATACAGCACAGTGATCCATTTATATATATACATATATTCCTTTTCATATTATTTTTCATTTTGGCTATTACAAGGTATTGAATATAATTCCCTGTTCTATACAGTAGGGCCTTGTTGTTTATCTGTTTCATATATAGTAGTTAGTATCTGCAAATCTCAAACTCCCAATTTATCATCTAGTCCCCTGCCTTACCCTGGCAACCATAAGTTTGTTTTCTATGTCTGTTTCTGTTTTGTAAATAAGTTCATTTGCATCACTTTTTTAGATTCCACATATAAGTGATATTTTACGGTATTTTTCTTTCTCTTTCTGGCTTACTTCACTTAGTGAGACAGTTCAAGCATTTTGATATTCATTTAAAAGAATACATTACCATGAAGAGGTATGCCAACATGCAGGAAAAGACAAAAAAAAAAAAAGGAGCAAAGATAGACAACTTGCTTACTGGATACTACAAAATACCACAAAGTGAAGACAAAGGCAGGGGAGAGAGAAAGACAGAGAGATAAAGACACAGACAGAGCAGAAAATGGTTTCAGGAAACTCACAAATTATACACAGAAGCGTAAAACTGAATTTTCAGCTAGTAATATATATATATAAAGATAGACTCCATATGGATGAAAAAGGAAAGGTAGAAGTTAGAATTAATGCAATTAATGAAAGTTAATCAAAGATAAATTTAATAAAATTTAATAAAGTCAATAAAAGATAATGTATATGACCCAGATATTCACAATTCCAAAACCAAAAACCAAATCAAAGTTAGGAATTTCTATCTAAAAAAGCCCCCTGTTGAAAAAATTAAGTGCACATGACCTGCTAAAAGAGAATCGAGTAATTTTTATATTTTTAAAATAATTGTATTTTATGGGCTATTATGAAAATAATAGGATTGTTATAAAAATCAAAACTGTTGTGTAGATGGGGATATAGAAATAGACACTTTATTTACCAGCTAATCACTCTCTCAAAATATATCTACTCTTTATTAATATCTCATTATGGTCCAGTTAAAACTGAAAAGTCATAATTAACAGTTAAGTATGCATCTCCCAGATCTTCTCTCGGCATACATATTCACAGCCAGTATAGGTATATTTAATTAAAAATTTTTACAAAATGTTGAGGGGGTGGGTATAGCTCAGTGTAGGGTACATGCATAGCATGCATGAGGTCCTGGGTTCAATCCCCAGTACCTCCACTAAATAAACAAATAAATAAACCTAATTACCTCCCCCACACACAATTTTTAATAAAAATTTTTACAAAATGCACTTTACATAACATCTTGCAAATTGTTTTTCTTTTTTATTTAACATATAGTTGATATCTCAAAACTCACACGTACCTATCTTACTCACTTTTATGACTGCATACTATTCCATATTATATCATATGTTTACATGTAAAATCCAACCATTGTCCCAGAAATGTATACACATATGTATATGTTTATGTATGTATATTAATATAAATAGGCATAATAATTAAACTATATTTATACATTATAGCATATTTATATGTTATGTTTATACCATATATATTAATATGTATATGACTCATAGCTATAGTGACTTGTACAGGACTAAGATTTGTAGATAAGAAGGATTTCAGTTTTATACACAATGTATTTATTTTACATAGCAATAATGTGGTGTTCACATCTTGTGTTACTCAAAAATAACAGTAAGAAATGAGTTCAGTATAAAGAGATCATTATGAGCAGAGGGAATCTATTTGCTTTCACATTCAGTTAACAGTCCCATTGATTCATTTATTTCTTTTAATTGTTGTTTTTTTTTGAACTGGAGGATTCTGAGCTGCTATATATATAATGGTCCTTACTTTTTCTAAGGACCGTTATTATTTTTTGATGCTTAAGTTGTTCTGTATTCAAACACACAATATTTTGTTATTTGAAAATGGAAATTGAAATTTCAATTGATGAAATTAAAAATTTCGTATGGTTTGAGAGGTTCTTTAACATCTCTTTTATTAACATAATAAAATTCTGCTTCTTTTGTAATATTTTCTATTTGAGATTTCAATAAATTTTTGTTTTATGTTGATATAATGTTAGGTGCTTATAATTTTTTATAAACAACTTGAGAATAAAATAATCATGCTTTTTGTTAAATAGGAAGAGGGCTAGCTGAGTCAGAGTCAATCATTTAAATGATCTACATCCATGATATTATGATTTCCCTACCTATACAATTTTGTAATTTTGTAAATAAGTAAATTATACTACAATTATGGAGAAATTTCATTCATCTAGCTGAGGTAAAGTTACATAATTAAAAAAAATACATATATCAAAAACGGAAGGATGACAAACCTGGAAAAATTTTTTAAAATAGTGGAAATAATATCAGCATATAAAAGAGACAAAATGTTATAATGTAAAATATGTAAAATAATATTTGAATAAAAATATACAAAGTCCAATAGAAAAAAAAAGTGAGTGAAGGACCTATATAAAGAATTTCTTAAGAAATGCTTCTTTTCCTATAGAAAAATGCTTTTTCTTAATAAAATCAGTAAATTCAAGTAAAATGATGATCTCTGACTTTTGTCTACTAAAAAGTACTTAGTGAAAACTGTAAGACAAGTGCTTAGTGTAAAATTATGCTTGAAGAAAAAAGCATTACCATATTCTGGAAAGAGGAAAGTAGTTTATATAATCTATTTAGTTAATAAACATGCTTAAATCTGATAGGAAATATGCAAACAATAATAAGTAGTTATCTGCATGGTGTGGATGTAGGCTGCATTTTCTTTTCCATTTGCTAATTAAATAATATATTTATAATTTTAAAAATAGCACAGTAGTTTCTCTCAGTGGTTCCCTAAAATTTCTTTCATAAGTGTTCTAAGGTTTTCATTGGTCAAACGTATTTCTTTGTTCAGATGAATCACAACATTGGCAGTCCTGTTTGAGATATGGACATATTTAAGAAACCTGTGACTATGCAAAAGCTTCTTCTGTACTTGACTGATTCTCAGGAAAATAGCAAAAATATGTGATTCTTTTTTCTAAGGTTCGCCATCCTCTCCCTTTCACACTACAAACATCAGGAAGACACTACAATTTATTCATATATATCACATTCGCTAAATACCTAAGATAATCAGATGGCTCAAATGACAAACTACAGATTTGGGAATAACTGAATTCTGTGAAATACAGAAGAGTAAAAATTACTCTGTTTTCTAGCCCAAAACTGATAAAACAAAAGAATTTTTTTATCTTTATGTTTTTAAAGGTCATATGTACATCTCACATCTTACTTTTACAAGAGGTAAAACATAATATAATCAAAACAAAGCAGGCTTTTAAAAACATTGTGGTTTCTTGTATTTTTTCCTCTTAGAAAATGCTATTTCCTAAATCACCTATGTCAAGTAAATGTCATAGTTTTAAGCTTCGTCCAGTTCTACAACATATGTTAAATGACCCATGGCCAGTATGGGGCAAAGTGAACATTTCTCATCATCCAACAATACTGACTAGGACTTGTGAACATTTCCTAAAGGCTCTGCACAGTGTTCTTCTTTGGGATATTTGGATTTCTCTTTGAACATTTCTATTTTAATTTTCTTGGATGTACCTTCTCATATTACATTGACCCAGAGAGCTCCGGACTCAGTTAGCTGGAGTTCAATACTCTTAACACTCTAAGCAGAGCCACTTCATGATTTTGTGACATTGGGCAAGTAATTTTACCTTTTTGTTGAGTTTTTTCATATTTAAAATAAAGATAATGTCAGTTCAACACTGAAGTAATCTTTCTCTTCTAGTGTCTGTCTCCACGGCTAGTCTGTAAGCTATAAAGTCCCCTCCCCCAAAGAACAGCGCCCCCTTCTCCTTCACCACAGTATGGCCCATCCTAGCATCCTTCCTGGCCACTGGTGCTTTGTGGGTGATGATAAAAGCACAGAACTAAGTGTTTCCATCTATAAAATAGGAGAGTTTTTGACCAGAAGAATTTTCTCACTCTGACAGTCTAACTTCTCCTCTGGAGAACCCAGGGTGCTTCCTGAAAGAATCATTTTAAAAGGAACGTCAAACTGCTCAACTCTTCAGTAAATAGACTCAAACGAGAGTTTGCATCTTAAGACTCTTTGAACCCCTTGCCTCAAGATTCCCTGCCCCCTGCTTGTGTGTCTACCGATCCTCAACTGTAAAAAAAAAGATCACTACTAATTTTATACATTTCTGTGCGTAGATATTACACTGTAATCTGGATACATTATTTTTATTTACCCATATTTTTCTCTGAATTTTTAAGACCTAGTTTCCATGCTTTCTGTAACCTTAAAATGAAAAGTGACCATTCTTGAAGAGTTTTGCTTAGCTTATGAAGAATCTCACATAAGAGCAATAAATGCTAATGTCTTTATTCTCAGTTACCTGTACAAAATCTTTTCCTAAAGTTGGACAGAAAACTGAGTTAGTAACTGAAGACACACAGACTGGGTTTTTTTTTTTTTTTTTTTTTTTTTGTCCCTATCTCTTGAAAGAAAATGACTCCAGACTATTCCTTAGCAATTTCAGCCTGTAAAACACTGACAAAATCTCCTCAAACAGAACTTTAAAACCTCCCATTATTAAGAGGGAGGAAAAAAAAAAACCAAAAAACCTCATAGAGGTAATGCTCCTTCAAACTATAGCAATTTTTGCCTAAGAAGTAAAACAGTGAATTTCATTTCTGAAAACAATTTTTAAGTCTCTGTTTAATACATAATGCTTTGAAAAATATATCTGAACTATGAATAAAATATAAAACATTTGGGTTTAGTGGAGGAAACGACTGAGAGATTTGTTTGATATATATGGATGAATTCCAAAGAAATCTTTCTGCACTTTTTCTGAAACATATTTCCTCCCTTTTATTAAATTAACATTTCACCTGAATATTGCAATTATTAGGGTAGAAAATGTTAGTTTCCAAAATACTTATGGCTAGAATAAAGGTAGGGACTTTCAAAGAAAGCTGTCCATCTTCATTCATTCACATTCCTGGCATCAGAGTGGGCTTCGTTCAGGCAACAGCAAAAGGGATATTTGAATTGCCAATTTCGAACGGCAGCTGAGGGCACCCTTAAGACAATATGATGAGGATCAATGTGGGAAGCTGGAGCTTCCTCCCCGTGGACATCAAGCCAATGTGTGGAAGCAGACAAAGGAGCCAACACAATACTTAACACCCTCAGGAGAGCTCTTGGAAGCCAGCAAACATAAAAGCAAAAGCAAACCCAAAAGAGCCCATTTTATCCTATTCTTGTAGAAAACCTTAGTGCACCTGTACCTTGAATACTGCAGGCACTTTTGGTCATCACATTTGAAGAATGAGTACTGGAGAAGGTCCAGAGAAGAAAAAGCAAGTAGTGAAAGGATATAGAAGCTGACTGAACAGAATGCTACCCTGGTGATGGGGAGAAAAAGCAAACCAACAAAAAAAGGAGTAAGGCACAATTAAAAATACAATAATTTAAGGCAAATTAAAAATCATTTAAGAGGCAAATAAAAAAGATGTAAGGATATAAATTAATAAGAGCAGATGAGTACATTACATAGCACTTAACAAAATATGAAATTTCTTACATTATTGAAAATTCAAGGAGAGGTATGGTTTTAAGACAGGTTTTGGAAAGTTCATGAATAGAAGCATATAAGAGAATTCATGATGTTTAAGTAAAGTGACCATTTAGTTTATTATCTAAATAGGGGTGGTGCTGAGAATAAAAGAATGGTTAGAAAAAAGTATACAGACACACGTGTAAACCAGGAGAGTCAAACTGGGAAGTATGTTCACATTGTAATTAGGAAATCTTCCTTTGACTTTTTAAGTTACTGTGAGGAACAAAATGTATCTGTCCTTCTACAGCACAGAATAATGTCTTTGCTGCTACTATTATATTAAGTCCTGATTTTAAGTACAGACATCAGAGACTGTTACCTGAGAAGTGTGCTTTCAGATGGAACAGATGCTAAGCTATGTATCACCTCACTTACGTAACATAGATTTTGAAATTCCACCCTTAGAACAACATTCCTTGAAGATGAGAAAAGGAATTCTCCTTTTCTCCCTCATTTCAAATACAAATATTATTTGTATTTTTTGTATTCTCAGAGCAGATAACATCTTAAATAAATTCCATATGGTACGATTATAACTTTTAAGTATGTTTCTATGTAGGAAGAACCTGGAGAAGAGAAAATGCCACACTCCGAGAATGTTGTAGAGTATGATTCTGAAGAAGTATTGTGTTGAAATAGATCAGAATTATATATATATAAATAAAACTTAATTCCAGGAGAAAGCTAAAACTGTGGGTAATTTTTAGGAGTTGTGTTAATTCAATTTAAAATGTACTTAGGAAGATGCAATACGGTTAAGGTGTCACAAAAATAACTTGACGTGACAAATATATATGCAGATACAATAATGTATCCAGAACCAAATTTATAAGATAAACTGTCAAATAAATAAAATTCAAAGCAGAAAAGTGTCTACCTTGCATATCGCATATCTCCAAGAGCCTACTTAACATTTCAACCTGGAAATGTCAAAGGCATTGAAGAACCATATGTCAAAAACTCACTCAGCTTCCCAAGCCAGAAACCAGGAAAGAAAATTTCAGACTCTGAGAAAGTGATATCCTTGATATATCTCCTTCACTAATTACTCTGTCCAATACTTCACCAAGTTTCGTTGATTTTACTTTAAAAAAAAACAAACAAAACTCTCATCTGTGAGCCCATATCCATCGTTATTTTCAACTACCAGACAGAGCCACCAGCATCTCTTGCCTGAATTACTGCAATATCCATTTAAACAAATATTCTCCTCATATGCATTTCTTTCTCCCAATGCATCATGCACTATGAAGTAAGTATAAACTTTAAACATAGACAATCGTATCAATCTTTACCACTAAGAGCTCATGACTGTAAGAAAAAGACTAAGACCCTGGCTATGGGTTGCAAGACCCAGAACTGTCTGTCTGGGTCTAACTGAACTGTCTCTAACCTCATTTCAAGGCACTCCTCTTAATCCTTCCAATTCAGCAGCCCTAGCCAACCTGAATGTCGATATACTATTATACCTGTGTTTGCACATATTATCTCTGTCTGCAGTTTCACCACGCACTTTCTACTACTTCATCTTGTTACTTGTATTTAACCATCATTAACAGTCCATAAATTACTCACTGATTTTCCCCCAGTTAAATGATGCCCCCACGTTGTAGCTGCACAGAGCTCCCTGAAGTATTTCTTTATAACTAATGTAACAATTTAGAATAATGTTTTAAAGATTTTATTTGATTAATATCAATCTTCATTATTAGACACATTGCTCAATGAAATAAGGGCTGTGTTTGTCTGACATATTAGAGATGTAAATAGATATTTTTGAACAAACGTTATGTCCCCAGTACCATATCACCAATACTGATTTGTTTTTGCCTAACATATTAAATATGTGAGTAAGTATTTTTGAATAAAAGGTAGCCACTAAATAAGGCTACTAACAATCCCTTCTTCTCTGTGCATGCATTTTGACTCGCACTAAGCAGTAGAAAGCAGCACAAGGGTATTATGTATCTTTCAAATCTAGGCTTAAAGAAGACTGGTAGCTTTCATTTCTCCTGTTTTGTAAAATCACCACCATACTGTAAGCAAACTCAGGCTGTTTATGCAGGGAAGAGAGACAAGAAGAAGGTCAAGAGAATAAGACACCACGAGGAAAGAAGATGACTACGTGGAGGAACACGGTGGTGAAGCTTTCTTGGACCTTCAAGTCTAACCCAACTGCCAGTTGAATGAAGCCAAATTAATCTCCCAGCTGATTCCACAGGAGCAGAATAACCACCCAGAGAAGCCCTGCCCCAAATCCTAATCCATAATTATGAGAAATAACAGTCCACTGGCTTAAGTCACCAAATATTAGAGCAGTTTCTTACACAGATTGATAATGAAAAAAATAAATGAATCAACACTTATTATTAAAGCTATTAGCAAGGTTCAACGTGTTCTTCAAAAGTAGTACCTGAGGTTCTCAAGTGAATTCAGGAGGTTGTGGAATAGAAAAACTGAAATTTGTAATACCTTTTTTGTTGAATAAGCAACTGGTACCCAATCAAAGATTTCTTAGCAGAACAGTGATGTTATTGAATCTATTCCTTAGAAACATGAATCTGTCACCATGATACAGATATATTTGTGTTGTATATCATTTCATTTATGAGTAAAGAGGAACTGGTAAAATACATACAAGATAAAGTGAAAGATAAAATATATGGGAAAGAAAATGGAGGGAAAATGAGATTAAGCCAGTAGAAAATCAGCTTGCAGAATATGCATCAGGAGCTCCCTTCCCAGACCTTTGCTACAGGATTTCTAGTAACTCTAATGGTCTCTGTGGAGGCTACCATAATCTCCTTGATTAGGTAATCTTATTCCAGTGATACTCTCCTACAGGACCAAAATTCATGCTAGACCTAGATTCAGTTTTTAATTGTCTAGTATGGCTCCTCTTTGACATAGCTTATCAGAGTTTTTCTAATCCCATAGAATCCTGGTTTCCTAAATTATCATAACTATTTTTCTCAGGAGACAGGTAACACGCACCCTACCACTCAGAGTCTGTTCACATTTTCTGTTTCCCTAAACTGTAAGAAGTAGTTTTCCCATTATTTGTGTAATGACTTCTCCATCCTTAGATCTGAAGGGGTGCTTCTTGAAAGAGTTCCATAATCCCTATTCCACACGCTTGGAATTAAGTATATTTGAAAATTTGGGGATTATGGAAATGTGATATTGTTTGTATACTGTATGTTATGAAAGGCCCATAGGGAGCTGGGGAGTATTCCATACCAGAGCACATTAGCATTTCTGCTGCAATATATGAATACTCACATAAACTAAATAACTTCAAGTCAACTTTTCTCCCAGTTTAGTTCAGGTGAGGTCATCTTTCAGGTTGAATTAAAGACAGCTGTTTTCAGCACACTTCAAATATCAGAACTAAGGGTTAAGGATTCTGATTTTTAATTTCTTGGATCCTACCTCTCTCTAAGGTTGCCATTCCAGTCTTCTCCCTAAATTGATCCCTTTTGTAAAAATTAGATCTCTTTGGTCCCTAACTATGTTCTTTTACCAAGTAATCAGTCAAACTTCCTCCTTTGTAACCTAATCTTTACAGAGAATTGATACAGAGTTTTCTTAGATATACTTCCTCTTTTCTAATTTCTATTCGATTATAGATCTAATTTATCCTTTGAAGCTTCAAATCTCCTTTGAAGTATGCCCCTGTGCTCTTTTATATCTCCATTTGTCCTTGCCTGTGCCACTTTAGTTTTAAAACTATTTCCTTAGCTGCTACTCTTGATTTATCTCAAGTATTGTATAATCTCTCTATATTTTGCTCTACTTCTTTGCGCCATGCTTAATTACAAGTTACAAAAGAAGTATTCTGTAAATATACTGGCCATGAGATTGTTATGAAGTCAGCTAGCTTTCTCTGTCTCTTTCAGTGGACATTCCATCTCCAACTGGTAGCATCACCTGTTACCTTTTATTTTTAAGTAATATGTTTCTGAGCGTAAAGTCATAATATTGATCTCAGATACTCACAAGGATAATTACCAAAGGGTGGATTAGGAAGGCCTCAGGATGATGCCAAGGCAGACAAGACACAAAATTTCTGGACCATTGCCTGGGCATTGGATAAAGGTCAATGCTTACAGTTCCAAGACTAAAATTTCCTCATGATCAAGACTTTACAGAAAAACCATTAGACTGAGTAAAAATGTTAAATCTACCAATGCCTGTAAAGGTTGTGAAGAGCATTTGCCCTAAACTCAGCCTTACAATGAACTCATACAAAATAATTAAGTTCAAAGGTTGTGGAGCCCAGGGGCTCCATCGAAACCCCCACCATTTATTATTTGGGTCTGCATATTCCACTCCCTGCTTTATTTCCCAATATTCCTAGATCAGGAGCCAGACCATGGAGTGTCTTATAGAGCCTAATTAAAGCAATCTGTCAACTTAATGTAACCAATAAGACAAGAAGTAAGACACATAGAAATCAAAATATCACCTTTTTCGCTGATACGATCTAGGGTGAGGGATGACGCTTAATGAGACTGCTAAAAGGTCTTACTAACAGAAACCAACCAACAGTTAGGACTCTCAAGTCAGAAATAAAGAAAGGGAATTACATTAATATTCTATTTCCACATAAAATTATGAGAAACAGCAGCTTAAAGCGGCAGACATTTATTACATCACAGTTTCTAAAGATCAGGAATCAGTCATCGCTTAGCTGACGCCCCTGCTCCAGGTCCTTAGGCTGTCAGCCATGCTGCATTTTCAACTGGAGGCCTGGCTCGGGAAGAATCTGCTTCCTAGCTCATTCATGCTGTTGACAGCATTTATTTTCTTATAGGCTCACGACTGCAGGTCACAGGTTCTTACTGGCTGTTGACTAGAGGCTGCTGCCAAGTCTTAGAGCTGGTGCAGTTTCCCGTTTCTCAGTCATCTCCGTAACAAATTCACAATATGACTATTTGCTTCTTTAAGACCAATAGAAAAATCTCTCATTCCAGTTTAAATCAGTCTTCCATAATCTTTTGCAATTAGAGGAGTGATATCTCATCACCTTTGCTATAATCAATTTGTTAGAAGCAAATCACAAGTTCTGCCCAGACTCAAAAGGAAGGTGATATACAAGGGTAAGACTCAATAAGGTCCCCTTAAAAGTATGTCTATCACAGAATTTATGGTCAGTTACCTGATTCAAGTTATCAATAAGACACAATAAACAGACTCAAAGCAAGCAAACAAACGAAAATAACTTTTGTATGTGCGTCATACATTCCTAGTTCTGAAGACTGGTGAAAAAGTCTACTTTGGCATTTCATTAAGATTATATGTATGTGCATAACGGAAGCACTATGCTGTACGCTGGAAACCAACACAACATTGTAAATCACCTAAACTTTGATTTAAAAACAAAAATGATTACATGAGCTACTGTAGTTAGGTTGTCCAGTATTATACATCAACTTGGCTAGGATATTTTTGCCAATTATTCAGTCAAACTTTAATTTCAGTGTTGCTGTGAAGGTAATTTGCATATGTGATAAAATACCCTAATCAGTTAACTCTAAGTAAGGTAGATTATCCTAGATAATCTGGATAGGCCTGATTAGATCATTTCAAAGGCTTTATGAGTAGAACCAAGGCTTCCCTGAGGAAGAAGAAATTCTCCCTAGAGACAGCACCTTCAGTTCATGTCTAAATCTTACCATTACTGATGGTCTGCCCTGTGGGTTCAAAACTTGGTTTTTTCCTCCACAGTCATGTAAGCCAAGTCCTTGCTGCAAGTATATACATAAAATTGACCAAAATTTTCTCTGGTTAACCTTCAGTAAGTCAGATTCTTAAAGACACTTGCCATAATTAGAGTAGCATCTGTTACATATCTCAATATAAATACATGCCTTAATATCACAGAACAATTTTATTTAAAAACTTTGTAGAGTGTTTTACATCTGGTTCCAAAACAAAGCATACATAGTGAATGATAGCCTCTGTATTTGTGTGCTGGACCTTTGTCCCTTACTGCTTACAGACAGAGCAACCAATCTAAGGGATTCAGCCAGCTCAGGCCCTGTACTGTCCCCTCAAGACATGAAAAAATCCCTATCTGTGCACAACTGTGTTCTACTGAGCCATTAAATACTTGGCAGTCCTGTCATGGCAGACCAAAATAATATGACCTAGGCACACATTGTTTTTGTGGATTTACTAAATCCAGAAATAGACTTTAGAGTTAAGAATGAATAGACTACGTAACCTTCAGACAATTATCAATAAATTGTTTTTTCTCTCAATGAAAGTTTTGATGAGTACTGCACTAAAATAAGATACAGAAAATATATAGATAAGGAATTAGAATGCAGCTAATCTATGATGCTTTGGAAGAAAACATATGTATCAATACACAGATAAATAGAGAGATATAATTTTAGAATGTATTATAAGGATATATGCTTTTGTCTGCTTCAGCACAAAGATATATTATTCATTAAGAACCAAAGGTTTATATCACAGCCATAGGAACTAAATTCCCAACTTGAAAAAGCAAGCAATCACATATTGCCTAATTTTGAGAAATATAAATTCCAGTGAACCATTTAAGATTACGCAGGGCAAAATTTATTCCTAGACAGCAGAATGAGGTGTTTTGCATTGCTTTTTTGGGGTTGTTTTATATAAGAGTATAGCTATGAGCCAGTTAAAATATCATGAGACTCCTACTGAAAATTATGATTTTAGATTTAGTATAAACTAAACTGTCAGTTTATTCAAGATATTGAAAAGTAAAAATAATTGATACAGGGAGAAAAAGTGTGGATTCTTTTGTAATGGCTCACAAAAGAGTTAGAAATCGAAAAATATTGGATGTCAAAGATTCTATTCATAACGCAAAGATAGAAACTACAAGAACTTGGGTTTCTAGGTAGAAAACGAAGGCTAAGAATATCAGATTTTTCATATATAGGTGATTGTGAGAATGATGTTGCCCTTGGAGGAACAGTAAAAAGGAAGGAGACTGGTAGTGATGGAATGGGGAAGAGAAACGGACAAATTCTCAACTGTGTGACACTTGTAGGACACCCTAAGGTGGAGACATTAAGCAAAGAGCTAGAATCAAGGAGTCGTTTTCTTAGGACAGTTTCTACAAATACAGACTCTGGGGATTTCTGTAGATGTGTCATTTAAATGCAGACTAAATCTGGTTGAAAGGAACCAGAGGAATCTGGAGATGGACGCACAGCATTAAGGCAAAATCCAGAAGTTAAGGAGTCCGCAGAAGAAATAACTATGTCTTGCCATCCAGGGAAACAGAAGCAAAACCTTTAAGGCAAAAACCAAATGTTGTCCATGATTCTGAGAGTAAGCCTACCTCACAGAGGGAAACTGATATGTTTAAGCATAATCCAATAACTTCTAGATTATGGTGAATCCAAGACAGTAGCAACTTTTGTACTCAACCTAAATTCATCACGTGAAAACACACTTCATAAAGATGATTAAAAGTCAACAGAAAAAACTGCAAATATCTGAGGCTGACAGTGCTAACTGGTCATAATACATTTATATATTATGAATGTACTGTGAAAACTTTACACTCCTGATTTGTGTTTTTGAAAAAGCCCATCAAGGTCAAAAGGAGAGGCTGAAATGACCTATAATGCACTAACATAGGAATTAAACATTGAAAGACTATTCACACTGATGTATAATATACAGTCATTCATGTAATTACCATTTAATCCATTATTTTATATATGCTTTTATATGTTTATTGTTCATTCATTCTATAAATATTTACTGCACACAAAACATCTCCCAGGCACTGAAATGCAAGGAAAAAAGAGATGATCCTTGCCCTCAAAGGTTTTTATTTTTAAGTAGAAAAGACACATAAATAGGGAATTAAGTGTTTATTACAGAAATCACAATAATAGAAATGAGTAAATATGAGGAGGGCCTTTAGGAACAGTTTACGTCTAAACTGAAACATAAAGATTTAAAAACAATTAGGAAGATAATGTTCTAGAAGGCATTCTAGACACAATCTGAAAGCAAATACAGGAAAATGAGAAATAACTAGGAATATGCAGCAATTAGAGCATTTTATAATCCTCAGAGCATAAGATTAATGGCTAGAGATAGATCTGGAGAAGCAAACAGGAGCTAGAATGACTTGCTAAGAGACCTGACATTTATTCTGGGGTCCATCTGGAAAAGTGGATCTACAGGGAGGTAGATATTACATATGAATAAAAGGGGCTCATTGTTAAGTAAATTTGAAAAATACCAATTAAATAAGATTAATCAGGCATTCTTCAATTTTTTAAAAATATCTCTCTGTGCTTTGGTTAATTACCAAACACAACTGTTTCCTAAACTCATTTGTTGAAGGTAATTTTTTACAAGAAGTATCTCACAGGAGGAGGATTACATCAAAAATTCTCCTAGAAAGTATAGGAAACATTGAAGATTTTGTAAGTGGAAGTAACAAGACCAGATTTGTAATTTAGAAATAGTTCTCTGAAGAATTTTGTAGGGGCTTGATTAATGGCTAAATAAATGGATAAGGGAAGGCCAGTTAATTGGCTCGACCTAGCAAGGAATAATGAAACAGCACAAGAGCAGAAAAGTGTGAGAAGAACAAGCGAACTATGTGCAGGAACTGGAATCCAGAGGATCTGTGTCCAGATGAACAGATAAGGGGAGAAAAAAGAGATCAGTCACTTCACGGTTTCCGGATTAAGTGACTGGGAAAGTGAGGGATTTTCTGATGGAATCAAACTACACAATCTTTTGAGAGAGAAATGATGAGTTAGTTAGGATTTGGAAGTACAGAATATGAGGTGCTTCTGTAAACAGCATTGGTAATGGTGACCAAACCATATTTACATAAATCTGAAGCTTCCGGGAAAACTGTCACAAGAGGGGATTTCTGACATCAGTAGCTTTTTTTTTCTTTTTGTGGAGCTTCTTCACAAAGAAATGTCGTCAGTAATCTCCCTTTACTTTTCCTGTTTGCATTCACTTGATGGTGTTACTCAATTTGCTCATCCACAGTTCTTTGGATCACGTATCTGTTTATGTTTATACAACACACACGCACACACGCACACATGCACCCTTCTATTTATAGTACTGGTAAATTTCTACCTAGAAATTAGCATTGCTATTATTCAGGATAAAGATTTAAGTGGTCCTTCAGTCCTTCAGCAACAATCCAAAAAATAACAGTGACTTAAAACAGCCAAGATGTATTGGTCACTGTGAGTCGAGGCAATTCTCTAAGAGAATGACCCTCAGGTGGTGACTTCTCATTCCAAAATACTCTAAGTTTGTGGAATGTCCATATTCTTTATCACGGTGTTCTGGGGAAAAGAGCATGGAGAATCACCAAGTGGCTTTTAAATACTAAATGTTTCCACATAAAGGTGAAACATATTGAATTCTGCTTAAAAAGCAATTCACTACACCTTCTATAATCTCAAAGAGATGGAAAAATGTAGCAAAAGAAAGAACCAGACATGTTGGTGATCATTAATAGATTCTATTTTAAATTAATTTAAAATTTATTTTTATTTAGGGTCTAGAATAGTCATAGCACTGTGATAAGTATTATGCATATCTAATAAAAGGGAAGTTCAGTTAATATAAAATGGTTCCCAGGTAGTCCCCCAAATGCCAAAGAAAATACTAATAATGAACAATAATGATAGTAATAAGTAACCTCTGGAATTTGTTTTGGTTAATATATTATTTCTGCTGTCACCTCATCTCTGACTCCTTAGGCAGAATCTTAGTGAAAGAGGGAAACATGAGAGCATCTTCAGAACTACCTGGAATGTGATTTTAGCCAAAAAGATGTTAAAGAAAAGTGATCATGCATGGGATGCTCTAAGTTGTGTCAGAAGAATCACAAATGCCTGACAATGATAATAATAATAATATAAATACATACCTGCCATGGTAAACAATAATACAACTGCAATGTTCCACATATTTTATCAGGCACTCATGGATGTCACAATCTGGACTCTAGAAGATGACAGATCTTTGCTGGTATCACTACAAATAAAACTAGACATTATATGTGGTTGGCAAATAATGTTTCAAATGTGCTACAATTAATATACTGAATTCTTTTATGTTTGAAAACCTATCAAAATATACACATATAAATAAGTTTTTTTTTTTCTCCTATGTTCTGCCATTGCAAGAGAGAAGCCAACAGAATCCTTATGAAACACACTAACTCTTTTAGGGGAGATTAACAAATTTGGCATCTAGAGATTCCTCCTTTGGCCTTAGCTGCTATATTTTGCAGAATCATTTTCATTTCAGGAAACTGGTATTGTTAAGTGCAATGTGTCCTCATGTGATTTCTCAAACAAATGAGAGTTTCTAAAATATCACTTTGTAATAATAAAAATATACTCATGGACTTGAATTATTATACTGTTTATAACTATTCCCTTGGTGTGAATTACTTTGTAACAATTCAAAGCCTGCTCACTAGGCTTAATTAAAGTGTTCCCATTCTTACAAAGTGCATAAGTGGTAGAATTATTTTAAAATATGCCATTTTGGGGGAAAGAGTCTAATTAGCATTTGATTTAGTGGCACAGAGAAATGGATTTAGCTGTGGGCAATAGAGCTCTGAGAACCAATGAAAATGTTGAGGAAGGTGAAATTATGAAGATATAAAAAGAAAATTCTTTCTGACTTTAAGCACACTTCCCAAGTTATTAGGGACAGAATAGTGCTGTCTTCCAGTTGTTTTTCATTTTTTGGGGGTGGGGTGTTTGTTTGTTTGTTGTACAACAAACAAGTCACGGTGATCCTAAGTGAAGAATCCTCAACATGCAAACACCAGGCTTATAATGACATCCTAGATTTGAAAATCTTACTAGGCTTGATATGCCATTGTAGATCATTCCACATGCTCATACTTATGGTAATGTAGTTTTGTTAAAAAATACCATTTTTTATCTTTAAATAAGTTTGTGTACAGAATGTAGTATATGACCACCAGGAAGTGACAAAGAAAAATGACCCTTTTTTTTCTAAAGATCTTCCTTGGATAAGAATTGCAAAGCTGGAATATCACCTTAACCTTAAAAGACTGCTTGCTTTAATGATAACTATAGTTCAGCATTTCACAAAAAATACAAATTTGACTACAAAGTATAAGTAATTACGACCAATACCATATACGTGTTCAGAGTTATTTTCAGAATAGGAAACTCATTAGCCAGAAATGCAGTTCTGTAACTAAAGTACTGCATATCCAATTCTTATTATCGATGCATCATTCCAAAAAAATGACGCTTGTTTTATTCATTATTTTGTGGAAGCACAGATCTCCTGTACTAATTAATACAAATTAGGAGAAAGTTACTTAACGCTAATAGTAGATCATTTTTAAAAAGGCAACACGACTAGATTAACTATTTCATGTAATTTATGACACCTCTTCATCTACATGACTGCCCTTCACTTCAGTAGCAATAAAGAGCACAATCTCTAGATGTCAAAGTAATAAGTAATTTTCCTACACACCAAATTTCTCTCTTTTTAGTATACTATACATTCACTTTGAAAGGACATCATTTCTTAGATATGTGAAAATGAGCTAAATATGTATGTTGTAATGAGCACTTTGCTGTTTTATCATGACTTCAATATGATCAAATGCTGGTTATACATCTAAGATTCCTGAAACAGAATTGAGAGGATCATGAGGATGAAAGATATACGAAATGTGAAATCCTTAATCATTTTTCACACATTTTGTGGCCAGTCTATCCTTTCTCACAACTCAATGAGGTTGAGATGATGACTAGTGGAAAATAGTCAACTAATTAAATTTCAGACTTTCAAAAAGGTCAAAATAGTACAGCATATTATTATACTTCACAGAATAAATGGAGCATGCAAATGCCAATACTTCATTCTGGTGACAAAATCAGGGAAAAAAATGAAAGGAAATTGAGTAAAATTGTCTCATTGCTTCAGATGTGGCAGTCAAACTTTAGCTAGAATTTTAACCGCATAGTGAAGTACTTGCTATAAAATAGCAAAGGTTGCTTATGTTCTTAAGCTGTATCATTAAAGTTACTTCTAGGCTGTACTTCTGAATATAGCTTAAACAATTATAGATTATACACTATAAGTATGTTATAGGTTATAAATTATAGTCTGTATTTCCAAAATTATAAATATGAGACAAAATGTCCCTTAGCTACATAAATGTCTGATAACATTTTCTTACAGTTTTCTTTAACAATGTAGTGAATTTTTGTGTTCTGTCCCTTAATGAATAAACACATCAGTTTGGTCAGATGGGACAAAACAGTCAACATAAACAGTACATCAAAAAAAACGATGCCAGTATTATAAAATGCATATAGGTATACATACATTTTACGTCATATACATACTGAGAACTCTTAGTGCTTCTCTGTTCTTGATATTAAAAAAAAAAAACAAACCACTAAACATAAATGGTCCTTTTGAGCTTCTCACCTCTTTCCTTCTCTCAAGGGACCGACATACCATTCTTAACTCAACTCCCATTTGAGGTTGAGTCTTCGTTCCAGTTTCACCCTTTAAAAAAAACTTTTCTAGTGACTGGTATTTCCTTCCTTTAAAGTGTGTCCTTATACTCAGTATGAGCAAAATTATTTGTTTTAAGTAGCAAATAAGATAATGCATGTAAAGCACATATCATGGGACTTGACAGATACGTTTTAAGAAACATGGCCTCTTATGAATATGGCTCTGAAGCCTGACCTGCATTAGCTTGAAGCTGCAGTCTCACTCCTTCATAATTATATATTCTTCAGAATATTATTCAACCTCTCCAACTAAGCATCAGTTTCCACATGTATAGAATTAGCAAAAAGATACTTATCTCACTGGGTTATTGAGGTGTGTATATATGATAATTTTTTAAGATGCTAAACATTTAATATATAATCAGAGCTCAGCAAAGATTCATTTCCCATTTACCATTTTGTATCATCCTGCTTTCACTTTAATCATTTCAACTTACTGAACTTTCCCAAGCTCTTCTTTGTATTCAGAATTACGGCAAAACCCAGAGAACCAATTTTTATTGCTGCCATAACAAACAAGTTTGGTGGCTTAAAACAACAGAAATGTATTATCTTACAATTCTTTAGGTCAGAAGTCTAACACAGGACTAACACAGGACTCGGTGCAGTAAGATCAAAGTGTTAGAGTATTATATTCCTTTCTGGGAGTTCTAGGGTAGCCTCTGTTGTTAGACTCACTTATGTTGTTCCTTGTAATTGTAGAACCAGAGGCTCCGTGGCTTACTGTCTGTAAGTGTGGGCAAGTCCCAGCCTTTGAAAGCAACCTCATCCCTTGGTTTGTGTGCTCCTCCCATCCTTCTTCAATGCCAATAATGTCAGGTCAAATCCTCATTTCTCATCTTCTCAGATTTTAAGGACTCATGTGATTAGATTAGGCTCACCTGTATAATCTCAAGATTTATAACCTTAATCACAAATTCAAATTCCCTTTTGCAGTGTTCAGTAACATGCTGACAGTTTCCAGGGATTAGAGAACTTGGACATCATTGAGGGGGCCATTATTCTGTCATACACACCCTATGTGGGGACATGTCATGGGACTTGTGTTTTAGACACGTTATATTTGAAAAAGTACACAGTTTCTACTATGCCAGGCCTGATTATTAGAAGTTAATCCTGTCTAAGAATTTCCCAGAAGGGCTACCAACAGATGGACATGTTTTTCTATCCAAATAATACGTTAAGTAATAATGCTGACTCACAGTATTGGATGCAAGTGGCCACTGAAAATTTCCTTTGGTTTTCCTTCTCCGTATCACCTACAATTCATTCCTGTTTGACGATGCCCTGTAATTTATCACTTATGATGATTTACTACCTTATCTTAACCTCACTTGTTTCTGGTCACAATTAGAGTGGTAAAGTTTAAATATATTTATTATATTCTAAACTAAACCATTAGCATACTTGCTACATGTTCCAAATTAGACCCAATTTAAAGGATAATTCTCAGGTTTTACTTCACAGCTAATATTTAACAGGTTTTAGATCTGATATTCCATATCTCTGGATTACTATTAAAAATATTATTTGACTATCTCTATACTCTGCTCATCCTAACTGGTATTTTGAGAAAGCTATCACAGTTTCAATTTTCTTTTTCCTATTGAAATTTGAGATCAGAAATGAATTTATCTGGAGTTTTTCTTTCAATCTCCCTTTCTCCAATTCTCTCTCTTTTTCTTTTTATTTCCAGAGAGGTCTCTCATATTAAACAGTTGAATCGGAATCCAACTCTTAATCACTCTTACCACACTGCCCTATTCAATTTGGTCAACTCCTTCCTGATCTTTTTGATTTCTTCTTCACTTGTCTCCTCTTCCTCATCCCTACAATTCCATTGTTAAGTCTGCTCCTCTACTACGCCTGTGATGATTTTATCACATATGTGTTTATGCAGTCCTGCAGCTGTCCTAGAGTTCCCTACAACTGCTACGTTGGCTGGGTATCCAGTGGCTATTTTTATGAATATGTGTTCAAAATGTACTCAGATTTTTAACTTCATATTGAGATAGCTGTTATAAAATAGCACTATAAACCCATGATTTTAATATACAAATGCATCTATCTGTGTGTGTTTATATATACAGCATAACCGGCATATCTGGGTTCCATTTTTGCCTTCTAAACAGCAAAAGGAACTATATTCCTTGAATGACTCAGGACAGAGGAAATACAATAAGAGATGGAACATCTCATGATCTCAGAAAGTAAAGAAGTGAAAAAAAAAAAAGATAAGGGCTAGTTGAAAGAACACAAAACCAATCAATCTGAAGACTCTCCTAATGGCAAAAGCAGGAAAATAAATTTGAACAACAAAATAAATAACAGTATTAGATTTTAACCCATAGAAGAAAATTAGTATTTATAAATTCACATTGTTAAAATTGTCTGTTAAGTAAATATATGGGGCATGACAGACTTTTCTTTCTTACAGTACAATTCAAATTGATAAAGAAGGTAGAAGGAAAATAGAAAATTAACATTAGGCAAACACCATAATAGGAAATCTTAAAGACAAGATCCACTGATGGAATGCTAAAATTATTAGGTAAAACTATGAGGAGAATCAGGATTTCATAATCTCAAAGTATCTCCCCAATATATTGATAAAGTACAAAAGGAAAGACAGTAACTTTACCATGGAGAAACCTGAAAGAAGCCACCTTGACCGAGCGATCACGTTTAACAACATCTGTAGTGAAATATACTAACATTACAAACCACTTGATATGATTCACTGAAAAGAATACAGCATTATTTCGATGATATTCTTTCAAAAACTGCATCACCTGTTTGTTATGATGAGAAATCATCAGACAAATGCCAGTTCAGAGACATCTGACAAAACAATTGATCATAGCTCTTCAAGTGTCAACGTGACGAAAGATGAGAAAGGCTGAGAAAATCTTACAGGCTTAGAAGATACTGAAGGGAAATAACAACTATAAGTAATATGGATCTTGGACAGAATCCTGAAACAGAAGAAGGACATTAGTGGAAAACCTGATAAAAGGAAATTAGGCCTATAAAATGTTTAATAATATTGTACTGGTATTAATTTCCTGACTTTGACAATTGTCCTATGGTTATGTAAAAATGCTGACACAGGGAAAGCAGAATAAAAGAATAAGGAAACATTTCGTGTGATTCTGGTAACTTTTATGTGTGTCTTAAATTAATAAAAAATGAACAGTTTAAAAAATGTGTAATCTAGTAAATTTATTAAAACTATGCATGGGCACAAACTAATCCATTGCAGGTGGTAAAATAATGGTAATATTATTAACCATATACTACCTAGTGATCATTAATTTTAGTGTTTTTATGAATTAATTCATATAACATTTATGGCCACAGCATGTTGTAAGTACTGCTGCAACCAACTAGAGTTTATATTTGAGGAAACTGAGGCACAGAGAGACTGAATACTTTACCCAATATTACTTTGAAACCAGGGGAAGCCCAAGTTTTTGTTCACCCTGCTGTATAGCCTTTCCCTTGAAGCAAAGTGTGCAGACTCAATAAAGACTGCATTAAGCTCATATTTGGACTGAAAAGGTGTACAATTAAATTATTAAACTTTGAGACATGGAGTTAAAAAACAAGTAAGCGTAATTTCAGAGTAAACAATGCATGCTGTCAGTCAAAAGTATAGGTTGAATAAGGCATAATAAAAATGAAGAAGTTAACAAGAATATTTTCATGTTGGTGTCTATTTTATCCTTATTCATCCAACTTTTATTTTTCTGTGCTTTTTGAGATATGGAATTAGCATCATTGTTCTTTTGGTTTAATGTCCCTACCTCCCAAATTTATGTTATCGTCCTTGCTGCCTTTTCTCTGTTTTTCCCTTCCTCTTTTTTCTACATTTCCTTAAACACCATAGATTTCTCTTTTGCTTGCTCCACCTGCTTTGTTCTCTCTATTTCTTGTTTCACCTTATGTAACTTGCTCTGGCTGGGAGGATAATGTCTCTCAATACTGTACATTTCCTCCCATCACAGCGGCTAACAGAATAAGCATTAACATTTCATCTTAAGTATCAGTATAAATCTCACTTTAATATAATTCTGAAATGTTCCAGTAAAATCCTTATTCTTTCAGCAGGTCCCTTTCATAAACCCATCTCCATGATGCATTTTGGCAGTGACAAACAGCAAACTGGGTGGAACTCTGCAGTGGCTCTGATCCACCCCCAACCCCCGCCCCCGCCCATTTCCTCCCTTTATCAGTTTCTCTAGAATTTAAAAGAAATGGCAAAATTCATTGCAGAGAACCTTACAAAATTTACATTGTACTTTCAAATATAGAATAATAGTTCTTGTGGATGGGGGAGAAAAGTAAGAACTGGCTGTTACTTTACTAGTTCAGAAACTATACATATTTCACGCCGTTGAGCCAAAGAAATGGATTGTTGTTGCCAAGTCTGAAAATCAAATCGCTGGTCCTGTTAAGAAAATGACAGGTAACAAAAAACCACAGTAGTCCAAAAGACTCCTTTTCACTTCTTTACTCGAGTGTTTTTGTGTGAAAGATACAGATTTCTCTTGACTGAGAGGACCAACTCCTCTCCATCTCCATGTGTATGGATCAGTGGGCTTCTTTCCCTTTTTCCAGCTTTACTGTGGTGTAATTGACAAATAAAATTTTTAAGTAAAATCATTTAAGATGTACAACTTGACGTTCTGATATACTATACGTTGTGAAATAATCACCACAATCAAGCTACTGAAATATCCAGCATCTCACACAGTTACCATGCATTGTTTTGTGTTTTGTGGTGAGAACATTTTAGCTCTATCCTCTTAGCAAATTTCAAATATAAAATAGATTTTCATTAACTACAGTCACTATGCTTTACATTAGATTTCAGAATTTATCCACCCTGTACAACTAAAAATGTGTACTTTTTGACCAACATCTCTCATTTTCCCCTTACTCTAGTTTCTGGCAAACACCATTCTACTTTCTGTTTCTTTGAGTATGATTATTTTACATTCCACACATCAGTGAGATGATGCAGTATTTGTTTTTCTGTGTTTGGTTTATTTCACTAAGCATAATGTCCTCCAGGTTCATCCATGCTGTCGAAAATGGCAACATTTTCTTCTTTTTTAAGGCTGAATCATATTCCGTATCAATAGATACCTTAAATCCAATATATGTGCTCAATATGTGTCACCACCTTTCCTCCATCAATCTCAGGGTATCCCCACAGGAATCCACCATCCCTCACTGGCTGCTCTTTCCCTTAGCCAAACATTTGCATATAGGCTCTTCACTAAAACTCTCTTCCATTTCTCCTTTTTGACTAGTCCATGTGTGTCCTACTGGGTCCTTGCCCAATGCAATGCACAATTTTCTTTCATAAATAACAATAACTTAAAAGATAAATTTCTAGCAAAAATAGAAAAAAATTGTTTTCATAGCTAATTCACACACCACAGAAAAGGCAATTTAATTTTATTGTATGCTAATAGATTTTCTTTTGACGTTTATTCAACAGCTTTCATTGAAGGATCTATGAATAAGAGAAAGCATGACATAAGTTGCTTCTGAAATACTCAATTCTCAGAAGATTAATGATGCATCACAGTGGCTAATAACACATTTATTTGTAATTCAGCTGATCCAGGAAGGCAGGACTATTTGTATGGGATGAGAAAACTCATGCAATGCTTAAATGTGTGTACATATCTCCTACGGTATTTAAGGTTTATATGAGGAGTAGGTGCCCTAATTGTATTAGAATCTGATTTTGCTCCCTTCTATCAAGCAAGGTGGAAACAAGTAAGATGCAGATTCATTCTGGGTTTGAGCTTTCTCTTAAAAGAAAAAGAATTTTCTAGGGAGGGAACTTTAGGACATCTGAAAATTGGCAGTGTTTCTCCTGGAAGCAAACTGAGAACACAAGGAGTATCTAAAGAAAATGGAAAAAAATATCTTGGGAAGTTTGTAATGGAGGGTAAAAATGTTTCCCATCGCTGAATGGAGTATTTATGGAGTCATGATTTCTCCCTCTGGTTGTCGGCTTTGGAAAAATTAGTTGGTATATAACCAGCAAAGGCAGGGTGAAATTTCAATTGGTTGTAGTATTACACACCGGTAGCACCTAATTAACAACACAGTACAAACTGTTAATCCAGCTTCAACACTAGCTGTCTGACCTTAAACAAATCACATACTATCTTTAATGATATGACTTAAAACATATAAAGAACATAGAACAATGCCTGGCTCATAGTAAATTCTATGTAAGTATTTGCTATTATTATTATCACTAAAAATGCGTGATTTAAAAAAAAAGTCTGAACCGCGTTCACTAATGCTTTCTGTCCATCTTACAGTAATTCTTAGTTAATTTCCTCTTTCCCAGAATTGCTAGTTCTAAAGTTTTCTAATAGCCTACAAGTTTTTTTCGCTCCACCAAAACTTTCTCACTTTTTATCAGATGAGATTGCCACCTAAATCACAGGTTAAATATAAATCATTCAACTGGAACGTCTTCAAATGCTACCCATTTATTTTTCCCCAACTTGTTTTAATAGAGGAAGCATCTCTTATCAAAAATCAGTATTGTCATCTAAGTTTTGGGTGTTATACCTCCCACCCTCTTAGGAATATTACACGACCAATTAGCTATTTTAATCAATTTTTCTTCTCAATATTATTCACCATTTAAACATTATTTTCTCTCACATCTAAAAAAAATTCCTATACTCCACATCTCTCTCAGACTACCTTCTTTTTATAGATAATCTCTTTAAAAGCATCAGAGAATACCATCATTCCACATCTCTGCATTTTCCACTCACTTACTCAATCTATCTTCTGTCTCCCTCCTTCCATCAAAAAAATAAAAATAGCTAAAGACATCAGTAGAAGCCATATTGCTAGACGCAATGTACATTTACAATCATTAGGTCATTTTTATCTCCAAAACACTGATCAGATATAAATGTTCCTCTTTGTTAGAACTCTTTTCTCTTGTTTCCATGAAATTATTCTCTAATACTTTTTCCCTACATTCCCAACCATTCATTTTTGTCTTGTTTATTTTTGTTTGCTTATTGGTTTGTGTTTAAATAATGTGATCCTTTAACTAGCGATTAAAAGTTGAGTTTTCTCAAGTCTAGACTGTAGACTGAATCAAAGGCTTTGATTTCTAGTCAATCTCCTCCCTACCCACAGAAATGTAAGAATTATATTCAAATAATTCCAAAGTTTATATTTTCAGTCGACATTTTCTGTTCTATTACCTGTGTATTTTTATTCGACTATTAGTTATTTCAAACTGTGTATCTACCTGATCCCCTCAAACTCAAAATGTCCTAAACCATACTTATGACTTTCCCTCCCCTCCACTCCACAGCTGGTATTCTCCCAGTATCCCCAACATCAGTGAATTATATTACCATCCAACCATCCTAGTTGCACAAATTGGAAATCTGCGAGCTTTTTTTGCTGCTTATTTTTCCCTTGCTCCCAAATTCAGCCTTTCATCTGATTAATATTTGCTGTGTGTTTGCTCGTGGCCAGGTACTGATCTGTATTCTAGGGATACAGCAAGAAAAAAAAAAATTTGTGTCATCATGGAGTATTGTGAGAGTAGGGAAGTGGGAAAGGAAAGCAGTTAAGAAATAATGAAAGAGCGAATCCATCAGTCTATGATAGCTGCTATGTAGAAAAATAAAGCAGGTTATATTTGATAGTGAATAATGATTGGCTATTTTATTGGATAATAAAGGATGGTCATTCTGAGAAGTTGACTTCTGAACAGCTTTTAAATCCTGCATGTTGAATTTCTCTCAAATCCTTTAATTATCTTCATCTCCACTGCTGTCATCCTTATCCAAAGTACGACATTCCTCTCTTGGGCTCCTGCATTAGCCCACAGATTTCTTCTCATTTGCTTTGGATCTCTCTTATCTCAGACTTTAAATGGAAGTGAAAGTTATCTCTTTATAAAAAGAAAATACAAATCTAGGCAAGTTTCTGGGCTTTCACACACATTTATATCTGCCAGAAACACTTTTTGTATTTCTAACTCACATATTTAACTTCTAATTTTTCTTCATATTAAAACTCACCTGACACTTTCTATACCCCTTTACAATCATTACAAATGTTGAAGATTTAAATTTGTTGATAATTTAAATATCCCTTGCCTTTTTTATTAGAACACCCAGACGGAAAGCCACATTTCGATGAAATTTCCATCTCCTAAAGCAATAATTATCACATATTAGGCTTACAATGGATGTTTGTTGACAAAATAAAATGGAATTCATATTTTCAAGAGGAGACAGAATTTTTAAATTAAGGAACAAAGATCAAAAATGATACCCATCTGCAATCCCTGTCAAAAAGATTTCTTTTGATTTACTATATTGCATTAACTATTTACACATCTTTTAATTCTGTAATATTTATTAAGAGCCTGGTGCATGTATGCTGTACACTATTTGCTAGGGAGACATGAAGAACAAGGCCGACAAAGCCCACGCCTTTATGGAGCTCACATGCTACACTGGTGTGGGAAAAGTCATCCGGGACACATAATTAAAATACATATACATATACTTAAGTTATATATAAATAAATATATAATATATTTATACACTTATAAGTAGATAATTATGCATTATATATAAAGCTATATAATATAAAACACACATATTTGGGAAAATCAGTATATATTAATACATGGAAAAAAACAGAACCTCCTGTCTTTATAACAAAGAGAAATATATTGTCCTAGCTTAAAATATAAAAAGCGCTCACATTAAAAGTTTCCGTTGAGAAGGTATAACATGCAGAAAAGTATGTGGGGGATAGGAGGGAAACCAAACTGGGAGTATTCGAGTTACCAAGGATAAGATACAAAATTAGAACATGGGCAGTAAACCAAATGCAAGATGACTAATGTTCAAAAATTTGCAAATGACAGAATCCCCTCACTGCGACAGCTAAGTCTGTGTGTCTGGGCTTATGCGTGGGTGGGTTCCCTTACGTTGTGTTCCCCCTCAGCACTGTAGTGACCTCTACAAAATCTTCTGATTATTTGGGACTCATTCCCTGCCCATCTGTCAACACTCTTCTCCACAGAGAAGCTTACCTTTGTTCTCTGTGGTCAGTGGCTCACTGCTAACAGACCATAATTCAGATTCCTGATGGTGAACTCATTTTTTGTTTGTTTTAAATTAGAAGACTACCACTAGAACAGAATTCTAGATTCCCGAACACCAGATTGGTGTCTTCTAGGACAACATTTACATTTGCCAGACAGCATAGAAATTTTCTGCCTTTCTCTTTAACACAGATTACTAGAAACCTTATGGATAATCTATTTTGCTAAAAATTGTATTACTCCTTCTCAATAAAGTTTACTTGTTTCATTACATAGACTGAGTTCTGGTAGGTTAAATGAAAACTGTTTATTGCTGTGAAATTTCACCCCACAGATATACTTTCCCAGTATCTTACTTTTCTGATAAATTATTTTAAGAAGAAGTGCTTCAACTTCTTTTCTGTCATTGTTTTTTGTCTGATATATTTAACTTTCTTGAATGCATCTGAAGTCAAGGAAACGGTATCATAGGAACAAGTAAAATCTGGAATTGCATTTATTGGTTCAGTGTAACATGAGTGAATCTAAACCTTTATTTTGTAAAATGCCATTTGGTTTTCAGTGGATTAATCCTGTCAAGCAAACTAACAACTATACCTCATATAGATGTGTTTACAATCATGGGAAAAGTATCCCAAAAAGGGCAAATGCTGTGGGCTCAGTGAAACCGAGTGAAAAGTTCCCAGATGAGGGAAATTCCAAAGAATATTTAAGATGAAAACAAGCAGAATTAAAGGTCAACATTACTACAACAATGCTTACTAAATGAGAATTTTTGGATAGAGAAAAGTTTTCAAGTCTCAATTATTGTTGCACTTTCCAGAACAATTAAATACATTTTTTATAACATTAAGAGCAAGAGATATTAGTGTTTACTGAAACAGAAATGAGCTTTTAAAATATTTAATTTTTTCATTATAAGTTCAGTATTGTCCAAACAAAATATATTATTTTAATATCCCTCACATGTTACTAATATACTCAAAGATAACAGGATCAAAGATCTGGAAAAGACATTGATAGGTCATGATAATATATTTACAAGACTGATTTTAATCACACACATCTTTCATCAGACATTACATAACCACAGGTAAAAATAATGTAATTGCTTAATACAATTTTACTGCCTGAAATGTGGGTGGTGTTTATATGGTTTATAATGCAAAAGAATTATTAAAAGCCAACCAAAATTAAATCATAAACAAAAGATCAATGTATATTTCAGTTTGTGAAACAGAACTGGAACATGGGTGGAACAGGGCTTAAGACAGAGCAGGTTATGACTAATATGTATTAAGTTTTAATCATGTGCCACACACTGTTCTTCTGCAGTGCAGGTTATCTCTTTCACGATTTAGTGAAGAAAACCTACTCATGAGAATTCAAAGAAGGAACAATGGGAGGACTGAAGAGATGGGCACAGAAACTTGCTCTGGGGCAGCAGCCTTTGGGGTCAGAAAGAATCTGGTGACGCTGAAGAAAGTCTCCTCTACCCAAGTACCTCTGTTCCACAAATGATTCCTACCTAGCTGCTACACACCAGGCTGGCTGCTAAGTGCTGAGATGTGTCGGTAAGAGGGACATGGTTCCTTCTATCATGAATCGTGTGGGAGGCAAACACAAAATAGACTGTTAAAACACTTTACAAATTGGGAAAGTGGTTAGAATAAACTACAGTTCTTGCAGTAAGGCAGCTTATATATGCTGATGGTCCCCTAAGGAAACAACTAAAATGACACATAGAAATAAACAAACCCAGATAAGCTTGTAAACACTGCCAAAGTGCACTGAAAGAAAGTCCCAAGTGAAGTGAGAACAAGAATCCTGTTTTTATTTAAAAAAAAAAAAAAAAAAAAAAGGTGAGAGTTGAAGGTGGCTTTCACCCTGGGGTTGTTTGCTGTTCTCTAGGACCAAGGGCTTCTGAATTGACATTTGAACACAGGGAAGCAGAGACAAGGTAGAAAATCTAAAGAAACCTGTTATAAAATTTCACATTCAAAAGGAGTACGCCTTCAGGGTAACATTCAACAAGAAATACGCTGCACTGAGGTGGACACAGAATGAAGTTTGACTACTTCAACTTCGGCAGAATAAACAAAAATCTCTTGAAAATTCAAAATCCTAAAATGGCTCTAGCACTGATTTTTCATCCCAACATGATACCTGTGGTCTCTGTAAAACATCAAATATCAAAGAGGGAATTAAAATTTAAAGTGGCCCTAGTTAGTATTGGGCTCAGGTAGGAGACAGCAACAAATGCAAATCCTGTCTGGGAAAACTCAGGTCAAAGAATGCCTAAAAATGGTCACAGATTAAGCTGTGTTGAAAAAACTAAGCAGCTCACAGACCAAAAAAACACAAGTAATCAGGTCACTAGTAAGTGAGAACCAGCAATAAATAACAGACAGGGTCCAAAAATATTTTAAATATTGCTATTATGAGACATAAACTTAAAAATCAGACATAATACTTATTCATTGTGTTTAAAAAGTTCCAAGGGAAAAAAAAAAAGAAAAACTTGAATTTGTTCATAGGAAACATAAGTATGGAAAATTACTAGGAAGATTTTAAAAAATGAGTATTTTAGAAAGAGTAATTCATATTATAATAACAAAATGATAGCAGAGTAATTAAAGTAAAAAAAAATTCAATGGCTAGGTTTAAAGATTAGAAAGATTGGAAGACATTTTCCAGGGCACAGCCTAGTAAGGCAAGAGATATTAGATCTGAAAAGTAGGTTAAGAGACAGGTAGGATACTATGCCAAGATCCCATACAGTCTCTTCATGACTGCCGCAGGAGACACAGGACAGCCCAGAGGAAAAGATAATTGCGAGAATACTGCAGACTGACAAAAGACAAGCAAGCAGCGAAAGATTCAGGGAAAACAACAAATCCCAATCAGCTTAAATTAAAATAGAAATCATCACCTATCATGGAAAATCACCAGATCTTAACATTAGCCCAAGATAAGAGAGAGATCACATTCCAAGGTAAAAACTTTAGATTTGGGGTAAAAAAGGTTCTTAATCACAATAAGCAATGCAAAATTACAGAGGAAAACCCTGTCAACAGGCTGTTAGCTAGGACAGACTAGGCTATGTTGTCATGATTTAAAGAAAACAAGGTTAACTGCACTCCTATCCTCCCACTAAGCTGTGACATAAAACGACCCAATAGGAAAAATAAATACTCCCATTCAGAAAGGGGAAGAATGGAAGACATGCAAAACCACAGGTAAAGATCTATCCTGGAATCTCCTCGAGCAGTCATGGTCCTCCTAACATGACTTATTACTAGGTCCTGTTTTTACTATTTAGGAAGTAATTCCTTGCACACATTTTCCCATGATCTCTGGCTCAACTTCTAGAGCAGAAGTCACCAAACTGCAGCTTTAGGGTCAAATCCAGCCTTGGCCAAATTTATTTTTAAATATAGCTTTACTGGAACACAGCCAGAATCACTGATATAAATATTCTTTATGGCTGCTTTTGTGTCAGAATTAAGTAGCTGCAACAGAAACCGTATGGTCTACAAAGTCTAAAACAGTCATATCAGGCCCTTTACAAAAGAAGTTTACTCATCTCTGCTCTAAGAGAATTCTACTGTCCTTTGCTTTAGCTAAACTGAGTATTGGGTAATATTCCTTCTTCCTTGGAAGCTACATGGTCTTCTCAGCCCACTTCTTGCTTATTGAAGGGGCGCCAAAAATTATTTGAAAACTTAAACAGTCACAGGAGTTTTCATTCTTGACTCAACGGATCTTTAACAGAACAACTAATTTTTTTTTTTCAAGAGAGAATTTCCTCATCTAGTAAAGAAGTAGTTCACAGGGAATCTAACAACTAGAAAATCAAGAAACAACGAGAAAAGTAAGATACTGCAGTGCTCAACCACTACTTCAAAGAAACATGACTTTGGAAACAATAGCTTATAAGGATTAACAATTCTTGCCCATAGGCAACTTGTACAATTGAAGGGATTTACTGGATCCCTTCCTCTCAAAAGAATTTTCAACTTTATTTTATGCACCAGTTGATTCTTCCATACCTGGAAAGGCTCCAAATTTATGGAACCTCAATATTCCTTCTCCTTTCTATATGCAAAAAACTGTTTACTCTTTACCAAGCTCCTCACTTTCCTGTAATAATTGCCAAAAGCAGTAAACAAAATGCACACATTCACTATTCATATTCTATCATTCAAACTCTTTCCCTATCATCCTCTTATGGGTAAATATTTACTAAATATTTTGCCACCACAAAGAGAAATCAGGATCTTTCTGGACTTGGTGTAAGTTTTGTCACTGTCCGTTGCCCAAATGTTTTTCAGGTTTTCTTACAATACAGTGATATGATGCTCCTAATTCCTTATCCAGAGTCACAGTAATATGGCCCTGCACAAATATAAGGGAAGCTGAGTAGTAAAGGCTTTTATATGCCTGAAGGAAAAAAAAAAAACTTGGTGCGAATCAACAATATTTACCACCACTTAAAATGCTACATTCAAAGGCAAAAATAATATGCTACAAAGAAGATTTTGAAAGATACTTCCAGGAAATTTTTTTTAAATGAAATGGAGAGAGTTTAAAGATCAGTAATGGAAATTCTAAAGAGTATATACTTCAAGCAAAAAGAATATAACTTCAGGATGAATATCTGAGATGTTTAATTTTAACTAAATGAAGACCAAGGAAAGTGGAAAAAATATGAGTAAATCTAAACATATTTAGAGTATAAATCAATGATAATAATTTCATATGAAGCTAAAATGACAGTAGCAACAAGACAAATTATGCCAAATAACTACAGTAATGTATAAGTCAGAAAGTCATTAAAGGAGTTAATATTTTGTAAGATGTATTATCTTATAGGAGTATAACTAGATTCAGTAAATTTACACTTTGAAATGTTAGGTTTGCATGTAGTAATTTCTATGTTAACAGATGGCATACAAAAGCAAGAATCTACTAAATGCTATTCAAAAGGGGCATACTTAATTACAAACTTAAAGAGGCTGAAAGTGAAAGGATGGAAAACGATACACTATACAAACAGTAGACATAAGAAAGCCAGAGTTTCTATGTTAATATCAGAAAAGAAAGTCTCCAAAATAATGATAAAAAGGGGAAATACATGAAGGAGATAAAACAGGGAAAAAATACATATACATATAGATATAATATATACACATAAGTCTATATGATAAATGTTTATATAAATGTGTCTATATATATGTGTGTATATAATAGGACTTTCAAATATGTGAATATTAACAGAACTAAAGGGAAAAATAGAGAAACACACAATCACAGTTGGAGGCTTTAATGCACCTCTGTTGTAATATAAAATCTGAAGTAGTAACAAGTTCCTTAACTTAAGTGATATTTATGAAACACTACCTCTAAAAACCACAGAATACATATTCCCTTCATATATATACACGGATTGTTCACAAATATAAATCTATGATCGGTCCAAAACAAGTGTTAAAACATTTAAAAAGGAAATCTTATGTAATTAGTTCCCTGAATGAAAAGAACTATAATTGTTTATCAGCAAAAAGGAAGTAGCTAGAAAGCTTCAGATATCTGGAAATAAAACTACACACCTACAAAAATATATTAGTCAAAGAAAAAAATGAAAATAGAAGTTAGAAAATATTCTGTACTAAACTATTATGAAAACAAAACATATCAAGAGTTATATAATACAGCTTCAGCAGTGCCTTGAGGGAAGCTGTTGCTTTATTTTTTTTATCTTTTATTGACTTCTAGCTGATTTACAATGCTATATTAGTTTCAGGAATATAACACAGTGATTCAATATTTTTACAGGTTATAATCCATTTAAAGTTTTTAAACATTTCCTTAAAGTACCATAGATCTCTCTTTTGCTTGTTCCACCCCCTTCATTCTCTCTATCCCCTGTTATATTAGAAAAAAGTAGTTACAAAAAGTTACATTTACAAGTTATAGTATATTCAACTTATATAAATTTCAAAAGCAGGTGGAATGAAACAATATACAAGTTAGGGACAAACAGAGATGGTTAAACTTTAAGAAAGAATGGAAAGCTTATGAAAATGGGGATAATAATAATAATAGTAATAAAAAACCACAAATTGTTTATTATAAGCCAGGAGTTTTCTAAGGGCTTTTTAATGTTATAGTTTAACTGTCACATCAATTCTATGAGATAGGCTCTAACATATTTAAATATATGATTAAATATATGATTAAATATAATGATTGTCCATAGTTACTATTATTATCCACATTTTACTTATTATTGCATTATTATCCACATATATTACTCAAGGTTTGGATAAACAAATGGAAACTGGAGCAGCCTCACGCAGACTGCTTATTCAGCTCCCATAATTGCATAAATTTAAATTTCTATAACAAAGCTCTTATTTTATATACAAATAAATAATATATAAATATATAACAAGGACATTAATATGTAAATATAATTTATATACTCTATATAAATGATATAAAGTTAAAAGAAAATTATTTTATATAAATATTTTATATCAAAATGAGGAAGAAATAGATATAGCCAATGGTTGCAACTAGTATTTATAACTACTTTCTTCTCCTACTCACTCTGCATTCCCTTTATCCTCAGAGAGCATCTTAGGTTGTTTGGTTCCTTATAGCTTAGATTAACCCAAAACTTCATCCCTGAACTATGTGGGTCACTATCAGATGTGCTCATATTGGGCTGTTGTAATTTTATGGTATAAATCACAGGGCAGGGCAGTACTAAGAGATGCCTCAGGGTATTTCTGCACTCAAGAGACATTCCTTCTCACTCTCATTGTGTAAAAGCAATCTAATTTTCTCTTAATCATCAAAATAATTCATCCCAGCAAATACAGCAACCCACTTCTTTAGCTGTTGATTCACTGGAGTAAGGAGACAGCCAGTGAAATTGTGAATAACCTCTGGCAAGAGAAAAATGTAGTTAATGAAGTTATCTGGTCAGTGTTTCCTAAGTTTGCCTTGGACTAGCGAGACTTATGAGTGCAGTCAGGTGGAACCTCAGCAGGGTCAGGGATCAAATGGAAATCACAGCCAGATATAAGGGGAATAAATTAAAGCTGAAGTGAGATTGAGCCATCAAGGAGTACCTAAAGTTATGACCAAACTGAAAGAGTTTAGCCCCCTTGTTTATTAGCTGCAGATTTGATTTCCCGGAACAGTGATCAGGTGGCCAAAGGAAATCCTCACTTCAGAATCCCTCCAGGGCCCAAGAACCAGCACAAAGTCTCACACAGATGCAAAATCCTGTGCTCTGTGTCAAGAGGATACAATGAGCACTTTCCATGTGGCAAAGAAACAGATGTAAACATTAATATTCAGGAAGACTGATCAGCTGCCTTAAAGTAACTATTGTAAACTGATCAAAAATGATACACCTCAGAAACAACTGAGATATTGTTAGCAGGCAAGATTAAGTTACTCTGCTATCCAACAAGGGATCTACATTTCTTTGATTACTGGAATCTTACGTTATCAAACTGCCACACTATCAAAATTAGTTAACTGTCCTACATGGCCACATAGCATATTATATTGCTTATTTATATTATATTGCTTGTTTACTTCTCTGTATGCCCCCTAGACTGTTAGTTCCTTGATGACAGTGGTTGTTTCTGTTTTATTTATTGTCCACTGTATCCTCATCAGCTAAAATAATGTCTGTAGCATGTCAGTAAATATTTTTAGACTAAATAAATGAACAATTCCACAGGGACAGGAGAATAGACCGGGAGAATAGGAAGGCATTGGACTCCTAAAGTATAAAGAGAAAAAAATACGCCTTACAGAAGGTCAAGGGAAGATAAGAAACTGCAAACAGAGAATAATTTTGCTTAAACTGACTCTCTTCACCTTAATCTGGTGCCAGGAAGTATTTTTTCCATCATTGCAAAAAGAAGTACAGCTGCTTTATGATTTATGTAAGTATATGTAAGTAAGTTTTGAATGTATTGTTAATGCTTGTTTAATATGACTGAAATCATTTAAATCAACTCTTACCTGAGAGGTTTCTATGACATAAATATCACTCAGTTCCCAGTGTTCCTTTAAGAAGGTAAAGTCAATTGGATACATTTTGTTTGAATATTCTTTTTATTTGATTTCACAATGGAATCACTACAATATCCATAAACAGTAATCTTAAATATCTAAAAGACCTAATTTTCTTAAAATTTTATTTAAGATATAATCTAAATTCCTTACGCTGTAACTTTTTTCAGCTTTTCTAGACATATTCAGAAGAATTAGAAAATTCAGTATAGCATTGTCTGTATAATTGTCTGTCATATTCTTAAGAGATAATTCTAACTTATCTCTTGGTTTCCTAGGCTTCAGGCTAAATAATTACAGTCCCTTTAACCTTCTTTTAGAGGTCATATTCTTAATCCTTTAATCATTTAGGAACTCTCTTTTAATCCTCTGTAAATTCCCTTTTAAGTTGCAGAGGCAAAACTAAATGTGGTATCCATGAAAGGCTTTAAGCACGCTGGGATGCTGAGTATAATGGGAGATTTATCTCTTGGTATCAACACATTCTTCTTCTCACCATGAATTCCAGGATTGCACTGTTTTTATAACTAAGGAATGACACTGTGCACTCATGTTCATCTTGTTAGTTCATCTTGTTACCCACTGCTAATGAATAGCTCCCACTGGGATTATGAACTAGAAAACCAACGATGTCACTTCATAGGATCAAATGTGAATTACACATTCACAATAAAAGAATAATCATGCAAATCCAGTGACCTTCCTCAATAATGAAATGACTATCAATTATAACTTACCCTGGACATATTATCCACCAGTGTGGGAGTCTGAGATTCATGTTATCTTCTATCACTATAATAAAAGATCCGGGCAGCCAATGTAGAGCAGAAAGAGATGGGTGGATTAATTTTAAATTAAGCAGTATGGTTCTAACATGTGCCTGAAAGTGATTCTGTGTTACTCAAACACTAAAACTAAAAAGCACATTTTTAATAACAGTATTTTTTTTACCACTAAAAGAACTGTTTATGCAACTTTCTAATGACTTACCCCAAAAGCTTCCTACACTGTCATCCCTAAATGCCAGTCAGGGCAGAATCAAGAGGCTGCATAAAAGCTACCCGAAAAGATTTTTGTTTGTTTGTTTTTAAGTTTTATTACTTGAAATAATCATAGACTCACAAGAAGTTTTAAAGAAATATATAGGGAGGGGTCATGAACCCTTTACCCAGTCTCCCCCCAATATTAATACCTTGCATCACTTCAGTATCATCAAAACAAGGAAACTGAGATTGGTACAATCCAGAAAGCTTAATCCAATTTCACCTGTTATACATACGTGCCTTACTTTGTGCGTGTGTGTATGTGTGTGTATGACCCTGTCTTGCAATTTTTTCATACATAAAGCACCATGTAACCCTTAGCACAATCAAGATACTAACTGTACCATGACAAGACTCACTCATGCTACTCCTTTATAGCCATATTTTCTTCCTCTACTGTCTAGCTTTAAACCTTAGGAATTACTAATCTATCCTCCATATCTTAAATTACGCTATTTCATAACTGTTTTGTAAATAGAATCATGCAATATGCATACTTTTAAAAACTAAAGAGCTTTTAAAAAATAGAATTCCAGTGCCTCAAAATCAAGACATATTGATTCAGTAGATCTGAAATTAAAGCATGGACTTCATTCACATTTTCAAAAGTTGTTAAAGACCTTCAGCAGTTCACTTAGTATAGATACCTCCAGGATTACCGGCAAATGACACAATCAAGGGTCTAATAAGTAAGACTAATTCATAATATATTGGAGAGCTATATAATATTAGGAATCCACAGAATCTGTTGCAGATATCATTTCACATACTGCTGGGAAAATTCCCAAATATTGGGGTTTTACATGCAATATAATAAAAGCATAGTTTAATTTATAATTCACTCTACTGACTTATATGAAAAAATAACTAGGAAATTTCACCCGAATCATTCAAAATTATTTGTTGGGGACTACTAATGCACAGTACTGAAATTCAGTTCTGACTCATCTTTGAAAGTAATGGAGAAGCTATAAAACACAATTCTTAAAACCTATAATACAACATAGAGATATATAACTATTAACATATATCTATAGGTAAAATATTTGCAAATGACATGATTGTCTATGTACATAATTCCAAAGAACCTGCAAATAATTCCTAGGACTAATAAAGTTCATCAATGTGCTGGGTATAATATCAACATACAAAATCAATTGTATTTACATATTCTGCAATGAACACATATAAACAAAAATTGAATACACGATACTACTTACTCAATTCAAACACAAGGAACTATTTACACAAAATCTAATTAACCATGTACCAGAAATGCTGTATGTTGACATTTACAAAACACAGTTGAAAGAAATATAATATGATTTAAATAAATGGATAGATATATTATATTTATCAATTGACAATATCTACAGAGTAAAGATGTTAATTCTCCCCCATCAAAATTCCAGCAATATTCTACACTGATAAAATTATTCTAAAACTAAAATAAAACTAAAATTGTGGAAAGGTAAAGGAACTCAAGTACTAAAACAACTTTGAAAGAGAAAGATAAAATGGGAGGAATCACACTATCTAATTTTAAGACTTATTGTATAGCTACAATAATTAAGAAGGTGTGGTATTGGTAGATGAAAAGGCATACATATCAATGAAACAAAATAAAGAATCCAGAAATAGACACATAGCAGAACGACCAAATGATTTTATACTATGGTGCAAAAGCAATTCAAAGAAAGAAGGATCATCTTTTCAACAAATGGTACTGAAACAACAGGATATCCATATTCAGAAAAGAAAATAAAAAAGAAAAAGAAGAGAAGAGGGAATGGAGGGGAAGAGAGAAAAAAAAGAAAAACTCACTTCAACCTAAATACACATTCACAAAACTGAACTCCAAATGAACTATAGATTTAAATGTAAAACATAAAAATATAAAAATTTAACAGAAAATATAGAAGAAAAGCTTAATGACCAGTATTTGGTGAAAAGTTACTAAATGTGACAACAAAAATACAATTTATAAAAAAAATGATAAATTGGATTTCATTAAAAATATAAAATTTTCTCAATGAAAGCCTCTGCTGAAAGTATGAAAACAAAATGTACATATTGAAAGAAAATATTTTCAAACCAAATGCATGATAAAACACTTGAATCTAGAACATATGGAAAGTTTTCAAAATTCAAGTTTTATTAAAAATCAAACAATTCAATTTGATTGTATCAGCAGAAATATCCTTCTCAATATTAAAAAATTATCAAAAATTATTTGTAGTGCTGTATTTGCCAAGAGCAACCAATATTTTCATTCATATTAAATTAACTGAAAATAAAGCTGATAAATTATATAGTTGGATGACCTAAAAAATGAATTTGTAGAAAGGAAAGCCAGAAACATAGTCAATCAAGATACTGCATTAATAAGACACTATAATTTTTTTTATACTTAAAGTATGACACAAAATATTGTTTTGGTAATTTTGCCTTTATATTGTTTCTCATACATCACTATTGCCCTTGTTATGTTTTATAAATAATAAAATATTTTTAGAGAAAAAAAGGAATATATAGGTAAAATATGATGGAAGTTAAAAAGAGAGAAAATATATTCTGCTGAAAGTATCAGGGAAGGATTGTTGAAAGAAGAGCCACTGGGAATGATAGAGATTTGATATTAGAAAAATGGGAGCAAATGGTTAAACATATGTAAAGACTGTGGGCAGGATTATAGGGCTCATGAAAGGAAGCAGTGAAAAGCAAAATCAGAAAGGTGATTTGGAGCCAATATTTGAGTGCCTGAAAAACATGTCAATTTTTTTAGTCTTATTCTGTAGGCAAGGGGAATTCAGCAGAGATGTTCCACAATAGATTATTTATTAGATCAGTGTTTCAGAAGATTCATTTAGTAACTGTGTGAATAATAAATTGGAAGACATGCAGATTAAGGACAGCCCAACAGTTAGAAAGCAATTTTGACCATTCAGGTGTAAGGAATGAAGATTGAAACTAGGATGGTGGATGTAATAATAAACTGAAGATTAAAGAAACAAGAAAATTAGAACTATGGCAAAGGAAGGAATGACAATGATTGCAAATGATTTTTAAGTTCTAGTCAGTAGGAAAAAAATGTAGAGTAGATTTTCTTTAAAGTTTTAATTTTTTTTAACTCCAGAATTAAAGTATAGCCTTTCAAGAGCAGATACCATCAATTGTAATCTGTTCTACAATACTGAGAGCCAGGAATAGTACAAAGAATATGTGACAGATTCAATACATAATGGCTAACATGGAATTATAGGTCTACTTTTTATTCCAACTCTTAAATACAATTCAAATGTAAAAGTCCCACCGAAAAATCTACAGTTAAAATACTAATGTTTGTATTATACTTGAAACCTATTCATGCTGCACAGACACTTTCCAGTGAATCTACCATTTAAAGATCTCATGAAGAGGTGTTATCCTTGCATAATTTCTGAGAAATTAGTGATATCCTGTGAAATTTTTCTCCATCCCAGTGTTCAAGGTAGCCCCAGAGTACTCCTTGGTGACACTGCAAGCAAATTCTTAAGAGTTTTCCCATATACACTGAATTTGATTTCATATCAATTTCTCTACAGATCTAGATCTTGCTCTAGCTAAATTATATGTTCCAAAGGGGTGTGTTACTGGAAAATGCATTTGTACATTATTTCATTTTGGTTTAACCTCATAAGCAAATCTTTTCCTTACCTTGCAGTCTCTGCACCTCCAAATTACAGAACCAGCCATAAAAGTATGTCATGTTAGTTGTATTGTTTTCTTGTTTTTCTCAGATATCTCCACAGCTGAAGTTCAGTTTTCTTTCATTTGGGAAAAGGTAAAAATGCCATAGAAAAGACAGATTTCTGAAACAAAAGAACAAATCAGGACAATCAGGTAAGTTGAGAAAACTAATCAGATGATCTCTCTCCCATTCTTATATAGTTCTAGCCATCTGTCTTGGCTATAAGAATGCCATCTGTTAGATACATGCTTTTTATTAAGGAAAGACATTTTGTTAGGACTGAGAGAAGTACAATCAGTAACACAGCCTACAGAATGGTTACTGCAAAGTCTATGTCTAGATATCTTAATCTTTCTGATATTTCCTCCAAATAGTAGGCTGTTAGATATATTCCAGGATGAAAGTCTATAATATATGGAAAAAATGTTTTTCCTCTTTCAGCCATTAACCAAGTAGAACATATATTTGATAATACTTGGTTACATTAGATTCAGTTTATAATACCTATTTATTTTTACATATATGACCAAGAAAATTTCTAGTAATATTTGTTAAATTTCAGTATTAATGTTATAGAGACCTCATAAAATGCAATGGGAAAAATGCTTTCATTTTCCATTCTCTGGAGAATTTTCATAACATTGGCATTATAGCATAATTGTTTAGTATAATTTCAGTGGTGGGTCCATCTAGGCCTGAAGTTTTCTTTGTATTTTTAAGATTTATTTTGGGAGGGTGGTAATTAGGTTTATTTATTTATTTTAATGGAGGTATTGGGGACTGAACCCAGGACCTGGTGCATGCTAAGTGTGTACACTACCACTGAGCTATACCCTCCCCCTCTTTGTGAGTTTTTAAACAAACACATGATTTCTTAAATAATTACAACAAAATTTTGATCTATAAAAATTTCCCTGTTATCAAATGTAATTCTGTGTTCTATAATATTATTTTAGTAGTAAATGTAAAGATTAGCATCTGCTACTTAAACTCCGATGTTGTTATTCCAATTATCTTTTCTTCTTTTACTAATGTGATGTTTCATTTAGGTGTTTTTTTTTTTAACTGAATCTATACCTTATACATGAAAAATTGAAGAGCTTATGTAATATATTTACAGGTAACATTATCTTCCTCAGACAAAATTTACTTTTGTAATTAGGTAGGCTAAAGGTCCTAGAAATTCCAAATCTACTTATTCTACTCAGGGACTTAAAAAATTCATGTTGGAGTTGAAATCCATGGAATTTATGCACTTCCTACATGCCCTTCCTCCCAAGATGTAGGCCTTTGGAATCTCAATATTAAACCTAAGTGGATACAGGAAACTCTCTGGCAGACTGTGCTCTTTATTTAATATTTGATCCTTCAGCTTCCTGAGATGGTTAAAAGCACTGTTCAGCTAGTTAAAATCACTTTCAAAATCATCAGTCACCTTAAGAGGAAAAGAGGTAATATTTTCCAGACCCATCACTCTGAGTTCATCATTCTCTAGGTGTTTGCTCTATAATTACTAGTTACTCACTTATTTCTAATACATTCAAACTAAGGGTTTTGAATGTTTTTTAAGGTTTTTTTCTTCTTCTAATTGTCAATAAAAATTTGTTCTGAAACACACTTGGAGCCCTCTGCCAGAAATGAGCTCCTTATTCTTAAGTATGGAGTGTGCAAGAGAAGCCTATACAATCCACAGAGATGAGAGACACTTGCATCCAAGAAAAAAAAAAAAAAACTTATTATAAAACCATGACATTCAGAAAACAAGAAAAGTATTTCTGAGAAGTAAAAAAATATATATAATGCTAGTTAACAAAATAATTAAAGAGTTAAAAGGAATGTTGGTAAAAATCTCTCAAAAACTTGAATAGACAAAAATGGAAATTAGGAGAAAACAAAATTAATTTAGAAAAAATACATCACATTCAACAGACTAAACACAAAACTTCCAATAGAAGTGAACAGAATAAAAAGTGATGTTAATTAGAATTGAAAAATAGTACATTTTTCAGAATTGATCAACAGAGAGAAAATGTTTACTGAATTGAGCACTTACAAAAGAATTTGTTAAAAAGGACTAAAAAATGTTAACATCTCCCTGTAATTAGAGAAAAATTATAAATGTAATCTGAGATAAACTAAAAGGATTAAGAATAAGAAAGTAGCAGGTTTCCTATATTAATAATAAAAGGTATAAGAATTTTTAAAATGGCAAAGTTTTGAGAAAAACAGCAGAAAATTGTATTGTTAGATAAATTAAAAACCAGGAATGCAGTAGAATAAATAGACTTTTAGACATATCTTTCTAAGAAGTTATCTCTTATGCATATATCCTTTCTTAAGAAATTGCTTAAGGGTATGCTTAAAGAAAATGAGATTAATGAAAAATTTCAAAAGTACAGACCACAGACCATATTTTTAAAAGGCAGCGAATTAATAAAAATTGGAGCTCAAGTTCAGGCAAAAGACAAATGAAAATTTCTGGAGGATGAATAAATACATTTTCCAGAAACTGGTTGTAGAACAGGCTTTGAAAGGGCCAGGAAGGGAAAGAGATCTAGGAAAATAGTATCTTCAAGAAAGTAAAGCAGTACTGATAAATACCTGTTATATCTCATCAAAATGATAAATTATTAAATTTCATAAAAAAACCATGTCAATTTCTAATGATTAGAATCATGGATCCTAAATCTCCAAGTATTGAATACTCTCCATCCACGTATATTTCCCATGCTATTTAAAACAAATAAAATACTACAGATAGAAGATATGGTGAGAAATATTATACACTTTTAGAGCTAGAAGGAGAAAGAAGAGAAAGTAGGATCACTGAAACCAAGTATGAGCAGAATTTCAAAAGGAAAGGTGAGGTAAATATTGATCCACAGAATCCAAGGTTAGAGTGTCAATGGTGATGGAATGCTACAGGCAATGCCAAGAGAGAGATTCCTGGGAGAAAAAACCTGAAGAACAGATACTCAATAGAATGAGAATGACAGAAGGGATTAAAACAGAGAGATTATAACTCTTATGAAGTAAATACAGTCTTAATATTTATGTAAAGAATATAAATAGTCTCCAAGTTACTCTAGAAGAATACCGAATTATTTCATTATCATTAAAAGCAATTTAATATCAAAACCACTAAAACACTGTTATGTGAAACATTGGAATAATTCATTAATTTCATTACTATTATTTACATGTGCATTTAGAGTTTTAACAAGCAACCTGCTTCTTGACAAGCATGCTGTGATTTAAAATGCCATCCAGTTCAGTGGTTCAAAGGGTTTTGAGATTTGCAGATACTGACTGGTATATATAAAATAGATAAACAAGTTTATACTTTATAGCACAGGGAACCCAATTCAACATTTTGTAGTAGCTTATGGTGAAAAAGAATATGAAAATGAATATATGTATATTCATGTATGACTGAAGCATTGCACCGTACACCAGAAATTGACACAACATTGTAAACTGACTGTACTTCAATAAAAATACAATTTACCAAAAAAAAAAAGTGGTTCAAAGGTACTCTTTAGCAAACTCAATAAATTAAAGCATTCAAAAAAAATAAGAAAAGGGAATAGAAATAAAGTTCATGCCCTGATTTAAAGCCAGTATTTAAACTATCCTATTATGAGATTTGCTATGAATAAACAAAAATATAGCTGACTAGTAACCTTGAAATCTAATGGATAGGAACCATCACCTTGCTTAAAACAGCAGCTTCTAAACTTCTCTTAGGCTAAGAAAAATGAAGTGCACAAATGTAGGAACAGAAAATAAATAGTGGAGTCAGATTTGGAGATAAAAGTCCCTGAAAAACATGTTATTGTACTTAGAAAATGTTTCATAGTTTAATTTTTTAATTGAAATTTAAGTTTAAATTTCACTTTATTTTTAGTTTTTCATTTCCAGTGCAACTGCTTTTAGAAATATTTTGTTTTCCACAGACTTAGTAAAATAATTCCTTATTAATAGCATTTTATATTATATGTTAAAAGCATATTATGTTATTTTAAATATAGTAGCATTGGAAAGCATGACCCTTAAAACATTCAAGAATACGCACATGAGCATGAGGATCAAAAATTTTTTTAAATTTTCCAGATCTTTATATTCAGTCTTGCTTGGTATATTAAGAAAATTAAAGCAACAACAAAAGCAAACTAAAAATCAAAGAATTTCTTCCTTAAATTAGTGAAAGATCCACAAAAACAATTTTACTGGGACTCAGATAAATAGAGTTGCTCTTTTTTCTTCCCTTAAAAGAAATTCAGCCTAAGTGTCAAAATAAGAAATGGAAATATCCATATTCAACTCTCTCCAAATGAAAATGTAAGAACAATTAAATATAATTAGAAAAAAATTAGGAAAAATAGTGTCCTTAAATTAAGGGCAGTTAAAATATGGCCAAAGGTTGAGGATAGGGGGAATGAATGTAATAAATATATAGTGAAGAATAATAGAAGTTACAACAGAAATAAGTACTAAATTGTATGATGGATGATTTTATACCTGGCAGGTGCTTAAGAAAAATTAACATTCTGTAAGTAAAATTTTTCATATATTTATGTATTTATATAATTATACATATATGAAAGTAAAATTTTCATGACATCCTCAAATTACTAAATTCCTAATAGGAACAAGTTGCCAATAGAAAGAATGATACAGTCAGAAACAAACTGCAAAGCATCTTTTAGGAATGTTGAGTCCTAAATGGAGAACCTACGGGTTTGTAAGCAATGGGAGTTTTTCACACATTCATTTAATGAGAAGGGCATCTTTAACGGCTAACTTGAGAGGTGATAATAAACAATGAGAATTCTCTTTGAGACTACTGTTGATAACAATTAATAAGTTTAATAATATAATAACATACAAATATATAATATAGTTATAACTTGTGCATGCATTATATATATAAATAAGATACAAATATTATAATATAAATATATGTCATTAGTAGCATTAATCAAATCCCCATTGCTTTCTGCCCTCTGTACATATGCTAAAAGTTTACTTCTAAGCCCTCTGAAAAAGTTAGGCATGTGACTTATTTTTGTCATTGAAATGTGAGAGGAAATGCTGTGTGTCATTTCCAGGCTGAAAATTTAAAAGCCAGATCACAATTTACTTTATAAATTTTTCAAGTCCCTAAATAAGAATGAAATACAGTATAGTCCCCATCTAACACAACAAGTTCTTGTTGTAAAAGTAAGAATTAGACCTTTATATTAAGCTACTGACATTTTATTTTACTTCTTGGCTTCCAAATTTTACTTCTGGCCTATTCTTATTGATACAGAAAAGGGTACTAGTCAGGAAAGGGTTAGATCAAAAGATCTGGGTTGCTCAAACCTGCACATTTTCCAAAGAAAGGCCTATTTTCTGGACTGGTCATTGGTTGTCTCCTGGAAACTAAGATCCTGGAATGTTCTGTCTGATGACCACATTTAAGCATGCATGAAGCCTGGAACCACAGTGTGCCAGTTTGCCCAGATAGTTTATACCAACAATGTAATTTATGGTGAATGCATACTTTCAGACTTTTTGAGGTATAATTGACAAATAAAATTATAATAAATCTAAAGTATACAACATGATTTCACGTACATACACACTATGAAAGGGTTCCCACCACTGAGTTAATTAAAATATCCATCATCTCACATGTTTACCTTTTTTCTTTTGATGAGAACACTTAAGTTTTACTCTCTTAGCAAATTTCAGTTATGTAATTCAATACTATCTATTATAGTCTCCAAGCTATGCATTCAATACTTAGACCTTATTCACCTTATAACTGAAAGTTTGTGCCCTTTTACCAACCTCTCCCAATTTCCCCAGCAACCAAGTCCCTGGCAACCACCATACTACTCTCTGTTTCTAAGAGTATAACATTTTTTTTTTAAAGTTTCTTATATAAGTGATATCGTGCAGTATTTGTCTTTGGCTTTTTTCACTTAGCTTAATGTCATCCAGTTTATCCATGCTGTGGCAAATAGCAGGATTTTTTTTAAGCCTAAACCTGAGAAATATTCATATATATGCTTACATACATATATATACATACATATATACATAAATATATATATATAGAGAGAGAGAGAGAAAGAGAGAGAGAGACATATTACCTTTTCTTTATCTATTCATCCATCAATAGACATTCATGTTGTTTCCATTATGGCTATTGTCAGTAATGTGCCAATGACAATGGGAGTACAGATATCTCTTAGAGTTAGTGGTTTATTTCCTTTGGATATATATATATAAATCCAGAAGTAGAATTGCTGGATAATATGTTAGTTCTTTTTATAACTTTTTGATGAACCTCCATGCTGATTTCCCTAGTGATTGCATCAATTTACATTCCTACCAGCAGTGTACAAGGGTTCCCTTTTCTCAAATCCTCAACAACATGTTATCTTTTGATTTTTTAAATTATAGCCATTCTAATGGCTATGAGGTGATACCTCATTGTAGTTTTGATTTTCATTTCCCTGATTAGGATGTTGAGCACCTTTTCATGTACCTATGGACCATATGCACACCTTCCTTAGAAAAGTGTCTATTTATGTTCTTTGACCATTTTTAACTGAGTTATTTGTATATTTTGCTATTGAGTTGGATGAGTTCCTTGTGTATTTTGGATATTAACCCCTTAGAGGTTATATGGTTTACAAATATTTTCTCCCATCCCATAGGCTGCCTTTTCATTCTGGTGATTGTTTCTCATGCTGTGCAGAAGATTTTTAGTTTAATGTAGTGCCGCCTATTTATTTTTGCTTTTGTCACCTGTGTTTTTGATGTCTAATACAAAAACGTATTGCAAAAGTTAATGTTAAAAAACTTAACACCTATATTTTCTCCTAGGAGTTTCACAGTTTCAGGTCTCACATTCAAGTCTTTAATCAATTTTGAGTTGTTTTCTGTGTATGGTGTAAGATAAGGATCCAGTTTCATTCTCTGACATGTGAATATCCAGTTTTTTCCAACACCATTTATTGACCGTACTTCCCATTCCCAATTGTATATACTTGGTTCCTTAATCAAAAATTAAATGACCATACATGCATGGGTTTATTTCTGAGCTTTGTATTGTTCTATGTGTATGTTTTATGCTAATAGTATAGTTTTGATTACTACAGTTTTGCAATATAGTTTGAAATCAAGAAGTGTAATGGCTCCAGTTTTGTCCTCAAGATTCATTTGGATATTCATGGTCCTTTGTTGTTCTGTGTGAATTTGAGGATCATTTTTTTTCTATTTTTGTAAAAAATGCCATTGGAATTTTGATAGGGATAACATTGAATCTTTAGATTGCTCTGGGTAATATGAACTTTTAACAATATTAATTCTTCCAATCCATGAACATGAATACCTTTACATTTGTGCTTTCAATTTCATCAATGTTTGACAGTTTTCAGTGCACAGATCTTTTATCTCCTTGGTTAAATTTATTCCTGATTACTTTTCTCTTCGACCCTATTGTAAATGTGATTGTTTTCTTGATTTCTCTTTCTGATAGTTTGTTGTTAGTGTACAGAAACTCTATTGACTTTTGCATGTTAATCTTGTATCCTGCAACTTTATTTAATTTGTTATAAGTTCTAACAGTTTTTCGTGGAGTCTTTAGGGTTTTCTGTGTATTTTAGTTAATCATGAGCAGAGACAATTTTACTTCCTGTTTCTTATTTAGATGTTTTTATTTCTTTTTCTTGGCTAATTGCTCTGGCTAGTACCTCCAGTACTATGCTAGAAAAAAGTGGCAAGAGTGGTAATCTTGGTCTTATCCCTGATCTCAAAGGGAAAGCTTTCAGCTTTTCATCCTTGAGTATGATGTTAGTTGAGGGACTGTCATATACGGCCTTTTATGTTGAGGTATGTCCCCACTATACCCAGTTCATTGAAAGTATTTATTATGAAAAGATGTTGAAATCTGCCAAATGCATTTTCTACATCTATTGAGATGATCATGGTTTTTATCCTGCATTCTGTTAGTGTGGTGTATCATAATGTGGTTACTGACCTGCAGACGCTGAAACATCCTTGCATCCCCGGAATAAATCCCACTTGAAAATGGTGTATAATCCTTTTAATGTGCTCTTGAATTCAGTTGGCTAATATTTTGTTGAGGACTTTTACATCTATGTTCATTAAGGATTTGGCATGTAATTTTCTTTTCTTGCATTGCTCTTGCTTAGTTTTGGTATCAGAATAATACAGGCCTCATAAAATGGGTATACTCCCCTCTTTTACCTTTTAGAAGAATTTGAGAAGGATTGGTATTAATTCTTATTTAAATGTTTGGTAGAGTTTCACCAGTGAAGCCATCTGGTCATGAACTTTTACTTGCTAAATGGTTTTTTGATTACCAATTCAAGTTCCTCACCAGTAATTTGTCTGTTCTGGTTTTCTATGTTTTCAAGATTTAGTCTAAGTGGGTTGTATGTTTCTAGGAATGCATTTATTTCTTCTAGGTATCTAATATTTGTTCATACCAGGTTCTTATGATCCTTCCTATTTCTGTGTTTTCAGTTGTAAAGTCTCCTCTTCATTTTTAATTTTATTTATTAGAGTCTTCTCTCTTCTTTTCTTAGTCTAGCTCCAAGTTTGATGTTAAAAAAAAAAGCTCTTAGTTTCATTGGTCTTTTCTGTTGTCTTTTCAGGCTCTATTTATTTCTGTTCTGCTTTTTATGTCCTTTCTTCTACAAACTTTGAGCTTAGTTTGTTCTTTTTCTCGTTCCTTGAGGTGTAAAGTTAGGTTATTTGAGGGGTTTTTTTTTCCCTTAATATAGATATTTTTTGCTATAAACTTTCCTGATAGAATTACTTTTCCTGCATCTCATAAGTTTTGGTATGTTATGTTTCAATTTCCATTTGCTTTGAGATTTTTTTAATCTCCCTTTTGATTTCTCCCTTGACATACTGGTTATTCAGAAGCATGTTGTTTAAACTCCACATTATTTGTGAATTTTCTGGTTTTCTTTTTGTAAATAATTTCTAGTTTCCTATCATCTGTTTCAAAAAGATGCTTCGTATGATTTCAGTCTTCTTAAATTTATTCAGACTTGTTTGTGAAGTATGCAGTCAGACCCCTTCCATGAAAAGACTGGGATATGGACATGTTTGTCTGTCCTCTCTGCACTGGGCCCTAAGAGTACAGTGTTGGAGAGTGCTTATGTTTGCACCTATTTAACAACTACTTGTTTGTCTGCTACAATCCTGTGGGACTCACGAACGCAAGTTCTTTTGGGCATCACAGCAGGCATTTGGGGGCCCATACCTCAGATAGCAGCTATAAAAGTTGGGGTGTACAAGACATGTGTACAAGTTCTTTCTAGGGAGATGCTGATGACTCAGTTTTATTGTTGGAGTGAACTGGAGGAGAAGGTGATGGAAGCACTCATCAGCACCCCTGGGATCTAGGGAGAATTACAGCCAGCACCTCGATGCATGTTAATTGAAAGGTCAAATCTCTTTCAGGAAATACTGAGATATGGGCATTTTTGCCTGTTCCTTCTGCTTTGAGCCCTGGAAGGAGAGCTTTATCTGTGCCCATTAACGACTACCTGTTTGTGATATTCCTGTGGGACTCATGAATGCAAGCCCCATTAGCTTTCAGAGCCAGGTGATTTAGGGAACCTATCCCTCAGGTGGAGCCTTAAAAGTTGGGGCACCAGATGTGCAGTCCAAACCATTTGCTCCTCAGGAAAATCTGTGAGTTGGGGGTTCCCTTCCTATTTTATGGTCCTGTGCTGGTGGTGGGTTTATGGCAAAAGTTTGTCTCAACCTTTCTATTGATTTTGATGTGGGTGGTTTCTTACTCATGCAATGTGCAGGTATCACTCAGCTGATTTCTGGGTTTTTCTTGGAAGGAACTGCTTTGTGAGTAGCTGTATGTTCAGTGTGTCTTGGAGGAAGAGAGAAACTGAAGAACCTCCTATGTCGCCATCTTGGTCTGGAGTCTGATTTCTATTCATCTTATCTTTTAGATTTTTTAACCCCAAAGGGGTTTTTGTCTTTGCATCTCTTAGTTGATCTGACTTCCTGTAACCTTACACAAACACATACACACACACACACACACATTCACACATCTGAGAAGATCGTTCTATTACAAGAAATGTTCAACTAAAATTCAAGAAACTCTGGGTATATGTAGAAGTAGTAAGAGTCGGCAAAATGAAAAAGTAACTCAATACTAGAGCATCCTAGTATTTCAAGAATTTTGGCAGACTTAAAAAATATTGTCAAATTATTATCCAGGGCTTTGAACTAGAAGGTTTTTAGCTTTCAGAAGGCTTTAATGGGAAGAATCAACCATCATTCACTGAAATAGATAAAACTATAAAGCTAAAGTAAAAAAAGTAAAATTGATTTTTAAAGATCATGAAGAAAAGCACTCTATCCATGTAAGAATTTTCAGATGGAGAAAAATGTTTCAGAAATTACCAAATGCCTAAAAAGACTCAGGCATTTGAGAGCAAGGATGAGGAAATGATTGAAAGCTCTAGAACTGAATGCTCCCAGGGAACATTAAACTTGCAATTCTATGCAAATACATTTTAGCTGTTCCTCTTTTAGCAGACACTGAGAAGACAGATTTTTTTTCCAGAGATTTATAAAGTAGAAGATCAAATTTGATTTCCTCCAGATTTCTCAACAGTGAAAAAACCTAATGTTAACAGTTACAAAATAAATACAGACTTTAAAGGATTTTATTTATATATATATTTTGAAAGAGTCAGCAATGAAACATGCTAGCATGATAATAATCATTCATTCATTTAATCAAAATATATTGAGGATATATGACATACCTAATATTGTTCTAGTTGCTGAGGATGCATGAATATACAAAATTCAAAGTCCTACCACTCATGGAGCTTACATTTTATTGGATGAAGATAGGAAAATGCATAAATAAATACATAACATTACAGACGGTGGTCTGTGGATGAAGTAAAGCAAAACAATGTAAGGCAAGAGAGAGAGATAAGAGAGTTAGATGGTTACATTAGTCAAAGAAGCTAGATACCCTATCAACAAATGACTAGTAGTATATTTCAGTAGCTCAAAGGAAAACTAGCTAATTAGTGCTCTCACTTAAATTCCCATATAGATAGTACCCTCATGTCTATTCTTATAGCAAATACGTGGTGTTTCAAGTCACTGAGTTTACAGTAATACTGTTACTGTCAAAGAGCAATTGTAAAAGACATCTGTTAAAAATAAGGAAGATCTTATTCAAGACTACTGCAATAGAAGAAAGAGACTGAACTCAATTCTGCTGAAATAAGAGACAAGAAGTTATTTAAACTCCAGAGTTAGCTGATGGAAAAGCATGGAAAAACATTAGGAGGAAGGTTGATCAAGGTGATAAGGCCATCTGCCATATGTTTGCTGACTGGCATTTATGGAAGTGAGGCTCCTACCTTCAACAGAGACTAGGTGATAGAGGTGCTATCTTTCTTAATGATTACATTTCAAAGGGATGGCTCTCAGGTCTTTGAAAAAGACATTCCTGGGTGTAGAAGATTTATACTTAAAGGGTAAAGAAAGAATTTTCAATTGCCAACTTTTCTAAAGTAAGTGCTCTAAGAAAAGGGAGGCCGTCAAAGGCCTCTAGGCAGTAAGAAACCTGTCTAAAGTTTGGTAAAATTGAAGGGAACATGAAGGCTATCTTGGTCATTACATAGCAACAGATTATTAATATATTAGCTTCCAGATATCATCATGTAATTTAGCCTATCTACTTCCCATTGAAGTGTTCTTCTATCTATCCTGTCCCAGATGAGTCACAACACAAAGAAGAAAAGTTGCCTTTTATGTACCATCTCTAGATGTTAAAAATGGCATCAAATCATCAGCCAAGTGGGGCCTGATCATAACATACACCATAAGCTTCTGATGAATAAGGTACCCACAGATGTACCTACCTAACTTGGCCTTCTAGAGATCCTGGCCACTGATCTTAACATACATCAGATTCCATGATGACTAAAATATCCAGCAGTCTTTCTTGGGTGAGATTCCATGCCATCTCAGCATTGTTACCTTAGAACAATTATTTTATTAGTTCAATTACCTATGACTTAATTTTCCTCTAAAGTTTAATGCCTCCAGGGTTTCTTGGGAGAGAATTCCTGCTAGGATCTTTATTTGGATCTGCAAGTCTATTTCATGATTATGAAGAGCCTCTCAGAATGTTATTTTAGATTGATTCAGACCCTTAGAGCAGCTCCTAAAATCCTTTCAGAGCATAGCATAGCACGCATAGCAGGGTCAGGGTTGATCAAGCCATCACACATGTTGTCATTACATATTACTGGTATTTATGCACCCAAAAATATTGTGTGTCCCATGAGCCCATTATACTATATCTTCTGCCATCAAATACAATTCCCATATAAACTTCCTATAAACTTTCTTTGTCAACCTTAATAGCGGTGATTTTGGTAATATACAGCAACCAAATAATATACAAATTCTTATCTCTTAATGCCATCTTAATTTAATTTCCACTCTCCTTAAATAGTTTCTATCTAAATTCACATTTAGTATAATCAGAGGAGTAAACTAAGCTGTGATATTAGTCACATGGCAGTAATCTTTTTTCTCATCATATTAAGGTATCACCATGGATTGTGTCTCCAAAGGATGCAGAAGCTCTGCTAGTCAGAATTCTCCACCCAGCATCAAGTTATCTGAAAATTAGTCACAATGGTAATAAACCCTATAAAGCACAATCTGATGGTTAACTGTTTCTGGCTACCCTGAAGTTGAGTCACTAGGACACAAAACATCATTTTATTCCCCCAGATTATCCAAGGGTAGTATTTAGGCAGACCTCATGAATCAGGAGAAATCTAATTATCCTTCTGTGAATATTTCATAGGTTTCTATAAGGGTTTTCTCCCAACATCAGTACCAGATCTGAAAGAAATAGTGGACAGGATTATTCTCTAGGTCTGAGATACCTTCAAGAAAATGGTATGATTGACTTCATTCCTAGCACTCTGACCCACTTATAGGCATTACTCCTTTTTGCAATACTCCTCTGTTCCCATGTATCATCTCTTTGATCCACACCACTCTCCTTACTCAGGCTTTCTCTTGGTTCAGCTGTACTATTTACCATAGGGCAGAAACTATGAAAAACTGACCCACTTGAGATGGATGCCAACTGGTATGTCTGGTTAAAAAAAAGTCATAGAACTGTCTCTGTTGACGGTGATGGAGTTGCAGTCACACAATTTGGCTACATGGGGTGAATTGATGATACATTCTGCAGTACATTTAGGAATAGGAGCTGTCAAATGGAATGGCAAAGTAGCATGTCTTGTGCATTTATATCAACTCTGTGGGATATACACAAGTCCACCAGGGCCTGAGACTACAAAAATCAAAATCAAAGAAAAAAATGTTGAGGTGGGAAAGATAGAAAGTTCTGTGCTTTCATCCTCCTCCATTCTTCATTCTCATGTTTGGTCTTTGAAATCTTTCAGTAAAGGCCCCAGCTTACTTACTTTCACATGTGACATGAGAACACAATCATTTAAATAACTAATCCATACTTTTAAAAGTTTTGATCAAACATTTTGAGTAACAGGTGCTTCAGTCACTCACTTTAATTTTAAATGAGATCAGTGCTCTGAGGGTGTGGTAGGAATATGGTTCTCTATACTGTTCCCTTTCCTTTTTTGTTGTATTTTGGTACATTAGTAGCAATGACATGTACAAATATGATTAGAAGAAATATGTTCAGGTAGTCTGAATTGATAGAAAATTTGCTCTCTCAAACTTTTACTTCTGTTACAAGATAAGTAAAGCATAAAGTAGAATATGTGTCAATCCCAGTTAATAACAATATTCAGAGACTATTGCCATAGGTCCATGAGGCTACTGGTATAGGGCCAATATAATCCACCTGTTAGATATGGTAGAACTCTTGACTCTGCGGAGTTACTCCTCAAGCTATTTTCAAATTTCTCTCCCACTGAAAATGGTATAATTTCTTTTCCTCATAGCAGTTTCATAGGATGTCGGGATAATGTGTGTTTTCTCTGTCCATCAGTGCATGGTGTGAGTATCTGAATTTCTGAACATTTCATATACCTAGGGAGAAAGCCTTGGAGGCCTGACAAAGACATCTCCCTTAGCATTCTCATCCCTTTCTGAGATGGCAACTGATTTCTGTTTTTGATCATTTGTCTGTTGTGTTGTGTGTGTGTTGGTTGTGTGCACACGAACACACACAACCATATACACACAACCACACACACACAAGGCTGTCTACATGAACCACTTTCATTCTTTCTGTATATTCCTACAGAAGCTTCCATTAGTGAGAATCCCATAGAATGGTGTTTTTATTGTCTAGCCATCTAGGATTCTGTTTGCCTGTCCATATTGCAAGGCCATTAGCTAATGCCCAACAGTCTGTAAATATTCAAACAGTGCCCTAAGCACCCAAGCCTAATTTCTCTTCTACCAGGAAATAAACAACTCTCAGCTCTGACCTTCTGTCACTAAGATTTTACCATCTGCAGGGTATATTGCAGATGATTTCCAATCAACAATGAAACCCTCAGTTGGGAACCTGGAAGTCTGTTTTGCCTCAGTTAAGGAGAATGATATTGTTCAGCCTGTGTACCAATGAGGGCAGGAAAGTCCTTGGAGTGCTATATACTCAGTCTTACAGGCAGTGAATTAATCTTCTCCTGAACAAGGTGGATTCCTTTGAACTCTCCCTGGTTAGTATGCCTAAGAATACATTTCCATCTTACGAGTAATCTTTGCTGGGCTTCTCCTTCTATATTTGAATATCTGTCTTATCTATAGCACCCTTTTCATGATCAGTATTTCTGGCTCCCATATTATCTGATGTTCTTTTATGGTTAAGGCAGTTTACACAAACATCCCATAACAAGGTAGTGAGTGTCTATTTAATGGGCTGTGAAAAGCAGCTGCACAGGCTGCCTTTGAGTACAGAACTCCCGGGAATTTCACAGACTGGACTGACACTTCAATTTTAGTTGGATTTATGAGTTGGTCTCTATTTGTAGTGACTACAGTCCTTAACTCTTCCTGTGCTTCTTCCTCAGAGGAGGCAACTAATTACGTCATCCATGTAGTGCATTAAAATACTTTAAATGGTTACCAGGTCCAAACCCTGTCTCACTAGATAATGGCAATTCAAATATCCCTATAGCAAAACAATAACTGTATACTAAATTTCAATCTAGAAGAATGCCACATAGAGTCACCAGATAAAATGCATTATTTGTACCATGCAATATCCAGGGCATACTTATATTTTGAAAAAAAAAGCCTTTAAAAAAATCTGAAGTTCACATTTAACTGGGCTCCTACATTTTGTATGTGAAATCTGGCAACCTTACTGTTGTGCCTAGATGGACTCTAAATTTGAATGGGAATAAAGGCATTAGCCTGTGACCTGCCGCCCCCCTGGCTCATTGTACTTCCTACGGTGCCCACCCCATATGAAGTACAGATGAACCAAAGGAATCAATCACCTTGCTTAATTCTGTTAGTCTATTGCCAACCTCCTAGAGCCTTCTGTTTTGCATACTGACCACACAAGACTGATAAAAGGACTTCAAGGGGAATTAAAAATACCCCTTCAAACACTCCCTTAATCATAATAGTGATTGCTCACTCCCCTCCAGGAATACTGTATTGCTTAACGTTTGTTGTACAGGAGAGATGGGACAAGTCGAATGTTTAGTTTGACCAATTAACTGCTTGAAGAACCAGACTGGTCTATGGAAATTTCAGGTCAGGGAAACATGACCCATTCACATACAATATCCACCCAAATTATTCACTCAGGTAGTCTATGTGACCACAGACTAATTTCTACAGTGCAACTGTACAATTTATTAATCAAGTTTCACTTAATTTCCTCTACCACACATCTCCATATGCTCCCAGCCTTCAGACCTATCAGAGTGCCATTTCTATCCATCAGAGGGATAATAAAACTATGAATTTTCATTTTATACAACTCTGTACAGACAAAACTTATTAAACTAACCTTTGTCTTCTCAGTTACTTCTTCATCATTTGCTAGCCCTGGCCTAAATCCTTTTGTACTGCCAATTCTTTATACATTTTTTTTTTTTTTTTGGTCTAAAAGGTATAAAAACTTCCTGCACTGGTCACTTCTTCAGATCTTCATTCTCCTATGAAGTCTCCTATGTGCGTATAACAATTTTATAAAATTTGTATGCTTTTGTCCTATTAATTGTTGTCAGTCTAATTTTCAGACCCAGCCATGGACCCTGAAAAGGCAGAGGAAAAATTTCTTCACCCCACAAACACTATTATGTGCCAAGACTGTTCTAGTCAGTGGGCATATAGATGATTTTAGTTAAATATGGACATATACCTGTAATATATATGAAGGTAAAATTAAATTAATTTATATATTTTCTATATTTTTATGATCACATATATGCTAAGATCTATAGTAAGACCAACTCTTTAGAAAATTTATGAGTATTTTATTGTTTTATTTTAAAAAGTAAGTTTTAAGATAGTTTCTCTACATAAGTGTAACGTATAAAAATGTTGAGAAGATGTATGAAATGTTTTCAAACAGTTATTAAGTACTTAACACTTAGGAATCTTCTGACATGCCTAATTCAGGCATCTTATTAGATCTAGGGAGTACAAAAATAAATAAATTATGGTCTCTTGCCTAAAATATATAGTATTTCCAGAAATTTTGTCTAGGAAACTACTTTATACAATCTAAATGACTAACAGCTGGGTACTAACTATCCATTATTTAATTATGCCCTTTATTCATTTAATTACACATATTGTTGGCAAACTTACTTGGGCAAAGGAGAAGATAAAGTAAGGCTAGAGAGTTAGGTAAAGACAAGATTATGTATGATCTTATTTCTCATGATTATCCTAAGAACAACAGAAAACCATTAATTGTGGAGAGAAGATGATGAAATATATATATTTCTAATAATAAGACTCATTATAGTCCACAAAACCAATTACATGTATAAAAACTGGATGCCGATAGATCTATATTGATTCCCGTGAACAAAATGGTTCAAAATTATGCTAACTGATTTCATCTCAAATTCCTGACCATAAATCTCAAGAGAGCCTTTGATGTTTCCGGGCATGCACACTACATGTCTCTAGCTACTGCCTATTCCACTCTTCTAGATGACTCTTTTAAGATTTCTCCCTTCTTCTCAAACCTGCAACATCCCCTATGCTAACTTAATTTTCAGCTGGTGACCTTGCTTCTTATTTCATTTTCAAGCAGAAGAGAACTTGCTCAAACTCCCGCTACCACATAACTTGCTCCCCGGCACATGCACCCGTATTATCCACCTTCTCTCTTTATATTAAAGATGAACAGTTTGTGATTTAGGCTAAAGACAACTACTCCACTGTTTACCAGATTCTATTTGAGAAGCCACTGTTGCCTATCCAAGGACTTTAGTTCATCAAGCGTCTTCTCTCTGCCCTATTCATCAGCTTTTCAACTCTGCTGAATCATTTCTGTCAGCTTACAAGCAAGATGCTCTGTCTCTCATCTTCCAACAACCCTCTTGAGGTTTCACTGTTTTTAAAAATATAGAATAATTTCTTAGAAGTCACTGACACTTGCTTTCTTTGATACCTCTCCTCCTATTCATTCTCTCTTTTATTTTAATATTAAATAAATTAGTTGAGCTCTTTATTTTTAACCTTTTAATATGAAAATTACCAAATATATAAAATTTTTGAGAGAATGAGACAATAAACTCACACATATACATCACCCAGTTTCACTGATTAATTCACAGACAATATTATTTTGTCTGTACCCCTACTCTTTTTCCTCATTTTAAGTTATTCAAGTAATTTCTAGATATAATTATTCATAAACATTCCAGGATGTCTCTCTAAAAGGTAAAGACTTTTTTAAAAAACTCCAAATCAGCATTTCAAAACAAAGAAAAAATATTTCTTTAATATTAAAAAGCAGTCAGTATTCAAAGTTACCCAAATTTCTCACAAATGTGTTTCTTTCTAGTCTGTTTGACTTATCAATATCCAAGAAAGTAATTACCTTGTAATTGATTGTAAAGTTACATCTATTTTAGTCTATATGTTCTGCCTTCATCATATTGTTTTTTTCCATTTATTTTCAAAATCACATTATTTTTTTCTACTGTCTGGTTTTTATATACATCAGCTGTATGGTGGTACTTAACACTTTCTCGATTTAGGTTTCATTTTTTTGCAGGACTACTTTACAGATGGTGTTGTGAACATCTGTTATGAGGTTCATAATCTGTGACTGGATTTGTTTTATAATAACTGCAAAGCGGTGCTCACTGCTTAGTTTTATTAATTCATTAGTCATCCTTTCTCTCTTTAATTTTACACCAATTACGTTTTTGACCTCACAACTACATCCAAACCATTCTCGTTGAAGTCACCAGAGACATCTATTACTAAGCACCATGGTAAATGTTCTGTCCACAACCTACTTTGACCCACTGGCAAAATCTGACACAGTTGTTGAGTCCTTCTCCTTAACAGGCTTTTATCACTGCCCTCCCAGGAAACCACACTCTCCCCTGGTTTTCCTCCTACTAACCAGACCACTCATTCTGTGTTCTCTGTTGGTTCCCTTTTTTCCAAACGTTATTTCCAGCATTTCTCAGTCCTTAGATATCCTCTTCTTTTTATTGATAATATGCTTATGGTTGTTACTGCATCTAGTCTCATGGATATAAATATCATATATTTAATTTAGATTTCCAGCATGGGTCTTTTCTCTGAAATTCTTCATTTTCAGCCTCTTCATTTGGATGACTAACAAACACCTCTTACTTAACATGTTCATGATAAGTAATGGAATCCAGAATATATGAAGGATTCCTAACTCTCAACGTTATGACAAATGACTAGACCAAAAAAATTTATACAATTTAAATATAAATATTTTTATATACATACATACATATATATATAGCTAATAAGCACAGGAAATGATATCCAACACCATTAGTCATCAAGAAATAACAATTAAAATCATTAGATTCCACTATATGCCCACTAGAAAAAAGATAGACAATAACAAGTTTTAGGAAGGATTTTCAGAGACTGGGATTCTCCTACATTGCTGATAAGAAAGCAAAATGGTACAAGCACTCTGGAGAACAATTTCTCTAAAAAGTAAAAGATACACCTAACATACAATCCAGTCATTCCATTCCCAGACATTTATGCAAGAAAAATGAAAATATATGCCCATAAAACTATTTATATTTGAATATTCATAGCAGCTTTATTCTTAATAAACTAAAATTAGAAATAACACAAATTTCTATCAATTAGTGAATGAATAAATAAATTATAGTATACAGAAATATGGTATCATTCAGCAATAAAAATAATCTACTGATACACACAGCAACAAGGTAGACGGACCCCAAAATGTTATGCAGAACAAAAGAAATAAGATCTCAAAATGGCATACTGTATACTCTCATTAACATGAAATTACAGAACAAACTTGTGCCAGAAAACAAATTAAACAAATTAGTGTTTGCATATGGAAGGGCAGATTGACTACAAAAGAGCTTAATAGAAATTTTGGAGGTGGTGGAAATGTTCTATATTTTGATTTTTTTGACTACACAATGTATATATTTTTGAAGCTCATTGAACATCACACTTATGGTGACTGTGTGCAGCCATATGTGTGTAAATTATACCTGAATAAAGTTGATCAAGACCTTGAATTTGAATATTTCACTGCCATCTATACTACTTTCCAGTCTAACAATCATTTCTCTAATCCAGATTGTTTTAGCCTACATCTGCTCTGCCTCCCCTACCTTTGTCCCCCTAAAGCATATTCTCAACACAATTCCAGCAATCCTGTCGATATTTACAGATACTAATACATATAAAATAGATAAACAACAAGTTCATACTGTATAGTACAGGGAGCTATATTCATTATCTTGTAGTAACTTATGGTGAAAAAGAATATAAAAACGAATATATGTATGTATACGTATAACTGAAGCATTATGCTGTACACCAGAAGTTGACACAACATTGTAAACTGACTATATTTCAATTAAAAAAAATATATATATAAAATGCAACTCAGATCATGTGACTTTTCTGCTCAGAGTCCACCCCTTATCCACCTTTCTCTCTGCCCTTATTTCCTAATATTTTTCTGTTTTCACACTTTGCACCAGACATATGGCTTCTTTGTTCTTCATTCCAAATGCCAGGCATGTTCTGCTTCATGATATTTTTCACCTATGTTCTCTCTCAGCCCAGAGCACTTCCCTTAGATGTTCATACGGCTACTCCTAGAGCTTCATTCAAGTCTTTGCTTAAATTATGTATTTTCAGAGATACCTATCCAACAGCCTCATTTAAAATGCCAAGCCACAAGCCCATCATCACCACCCTACATCTCTTGTATTCTTTCCTATTTTATTTCCTCCATAAAACATAGCAAATTCTAATATGCTTGTAACTTGTGCATTATGTTTGTTTTCTCTCTTTCCCTTCTAATGAAAGCTTCTTGAGGATATGACATTCTATTCACTGCTATAACTTCATAACCTAGAAGAGAACCTAAAGATAAAAGCCAATAATAGAATCTTTAAATGTATAAGAGAAAGCAGGTTACTGCAGATTACTTACAGCAATACATTCGGATTAATACAATATTTACAGTGTGATGCAAAAATGTATGTAACGGTTTTACTTTTGAAATAAGGATTTTTGGTATACATGAAGATTTCATAGTTATGAACCTACAATATTTATATAAATTATAATCCTCTTAAAATACAGAACAAGTAATTCAAAATGTAAAAATACAGAAGCCAAATATCACCCAAAACCCCAACTTCCACATTTTTTCTACAAGAGCATAGATGGTGAAATTTTACCTCATCTTTCCCCTGAAGGGCGACTTACATTTTTGATTTTTGTATAGGTTGTCTGAAAAATTCATGTTAGAAATTCAATAACTGAAACAGATTGTTTTGATGGTAATTGATTTAATGTTTTCTCTTATAGATACTATGCCCTTTCAGTCCATGTATTTTATTCTTCCTTTGATTACTGGGACTTACGGATTTTTGAATTCTAACTCTCAACACATGTTCTTTCTCCTTTCTTCAGTTATTTTATTTCAACAATGACAGTCTTGTGTTACATTATCCTTACCATTCAGAACTGTTATCCTCTCTGTAAATGTTTTATTCTCTGCCTTTTCTCTTTCTATTCAATACGATTATTTCAATTTATTTCTCTATGGCACAGTTGCATTTTTCAGCTATTTATGTCTCTGGATGTTTCTTATTTATTTACTACATTAGCATTGCTTATATTTCTGAATTGCTTTCCTCTACTATAAAAATCACACTTTTCATTTAATTATTTGTTTGTTTTATCTGAGATCTGTGCTCTGGTTCTATTGTCTCTACATTTTTATTAAGTTTGTACATACTGTTTCCTGTGGTATGTGTTATATTGTGATACATACTTATTATGTGTAGTTATGCTTTCTTACAGAGTTCTTTATCTTAATTCTGGATACAATGTTTATTATCTTCTTTATGCTTAAGTTTTGTTGATAGATCTGTCCAGAACTTCCCCCTTTCCTCTGATTTAGTATGATTAAATTCTTAACATTCATCCCACTTGATTAAGATCAATCTATTTTTCAATGCTAAGCTTGAGTTTGAAGGCTAAGTGTTGATTTCTACTTTTCTGGGCTACAAAGGTAAGAGAGATTGGGAAGAAATTGAAAAGAGTGTCCCTCTGTGTATTGGTTCTGACTTATGTACTCTCTTGGGTCCTAATACATGTCTTCTGGAATCCATTCCATATAGTCAAAGGTATATTTGATTTTTGAAGCTGTTAATAGTTTAACAACATCTACTTAACTTATCTGTTATTCTTTCCAATATGAAACATATATTTGAGGATATTCAATACTCTGCCAACTCAACCTCTCTACGTCAGGAAACCATAGTGTTATAAGGAGCATCCTCCAACTCATCTTGAACTAAAGAGTTGATTTTTTTCAAAGCACATAATGTATGTTTATATCCATTTTCTCTTTTTATCGTTGACAGCACACTTTAGACTTCTTTTTCTGTTTCTCTTTGAACTTTGTTAAATGTTGAAGGTGTTTTCTCTAATTTTTGAAAGTTATCTATCAACACCTCATAAACTGTAACACGGAGGTATTAGTAATACTTATCCTACAGCCCTCTTTTGAATATTGCCCAAGGAATGGAACGTGCAGTGTTTGGTATGCAGCCTTGTACAAATTTGGTGACATAAATCATTAAACTACAGTTATTATTAATTTCCAAAAAAAGATATTGAAACTTAACATATATACAAATAAGATTAGAGAAAGAGATGGTATTTCCAAGTGTGTTTTTCATAAAGCTTACTTTGGGTATGTTCTTGAAACAAGAAATTAAGTGTATATTTAGGCCATATATAAAACCTTTACATATTTTAGAGTGAATGTGAAGAAAAACCTTGACTTCTGAAGAAAAAGTATCATTTTTAATTCTGGAAATTGTATTCTAATGAAGCAGATGGAAAAGCTGTAGGTAAACTTCAACTGCCATTAATTATGTATATCTGTTGGATTTCAACAGCTGGTATCATTATAAACGTTATTAGCCTTATTAGGCATGTATGTAGCATTTTATTTCCAAGATGCTTTATAGTCTTTAATTAGTGCATAACAGTCTTAAGAAATGGATGAGAGCGGTTATACTAAATTCCAAGTAGTAGAAACTAAAATTTCAATAGTTATCTCTACAACTAATTCCGCTGGTATTTTATGTATGGAAGGAATTCAAATTCCTCAGTACTTATTATCATGCTCTGTATTCTCCTTGAAATTCAGCCATTATCTAAGTATTATAAGGCCATTTTTACCCTATTTTTAATCTAATTTTTCATATTACTGGCATGAGACAGTTCTTCATTCAGTGCTTTGGGACAAAGTCTTTTTTGGGGACAGGGGTGCTTGTTTTATTTATTTTTCTCTTATGGAAAACAGTTCATGTAGGAATTCTACAGGTATGTAGTACACATAACTTATTACATCAATTTTATTTTTAAAGTGGGACAAAGACAAAAGCTTATATATCACAAAATAATGTGTAACTTCCAAAATATCTTTTTTTATTTAAAAGCATCAAATGCCATCCACAACTTTGATTACAAGTATATGTATTAATCAAGATCTAAAATTGAGGATTTCCAAATGTGTTTATCAGAAAAACTCAGAACCCCTGATGCCTAGATTAATGGCAAGTCAGTGTTGGCTGACTGATTAACACCCAGTCAAAACTGACTGGATGTTAATCTAGGCATCAGGAGTTCTGGTCTCAAAAATCTAAAGCTAACAGTGTGGACTGGATTGTGGAAATGGTGACTTTTGCTCTCTTTAAAACTGTGAAGAGCTATATGAAAATGAATATATGCATTTTCATGTATGACTGAAGAATTGTGCTGTACACCAGAAATTGATACCACGCTGAAACCTGACTACAGCTCAATAAAAACAGTGAAGAGCCAAAGATATATAATTCTCTTTGTACATTTTCTTGTGCACTTAAACATTTAAAATATTATAAAACTATATTAATGATTATATAGCAATTAGAATGTGTATGGATAATAGGAAGAATGACTTTTATCAGATTAAAAGTGATTAAATAATTTGTCATTCTGACACTGTAATTTGACACAATTTATTACTTAAAACTGGTTAAAATTGGTATATTTAGACTTTTAATTAAGATGTTAATTAGTAACAGGTAATTGAAAATATTCTCTACTTTTCTACATTTAACATTTCCTCTTTTATTTACCTTTTATGATCACAATCTTTAGAAAATGCATATTCTACACAAGGACAAATGTAAGTTAAAGAGTACAGTGAAGGAAATTTTTAAAAAGAATTACTGCTGCACAGTTCTTACTAGAACAAAACCAGAGACATACCATTTACATACTTATTGGAAGGGTCATCAGGGTGAACTCTAAATTATGATATGGAATTATTAACTTCAGACAGTTCAACTGAGATGAAAACCATATTATTACACATAACGCATGTTTTTATTGCCTTAGGAAAAGCACTGTACAATAATCATCAGCACTGGTACTTTTTAAATAGCCATTTATATACTGATATTATCCAAAATGATATAAAACAGGTTTCAGGAGTGATACCTGTACCCTAAGGGCATAATATTTGAGACAAATAGAACTCTATTAAGAAATGCCTACTATAGATTAAAATGCACACTTTTCAATGGCACAGAAGTTTAAGTGTACTCTGAAGGGTGATAAAGAACAATATATGACCTTCTTAGTAATTTGCTATTTCATACTGGAATTAAACACTAATATTTGCATAAGCAAATATTTAAATAATCAAAAATTAATAAATGCTGTTTTTCTTAATTTCAAAAAAATTTATATTTGGAAATTGGACTAGAGCAGAAAGTGTTTAAAACATGATTAAGAAAATTATAAAATTATAGATAGATACAAAGCATGTCAGTAAGTAACTAAAATGGAATTCTTAATTACTAATGTATTCACAACCATCCCTTTAAAGAGAAAACTTCATGAAGTAACCCTATTATCTAATTTATAATCCTCTGAATCATATACAACTTTTCAAGGACACAGTTTTTGAAAGAAACACCTGGAATTAGTTAATTCCTCTTTAACAGAAGAAATAAAACTATCAATGTAATTGACTTTGGCTGGGTGAGTAGCAGGTGTCAACAAGTTACCTACTGGTGGCTGATTATGTATTTTAGTACAGTGGTTCACAAACTGTGCTGCTTATTAGAACCACCTGGGAGTTTTTAAAAATCCATGTCTAAGTTACACTTCATGCCTACTAAATCAGAAGTTCCGGGGTTGAAATGGCATCAGTGCTTTTCATTTCTTTCTTTTTAATTTTCAGTGTTTCTAAATCTTAGCCAAATTAGAGAATTAGTTTTTCAGAATAGTATCTGTCAAATTTAAAATGTAATTTGTAATCCAAGAAGTCTGAGACAGGCCCAAGATTCTACATTTCTAACAAACTCCGAAGTGATGCAGTTGCTGCAGGTCCTTGGACTTCACCTTGAGAAGCAAGGCCTCAGAGCACCTTTGTCAATAAAACATCACTCGAATATCATGTGAAAGTCTAACACAATGTGTGTTTTCTGATAAGAGCAAACAGTACCATGTGAAATTTGTGATTTCTTTCTTCTGAAACTGCTAGTTTACTATTGTGCCATTGATGTTAACTTTATTAAAATTTACAGATGTGTTGATCATTAGCTTAAATTATTTTTAAGACAGATATTTAGAAACACTTATTGATGTAGGAAGACAGTATAGTTTTGGTATTTGGTTCTGCGTATTAAGCCTACTCTAATTACCTAGATGTCATTTTTCTACAGTATATTTGAATACTTAAGACTTCAGGAGGATTAGAAGTCTTTTTAGTCCACAGAAGTTTAAAATAATTTTATCAACATTTTTAGAAAGTTTGTCCATGTGAGTCCAAATATTAAATGTATTATTTTATTTGAGTCATTCTAAAATAGTAGAATTCAGATCTTCTTTCATAATATGTATGACAATAATATATTATAAACCCTATTCACCTGAAAATTTCAAAAACTAAATCTCATAATCTCTTGGTCATCTCAAGATGGCTTAATGAAGTCTACTATATTTTGACTTGATTATTGAAGGAATAATTAAAAAGGAATACAACCAATATGAATCCTGTGCCTGTAGTTTTCAAATTGTGTTCTTTTGAATGTATGCTGAGGAGATACTAACAGTGTTAATTTGCTTCTTTAAATTTACTTTCCTCCTGTTACTAATATTCACTAGAAAAATCTCATTTACCTTCACTTAATTACATTTTGTTAATCAAAACAATACATCTATGCAGCTATTTCTTCCCTAGTTATCTTCATATCTGATTAATACAAGTGGCTTTTAAAAATGATCCTGTAAGTGTATTAAACATTAGGTGAAATGATAATTGAACCTATTCTTATTTTGAATACTGACATCCTGAGTTAGAAGAGGACTCCACTGTATTTCCTAAAAGTGTTTCTTAATCATGCTACTTTACGAAGTTGGCTAGATTTGTTATATCTAGTTGAGTACTCCGTATTATTTGCTTGTTCAGAACTACTGCCACCATTACCATAATAAAAAAAGTCTAAGTCATCCTTTGTTTGATAAGGAAGAGACTGTTTGAGAAAGAAAATTTTGTACTGAATTTTAATTACATTTTTAAACTTTAATTTAAAATATAAACTCCTTTTAAAAATTTATGAGCCAGAGGAAGTGGGAAATATATCAAATTAGTATGTATTAAAATCACCTATTCAAAGCATACCTCAAGTAACATTCCCTAGAATTGTAAAACTTAGATATTCATCAACGGTGTAACTCACACTTCTATGCACTGGTTGAGGTGATTTAATTACTGTCATTTTGAAATAACACATGCGATGCTGTGTACATAATGACTTCTTGAGAAACAATGCCAGTTAGACAGTTACTCCTCTTGCCTCTTCTGAAGAATGCATTGCTAACAAGGTCTCAAGTCATTTCACCAAGTCATCAAGCTTAAACTTCCTTATATTTACTATATTTGAAAAGAAATAGAAAAAGTCATCTAATACAATACCCCAGTATACCCTCTTCAATATTGTTGCATCTTCTGAGATCTTAAAATTTTTTCCTAAAAAATACTTTCATAAATTGCATTTAAGTTTTAAATAAAATTTATCTTACAACTTTGAGAACTTTAGAAGGAAATCACAGTATATAGCTAAAACATAACTGCAACTGAAAAATTAAACATGAACAATTTAGTCACTATATACCTAGATATAAACTATAGCGTCACTAAGAGCAAGAAAACATCACATTGTAATTGTATGTAAATTCCAGAGCTGAAAATTAGACTTAAATTTATGATTCACATGACCTTTCTTTTTTCTTTTGAAATAATCTTGTATGTACAAAAACAGTACAGATGTTTCCTTTGCACCCATCACCCATTTCCCCTAATATTAGTATCCTGAACAATCATTATTAAAACTAGAGAAATTAATATTAACACAATGCTGATAACTAATAGATTTCACCAGAACAGTTTTCAACTAATATTCTTTTTCTGCTCAAGAGTCCAATCTAAGATGCAAAATTGCATTTACTGATTTGTTAAAACCAAATACAGACAAAAGAGTTCTAGAATTGCAACTCATACACCTATTGAAAATAATTACTAAATATTACTGATAGAATATAGTATTCATGTACCTACAGTTCCTTCTGTCTTTAGTCTTACAATACTCAGCCAAAATACTATTTTCCAAAGCTACATGAGTTAGTTCTTTTCATCGCCACCTTCTTCACTGTAAAATTATCAATTTGAAATATAAAGTTTATAACTGCTTATATTCTGCTTTCAGTTCCCCTCTGTCTGAAAAGAATTATACTCTCCCAAATTCATAGGTTGAAGCCTAACCCCCAATGTGCCTGTATTTGGAATAGGGCCTCTATGGAGGTAATTAAGGTTAAAAGAGATCATAAGGATGGGGCCCTAACCCCTAAGAGTATTGTGCTTATGAGAAGAGGAAGAGACCCCTAGTGTGCTTGCACAGAGGAAAAAGTCATGTGGACCTACAGCAAGAAGCGGCTATCTGCAAGTCAAGGAGAGAGGCCTCAGGAGAAACCATGAGCCAAGTAAATTTGGAGGTTATAAAGCCTTGGATAGCGAAACAAACATCAGAAATCCTTGGGCTTTAAAAAATGATACTATGATTGAGTTTATATTTAACTAGCTGGAAGTGAAGACTCTGGGACTCCAAAATATCATATCAACTTGATTGTTTTTTTTTTAAAAGAAAATAATAATAATAATAAAAAGCTAGAAAACTTATTAACTATGGCCTCTGCTGCTCCAGGCACAGGAAAGCATGGCTCTACTCCATTCTGCTTTCCTAGAACTCAAAGAATAAATATAACAGACATAGATTACACAAGAAATTTGCCATCTATAAGAAAGCAAGCTGAAGATAAAGAGGGATAAGGAGGAAAAAGAATTGAAAAACAGAAAGCCTCAAAAGCCCAAGAAGATGCTAATCCAGATGGCCTCCCCCTAGAAGAGGAACTTCCCCTGTCAGGAAAGTGAGACAGGGCAGTCATTGCCCATTTCATCTACACAGAATCAAGAACTGGGGAGTCCATCCCTCATTCCAAAAATGAAGGAGAAACTCTAAAGCTCCCCAAACCTTAAGTGAAAGTAAATGAACTTTCAGTGTGAGAGGCCAGCTCTACAGGTGACGGCCTAAAATTTCTCAAATCTGAACCTGTCTGTAACAAAGTCTAGAGAAAACTTCTCTGAGAAAAACAAACAAGGAGACAAACAAACAAAAAGTCCAAAAGACTCACCGGGTCACGTTCCAAATTGAGGTCCCAAACGCATTGTAGCTATCCTCACACTCAGTAGATCCAGCGCCAGATCACAGCCACGAAGCGGCCCTGCCCCAAGAAGGTGGCCATTCCTCAAATAACGCCCCCAAAGACAGGTGTCTCTCCGCCAAAGCATAAAAGGAGATTTCCAGTGAGTCAAAAAGATGTTCATCAGCCACCTTAGCTCATTGTCCTCACCAAAGGTCACCACCGAAGAAGCCTCCTAAGGTTCTCTACGAAAAATGAGCAAGTTAACTCCTTCAGCAAGTCCAAGGCGAAGGTACTGTCACCTCCAGCAACTCGTCTGCCAAAAACTTGTCATTTTTCGACCCTATGCAGTCCAGCCGTACAAGAAGAAGACGTGCTTCTGTCTCTCCAGGGGGAAGTTCAGGTAAAATGGCAAAACGGAAATGCACTGAGAAAAGAGGTTGCCCCACACCAGCACGAGAACCTACAAAACTAGAAGCATCCAAACCGACAAAGGAGAAAGTGTCAGAACGAGAGCAGCAGATTCGGTACAGCAGGGATGCCAATATGGCCAACGAAACCAGCTGTCTTTGTATGAATATGGCTCCTCTCTTCAATAACCGTCGACTCAGGAGTTTTTGTGAGAATTATAATGGGTGGTCAGGCTGTGGACGCATTCTCACATTCCCATTCCAGGCGTACTTTGCCACGAAAGTGCCAGAAAGAGACTTCCTCCACTGTAGACAGAGAAGTTGCTCGCACTGCGCCTGCGAGGGCGAGTTCTTTTTCCTCCTCCTCTTCCCCCACCCTCCTCCTCTCCCCCCACCCTCCTCCTCTCCGTCCTCTCCCTGCTCCTTTCCCACATCTGTGCTAACCTTTCCAAGAAGACATTCTTCTAGAATACAGGGATTTTCTTCTTCACGCCCAAAGAGTAGAACAGCCTCCACATCACCATCTGAACCGGAGAAACGCAGGGACTCCCATTCTCCATCTCCCAAAGAAGCTTCCCAGTCACCGAGAGACATTTACCTTCATTATCGTCAAAGCGTGAGAAAGGGTCTTCCCTGATACCATTTACCCGAGAGGCACCATCAGCGCCACCAAATAGCATTTGCCCTCACTAACGCCTGGAGCTCTTCAGACTACCTCCAGCCTCTCTCAACACTCTTCCCCACTCACCCCCGTCTTAAGAGGAGTAATAGAAGCAGCATATAAAGAGGCAGTCCACATCCCCAGCCCTACAGCCAGGGATCCAGAGTTCAAAAAAGACAACAAAACAAAAGGCAGCGTCTACAATCCCTCAGTCTGTAAGGAGGGTCTAATGCTCCATATTTGTCTCAGGATCTCCCGGTCCACGGCAGTCTCCATGCCTGTCCCGTGTGTCACACACACTAGCACAAGAAAGAAAAAAGAAAGAACATACTCTGGCTGCTTCTGCGACAGGTGCTGTAGACCCTGCCGCTATTGCTGCTCCAGAAACAAAATCAACATTGCAAGGACTGAGGCAGAACGAGAGCCCAAGGAGAAGCTGAAGGTGAAGCTGAGGATAAGCTTGATGATATAGAAAAGCACCTATGAGAAAAGGCACTGAGATCAATGTGGAAGGATGACAGGTTTCCCAAAGACGGGTATGTTTGGTATGATGTAAATTTTATTTGGCATATACACCGTGGATTTACATTGTGAAAGGTGCTCATAGTATGTTAGTGGCATTCTTTCATTGACTGCGGATAGATTGATGCAGAGTGAAATATTTTAAGCCAATGTTTTTTTCTTTAAAAGGAGTTTAAATATTGTTGGCATTCTGTGTTTCCTTTCAGTGCCCATAGCTATTCTCAGAGGCTATTCTTATTTAATAGTCAAAATATAACACCTATACTATACAATATTTTTCAGAAAGTAGAAGAGGAAGAAATACTTCCCAAATGATTTTAAGAGATAGCATTATTTTAATACCAAAATCAGAGAAAGCTATTACCAGAAATGAAATTATAGATCAATAACCCTCATAAACATCCCATATCTGGTTAAGATGTTTTCTTTAATGGGAGAATTTTAACTGTGAATTCAATTCATTTGATATTTACAGGACAGTTGATTATCAGTTTCCTCTTGAGTGACTGGCACTGATGTTAACATGTATTTTAAACTTTAATATGTAGTTACCACAGTGCTTTTCAAAAAGGCTATTATACTTCACTCTTTCAAAAGCAGTATATGAGAATTTTGTTTTCCCTGCCATGCTAAGGAAGTAATCACGTCTTTTAGTATTTACTGAACGGATGTTGTGAAAGCATTCTCTCATTGTTATTTTAATTTATAATAATGCCGCTAATTGTATTTAGGTAGTACTTGTGGCTACTTACATTTATTGCTATTTTGAATTTATTCTTTTACAACTTGCTTATTCATACATCTTTGCACAATTTTCTATTATGCATATTTATGTTGTCAATGAGACATAGATCTTGGGTTTTGTTTCTCTTTAGTAGCAATATATGTATATCTCTACTAAGGGGAAATATGTATGTATATTTGTTTGTTTAGATCTGAGGAGGTTGTGGATGGTGATAAATCTTACTGAACAGGAATCAGCATATGGCCCATATCAGACCCACTTCTTATTTTCATACATAAAGTTTACTGAAATACAGTCACATTCATTTCTATCTGTATTATCTTTAGCTGATTTTGCACTTCAACAACTGAACTGAGCAGAGCTCAGTACTTACAACAGAGACTGTGTGGACTAAAGCACCTAAAATAATTACTGTCTGGTCCTATACTGACCCCTGTCATAGATCATAGGTTATATAGGATTTAGAACTAGTAGGAAATAAAATGTACATTTCATTTTCAATTTGCAAATGAGGAGACAGAATTGAATTAAAGCACTGAATAACTGGCCTAATTAAATGTATTTGGCTACTCTAACTGAAGATGAGAATGCTAGCCTCTTCATTTTCACATTTCTGTACTTACATCTACTTTTCAAAATCTGTAAATATGGCCATTTACTATATAAATGTTAAAGAAAGTCAACCTTTGATAAAAATAAGTACTCAGCAGATTGCAAATATTTTATCATAACAGGATCTTGCCTGAATCACAGACAGTTAATTTAAAATATTAACTATTAAATTCTTAAAAATATATGATAAATATGAATGCCTTATATTGCAACTAGTAAAAGTAGAATTAATATCTAAAAACAGCACTAATCTTTGGAGAAGTTAAAGGGTTTTTCACTATGGTGCTTGACAGTGCCTACAATTGTTTTTTAACTGTAACTCACATAGCACAGATGAAGAATTAGAGATAATATTATACTGAGAACACATAGTAATACATTAGCATAGCTAAAGAATATTAGGAAATTACATCACCCTTTTGTCCTTATTCTTCAAGAACTCTACTACTAATTCTTTTGTTTTCCATCGTGAACTTTGTATGATAAGCAGTTGTTAGTTACTTTCCTTTACTTAAGATAATTGAATATATTTGTATTAATTTGCTAGGGCTTTTGTAACAAATACCACAGACTTGGTGACTTAAGCAACAGGAATTTATTTTCTCACAGTTATGGAAGCTAGAGGTCCAAGATCAAGTGTCATCAGGCTAGGTTCATTCGGAGGTCTCCTTCCTTGCCTTCTAAGTAGCCATCTTCTCCCTTTGTCTTCAGTGGTCTTTTCTCCATGTATGTGCAAGTCTGTGTGTAAAGGCACTCTTCTTATAAGGACACCAGTCATATTGGATTACGGCCCATTCATATTACCAGAGGACCTATTCAGTTTACCCTAATTGTATCTTTAACAACCCTGTGTCCAAATAGAGTCACATTTTGAGGCCCTAGGGTTTAGGACTTCAAAATATTAATCTGGGGAGTGGTGGAGGGACACAATTTTGCCTGTAACATAACCCTTATTATCTCACATTACCTACAGATGTATTGGTAATATTTAAACTGTGAGAGAGACTGGGAAGTCTATGTTAATGAAATATATTAAAGAAATTACAGAACTATGCAGTATTCACCAATAAAATCTGTATCAGACAATAACATTTTAGTTTCTTAGAAATTATTTTTCTCCTGACATATGAAGCAAGTATCTGTGCCTTTGGCACAGCAAAGTTGTCCCAGGGAAGAAGTGATATTACATTGTGGACTTTGTGGTTCATTCTCAACAGGAACAATTCAGATGCTGATTTTCTGCAAATTGTTGATATAATATGCTAGATTCAAACATAAAGGTTATTTAGACACATTAAATATTTACGTGATATGGAATGAAGTTAAGAAAAAATTTAACTGAAGGGACATTTCACAGATCTAAACTTTAAGATATAGAGAAAATAATGTCATTGTAAAAAATCTTAAAAAAAAAGAATGGGATGAGCAAGCTAAGATCTAAATGTGTAATTAAGGTGTACATTCTAAGCCCTTTTTATAGTATAGTGATCTCTTGGGCAGAAAATTATTGAAATTTTTGGCCCGGTTAAATGATCCTTAAAATGATCATTGGGATTTGGGCCTGCCAATTCTAAAATGGTCAGTTTCTTCTATATGATTTTTCCTTTCCTCCTTCCAAATTTTGTCTTATTCTTTCTTACAAATTTAAAGCTATTATGATCACAATTTGTCACTAAAACCTACATAGAACAATTTTAAAGATAAATAAAAATATAATTATATCTATTAATGTGTGAAAGGAAACTATCCGTTTCATAGGCCTAAGGTTATCTATAAATGTAATTTCAGATCTACTGTGACTTACAATGTTTTTGATCTAGTTCTAGCAATCCTATCAATATCTTGTTAATTGCCCAATCAATTAACAATTGGTCACTGACTTTGCTGACTTTGTTATGTTTTACCTGCAAAAGAATGCTTTCCACATAGCCAACAAATTATCTAGTAATATTAATAATAATAATGATAATGATAATAATAATAATCAGCTAAGTTTTTGACAGTAACTGTAGTTTCTGTATTTAAACCATAAAAGCTTTCCAGAATATTTTCAAATGACACATTTGAAAGTCATGATTTTAACCATCCCAAAATAAAATTAGATTCACCATACAAAACTATTAATATCTCTCCTAAATGTTCCTTTGACATACCTGAAAAGTCAATGTAACATTTTGAGGACTACTGTAAACTTTCCTCTGAAGATCTCTAATTATTATGAATATGAATAACTTTTTTTATTTTATAAACTGGGAAACAAAGGGGGTGAAATAACTTACTCATATGCACATGTAGGAGTACAGACTAATCTAAGGGTCACATGACTTCTTTCCCATTTTTACTGCATGATACCAATCAACATACTAAATCACTATCGTAAGGCATATATCTTCAAATTATTATTTTGAAATGATGTTGTCATTATACGACGATAGAAAAATATTCCATTATGTACAGAATGAACACTCATGTTTGTTTAAAGCCAGAGCTAGCTTATATAGAATTTCTGAGGCTTAGCCAAATTTTAAAATAAATGTGGTAAAAATAATTTACCTATTTAAAATTTTATTTAAATATAATGACCCAAAACTATTCAGGTATAAAAAAATGATGTTTTTGCAATGGTGCAGTATATAATACAACATTGATGTGTATTTACTTTTTTGATTGATTGCTGATATAAGCCTTATTTCATATGAAGTGAATTAAAAATGAAATGTTCATGAAGGACTTTCCTTAATGATACTCCCTATGTAGCTTCATAGCTTGTGGCTACTGCATTAGGTCTGTTTCAAAAAAAAAAAAAAAAAAAAAACCACACTTAAATCCCTGCAGCTGTCTGTAGCATTCAGAATCTTTGTTTTCATATGAAAAGGCATATCTGAGTACAGACAATAATCTTTTCAAGTTTTATGGTTGCTGTGAGCATTGGCTCCTACTGAGGATCAACTGCCTTGAGCTGCAAAAAAAATCACAACCTTCAATCCTCCTGCTAAGAAGAAAACCCAAAATGGCAGAGGAGATTTTTGTAGTTCCTAAGATAACTTGTGAAGGCTTTAACTGCTTGAAAATTTGTCCTGTACAGGACATCATATGAAAATGTCAGGAAGAGAACTACAGCCAATTAAACAAGGAAAACCAACTACCAAACACAATTCAAAATGGAAAGTAATAGAGAGCAGTAGTCATGCAAATGAGTGGGAAGAACAATAATCGTATTTTCAAATAAATAAATATCTTCCATATGACCTGGCTTTTACAATATCAGATTTAAGCACATTATAGTAAATAAAAGTTTTCATCTCATAAGGTTTTTCTGATGTCTTTCAAAGAGAGTTTAGCACTTTCTATTGCACAGTATATCCCTTAAGAATCATTGTTTTATAACAACAGTAAGTTACATATTTAAAAAAAATTATGTATACGACACATTAATCTATTTTATATGTATAAATCAATGCATAGAGAATGTCTAGATAATTATTACTAAAATACTAATGACAATATGTGAGTAGCTTCAACTTTTACATTTGTATTTTTGTAAGTTGATGTTTGTTTTATCATACTGATATTTCTACAAAACAAATTTAAAAATCTATTATTTGATGATGATTCCTAAGTATAGATCTCCAACTGTGAACTTCCAACTCATAAACTCTTGTTTATATGGATATTTATGTTAATAAGTGTAATGGGCATTTCAAACTTAACATTACAAAACAAAATTCTATTTCAGTCATCAAACTTGTTTCCCCCTCAACATCTTCCATCCCAGGATGTGGCAACTTCAGTCTTCTAGTCTTTATGGACAGATATCTTGTAGTGATCCTTGACTCCTCTTTTTAGCAAATACCCCAAATTCAAACCTTGATAAAATCTAGTCAACTTTAACTTTGAAATATATCTAAAAATCACCACTTTTCCCCACCTATACTGCTGGCATCTTTGTCTAAGCCACCATTACCTCTTGTGTAAATGTCCTAACTGGTTTCCTTTTTCCTACTCTTATTCTTCTATAGTCCATGGCAAACAGTGCAGCCAGAGATAACCTTTTAAAATATAGGTCAGTTTTTGGCATCCTTTGTTCAAAATCATCTGCAGTGGTTTTCTAATGTTTATCAGCATAAAATTCCAAATTCTCATAGTACTACGGAGGCTACCCAATTTCCATTTTTGCTCATTCTACTTCTTCACTAATTGAATTCTGGATTGAAACTGTGATTATCTCCAAAAATTCACTTCCTATCTTGCCTTACAGAGAGAGATAAGATGGAGGTCTAAAAGATGTAAGCAGAAATGTTTATGGTAGTTTCAGGATAGATAGCAGGTTCAGTCGGCACTCCTATTTTGTCTTCGGTCTTTCCTCATTTCAGTATTTTGGAATGGGAGAGTGTCATTTAAACTTGGCAGCTATCTTATAGGGACAGAGATCATGTTCCATGTAACGTTTTAACCTATCTTCACACAAGTTCAATATGATGTCATTCTTTGTTGAATATCCTGCCTGTGTATTTGCTTTAGAGTAAGTTAAATGGTGACCCTCCAAAAGATAATAACTAGCCTCTAATTCTTAGAACCTGTAAACGTGACCTTATTTGGAAAAAGGGTCTTTGCAGATTTAATGATTTAAAGGGTCTCAAGATGAGATAGTCCTGGATTATATCGGTGGGCCCTAATGCCAATCAAAGTGTCCTTATAAGAGACACACAGGAGAAGACAGACAGAGAAAGCCATGTGCAGACAGAGGGGAGAGATTGGAATTATGCAGTCATAAACCAAGGAATGCCTGGTGCCACCACAGACTGAAAGGGGCACAGGATTCTCCCCTAGCGACTCCAGAGGAAGTGTGACTCCACTGAACATCTTCTGAGTCCTGGTATCTAAAACTATGAGATAACAAATTCCTATTGTTTAAAGTCATCCAGTTTGTAGGAATGCATTACAGCAGCCTCAGGAAGTGAATACAGAGCCTCTGCATTAGCTCTTCCCTTCCCTGAGAACAAATGTATCTTATACATTTGCTACAAATATTGCTGCAGAAGTACATTCAGGTCTCAGAGGTGTTTTTTTTTTTTTTTTTCCACTACAATTTTCACATATCTCTTTGTTATTTTGTATCTGCATATCTCACTTAAATAGATTCATAAGAACTGAGACTTCATTATCATCATCTCTTGGAAGGTGTCTCCATTAGATTAGGCACACAATAAATATTTGATTTATCTATTGCAACTAATTAGGAACTAATAAGTATTTATTAAACCAATGAACAAAACTGAAAACAATAAACTGACCTTTACATTTTGTGCTTCTAATTAGTCTTATTTCTATCACTAGAAAAGACAAGTCATGAGTTTCATAATTTCATTTCAATTTATTCTTTATGATGTTAGAGAAGGTATCATCAATAATACGGAATGGAAAGGGAGGTAAGAACACTTTACCATTTACCTACACTTTATAGCTTTTCACTTTCCAAGCAGCAGTTTCTTCCGTTTGTTGTTTAGAAGAAATACTGAGTTTAGGCTAATATATACTTTTTAAAATATACAACACATAGATTTTTATATACAAAATAAGCTAATTTTGTAAAACAAATCAGCTATTTATTTTTCCACTTAAATATCTACACAGAATAAATTTACTCATATCAATGACATGTGGCTCACAATATTTATGTAACCCTTTATTTTCAATCCTCATTGATTTGCCAGCTCAGTCCTGACACTAGTAATGGTCTTGAGACATGACTTGGCAAAGTACGGATATGAAGAGGAAGAGTACAGAGAAAAGAAAATTACCAGCCAAGAAGCTTCTGAAACCCTGAAAATAAGGCATCAGTAGAAGAGTCTTTTGAGAAAACAATATGAATAAGCATTACTGAGTAGGCACAGGCAGGCATCTTTGGCAGGTGTATAATACAATAAAGAGGATTAAGATGCCTATGCTAAAGTGATGGGCCTCTAAAAAAATAAATATCCTGAAACAACTCTGGCAAATATCCTTATGTATAGTTAGATTAATCAATAATAACATTGTCTGTGTCTTTTATTCTGTTCTGTGCATCATAGCTCATTTAAGGAGCCTGAAATTTAAATCAGGAAGTTGATATTATATTAGCTTAGCAAAATTTTGTGGAACTTAAGAATTTAAATAGTAAGGATAAAGCCTATAATATTTTCCTCTACCTCTAGTAATATGTAAACTGCATTACTAGGAATGCACTATTAAACTAAAAAATTGTATGTAAACAATTAAAATTGTATTTTGACAATACAGCCATTTTCCAGGAGGTTCTCAAAGACACTTTAAAAAAGTCTTGTTTTTTGAAATGTCCATGTATGAATCCCCCCAATATCCTTTTTTAAGAAATCACTTTTGAAAAACTGTTTAAAAAGTTTTAAGTATGTGTGTGCCCTCTGGGCCTCTGCATGATGTGGGGTTTGGGGGAATGGTGACTACTTGTTGTTTTGTTAAAAATATTTTAAGAATGATTTTAACATAGAAAATTCACTCCTGATCTTGAAATATATCTTATTATGTCTTTACCAGTCCAGGAAAAATATTTATAGATAAATATTTATTTTCCTAAAGCACAAAATTCTATCAGCTATGAGAAAATCAACATAAATATAATGATTTGTCATGTGAGAAGAAAACTTGCCATTTTAAGAAAAACATTTATATTTTAAAATTATATTTGAACATATGACTCTGAATTTTTATTAAAATTTTCCTTCAAGTGAAGAGCTGGTATATAAAAGTGGTCTTAATAGAAGAGTTTAAAAATATCATTAAGGCTTTTTATGTAGAGAAAGATAAGTAGATAGAAATATTCTGACTACATTACTACATTTATGTAGTCAGAATACATATAAATGTACCCATACATTACATACCTTTTTTCTCATTCTTTTTAAAATAGAAACTAGAATGGTTTAGAGTGAATTAGTACATACCATCAGGGACAACACTAAAGGCACAAGTGTTTTCATGTCTGCTGTATGAGAGCCAGAGCTATTCAGTTTTGCTTCAAGCTTCTTCCCTAAAAACAACCCAGGAGACTGCTTTCTTATACCACATGGGGGTACCTCTGATGGTACATATTAATTTATATTGGCAGGAAGTTTTGGAAGTCAGCCATTTGCCAGCTTTCCAAGTACAAATTGTACAGCTACAGATGTTACAGCAGTAGGTAGGTACAGAAAAGTAGAAACCATGAAAAATAAAAGTGAATTACTATTCATTTCTTAGAGTTAGTACTGAAAGAATTGAGAATTGATAAAATTTTCAAATCGGGAGCCTAATTTTAAGGCTTTTTTGAACAAAGTAGCCTGTGCATTAATTAAGTTTTATGCTAGAACAGACATATAAGTTTAGAATTTGGATCTACAAAATATTTAAAATTTGGATCTACAAAATAACTGAGAATGAAAAATATGTTTATTCAAAAAATGGGACTGCTTCTAAAGAACCTTTACTTGTTCAAGAATTTTCAATCAATCTGTATCAAGGTATATAAAATTATTAATATATTTTCAGTGTCACTGGTAAGAATCCCATAAACTATCATTACCATTCAATGGTTTACAGTAAAAAGATTTAAAATACGAATTTAAGAGGAAAAAGAAAGGAAAAGAAATGGTATCTATGACCTGAATTGCTCACGCAAAGATACCATTTTAATAGTTTTTAAAAGTGTTTTATTCAACCTTAATATCCCAAATTTGAAAGATAATTAATCTATTTCAACTATTCATATTTCCTCATAACCCAGTTAAGCCAGTTCCCATAAGAAATATTAACTCTCATTATTATTGAAAATTGCATATTTTTAAATTAACCCATTGATTTGCTAATTACACTCTCTACCTCTGGAAAATTCTTCTGTTAACTTCACTAGACGATGGAGGAAAATATAAGGGTGTATTTTGATTTCGGATTCTTTTATGCATTGAAATGATGGTTATATTTGTAAGTTATATTTGTGATTTAAATATTATTTTAGTGTCCCTGAATATGAATGATGAAATAATTGCTATATTGTTTATCATTAAACAAATACACAGGAAAGAACAATAGCCTTCAAAGCAATCACCTTGGGAAGCTTTAAAGCCACTGATATCCTTGTCATTTACAGACACTATATCAAGGTATGGATTTTTAAAAATTGGTTTAAATAACTGACCTTATCAGTTATTCTTCCTTTGAGAGTGAATCTGATTTTTGAGAAAGAAAATGCATAGTTGAATAAGTTTCCGATGAAAATAAATAATGCAAAAAACGACGTGTGCATTCTTGGAGATAACAGTATTAAGGATCGATAGAAGTGGAGTTTAATCCTACAACTATAAATAAAAATGATATGGTTTTAAATAATTTAAATAAACTTTCAGGTTCAGGTTCTTCTTCTGAAAAATAAGACAGTTTATATCAATTTTGTCCTTTTGTTCTTAGAGCTGAATTTAAAAGTATGAAATGACCTATTACATATAAAATAGACTGCATTTATCTGAATGTTATCAGATTGCAAAAAAAAAAAAAACGCTATAGCCTATGAGAAAAGAAGAAAAGTGAAAAGTTTCTTGTAATCTTTTCCTCCTTTGGAAACCAATGTTAATAATATATATATATACACACACATACACACACACATATATATATCATACCAGAGAAAAAAGAAAAGAGAAATTTTTAACCAAATAAATAATTATTTTCATTTTCTGACTATGATGGAGTAATAGGAACCAGATTTACCATTCTGACTTAAACAAATAGAAATCTAGATGACATCTGAAAATCTGTTTTCAGATATTAGACAATAAGCAGCACAAATCTGTGAATCCCTGATAGGAGGGACAAAAAAGTCTTGTAACTGTTAACACCTTTAGTCACTGCCTGAAGGTAGTTTTAAGGCCTCAGTGAAGAGATGGAAAACTCAAACAGAATTTTTCTCACAATAATAGTTAATCCAAAAATAAAGCAGAAAACCAGTAAGGATACAAAAGATTGGAACAATTTGTCCTAATTAATATTTATAGAGCAGTGCAAGCAACAATGGTATAATACACATTTTTTTCCGTAAGTGTAGATGGAAGATCATGATGGTCCTCATGAACCAGGTTGAGGTACTTGGACTTATCCTTAAGCAAAGGGATGACAGTGAAATCCCCCTACTTTTACTTACATTCAGGTCATGGAAGATTATAGGCACAAAATAAATATCTTCCTGGAAGTTTATGATTTATATGTGTCCAATGAGACATCAAGGTCATGTCATGATCTGATAGTGAAACCAGGAAGCCCACGTGTGTAACTCTTTGAACAGCTAGAAAAACAAAGAATAACCATTCTGCTAGTTCTACATCATAATATTGAAAAAGAATTCTGAAACAAGATGATACACCTTCCGTCTTTATGGTTTATAATACTGATACATCAAATCTTAAGAAGAAAAGAAAAGGATATTAGGAGTGATTATTTTAAGCTAAGAATGATCAACTAGTCTCATTCTGTTATGAGAGGATGGTAAAATACAGAACGAAAGAGTTTTCCCTTTCACCTCAGGATTTTAAGAACTATTGTTCATCTCTCTTTCCAACTCTTTCCCCTGATGCCTGACTACAACCTTTGATGGGGGTTCCTTAAATATTTGTGTCTCTGATATACCATGTTGATAATTTTTGATTAATAGATTGTATGTGTTTTTTTTTTTTGAAATGTAGGTTTATTCTTTGAAAAGAATTGACATGATCATAAGCATTTGTATTTTCTAGTGGTGATTTAGGAATGCTAAGTAAGAAGTGATAGAAAATGTTAGGAATTTACATTAGCATTATTTCAATATTATTTCAAATTTATTAGATTTCATTCATAAATACTTTGCTAAAGTGTCTTTGCTTTTTAGCTTTGGGGGGTTTTGTTCTATTGAGCCATTGAATAGTTAACCATCCTTGAACTCATAATTGTAATAATCACTGGTAGATGCAGAGTAATGCCTCATGATGATATCTTCCTAAATTAAAATTTTCTGGCTTATTACTTTTCCTTTAATTTTTAAGAACAACAGTATTTTGCTTATTCCAATATTTCTATTTAACAGGTTTGAAAAACTGAGACTTTTATTCTCTACTCTTCTGAGGAACTTTGAACCCAACCTGCTTCAATAATAGCCCACAGACCGGGGTCTGTCTGAAGGCCCTAATTGGTATGTGTGAAGTGCAGTGGTAGATAGCAGCTTAATTTGTATGCAAGAGTCGGTATAAGAAGTATGACACTCACAGTGAAAGCAGAAAACAGCAAGCCAACAGTTCAAGACTAGTCATTCAGATAGACTCAAGGTCACTTCCTTTTGTCTGTGTTTCTTACAAAGAGTTACTTAGAGGTGGAAGATGGAAGAAATGAATTTTTCATGAAATATAGTGCCTGAGGAAAAGAAAAAAAATATCTATTCTACTATGTAGACCTAGAGCAAAGGAAAGGCCAGTAGACTACAAAATGTCCTGGAAAAGGCTCGACTCTTTCTTCTACCACACAGTTGGGTGAATGGGACATGGCAGTGACTAGTAATGTATCAATTTCCCTTAGGTATAAATCTGGATGATAAAAGAATATGAGAAAAACATTTTCCATCTGTGCCCAGGGAAGGATTCAGAATTCCCTATATCAAGAGCAACATCTAGAACTCTGTTTATATTATATAGCAAATAGTAATGATTTTTTTAACTGTCTACCCATATTTCTGTTTAATGTTTGGAAATTTTGTAATATTCTCATTGCATCTATAATATAAACCATTAAATTTGAATTCATAATTACAAGGGACATTTTAAAGAAATATATCAGTAAATATTTTCGTTCTTACTGCTAATAGTTCTCTAAGCAATTTCTGTAGGTCCCACTCTGAATCTTATGATCTTACGTAGGGGAGTATAAAAGAGAAATGGATTTAAAAAAAGAGAAAGTGAAAAAAATAGAAAAAAGAAAAGGAAGGGAGGAAAGAAGGAGGGAAGAAAGGAAAGGAGGAAGGGAGGGAAGGAGAAAAAGACTGACTTTACAATATAAGATATATGATTATATATTGGTAACAAATTAGAAAATACATGTGTATAAGTATTATAATGGATAACTAGTATTTTACACTTCCTAAGAGTCAGCCACATTTAAAATGTTAGAATATCCATCTGAAACAAATATATATTTCTAGGTGTTATGTAAGTAAACATAAATTTGTTCCAGTGAATATTTTTGTTAGCTTAATCTACATCAGCCCTGCTCATTCTACCCATTTAACATTGTTTATTCTTCCTAAGCCTTGATGCAGGTGAACCTGACTCCTATGAGAGCTGTTAATTTTCTCTAATGTTAAACTCTTACTCTTTTTTTTCCTTTTTCTTTCTCTCCTTCCCTTCCTCCTTCTTACTTTCCTTCCATTTTACTTCTTTAGTCTTTCTTTTAACCTGATTTCTTTCCTGCCTTCCTTATTTTATCTTCCTTCTTTTTAATTACATGCAGTACATACTGGATGAGATTTCAGGTTTTCCACCTGAAAGTGTTACTAGGATTATTATTAAAAGTTTTGTCATTATCATCTATATTAACAAGGTAAAAAGAAGCAAAATGATTTAAAATGCCTAAATAGTGGCAGATAACTAAATAGATAAATGAAATTAGCTGAAAAACAGTTTGAAATAAAGAGCAGGTAAATTAAACAGCTCTTATTTTTTACTAATCGCTATTGGCTTTAGTGCCTGAAAAGATGATGGGCTGGTAAATTCCGTTGCCTTAGGGAATGCAACAGCAGTGCAGATGGGATGGAGCTCTTCCATCTGAATATAAACCTTATAGAAGGAATTACCTTAAGGAATGAGGATAGGTTCTGTTTCAGGTAAATTTGACACAATCTTTCTATGAAAACAACCAACAAATAGCCTGGGTCAAAACTACTGGAAAATGTTATGATTTGCCAAAAAAACCAAAAAACAAAACCCACAAACAAAAAACACCAAAGACCAAATTATCATAATTAAAACAAGAGCATGGGATTAGAGCACAGTGAACCGTATCCCAGCCAGGAATGAAAATGTACAGAATTTCTGCATCTACTACAGAACCCGAGCCATAAATTCTCAAGACAGTTTTCTATAAATATATTCAATTTGTTTAATTCTAAAGACTGAAATCTGAAGGGAATTACTTCAGCCTTAAAACATAATTTATTTTGAATAGATAGAGGTTTTAAAATTCTCTGAATTCATGATATTGAAATTGAGAAGCTAATTTTGGCCACTATTGACACATTTAAAAAATCATCACTATTCAAGTCCCAGCTTTCCATTTTGTATAGTGTGTATGTCTCACACATTCTAGCTGCTAGCTTATGGATCTATAGGGAGCACAGTTATGAAAAACAAAATTGCATGCAGTGTGCCTATCAAATTATAATTCTTCTAAGTGAAAAAAAAATTGAAATATGATGCATATAGCACTCCTCTCCACCTACATGCATGCTGAATATCTGTTGAAAATCTGGAGCATCTGACATTGGTTGAATAAATGATTTGGTATTATTTTAACTTTTATCTACCTCTTGGCTGTTCTTTAAATAGCTATATCCCTGGTAGTTATCAAGTGAGTATTAGGACTCTTCCAAAGAAGAGTGTTTTAATAGGTTAGACATATTTTGTTCACTTTCCTATAACTCTTGAAAAAATATTAAGCAGTTTATCTTATACATTGTATTTTTATCAAGCTAAAATTTTATGATCTTTAAAGAAATGACTACATTAGCAAATTTATTGCTCAAGACAACTTTATTGCCTCCCTGAGTCTATTACCTATAAGAGTGCAAGGATCCTGCTTCATACTTCTATCTCAGATCCAGTGAGAGCACCTGGCACATAGTAGGGGCATCCATGGGTTATAGAGCGCAAGAATACAATGGTACTATACCTGTCCATTTGTTTTCCTTTGTACTTTGCATACTGAATAAGAACAACTGTTCAGGGCATTTAATTGTGTGAATTCATGGAATGGAACCTCACATTCTCTTGTGTGTCTGTGTTGCTGGGAGACCTAGGTTACTGCCTACAATTTGTTTTTGTACTGAAAAAAGCTGCAGAAACCCAACCCAACGGTTTTTGGCAAAGAAGCTCCCTTTCATCATGCACCTCCCTCCCTTGGGACTTGGAGAGTCTTGTCTCCCCGGAAGGCTCAGGCATTTGCAACTCTTTACACCTACTGTGTCCCTTGAGATACATTATTTTCCCAAATTTCAACAGAAGAGTTGGATTGACATTTTCTCACATTATTTTTTCACACTTTTTCCAACTCTCAGGAAAATAAGAACCACTTGATTGCAACACCAGTGCTACTGCTGCTTTTGTTATTAACTCTTTGCTATAATTAACACCACTTTAACTTATCTAACTTGTCATCTTATTCTTATCCTTCTATTAAAATATTTCTTTCAGATTCATCTGAATCTTTCTTTGATTATAATTCTCAGTATGGTACCTGGATTCCTGATTCCAGATATGTCAGGATAAAATTTATTTCCTGTATCTTTATCCTGAATCTTTCAAAATTTTACAGTTTTACCATGGAAGTAAAAATCAGTTTCTCATAATGGTACTTTTGATTAAGAAATTATTCTACCCATGGGCTGCAAACGTATTGCAATTCTAGCTTATTTAGAACCTCTCTTTATCTACCTCTCATGATAGGGGAAAAGGAAAAAATTACTACTATGTAGCATTTCCCCAGTTAATATTTAAAACATTGTTGAAAGTCTTTTCAAACTCACAGCACTATATAAGTTTCTCTGCTGAAGCACATATCTTCCCCAGTCCCTACACCATGAATTGGCAAACATTTTCTGCAAAAGTCCAGATAGTGAATATTTTAGGCTTGCAGGCCAAATCATTTCTGTCACAACAACAACTCTGCCTTTGGAGTGTGAAAGCTGCCACAGAGACGAAACATAAACAAATGAGCATGGCTGTTTATTTTGTTTTATTTCTGGACACTTGTATGGGTTTGCTAGGGCTGCCATAATAAAACACCACATACTGGGTGGCTTAAACACCAGAAATTTATTTTCTCACAGTTGTGAAGTCTGCAAGTCCAAAATCAAGGTGTTGGCAGTTTGATTTGCTCTGCCTCCCTCCCTGGCTTGCAGACAACTGCCTTAGCCCTGCACCCTTGTACAGTCTTTCCTCGGTGTGCCACATCCTTGGTGTCTTTTTTTGTGTCTGTATTTTCTCTTCTTTTAAGAACTCTAGCCAGATTGGATTAGGGCCCACCCTAAGCACCTCATTTTAATCTAATTTCTTCTTTAAAGGCCCTAGCCAAAGACAGTCAAATTCTGAGATACTGGGGGTTAAAACTCCAATGTACAAATTTGCAGGGACACACACAATTCAGCTCATAACAACACTGAAACTTGAATTCATATAATTTTTAAGGGTCCTGAAAGAGTATTCTTCTTTGTATTGTTTTTCAAACTTTTACAGTCGTAAAAAAAACTTTGTTAGCTCTCAGGCCCTACAAAAACAGGCAACAGGACAAATTTCTCCCAGAGGCCTTAGTTTGCCAACCCTTGTCCTAAGGAATCATTTTTTCCCTTAAGTGTTTCATTTACGTCTGAATACTGTAAGACAAATTATATCTAATTTACAGTACATTGGTGCTTTTCTGATGAGAAGATACTGTCTTCATTCCAATTTAATTTTACACCTAAACAACAAAAATAACCAAATACATACTATTGGTGTCTATTGGTATTAGGCTCTATTCGCTCTGATTTTATCAGACTACGCTTGCAGGATATCACTTAGTTTGTCTTTATATTTTAACTTATTTTTGAAAAGGTATGCATGAAATAATAATGCCCTACACTTGCATATTAGTCCAAGTTTACTGTTTGGTTTCACATGCTTTATGCCATTTGATTTACAGATTTTTGCTCCTGAGTGTAGTGATGCTGTCTTGCTCCATTATCTCGTCAGTGTTAAATAACCAAGCATAATTTCCACTCTACTAATGATGAGTAAATGCATGTCAATACATGAAATAAGGTAGACGTTATTCTCAGATTATGGATACATTAAGTATCAGAGAGTTTAAGTGATTATTGTACAATGAGTAAGTGCAAAGCTCTAACGGAGACAAGTGATTTCTGGTATTTTACATTACTTAATTTGATGTAGATAAATACCAATTAAATGCATTTATTTTATATTTACCAATATGTTCATATAATCTTTCAGAATTAAAAGCTGCATGTTCTGTGAATATTTACCAGTATTTTTCTATATAGAGTCATATGTTATTCAGGGCATTAAACATAAGATTAACATACATTATTTAAACTTACATTTTTAAACCACACTGTGTTATAAGGACCAAAAGTAATTAAGACATTATCTCAGTTTTCTAAGCAGGAGAAATAGTCATGAATATATGCAATTATTACATCATAAAATAGAATAATACAAGTATGAATACAGAGCTATACAAAGTTAAACTGTATATCAAAAATGTATACACTTTGGGTCGGATCTGTAGAAAGTTAACAAAAGAGGTAACATTTGAGAAAAATCTTGAAATAAAAAGAACATTCCAGTTTATTATGATAGACTGTGCATTCAACTCACATCAACTCACACTAAAAGTTTCCACATCAACTCACACTAAAAGTTCATGAGAAATATAAAGTATAAAAATGCGATTAAAGCAGCATTGAAAATTCTAAAAGGGTCTCATGATTACTCCGAGAGAGTAAATAATTTCTGGAAGATTTTATGCAAACTGAGAACCTACAACTCTATGCTAGGGAAAAACCTCCAAAATGTAAGTTCACTGGCAGAATACTAGAATTTCAATGAAATAAAAAACCACAGAGTCTGGAGAATGGAGTGGATCACTATAGTCATCTTGGGAAATGATTACAAATTAAGTGAACAAATAAGGTAGAACTCCTTCAGTTTATTTATTTACTTTTTTTTTTTTTTTGGTAACAACTAACAGAAAAATATAGAATCTATATAATGTCTCATATTACTAAATGAAAAAGAAAGAGATAAAGGAAACTTTGATAAGTGTAATTAAAAAGGGGAGAGAGAAACAACAAAGACAGCAAACAAAAATAATTGTGTAAAATAAAGAATTCCACGAAATACATCACAATTGCAACAAACAAAAATAATTTAAATTCCTCAATTAAAAGGTAGAGGTTAAGATTTTGTTGAAAAAATAAATCTATTTGTCTAACAATGAAGATAAAAAATCTGATGAAAAAGGTAAAGAAAGCCTGAAAATAAGGGATATTAAAAGATAATAAAGGCATACCAGACAAATATATTTTAAGAGAAAGGAATGATATTATAATTAGACAAAATAGATATCAAAGTCACAAAGTTTATATGAGATAAATCATGGATGTGTTTTCATTATATATTGAAACCCTAGATTTCCAAACATTACTGTTTTGCTTCTCCAAATCCTTCCTTAATCTTATCTACATAAACTAACCTATGATGAGAAGATGACATTTAAAAAATTTTCAGATTTGTCAAAGTCTGTTAATTATAATTATTCTTGCTGCTTCTATGCATTGCAGTTAGTAGGTATGTAAAATTTGACTTTTATACTGTTACTTTCTTGATTGATTATAACTCTTTATCGATCTAAAATTTTCCCCTTGACCTCCCAAATTTAAATATATTTTACTATGAAGGGGTTTCTGTTAAGAAAAGGTAGCTATTAAAATTCAAATCATTCCATATATTCTCCAAATTAGAATAATTCTAAAAAGGAAACCTACAACATAAGTAACAGACAATGAAAACTATAAGCTTTAATTTATGTATGCATTAGGAAAAAAAATCAAAGACTAACAAATTTGGTTCACAACAAAGCAGAGAGGCAAGCATAGTGTCAAAGAAAGGAGAGTGTGGTTATATTGAAGAACATAAGTACCATCAACTAAAGTCACTCCCAGATGGAGAGGATTCTATTTTGAGAGAAGAAATACTAAGAATAGTTCGAGGGCCTCCTGGGTAAGAGCACAAGCTACAACAGAGTTGAAAGGAAGAGACTTGGGAAGTGTAAATGACCAAAAAGTTCAAGTCTCATGGAAGGAACTGTTTCTGGATTAAAGGAAAACATTAAGGACAGGTTTCCAGTGAAGGCTTGGTGATTTAAGGGAAAAAAGACAGAAACACAGTATAGTTCATTCTGAACTTTAAAAAAGAAGGCATCAAGGGCACAACTTATTTTTAAAACTTAACTTCACTTTTAGGTGAGTTTTAAATCTAAGAAATCTAGTAAGCCATCTACCTCATCTTTCACAGATTTGGCTGCTTTTGTTACTCTAGGGAAAAACAGCAAAAAAGTAATCATCAATAATTTTTATTATTTTTACAACACAATCATACAAGCAGTTACTTCAAGCAAAAAAAATAAACATTGACGAAAACACTTTTCCCTGAGTAACAGTGTGAAGAGGAATAAAACTAACAAACATATCTATGTAAGTTTAATATAGTTCCCCACATGTCAGATATGAAACACTACCACAAATCTGAATTCAAAAACCCAGTATAAAGAAGGAAAATCAACATGAAGATACGAAATAAGAGTTAACTGAATGCAGCATAGAAAAAGTAAAATAATTTCACAAACAAGAATAAATTACAAGGTACCCAAGAGAGAATAGATACTAAAAGTTTAGAGACATAAATTAAAAAATTAAAAAGGCCCAGAAAATTAAACAAAACTTTCTAAAGAAACAAAACTGTACATCTGGAAATGATAGAGGACAGGAAAAGTGGGTCCAAAGAAATCAATGTTTGGAGTTACCAACAAAGGAAAATAAAACACAGAAGACCTAATATTTAAAGCAACAATTGCAGGAAAAAAAAAGAGGAAAATAAAAGAACTGAACTACCTTTTAAAAGGCAACCCCAGATACCTGGAATGAAAATGTCCCATACAGTCAATTTTGAAATCTATTCTATGAAATATTTATGCTTTAAAGGAAAAAAAAAAGTCCAGGCCTCTATGAAAAACAACCAACATAAAAGCAGAAAAACGGTGATATAATTTTCTAGAGCACCACACAAAGCAAGAATATCTTGAAGCAACATTTTCAAGAAATTCAAAGATAAAAAGGGTGAACTGAAGATATTTTCATCCATCTTGCCTATCCTTCCACTATGAGAGCTAAAGAAAACACCCATTATCTGATACACCAACGCTCAGATAATACTGTATTTATGAACCATTCTTGATCAGTCTGCCAGGGGATGGCTTTATACACCTCAGAGATTAATGAAAATATTTTGACAAAAGATTCCTGGTGATCACTCTATATTTAATTAACATCTGAGACTGAAACAAGGGTGGAGAAAATATAAAAGAATAACATGTAAATACTCTGTTCAGATAGAAATACCAGAACTTAGAAAACAGGGGAGAAAATAGGAGAGAAAATGAGAAAAGTCAAATAAGTACTGATTAACATACACACAAAGATGGAAGTAAAGGGATATTTATTATTTATAACTACAAACCAAATAAGAGGAAAAAAGGGGGGCCTAATGGCATTCTGCTATATAAAGTTCTTACCAAAACCTCACTAAATATCTAAAGAAAAATAAAAACAAAACATATGTTTAAAAACATAAAAAACAGAAGAAATTTTAAACATTAAAGAAAATTGAATATATACTAAGAAAGAAACATTTTAAACATAAAGTAATATGGATTTAACTCATTTAAAGGAAAAATATTTCAGATTGTTTAATAAAGCAAAACCCAATTTATCATGTAAATAAAAAACATGCCTTAAAATATTTTTAAAGTCTAAAAATAAAGGGAGGGGAAGATACTTGACACAATTCAATTCATGTTAGTGAAAAATTCACAGCCTAATTAAGTATATCAAGTAAAGGAATGGATAAATAAATGTCTAAAAGTAAGGGTTATTAAAGGATAAAAATAAAGTAGAAGCATTGAAATAATTATAAAAGTAGAAATTAGTTACAAACAGGAAAAGAATAGTCTCAACGTAGCAACAGCTCCAGCCCCAGGGAGGAGACACTGTGGCAGAGGCTTTGGACAGCTCTGTCAGCCAGGTTTAGCATTGGTGAAGTCTGAAATGATCCTCAGTAGTAAAGGCAGCCAACATTCATGGCACTGACAGGTGTTGCTGGGGTTCGCCAGCTCTCCTTTTCCCTGTGGGGTGAAATTCCTCTGAGAGGATCCCTTTTGGCACTGAGTTGCTCTGGACAGGGAATGTGGTGACAGTAGATAAAATGCTTCATATGTTTTTCTGTGTAGAAATACTCAGACTTGAGCTTCACAAGGTTTCTGCTTCTACTTTGTTGTAGTCCTGGGCTTTCCCAGACTATTTTCATCCATTTGTAGTTGTTTGTTTTTATCATTTTTGAGGGATAGGAGAGTGCTGGGCCCTCCTAGCCCACCATCCTGCTGACATCTAATCTCTATTCATTCTATGAAAATTGGTTACATTACCCTGAAACCAAAAGCAGGCAAAGATACCACATAACATGAAAATCACAGACCAAGAACTGTTATAAAATAGGTGCAAAAATCATCAAGAAAATACTAGCAAACTAAAACCAACAACACAAAGAAAGGGTTATACATGATAACCAATGGGATTAATTGCATGATTGCAAGGTTAGTTTAACCTCCAAAAATTAATTAGTGTAATACAAAATACTAAAATAGTGAAGACAAAAAACACATATTCTCCATAGATGCAAAAACACTTTTTACAAAATCCAACTCTTTCAATGATAGAAAATGTTCAGCAAACTAGGAATAGAAGGGGATTGCCTCAACCTGATGAAGTACAGTAAAAAAATTCCCACACAACTATCATCATATTTAATGATGAAAGACTGAGTGTTTTCCATCAAAGGTCAGGAAGAATCTAAGTGGCTTTTACAACTTGGGTTAAACAATTGAAACTTGTACTTGCTGTTCTAACCACTGTGGTAAGAAAGAAAAACAAATAAAAGCATCCAGGTTGGAATAAAAGTAAAACTATCTCAATTTACAAAGAACGTAATCTTTTATATAGAAAATCTTAATAAATTAATTAAAAACTATTCTAGTTATTAAACTAGTAAGTCAAATTTGTATGATATAAGATTAATATTCAAAAAATAAATTGTTAACCTATCACCAAACAATGAAAAATCTGAAGGATTTGAGAAATCAATTCCATTTAAAACAGTTATCAAAAATTAAATACTTAGAAAAATTTTTAACAATTAAGTACAGGACTTATACATGGAAAACTGAAAAGACTATTGTTGAAAGAAATGAAAAATGATGTAAGTAAATGCAAGATATCACATGTTCATGGATAAAAAGACTTAATCTTGTTAAGACAGAGATATGTTCCAAATTGATCAATAGAGCCAAAATAATGCCTTTTAAAATCCCAGCTGTTTTTTCTTTTTTTGCAGAAAATAATAAGCTAATTCTAAAATTCATATGGAGATGTAAAGGACCTAGAATAGACAAACAATCTAGATAATGAAGAACAATGTTAAAGGATTCACAATTCCGAATTTCAAAGTTTACTACAAAGCTGTGATCAACACAGTACAAAAGGAGCCTAAAGATAGACATGTTGATAAATGGGATGAAACTGAGAGCTCAGTAGTTACCTTAGATGAATTGTCAATTGATTTTTGACAAGGGTGGCAAGGCAATTCAGTAAGAAAGAACAGTCTTTTCAACAACTGGTGTACAGATATACATGTGCGAAATAATAAAGTTGGACACTCACTTCACACCATATACAAAAATTAATTCCAAGTGTATCCTAATGTTATCAGGTGAATCTATAAAACTCCAAGGAAAAGAAGTAGGATTAAATCTCTGTGATCTTGGGTTAGGGAATGTTGTTTTATATACCACAGCCCAAAGCACAATGACTACAGGAAAAACATAATTGGATTTCACCAATATTGAAAAAGCAAGGATACCATCAAGAAAGTGAAAATATAATGCGCAAAATGGGAGAGAAGCATTTGCAAATAGCATATCAAATAAAGAACTTGTATCTAGAGTATATAAAGAATACTCACAAATCAATAATAAAGTGACAACATAATTTAAAAGGACAAAGTATCTAAAATAAACATTTATAAAAGGATACACTTTTTAACAGCATTATTAAGATATAATTTACAGACAATTTTCCCATTTAAAATGTAAAATTCAATGATTTTTATTATATTCATAGATATGTGCCATCATCACAACAGTCAATTTTTGAATATTTTTATCACCTTAAAATAAAACCCCGTCCTTTTAGCTTCTACCCCTCTATTTTCCTCCCCCTCCTCATGGTAATATTAAGAAACAAACATAAATAAATCTTAAGCTGATCTCAGTGATTTTATCATAAGCTGATCTCAGTGATTTTATCATATTACTCAAATATTGTATTTATTCATATATAGAAAATAATGAAACATAAATGCAGCTATATGGCATTATTAGGAATTGACATTTAAAAATATAATCAAATATAAAATCAAATATATTAGAAAAACAACTTTTTATTGTTGAATGACAATATAAAAATAAACTCAAAATTATTTTAAACAAAATGTATTTTCTAGCACCATTCATTGATTTGGCCAAGTGTAATGACACTTCAACAGTAATGAACACAACTTGTATCCAGTTTTTGTTTTCAAAATAACATATACATGACAACTGAACCCAAGGCTCCTTGGAAAGAATGATTGACTCTGGGTCTGGAGAGAACAAAGTATATAATAATCATGAACAATTTTTATGTCAAAAAGTAAGGTAGCACATGAAGACTTATGAGGAGGGGCTTGTAAAATGGGTAAAAAAAAATCCAATTTGAAGGTGTTCCAATGCCACAATTGGAATAATTTAAACATAGGGAAATATAATGACTATAGTTTACTATCAAAAATTGAATAAATAACCATCTTTTAAATCATAATGACATTCAAAAAAATTCATTTAATATCAATGGTGGAGAATATTATATAACTACTTACTTTCAAAGTTGTTTATAATGAATCTATTAAGCTTTTAATTATTTCGTATTTTTGAATAGTAATCATTTTTCTCATAAAGACACTCAAAAAATTTTTAAATGTCTTTTCCACCAATGGTGGAAAACTGGCCATGCCAGTTTCATCCTCTAAAAAACTGGTAATTAAACACATTTACCTTGCCTTTTTAAAGGGAGAACAGTAGTTCAAACAGAACTTCAAAGGAATGGCAAATAAATATGGAAACAATGTAAACTAGAAAGTCAAGTTTTCAACCCATGATGAAATAATTGATTCACATAAAGATGGTCAAAAGACCATAAAGCCATCAGTGAAAAGTCATCTGGGCACAGCCAGTTTGCAAAGTCCCAGAGTACTTGCTAATCTAAAGGGAATTGTGTTTTTTTATATTTTTGAGATCTGGCAGTTATATCCTTTAAAAAGTGGTGTTCAAAATAGCATTACTAAAAATGAGATGACCTGGTATCAATTCTTCTCTGATATGATTCAACACAAAGTGCCTATCATCATCTATGAAGTCCTCTCACCAGAAATATTTACCCTGTATCCATTCAGTCTTTTAGATTAGACCAATGTGACTTCCAGTCTACAGAAAATACAGGGAATGGAAAAAGATGTTAAATAATATTGTGAGAAAATAATCATACAAATGGACAACATGTGCCACTTTTCAATCAGTTAAACCAGATGGGTCTCTTTACTTCAATGTTAGTTTTTAGAAAAATGAGGTTAATAAAATATACCAACAGGTGTAATAAGTGAACCTGTTTGAAAACACATGTATATAATTGATATTTGTATCTCACTGGTACATTTGGGGACACTTAAATATAAACTGGATATTAAATAATTTTAAAAAGTAATTAAGTTGTTTTAAACTTGATAATGTGATGGAGGATAATGTACATTTTAAAAATAGATGCATACTTAATGGTGAAGTATTTAGATTTTTTCAAATTGTTTTCAAACAAATTTCAAATAGCAGTACTTATATATATATATGATTGCTATTGTATTTGTCTTTGTACATATATATATTTTATATTTTAAAATCTAGATATAAATAGATAAAGCAGACATAGAAATTATTAATAAATTATTCAATATTAGATTCCTTATATTATTCTGAATCTTTAAGTTTAAAACTTTGCATAAAATATTTTTGAGAAAATATTAACAATTTAGTAAATCATAATGACAGCTCCATGATTTTTAAAGCAGAAATAAAATGGAATATATCATTTAGTTTTACAGCAATAAAATTAGCATTAATAATAAAAACAGCTGAAATATTTTTTATTAATTATAATACAATTTTCATAGAAAAAATGATGTCAAAGCAGAATTTGAAAAGTTTTATAAAGTTTTCCCAAGTATGGATACTCAGGGGAAATATTTCTGCTCCAAGGGTCAACAGATGCAGAGAATATTACTTAAAGAACTAGAAAGTAGGATTCATTCCGTTGTATTTTCTGACCACGTGGTACTAAACAGCTTGTGCAAGATTATTGCCACTTGCCTTTTCATTTCCCTGTTGTTGTTATACTCTTTTTATTACAGATCTTATCAAACTTTTCTGAAAAATATAATATGTGACTATTAAATCATATTTTCTTTTAAGAATGAATGGACAAACATTTTAAAAAGGAACAGACTGATTTAAGAACTTTACTCAGGCTGCTTATTAGATGTCTGTTTAAAACCATGTGATTTCAAAAAAAGCTTGCAAATTGTTATGGACTGAATCTTTGCATTCCCCCCAAATTCATATATTGCAGCCCTAACCTTTCCCTTTCCAATACCCCCCTTCCCACCCTGTAGGCCAAGTGTGCTGGTATTTGGAGATAAGGCCTTTAGGAGAGATAATGAGTTAGGTTAGGTGATAAAGGTAGAGTTTTCATGATGGGATTAGTGGCTTTATAAGAAGAGAAAAAAAGAGATCTCTTCCTCTCTGCTTGGAAGCACAAGAAAGACTGTAAGTCAGTGAGAAAGCTCTCACCGAAAACCAAATCTGCCAACATCTTGATCTTAAACTTCTCAGCCTCCAGAATTGTAAGACGTAAATTTCTGTTGTTTAAGCCACTCAGCTGATTGTATTTAATTATGGCAGCCTGAGCCAGCTAATACAAAAGTAAAATACTGATAAAATATATACTAGATAGTATGAAATTTATGATTAACATTACAAGTAAGACAAAGAATGACATTAGGTAGTAATAAAAGGTAAATATACTAACAGCATCAAACTTAACAGCAACTAATTACATAAAGATACATTTAATAAAAATGCAAAGAGAATTCTGTATGAATGAAATTATGGCAGGGAGTTATCTCTTTACAAATAAGAAATATTTAGTAGATAGTGAGGTTATAGATAATTTAGTTAAAGAACTTCAGTTTAGTTAGATATATTTAGAACTTTTCCCTGAAAGTTTAAAGGATATATCTTTTGTATTTATATCCACGGGACAAATACAAAAATAATCTCTGAACTTTGTCACAAGTAAATCTTAAAATTTCAAAGAAATAGAAATTTGTTCTATGTCTTACATTTTTATAAGATATAATAAATCAGTAAGTGATATATATACATAAAGACTAATAAATCTGATATCTGGTTCTTTGAAGGTGATTAAAAAAAAAGAAGAAAAATGTAAAGACTAGGAACACCCCCTTGAAGCTTGTTCAAGGGAAAAGAAGAGAAACAAGAGCATCCACATTAATAACTAGAGAGGGAATAAAAACGTGCAATCAGTAGCGATTAAAACAGCAGAAGAATGCTATATACAACTCTCTGGTGATATTTATTCTTGTATAACAAATTAACCCAAAACTTGGTGCTTCAAAACAACATTTATTATCTCACATTTTCAGTGCCTCAGGAGTCCAGGTATAACCTCTCAGGGTTCTCTGGCTTAGGGTCTATCACAAGGCTGCAGTTAAGCCTTCAGCTAGGGCTGCAATTATCTGAAGGTTCAACTGAACTTACTTCTCTGCTCAATCACTTGTTAGGATACAGACCCTCCCAGGTTAGAATGAGGCCCTTAATTCCTTGCTGGCTGTCAATCAGTGGCCATACTCAGCTTTTTACCACATGGGACTCTCCTTGGGGCAGCTCACAATATGGAAGCTTGCTTCATTAGAATGAGCAAGCAAGAACAGCCAGAAAAAAAGAGATGAGGAACAAGACTGAAGACACAGTCTTTATATAATCTAACGTCCAAAGTGATGACATCCAATCACTTTTGTCTTATTCTACCATGTAGAAGGAAGGCATTAGGGCTTGCCAACATTCAAGGGGAGGTGATTATATTTAAAAAGATGAATAGCAGGAGGTAGGATCATTAGGAGCTATTCTGAGAGGGTGCCTACTACAGGTGACAAATTCAAAAGCCCAGTTTTAGAAATTTGTTATTTCCTAACAAAATATAAGCTTGCAAAACATATACAAGAAGAAGTAGGAATATACATAGAACAATTAATATAGAAAACATTTTAATGCTATTAAATTAATATTGTTGGACCAGTGTTTTATATAGTTAATTCCTTTTAACTTAAAAGAGGTCAATAGTTCAATTATTTAAATTATTCAGATTTTGGAACAAAATTTAAATAAAAGACTAGACTTTCCTATTTGTATCTAATAAATTAGGGAGACTGATTACACAATTGATTTTATTTCCTTTATTTTCCCTGCTACTCTTGATGATTATTTTTCTCAGATATTTGTTTAGTTGTTTCCTTTCTTCCCACCCCAGTGTAAAGTAAGATTCATGCTGCTTGAAACCTTTTCGAAACCTTTTCGAAACCTTTTCGAAACCTTTTCGGTGTGTTCACTACTATATACCCAATAGTTAGAGTAGTGCTTCGAATAGAATGTGTTTTTAATAATTGACTATATTATTAATTTAAAAAATCAAATATGTATTATGATTTTATTGCTGGTAAAATCACATGTGTGTCAGACATAGGCATATGACATAGTTATCTACAGTTTGCAGTAGACATCTTCGGGAAAGAAGATAGTATGCATTAAATGGGGAATAATAACCATCTCTATACTAGTAAATTATTAAACTTCCTATAAGTCTGTTGCTCTGGACATTACATAAATAGTAGATATATGGGTAAAAAATAAATACCTCATCAGATGCTATTGGAGATTTAACAGATAAGGAGTATTAAAAGGTAGAATTTCTATAGGTAAAGTCAAGGGATATAAAACTACATAATTTATTATAAATATTATCATAGCTAAATATATGCTTCTTTTCAGAAGAAGATCAGAACAAAGTAAAGAAACATTTTTTGGTTCTCTAATGGTGAATTTTTATTTCAGTGATCAAGGACATTATAATATAACCTATATCAAGTAAAAGGCTTACTGGGCATGAATTAAGACTTTCAGATATCTGTGTATTTTAAAACACTAAGGCTAATTTACTGCATTAAACAGGACCAAAGAGAAATATAATTTAAAATACTTCATCTGTTTTAGTGTTCCAAAATTACTGATACAGTTCTTTATAAGAAAAGTAAGAGTATCTGCATTTTGTTCAGCTTTCCTTTTGGATTCCCTTAGGCATTCTTATTCTATGAGCAAAACCACCACGGTAGGCAAAATTTTGCAATGGCTCCCAAGATTCTTATCTCTTAATGTACACAATTAGTAGTATTTTCTCCCTCTGAATGTGGGCAGAATTGAGGAATTTTATAGATACAGTTAAAATCCCATATCAGTTGACTTTGAGTCAATCAAATAAGAAAATTATCCTGGATAGGCTTGATTAAGTCAGGTGAGCCCTTAAAAGGAACTTAAACCCTTCCTGAGGGAAGATATTTGAAATGTGAGAGGGCCTATGGAGGGGACTATGTGACAAAGATCTGAGTGTGAGCTCTAGGAATTTAGAGAGGTCCCCTACTCACTATGAAGAAAATAGGAATGCCAATTATCTAACTGCAGGGAAATACATTTCTGCTAACAACATGATGGAGTCTGGAAGTACACTTTTCTCTAATCAAAACTCTAGTTGAAAACACATCCAGCCAATGCCTTCTCAGATCCTAAACAGAGGACCTAGCTAAAATGTGCTGGACTCCTGATCCATGGCAAATACGAGATGAGAAATCCCGTATATCCCATGGTTCTGTGTTGGTTTCAGATCATAGATATCTTTGGACTAAACCAGTTTTCTATAATTTTCACTCTGGTTATGATAAGATTCCAGGAGCTACACTACTAAATAGAATAGTTCCTGATCATCCTAATCAGAAATTTCACTGTTTCATTATAGTGCATTTGCAGTAAAGAATGTGTCATATACATCTAAGAATTAATTGAATTAGTAAGTAGAAAAATTGTTAGGTTAATATTTTCTGTGACAACTTTTCTTTTTGACAACTTTTCTTAAATATATTTTATACTTCAGTTTTTTCAATTCTAAGGAAAAACTAATTCACACATGGAAACCAGCAAATGAAATGAAGGATATATTTTTAGTGTCAAACAAAAATAATGAGAGAGTATTAAAAAGCATATATATCCCAAGGGAATAACTGAAATAATCTCAATGACGTCTATATGCTTCATCATTTGCTTACTTTCTTTAGCTATTTTTTGATATCTTAGTAGATAGTTTCAGAATGAAATCATAAATACTTATAAAGATAATACCCAGGAACTAAAGTTATTAGGAAACATTATCCTTACTAAAAATGTGTGATATTATGCCCTATTTATTATTCCCTCCTTAGTAACTGTACACATTAAGTTTGTAGTCACATAAAATAAAAACATGAAATGAAATTCCTGATAGATGATGAATATGTTAATCTGACATAATGTTATACAATTTTTTATGAGTAACTGTACTGATCATATACAAAACCAATGTAAAATGGCATCTCAGACTTTTCAAAAGAAAAGTATTGGAATGCTTTAAAAGCTAGTACTGCCAATATTCAGAAGTCACACATAAATAATTTACCAACTCAACCAATGCTGTTAGTAATTTTATTGTCATGAAGTCATAAAATTTTACCTAATGTACCCAATTTTATGCCTTATGCCTAAATACCTGTAAATGTGATATGATACTTGAATGGGTCATACTTACATAATTTACTAACCCTTTAAGGTGGCTAACACATGTCAATGCCAACAGCGGAGCAAACCAGAATGAAACATATAAAAAGGTATAGTTATGCTGTTTCCTGTTCGGAGGAAGGCCCAGCCAGTAGACTGAGCATGGTAGGCATGAAGGCAGTAACTCAATGCACCACAGAAGGGACAAAGGAAAGGAGTTACCATTGGGAGTTTCAAAGATGGCACAGTATGGTATTTGCAGCATATGAGCAGGCAGCAGGAGATGAGCAAAGAAAATGTTTTCTGAGAAAGAAAACTGACCACTCATCCTTGTGAAGAAAAGCAAAAAGTAGATGTCAGTTTACTGAAAAAGAATCACCAAAAGTTCATATTGGAAACAAAATAAAAGCACACTTATCAAAATCAGGAGTCTACTTCAGTTAGATCAGTAAGAAGCGTTCCTGCTATTAAATTCCACGATGTTTCCCAAGATAAAAAAGTAGGACCAAAAGCTAAAATTAGGCATTCCACATGTGTGGGTCAAACAGCACCCTGCAAAGAGCGACTGGACAAAATTAAAGTACCAGACAAGGCCTGAATAGTAAGAAATACTTCAATGTATTTGTTTCTTTTTTATGTGTTTACAATCAAATTGTAATTGCTTGAACCAAAATTGACAGCTCTGTTGCTTATTAAATTCTGTTTTAAAGATTTTATATTAATTGTCAGGAAACAATTTAAGGTGAAATAGTAAATAAGCTTATTTAAGTAAAGTGTATGTTTAAAGGTAATGAGATTATAATTCACAATGAGTTTTTTAGATTTTATTGTCTTAAAATATTTTTGGAAATCTTTAACCTAGAAATTATGCAATAAACTGTTTAAGAAGAGTACCTGTTTAAAAAAATTTTAGGAATTGTGATTTTTATAATATGAGAAATCATTGCGATTGTGATTTTCAATTACTTATGAGACTTTTGTTTGGTATTAGCTAAATTATCTGATTTTTAAAAATTCAAGTAAATTAAATATTACCCTGGATTTTTTTCTTAAATTTGGAGTCCCCTAAATAAAATATTTCTCATGGTGATCTGGCACTTTATTTGTAAACTGTCTATTCATATGGCTTAGCAGTTCAATACAAATTTTTGAAAACATGTAAAAGCTATACTTGGTAGTGCTATATATTTGTAGTCCACTATGCAGTTTTTAATGTGATCAAAATATTTTCCATAACTGCTCTCAATTGAAATCTCAAAGTTATCTAAATATATGTTAATTAATTAAAGATTGTCCTTAAGAAGCTAGGAATGTTTCTTTCTGTTTACATTGCCATCTGTTCTAATTACATATCCAAGGTTACTGGACATTATCCAAAAATGTGTAACTATTATTGACCTAAAAAAAAATTTCTAGCTGCATTCTTTTACAAATTAAACAATGATTAAAAATAGAGTACTCTTTCAGAGCATATACAAAAAAACAAGTAAACAAAACAAAACAAAACAAAACAAAAAAACCCAGTAAATGAACCTAGGCTTTTCATAACGGAGACAAACTTCTCTGAAATTGTTTTTAATGAAAAGTCTCACATTCATGTATATTTAATATAGTACAGGTAGAAAAGGGGAAAATTAGTAACCTGTATTTTCTCAACTCCATACTTTTAGTTTCAAAGTTTGTCTCACACATGTATAAAATCCACATTCTTTTGGCTCTTGATATACAGTTTAAATATCCTGAGGTAAGACGGTGAAAAAAGTATATCTTAAAATAAATGACTAGTGTTTACCATATGAATTTCCCTGTGTTCTTGATGATCATTGTCATTTTCTAACCACCTGTTTACCCCATCATATTGATCAAAGACATTGGCATCTGTCCTTTTCCCTCTCCACTTTAAATTTCACTATTTTTCTGTGGAGGTGTATTTTCCATGAGGATAAACTCTATTAGCATTTATTATTTTTAAAGTCAATCTCTATCTGTGAACAGTGAACAGGAAGTGAAAATCTGTTCAACCTCACTTTGCCATCATCTCCTGTATGTTAATCAGGGTTCAGTCAGGAGGTAGAAACCACACAGTAATTCGAAGAGCTTAATATAAAGAATTATTAACTGTACTAGGGGATTAGAGTAATGAGAATTAGTTAGTAAGAAGTAAAGGGAACTCTAGAGAACATAAGAATATATATGCATATGTAAGTGTAGCTACTACCCCTAGAGCTGAGTTAGAGCACTTCCAGAACACCCAGAGCTAGATCAGACCTTGTAGAGAAGCACAGCCTAGGCCCCTGAGTGGCAGAGAAGTCACTGGGGTGCCACTAGCAGAAATTGCTGGAAAAGTGTCCTCCAGAATTTACTAATGAAAGTTCGTCACAGAGAGATGTATCATCAGAAGGACTCCATTAGGAAACCAAGAAAAGGGAAGTTGCATTTGGGCTTTATTATCAAGAAGGCAGTGGGATACACTAATTGTTTAGGTTATCGAAACTCTTTGGAAATTAAGATCTTGAAAAAACTAAAGAGGAAAGAAAATGTAATAAACTTTGTTATATTATGAAATACCAAGAGAGCCAATACAGAGTAATATAATCTGATTGCCTTCTATAACCTTAAAATAAGTAATCAATTTTTCTAGCCAATCAACAAACCAGTCATTTAAGTACTGCCAAACCATATTTTTAAATTAGTCATGTAATTTCATCAAAATGATCATATAAATATATCCTCTAAACAGGGCATTAGACATGCCTTTTTTAAAAATGGTGATTACGTAACAAGGCAAAGATTTCAGAAGACATTCCTCTTTAAGTTTAGAAGTCTGCAAGTAGGGAAAAAAGGGATTGCACTTTCTACAACTTCCACTTTTTTTCTTTATTCTTTGGTTCTAGTTTAGAGTATATTGTTTCATAACTTCAACATATTTGACCCTAGCTTCGATGTGGGAGTTGTGAGATGAGAAACTTCAAACTGTGATTTTGAAACCCCCAGTTCAAATGCTCTGGGGTGATACTGTGAAGAGACTATTCCTTAAAATAAATGATTTGATCTTCAATCAAGAAAAGTGTTAACTTCCTGGAAACTTTCCAGTTTGCTGTTCTGAAGAACTCAATTTAGCAATTTCATCAACTTTCACTTATCCATGCTATTGGAGAGAAGCAGTGGCATGAATAATCTAAAAGTGCAGTTAATTTTAAAAGAATTTATATGAAGTGATTTTCTGTAGTAGATTTAACTTCCTAGTTGTGTTGTACCTAAGCTAATAATAAAATTAGTTTTTCTTTCCTCAGGGCATAATAATTGGTAGCTCAGTAAAATAATGTGTGATAAGGAAAAGCCAGGCACTTTTGTTAGTTAACATGAAAAATTCCTTAAGCAATACAGTCATATGTGGAGAGTTAGTTGAAAATTGTTGATAATAAAGAAAGCTTACGGTGTGTTAAAAACTAGAGAATCAATATAACTGGTCCTGCGTTGTGAGATGCTGACTGGACTTCATACATATGCACGTTGGTGAGGTGCCTACCTTTCTGTGAATCCATGGATTTAAAAGCACTCTGTCAATTATAAAACATTATATAAATACATATTGATTTGGAAGTTGTCATAATATGGTACACAGATTCTTCTTAATTACCATTAATAGTATCTTTTTAAAATGTTAATATTTTCCCCCTTTTATTCCCCTTTCCTATTTCCCACTTAACCAGGTGCCAGGTTCTGTGATTCCTTATCTCAAAGAATGATCCTAGAAGACATATGTTTCCAAAGCTTAAGCCTACCAAAGAAGAAGGAAGACAAAAAAAAAAAAAAATGGTTTTCTATAAATTAAGAAGAGAAACTCCTTGGCTGTAGAATAAAAGAGAGGATGATAACACAGTTTGGGAGACTTTAGGAAAAGCGGGGCAAACAAAGACGGCATTGAGTAGATGATGGTTCATGCCAAGATAACAGCAAACTCAGTCTGCTTAGAGAAACAAGCCTAGAGTAGCTACAAGAGCTAAAGGGAAATGTGGATTCTGGTAACAAACAGCAGCAACAGATGCCATCAAACTGAGAAATGTGTGGGGAGACTCAAGTCTCTCGAAAGTCAGTGTATGTGGGAGACTAAGGCCTGCAGAACTTGACTAGGCAAAGCAGAGAGATAATACTTCCAAAGAAATATTTTAAATCCCATTGTATTTTTATTTGTCAAGTCTTTACATAACAAACTGAGGGAACAGAAGTAACGCAAGGGCAGGATAAGTGCCTTATACAGAAGTGAAATTGATGAAATCTTGTGTAGCCTGACCAGTCATTCACAGACATTTATTTTCAACCTCCTCTTGCTGGACCACAAAACTTGCCAACTGCCTTCTCCTAATGTTTCTCAGAGTCATGCTTACAAATATATGAAAACCTAATTCATGATAAGAAGGGCATCACAAATATATGTACAAAGAACAGATTGTTTATTAGATAGTGTTGGGGAAATTGGCTCATTATATGGAGAAAAATAAACTTGGATCTCTACCTAATTCTGTGTAGAAAGGTGGACTCCAGACAGTTTAAAAACTTAATGAAAAGAAAACTATAAAGTAAATAAACAAAACTGTTAAAGACTCTCATTGTTACTAAGATACTATGAAGAATTTCTCAAAGAGTTTGAAAGCACTAACCATGAAGGAAAACAAACAAAAGATGAAAGATTTATGATGTTAAATAAAAATAGATGAAAAATATAAACCATGAAATAATGCATAAAACTGATAAGGAATAATAATTACCATATAGAAATCATATTAAAATATATTGATAACTGTAAATCAACAACACAAGATAGCAATCCCAATAGAAAAATGAGCCAAGAAGAGAAATAGGCAATGTACTCATAAACTCATAAACACACATTTTGGTTGGTTAATAAAAGAGTATGTATTTCTTTGTGTTTGTTTTGTTTCTGTTCTGAACAAAATTATTTTATTCATTGTGTTGTATGTATTATTATTTCACTCTTTATTTTTTATGAATTATATAAAGTATATGAATATACAAAAATTTATTTATCCATTCATTAACTGGATGGGAAACTAAATTAGTTCCAGTTTTAGTCTATTGGCCAAAGAGCTGTTATAAATATTTTATACAATTCATATCAATAAAAATAATTTCATTACTCTTGGGGAAATATCTAGAAGTAGAATTGTAGGTTACGGACTGTGTGTATTTTCATTATATGAGAAATTAATTTTTAAGAAAATGTTTTTTAAATAAGAAAATTGTTTTTCAAAGTGATTATACAGTCTATACTGCCAACAAATATACCTGATGCCTGATGACACTTTTATACAAAGGAATGCGTTTCAATACCAAGATATAAGTGTCTATTTTCAAAAACACACTTTTTCTAATTAGTCATTTTTAAAATATGTGCTTAATATTATTTAGAATCTTGAAGAATATTAATTTAAGTAATAATTTATTCAGGAAATACAGATAAATCCTTCGGTGACTGAAAAGTGAATAGCACAATGAATCACTGAAAGATTTGCAGAAAGGCTTTTTCTCTCTCTCTCTTTCCCCTACATACCTAGAGGTAACAAGTAAGTGACCGAAGTGTCTCACCTGGAAAATTATTTAAAGTAAATAACTACAATAATTTAAGAGAAGCTGATCTAATCTCACAACTTTATATAGTGTGTAAAAATCTACCCTTTTCCTTCCTAGTGCTAATTTCTCCTTGCCTCATTATTTCTTTTTATGGTCTAACAGAGTATTATATAATGCTGTATTGAAAAAGTCCTATTTTCTTCAGATATTTACCTGAGCCCTAATTAACTGATTTGTTACAGTGCTAAGAACGCCCCTTCTTCTCAATGTGGCATGAACTATAAACTAATCGACAAGGTTTGTGACAGTGTTTCTAAAGGATTTTAAATTAATTTTACAGAATTAACATATATATTTATTTCTGTTTGTCTCATCATACATCACAAATTTAGCATAGCAGAAAAGCCATTAAAATAAAAGAAAAGCAGAATTAGATGCTATAAAAGTTCTCATAAAACAGCAACATTTGCAGAGTAAAATATGCAACTGTGTTTCTTAAAAATATTTTAAGCCAAAAAATATAATATCCTAAGACATAATACATTATTTAACAGGGAAATAGCCTTGAGTGTATAAATTCTGATAATGAAGATGTACATAAAATAAAGACTTAATAACTATGCTTTTCTTAGTAATTATACACAGAATTAATAAGAGTAAAGAATTAAATATAAACAGAAAAGATGGTGGTCTGTTTATGAACTTGTAAAATTAGAATTGATTTACTTACAGGCATTTAAAGTGGTACTTAGCCTCATTTATTCTTTTAGAAATTTAAAAATCCACAATTATAAAAAAAGCATTTTTATAAACATTTTGATCCTCTGTATAGAATGATCTCTGTGCTTGCATAGAATGAAGAATACAGAACTTATTTTGACATACTTTGCTCAGTGAGTAAGACACACTAGCCTTATGTTAAAAGTCAGTGAAAATATCCTTGGGGAAGCTTTCATTTAATTACAAAAAATATATATATACCTTTTTTTCTCCATTAACTGGAAATGTGTAATCTCAACAATCACCAGCCTATATCTTTTATTCTTCCATATTATTCACATTAAATTTTGGAAATATATCGATAGTAATATAGATCAAGTATTTTTACTACTACAAGTATAGCATTTATTAGGATAAACTAACAATATATAAAAATACTATAAATAAGAAAAAGCATAAATATTGGTATGTTATTAGTATTTTGTAGCTACTCAGAAAGTAAATAATGTTGATTATGAGATTAGAGCAGATAACTCATATCCTTGTTTTTCTACAGCTTGTAATACAACTTTCAGAAATCAATTTCACTGAGTAAATACAAAATGTAGATGAGACAAATTAATGAATAAAATGATTAAAATTTCAATAATTGAACTGAATTGTGGGCCAACTACTTAATAACATCATTTGTTTAAACTTCATAATAGTATCATATATAAAAATACCAAAAAGTGTAGTTTAGGGGAACTCAAACTGCTTACTCTGCAGTATTCTGCCTACAGATATATTGAGGTGATCTGCAATCTTGACCCATGTGATATTAATAATGATGTATGTTAAACAATTTGCAGCTATGTAAAAATCAAGAAATTTAACAATATTGCCTCCATCAAAAAAATCCAGATTGCTAGACTCTCTTCCGTATTGAAAGACCTGGAAAAACTGGGCACACATACCAAAACAAAGCAAACAATTAGAAATAAGTAAGGCTGCTTCCCACCACTTCCTATTTTCTCCCAGAGGTATGTTTAAGTATAATCAGCAAATCTCATTAACAATTCCTTGAGGAATTAGGGTAATAAAACAAAGTCTAACCTTTTTTTTTTTTTTTTTCCTTTGTGCTTAGTCTAGTTTCACTTATTCATAGGATGCCACATGCAGAGGCCGAACTGCTGCACCAACACTTCAGCTCAGGGGATGTGTGCAGAAGAGGGGCCGGGACACTTCAAGATGGCGGCGGTGGGCATGAGCAGAGGCTCTCTGTCCAAATGGATCTGAAGAATGAGCAACACAGCTCACAGGTCCCACGAGAACTCCATCCCCACCCCCGCTGGGGAGATCCCTATAAAGCAGCCCTGCCCACAGCCTGTCAGGAGAGCCCGTGCTCTAGAGCCAGAACTCACACCTCTCCATTCTCTGATCAGAGAATAAATCTTTCCTTTGCTTTTCACCTAGACTCAGTCTCGTTTTATTGGCATGATTGACACAGAGCAGGACACTTGTTGGGGACCAACTCAAAAGGGTCCGCAATGTGTCATTTGCTTTTGTTGTTGCCCTTGTGGTGGTGCTTTAGAATAATGATTCAAAGGGAAAGTTAAATATTTCTAGTATTTATTTACATTTTTAATATTAATGGAAAATGAAAGATAAACTGTGAGCCTATGCAGTCAAGTATTTTGTGGAAATAAAAAATTCCTTACCTGTTTAATATGCAAATCACTCAACTTCATTAATTCATGTACCTACATTGTCCCTAAAGGCATGTGGGTTTACAATTCTGAGCTTATATAATTGCTACTAGAAAATTAGGCTCATTTTCATAGAATGCATAGATATACTAATGAAACAGTAATAATAGTAACAGATTCATTACACAGAAAATATTTACTGCCATATATAAAGTAAAATTTTAAAAAATACTGATGTCTTTGGTGTCAAGTAATGTATAAATTGCAATTTACTTCTGAATAAAGTTCACTCTTTAATTAAAAATGGTATAAAATATCAAAGCAACCATCTACACAAGTATTTTAAACTGATTCACAAATAAATCATTTTCTTGAAACTTATATAAGAAATTTATAAAATACCAAACCTTGAAAACATAGTAAGAATATTTTATAAGCAATATTACTTTAAAGGGAATGAAATGAATGGTTTAAAATGGTTTTATAAATAATTGAGTCTGGAATATTGACTTATGACAAAAAGTTTATCTTAAATAATTAAATTTTGTTTAGTATTGTTAATTACATGCATTTAGTAATATTTAGATAGAAAGATAGACTGACAGATACATGGAAGAGAAAAATGAGGGGGTCAGGGGAGAAACAGAGAGGGAGAGAACCCAATTGCTTAGTATTTCCCCGGATCTACTCTTGACCATTGACTATTTAGGTAGAATTAGTAGCAATGAACTATGACAAATCTCAGAGAAAGCATAATAAAATACTTGATTTGGTAAGTTAAATGAGCTTATGGTATTATTGTTAAATGTTCATTTTTCCCTTTTAATGGGGGAAATTTCCCTCTCAATTCTATTTCATTTCTATTTATTCTCTTTCATATATGCTGCTTATTAACTGAACTAGGATTAAAAGAATATCACATTGTTTCTTCCAGTGAAATCCTGGCATTTTAGATTGCAAAATCTCAGGGCATAATTCAACATGATACAGAGAAAACTTGTTATTTAGTCCTCCTTTCTATCATTTTATAAAAAAGTATATGAAAATTAGAATTTATGTACTTCAAAGGCCAAATAATGGCGAAGTAAAATCATGTATCTTTGTGTATATGTGTGTGTGTGTGTATATATATTCAAATATATATATTCTTGTATATGTGTATATGTGTGTATATATGGACATACATATATACTTTATGTATACTATTTATATATGAATATGTATGTGTACATGTGTATGTAAATATACACAAACTGTATTCACACATAGTCCTGTGTGAGAATTGTGAATAGAATATAGATCACACAGTTTTAAAAGTAAATTTTTTATTTTAAGATAGTACTTTATAACAAATAATTAATTGATTTATAGAAAATCCACAACAGAAAATGATATAGAAAATCTCCTGAGTACTTTCTCAATCTCTAAATTGTAAAGAAAAATCCTAAATTCTTAAAAATTGTTCAGGGTGGTCACTTTAACTTTCTCCAGAATTAAATGATATGAACATGAGTCTCCAGGAGACTCGAAGATTTTCGAAGGTACTTGAATTCTTCTTAGTTATTTGAAGATCCTATCTCATGTCAAGGAATCTATTTCATAATGGAAGTGTTTTTATCCTGACACAATTATTAGATAAGTGATAAATATTATATCACATAGTGCACACTATGCACATGTATGTCCAAACCTTATTTCACACAAGTTAAGCAATACGATTATAAAACCAGAATTTTTAATTGAAATAGCCCAAGAAAAAATTTTATGTACATAAATTATCTTAAGCAGTGGTTTAATAAATATAAAGTGATTGACTAAATTACTGAGAGGAAAGCAAAAGTGTTCTTTCCTTCAACAGCCATTTGATACGCAGGTTGTTGTGCTTTAATCAGGTAGATCTAACAATGAAAAATTGTCTTATCTTTTCAATTTGTAGTCCTTTGTACTTTAATCTTTTAGTATTGAATGATCTCACAGTGCTGATATAATCTTATAAGAAACTGGAGAATATTTAAGACACATTAATCTGATTCATATGTGTAATTTGATTTTTCAAGGTATGCCAAATAAAATTGGTTTAAAAATTGTTTTCTATACAGTAATTCAAATGTTTCCAGTACTACTATCTGAATGACAATACACGGAATATGAGATATGATGGATTCTTCAACTCTGTATTTCTAAAGTGAAAAGATCTGTGGCTTGAGGAAAAAAAATAACTAGTCCTCTGGAGTCACTTTAAAATACTACCTGTTTTTTGGTACATATTTTATTTATAAGAAATATTCTCCCCACCTTGTAGATGATGACTTTGAGAAATCATCAAATAATTTTCTCTAGCCTCAGTATTGAATTTCACTCATCATTTGAAATTCACTTATTTGAATACTACAATGCTATTAATTTCCTAGATTCTGCAAGTCGTGTATTTGATATAGTTTTGCTTTGCATTATTTTTTCTGTAAATCAATTATTATCTTAACTAAAACAACCAGTCAGTGAACTTTTTTAGTATTCCAAAATCAGATTTTCACCAAATACTACTAGAGACAATTTTATTAAACTCGATCTGTAAAAATGTATACTTCATTTTAATTTCCATAATTACCTACTTAATATTTCTTATATACTTTGAAATTATGGTAGAAAGTGGTTTAATCTGGCTAATATAAAGAAATCAGTGCAAATTTAATTCTGAGACACTTAATCAAGAAAGGAAAGAGATACAGGAATGATTTTCTCCTGCTAATAATCAGATATTCATTTAAAAGAAAACATGTTGATGTTTAAAAAAACTGCAAAGCATATTTTTTTCCAGTGAGATTGGGTTAGGTTATGAATACTATGGAAACCAACAACATGAACATCTTAGTTATGTGAAGTGACAAGGTTTAGTTCTTACTCCTGTTATACATGTTCTGTGTTCTCCATGTCTGACCTGAGTTCTCCATGTCTCCTTAATCTGGGATCCAGACTAATGGAGAAGCCAGAATGTGAATGTTGCAGGTTTCCATGGCAGATGGGAGAGAGAGAGACAAGGAAAGAGAGAGGGAGGAGGAGGAGAGGGAGAGAGAGGGAGAGAGAGAGAAAGAGAGGAAATCACTCACTGTCTCAGAATTTCTGCCTTTTCCACTTACATTTTATTAAACTGGTGTTTTTAAACATGTGTTCCTTGGCCCAGCAATATCAGTATCTCCTAGGAATTTGCTAGAAATGCAAGGTTTCTTGTTCTGCCCTCAGAGTTAAACACTGGGTTTAAATAATCTGGGTAGTTAAATGCTGGGTTAGAAATACTCACGGTATTACTAGGTATTACTCTAACTCTAATACCTAGAGTATTTCTAACAAGTTCTTAGGTGAGGAAGATGATAGATTCACTTAGTCACCTATATACTGAATTGAAGACTAGCAAACTGTTTTCACAGCCCTTCAGCAGATTCTGAAGAATCTGATGCACAATTAAGGCTGAAAGCCACTGAATTAGACAAACCTTGTCTAAATCTAAATTAAAGGAATGGGGGAGTACCGTCTTACCAGAGCTCCAAAGAGAATCAGGAACATTTGGTGGCCATTAATAGTGAATACTCATGAGTTAAAATATGAGGAAAATACAATTGTGGTTGAGCACTAGCCCATGTCTTCTATAATCTTTACTATGAAAAATTTTTACTGCACATTTATTAAAAGGGAAGACTTGCACTACAAAGAAGTGATATGAACTGAGGACTCAGAGCACACAGTATAGCTGGAGAGGCAAAGTGACTGAGTAGCAACATGAAGCCACTTATGGTAAGTGCCTACATGGCCTTGCCCATCAACTCATATGGGCTGGTTGGCCAGAACCCTGTGTTGAGGGTTCTGGGATCATTATCACGTGCATTACTAAAGAATGCTAAGATCAGTCCAATTAGGAATGTTCACATGGGTAGAGAGGGGGAGAAGGGCCATATGTCTTGACTTTGCTAACCCTACTTAACAAAAAAGTGAGGGGTGGTATGAAAATAATTTAGGTTTTGAAGGTGAAAAGTGAGGATAATCACAATGGGCAGTTTTCCTAAGGATCTGTTACATATGGCTCTTGTAGAAAAAGTTTCAGAAATGGTAGTGGAAAGGAAAACACTTTCCTCTAAAACAGTAGATCCTGTATGGCTCGCTCTTATTTTCAGTTGCATCATTATTAAGCCAGCTTCTCTCTTTTCTTCTTAGCACACACAAATAGTCTTTCTGCCTCAATGCATTCTGGGTCCTCTCTTTTCTTAAGCATACCATTTTGTCTATCCCTAGTTGCTTTATCATTCTGTGTCCCTAAAAGGTAATAGCTTTTCTGCCTTTTGTTGTTGTTGTTCTGTATCTACCCTCCTGAGTAAAACCTCATGATGTATTCCTTTACTCCACTACCATTGTTTTCTTGTAAGCAATATTTTAAAGCTGATCTGACTTAATTCTAACATCTAAGGAATCTTAGTATTACTTTTTCTTTCTAACCCTCATCCCCCAAAATTAGACTTGTTAAATATTGGTGATGTGAGCTTGTCAAAAGATAATGAGACTGATGGCAATTTCCAGTTAAATATTCTCCTTAAGCAAGTATATATGTATATGCATATATATAACACCTCTACAAACTATTTTATAATTTATAATAGAATTGAAATATCATCCATGATTCACAAATGTAAACAAAGTGATCAGTTATATTTTTAAAACAATATTCAATCACAATCTTAACGTGTTTTCATTTAATCTGTGATACACTTTATATACAGCACATTTATAAGGGTTCTCCCTATATTTTATAAATGACTTGTAAAATACCTTGTTATATTGTCAGATATGAAAATTGTCAATGCAATAAATAATAGTGAATTGGGTAACTAAGACTGCTAACATTTAGTTACAACTTTTCATTCTTTTAATGTTCTATTTTAATTTTTCACTGGTCATCCACTTGGTTTTAAAGCTTATTTTATATAAATTTAAAGATATTTGCTACTAGCAGTACTTTATATATTCATAAATATGCATACAAAACATGAAAAATCTAAAAACAGCTACTTATAAAGAATACCACATTAAGTTAGAAGTTATAAAAATAAATACTTCAGTAAATACATATTTTAATCCATCAAATTTTAAAATAAGCATTTCTTTCTCCAAAAATCCTCCAATCAGGTTCTGTATGATGGAAATTTGTTTAGTTGTTTAGAGCAAAATAGTAATACTTACTTTTCTATTTGGGAAGTGCATTATATGCAGCTAATTTTGTTGAGTGCTTCTAAGCATACATAATCCTAACAATGCCATCCAAAGAGTAGACTCATCTTTTGCAGCAAAGGGGAAAGAGAATTCACCCTAATTACTGCTCACACATGTAGAATATTTAGAATATTCAACCTCTACACCATGAAGTTCACCCTTGAAAAACGAAATCTCATCAGCTTATCACATCTCTCTCTCTTTCTCATTCAACAGCCTGGTAGGAGAATTTGCAGTCTCAAATTCTGGAAAGTAAAAGGCATTTTCCTTTCCAGAAAAGAAAGCCTGGTATTGTCAGGGGAACAAACATTTTGAAGCCAGATGGTGAAGCAAAAATAAAAGTGAAAGGCAGAACAGAGACAAAGAGAGAAATCTAGTTGGAGACATTAAGCAAAAGATTAGACTAGTCTTTATTTTAACATATGTATTCCTGCACGCTTTTCATTTATGCTTGAAAATTAATTTCCTTCATTAATATAGTTGCTTTCATTTGAATTTTTTGCGACTTATGATAAGCATATAGTTGACTTTGGAGTGGTATCATCTGGTCTGTTTATCTCACAAGGTTATAGTTATGATTAAATGAATAATGTTCATCTCATCATATTATAAACTAAGGATAGGTCAATTTCATTAATATCAAAGATATTAAATCATCCTTGTATATCTCAGACAAACAGTACTTGACTATCTTGTATATATTTGCTTGTTTAATACATTACTGTAGACTTCATTTGCTTTTTTTTATTTTTTAGAAATTCTACTTAGTGATAAGAGCTTTTGTTCCAGAGCTGGGTTTTTATTCCAGCACCTACACTTACTATTTGAATGAAGTGGTTTTAATACACTTTCTGAGAGTCAAATTTTTATTCTGTAAAGTGGAGCTAATAGCACACACTACACAGGGATTTGCAAAGAATCCTTGAATCAACAAATCTGTTTCTGATTCCTTTTATCTTCTCTGATGATTATTGGTTTTCCATAGTGTTAGAGCTGCTTTTAGCTTTAGTTTGTCCTTTCTTTTATTTTCTTTGGGTTTACATTTTTTGGTTTTCTAATTTGCCTATTTCAATGCTTAGCTCATTTAAATTAAATTCATCTTTTTTTTACATTTTATTCACATAATATTTATATTTATCTCTCAATAATAGTACTGCTTTAGATGCATGCTACACATGGTGTGTTTATTCTTTTCTTTGTTATTCGGCTCCACAAATTTTAATATTCCCCTTAAGATATATTTTATATCATAAATTATTTAATCTTACAGTTGGAAGTCTAAAATGAAATCTAGGTTTCCTTTTGTTACTACTTTAGAACTTTATTGAACTATGTTCAGTGAAATGTTCTGTACAGTACAATTTGTTGGAATTCCTGGTAAATTGTTGTTAGGCTATCACTTAATGATTTAAAAAATAGTTTTCCGTGGAACCTTAGAGTTAACACAAACTCTTTAAAGTTCAGATGTAGAGATGAGCATACACTCATTTCATCAAGCTTATCGAATGTGTGGGTCAAATCTTCTATATCCAACTGTACCATGTACCAAGACTGACTATGAAGCTATAGAAATGAAGATAGGTAAGATGGTATTGGTGCAGAGGTGTAAAACCTGAGCAATGGAAATAAAGAGATTATAGAAATTGACCCAAGGGAGCCTGAATTACAAAAATAATAACACTACTATTAAGAGGGGTTGTGCATGGTATTTTCAATAAATGAAACTGTATCAACTCAGTAGTCATATATCTGTATATACTTTTATATACATATATAGACTCCTAATTCACAATATAAAAATTACACATAAGCTATAGATATAAATGTGAAAAGGCAAAATAATAAACATTAAGAGTTTTAGAAGACATAGAAAATACATTATAGTGGTCTTGGAGTAGTCAAAGTTTTGTCAAATATGAAACTAAAAAGTTAAACATAAAGGTAAAACAAAGATAAGGTGAACTATATTAAAATTAACAACTTCTATTCATCAAAAGACACTATTAAGTACATAATTCAGAGTTCTTGTATGAAGAATTTTTAAAGAACCTATATAATTTAAGGAGAAAAAATTAGATGAATTAGTAGAAAAATAGGAAAAGACTAGCTGCTCACTTACACAAATTAAAGCATTCTTGGTATATATTATATTTTAATAAAATAAGTCCTTAACAAATTCTGTCTTGCTTGATGTGTCAGTTGATGTGAATGGAGTACTAATCTGTTTATGGACTTGCCAATTTCTTCCTTTGATTATAGGATATGAATTATATAATTCTGAGGTTATATCGTGTTTCATACATGTGATGCAATTTTTATTTTATCTTGGTAATAAGAGAATTAAATTTACTACACTATCTTTTGTTTAGAGACTTTTTTCCTGAGATATATTTTCTTATCCTACTAGTTTGAATTTTTTGAGGTTTTTTTTTTAAATAGAAAGACAGTACCAGGTTGGTATTGATTTAATTTGATTTTTAATTTCCAATAAAATATATATATATATCTATTAGGAGACTTTAATATTTATATCTACTGGCATTACTGGCTTCCTTGATTTTATTTCTACCATCCTAAACATCCCCAGTTGGGTGTTTATTTGTTTCACTTCTTTATTTGTTTTCTTTCCTGTGTCTTGCTGCTAAATGTGCTAAAGATAGTATTTATGCATTTCTATTTTCCCTTTTATTTTTTAGAAATTATATATTCCTTTATGTTTTTTAGTTTTATACAAGTTTGGTTGCAATCTGAAGAGAGAAAACACAATGTAGTTTGAACAGGAAGAGTTTAATGTAAATAATGATAATAGGGAGTTAAGATTATAAGAGATTGGCTAGTAGAAAGTGAACAAAACTCTAAATAATACAGAAATAGCAAATATATCATATTATAAATCATATCAATCATATCGTATACAATCTATTCTAATATACAGTAGCCACTGTCATTAAGGCTGAGATGGAGTATCCAGGGAAGAGACTCCACTCTAGACCTGGGATTTAGAACTTGTTGGAAAGGGCACAAAACTCAAATTAAGGCAAAGAAGTTAATGCAGTACCACAGTGATGAAATTTGCTGCAAGTTGTACTTTTGAAACTTGTCAGAAATCTGATCTTGAAGGTACTAGAAAAAGTCATTTATGGGCAGTTTCTCATTTAAGGCACTACTTGCTGTAAGTTGAATTGTGTTCTCCAAAAGAATATGTTAAAAACCTAACACTTGGAGCTGGTGAATGTGAACTTATTTGGAAATCAGGTCCCTGCAGATATCATTAGTTAAAATGAGACCATGCTGAGAAGAGTGAGCCCTCAATTTGATATGATTGGTGTCCTTATAAGAGGAGAGAGACACAAAGAGAAAAATGTCAAATGAATACACAGAGGCACAGAGGGAAATGATGACCATAGGACAATGGGGATAAAGATTAGAGTGATGACTAAAATCAAAGAACACCATGGATTGCCAGCGAACATGAAAAGCTAGAGAAGGAAAAGAAGGAGTCACTTTCAGAGGTTTCAGAGGGAGTATGGCTTGCTGGCCTCTTGATTTCAAGATTCTAACTTCCAGAACTGGAAACTTCTGCTGTCTTAAGCCAGCCAGTTTGTGGTACTTTGTTATGGTGACTCTAGGAAACCAATAAACCACCCAAATTAGGGTGATGGGGGAAGCTGCTGATCACTGAGTACTGCTGGCCAGGCAGGACACCGCAGAAGCTGTTCACACAGGAGCTAGAGAATCACTCTGCACCGCGAGAATCTGCTGAGAAAAGGTGTGCAGCCAGGAAGTGAAACCTTTCTCTTGAATATTCCAAGGACTTTAGAGTGTTTTAATATCAAATATTCTCATTTATTGATCTATGTTATGATTTTCTAATAGTTTAATTCCTTTGCTTTTGTAATATCCAATTCAAAATAGTCATTCTTTTTTAATAATAGTCAAGGCTTATTTGATTTACGTATATGTTTTCAAGTATCTTTTCTCACCACAGCTCACATTTTATATAATAGTTTATTTTAAAAATTAAATATAGAAAAAAGTATAATAAAATTTAACAATTTTTTTGATACTTCATACACAACCCAAGGTTAGTATTACTGTGACACTAAAGCCAGACAACTACTGCAGAAGAAAACTACTTACCAATATTCTTCATGAACATAGATACAGAAATTCTTAATAAAATATTCACAAAGTTAATAGCAATAAAAATAATAATATACTCAAACTGAACAGAATGAAAGATAGAGTTAACATCAAAAAACTAAATTAATAATCAATTCAATATAATGGGCCATACTGAGTGAGAAAAGGAGATAAAGTATGTCAATATAGAGCATTTAATAAAACAAAAACACATTCATGATAAAAGCTCTCTGAAAACTTGTAGAAGAAGGGAATTTCCTTGATCTCATCAAAGGCTAAAGCTAACATTATACTTAATGGTGAAAGACTGAATATTTTCCCCCCAAAATTGAGAACAAGACTAGGGTTTATGCTCTCATCACTTCTATTCAACATTGTACTAAACTACCTAAACCAGTACGATAAGGCAAAACAAACCTTAAAGCACAAAGACTGAAAATGAAGAAGTAAAACATTTTTAAATTTCCAAATGGCACTATCTTCTATGTGGAAAGTTCTAAAGACTCTACAATAAAATATATTAGAACTAATATAAGAGTTAAGCAAGATGACAGGATACCAAATAAATAAGTAAATTAATTGTATTTAAATATATATAGTAACAATCAAAAAATGAAATTAAAAGTAACATGACAATGTCATTACAAAAATATATATAAGAATAAATTGAACAACTAACATGTAAGATCTCTACAATAAAGTCTAGGAAGCATTACTGAGAGAAAAAAAAAACTAAACAAATGTAGAGATACACCGTATTTATGAATTGGGACCTCCATTATTGTTAAGAAGACAATTATCTCAAAATTGATTTATAGAGTCAATGCAACCACTATTAAAATGTAATACAACAGAGCGATAAAAAGAATGGACCACCGATAAGTACAATAATATGTATGGATCTCCAAATAATTTTAAGTGACAGAAGCCAGACACAAAATTCAACATATCATGTGGCTCAATTATATGTGATTTATATGTAATTTCCAAAAAGGGAAAACTATAAATATAGAACAAATATCATTGGTTTCCTGAGGCTGTAATTGGAGACATGGTTTGACTGTAGAGAACATAAAGGAAATTTTAGGAGTTATGCAAGAGTTTTAAAGCTGGTTTGAGGTAATGTTGCATAATTGTGTAAATTTAATAAACTGATAAAAATACATTAAAATTAAGGAAGTTTGTGATATATAAAATATATTTCAAACAAGATGTAATGATTATTAAAACTTTTCTGCTTACTTTTCTTTATAGTTTTAATACAATAATTTTTCATGCCTAATGCTGTATTTAATTTTTTTGTCTTAAACTATAAACATATTGATTCAGAATAAATATATCTATGACTCATGTTTTTCACTAAAATATATATTTTGAAAAACATTTACAATTTATCCATTTTTGTTTTGCAACATTATATTGCAAAAATACACCAAAACAAAATTATGCATTCAAATGCTCATGGATATTTGAGCTGTGTATAATTTTTTATTATTACAAATAATTCTACTATGGTCATCAGGTGCATAACTGCAAAAAGTTTACCAGCGTATATATGGGTTAGTGAAATTTCTACGTCTTAGGATATGTTTGTTGTAATTGTTATTCAAAAGTGTAACAGTAGTTTAAAAAATTTACAACATCACCAAAACTGTATAAATGCATTGCTCTTCCACCTCCGGAAACATCATTGGTATTATCATATTTTTAGAATTTGTGGATAGGTTTGTGGTTCATGAAGAGGTATAAGATTACAGTTTTAATTCATGTTTTGTAGCTAACTAATTAAAGTAAACATATTTCAAATATTTATTTTCCATGAATGTTCCTATCTGTAGAGTATCTCTTTGCAGATTATGTATCTTCATTAGAAAATATTAATTTCTAAATTCCCATTTTTCATAAAAAAAGTGTCCATAGATCAAGTGGCTCTATTTCATGGTTCTCTATTTTCCCATACTTGGTAAATAACACATTGTCTTAGCAACTAACTTTCTAATCATTATCTGTCTTTGGTAGGTACATTCTCTTTATATCTCTTTCAGGAGTTCCTAGCTATTCTTGGCTTTGGCTTTTCTGCATTTTTTAAAATGCAGTATGTCAAGTTCCCTCAAAAACCAAATGAACAAACAAAACTAGATGGATTAAAGCTACAGATGGATTAAAGCTCCAAATTGAAGAGCCTCCCAAAATATGAATACAATTTCCCTTTCTTCTTATTTTTCAGTATCCTTTAATACTTTATAATTTCATGCTTGCATGTCTTTTACAACTACATCTTATATTTATTACTAGATATATATTAAATTTATTGTAAGTGTAATCTTTTATTTGTTTAATGGAGGTACTGGGGATTCAACCCAGGACCTCACATATGCTAAGCATGTGCACTGTCAGCTACACCCACCTCCCTGTCTAAGTTTAACCCTTTAAAATTGTATCTTCTAATATATTGCATCTCATTTAAATTAAATCTATTCAATTTTCATAAATTTATTTTAACTTCCTAACTTTCATAATTATTTTAATCACTTACTTAAAAAATATTTTATAACTTATTCAGATTTTAATAGAATTTCAACTTCTTTGGGAGATAATTTTCCTCTCTGATGTATTTTGTGTTTCATAGTAAGTAATTTTTAAAATAATTTCTTATTCTGACATTTTTGTTATGTTAATAATTATTTTTAATCTATTTTGTTATTCCTATAGGCATCATATAAACTCAGAATTGCAACACTTCACTACTTTGGCACTATTTTGATTTTGATTTGGTGTTTGGAGTTTCACATAGAACATTTTCATCTTTATTTTGTTACTTGGGATTCTTACGTTACATGGATAATGAAAGTAGACTTAAAAATGTAAACCTTCTGATTTATTCTTTCATGTCTTGTAAGTTTAAGCATGTAGACCTTATTAAAAATTCTTAAAATTGTGTTTATGACATTTTACATAGGCCTGTCTATATTATTATCATTATTATTATTACATGTGTGTGTACAGTATTCTAGCACCACTTGTTGAAATTCTGTTTCTCCATTGTGTTGCCTTTGCTCCTTTGTCAAGATTAGTTGACTGTATTTATGTGGGTTTATTTCTGGACTCTACGCTTCTCCATTGATCTGTTTGTCTCTTCTTTACCATTATCACACTGTTTTGATTACTGTAGCTTTATAGTAAGTCTTGAAGTCAGGTAGTGACAGTCCTCTGCGATGATATTTTATTCATTTTCTCTTTTCTACTCTTATCTTTCTACCTCAGTTCCATTCCTGAGAGAGCTCTAAGAAGAATTCTTTTAAAAAATGAATTAAATAATACAACTTCTTTAGCTTAAATCTTTCAATGAGTCCTCTTTTTTTTAGGATAAAATACTAAATTAACACAATAATCTAAAAATTCTTCCATGTCTTCTTCCTGCCTTCATCTTGAGCTTTTCAGTAATTCTACTTTTGCTCACAGTCACTTTGACTTCTTTAAATTTCTGGAATATACCAAGATCTTTCCCCTCTCTGAATTCTCACATTCTTTTCATTTCCTGATTTTTTTTTTTTTGCCTCCACTGTTAGTTTGACATTCCCTTACTCATCTTTAATTCAAGTTACTTGCACAAAGAGGATTTCCTGAACACATAATTTGTTCCCTGCCTGTTACATATTTTGAATATATTTGTTAGTCTTTCTTTTTTCTAATCTCTAATGTCACTGAGGTTAGTGACCCTGTTCATTCTGCTCAGAGGTATATGCATAGCAAAATATAGATGATTATTTTAAACAATCTAATTTAATAAATGGATGAATTTTAAATTAAAAAAACAGGAAACAAAAGCTGAATATTATAGAATTAAAACCCTAACTTTCCAATGATGCCTTTCAATGATTTGGGAGCCTCAGTGGGATCCCACTGGTATCTTACCTTATGAATTTCAATCTTTTCTTACTAAAATAGTCACAGTAGTCATGATAAAACATAAGTCAATTCATGTTACTTTGTTAAAAGTCCTCCAGTGATTTCCCTCCTTACTCAGAATAAAAGCCAAAGATCACACAAATGGCCCATAGTTACCTCTCTGTTCTCACCTCTCTCTCTCTCTCTCACTCCAGCAACCTTGGCCTTGCACCCCAGTCATGCTACCATCTCAGACCACTGGTGGTTGCTTTTTTTCTTGCTTGGAATGCCCCAAATGTCTGCTATTTTGCTTCTTCCTTAACGTCAATTCATTATTCAAATTGTGACCTTCTCAGTATTGCCTTTCCTTACCACACAATCTAATAAAGAAATCTCTATCTCACAACTCGCTTAGATGTGAACTTTTGGAATTCTGTGTATGGATTCTCAATGATGTGTTCTCACGTGTGTACTTGTAAGCTTTTTATTTTCGGAGGATGTTACAAGCCATGAATTTATCCTACGTGACACAACACAAAGAATAAAATATGTACATTTTCAATTCATAGTTTTAGGTAAAACATTATGTTAAAAAAAGAAAAAATATTAGAGGCTTAGCACCAAATTTACTTAGAAATTTTACTAATTTAATAAATTGGTAAAAATATTGAAAAATATAAAGGGGCTACAGAGATGGCATTCATCTTTCAACTATTCTTATGTTTAGATAGTAAGCATAGTTACTAGCATAGTTAATGAATTATAAATTTTCATATATTCTGTATATTTTAATAATTTTGACAAATAACTATGTTTTAGGATATGTGTTCAGTCTTGACTGAAGGCAAAGGAAATCACTCTATGACTTATTAGAGTCTTTTCTGTTAGTTTAATTCTATAAAGTAGCATTCTTTTCAGAACATGCAAGAAAATAAGCAAAAGATTAGCAGCAAAACGTAGCATAAGTGGATTAGTCATCTGAGCAGTCGTGAAGGTAATCCTTTTTATTTGGGAGGAAAACACACTAAATGGAGAATTTACACATCTTTGGTATTAAGCTTTATTAATAAAAGGAAGCTGAAAATAATGGGTCTCTGCTTTTTCTGAAATATGACCTTTATTTCAGCATATAGGCTTGAGTATTATATATGATCAAGAATAGTTAATCCTGTGACTATGTGTGACATATAGAAATTAATCAGTCCACAACTCATATGTACAATTTGCTAGTCCTTTATCTTGATTACAATTTGAAATTTCATGAACTTCGTGTTTGTTTAAGATGCCATCAGAGAGTGTTGCCTGTTATGCAGAAAGTGTCAGTCAATGCAACAAACTTCACTGTTGCCTTATTTTAAATTGCCATAGTCACCCCGACCTTCAGCAACCAACACCCTGACCAGTCAGCAGCCATCAACACTGAAGCAAGACCTTCTCTCAGCAAAAAGATTGCTACTTGCTGAAGGCTCAGACGATGGTTAGCACTTTTTAGCAATAAAATATTTTCTAATTAAGGTATGTACATTGTTTTTCAGACATGATGCTGTTGCACATTTGACAGGCCATAGTATAGTCTAAACATAATTTTTATATGCACTAGGAAACCAAAAAAAAATATTGTGTGACTCACTTTATTGTGATAATCATTTATTGCGGTGATCTGGAGGAGTGCTTGTACAGTCAGTGATTTTGCCTGTGGAGCCCTCTAGAGATGAGGGAGCAAAACATACTGGGTATAGCAGGTCACCATGGCTGAGGACAGTTCTCTAAAGGGGAGCAACAGAGAGCCACAGCAGCAGGAGCAACAGCAGTTTGGGAAAAGAAATAGGTTCAACTTCTCAGAAAAAGCTATCTAGGAAGAGAGCCAACCACATCCATTACATCATCCAAGTGATTTCCACAACCCTGTTACTCCTCTGTTTACAATCCCTCAGTCGCTTCCTACAGGCTTCAAATTTAACTCCAAATGACATAACATTGCATGCTTTTGTTCGCTTTCAATTTATCCATCTTTACACTCTATCCATATGGATCTTTTTTGATTTTTAAAATGCTATCTTTGACATATATTTGTATCCTTTTTCGAGAAATGGCTCTGTGCACAACATAAAAGTTGAGAGGTATGTTTTATTCGGTGGATACTCTAAGGACTTCAAGCCTGGGAGGCAGCCTCTCAGACTGCTCTAAGAGACTACGCCAAAAGGAGAGGAGTTAGGAGATATAGTAGCTTTTGCAATAAAGATCAGGTAGTCAGAACATTAAAAGATGACTGTTTATCTCTCCCCCTTTGGAGAGGGCCCACTCTGTGTATGTACCTACTTTTACTCTAATTTGAGCACCCAACCCCCAAACCTCGTGGCCTTTCTCTTGCCTTTCGATGTATAACTCTATATAAATCTGCCTTTACTCAAAAAAAAAAAAAAAGACTGTTTATTAAAGAAAACCAGATATCCCAAGTTAATAAATTTGCTGCTTTTCTATGTATAGGACGATGCAAACTGGGCTCACTGAAACCATTTCTTTGATAGACACCTTAACTATCTAAGGCCAGTATCCTGTGCTTCCCGTCCCGAGTCTCCTCTGGGGGGCACTGTTGGAGGTGGCTGCAATGTGATGCAACCTCTTTTGTTTACTGACATGGCAGGTAATATTTTTCATTCACAGTTCCATTTTTTATTAGCCTTCCTAGCCTAGCTAAAATTTCATTTCCTTCTAAATACCTAACCACATCCTCTACACCCTACCCTGAGCATAGCCCTTTCTATCCGCCCCCTCTAGCATTTACAATACTCCCATGTAAGTATCTGTTCACTATTCTCTCACCTCACTAGCAGAGATTTCTGTAAGAACAGGTACTGTGGCTTTTAAGTCTTTATCAAATGTCTTAACAGATGGTAAGCATTGAATATATTTTTTTCTTAAATAAATGAATTAATTTAACAGGGTTAAAATGCTTGAGGTAAGAAAAAATAGAATGTATTGTCATATTTTGAATTCAGTTTCATCAGATTCTAAAGCCACCCCCCTCTTTTTTTTTTTTTTTTTTTTTTTTACTATAATAAGGTCGTTGGATAATTACACTATGGTATTTGAAATTATGTGTCTCTCATTTTATTGGTAACCTAAGATTATCTCAAGTTTGTGTATTTAGACACATAATCATATATTTGAAGTTAAAGACCTGTATAGGTGTTTATATATCCAAGGACTACTCTGGGATCAGACGGGTTCCCCAAGGTTAATCTGCTAATGCCAAGACTGATATTTTTCCAATAGCAAATTGTGTTCTTAAGTAGGACTCTGCAGGATTATGCTATACTCAATTATGGTTGCTATTGTAGTTGTCTGTGGATGTATGACTCTACTTCTATTTATCCAGATTTTAATTTTGCTTATTTTCAAACTTATATCCTGTAATCCACTAAAGGACAATAGGAAAATTAATTAACTCTCCTATAGTTGTCATACTTTCTTTCATTTTTCCTTTTCCCATGATATATCTGAAAAAAAAATCCCTCCGATTAGTTGATTTTTTCTTTTCCTCATTAACACTTCAAATATATTTCCATTTATGTATTACTTCATCTTCTTTTGCCTCTATATTAGTTTCATGTAGTTCACATGCATACAACACATATTTACACAGTATAAATATTTTCATTCTAACAACATTACATAATATCCAGCATGGCTATCATGTTAGGATGTGGCTCTTTACATTAAAAAAAAAAAATTGATACCCTTCAGTTAGATGTTGTTAAGATCCACGTTTTTACCTAGTCTTCTGCAGAATATTTTATTTTTCATCCATGTTCTCTGTCATCAACTGATCTTTTTCTCTATTGCAAACCAATCTGAGTCAAAATGGTCATTTTCTTACATTGCTGGCTGGATACCAACTTCACTCTGTTTGCAGTCACTCTCTTCACACTCAAATGTAGAAACTTTATCAACTGTTCCTCTGTGCTGTATAGAACTATACTTTATTCATTCTAATGAATAAGCTAAATCTTCTTTGGCTCCTGCTTTTGGTAGAAAAATAGTAACTTCTAAGTTGATTTCCACCAGAGCAAGTCTTCTCCACTTTTCAAAAGTCATTGATTTCAAGTAATATTCTAGATTATACTTTTAGACATGCCTTTGGCTATAGCACCCTGAGGTTTTTCTTTTTAATAATTTCATTTCCATTAGTCCTGCACTACAGAAGCACTGCCTAGAAATGCTTATGCTATCAAAGTGTTGATAGAAGCTTGACTCGGGTTCAGCATAGGTCACAAGGATGACAAGTGCAAGTAACCCACAGATAAGCCCAGCACTTATTAGTGACAAGAGAAGCTGGATAATATTACCTCTTCCATGCTGAACTTCTATTTTGTTCAATCTACTAGGTTACAGGTACTTACTCCCTTGATTCTGAGTTATTGCTAGGAAACAAGTGGTATTTCCATTTCACAGATGAGGTTTAGCAAGGTTAAGCAATTTGTTCAAGAACCTTGAGCTTGTAAATGTCAGAGCTGGGATCTGCCTCATGCCATCTCCGTAGTTAAACAGTCAGTCATTGGATCTGAACTTTCTGTAATTAGTTTTCTCAACTCTCTCTTTGCTTTATTTACCATGCACTTATATCATGCCCACCATGTGCCAAGCACTGCCCTAAGGGCTTTAAAAGTAGAAAAAAAATATTTACTCATAGCAATCCTACAAGTTATGCATTGTCATCTTCGTTTTAGAGAAGAGGAAACTGGAGCCAAAAACGTTCAGCATATAAATACTTTTTCAATATATGGACACATGTAACTACATTCTCCAATGTAATAAAGTCATTGCATATTTTGAAATTTAGTTTTGTTTTAAAATAGGTTTATATTCAGTAGCAGAAGTTTTTGTTTGAGCTCTAGCAATGAATTGTCCATGCCTGGAAGCCATTTACCTTTTAAGCCTCGGTTGCTCTAACTGCCACTACCACTATTTCCTTTTGGCAGCTACTAGACTTTCAGTCTGAGAAACTTGGGATTAATAACAGTTTCTAGGAGATGAACATTAGAGATCCAATATATTTCATTGATGACACATGCCCTACTTCCTCAATATCCTTCACTCTAGTCAAGGCTCTTTGTGACTGGAAGAAAGAAATACTTTGCAGCCTTCCTAGAACTACAGGCTGCTGACAAGGACCATTAACTAATTTAGATTTAAGTGTCTGTGGAATTGCTGGCTAGAACTACTACAGTGGTGCCATGGGTTAATAAAGGTTTACTTCTATCAAGGGCTCTCCGGTTCTGCCCGTGTCTCGTATTTCCTCATTGGAACTTAATGCACTGGAAACTTGTGTGTGTGTGTGTGTTCATTGTTTATAGGAACAAATAAGATAGTCTGAATAAAATGTAGATTTTATAATATGCAATCAAGTGAATAATTTACATGTATTGCATTAACAAGATCAGGAGAAAATGTGTTATCATTGGTTTACACGGGTTCTCTGTGATGTTATTTGCTGTGATGTTCTTCACATGAATTGCTCTGACAGTTTTTATATCTCGTCATTGCATGCTGATGGCAGTGTGCAAATAGGTTTGCCACATAGGAATTACCTGTCCCACAAGTTCATTTTCAATGGCATTCTAAAGATCAACCATCCTTGCAGGAGTTAAGGAAGATTTATAGAATCATTGCAATGCAAATCCTTAGAAAGACAAAAATTGCTGACAGTTTTGTGTAGAAGAGAATATAATGAAGTACTATTTTCGTGTTTTATCAAGTTTTAGATTTAGCTGATATACAATAAAAATATAACATTCAATTTCCATATATCAAATTTTAATGTTTTTTCTTTGCATGTTAAACAACGGGTCCTGAGAAATCCTTACAAGGAGACTACACTAGAAACAAAAATAGCTAACATGTTAAAAAAGTAGAAATGCCAACACCTTATTCATTATATAAAGAAGTGGTTTATGAAGAAAATTATCTGGATATCGATTTTCAAACAAAACTAGAAATTCTCCAACTTCTCTATTTGGAAGTCCACATTTGCTTGGTCATAGAGAGCTAAAAATACTACTGAAAGAAAAACAAGCATATTATAATATTATGGTGAATATGTATATAAACATATGAAAAGACATATACACATATAGGCTATATATATACACACATATATACAAAACTTTTTTTAAGTGTTCTAACCTCTTGCATATAAGTGATGTCAATCTTATACATTGTTTCAAAATCAGCAAGGACATTCACTAAAGTTAACCACTTTATTTGTGCATAAAGAAGAAAAACTCTCAAAAGTCATTACTTGATTTACTTCCTTGTGACTAGTGGGCTGATTATGTATTTTCCACTATTTTATGGATGCACTCAGCATTTTATTGTATACTACTTTATATGCTACAAGGATAAGGAAATATTTATTATGCTTCTGCATATGTAAAGGATTGCATATATAATTTAAAAATCAGGTACATAAAGGAAATGATACAAAGAAGTATTTGCATTCTAAAAGGCATTAAAATGGAAATACCTAGAATTAGAAGTTCAAAATATAGCTGATTGAAGTTAAACTAGGGTATAATTTGAGATTACCAATTATAAATTTGTAATATATTGTCAGTTCCTTGAAGATAGTGGTTGAATCTTAGAAGTTCACTCTAGACTATAATTTCTTGCATTTTATTTTATAAATATGACTTGCAAATCATTTGTTAAATAAGTGAACTCAATGCTTTGAGCAAAAATGTATTATTCTTCTTTCAAAATATATGTATTGACTCTACTTTCCTCATCTTTCTCTCCTCTACTCTGTCCTAATCTTCTATAGAAAATACTAATAACTTCCTTCACACATCAAGTTCTTTCTTTTGTAATATACAAGCCATGTTGCCACTTTCTTTTCCTAAATTTTTCATAGATTTAAACATTTTAAAGGACAGTTTAAGAACTTTGTAGAACTTCATATTGCTTACAGGAAAATGTTCCATAATACAATTCAGTGACAATAAAATCCTCTCCCTAACTTACTCTCTTAAGCCTTCTGTCACTTCAACACTCTCTCTACCAACTCTGCTCCCAATCTCTTTCTTCTATGTCTGTTTTAGTGAGTCTACAATCTTAATATATTGAACTTTCATTTAATATTTGTTTTATGCCTCAAACTATACTGGTCCATAATAATACAAATATAATAAGTAAGACATAATCTCTATTCCTGTATCTGCTTGACTCCTGGTGTGCTACATTTCTCTTCTGCCTCATTCACACTAGTGAAAGGACACTCATTTTTCATAATCTGCGTTTTCTTGGAAGGCATTTCCAATGTCAAAAAAAAAAAGAGCTAACTATTTTTGTCCTCTGTATTCCCATAACATTTTGTCCGTATCACTGACACAGCCCCAATAGTTATGAAATTTGATTGGTTACATAAATTCATTGTTTCACAAATTTTGAGGTCCTTGAGATTAGGGACCATATTTCACTTGTATATGTATTCCTAGAAAAAAATATTGGGGCTTATGCGTAATATATATTCAATAATTGCTTGAATGGCAATTTCATTAGAAAAATAATAGTCAAAGCATCCATATGTTTGTGATTTATTTTAATAACTAATCTGTTTTCTTATCCTACTCCAAAAAACAATATCTGAAATTTTATGAAATAATGTACATGCACATATATAGGCACATAGATAGAAGCATCAGTGACCATAAAAAAAATTAGGAACTGGTGATTGCTGATCTTAGTGACCATTTACCTTCAAATTTCAATTTGGTATTAACCCTACTACTTATATAAAATATTTTAATATTAAATGTTTAAAGGAGATACCCATACTTATAAACATCACAATGAAAAATAAAATTATGCACATAGGCAAAATTTTCCAGGTCAAAATTTAATTCAATCTTAATTATACTAATATACTCACAGATTACTCAAAAAATTAGTAAGACTATGTAAGTCATATTTTCTTTGGAGCAAAATCACTAAACTGCTGAAAAGAAACTGTCACAAGATAATGTTTTCCTTGAAGCATACATTTTCTCTTGTTGATTTTGGCTAAAATTAATTTTATGATGCTATTTGAGAAATACTGATAAGCTGAGAATATTAGTTGTCACGTGCATGAGTATAGCATAATCTGGGAAGGCTCTTAAATTATTTTTAGAGGATCTTGCATATTTTTATATTATAAATTACTCCAAATGCTCAATCTTGAAGAAGAGTCTGTGAATATATTATATAAATTAAATAAAATATGAATATAGTTTCTTGCTCTCCAAAACACAATAGCACATTTTATGTATAAAAACATTAAAATGACTTTCAAACTTAAATTGCCTTTTCTGGAAATGAAATCAACCTAGACACAAAAGTGGCAAAAATATGACATTTACTCCATGGTACACAAAAGGAAAAGGGAAAGCGTACTTTGAAGGACATTGGCCTGTGGCATAAACAAGTGAAGAAGAAAATCATAAAAATAAATTTATTCTTTAGTTATGTTTATGCCCATTTATTAAATGAAAATAAGAGAGTCACACTGCATCAAATGTATCCAAGAATGTTCACTTACTCTAGGATCTAGTAAGAGAAAAATTGAGCAAAAAACAATTTTAAAAGAATGCATTTAGCTCATTAAAGACTGCTTTGAAAGTTTTCATGTTGAAGGAAAAAGATTTAGGAAATAAGCACTATAGAGTAATTATGAAACATTTTGACTGTGACACACTAACCATTGTATCATTATTCAGCACACGCAAACACACTCAGATACACAGACACATATGGAGAGAAAGAGAGAGAGAGAAGGAGAGAGAAGTTACTTAGTTTCATTATGTCCATCAAGGAAAGCTCCAGAAGTATAGTATTACATTAGAAATTATGTTGAAATATCACATGCTCCTGGTTTTCCACCATTTCTCATTCTCTTTTACTAGCTTTTCTCATGCACAAAATATTGAATTGTGAATTGTCCAGCGTGTAGTGTCAATTCTCATTTTTCTCTGTACTCAATCCCTTAGTTATTTCATCCATGTCCACATTCACATACTGCCTCTAAAGAGATGACGATGAAATTTTACTATCTGGCCAAACTTCTCTCCTAGATTTTACACTTAGACACAGAATTGTATTTGCAGCATTCTACTTGGTTTCCTTAAGGAATTTTAAATCTAACCTGTCCAAAATGGAAACTATTTTGTTGTTATTACCCATTACCTGCTCCTCCCCCACACCCATAAGTAAGACCAACCCTGATTCAGTTGCTCCATCCAAATCATTCCTCTGTGACTCAAGAATCAGTCAGAATTTTTAAACACCTAAGATTTCGATTCTTTAATCTTGTCTTAAGCATATGTTTTGTATTATTGCAACATTGTCAGAAAATGAGTAGGCATGATTTCCTTTGGGAGATATTGATAAAAGTTTCCAATTCCCTTAACTTTACATATCATAAGTAAGGTGATAATTTGCAAAATACTCATACTCATTTGGAAATGATAATCCCTTTCTCTCAATTAAAAAAAAGAAAGGATGGGGAAGGAGGGACTGAGAGGGAGGGGGAGAAGAACAAGAAAGCATAGCAAAATGGCTTATAAGTAAACTTCATATTTTCTTTTTCTTCCTTTTTTATTGGTGTATAGTCAGTTTACAATGTTTTATCAGTCTCTGGTGTACAGTATAATGTTTCAGTCATACATATGCATACATATATTCATTTTCATATTCTTTTTAATTATAGGTTACTATAAAATTAAATTACCAATACCAGTTGGAGAAAATTAGTAGAAGACCAGGAAAAAATCATCAATTATGTAATTACCTGCTATGAAGAAAACATGGCTAATAAAGAGAGGAACTACTAATGTCATCTACAGAGTGTTATACTACACACAAAATATCCACCCTGTAATTATTGATGATTAAAAGTATACTTGACATTACCATTGGCTGTATGTAATTTTACTTTCCTGTTTGAAATTAGAATCCTACTCTGTGGAAGATGCAACTTCACCATTTATATAATTTTGACACAAAATGTCATTTTACATATTTATTGTTTTCTATATGTGAGGCAATGTTTTAAGCTCAGGCCATAGTAAAATAAAGATAGGCAATGTCAATAGGATCCTAGTCCTATTTGGAAAGAGATAATAAATAAGCAAATACATTTATAAAATAAATAAAAATCATTTCAGCTTATGAATATATTGAAGTATATGATAGTTTGTAATGAAGCATTAGTTTAGATGAAATACTTGGGGAAAACTTTTCTGTGCAAGTGACATTTGAACAGATATTTGAAAAATGGGAATGTGTTGGCCAATTGAAACATCTTGGGGACAGCTTTCCAGGTGAGGAACCAGCAAATGCAAAGTAGTGGGAAAAGTTGTTATTTTAAAGAGGAATAGGAGGAACGCCAGTGACACTGAACTGAGTGGGATATTTGTATAAAATATATGGAGTCTCTGCCTATATTCCTATATTTATAAAGGAATTTATAGACTCCATTCAGTAAGATTTGGAAGGTGTTATTATAGAATTTAAATTTTATTGGAAATTCAGTGGGAATATGTTGAGGATTTATATAGATGAAAGGCAGAGGAATATTTTTATATTATAAAACATAACTGACGTATTCTATGAAGAATAATCATTGAGAAGGCAAATACAGTATTCCAGGCCAGATATGATGTTGACTTGTGGTGGAGTTGGGGCCATGGAAAAAAAAATAAAACAGATTTGAAATACAGGTTGGAGGCAGAATCAATTGTAATTAATAATGGATTTGATGGAGAATAGCATGATTGAAGGAAGAAATTACAAGGGACTCAGGTTTCACCTCTAGAAACTAAATGGGTATAAAGCCTTTTGATGGGACACAAGAGTCACAGATAGGAATAAACTGGTGAGGCTGTGAAGTGTGGAATCAAGTGCATTATTTCATATAACTTCATAATAAACTTACTGTGAGAGTCAAGAGATTTGTGGTATGTAAAGCACTGTGGTCATCTCCCGGCACATAGTAAATAATTACTACATATATTATTACTATCCTGATTATAATTAATATCAATTTTAATATTGGTTTAATATCAAGCTTAATAATTTCATAGTATATTAACAGCCCCCTGAATACTGATTTCCATATTCTGTTGGCTTAACTAATTATTCAAACAGATTTGTGTTGCTATTTTTAGTGAAGTATAGTTGACTTACAATATTATATTAGTTTCTGGTGTACAACACAGTGATTAAATATTTTTATAGATTATACTCCATATAAAGCTATAAAATATTGGCTGTATTTCCCTGCTGTACATTACATCTTTGTATCTTATTTATTTTATAGCTAATAGTTTGTACCTCTTAATCCCCTTCACCTATCTTGCCCCTCCTCTGACTCCTCTGCACTGGTTATCACTAGTCTGTATCTGTGAGCTTGTTTCTGTTTTATTATAGTCATTCATTTGTTCTATTTTTCAGATTCCACATTTAAGTGAAAACAAATAGTTATTTATGGGTTGATCTTTTTAAATGACACGGCTACATGGTGGCATTCTACATTCATTCTTTCACATAAAAATATTTCTCTGAGTTGTGGTGAAATGTGGACATTCACTTGGTGGTTCTAAATGTAATTGAGTCATAGTTTTTCCATACACTTCTTTACTTTTTAATCAGGTATAATTGATATATAACATTACAGCAGTTTCAGTTGTACAACATAGTCATTTGATATTTGTATATATTTCATAGTGATCCTCACAATAATTCTAGTTAACATCAGTTACCATATATATTTATAAATTTTTTCTTCTGATGAGAACGTTTAAAATCTACTGTCTTAGAAATTTGCAAATATGCAATAGAGCACTGTTAATTATAGTTGCAATGCTGTACATTTCATACCTATGAGTTATTTATTTCATAACTGGAAGTTTGTACCTTTCAACCACCATTACCTAGTTTGTCCAACCCCAACACCCTGCCTCTGGCAATCAGAGATCCATTCTCTTTATTCATCACTTCTTATCTGTTAGAATGACTATTATTAAAAAGACAAGGAATAACAAATATTGGTGAGGAAGTGGTGAGAAAAATAAAAGTTCTTCAAAAAATTAAAAATAGAACTACTAAATGATTCAGCAATTCTACTTCTGAGTATCCAAAAAAATGGAAAAAATAATTCAAAAAGACATACACCCACCCATGTTGATTGCAGCATTATTTACAGTGGCCAAAACATGGAAGCAACCTATGTGTCCATGAATGGATGGATGGATAAAGAAAATGTGTTATGTATGCATACAATTAAATATCATCAACCATAAAAAAGAAGGCAATCTTACATTTGTGACAACATGAATGGACCTTGAGGGTATTATGCTAAGTGAAATAAGTCAGACAGAGAGAGATACTGTATGATCTCACTTATATGTTGGATCTAAAAAAAATTAAAATAAATTTAAAAATGAGCTCTGGATAGAGAGAACATATTGATGGTTGCCAGAGGTGAAGGCTAGGGTGTGGGTAAAATGGATTAAAGAAGTGAAAAGGTCCAAATTTCCTGTTATAAAATAAGTCATGGGGATGTAATGTACAACATGGTGACTATAGTTAACACTGCATTGCATATTTGAAAGCTGATAAAAGAATAAATGTAAAAAGTTCTCATCATAAGGAAAAAAATTTTGTAAAGTTACTTGAGTCAGTTTTTCCTGTTCATGTGATTATAGTAAACTTACTTTTGGTGTTGTTTTCCTGAATCATTATGACTTATTTATACATTTTGAATAGTAGCCCTTTGTGTGATATATTTTGCTAATATTTTAAATTTTCTTTACAAATTCAATGGTGATTTTTGCTTACATGAAAGTGTTTGTTTATACAGTTTTACTTTATCATTTTTAATCTATCTTACTTTATTGCATCTAAATTTTGAGTCATAAAAAAGTTCATACCTGTATCCATTTTACATAGACATTCACCTATATTTATTTCCTAGAACTTAAATATTTTTAAAAATATTTAGATCTCTGATATACTTAGATACTTACTTATTCTTATGTATAATGTATAGACTTATGTTAATGCTTTTTCTAAATAGCTCTCTGGCTGTTCCAGAATCATTTATTAAAAATTCCTATGAGCAATATGAAGAAACAGAGGAACCACTCCAAATTAAAGGATCAAGAGAAATCCCCTGAAAGCACAATCAAGGAAATAGACATTGATGGCCTACTACATCAAGATTTCAAAAAAGGAGTGATCAAAGTACTGAAGGAACTAAAAGAAACAGTGTGAAGAGATATAAAATATGTCAAAAATGAAACAGAAGCTATAAAGAGGAACCGAGTAGAATTAGTAAACTCATTTACTAAGATGAGAGCTGACCTAAAGGTTGTACAAAGCAGGCTAGATAATTCAGAGGAATGAATAAGTGACCTAGAAGACAGGACAACAGAAAGCACCCAATCAGAACAGCTGACAGAAAAACAAATAAAAAACAATGAAAACAATATAAGGGACCTATGGGATAATATAAAGCATGCCAATCTACGCATAATAGGGGTTCCAGAAGGGGAAGAAAGAACAAAGGGGATTGAAAAGATATTTGAAGAAATCATGACTGAAAACTTCCAAACCTAAAGAAGGAATCAGATATCCAAGTACAGGAGGCTCAGAGGGTCCCAAACAGGAAGAACCCAAACAGACCCACACCAAGACATATTATAATCAAGATGGCCAGAGTCAAGGATAAAGAAATGATCCTCAAGGCAGCAAGAGAAAAACAAAGAGTGAGTTACAAGGGAACCCCTGTAAGGCTCTCAGCTGATTTCTCTACACAAATACTACAGGCCAGAAGGGAGTGGCAAGATATATTCAAAGTCCTGAATGAAAAAAAGATGCAGCCTAGGATACTCTGTCCAGCAAGGCTATCCTTTAGAATAGAAGGAGAGATAAAGAATTTCACAGACAAGCAAAAACTAACAGAGTTTAGCAACACTAAACCCATGCTAAAAAAAATATTGACAGGTCTACTCTAAATAGAAGAGAAGCAGGATGCTACAAAAATGAGAAACTCTTAACTGGAAAGGAGATAACTGCCATGAATTACAAAAGGAATAAACAAAAAATTGTAAAAGAAGACATTTAAATCATTAAGAGCGGGAGAGGGAAGCAAGGAAAGCCACTGTGGAAAACAGTATTGAGATTCCTCAAAGACTAGGAATAGACTTAACCATATGACACAAGAACCCTACTTCAAAATGATGCCTGCACCCCAATGTTCATAGCAGCACTATTTACAATAGCCAAGACATGGGAGCAGCCTAGATGTCCATCAACAGATGACTGAATAAAGAAGATGTGGTATACTCATACAATGGAATACTATCCAGCCACAAAGACTGACAACATAACGCCATTTGCAGCAACATGGATGTTCCTGGAGAATGTCATTCAAAGTGAAGTAAGCCAGAAAGAGAAAGAAAAATACCATATGAGATCGCTTATATAAAGAATCTAAAACAAACAAACAAACAAACAAAACATAAATACAAAACAGAAATAGACTCATAGACATAGAATACAAACTTGTGGTTGCCAAGGGGGTGGGGGGTGGGAAGGGACAGACTGGGATTTTAAAATCTAGAATAGATAAACAAGATTATACTGTATAGCACAGGGAAATATACACAAGATCTTGTGGTAGCTCATAGTGAAAAAAGAAATGTGACAATGAATATATACATGTTCATGTATGACTGAAAAATTGTGCTCTACACTAGAATTTGACACAACATAGTAAAATAACTATTACTCAATAAAAAAATGTAAAAAAAACTCCCTTTAGCTAAATGATTTGTGATGGCAGCTTTATCATATATCAAATTTACCATACATTATATTTGAATGTACTTGTGTCTTTTTCTGGATTTTCTATTCAGTTTTATTGTCTGTCTATTTATGTACCAACATTACATTGTTTAAATTATGGAGGCTTTATAATCTGTTTTAACATGTGGTAATGTAAGTCCTACTTGTAGTAGATTTCTTGTCATTTTTTCAAAATATTCTTGAATGTTTACTTGCATATATTAAGTAGTATCAATTTGTTTAGGTTCTGATAAAAACTTATAGTCATTTTTTAATCGAGTTTCTTTGAATTTATAAATTAATGAGAACTCACATCTTTGTAAGTTTAGTCATCTACAGAAAGTATCTCTATTTAATTCCACTTGTTTATTTAATACTGTCTTAGAGTTTTCCTTATATTTTTGGCATATATGGAGGTTTTTGTTTGTTTGCTTGTTTGTTTGTATTATCTTTTTCCTAGCTCTATTTATCTTCTTTATTTCTATTGCAAATAACTTTTCTCTGTAAGTATCTCTTCTAACTGGTTATTTTTTGGGTAAATGAAGGTTATTACTTTCTGTATGTTAAAACTATTCCTTGTTATCTTAATTAATGTTCTGTTGTTTGAAAAGCTGAACATGCTTTAACTTTCATTTTGAGTTCTATTATTCATGGATTATTTATATCTTTTCTTAAAATTTCTATAAAGTTAGATATTTTAAAATTATCTTATTTTTCTTTAGTTTTAGTTTAATAACATTGTGGTCAGAAATGACTCTCAGTAATTTCAGTCATTTGCCAGTCTTCCGGGCCTGAACTGTAAGAAGGATGGATATACAGATTAAATTAGATTCTAGAGAAATGTTTAAATTTATATCAGGTGGAAAATTTAAATCTGAAAACAAAAACTATATTAATGCCAAAGGTAAATATAAAAGCTTGAATCTGCATAAAGAATTTTCAAGGTGAATAGAATTGCTGGGAAATCACATTAAAAAATCCAAGCTTTGTGCCCTAAAGAATGCACCCTACTGAATTCATTACTTTCCGTGAACAATCTAAAATCATATACTCAAGAGGAAGGGAGGTGGTTTGGGGAAGATAAGTGCTGAAAGGAAGGGGATTATTACTGGATCAAGGAGTTCAACTATCCAAACTAAAATTTCCAAAATGAAATCAAAGAACCAGGTCTCATTGAGGTAGGGAAAGAAGGAAGCCATAATCTCTAGCCATGATGATTCAGGAAACTGAAATGTAGCAGCATAAAGGCTGCTGACACACCAGTCAGAATGGCCATTATTCAAAAGTCCATGAACAATAAATGCTGGGAGGGAGTGGGGAAAAGGGAACTCTCCTACAATGCTGGTGGCAATGTAGTTTGGTGCAGCTATTATGGAAAACAGTATGGAGATTCCTCAAAAATCTAAAAAGAGACTTACTATATGATCCAGCAATCCCATTCCTGGGTATATATCCAGAGGGAACTCTAATTTGAAAATATGCATGCACCCCAATTTTCATAGCAGCACAATATACGATAGTTAAGATATGAAAACAACCTAAATGTCCATCGACAGATGACTGGATAAACAAGTTGTGGTATATTTATACAATGGAATACTACTCAGCCATAAAAAATAATAAAATAATGCTATTTGCAGCAACATGGATGGACCTAGAGATCATCATTCTAAGTGAAGTAAGCCAGAAAGAGAAAGAATACCATATGACATCACTCATATGTGGAATCTAAAAAAAAAAAGATAAAAAAGACACTATGAACTCATCTATAAAACAGAAACAGACTTGCTTAGTAAACAGTAAACTTAGTAAACAATCTTATGGTTACCAGGGAAAGGGGGTAGGAAGGGATAAATTTGGGAGTTTGAGATTTGCAAATGTTGGCTACTATATCTAAAAATAGATTAAAAAAAACAAGTTTCTTCTGCACCACATTGGGAACTTTATTCAGTATCTTGTAATAACCTTTAATGAAAAAGAATATATAAACATATATATATATATGTATATGCATGACTGGGACATTGTGTTGTACACCAGAAATTGACCCATTGTAACTGACTGTACTTAAATTTAAAAAAAAAAAAAAGGTTGCTGATTCTTGATAATGTAGTGCCCCCGCATGCAGCATTATTGAACAGAGCTACATGTTTACATCTTAGTGAGAACAATGACTCTGCACTCACACTGTAAACTGAGATTATTGCACTACAACTAACCCCAGGCCCATCATGGACTCTAGGAACTACCACGTATCTCAATAAGAACCAATTTGGGAATGCAGCAGGGATTAGGCTATGTAATAAAATCACCTTATTAGTGATTATTGCTAAGATGTGGGAAGGCATATTCTTATATATTTATTAGATCTGGGTATAAACTGATACTTCCTGCTTTTAAGATCAGTTCTATTTTCTTGCATCATGTTGGATCTCAGACTGCATGAAAGTCCTTAGGTGTTTTGGGCTATATTTTATTGGTCGAAGTATACTATTAATAAAAATACATTTGGTAAAGTTAATGGTAATAGATGCTTTTTAAGGAAGGTTTCTTTGGAATAGAGGAAATGGAATGGATAAACCAATTATGAAGGTTTTCAATGTATAACAGTAAACAGAGATCATACCACGTGAGTTATAGATGATTGTGGTTTTATAAAGAATTTGATATTGAAAGTGAGTGAAATTGTTAACTTGCTATATAATAGACAATTGCTGGTCAAAGATCTAAACAACTTGGTTTATTTATCTTGGGCAAACCACTTAACCATTTTGACCCTGTTGTTTCATCAGTAATATGGAGAAAATAAAATCTTCCATGACTTCCACAGCTATGGCGGGGACAAATTAAGATGTGATTATAAAAGCTCTTGAAAAATAAAAGTTCTAATAAAAATTAGTAGCCATTATAATTAGTTGTAAATGTTAATGAGCTCTCATAAATGTCTAAAATTAATATTACTTTCATTTAAAAAAGCCAAGTAGTATTATTTTCTTTCCAGTACTCTTTTGTGGTTTATTCTTTCAATATTTCCAAATGAATATATAGGAAAATTTTCCTTTATTACAATGTATAAATTAAACACACAAATGAACACAACACAGATACATTTTTCTCTAATGTATGAGAGCCTTTTTTTCTCTGTAACTACACACTTTCCAACATAATTATTCATCTTTGAGTTTTTTTTTTTTCCCCTTCTTATGGCCACGTGAATAACCAGGTATTATAGACCTGGTAACTAAAACATAAGCAGATTTAAAAGAGCATGGTTGCAGTACAAGCAGATCACAGACACAAAGGCATTACAGCCTTTAAAATTCAATAAGTCTACTTGCTGCATTTACTTCCGTTGTGTTAAGCAAGCCTTTCATTATGGTCATTAATCAAGGTGGATGATGTATTGTTTCACCATTGTTACTTTGACATATGAAAGATTCCATATTCAATTAGCTGCAGAAGGTTATGTTAGATCAGGATGTCTAGGTTTCTGTCTATCTTCAGTTGCTAACAGACATTGTGACTTTGGGCTAGATTGTCACTTTGACACTGTTTTCTTTCAGATAAAGCAAGGAAATCAAGATAGGATTATTTTTCTGGTATCTTCTAGCTTTAATATTTTATGATATTATGAACATTAATAATTTTGAATTTAAATCCTCACCTTAGATCTGGATTCCCTGAGGAACATGAGGACAGCCTGCAACATATCTCAGAGGATTATTTAATTGTGATTTCCTCAACACTTACAAGGTGACACAGTTCTTTACCACCATATCCTCAAGAGAGGAGAGATGCAAAATGAAAATAAAACTTGATAATTAGATCCTTTGCTTTTCTAACCAGAAAAGATAAATGCAGCTTAGGGAAGGGACAAAGAAAGCTAAAGTCAAAAATGTGAAAAGCATCCACTCACTTCATAAAACTCTGTGCTAAGTATTATTGGCATACATTTAAAATTCATTGTCTCCTGGAAAAGGTTATAGAAATCAATGTTGGACCTAAGAAATTTAAAGACAAGAAGATTGATTGCACCTAAAAACTTATCAAGGTCATTTCTGATGGCATGTTAAATTTTTCATATAATATGACTTCTTCTTTACTAGACGTTCTTTCTTTTCCCCAACTTGGGACCTATGAAAATTTATCTTATCCATATAAGCATGACAAAATATATAAAATGTGTGATGATCTTTATGAATGTATGATGCCTTTCTCAAACCAGAGAGTGGTGGCGGTAGAGGTGTAGAAGTGGGTGCATGTACTGGTGTCCTTTGTTAGAGAGAGCAGCATAATTACCTTAAAAACTTCCAATGGGCAGTGATGCAACATCTTCTAGGCTCTAGAGTATTTTCTTGAATAGGTGCTAAGTCATAAGATGTTCCTAAGCTGTGGTTTTTAATTCAGACCCAATCAGGTCAAAATAAGAGGAAGTCATTAAGATGAAAAGGCTAGAGGATCAGACACGAAGATCAACTTTTCAAATCAGAGTAGAAAGGCAGAAGGGAAAATCTCTTGACTCCAGCAGAAGGAGGAAATGAGGTATTTTTTTTTGGGTTCTCTGGACACTTATAAATGCTCCAAGAACTCAAAAGACTACCAATGTGGAAAAACTGAAAATAATTTGATTTAGAAAAAATAAATAAAAGTAATATCTGTGATATTTTTCGTTAATTTTTGCTGAACAATTAATGTAAAAATGTAAAGTAGTCACTTTGTTTTTTTATGGCTTCTTATAGAGACTATGTTATTTAAAAATTTTTAAATGTCATTTTATAAAATAACAATATATATATTCTTCCCCAAGGAAACTAATCTATGGATTTTCAGATTGAGTACAGAACAAGAAACCAAAAGATAAAAAGCCAAAAATACACAAACACTATTTAAAAAGTAATTATAAAATGTGTATTTTTACTATTTAAAACCATTGTTTCAAATGTGAATTTGTATTAGTTTAACATTTTTATTTTGCAAACTCATTATAAATCAATATGAAAAAAACTTGCATATCATAAACAGGAATAATGTTAAATTAGATCTATCTTATGAAGTCTTCATGAGATCAAATTTAATGCAATTATTTTTAGAATTACTCCTTTGTAAATACATTTTTTTAAGATAGGATTTTCTAAGGTGTTAATATAACAAAGCAAAAACTCTGCAAGTTTCTTTTTAATCAAAGATTTTCATATGACTAAAGTATTTAAAACTGAATCCTACATTTTGTTTCACTAGCAAATTTGAGCTATTATGGAGTTACCTGTCAAGAAATGCAATGATCTAATTATCCATTTGCTTTTTTGTTAAAAATGGATTCAAATGATAAAGAACAATAAATAAATAGGAACGTGAATGTGCATATTCATATGGCAAAACCCAGAACTAATCTGAGATACTTAGCTGTAAATTTCCAATATAGAATATAAAAACTGAATCTAAAAATCCAGTGTTTTTTATGAAACCTTACCATTCAAGGAAAATATCCAATTATTATTATTCCATTTGTAAGAGGTATGTGACATTGTTGTTAAAATATTTTCTGTAATCCCTCTCTCTCTCACTGCATATATCAACAAGAAAATACTTGGCCCTGAAGGAAATAATAAATTGTCATATTTTTAATGCTTAAAAGCAGTTGTTATCTGTGGTTAGATTTTGATAATTTTTGAACTTTGTGAATGTATATTTAGGTAACATGAAAAACTCATACTAGGGACTTAGATTCTCAATGAGCAAACTTTGTATCTTTTACCTCTTTAAAATTAATTTTAAAAATATGAGTAATTTTGTAAAAAAGAATGATTTTAGGATATAAACTGCAAAACGTGTTTGTTCTGGATCTGAAGATAATTCCTGGGAGAAAGGATACATGTACTAGAATTAAAAATATGGCAATCTATTATATTTCTTTCTGGGCCAAATATTTTCTTATTGCTATGTATTTTCTAATCATTATCTCATAGACCTGAATAATTTTTATTGCTTTTTTCCCCATAATTCAAATAATTTCTCTATATCTTTGTTCAAGTGTGAATTCCTTAATTAAACTCCTCTTGATCCCTCAAATGCAAATATTTCTTCCTCTGAAATTCCACAGCATTCTTTCTATCATTGTGCTTCCTTTCTGACACATTTAACCCCCTTGCAGTATATTTGTTTAGGTTTATACCCTCCCTCAGCTATAATCTCTATTAGAGACGTGTACTGTTGATTGTGCTTTTTATCCTAATGGTAACCAAATGAATATTTTGTATATAATTGGTGTGCAAAATATGTGTTGTTAAATAAATAAATGAATACCTGGATGTTTGATGTTCATTATTGCCTTAAGGCACAGAAGCAGAATAAAGCTTACTTTTCAAAACATTTCACAAATTTGTATTAGAAGTAACACTTTACATGTGAAATAATTAAAACTTTTCAAGATTTAAGAGTCATAATATCACTTGTGCCTCAATTTCATAGTCATTTCAAATGGGTTTTGTTTGAATTTAAATGTTATGGATATAGCCAGTTTCAGTGATATAAATAACAACTTCAAAGAAGTAAGTGACACATCATCTATTTACCAGTATTATATCTGATGTCTTAAATTTTCTATATTTAAAGCAGTGGCCCCATGAAATATATATTTTCCTAAGAATAAAAGTTTTCAACATTGAAATTGTGCATGTGATTCTAAAACAGATTGTTTTTAAAATATGCTCGATTGCAGTTTAAATCAAACGCACACTGTTGGGTGCATGATATTACTACCCCTGAAAGTAGGATATGAAATATGTGAATCATTATGTGATTCACACAGTGTGAAATGCAAACAAATCTCATGGAAATTTGTTGATAAAATAAATGTGAATTTCACTCAAGTTCTCGATTTAAAACTTCAGCCTGATGTAAAAGCAAAACTTCTGATGTTAGGAAAATAAAAATAATTCATGTTTGTAAATTGACTTCTATCTGTAGTATTATTGAAGTGTTCATCATAAACCAAATGTATTGCATCTCCAAATCTGAAATAGTCATTAGCAGGAAAGTGGCATTTCTGTAGCTCTCCTACCAATAAATACGTGGAGCTAGTTTAAATGTCCTGGTGGTACTTTTAAGCAAGGATCTCTAACTGCCAATTATTCCGAATATCTGAGTGGGATTTCATCACCTAAGGTGTCAGCACAAGATGAAACTCACTTTTTTTTTTCTTCATTGTATTACAGATCTGTGTTTTTAAAAATGCAGGTATGAGTAAAAATAGTAGCATAAACAAGAGATAAAGTTGGCAAGAAAAGCAGTTTGTGATATTTGATCATAGTTCTACTCAACATACTTACATACTTTGTTATGATACTTAACAAGTTATTGTTCAGTTAAATTGGACAGATAAGTTGCCTATTTTTAGAACCATTGTTGGGTAATTATCTGTCAAATCTATCTAAATTTGAGTTGATGAAGTAGAACTACTAAGTGTGTTGGTTTTAGCTGTTGCTATGATCTGAATGTCCGAATATGTGTGTCCCCTCCTACATTCATATATTGAAATCTTAATAGTATTAGGAGGTGGAGACATTTAATTTAATTTAATTTTTAATTTTTTATTGAAGTACAGTCAATTACAATGTGTCAGTTTCTGGTGTACAGCACAATGTCCCAGTCTTGCATATACATACATATATTCATTTTCATATTTTTTCCATTAAAGGTTATTAGAAGATATTGAGCATAGTTTCCTGTGCTATACAAAAGAAACTTTTTAAAAATCTATCTCTATATATAGTGGCTAACATTTGTAAATATCAAACTAATGTCAAACCAATATTCATAGCAGCACTATATACAATAGCCAAGACTTGGAAGCAACTAAATGTTCATCGACAGAATACTGGATGAAGAAGTCTTGGAATACTACTCTACCATAAAAAAGAATAAAATAATGCCATTTGCAGCAACATGGATGGACCGAGATTATCATTCTAAGTGAAGTAAGCCAGAAAGAGAAAGAAAAATACCATATGACATCACTCATATGTGGAATCTAAAAAAAAGGAAAAAAATGGACACCATGAACTCACCTACAAAACAGAAACAGACTCTCAGATTTAGTAAACAATCTTATTGTTACCAGGGAAAAGGGGTGGGAGGGGATAAATTTGGGAGATTAGAACTCCTTTAAAAGAGATCCCAGAGAACTCCCCAGTCCAGTCCCTTCTATTGTGTGAGAGTACAGAGAAGTCTGCAACCTGGTACAGGGCCCTCACAGGACCTGCTGGCACCCGGATCTCAGACTCTGAGCTTCTAGAATTGTGAGAAATAAATGTCTGTAGTTTATAAGCTATTCAGTGTGTGGTATTTTGTTATAGCAGCCCTAATGAACTAACTATCTATCTATCTATCTATCTATCTATCTATTTCTTATCATATAGTCCTTCCTGGCATATTTTCAGTATAAGGAGAAAAATTAGATTAATATGCTATTTATATCAGCAGTAAATCTAGTGAGCATATTTATAAAAACTTGTGTATCTATGTAAAATAAATAATAGTTTATTATCTCTTATCATAAAGTTAAATAAAATATAACATTAGATTAAGCTAAAATTTTGCTTACTTGATTAAAAGATGACTAATCCAGACTGAGAGACAGTGAGAGAGACTTATATCTCCCTTAACACTGGCAAAAATTGTCAAATTAATTTGAAGAAATCAAATAGGTGGTTTATTTCACCTAGTAATTAGAACATATAGTTTTATCTCTATATAAAGTTACTTCCTATAAATTACTTTATTTTATTGTGTAACCCATCATGTAATTTGTAGAGCTTTGGAAACTTTTAAATAATAACATCTATGATATATTGAAACTCATGCTCAGTGCTGATGGTAATTACTAAGATATTTCATATTTAAAAAAGTCTTTTGAACATGTGGATGATATTTCCAAATGTGAAGTGAAGAATTTATGCAAAATATTATTTTCAAAAATACCTTGCAAAAGTAATTTTTTATTTCTTTGTCTTCCTCCCTAGATTACAAATATCATTAAAAACATTTTAAAAAGTGATTTGCTATGATTCCATTCTGTCTACAGTATTTAAATAAATCTATCAACAAAGTACTTTTATTTTCCCTTTTACTGGTTTAGTTAAATAACTATCTATTCAACTTTATACAGATTTTAGATCCCCACATATCAGACACCTCAGGAATGGCAGTATTTTGTTTCCCTTGTTGTTTTTAAACATGTAATATGTTAAGTATAAGGATACCTTCTATATACTATAGACAATTAGATAGTGCTTATTTACTATAGAAATATTTTAATTTTAATAGCTAAAAACAGATTGGTTCATTATGTGTCTTGTGAGATATATATTCTATCTTCCAATGTCAAAAATAAAATAGGGTAGTTGATGAAGTGAAGTGCAGAGATCAAAAAGTGATTTCACTATGAAGACAGAAATTAACATTAGTCTTCATAATCGTAAGCAAATTTTGTTTTCCAATGTGATTATCTTTATACAACATTACACACTTTTAATAAAAACATTTTCTAGAAATTGAGAGAAATGCAGGAGCACTCCTCATGGGATGTCAATATTATAAAATCAGCGCCTCTTTTATTTACTGCCCAAGTCTTGGAAAAGGTTATTGGGTTTATCTGCATAAAATATGACTAGCAGTCAAGCATGTCAAAGATTCAATTTGGGTCTCTAAATTAAACAGAGAGTAATTTACTACTAGGATCATGTGGCCAAATTTCCTTCTACCAATGTGATTAAAGTATTTTGTTTAACTTCACTGTATTTATTTACAAGTTCAATAAAAGACACATATAACAGTGATAATTAGTGTTATACTCATATTCATGTATATGGTTAACAGATATAAACCTTTATAAATATCTACTAATAAATATATTATTAAAACAATGAATCCCTAAAGACTTAATCATTGGATAAGCCACTGTTTGAAGAAGCTGAGATTCCACATATTCAGGTCTTCAAATGTGAGAAAATTTCATATACTTGTGAATTAAATTGTAAGGTATTAATAGAAAGCTAGGATTTTAAATAACTGATGCTTTATGAATGTTAATGAAGAGAATGGGCCTCGACTGCTGAAATAAGCTTCTGAGGTCTCGTTTGGAGATAAATCAAAAAGGAAGTTTTATTAAAAAATACGTAATTGCAGCTTCTCTCCAAAATTATTGTATTCAAACCTGTTTTAATTGATTCACTTATTCAGTGACATTTCTAGCTTGATAAAACAAATCTAATTAGACTTAAGTACTAATTTTTCTTTAAGTTTATAACATAGATTTTATTTTCTCAATTTCTTAAAATTTTTCTCAAATAAAATGCCCCCCAAAAGAGCAATATTTTATTTATTCTATTTTTATTATTTTGAAAGAAACTACAAATATCTTCTGTTTATACTCCTTTGATTATTCTAATTATATACTTGATTTCTATATATGTTCACACTTCATTGGATGATAAGAAGACCACCTAGGAATTCCATGAGATTTTGTGGATGCCACTTTGCAATTTCTTTCGTTCATTACATACTGATAAAAACGCTGATTTTTATGTGTCTAAGTTTAACTAAAGAACAATAAAACAACAGGTAAACTTTAGAAATTTTATTATTTTAGCTGAGAGATGTGTAAATAACAAAATTTTAAAAATCTATTTATTGCAGGTGAAGTGAAACCTGAAGAAAAGACAGAGTTTCAAAGGGATGTTTGGCCTGACACTATTATGTACCCAAGATTTCTTGATCTATAAGGAGTTTTTAAAAATGTAGAGATTAGTTTAGCCTGAATTCAGATAAATTGAGAAAAAGGTAGTCATTTTAATAAACTTGGATGCAATATCATAAAGTAGTTTTTTTTTCAAAGGCAAGATAATAAACTTGAGGCTAGAATATTTGAACTCTGAAAGTAAGTTGCATATGGGCTACCTGAGATTGCACAATGGTGAGTTGTGAAGATTCTTTCCATGCTTCTTTTGTGATTAAATGTTATGCATTTGGATGGCACACTGCTAAGAGGACTTACTAAAAATAATTACGGTGTAGGACTGAATTTTCAAAGTTAAATCTTCCGTAAAAGAGATGCATATTTAACAAGATTCAAATTGCTCTACCAACCCTTCGACATTTCAATTCTAACTGAAGAGTTGGATTCCCATTATTAATTACTCAGACATACATTTGACTTACTTCTAAATAAGATTCAAAAATCTATGGAGCTCTTTGATTTTAAATATATTTAATTCTACTTATTGATTAATTCATTAATTAATGTATTATCCTGGAAAAAATC